>NC_058093.1:193447500-194697500 GCF_020171115.1 Neogale vison
GCCTCTGGACACCACTCCTCCATTTGTCGGTCATCATACACATAAATCCATCTTGAACAACATTTTACATCAGCCCTAACTCTGATCATGGATATTTCAATCAACCACTGCCCTCTGGAACAGCCTTTCTCTTGGCACTGAATTGAAACGTAGCTTGGGTTTACAATTCCATCCTCACCCTATTAGTCCCCAAGCACTATTGATAGCGAATACTGGAGCCACAAAAAGCATTCTGCCTTCCCCACAGAAAGAAGCAGGGCCTGATGAGTCTTCACAGAAAATCCACATGAGGATCAATCTGCTCGGCCCGTGAGGGAACCCCAATTTATAGGCTTCCCTGCCCAATAGTGCTCTGTCTGACAGAGCCGGAGCCCCAACTGTGTGTCAGGCACCCAACGAGTGTGGCCCATTACCAGCATGTGAGACCCTGCATGGCCCAGGACCGTCATCTCTACCCATTCTTGGTATTCAGGTATTTCTGCCCAGACCTTTGCTGGAATCCCTGCCAATGGGAGAACCTGAAGTAGGGAACTCCTCCTTCCCCATGGCAGGAAGCCTGGCTATTGGGATTGGTGTCCAACCCTCAGAGTGGGAGCCAGTTGTATAGCCAATGAGACCACACCGACTCATGAGGTCCTCCCTGGGCACAAACAGGCATTCTAAGCTGAACAAGCCCGAACATGCTTTCATACAAACACTCTCAGTTGCACCTCCAGGATCCCGCTTTATAGGCCTGGTACACCCCTAGGCCCAAATGCTAACACTTGGTGGGAGATTCCAGGTTCCCAGACCCAAAGCCTGTCTCTGGAATCCTTGTTTTGGGGCACCCCTAAAAAGGAAATCAGCACTCTTCCCTTTCCCGAGAAAGCCACCAAACTGTGGAGCACCACCAGGATCCTTAGAGAAAAAAAAATCTCCCATGGACCCATGAGACAACACCTGCATTCCTAGGATACTGGACACACAATCCAGAGAGAAAAGCCTGTGCTACTGCCTTCCAGTCAGCCTAATCAAAGTTCCTGACGAGCTGCCATCCCGGTCTATGCATTGGGCCTGCGATCACATTGCCATTAACACTAACCCGAATTTGTGTTTCCAGAATTCTCTCCCAAAACCATGGCTCACATGCCCACCAGAATGAAATCTCTGGAACCACACCACAGAACTCTGGCTGCCATCCCCAAAGACACTGTGCATAACAGATTTACCCAAACCTTCCAGATTAGGAAAAAACTGGAAGGCCCCTGAGCACACCCCAATATTGCCAGCCATTCTGGATGCAAATGCGCAGCCTGAAACACCCTGATCACATACATCCAGGGAGACATTCAAGTCAATGATCGTGAGTTAGAAGATTGAAACTGAAATGCCCCTAGGCCTTCAATGGAAACCCATTAGGTTTTCAGGCATCTGACTTCATGGGACCTGTTCTGGAATACCAATTTATGACACATCATGTGGTCCCTGAGCCACACGACAGAACATCTCCTGTCCCTAGAAGGATACTGTGTTCTTCGACCTGTGCCAAACCCTCAGGGTAGGATAATCCTGCATGTCACGTTAGCAACCAGCACATTCCAAGATCTCCCTGGTAACAAACCAGCATTTTGACCCATCTGCAAGAGATCCCATGTCAAATCAAGGTCTTGGTACTTCACCCCAGAGCCACCAGAAAGAACCTGCCATGTTCCTCAGCTGCAATGGTCAATGGAGGTGTGCTTTCCAGGCATCCATGCCAGATAGCTCTGCTTCACAAACTTTCACATGGGGGAACCTAGAGCCAAAAAGACAGACTAGACCTGCCCAGTAGAAGGAAACCTTGAGGTTTCCAACAGAGCATGAGTCCCGACCGAGTTTTAGCAACCAGAGAGCAGGCCCGTGTCTAGCATTTGGAATGGTCATGGCCCAAGTACGTCATCTCTACACTCCTTGGTATTCAGGCACCTGTCTCCACACCTTTGTTGGAATCTCTGCCAATGGTGAAACCTGAAACACAATAGATAACTCCTCTTTCCCCATGGAAATAAACCTGGCTGTTTTGATGGGTGTCCAACCCTCAAAGGGGGAGCCTGTTACAAAACCAATGAGACCACGCCCACTCCTGAGGGCCACCCAGGGCGCAAACAGGCATTGTGACCCTCAGCCTGAGTATGCTTTCAAACAATCCCTCTCAGTTTCACCACCATGAACCTGTATTGCAGGCCTTGTACGCCTCTAGGCACAAATCCTAAAACGTGGTGGGATTTTCCAGGTTCCCAGCCACTGAGCCCGTCTCTGGAATCCCTGTTTTGGGGCACCTCTAAGCTGGAAAACAGCACTCTTTCCTTTCCCATAAAAGCCACCAAACTAAGGGGAGCCACCATGATCCATAGAGAGAAAAAGTCTCCCATGGACCCATGCAAAAACACCTGTATTCTGAGGCCATCCTGGACACACAATCCAGAGAGAAAAGCCTTCCAGTCACCCTAATTGCAGTTCCAAGCGCCTTCCAGTCACCCTAATTACAGTTCCAGACGAGCTGCGCTCCAGGTCTATGCATTGGGTCTGCAATCACATTGCCACTAACCCTAATCCAAATTTGTGTTTTCAGACTTCTCTCCCAAAACCATGGCACAAATAGCACACCCCTCCAGGATGGGGTCTCTGGATCCACACCTCAGGACTGTCCCTGCCATCCCAGTCACAGTAGCCCAAACCTTCTAGATTAGGATACACCTGCCAGGCCCCTAACCCTACACCTACATCCAGGTAGACAGCCAAATCAATGATCCTGAGTCAGAATAGTGAACCTAACATGCCCCTAGGACGTCATTGGAACCCTAGATTTTGTTTTCAGACATCTGTCCTCAGAGGCCTGTTTCAGAATGTGAACTTACGATACAACATATGGTCCCTGGGCCACGCAGCAGAACATCTCCTGTACCGAGAAGTAAACCGTGCCGTTCCATCTGTGCCAAAGACAAGGGTAGTAGAATCCTGCACAGCACCTTAGCCACCAGCACATTCTAAGATCTTCCTGGTAACAAACCAGCATTGTGGCCCATCTGCTAGAGATGCCATGTCAACTCAAGGACTTGGTCCTTCACTCGAGAGACACCAAAACGAACCTGCTATGTTCTTCAGCTGCAATGGTCAATGGAGTTGAGCTTTCCAAGCATCGATGTGGTAGAGCTCTGCTACCCAACCTTTCCACATGGGGGACTCTGGAGCAAGTAAACCAGACTCCACCTGTCCAGTAAAACGAAACCTTGCTGTTTGGAGCAGCACGAAAGCCTCAACATGAAAACCCCACCATGGCCTCTTGACGCCAACGCTCCATTTCTCAGTCATCATAGACACAAACTCCAGTGTGAGCAAATATCTGACATTCGCCCTTACTCAGGTGCTGGATATCTCGAATGAGCCGCTGAACATAGAAACTGCCTTCCACTTAGCCATGAATTGAACCGTAGCTTGTGTTTACAATTCCATCCTCACCCGACTGCTCCCCAAGCCCTCTTTATAGGGAATTCTGGATCCACAACGTAGCATTTTGCCTTCCCTATAGAAAGAAGTGCCTGGTGAGTCTGTTCAGAAACCCCGCATTAGGATTAATCTGCTCGGCCCTCGAGGGAACCCCAATTTATAGGTTTCCCAGGCCACAAGTGCTGTGTTTGACAGAACCTGAGCCCTGACCTAGTGTCAGTCACCAGATAGTGGGCCCCACAATTAGCATTTGGGATTGCCATGGCCCAAGTATGTCATCTCTACACATCCTTGGTATTCTGACACCTGTCCCAGACCATTGCTGTAATCCCTGCCAATAGGGGAACCTGAAGCACAACAGAGAACTCGTCATTCCTCATGGCAGGAAAATTCGCTGTTGGGATGGGTGTCCAACCCTCAAAGGGGGATCCAGTTACAAGACCAATGAGACCATGTCCACTCCTGAGGGCCGCCCTGGGCACAAATAGGCATTGTGACCCTCAGCTTGAGCATGCTTTCAAACAATCCCTCTCAGTGTACCACAATGATCCTGCATTGCAGGTCTGGTACGCTTCTAGGCACTAATCCTAAAACTTGGTGGGATTTTCCAGGTGCCTAGCCCCAGAGCCCTTCTCTGGAATCCCTCTTTTGGGGGACCCCTAAGATGGAAAACAGCACTCTTCCCTTCCCTGAAAAAACCACCAAACTATTGGGAACCACCAGGATCCATAGAGAAGAAAAGTCTCCCATGGACCCATGAGAACACACCTGCATTTTAAGGCAATCTTGGACACACAATCCAGAGAGAAGAGCCTGTGCTACCGCCTTCAAGTCACACTAATTACAGTTCTAGATGAGCTGCCCTCAGGTCTATGCATTAGGCCTGCGATCATCTTGCCACTAACCCTAACCTGAATTTGTGTTTGCAGACTTCTCTCCCCAAACAATGGCTCTCATGCCCTCCGGGATGGGGTCTCTGGAGCCACACAACAGGACTGTGCCTGCCATCCCCAAGGAGACTCTGCCCGTCACAGTTGCCCAAACCTTCCAGATTAGGAGAAACCTGCAAGGCCCTGAGCCTACCCAATTATTGCAGTCCGCTCTGGACGCAAATGTGCAGTCTGAACCCGGCTGGTCTCCATGCCCTCTTGACAGGGAATTCTGGAGCCACAATGCAGCATTCTGCCTTCCCTATAGAAAGAAGAAGTGCCTGGTGAGTCTGTCCAAAAACCCTACATGAGGATCAATCTGTTTCGCCCTCGAGGGTACCCGGATTTATAGGATGCCCTGGCCACTAGTTCTGTGTCTGACAGAGCCTGAGCCCCATCCTCGATTCAGCCTCCTGGAGAGTGGGGCCCATATGCAGCATGTGAGACAGGCAATGGCCAAAGTCCATCCTCTCTACCCATCCTTGGTATTCCAGCATCTGTCCCCAGATGTTTCCTGGAATCCCTGCCAATAGGGAAACCTGAAGCACAATAGAGAACTGCTCCTTCCCCATGGCAGGAAACGTGGCTGTTGGGATGGTTGTCCAACCCTCAGAGAGGAGACATTTGCACCGACTATGTGAACAGACCCACTCCTGAGGGCCACCCTGGGTAAAACAGGCATTGTGACCCTCAGCCTGAGCATTATTTCAAACAATCCCTCTCAGTTGCACCACCAGCATCCTATATTGCAGGCTTGGCATTCCCCAAGGCCCAAATCCTAACTCTTGGTGGGATTTTCCCAGTGCCCAGACACAGAGCCCCTCTCTGTTAATCCCTGTTTTGGGGAACCCCTAAGATGGAAAACAGCACTCTTCCCTTCTTCCAAAAAACCACCCAACTATGGAGAGTCATCAGGATCCTTAAAGAGGAAAAATCTCCCGTGGACCCATAAGACCACACCTGCATTCGGAGGAATTCCTGAACACACAATCCAGATATAAAAGTCTGTGATATCGCCTTCCAGTCAACCTAAATACAGTTCCTGCCGAAATGCATTCAAGGTCTATGCATTGGGCCTGTGATCACCTCGCCATTAACCCTAATCTGAGTTTGTGTTTGGAGACTTCTCTCCCAAAACCATGGCTCAGATGCCCTCCAGGATGGGGTCTCTGGAGCCACACCACAGGACTGAGCCTTCCATCCCCACGGAAACTGTGCCCTTCACAGTTGCTCAAACCTTCCAGATTAGGAGAAACCTGCAAGTCCTCTGAGCCCAAACCCAATAGTGTAGCTGCTCTGGACGCTAATGTGTAGTCTGAAACACCCACATCAATGGTCCTGAGTCAGAAGATTGAACCGGACACGACCGTAGGACCTCATTGAAACCCTAGATTTGTTTTTCAGATATCAGTCCTCAGAGGGCTATTCTGGAATACTAACTTATGATACAACATGTGGTCCATGAGGCACACAACAGAACATCTCCTGGCCCCAGAAGGAAACTGTGCTCTTGGACCAGTGCCAGTCTCTCAGGTTAGGAGAATCCTGCATGGCACCTTAGCTACTAGCACATTCTAATATCTGCCTGGTAACACAAACACTGCGACCCATGTGCAAGAGATTCCAAGTCAACTCAAGGCCTTGTTACTTCACCCAAGAGCCACCAGAACGAACCTGCCATGTTCTTCAGCTGCAATGGTCAATGGAACTATGGTTTCCCGGTCTGAACAGTAGAGCTTTGCTACCCAAACTTTCAACATGGGGAACCGGGAGCAAACAAATCAGACTCTACATGTCCAGAGGAAGGAAGCCTTGGCTTGGGAAATCCTCCATGGCCACTTAATGTCACTTCTCCATTTGTCAGTCAACATAGACACAAACTTCAGTGTGAGTAAACGTCTGACATCTGCTCTTACTCAAGTGTTGGATGACTCGATGAGCCACTGCACATTGGAATGGCTTCTGCTTGGCACTGAATAAACCATAACATGTGATTACAATACCATCCTCACCCGACTGGTTCCCATGCCCTCTAGATAAGGAATTCTGGAGCCACAACGCTGCATTATTTCTTCTCCATAGAAAGAAGAAGGGCCTGGTGAGTCTGCCCAGAAACCCCACATGAGGATCATTCTGCTCAGCCCTCAAGGGTACCCCGATTTATAGAGCGCCCTGGCCAATAGTGCTGTGTCTGACAGAACCTGAGCACCGACCTAGTGTGAGCCACCCATAGTTTGGGGCCCATATCCAGCATGTTAGTTCAGCCATGGTCCAAATCCGCCCTCTCTATCCATCCTTGGTATTCATGCACGTATCCCCAGACCTTTGCTGGAATCCCTTCCAATGGGGGAACCTGAAGCACAATAGGGAACTCCTCCTTCCCCATAGCAGGAAAGCTGTCTGTTGGGATGGGTGTCCAGACCTCGGAGTGGGAGCCAGCTACATGGCCAATGTGACCACGCCCACTCATGAGGGACGCCCTGGGCACAAGCAGGCATTGTGACCCAGGGCCTGAGCATGCTATTAAACAAGCCCTCTCAGTTGCAGCACCAAGATCCCGCATTGCAGCCCTCCTACACCCCCGGCCCGAATCCTAACCCTTGGTAGAGTTTCTTGGTGCCTGGTCACAGAGGCCATCTCTGAAATCCCTGTGTGGGGCACCCCTAAGATAGAACACAGAACTCTTCCATTCACCGAATGGGCACCACACTATCAGGACCCGATAGGATCCTTAGAGAGGAAAAATGTTCCATGGACCCTTGAGACCATACCTGCATTCGGAGGCAATCTTAAACACACAATACAGATACAAAAGCCTGTGATACCGCCGTCAGGTCACCCTAATTACAGTTCCTGATGAGCTGCCCTCCAGGTCTACGCACTGCGTCTGCGATCACCTCGCCACTAACCCTAAACTGAGTTTGTGTTTGCAGACTACTCACCCAAAACCATGGTTCACATGCCCTCCAGGATGGGGTCTTTGAAGCCGCACTACAGGCCTGGACATGCCATTCCCAAGAACTGTGCCCATCACAGTTACCCAAAACCTTCAGGTTAAGAGAAATCTGCAAGACCCCTGAACCTAACCCACTATTGGAGGCCTCTCTGGAAGCAAATGCGCAGTCTGAAACACCCTGATCAATTGAATCCACACAGACACCCAAGTCAATGGCCCTGAGTCAGAAGATTGAACCTGACATACCCCCTGGAACTCATTGGAACCCTAGATTAGGTTTCACACGTCTGTCCGCAGAGGCCTGTTCTGGAATACCAACTTGTGATACAACATGTGGTCCCTGAGCAACACAACAGAACATCTCCTATCCCTAGAAGGAAATGGGGCTCTTCGACCTGTGCCAAAACCTCAGGGTTGGAGAATCCTGCATGGCCCCTTAGCCACCATCACATTCCTAGATCTCCCTAGAAACAAACCAACACTGTGACCCATGGGCAAGAGATTCCAAATCAACTCAAGGCCTTGGCACTTCGCCCAAGACCCACCAGAACGAACCTGCCATGTTCTTCAGCTGCAAATGTCAATGGAGTTGTGCTTTCCAGGCATCCATGTGGGAGTGCTATGCTACCCAAACTTTCTACATGGGGGACCCCGGAGCAAACCAAGCAAACTCCACTAGTCCAGTAGAAGGAAACCTTGCTATTTGGAGCATCTCACAATCCTCAGCGTGGGAAATCCTCCATGGCCTCTTGACACAACCTCTCCATTTGTAGGTCATCATACACAAACTCCGTGTGAACAAACGTCTGACATTCACCCTTACTCATGTGCTGGATATCTCAAATCAGCTGCTGAACATTGGAACTGCCTTCCCCTTGGCAATGAATTTAACCAGGCTTGTGTATACAATTCCATCCTCATCCGACTGGTCCCCAAGGCCTCTTGACAGGGGATTCTGGTACCACGATGCAACATTCGGCCATCCCCATAGAAAGAAGTGCCTGGTAATTCTGCCCAAAAACGCCACATGAGGATCAATCTACTTGGCCTTCAAGGGAACCCCAATTTATATGATTCCCTGGTCACTAATGCTGTGTTGGACAGAGCCTGAGCCCCGGCCTTCTGTCAGCCACCCAGAGAGAGGGTCCTATATCCAGCATGTGAGACCGGCCATGGCCCAAGTCCGTCATCTCTACATATCCTTGTTATTCAGGCACCTGTGCCAGACCTTTGCTGTAATCCCTACCAATGGGGGAACCTGAAGCACAATAGAGAAATCCTTCTTCCATATGGCAGGAAACCTGGTTGTTGGAATGTGTATCCAACACTCACAGTGGGAGCCAGTTCCATGGCCAATGAGACCACGCCCACTCTTGAGGGCTGCTCTGGGCCCAAACATGCACTGTGACCCTCAGCCTGAGCATGCTTTCAAATAAACGCTCTCAGTTGCACCACCAACACTCCGCATTGCAGGCCTGGTACATGCCTTGTCCCAAATCCTAACTCTTGCTGGAGTTTTCCAGCCGCCAAGACTCAGAGCCCATCTCTGGAATCCCCATTTTGGGGCACCCCTAAGATGGAAAACAGCACTCTTCCATTCTCCGAAAACGCCACCAAATTAAGGAGCTGCCAGGATCCTTAGAGAAAAAAAGTCTCCCATGGACCCATGAGAACAACCTGCATTCCGAGGCCATCCTGGACACACAATCCAGAAAGAAAAGCCTATAAAACTGCCTTCAGTCACCCTAATTACAGTTCCCGACGAGCTGCCCTCATGGTCTATGCATTGGTCTTGCGAACACATTGCCACTAACTGTAACCCGAATTTGTGTTTCCAGACTTCTCTCATGGCTCACATGCCCTCCAGGATGATTTATCTGGAGCCACACCACAGGACTGTGCCTGCCATCTCCATGGAAACTGTGCTTGTCATAGTTCCCCATATTTTCCAGATTAGGAGAACCCTGCAAGGACCCTGAGCTCTGCACAATATTGATGGCTGCTCTGAATGCAAATGCGTAGGTGAAACAACCTGATCACCTATATTCAGGCACAGTTAAGTCTATGTCCTGAGTCAGAAGATTGAACATTTCATGCCCCTAGGACCTTATTGGTACCTTAGATTATGTTCTCAGGCATCTGTCCTCAGAGGGCTGTTCTGGAAAACCAACTTATGGTACAACATGTGCGCCCTGAGCCACACAACAGAACATCTGTTCCCAGAAGGAAACCGTGTACTTCAACGTGTGCCTAACCCTCAGGGTAGGAGAATCCTGCATGGCACATTAGCCACCAGAACATTCTAAGATCTCCCTGGTAACAAAACAGCATTGTGGCCCATCTGGTAGAGATTCCATGTCCACTCCAGGCCTTGTTACTTTGCTCCAGAGACACCAGAATGAACCTGCAATGTTCCTCAGCTGCAACGGTCAGTGGAGGTGTGCTTTCTAGTCATCCATGCAGAAGAGCTCTGCTACACAATATTTCCACATGGGGGACATTGGAGCAAACAAGCCAGACTCCACCTGTCCAGTAGAGGGAAATCTTGCTGTTTGGAGCATCTCCATAGCCTCAGCGTGGGAAATCCTCCATGGCCTCTTGATGCCACCCCTTATTTGTCAGTCTTCTTAGACACAAACTCCAGTGTGAGCAAATATCTTACTTCCGCCTTTACTCAGGTGCTGGATATCTCGAATAAGCCACTGCACATTGGAACTGCCTTCCGATTGGCACTGAATTAAACCATGGATTTTATTTACAATTCCATCTTCACCCTACTCGTCCTCAAGGCCTCTTGATAGGGAATTCTACAGCCACAACGCTGCATTCTGCCTTGCCCATAGAATGAATGCCTGGTGATACTTCCCAGAAATCCCACATGAGGATCAATCTGCTTGGCCCTCGAAGGAACCCCCATTTATAGGCTGCCCTGACCACTAGTTCTATGTCTGACAGAGCCTGAGATTGGACCTAGTGTCAGCCACCCAAAGAGCGGTTCACATACCTAGCATGTGGGATGGGCCATGTCCCATGTCCGTCAACTCTACCCATCCTTTGTATTCAGGCACCTGTCTCCAGTCCTTTGCTGGAATCCCTGCCAGTGGGGGTACCTGAACACAAAAGAGTAGTGCTCCTTCCCCATGGCAGGAAATCTGGCTGCCCAGGACAAACAGTGGCAATCTGAGCCCATCTGAGCACCTACCTGCACTCAGACCCATAGACAGATGTTCCCAGAGGCAAATTGGAATGAACAGGCACCTAGGCCCTAATTGGATCCATTGCTTTGGTTTCCAGGCATCACTTCTCAGAGGCCTGGATTCCAATACCAGCATATGGCTGTTTCTTGATGCACCCATCAGAACAAATCTCATCTCCACATGGGAAACTTGCACGTTGGAGCTGTGTCAATGCCTCTGGTTAGGAGAACCCTTCAGGGCCCCAGTGCCACCGCCTCATTCCAAGGTCTCCATGGACACAAACCCACATTAGGATCCATCCACAGAAGAGTCCATTTCAACTCAGCCCCCTCGGTTGCTCCCATAGAGCCAGCATATCAAACCTGTCTATTCGCTAGGAGACAATTGAAATGCGAGGCAGGCTGCCCAGGCATCCATCCTTAGATCCATGCTCTGGCGTCATTCTGTATGGGATGTACTGGAGTGATCCAGCAGGTCTCAACTGTTGATCAGAAGGAAGCCTTGCGGTTTGGAGCATCTCACTACTCCCATCGTGGATATACCTCCATGGCCTCGAGATGCTGACACCTTAATGAAGGGGCAAGAAAGGACAGAAAATCGAACCTGAGCTTAGGTCTGAATCTCGCCCTGACTTCAGATGCATGAAATCCCAATTCAGATCTGCCCTAACCCAGAAACCTATGCCTAACATGTGTTCTCAGACTTCAGTCCTCACACCCTTCGCCCACAAGGCATCCAGTTTGGGAATTGTGGAGCCACAAGGCAGCACTCTGCCTGCCCTCCAGAAGAAAAATATTGCCCTTGGGGCTACCTGAAACGCCAAATGAGGATCAACCTGCATGGCAATCGATTGTACTCCAATTATACTATCTACCCTGGGCACTAATGCCCTGTCTGAAACAGACAGAACCTGAACCTCCCAACCAACACCCAGACAGCCAGCTCCACACTGAGCACATTGGACCGGACATGGCCTTAGGTCATTATCTCTTCCCAACCTCGGTTTTCAGATTCACAACCTAGACCTTATCTCCAATCACTGCCCAGGGGTGAATGAGATGCAGAAATCAGAACTACTACTTCCCCATGGCAAGAATACATGTGGTTGGCATGTTGTCCAACTTTCAGTGTATGAGAAACCAGCGTGCTCCATGAGTCCCCACCAATGCTTGAGCGCCACAAGGGCAAAAACACGCATTGTGACCCTCAGCGTGAGTTCTGTCCTCAAGGAAGGCCTCTCAGTGGCTGGACCATTAGAAGGCATATTGGGCTTGCCATACCCCTAAGCCCCAATTTTTAATCATATTTATGGTTGTCCAGTCGCCCGTCCCCAGGACTCTGCTCTGGGATCCCCCTTTTGGTGGGACACCTGAGGTAACAAAACTGAAAGGACACCTCCCATCCCACAGATTGACCCAAAACAATTGGGATCCAGCCAAATTCACAGAAAGGAAGACTCATCCATGGCCCATGAGGTCGCCCCGACATTCCATGGCCATCGTTGACACAGAATCCGGAGACAAAAGCCTGTGCAAGCGCCTCACTCTCACCCTTTCTTCATATCCTGAAGAGTTCTCCTCATGGTCTGTAGATCGGGCCTGCCATACTTATGTCATCAAACCTAAGCTGTGTTTGTGTTTCCAGACTTCTGTGCCCACAGTTCGGGCCCACACACCCTTCAGGCTGGGGCCCCTGGAGCCACACATCAGGTCTGTGTCTGCCCACTCCACGGGAATTCTGACTTTTCCATTGTCTATAATCGTACAAATTAGGAGAAACCTCCAAAGTCCCCGAGGCCATTCCAATAGTGTAGGCTGCCCGGACAAACAGGGGCAGTCTGACACAATCTGAGCAACTACCTCCACTCATACCATTGACAGATGTCGCCAGAGAAGAAGATTGAACTGGTGAGACCCCTAGGCCATAATCGGATCCATTGCTGTGGTTTCCAGGTATCTCTCCTCAGAGGCCTAGTTTCTAATACCAGCCTATGTGGGTTTCCTGAGGCACCAATTAGAACAAATCTTGTCTCCACATGGGAAACTTGCTCTTTCGAGCTGTCTCAAAATCTCCGGTTAGGAGAATTGTTCAGGGCCGGTGTGCCACTGCCCCATTCCAAGGTCTCCAAGAACACAAACCCACATTAGGACCCATCCTTAGGAGAGTCCATTTCAACTCAGCCCCCGTGGTTGCTCCCCCAGAGCCAGCAGATCGAACCTATCTTGTCGCTAGGAGACAATTGGAATGGGAGGCGGGCTGCCCAGGAATCCATCCTTAGAACCCTGCTCTGGCGTCGTTCCATATGGGACGTCCTGGAGAAATCCAACAGGTCTCAAATGTCCTGCAGAAGGAATCCTTCCTTTTTGGAGCATCTCACAACTCCCAACGTGGGAAAACCTCGAGGGCTTTGTGATGCCCCCCGCCCCCTTTATGAAGGGGAAATCATGGGCAGGAATCCAACCTGAGCCAACGTCTGATCCTCACCCTGACTTCAGATGCATGAGATCTTGATTCAGCTCTGCAGAGTGTGCCAGCCTTGTCCTCGCACTGAAACCTATGTCTAGCTTGTGTTCTCAGACTTCCGTCCTCAAACTCCTGGCCCCCAAGCGCTCAAGCTTAGTAATTCGGGACCCACAATGCAGCACTCTGCCTACCCTCCAGAAGACAAATGTTGTCCTATGGAGCTTCCCAGACACCCCAAATGAGGATAGATCTACATGGCACTATACTGTACTCACATTATATAGTCTAACCTGGGCACTAATACACTCTCTGAGACAGCCGGAACCTGGACCTCCTGACCAACACCCAGAAAGCTGACTGCACACTGAGCACATTGGACCCACCATTGCCTTAGCTTGTCATCTCTTCCCAACCAAGCTTTTCAGGCTTCAGAACTTAGACTCCATACCCTGCCAAGGGGCGGACGTGATGAAGAAATCAGAATTCCTCCTTACCCATAGCAATAAACCCTGTGGTTGGCATGTTGTCCAACGTTCATTGTAGGAGAATCCAGCGTTCACCCTGGCCCCGCCCATGCTTGAGTGCTGGGAGGGCATAAACACACATTGTAACCCTCAGTCTGAGTCCTGTCCTCTAGTAAGTCCTCTCAGTGGCTGGACCATTAGACGTCATAATGGGCTTGCCATGCCCCTAGGACTCAATTTTTTACCAGATTTCTGGTTGTCCAGTTGCCCCTTCCCAGGGCTCTTCTCTGGAATCCCTCTTTGGCTGGGTCTTCTGTGGTGAAAAAACAAAACGGACTCCTCCCATCCCACAGAATGACCCCAAAATCTTGGGATCGGGACAAATCCCCAGAGAGAAAGACTCGTCCATTGCCCATGAGGTCACCTGGACATTCCACGGCCATCGGTGACACAATATCCAGAGACAAAAGCCTGAGCAAGCGCCTCACACTCGCCCTTTGTTCATATCCGGAAGAGTTATCCTCACGGTCTGTAGATCAGTTCTGCCATACCTATGACACAAAACCTAAGCTGAGTTTGCTTTCAGACAACTGTCCCTGCAGCCCTGGCCCACACACCCTACAGGCTCAGGCCCTTAGAACCTAATCTGAGTACTGTACCTTCACTCTCCAAGGGAATTCTGCCAATTCCATTGGCCACAAACCTATAAATACCATAAAGCTCCAAAGTCCCCGAGGCCATCCCAATAGTGTTGGCTTCCCAGGACAAACAGGGGCAATCTGAGACCATCTGAGCACCCACCTGCACTCAGACCCATAGACAGATGTCCCCAGAGGTAAACTGGAACGAACTGGCAGCTATGCCCTAATCAGATCCATTGCTTTTGTTTCCAGGCATCTCTCTTCAGAGGCCTAGATTCCAATAACAGCATATGCTGTTTCTTGAGGCACCCATCAGAACAAATCTCGTCTCCATATGGGAAACTAGCGTGTTGGAGCTGTGTCAAGGCATCTGGTTAGGAGAACCCTTCAGGGCCCCAGACCCACCGCCTCATTCCAAGGTCTCCATGGACACAAACCCACATTAGGACCCATCCGCAGGAAAGTCCATTTCAACTCAGCCCGCTCGGTTGCTCCTCCAGATCCAGCAGATCTAACTTGTCTTGTCGCTAGGCGACAATTGGAATGAGATGCAGGCTTCCCAGCCATCCATCCTTAGAACACTGCTCAGAATCATTCCCTATGGGAATTCCTGGAGCCAACCAACAGGTCTCAATAGTCCCGCAGAAGAATCTTTGAGGTTTGGAGCATCTCACAACTCCCATCGTGGGTAAACCTCCATGGCCTCGTGACTCTGCCCCCCCTTCATGAAGGGGACATCAGGGACAGAAACTCCAACCTGAGTGATCCTCTGATCCTCGCCCAGAATTCAGAGGCACGAGATCTTGATTCAGCTCTGCAGAGTGTGCCTGCTGTGCCCTCGCCCAGAAACATAAGCCTAGTTTGTTTTCTCAGACTTCCGTCCTCACACTTCTTGTGCACAAGCCCTTCAGTTTGGCAATTCCAGAACTATAATGCAGCACTCTGCCTGCCCTCCAGAAGGAAAATATTTCCCTCTGGGGCTTCTCAGAAACCCCAAATGAGGATCAACCTGCACGCCACTTGACTCTACCCCAATTATACAGTCTTCCCTGGGCACTAATGCCCTTTTTGACACAGCCTGAGCCTGCACCTCCCGGCCCACACCCAGCCAGCTGGCCACACACTGAGCACATCGGACCCGCAATGGCCTTAGGTCGTCATCTCTTCCCAACCTGGTTTTTCAGGTTTCAGAAGTTTGACCTTAACTCCAATCACAGCCCAGGGTTGAACATGATGCAAAAATCAGAACTCCTTCCCCATAGCAATAAACCTTGTGGTTGGCATGCTGTCTAACATTCAGTGAAGTTGATACCAGTGTGGGCCATGAGGCCCCACCCATGCTTGGAATTCGAGGCAGGCTGCCTAGGTATCCATCCTGAGATCCCTGCTCTGTTGTTTTTCGGTATGGGAAGTCCTGGAGCGATCCAACAGGTCTCATTTGTCGATCAGAATGAATCCTTGCGTTTTGGAGCATCTCACAACTCCCAACGTGGGAAAATCTCGATGACTTTTTGATGCCCCCCACCCCCTTTATGAAGGGGAAATCATGGAAAGGAATCCAACCTGAGCCAACGTCTGATCCTCGCCCTGAGTTCAGATTCACGAGATCTCGATTCAGCTCTGCAGAGTGTGCCAGCCTTGCCCTGGCCCTGAAACATATGTCTAGCTTGTGTTCTCAGACTTCCGTCCTCACACTCCTGGCCCCCAAGCCCTGAAGTTTGGCAATTCCAGACCCACAATGCAGCACTCTGCCTTCCCTCCAGAAGAATGATGTTGCCCTATGGAGCTTTCCAGACACCCCAAATGAGGATAGACCTACACGGCACTCTAATGTACCCAAATTACATAGTCTAACCTGGGCACTAATGCACTGTCTGACACAGCCTGAGCCCAGACCTCCTAACCAACACCTAGAGAGCTGACCGCACACTGAGCACATCGGACCCGCCATGGCCTTAGCTCATCATCTCTTCCCAACCTAGCTTTTCAGGTTTCAGAATATTGACCTTAACTCCAAACCCTGCCAAGGGGTGAACGTGATGCAGAAAACAGAATTCCTCCATCCCCATGGCAAAAAACCTTGTTGGCATGTTGCCCAATTTTCAGTGTAGGAGAAACCAGCATTCACCATGAGGCCCCGCCCATACTTGAGTGCTGTGTGGGCATTAACACGCATCGTGACCCTCAGCATCAGTCCTGTCCTCTAGTAAGTCCTCTCAGTGGCTGGACCATTAGACGTCATAATGGGCTTATCATGCCCCTAGGCCCCAATTTTTAGCCAGATTTCTGGTTTTCCAGTCGCCCCTTCCCAGGGCTCTGCTCTGGAATCCCTCTTTTGGTGGGACACCTGAGGTAAAAAGACAAAACAGACTCCTCCCATCCCACAGAATGACCCCAGAATCTTGGGACGGGGCCAAATCCCCAGAGAGGAAGACTTGTCCATTGCCCATGAGGTCACCCGGACATTCCAGGGCCATCAGTGACACAATATCCAGAGAAAAAAGCCTGAGCAAGTGCCTCACACTCGCCCTTTGTTCATATCCTGAAAATTTCTCCTCACGGTCTGTAGATAAGTCCTGCCATACCTTTGACCCGAAAGCTAAATCGAGTTTGTGTTTTCAGACAACTGTCCCCACATCCCTGGGCCACACAACCTTCAGGCACAGGCCCTTAGAGCCAAACCTGAGGACTGTATCTGCCCTCTCCAAGGGAATTCTGCCCATACCATTGCCCACAAACCTACAAATAGGATAAACCTCAAAGTCTCCGAGGCATTCCCAATAGTGTTGGCTGCCCAGGACAAACAGGGGCAATCTGAGCCCATCTGAGCACCTACAGCACTCAGACCTGTAGACAGATGTCCCCAGGGGTAAATTGGTACAAACGGGACTCTTGGCCCTAATCAGATCCATTGCTTTGGTTTCCAGGCATCTATCCTCAGAGACCTGGATTCCAATACCAGCATATGGCTGTTTCTTGAGGCACCCATAAGAACAATTCTCATCTGCACATGGGAAGCTAGCATGTTGGAGCTGTGTCAATGCCTCTGGTTAGGAGAACCCTTCAGGGCCCCAGTGTCACTGCCTCATTCCAAGGTCTCCATGGACACAAAACCACATTAGGACCCATCTGCAGGAGAGTCCATTTCAACTCAGCCCCCTTGGTTGCTCCTCCAGATCCAGCAGATCTAACCTGTCTTGTCACTAGGCGACAATTGGAATGCGAGGCGGGCTGCCCAGCCATCCATCCTTAGAACCCTGCTCAGAATCATTCTGCATGGGAATTCCTGGAGCCAACCAACAGGTCTCAATATTCCCACAGAAGAATCTTTGAGGTTTTGAGCATCTCACAACTCCCATCGTGGGTAAACCTCCATGGCTTCGTGATCCTGCCCCCACCCTCATGAGGGGGCCATCAGGGACAGAAACTCCAACCTGAGCGATTCTCTGATCCTGGCCCTGACTTCAGATGCACGAGATCTCGATTCAGCTCTGCAGATTGTGCGTGCTGTGCCCTCGCCCAGAAATGTAAGGCTAGCTTGTGTTCTCAGACTTCCATCCTCACACTCTTGGTCCACAAGCCCTTCAGTTCGGCAATTCCAAAACTACAATGCAGCACTCTGCCTTCACTCCAGAAGGAAAACATTGCCCTCTGGGGCTACCCAAAATCCCCATATGAGGATCAGCCCTCATGCCCCTTGACTGTACCCCAATTATACAGTCTTCCCTGGGCACTAATTCCCTTTCTGGCACAGCCTGAGCCTGGACCTCCCGACCCACACCCAGGCAGCTGGCCGCTCCCTGAGCACATCGGACCGCCATGTCCTTAATTCATCATCTCTTCCCAATCTGGGTTTTCAGGGTTGAGAACCTAGACCTTATCTTCAATCACTGTCCAGGGTAGAACATGATGCAGAAATCAGAACTCCTTCCCCATGGAAAGAAACCTTGTGGTTGGCATGTTGTCCAAAGTTCAGTGTAGTTGAAACCAGTGTGGCCCATGAGGCCCCGCAAATGCATGAGAACCGTTCTGGTCACAAACAGGCATTGTGACTCTCAATGACACTCAGCGTGAGCCCACTCCTCAAGTAAGGCCTCTCACTGGCTGGACCAAGAGACGGCATATCGGGCTTGCCATGCCCCAAGGCCCCAATTTTTAGCCATATTTGGGGTTGTCCATTCGCCCCTTCCCAGGGCTCTGCTTTGAAATCCCTCTTTTGGTGGGACACCTGAGGTAACAAAACTGAAAGGACTCCTCCCATCCCACAGATTGACTGAAAGAATTGGGATCGGGCCAAATCCACAGAGAGGAAGACTCATCCATGGCCCATGAGGCCTCCCCGACATTCCACGGCCATTGTTGACAAAATATCCAGAGAAAAAAGCCTGTGCAAGCACCTCACACTCGCTCGCTCTTCATATCCAGAAGAGTTATCTTCACGGTCTATAGATCAGTCCTGCCATATTTGCATCCCCAAACCTAAGCTGAGTTTGTGTTTTCAGACTTCTGTCCCCACAGTCCTGGTGTACACACACTCCAGGCTGGGGCCCCTGGATCCACATATCAGGACTATGCCTGCCTAGTCCATGGGAATTCTGTCCATTCCATTGTCCATAATTGAAGAAATTAGGAGAAACCTCCAAAGTCCCCGAGGCCATCACAATAGTGTAGGCCGCCTGGGACAAACAAGGGCCATCTGACACCAGCTGAGTATCTACCTCCACTCATACCATAGATGGATGTCCCCAGAGGAGAAGATTGAACCAGACAGGCCCCTAGTCTCTAAACGGATCCATTGCTTTGGTTTCCAGGTATCTCTCCTCAGAAGCCTGGTTTCCAACATCAGCATATGGGGGTTTCCTGAGGCACCAATCAGAACAAATCTCGTCTCCACATGGGAAACTTGTCCTTTCGAGATGTCTCAAAACCTCCGGATAGCAGAATCCTTCAGGGCCGGTGTGCCACCGGCATCATATCAAACCTGTCTATTCGCTAGGAGACAATTGGAATGCGAGGCGAGCTTCCCAGGCATCCATCCTTAGATCTCTGATCTGGCGTCATTCCATATGGGATGTACTGGAGCAATCCAACAGGTCTCAATTGTCGATCAGAAGGAATCCTTGCTGTTTGGAGCATCTCACTACTCTGATTGTGGGTAAGCCTCCATGGCCTCAAGATGCTGCCCCCTTCATGAAGGGGCCAGAATGGACAGAAATTCGAACCTGAGCCTAGGTCTGAACCTTGCCCTGACTTCAGATGCACGAAATCCCAATTCAGATCTGCAGAGAGTTCCTGCACTGCCCTCGCCCAGAAACCTATGCCTAACATGTGTTCTCAGACTCAGTCCTCACACTCCTCCCACAAGGCATCCAGTTTGGGAATTCCGGAGCCACAATGCAGCACTCTGCTTGCCCTCCAGAAGAAAAACATTGCCCATGGGGCTACCCAGAAACGCCAAATGAGGGTCAACCTGCATGGCACTCGAATGTACCCCAAATATACAATCTACCCTGGGTACTAATGCCCTGTCTGACATAACGCAAGCTTGAGCCTCCTGACCAACACCCAGACAGCTGGCTCCACACTGAGCACATCGGATCCGGACATGGCCTTAGGTCGTCATCTCTTCCCAACCTCGGTTTTCAGAATTCACAACCTAGGCCTTATCTCCAATCATTGCCCAGGGGTGAATGAGATGCAGAAATCAGAATTACTACTTCCCTATGGCAATAATACATGTGGTTGGCATGTTGTCCAACGTTCAGTGTAGGAGAAACTGGCGTGCACCATAAGTCCCCACCCATGCTTGAGCACCACGAGGGCAAAAACACGCATTGTGACCCTCTTCGTGATTTCTGTCCTCAAGGAAGTCTTCTCAGTTGCTGGACCATTAGAAGGCATATTGGACTTGCCATACACGTAGGCCCCAATTTTTAGTTAGATTTCTGATTGTGCCGGTGCCCCACCCCAGGGCTCTGCCCTGGAATACCTCTTTGGCTGGGACACCTGAGGTAACAAAACTGAAAGGATTCCTCCCATCCCACAGATTGACCCAAAACAATTGGGATCCGGCCAAATTCACAGAGAGGAAAACTCATCCATGGCCCATGAGGCCTCCCCGACATTCCAAGGTCATTGTTGACACAAAATCCAGCGACAAAAGCCTGAGCAAGCGCCACAATCGCCCTTTTTTCATATCCCGAAGAATTCTCCTCACGGTCTGTAGATCGGGCCTGCCATACCTACGTCCCAAAACCTAAGCTGAGGTTGTTGTTTCAGACATCTGTCCCCACGGTCCTGGCCCACACACCCTCAAGGCTGGGGTTCCTGGAGCCACACATCAGGTCTGTGTCTTCCCACTCCACGGGAATTCTGCCCATTCCATTGTCCATAATCTTCCAATTTAGGAGAAACCTCCAAAGTCCCTGAGGCTATCCCAATAGCGTAGGCCGCCCAGTCAAACAGGGGCAGTCTGACACCATCCGAGCAACTACCTCCACTCATACCAAAGACAGATGTTGCCAGAGAAGAAGATTGAACCGGAGAGGCCCCTATGCCCTAATCGGATCCATTGCTGTGGTTTCCAGATATCTCTTTCAGAACCTGGTTTCCAATACCAGCATATAGGGGTTTTCTGAGGCACCAATTAGAACAAATCTTGTCTCCACATGGAAAACTTGCTCTTTGGAGTTGTCTCAAAATCTCCGGTTAGAAGAATACTTCAGGGCCCTGGGGCCACCACCCCATTTCAACGTCCTCATGGACACAATCACACATTAGGACCCATCCTCAGTAGAGTCCATTTCAACTCAGCCCCCACGGTTGCTCCCGCAGATCCAGCAGATAGAACCTGTCTTGTTGCTAGGAGATAATTGGAATGAGAGGCGGGCTGTCCAGCCATCCATCCTTAGAACCCTGGATTCATTCCATATGGGATGTCCTGGAGCCGTCAAACAGGTCTCAATTTTCCCGCAGAAGGAATCCTTGCAGTTTGGAGGATCCCACAACTCCCAATGAGGGAAAACCTCCATGGCCTCAAGTTTTCACCCCCTTCATGAAGGGGCCATCATGGACAGGAACTCCAACCTGAGCCAACATCTTATCCTCACCATGACTTCAGATGCGCGAGATTTCGATTCAGATATGCAGAGGGTGCCTGCTGTGCCCTCACCCTGATACCTAAGTCTAGCTTATGTTCTCAGACTTCCATCCTCACACTCCTGGCCCCGACGCCCTCAAGTTTGGCGATTCTGGACCCGCTTGCAGCACTCTGCCTGCCTTCCGGAAGAAAAATGTTGCCCTAATGAGCTTCCCTGATATGATAAATGAAGAAGAACCTACATGGCACTCGACTGTATCCAAATTATACAGTCTAACCTGGGCTCTAATGCACCATCTGACACAGCCTGAGCCCGGACCTCCTGACCAGCACGCAGACAGCTGGCCGCACACTGAGCACATTAGACCCACCATGGCCTTAGGTTATCATCTCTTCCCAACCTCGGTTTTCAGGCTTCAGAAGTTAGACCTTACTCCAATCACTGCCCAGGGGTAAACGTGATTCAGAAATCAGAATTTCTCCTTCCGCATGGCAAGAAATCTTGTGGTTGGCATGTTGTCCGAAGTTCACTGTAGGAGAAACTAGCATGGCTCATGAGTCCCCACCCATGACTGAGGGCTGCGTTGGGCAAAAACATGCATTGTGACCCTCAGTGTGAGCCCTGTCCTCAAGTAAGACCTCTCAGTGGCTGGAACAAAGTCCCTCATATGGGGATTGCCATGCCCCTAGCGCCCGAATCTTATCCAGAGATTGGGTTGTCCAGTCGCCCCTCCCCAGGGCTTTGCTCTGGAATCCCACTTTTAGAGGCACACCTGAGATAAAAAATCAGAACGGACTCCTCCCATCCCACAGAATGACACCAAAATCTTGGGATCAGCCTGAATCCCCAGAGAGGGAGACTCGTCCATGTCCCATGAAGCCACCCTGACATTCCAGGGCCATCGGTGATACAAAATCCTGATACAAAAGCCTGAGCATGCGCCTCACACTCACCCTTTGTTCATATCCTGAAGAGTTCTCCTCAAGGTCTGTAGATCGGGCCTCCCATACCTACGTCCCCAAACCTAAGCCGAGTTTCTGTTTTCAGACTTCTGTCCCCACAGCTGTGACCCCCACACCCTCCACACGTGGGCCCCTAGAGCCGTACCTCAGGCTGTGCCTTCCCTCCCCAAAGGAATTCTGTCCATTTCATTGGCCACAAACATGCAAATTAGGAGAAACCTCCAATGTCAAGGAGACCATCCCAATAGTGTAGACCACCCGGGATAAACAGGGGTGATCTGACACTAGCTGAGGACACTAGCTCAGTCCCATAGACAGATGACCCGAGAGAAGAAGATTAAACTGGACAGGACCCTAGACCCTAATTAGATCCATTGCTTTGGTTTCCAGGCATCTCTCCTCAGAGTTCTGGTTTCCAATACCAGCATATGGGGGGTTACCTAAGCACCAATAAGAACACATCTTGTCTTCCCATGAGAAACTTGCTTGTTGGAGCTGTGTCAAAACCTCCGGTTAGGAGAATCCTTCAGGGCCCTGGTACCACCGCCCCATTTTAAGGTATCCATGGAAACAATCCCACATTATGACCCATCCTCAGGAGAATCCATTTCATCTCAGCCCCCTCGGTTGCTACGCCAGAGCCAGCAATCAAACGTGTCATGTCGCTAGGAGACAATTGTAATGTGAAGTGGGCTGCCCAGGCATCCATCCTTAGAACCCTGCTCTGGAATCGTTCCATATGGGATGTCTTGGAGCCATCCAACAGGTTTCAATTTACCCGCAGAAAATCCTTGTGGTTTGGAGCATCGCACTACTCCCATCATGGGAAAACCCCCATGGTGTCGTGATGACCCTCCTTCATGAAGGGGCCATTATGGACAGAAACTCCAACCTGAGCCAACGTCTGAACATCGCCCTGAATTCAGATGCACAAAATCTCGATTCAGCTCTGCAGAGTGTGCCTGCCGTGTCCTCTCCCCAAAACCAAAGCCAAGCTTGTGTTCTCAGACTTCTGTCCTCACATTCTGGCCCTGAAGCCCTCCAGTTTGGCAATTCCAGAGCCACAATGCAGCACTCTGCCTGCACTCCAGAAGATAAACTTTGCCCTATGGAGCTACTGAGAAACCCCAAATGATTATCTTCTGCACGCCACTAGACTGTGCCACTAATATACATCCTATCTGGGCACGAATGCCCTGTCTGGCACAGCCTGAGAACAGACTTCCTGAACGACACCTAGAAAGCTGGCCCAAAACTGAACACATCGGACGCGCCATGGCCTTAGGTCGTCATCTCTTCCCAACCTCGGTTTTCAGGCTTCAGAACCTAGAGCTTATCTCCAATTAGTGCCCAGAGGTGAATGTGATGTAGAAATCAGAACTTCTCCTTCCCCATGTCAAGAAACCTTGAGGATGGCATGTCTAATGTTCAGTGTAGGAGA
Organism: Neogale vison; assembly: GCF_020171115.1. Classification (NCBI taxonomy): domain Eukaryota; kingdom Metazoa; phylum Chordata; class Mammalia; order Carnivora; family Mustelidae; genus Neogale; species Neogale vison. The sequence continues at coordinate 193,471,119 of NC_058093.1, forward strand.
AACCTGCATGCTCAGTGAGGTCCCGCCCAATATTGAGGGCTGCCTTGGGCACAAACACGCATTGTGACCCTCAGCGTGAGTCCACTATTCATGTAACGCTTCTCAGCGGCTGGACCAAGAGCCCGCATATGGGGCTTGCCATGCCCTAGGCTCCCAGCCCTAACCAGAGGGCAGGTATTCCAGTTGTCTATACCCAGTGTTCTGCTCTAGAATCCCACTATTGGGGGGACACATGATTCAGAAAACAAGACTCCTCCCTTCCCACAGAATGACCCCAAGGTCTTGGGAGCTGGGCAAATCACCAGAGAGGGAGACTCTTCCATGGCCCATGAGGTCACCCCTACATTAAATGATCATCGTGAATACAACATCCAGAGACATAAACCTAAATGACTGCCTCTCACTCGCCCTACTTTCTAATCACGATGAGTTCCCCTCACAGACTGTAGATCCCTCCTGTCATAACCTCGGCCCCAAACCTCAGCAGAGTTTGTGTTTTTGGATGTCTGTCCCCACAGCCCTGGCCCACACAGCCTCCAGTCTGGGGTCTCTGGAGCCACACCACAGGACTTTCCTGCTCTTTCCTAGGAGACTGTGCCCATTCCATTGCCCACAACCCCACAGAATAGGAGAAACCTCAAGGTCCCTGAGGAGATCCCACTACTGTAAGCCGCCCTGGACAAACAGGGGCATCCTGACACAAGCTGAGCTACTACCTCCATGCAGACTCAGACAGATGTCTGCAGAGACAGAAGATTGAACCGGACAAGCTCCTAGGCCCTAATCTGAACTCTTGCTTTGGTTGCCAGGTGTCACTCCTCAGAGGCCTGGGTTCAAAGACCAGCATATGGGGCTTTACTGAGGCTCCAAACAGAACACCTCTCATCTCCCCATGGGAAGCTTCCTTGTTGGAGCTGTGTCAAACCCTTCAGGTTGGAGAATCCTGCAGAGTCCCTGAGCCACCGCCACATTCCATGGTCTCCATGGCCATCAACCCACATTATGACTCATCCTCAGGAGAGTCCATTTCAACTCAGCCCTCTGGGTAGCTCGCCCAAGAGCCCGCAGATTGAGCCTGCCTTGCCCTGAGCAGCCATTGGGAATGTGAGGTGGCATTTCCAGGCATCCATGGTTAGACCCCTTCTCTCGAGTCTTTCCGTAGGGGTCTTCCTAGAACCATGCAAGAGGAATTGACTGTCCTGCAGAAGAAAACCATGAGTTTTAGAGCAGCTCACAACTCCCATCATAGGGAAACCTCCCTGGCCTCATGACGCCCCCACCCCCTTCAGGAAGGGGCCATCATGGATACAAACTCCAGCCTGAGGCAACGTCTGATACTCGTCCTGACCTCAGATGCAGGAGATCTTGATTCAGCCTCTACAGAGTGGACCTTCCGTGCTCTCGGGCCCAAACCTAACGTTAGCTTGTGTTTTCAGACTTCCTTCCTCACACTCCTGGCAAACAAGCCCTCCAGTCTGGGAATTGCGGAACCACAACACAGCCCTATGCCTGCCCACCAAAAGAAAAACGTTGCCCTATGGGGCTCTCCGGAAACCTCAAATGAGGATCCACCTGCTCGGGCCTCGACTGCACCCCAATTGGATAGGCTGTCCCTGGGCACTAATGCTCTGTCTGACACAGTCTGAGGCCAGATTTCCCAACAGAGAAGGAGACACCTGGCCACACACCCAGCACATCAGAAACGCCATGGCCTTAGGTCGTCATCTCTTCCCAACCTGGGTTTTCAGACATCTGAACCTACACATTATATCAATTACCGGCCCACGTGAGTACCTGAAGCACATATCAGAACTCCACCTTCCCCATGGCTGTAAAGCTTGCTGGTGGCATGGAGTCACACCTTCAGGGTAGGAGAAACCTTCATGGCCCCTGAGGCCAGGCCCAAACGTGAATGCCTCCTTGTTCACAAACTCGCATTGTGACCATCAGCGTGAACCCCATGTCGAAGTAAGGCCTCTCAGGGCCTGGACCAAGAGCCCGCATATGGGGCTTGCCAAGCCCCTATGATCCCAATCCTCACCAGAGCTTGAGTTTTCCATTCGCTCATACCCAGGACTGTGATCTGGAGTCCTTCTCCTGGAAGAACAGCTGAGGCAGACAACAGGACTCCACCCTTCCCACAAAATGATCCCAAAATCTTTGGAGCTGGCCCAACTCCTCAGAGAAGGAGACTTTTCCATAGCCCCTGAGGCCACCCCTACATTCCACGGCTATGGGGGACACAACATCCAGAGACAAAAGCTTGAGTGACTGCCTCCCATTCACCCTTCTTTCATAAGCCAAGGATCTCCCCTCACGGTCTGTGGATCTGGCCGCCATACTCTCGTCACCAAACGTAAGCCGAGTTTGTGTTTTCAGACTTCAGTGCCCATAGCCCGGACCCACACACCCACCAGGCTAGGACCTATGGAGACACACCGAAGGACTATGCCTGTCCTCTCCAAGAAGACTGTGCCCAATCCATTGGCCACAAACCTACAAATTAGGAGAAACCACTAAGTCCTCCGAGGCCATGCCAACAGTGTAGGCCTCCCTAGACTAAGAGGGGCACTCTGACACCAGCTGAGCAACTATCTCCACGTAGACACTCAGACAGTGTCCCCAGAGGCAGAAGATTGAAATGGACAGGCCCCGAGGCCCTAATCTGAACCCTAGCTTTGGTTTTCAGGTGTCTCTCCTCAGAAGACTGGTTTCGAAGACCAGCATCTGGGGCTTTTCTGAGGCACCAAACAGAACCTCTCCCATCTCCACATGGGGAGCTTTTTTATTGGAGCTGTATCAAACACTTCGTTTAGGCGAATTCTTCAAGGCCCCTGAGCCACCAGCATATTCCAAGGTCTCCATGGACACAAACCCACATTATGACCCATCCTCATAAGAGTCCATTTAAAATCATCCCCCAGTTAGCTCGCCCCAGAGCCAGTAGTTCAAACATGTCTTGTCACAAAGAGCCAATGGAAATGCAAGGTATGCTGTAAATGCATCCATTCTTCAAACTCTGCTCTCCAATCCTTCTGTATGGGACATCCTGGAGCCATTCAACAGGACTGGACTGTCTAGAAGATGGAAACCTTGTGGTTTGGAGCAATGCACAAACTAGCGTATGTGCTGGTGTCTGAGGTGCTGTGCAGGATTCTCCAATTTGGCACAGGTCGAAGGGCACGGTTTCCTTCTGGGGAGAGGAGATATTCCATTGTGTGGCTCAGGAACCACATGTTGTATACTAAATTGGTATTCCAGAATAGGACCCTGAGTACAGATGCCTGAAAACCTAATCTAGGGTTACAGTGAAGTCCTAGGGCCATGCCAGGTTTAATCTTCTGACCCAGGAACATTGAATTGGCTGTCTGATTGGATGTAGGTGATCAGGGTGTTTCAGACTGGCATTTGCATCCAGCGCTACCGACAATATTGGGGTAGGCTTATTTGTTTCAGGGCCTTGCATGTTTCTCCTAAACTGGAAGTTTTGGGCAGCTTTGACAGATACAGTTTCCCTGGGAATGGCAGGCACAGTCCTGTGGTGTGGATCCAGAGACCCTATCCTGGAGGGCATTCGAGTCATGGTTTTGGGAGAGGAGTCTGCAAACACAAATGCAGGTTAGTGTTAGTGGAAATGTGATCGCAGGCCCAATGCGTAGACCTTGAGGGCATCTCGTCAAGAACTGTAATTAGGGTGACTGGAAGGCAGTAGCACAGGCTTTTTTTTCTAGATATTGTGTCCAGGATGGCCTCAGAATGTAGGTGTGGTCTCATGGGTCCATGGGAGACTTTTCTTCTCTATGGATCCTGGCGGCTCTCCATAGTGTGGTGGCTTTTTCGGGGAAGGAAAGAGTGCTGTTTTCCATCATATGGGTGCCCCAAAACAGGGATTCCAGAGACGGGATCTGGTTCTGGGCATCTGGGACTTCCCACCAAGGTTTAGGATTTGGGCCTAGGGGTGTACGAGGCTTCCAATGCGGGATCATGATGGTGCAACTGAGAGGGATTGTTTGAAAGCATGCTCAGGCTGAGGGTCAGAATGCCTGTTTGCTCCCATGGCGGCCCTCAGGAGTGGATGTGGTCTCATTGGTCTTGTATCTGGCTCCCCCTTTGAGGGTTGGACACACATCCCAACAGCCAAATGTCCTGCCATGAAGAAGGAGGAGTTCTCTATTGTGCTTCAGGTTCCCCATTGGCAGGGATTCCAGCAAAGGTCTGGGGACAGGTGCTTGAATACCAAATATGGGTAGAGATGACGTACTTGGGCCATGGCAAACCCAAATGCTAGATATTAGGCCTGCTCTCTGGTGGCTGAAACTCGGTTGGGGCTCAGGATTTTTCAGACACAGCACTAGTGGCCGTGGCAGCCTATAAATCGGGGTTGACTCGAGGGCCGAGCAGATTGATTCTCATGTGGGGTTTCTGGCCAGACTCAACAGGCATTTCTTCATTCGATGGGGAAGGCAGAATGCTGCGTTGTGGCGCCAGATTTCCCTATCAAGAGTCCATTGAGGATGGAATTGTAAGCACAAGCTATGGTTCAATTCAGTGCCAAGCAGAAAGGAAGTTCCAATGTGCAGCATTTTATTCGAGACATCCAGCACCGGAATAAGGGTGGATGTCAGATGTTTGCTTACACTAGAGTTTGTGTCTGTGATGACCGACAAATGGAGGGTTGGCGTCAAGAGGCCATGGAGGAGTTCACACGCTGAGGTCTGGTGCAAACAGTAATGTTTCCTTGTGCTGGGCGGTAAACTCTGGTTTCTTTGCTCTAGGTTCCCTCATGTGGTAAGATTGTGAAGCAGATTTCTCTGGCATCGATGCCTGGAAAGCACACCTCCATTGACCATTGCAGACGAGGAACATGGTAGGTTCGTACTTGTTACTCTGGGGTGAAGTACCAACGCCTTGAGTTGAAGTGTTTTCTCTTGCATATGGATCACAATGTTGTTTTGTTACAAGGGAGATCTTAGAATGTGCTGGTGCTAAGGTGCCATTCAGGATTCTCCTACCCTGAGGGTTTGGAACAGGTCAAAGAGCATGGTATCCTTCTGAGAAGAGGAGATGTCTTTCGTATGTCTCAGGGACCACATGATGTATAATAAATTGGTATTCCAGAACAGGCCCCTGAGGACAGATGCCTAAAAACCTAATGGGGTTCCATTGAGGTCCTAGAGGCATTTCAGTTTCAATCTTCCAACTCACGACCATTGACTTGGCTGTCTCCCTGGATGTAGGTGATGAGGGTGTTTCAGACTATTCATTTGCATCCAGAGTGGTAGGCAATATTGGGGTGGGCTTAGGGGCCTTACAGGTATCTCCTAATCTGGAAGGTTTAGGCAACTCTGATATGCACAGTGTCCTTGGGGATGGCAGCCAGAGTTCTGTGGTGTGACTCCAGAGATCCCATACTAGTGGGCATGTGAGCCATGGCTTTGGGATAGAAGTCTGGAAACATAAATTCGGGTTAGCGACTTTGTGGTGATGTGATCACAGGCCCAATACATAGACCTGGAGGGCAGCTCATCAGGAACTTTAATTAAGGTGACTGGAAAGTAGTATCACAGGCTTTTTTCTCTGGATTCTGTGTCCAGGATGGCCTCAGAATGCAGGTGTGGTCTCATGGGTCAATGGGAGACATTTCTTCTCTATGGATCAGCGGCTCCCCATAGCTTGGTAACTTTTTCGGGAAAGGGAAGAGTGCTGTTTTCCATCTTATGGGTGCCCCAAAACAGGGATTCCAGAGACTGGTTCTAGTTCTGGGCGTCTGGGACATCCCAACAATTGTTAGGATTTGGGCCTATGGGCATAAAAGGCATGCAATGCGGAATCATGGTGGTGCAACTGAGAGGAATTGTTTGAAAGCATGCTCAGGCTGAGGGTCACAATGCCTGTTTGTGCCCAGGGCGGCCCTCAGGAGTGGGCGTGGTCTCATTGGTCTTGTAACTGGCTCCCCCTTTGAGAGTGGGACACCCATCCCAACATCCAAGGTTCCTGCCATGAGGAAGGAGGAGTTTTCTATTGTGCTTCATGTTCCCCCATTGGCAGGGATTCTAGCAAAGGTCTGGAGGCAGGTGCCTGAATACCAAGGATGGGTAGAGATGACATACTTGGGCCATGGCAATCCCAAATGCTAGATTTAGGGCCCAATCTCTGGTGACTTACACTAGGTCGGGGCTTAGGCTCTGTCAGACAGAGCAGTAGTGGCCTGGGCAACCTATAAATCGGGTTCCCTCTGATACAGGGCTGAGCAGATTGATCCTCATGTGGGGTTTCTAGCCAGATTCACCAGGCACTTCTTTCTATAGGGAAGACAGAATGCTGCGTTGTGGCTCCAGAATTCCCTATCAAGAGGGCTTGTGGAGCAGTCGGGTGAGGATGGAATTGTAAACACAAGCTACGGTTTATTTCAGTGCCAAGCAGAAGGCAGTTCCTATGTGCAGCAGCTTATTGGAGATATCCAGCACCTGAGTAAGGGTGGATGTCAGATATTTGCTCACACTGGAGTTTGTATCTATGATGACTGACAAATAGAGGGGTGGCGTCAAGAGGCCATGGAGGGGTTTTCACGTTGAGGATCATGAGCTGCTCCAAACAACAAGGTTTCATTCTACTGGACAGGAGGAGTGTGGTTTATTTGCTCCAGGGTTCCCCATGTGGAAAGTTTGGGTAGCAGAGCTATACCGCATGGATGCCTGGAAAGCTAAATTCCATTGACCATTGCAGCTGAGGAATATGGCAGGTTCATTCTGCTGTCTCTGGAGTGAAGTACAAGTCCTTGAGTTGACATGAAGTCTCTTGCAGATGCGCCCCAGTGCTGGTTTGTTACAGAGAGATCTTAGAATCTGCTGGTGGCTAAGGTACTGTGCAGGATTCTACTACCCTGGGCTTTGACACAGATGGAAGGGCACGTTTTTTTTTTTTTTTTTTTTCCCCTGGGGACAGGATGTTCTGTTGTGTGGCCCAGGCACTACATGTTATAACAAAAATTCGCATTCTGGGAACATGCCTCTGAAGACAGATGTCTGAAAACCGAATCTACGGTTCCAGTGACATCTAGGAGCATGTTAGGTTCACTAATCTGACTCAGAACTATTGATTTGGCTGTCTTCCTGGATGTAGGTGGTCAGGGTGCTTCAGACAGTGCATATGCGTTCAGAGCAGCCGCCAAAATTGGGGTAGGCTCAGGGGCCTTGCAGGTTTCTCCTAATCTAGATAGTTTGGGCAAATGTGATGTGCACAGTTTCCTTGTGAATGGCAGGGACAGTCCTGTGGTATGGATCTTGAGACCCCATCTTCGAAGGCATGTGTGCCATAGTTTAGGTAGAGAAGTCTGCAAACACAAATTCGAATTAGGGTGAGTGGCGAGGTGATCGCAAGCCCAATGCATAGACATAGAGGGCAGCTTGTCTGTAACTGTAATTAGCGTGACCGGAAGGCGGTAGCAGAGGCTTTTATCTCTGGATTGTGTGTACAGGATGGCCTCAGAAAGCAGGTGTGTTCTCATGGTTCCATGGGAGACTTTTCCTCTCTATGGATCCTCATGGCTCCCCATAGTTTGTTGCCATTTTCAGGGAAGGGAAGAGTGCCGTTTTCCATCTTAGAGGTGCCCCAATACAGGGATTCCAGAGACGGGCTCTGGGTCTGGACACCTGGAAAATCCCACCAAGTTTTAGGATTTGTGCCTGGAGTCATACCAGGCCTGCAATGCGGGATCATGGTGGTGCAACTGAGAGGGATTATTTGAAAGCATGCTCAGGCTGAGGGTCACAATGCCTGTTTGTGCCCAGGGCAGCCCTCTGGAGTGGGCGTAGTCTCATTGGTTTTGTAACTGGCTCCCCCTTTGAGGGTTGGACACCCACCCGAATTGCCAGGTTTATTGCCATGGGGAAAGAGGGGTTCTCTATTGTGCTTCAGGTTCCCCCATTTGCAGGGATTCCAGCCAAGGTCTGGGGACGCATGCTTGAATAACAAGGATGTGTAGAGATGATGTACTTTGGCCATGACCATCCCAAATGTTAGATATGGGGCCCGCTCTCTGGTGGCTGACACTTGGTCGGGGCTCAGGCTCTGTCAGACACAGCACTAGTGGAGCGGTTTATTCGAGACATCCAGCACCGGTATAAGGGTGGATGTCATACGTTTGTTCACACTGGAGTTTGCGTCAGTGATGACCAAAGGAGGGATGGTGTCAAAAGGCCATGGTTGAGTTCACACACTGAGGCCTGTGAACAGCTCCGAACAGTAAGGTTTCCTTCTACTGGGCAGGTGAAGTCTGGTTTGTTTGTTCTAGGCTCCCCCATGTGGAAAGTTTGTGAAGCAGAGCTCTCTGGCATGGATGCATGGAAAGCACGTCTCCATTGACCACTTTAGCTGAGGAACAAGGCAGGTTCATTCTGGTAGCTCTGGTGTGAAGTACCAAGTCCTTGAGTTGACATGGAATCTTTTGCAGATGGGCCACAATGCCTGTTTGTTACCAAGGAGATCCTAGAATATGCTGGTTGCTAAGGGGCCATGCAGGATTCTCTTACCCTGAAGGTTTGTACAGGTCGAAGAGCACGGTATCCTTCTGTGGACAGGAGATATTCTGTCATGTGGCTCAGGGACAACATGATTTTTCATAAATTCGCAATCCAGAACAGGCCCCTGAAGACAGATGCCTGAAAACCTAATGGGGGTCCATTGAGGACCTAGGGGCAATTCAGGTTCAATCTTCTAACTCACGATCATTGATTTGGCATATCTGGGCATCTGGGACATCCCACCAAGGGTTAGGATTTGTGCCTAGGGTGTAGAAGGCCTGCAATGCGGGATCATGGTGGTGCAACTGAGAGGGATTGTTTGAAAGCATGCTCAGGCTGAGGGCCACAATGCCTGTTTGTGCCCAGGGTGGCCCTCAGGAGTGGGTGTGGTCTCATTGGACTTGTATGGCACCCCATTGAGGGTTGAGCACCGATCCCAACAGCCAAGTTTCCTGCCATGTGGATGGAGGATTTTTCTATTGTGTTTCAGATTCCCCTATTGGCAGGGATTCCAGCATAGGTCTGGGGACAGGTGCCTGAAAACCAAGGATGGGTAGAGATGACGCACTTGGGCCATGGCAATCTCAGTTGCTAGATGTGGGGCCCACTCTCTGGTGACTGACACTAGGTCGGGGCTCAGGCTCTGTCAGACACAGCATAGTGGTCATGGCTGCCTATCAATCGGGGTTGACTCAAGGGCCGAGCAGATTGATCCTCATGTGGGGTTTCTGGGCAGACTCACCAGGCACTTCTTCATTCAATGGGGAAGGCAGAATGCTGCGTTGTGGCCCCAGATTTCTCTATCAAGAGCTTGAGGACCAGTCGCGTGAGGATGGAATTGTAAATACAAGCTATGGTTCATTCAATGTCAAGCGGAAGGAAATTCCTATGTGCAGCGGCTTATTTGAGATACCCGGCACCTGAGTAAGGGCGGATCTGAGATATTTGCTCACACTGGAGTTGGTGTCTATGATGACTGACAAACGGAGGGGTAGCATCAAGAGGCCATGGAGGCATTTCACGTTGAGGCTTATGAGCTGCTCCAAACAGCAAGGTTTCATTCTACTTGTTAGGTGAATTCTGGTTTATTTGCTCAAGTGTGGAAAGTTTGGGTAGCAGAGTTCAAATGCATGGATACCTGGAAAGCTCAACTCCATTGACCATTGCAGCTGAGGAACATGGCAGGTTCGTTCTGGTGTCCCTGGGGCAAAGTTCCAATGCCTGGAGTTGACATGGAGACTCATGAAGATGGGTCACAATGCAGGTTTGTTACCATGGAGATCTTAAAATGTGCTGGTGGCTAAAGGACCATGTAGGATTCATCTACCCTGAGGGTTTGACACCAGTCAAAGAGCATGGTTTCCTTCTCGGACCAGAGATGTTCTGTTGTGGGGATCACGGATCAGATGTTGTATCATAAGTTGTTATTCCTGAAAAGGCCTCTGAGGATAGATGCCTGAAAATTTAATCTAGGGTTCCAATGAAATCCTAGGGAATGGCAGGTTCAATCCTCTGACTCAGGACCACTGACTTTGAAGTCTGCCAAGTTGTAGGCGTTCAGGGTGTTCCGGACTGCGGATTTGCGTTCATAACAGCCACCAATATTTGGGTAGGATCAGGGGCCTTGCAGGTTTCTCCTAATCTAGAATTTTTGGGCTAGTGTGACGGGCGCAGTTTCCTTGGTGATGGCAGGGACTGTCCTGTGGTGTGGATCCAGAGACCCCATCCTGGAAGGCATGTGTGCCATGGTTTTGGTAGAGAAGTATGCAAACACAAATTCGGATTAGGATGAGTAGCGAGGTGATCGCAGGCCCAATGCATAGACTTGAAGGGCAGCTCATCAGGAATTGTAAATCGCGTGCCACGAAGGCAGTAGCACAGGCTTTTGTATCTGGATTGTGTATCCACGATGGACTAGGAATGCAGGTGTGGTCTCAGGTGTCCATGAGTGATTTTTCCTCTCAAGTGTCCTGGAGGCTCCTTATAGTTTGGTGGCTTTCTCAGAGAAGGAAGCATTCTGTTTTCCATATTAAGGGTGTCCCATAACAGGGATTGCAGAGACGTGCTCTGGCTCTGGGCACCTGGAAATACCCACCAAGGGTTAGGATTTGGGCCTAGGGGCTTACCAGGCCTCCAATGCAGGTCCTGAGGTTACAGCTGAGAGCTTTTGTTTGAAAGCATGCTCAGGGGAGGAGTCAAGATGGCGGAGAAGTAGCAGGCTGAGACTACCTCAGCTAGCAGGAGATCAGCTAGAGAGCTTATCTAAAGATTGCAAACACCTGCAAATCCATCAGCAGATCGAAGAGAAGAAGAACAGCAATTCTAGAAACAGAAAAACAACCACTTTCTGAAAGGTAGGACTGGCAGAGAAGTGAATCCAAAGTGACGGGAAGATAGACGCGGGGGGAGGGGCCGGCTCCCGGCAAGCAGCGGAGCAACGGAGCACAAAATCAGGACTTTTCAAAGTCTGTTCCGCTGAGGGACATCGCTCCGGAGGCTAAACCGGGGCGAAGCCCACACGGGGTCGGCGTGACCTCAGGTCCCTCGGGGTCACAGAAGGATCGGGGGTGTCTGAGTGTCGCAGAGCTTGCGGTTATTGGAACGGGAAAGCCGGCTGCAGAGACAGAGCCGACAGTAAGCTCGCAGCTCGGAGTTGCCTTGAACCGGTCGCAAGCTCGGTGAGCTCGGAGCGAGGCCGGAGGTTAGGCAGACGCGAGTTACTAGGAGCTGTTCGCTGAGGGCGCACAGGGGAGCGGGGCCCTGGGCTCTCAGCTCCTCCGGGCCGGAGACCAGGAGGCCGCCATTTGTATTCCCATCCTCCGGAACTCTACGGAAAGCGCTCAGGGAACAAAAGCTCCTGAAAGCAAAGCCGAGCAGATCACTCAGCCCGGCCCCTGGTAAGGGTGGTGTAATTCCGCCTGGGGCAAAGACACTTGAGAATCACTACACCAGGCCCCTCCCCCAGAAGATCAACAAGAAATCCAGGCAAGACCAAGTTCACCTACCAAGGAGTGCAGTTTCAATACCAAGGAGAGAGCAGCAGAATTCCAGAGGAGGAGAAAACAAACCACGGAACTCATGTCTTTCTGCCTGTGATTTTTTAGTCTTGCAGCTAATTTAATTTTTTTTTTCTTTTTCATTTTTTTTCTCTTCTTCTGCTAAAATTTTTTATAACTTTTACCCTTTTCTTTTTTAACGTTTTTTAACTAGATTATCTAATATATACATTTTTTTTCTTTTTTATACTTTTCTTTATTCATTTTCTTTTTTTTAATTCTTTTTTTTTTCTTTCTTTCTTTTTGAACCTCTTTTTATCCCCAAATCAGAAGAGATTCTAATCTCTTCAATCTTTTTTTTTCTTAATTCTTTTTTAAATTCCTGATTGAATTTTTAATTCAATCTCTTTTTTTAATTCTTTTTTTTCTTTCTTTCTTTTTGAACCTCTTTTTATCCCCAAATCAGAAGAGATCCCAATCAGAAGAGATTGGGAGATCCCAATCAAAGGAGATCCCTCACCCAATCGTGAGGGGGGAGAAATCCCCCCTTATTATTTGGGATCTCTTCTGATTTGGTTAAAGCATATTTTCCTGGGATTGTTGCCACCCTTTTAGTATTTTACTTGCTCCTTCATATACTCTTAGCTGGACAAAATGACAAGGCGGAAAAATTCACAACAACAACAAAAAAAGAACAAGAGGCAGTACTGAAGGCTAGGGACCTAATCAATACAGACATTGGTAATATGTCAGATCTAGAGTTCAAAATGACAATTCTCAAGGTTATAGCCAGGCTTGAAAAAGGCATGGAAGATATTAGAGAAATTCTCTCCAGAGATATAAAAGCCCTTTCTGGAGAAATAAAAGAACTAAAATCTAACCAAGTTGAAATAAAAAAAGCTATTAATGAAGTTCAATAAAAAATGGAGGCTCTCATTGATTGATTTACGAATGTTGAACCATCCTTGTAGCCCAGGGATGCACACAGTCGCCAAACTATGGAAAGAACCAAGATGCCCTTCAACGGATGAATGGATAAGGAAGATGTGGTCCATATACACTATGGAGTATTATGCCTCCATCAGAAAGGACGAATATCCAACTTTTGTAGCAACATGGACAGGACTGGAAGAGATTATGCTGAGTGAAATCAGTCAAGCAGAGAGAGTCAATTATCATATGGTTTCACTCATTTGTGGAGCATAACCAATAGCATGGAGGACAAGGGGCGTTAGAGAGTAGTAGGGAATTTGGGTAAATTGGAAGGGGAGGTGAACCATGAGAGACTATGGACTCTGAAAAACAGTCTGAGGGGTTTGAAGTGGCGGGGGGGGTGGGAGGTTGGGGTACCAGGTGGTGGGTATTATAGAGGGCACAGCTTGCATGGAGCACTGGGTGTGGTGAAAAAATAATGAATACTGTTTTTCTGAAAATAAATAAATTGGGGAAAAAATGGAGGCTCTCACTGCTAGGATAAATGAGGCAGAAGAAAGAATTAGCGATATAGAAGACCAAATGACAGAGAATAAAGAAGCTGAGCAAAAGAGGGACAAACAGCTACTGGACCACGAGGGGAGAATTCGAGAGATAAGTGACACCATAAGACGAAACAGAAGGGATTCCAGAAGAAGAAGAAAGAGAGAGGGGAGCAGAAGGTATACTGGAGAGAATTATTGGGGAGAATTTCCCCAATATGGCAAAGGGAACGAGCATCAATATTCAGGAGGTTCAGAGAACGCCCCTCAAAATCAATAAGAATAGGCCCACACCCCGTCACCTAATAGTAAAATTTACAAGCCTTAGTGACAAAGAGAAAATCCTGAAAGCAGCCCGGGAAAAGAAGTCTGTAACATACAATGGTAAAAGTATTCGATTGGCAGCTGACTTATCCACAGAGACCTGGCAGGCCATAAAGAGCTGGCATGACATTTTCAGAGCACTAAACGAGAAAAACATGCAGACAAGAATACTATATCCAGCTAGGCTATCATTGAAAATAGAAGGAGAGATTAAAAGCTTCCAGGACAAACAAAAACTGAAAGAATTTGCAAACACCAAACCAGCTCTACAGGAAATACTGAAAGGGGTCCTCTAAGCAAAGAGAGAGCCTACAAGTGGTAGATCAGAAAGGAACAGAGACAATATACAGTAACAGTCACCTTACAGGCAATAAAATGGCACTAAAATCATATCTCTCAATAGTTACCCTGAATGTTAATGGGCTAAATGCCCCAATCAAAAGACACAGGGTATCAGAATGGATAAAAAAACAAAACCCATCTATATGTTGCCTCCAAGAAACTCATTTTAAACCCGAAGACACCTCCAGACTTAAAGTGAGGGGGTGGAAAAGAATTTACCATGCTAATGGACATCAGAAAAAAGCAGGAGTGGCAATCCTTATATCAGATCAATTAGATTTTAAGCCAAAGAGTATAATAAGAGATGAGGAAGGACACTATATCATACTCAAAGGGTCTGTCCAACAAGAAGATCTAACAATTTTAAATATCTATGCCCCCAACGTGGGCGCAGCAAACTATATAAACCAATTAATAACAAAATCAAAAAAACACATCCACAATAATACAATAATAGTAGGGGACTTTAACACTCCCCTCACTGAAATGGACAGATCATCCAAGCAGAAGATCAAGAGGGAAATAAAGGCCTTAAATGATACACTGGATGAGATGGACATCACAGATATATTCAGAACATTTCATCCCAAAGCAACAGAATACACATTCTTCTCTAGTGCACATGGAACATTCTCAAGAATAGATCACATCCTCGGTCCTAAATCAGGACTCAACCAGTATCAAAAGATTGGGATCATTCCCTGCATATTTTCAGACCACAATGCTCTGAAGCTAGAACTCAACCACAAGAGGAAGTTTGGAAAGAACACAAATACATGGAGACTAAACAGCATCCTTCTAAAGAATGAATGGGTCAACCGGGAAATTAAAGAAGAATTGAAAAAAATCATGGAAACAAATGATAATGAAAATACAACGGTTCAAAATCTGTGGGACACAACAAAGGCAGTCCTGAGAGGAAAATATATAGCGGTACAAGCTTTTCTCAAGAAACAAGAAAGGTCTCAGGTACACAACCTAACCCTACACCTAAAGGAGCTGGAGAAGGAACAAGAAAGAAACCCTAAGCTCGGCAGGAGAAGAGAAATCATAAAGATCAGAGCAGAAATCAATGAAATAGAAACCAAAAAAACAATAGAACAAATCAACCAAACTAGGAGCTGGTTCTTTGAAAGAATTAATAAAATTGATAAACCCTTGGCCAGACTTATCAAAAAGAAAAGAGAAAGGACCCAAATAAATAAAATCATGAATGAAAGAGGAGAGAACACAACTAACACCGAAGAAATACAAACTATTATAAGAACATACTATGAGCAACTCTACACCAACAAATTTGACAATCTGGAAGAAATGGATGCATTCCTAGAAACATATAAACTACCAAAATTGAACCAGGAAGAAATAGAAAGCCTGAACAGACCCATAACCAGTAAGGAGATTGAAACAGTCATTAAAAATCTCCAAACAAACAAAAGTCCAGGGCCAGATGGCTTCCCGGGGGAATTCTACCAAACATTTAAAGAAGAACTAATTCCTATTCTCCTGAAACTGTTCCAAAAAATAGAAATGGAAGGAAAACTCCCAAACTCATTTTATGAGGCCAGCATCACCTTGATCCCCAAACCAGACAAGGATCCAATCAAAAAAGAGTGCTATAGACCAATATCCTTGATGAACACAGATGCAAAAATTCTCACCAAAATACTAGCCAATAGGATTCAACAGTACATTAAAAGGATTATTCACCACGACCAAGTGGGATTTATCCCAGGGCTGCAAGGTTGGTTCAACATCCGCAAATCAGTCAATGTGATACAACACATCAATAAAAGAAAGAACAAGAACCATATGATACTCTCAATAGATGCTGAAAAAGCATTTGACAAAGTACAGCATCCTTTCCTGATCAAAACCCTTCAAAGTGTAGGGATAGAGGGCACATACCTCAATATCATCAAAGCCATCTATGAAAAACCCACTGCAAATATCATTCTCAATGGAAAAAAAACTGAAAGCTTTTCCACTAAGATCAGGAACACGGCAGGGATGTCCATTATTACCACTGCTATTCAACATAGTACTAGAAGTCCTAGCCTCAGCCATCAGACAACAAAAGGAAATTAAAGGCATCCAAACCGGCAAAGAAGAAGTCAAATTATCACTCTTTGCAGAGGATATGATACTCTATGTGGAAAACCCAAAAGACTCCACTCCAAAACTGCTAGAACTTATACAGGAATTCATCAAGTGTCAGGATATAAGATCAATGCACAGAAATCAGTTGCATTTCTCTACACCAACAACAAGACAGAAGAAAGAGAAATTAAGGAGTCAATCTCATTTACAATTGCACCCCAAACCATAAGATACCTAGGAATAAACCTAACCAAAGAGGCTAAGAATCTATACTCAGAAAACTATAAAGTACTCATGAAAAAAATTGAGGAAGACACAAAGAAATGGAAAAATGTTCCATGCTCCTGGATTGGAAGAATAAATATTGTGAAAATGTCTATGCTACCTAAAGCAATCTACACATTTAATGCAATTCCTATCAAAGTACCATCCATCTTTTTCAAAGAAATGGAACAAATAATTTTAAAATTTATATGGAACCAGAAAAGACCTCGAATAGCCAAAGGGATATTGAAAAACAAAGCCAAGGTTGGTGGCATCACAATTCCGGACTTCAAGCTTTATTACAAAGCTGTCATCATCAAGACAGCATGGTACTGGCACAAAAACAGACACATAGACCAATGGAACAGAATAGAGAGCCCAGAAATAGACCCTCAACTCTATGGTCAACTAATCTTTGACAAAGCAGGAAAGAATGTCCAATGGAAAAAAGACAGCCTCTTCAATAAATGGTGTTTGGAAAATTGGACAGCCACGTGCAGAAAAATGAAATTGGACCATTTCCTTACACCACACACAAAAATAGATTCAAAATGGATTAAGGACCTCAATGTGAGAAAGGAATCCATCAAAATCCTTGAGGAGAACACAGGCAGCAACCTCTTTGACCTCAGCCGCAGCAACATCTTCCTAGGAACATCGCCAAAGGCAAGGGAAGCAAGGGCAAAAATGAACTTTTGGGATTTCATCAAAATCAAAAGCTTTTGCACAGCAAAGGTAACAGTTAACAAAACCAAAAGACGGGATAGGGAGGGAGACAAACCATAAGTGACTCTTAATCTCACGAAACAACTGTGGGTTGCTGGGGGGAGGGGGGTTGGGAGAAGGGTGTTAGGGTTATGGACATCGGGGAGGGTATGTGCTTTTGGGTAAATTGGAAGGGGAGATGAACCATGAGAGACTATGGACTCTGAAAAACAATCTGAGGGGTTTGAAGTGGCGGGGTGGTGGGAGGTTGGGGTACCAGGTGATGGGTATTATAGAGGGCACAGCTTGCATGGAGCACTGTGTGTGATGAAAAAATAATGAATACTGTTTTTCTGAAAATAAATAAATTGGAAAAAAAAAAAAAAGAAAGCATCCTCAGGTTGGGGGTCACTATGCCAGCTTTTGCCCAGGGCGGCCCTCAGGAGTGGGCGTGGTCTCAATGGCAATGCAGTAGGCTACCACACTGAGTGTTGGACACCCTTCCCAACTTCCAGGAATCCTGCCATGGGGAAGGAGAATTTCTCTATTGTGATTCAGGCTCCCGCATTTGCAGGGATTCCAGCAAAGGTCTAAGGACAGATGACTGAACCAAGAATGGGTAGAGATGACAGTCCTGGGCCATGGCTGGTCTCACATTCTGGAGATGGGGCCCACCCTCTGATGAAGTCAGAGATGAGGTTCTGTCAGACACAGCAATAGTGGCCATGGCAACCTATAATTCGGGGTTCCCTTGAGGGTCGAATAGATTCATCCTCAAGTAGGGTTTCTGGGAAGTCTCACCAGGCCCTTTTTCTTACTATGGGGAAGGCAGAATGCTGTGTTATGGCTTAGAATTACCTATCAAGAGGGTTTACTGAACACTAGGGTGAGGATGGAATTGTAAACCCAAGCTACTTTTAAATTCAGTGCCAATCAAATAGCAATTCCAGTGGGTAGCAGCTGATTCAAATATCCAGCACTTGAGTAAGCGCAGATGGCAGTTATTGCTCACACTGGAGTTTGTGTCTATGATGACCAACAAATGGATGTGTGGCCTCAAGAGGCCATGGAGGATTACCCATGCTCGGGCTTGTGAGATACTCCATACGGCAAGGTTTCCTTTTACCGTACAGGGGAGTCTGGTTTGTTTGCTCCAGGCTTCCCCATGTGGAAAGTTGGTATCAGAGCACTCCCACTGGATTCCTGGAAAATACACCTACATGGACCATGGCAGCTGAGGAACAATGCAGTTTCCTGCTGGTGGCTCTGGGGCAAAGTACCAAGGGCTTGGTTTTTCATGGAGTCTCATGAAGATGGGTCACAGTGTTGGTTTGTTGTTAGGGAGATCATAGAATGTGCTGGGTGCCAGGGGGCCTTTCAGGATTTATCTACCCAGAGTGTTTGTCTCAGTAACAAGAGCACGGTTTCATTCAGGGGACAGGAGATGTTCTGTTGTGTGACTCAGGGACCATGTTGTATCATAAGTTGATATTCAGAACAGCCCTCTGAGTACAGATACCTGAAAACCTAATCTAGTGTTCCAATGAATCCTAGCGGCATGCCACATTCAATCTTCTGTATCAGGACCATTGACTTGGCTATAAGCCTGGATGTAGGAGATAGGGTGTGTTAGACTGCGCATTTGCATCCAGAGCGGCCTCCAATATTGGGGTGGGCTCAGGGGCGTTGCAGGTTGCTCCTAATCTAGAGGGTTTGTGCAATAGTGACAGGAAAAGTTTCCTTGGAGGAAACAGGTACAATCCCGTGGTGTGGCTCCAGATACCACAACCTGGAAGGCATGTGAGCCATGGTTTTGGGAGGGAAGTCTGCAAACACAAACTCGGGTTAGGATTAGTGACAAGGTGATCGCAGGCCCAATGCATAGAATGGAGGGAAGCTTGTCAGGAATTGTTAATCAGGTGACTCAAAGGCGGTAGCACAGGCTTTTCTCTCTTAATTGTGTGTCCAGGATGGCCTCGGAATGCAGGTGTGGAGTCATGGGATCATGGCAGATTTTTCTTCTCAAGGATCCTGGAGGGTCCCAATAGTTTGGTGGCTTTCTCAGGAAAGCAAAGAGTGCTGTTTTCCATGATAGGGGTTCCCCAAAATAGGGATTCCAGAGACGGGCTCTGGGACTTGTCCCCTGAAAAATCCCACCAATTGTTAGGATTTGGGCCTAGTGGTTACCAGGTCTGCAAGCGGGATCCTGGAGGTGCAACTGAGAGGGCTTGTTTGAAATCACTCTCCGGCTGAGGGTCACAATGCCTGCTTGTGCCCAGGGTGGCCCTCATGAGTGGGCGTGGTCACCTTGGCCATGTAGCTGACTCCCACTTTGAGGGTTGGACACCCATCCCAACAGCCAGAATCCTGCCATGGGGAAAGAGGAGTTCTCTATAGTGCTTCAGGTTCCCCCAGTAGCAGGGATTCCAGAAAAGGTCTTGGGACAGATGCCTGAATAACAAGGATGGGTAGAGATGATGGGCATGGGCCATGTCCAGTCTCAAATTGTGGATATGGGCCCCAATCCCTGGGTGGCTCAGGATCTGTCAGACACAGCACTAGTTCCCAGGGCAGCCTATAAATAGGGGTTCCCTCGAATGCCGAGTAGATTGATCCTCATGTACGGTTTCTGGGCAGACTCACCAGGCCCTTCTTGTTTCTATGGAGAAGGTAGAATGCTGCGTTGTGGCTCCAGAATTCCCTTTCAAGAGGGCTTGCAGACCAGGAGGCGGAGGATGGAATTGTAAACCCAAGCTATGGTTACATTCTTTATTAAGCAAAAGGCACTTCCAGTGTGCAGCGGTTGAATCGAATATTCAGCACCTGAGTAAGTGTGGATGTCAGATATTTTGTCATGCTGGCGTTTGTGTCTATGATGAACCACTAATGGAGGGGTGGCATCAAGAGGCCATGGAGGATTTCCCAGGCTGGGGCTTGTGAGATGCTCCAAACAAATGTGGGTTTCCTTCTACCGTACAGGGGCAGCCTGGTTTGTTTGCTCCAGGGTCCCACATGTGGAAAGAATGGGTAGCATAGCTCTCCCGCATGGATGCCTGGAAAGAACACCTCCATTGACCATTGCTGCTGAGGAACATGGCAGATTTATTCTGGTGGCTCTGAGGCGAAGTATCAAAAACTGGATTGGACATGGAATCTCATGAAGATAGGTCACAATGCTGGTTTGTTACCAGGGAGATCTAAGAATGTGCTGGTGGCTAATTGGCCATGCAGGATTCATCTACCCTGAGGATTTGACACAGGTCCAAGAGCCCGGATTCCGTCTGCGGACGGGAGATGTTCTGTTGTGTGGCTTAGGGACCATATGTTGTATCATAAGTTGGTATTCCAGAACAGGCCTCTGATGACAGATGCCTGAAAACCTAATCTAGGGTTCCAATGAAGTCCTAGAGGCTCAATCTGTCAGGTTCAATCTTCTTACTCAGGAACATTGACTCTGGTGTCTGCCTGGATGGAGGTGATCAGGGTATTTCAGACTGCGAATTTGTGTCCAGAGTGGCATCCAATATTGTGGTGGGCTCATGGTCCTTGCAGTTTTCTCCTATTCTAGAGGGTTTTCGTAACTGTGACGGGCACAGTTTCCTTGGGGATGCCAGGCACAGTCCTTTGGTGTGGCTCCAAAGACCCCATCCTGGTGGGCATGTGAGCCATGCTTTTGGGAGAGAAGTCTGCAAACCCAAACTTGGGTTAGGGTTAGCGGCATGTTGATCACAGGCCCAATGCATAGACCTAGAAGGCAACAAGTCAGGAACTCTAAATCAGGTGACTCGAAGGCGGTAGCACTGGCTATTGTATCTGGATTGAATTTCCAGGATGGCCTTGGAATGCAGGTGTGATCTCATGGGTCCATGGTAGATTTTTCCTTTCAAAGATCCTGACGGGTCCCAATAGTTTGGTGGCTTTCTCAGGGAAAGGAAGAGTGTTGTTTTCCATCTTAGGGGTGCCCCAGGACAGGGATTCCACAGACAGGCTTTGGATCTGGGCTCATGGAAAATCCTACCAAGGGTTAGGATTTGGACCTAGGGGAGTACAAGGCCTGCAATCCGGGTCCTGGAGGTGTAACTGAGAGCATTTGTTTGAAAACATGCTCAAGATGAGGGTCACAATGCCTGCTTGTGCCCAGGAAGACCTCAGGAGTGGGTGTGGTCCCATTGTCCATGCAGCTGGATCCCATTCTGAGGGTTGGACACCCATTCCAAAGCCAGGATTCCTGCCATGGTGAAGGAGGAGTTCTCTATTGTGCTTCAGGTTCCCTCATTGGTAGGGATTCCAGCAAAGGTCTAGGGGACAGATGCCTGAATACCATGGATGGGTAGAGATGATGGACTTGGGCCATCACCGGTCTCACCTGCTGGATATGGGTGCCGCCCTCTGGGTGGCTGACATGAGGGCGGGGCTCAGGCTCTGTCAGCCACAGCACTAGTGGTCAGGGCAAACTATAAATCAGGGTTCCCTCGTGGGCCGAGTGGATTGATTCTCATGTGGAGTTTCTGGGCAGACTCACCAGGTCCTTCTTCTTTCTATGGGGAAGGCAGAATGCTGTGCTGTGGCTCCATAATTTCCTATCAAGAGTGCTTGCACACCAGTAAGGTGAGGATGGATTTGTAATCCGAAGCTAGGGTTATATTTAGTGCCAAATAAAAGGCACTTCCAGTGTGCAGCGGCTGATTCCAATATCAGCACCTGAGTATGGGCGGATGTCAGATATTTGCTCCAGGCTGGAGTTTGTGTCTATGATGACCGACAAATGGAGGGGTGGCTTCAAGAGGCCATGGAGGCTTTCCCACCTTGGAGCTTGTGAGATGCTCCAAATAGCAGTTTCTTTCAACTGGATTGGAGGAGTCTGGTTTGTTTTCTCAGGTTTCTCCATGTGGAAAGTTTGTTTAGCAGAGCACTCTTGCATGGATACCTAGAAAGCACACCTCCATTGACCATTGCAGCTGAGGAACATGGCAGGTTCATTCTGGTGGCTCTGGCGTGAAGTATCAAGGCCTTGAGTTGACGTGGAGTCTCATGAAAATGAGTCACAATGTTGGTTTGTTACCAGGGAGATCATAGAATGTGCTGGTTGCTAAGGGACTGTGTAGGATTCATCTACCCTGAGGCTTTGACACAGGTCTACAACCATGGGTTCCTTCTGGGTCCAGGAGATATTGTGTTCTGTGGCTCAGGGACCACATGTTGTATCATAAGTTGGTATTCCAGAACAGGCCTCTGAGGACAGAAGACTGAAAACCTAATCTAGTGTTTGAATGAGGTCCTAGGGGAATGTCAGGTTCAATCTTCTGACTCAGGACCATTAACTCTGGTGTCTGACTGGATGCAGGTGATCAGGGTGTTTCAGATTGTGCATTTGCATCCAGAGTGGCATCCATTACTAGGGTGGGTTCAGGGTCCTTGCAGGTTTCTCCTTATATGGAGGATTTGGACAACTGTGACGGGCAGTTTCCTTGAGGATTGCAGGCACAGTCCTGTGGTGTGACGCCAGAGACCCCATCCTGGAGGGCTTGTGCACCATTGTTTTGAGAGGGAAGTCTACAAACACAAACTTGGGTTAAGGTTAGCAGCGAGGTGATGGTAGTCCCAATCTATAGACCTGGATGGCAGCAAGTCTGGAACTGTAAATCAGGTAACTCAAAGGCGGTAGCACAGGCAATTGTATCTGGATTTAATTTCCAGGATGGCCTTTAATGCAGGTGTGGTCTCATGGATCCATGGGATATTTTTCCTCTCAAGGATCCTGGCGGTTCCCAATAGTTTGGTGGATTTCTCGGGGAAGGGATGAGTGCTTTTTCCAGCTCAGGCGTGTCCCAAAACAGGGATTCCAGAGATGGGCTCTGGGTCCAAGTGCTTGTAAAATTCCACCAAGGTTTGGAATTTGGGCCTAGGGCCATACCAGGCTTGCAATGCGGGATCCTGGAGGTGCAACTGAGAGTGCTTGTTTGAAAGAATGCTCAACCTGAGGGTCACAATGCCTGCTTGTGCCCAGGAGGCCATCAGGAGTGGGCGTTGTCTACTTGGCCATGAAGCCGGATCCCTTTCTGAGGGTTGGACACCCATCAGAAGGCCAGGATTCCTGCCATGGGGAAGGAAGAGTTCTCTATTGTGTTTCAGGTTCCCCCATTGGTAGGGATTCCAGCTAAGGTCTAGGGGACAGATGCCTGAATACCAAGGATGGGTAGCAATGTCAACCCTGGGCCATGGCTGGTCTCACATGCTCAAAAGGGGCTCCACCCTCTGAATGGCTGACACAAGGTCGGGGCTCAGGCTCTGTCAGACACAGCACTAGTGGCCAGGGAAAACTATAAATAGGGGTTCCCTCCTGGGCTGAGTATATTGATCCTCATGAGAAGTTTCTGGGCAGACTCACCAGGTCCTTCTTTCTATGCGGAAGGCAGAATGTTGCATTGTGGCTCCAGAATTCCCTATCAAGGGATATGGCGGACCAGTAGCGTGAGGATGAAATTGTAAACCAAAGTTAGGGTTAAATTAAGTGTCAAGCGAAAGGCAGTTCCAGTGTGTAGCAGCTGAACCCATATCAGCACCTGAGTATGGAGGGATGTCAGATATTTGCTCAGGATGGAATTTTTGTCTATGATGACCGACAAATGGAGGGGTGGTGTCAAGAGGCCATGGAGTCTTTCCCACCCTGGGGCTTGTGAGATGCTCCAAACATCAAAGTTTCTTTCTACTTGACAGAGGGAGTCTGGTTTGTTTGATCCAGTTTCTCATGTGGAAAATTGGTGTAGCAGAGCACTCCTGTATGGAGGCCTGGGAAGCACATCTCCATTGACCATTGCAGCTGAGGAACATGGCATGTTCGTTCTGGTGGTCTGGGCAAAGTACCAGGGCCTTGAGATGAAATGGAGCCTCATGAAGATGGGACACAATGCAGGTTTGTTACAAGGGAGATCTTAGAATGTTCTGGTGGCTAAGGGGCTGTGCAGAATTCATATACCCTGATGGCTGGACATAGGTCGAAAGCACGGCTTCCATCTGGGGACAGGAATTTTCTGTTGTGGGGCTCAGGGACCATATGTTGTATCATAAGCTGGTATTCCAGAATAGACCTCTGAGGACAGATGCCTGAAAAGCTAATCCCTCTTCAAATGAGGTCCTAGGGTCATTTCAGGTTCAATTATCTGACTCAGGACCATTGACTTGGGTGTCTGTCTGGATGGAGGTGATCAGGTTGTTTCAAACTATGCATTTGCATCCAGAGCGGCCTCCAATATTGGGGTGGACTCAGGAGCCTTCCAGGTTTCTTCTGTTCAGGAGGGTTTGGGCGACTGTGATGGGCCCAGTTTCCTTGGCATGGCAGGCACAGTCTGTGGTGTGACTCTAGGGGCCCCATCCTGGAGGGCATGTGAGCCATGGTTTTGGGAGAGAGATCTGAAAACACAAACTCTGGATGGGGTTACTGGCAAGGTGTTCGCAGTCCCAATCCATAGGCCTGAAGGGCAGCACGTCAAGAACTGTAAATCAGGTGACTCGAAGGCAGTAGCACAGTCTCTTGTATCTGGATTGTGTATCCATGATGGCCTCGGAATGCAGGTGTGGACTCATGGGACCATGGGAGATTTTTCTTCTCAAGGATCCTGGGGGCTCCCAATAGTTTGGTGGCTTTCTCAGGGAAGTGAAGAGTGCTGTTTTCCATCTTAAGGGTGCCCCCCAAAAAGATTCCAGTGATGGGTTCTGGGTATGCGCACATGGAAAATCCTACCAAGTGTTAGTATCTAGGGGCGTACTAGGCCTGCAGTGTGGGATCCTGGAGGTGCAACTGAGAGCGTTTGTTTGAAGGCATGCTCAAGCTGAGGATCAAGATGGCTGATTGTGCCCAGGGGAGCCATCATGAGTGGGAGTTGTATCCTTGTCCATGCAGCTTGCTCCCACTTTGAGGTTGGACACCCATATCAACAGCCAGGATTTTTGCCATGGGGAAGGAGGAGTTCTCTGTTGTGCTTCAGATTCCCCCATTGGCAGGGATTCTAACAATGTTCGGGGACAAATGCCTGAATACCAACGATGGGTAGAGGTGACGGACTTGGGCCCTGGCCAATCTCACATGCTGGATATGGGCTTGGATCTCTGGGCGGCTAAAACTATGTCTTGGCTCAGATTCTGTCAGACACAGTACTAGTGCCCAGGACAGCCTATAAATCAAAGTTCCCTCGAGTTCCAAGCAGATTGATCCTCATGGGGAGTTTCTGGGCAGATTCACCAGGCCCTATTTCTTTCTATTGGGAATGCAGAATGTTGCCTTGTGGCTCCAGTATTCCCTCTCAAGAGGGCTTGCGGACCAGGAGGTTGAGGATGGAATTCTAAACCCAAGCTATGGTTAAATTCAGTGTCAAGCGAAACGCAGTTCCAGTGTGCAGCAGTGGAAACGAAAATCCAGATCCCAAATAAGGCCGATGTCAGATGTTTGCCCATGCTGGAGTCTTTGTCTATGATGACCGACAAATGGAGGGGTTGTGTCAAGAGGCCATGGAGGATTTCTCACACTGGTGCTTCTGAGATGCTCCAAACAGAAGGTTCCTTTCTACTGGTCAGTGGCAGTCTGGTTTGTTTGCTTCAGGGTCCCACATGTGAAAAGACTAGGTAGCAGAGCACTCCCACATAGATGCCTGGAAAGCACACCTCCACTGACAATTGCAGCTTAGGAACATGGCAGGTTCATTCTGGTGGCTCTGGGGCAAATTACTATGGACTTGATGTGACACAGAATCTCATGAAGATGGGTCACAATGCTGGTTTGTTACCAGGGAGGTCTTAGAATGTGTTGGTGGCTAAGGGACTGTGCAGAATTCATATACCCTGAGGGTTGACACAAGTCGAAGAGCACGAATTCCATCTGGGGACAGAAGATAGTCTATTGTGGGGTTCAAGGACCATATGTTGTATCATACTGGTATTACAGAATAGGCCTCTGAGGCGAATTGCCTGAAAAGCTAATCTAGGCTTCCAATGAGGTCCTAGGAGCATGTCAGGTTCAATCATCTGACTGAGGACCATTGACATGGGTGTCTTCCTAGATGGAGGTGATCAGGGTGTTTCAGACTGCGCATTTGCATCCAGAGCGGCCTCCAATATTAGACTGGGCTCAGGGGACTTGCAGGTTTCTCCTAATCTGTAGGGTTTGGGCAACTGTGATCGACACAGTTTCCTTGGGGATGGCAGAAACTTTCCTGTGGTGTGGCTCCAGAGACCCCATCCTGGAGGGCATGTGAGCCATGATTTTGGGAGAGAAGTCTGCAAACACAAACTGGGGTTAGGGTTAATGGCGAAGTGATCTCAGGCCCAATGCGTGGGTCTTTAGGGCAGCTCATCTGGAACTGTAAATCAGGTGACTCGAAGGTGGTAGCACAGTCTCTTGTATCTGGATTGTATGTCCAGGATCGCCTCAGAATGCAGGTGTGGTGTTATGGGTCCATGAGGGATTTTTCCTCTCTAAGCATCCTGGCGGCTCCCAATAGTTTGGAACCTTTCTCAGGGAAGGGAAGAGTGCTGCTTTCCATCATAGGGGTGTTCCAAAGCAGAGATTCCAGAGAAGGGCTCTGGGTATTTTGGCATGGAAAATCCCACCAAGTGTAAGTATTTGGTCCTAGGGGCATACCAGGCCTGCAATGCAGGATCCTGGAGATGCAACTGAAAGCGTTTGTTTGAAAGCATGCTAAAGTTGAGGGACACAATGCCTGCTTTTGCCCAGGCGACCCTCAGAAGTGGGCGTTGTCTCATTGGCCATGCAGCTGGTTCTAATTCTGAGAGTTGGGCACCCATATCAACAGCCAGGCTTCCTGCCATGGGGAAGGAGGAGTTATGAATTGTGCTTTAGGTTTCCCCACTGGTAGGGATTCCAGCAAAGGTGTGGGAGAGTTGCCTGAATACCAAGGATGGGTACAGATGACTTACATGGGCCATGGCCGGTCTCACATGCTGGATAACAGCCCCACACTCTGACAAGAGGTCGGGGATCAGGTTCTCTCAGACACATCACTAGTGGCCAGGGCTAAGTAAAAATCGGGGCTCCCTCAAGGGCCGAGTAAATTGATCTTCATGGGGACTTTCTGGGCAGACTCGCCAGGCCCTTCTTCCAATGGGGAACGCAGAATGTTGCATTTTGGCTCCCGAATTCCATCTCAAGAGGGCTTGCAGACCAGTAGGGTGAGGATGGGATTGTAAACCCAAACTATGCATGAATAAAGTGCCAAGTGAAAGCCATTTGCAGTGTGCAGTGACTGATTCAAATATCCAGCACCTGAGTAAGGGCAGTCATCAGATGTATGCTTATGCTGGAATTTGTGTCTATGATGGCCGACAAATGGAGGGGTGGCATCAAGAGAATATGGAGGGCTTCTCACTCTTGAGCTTGTGAGATGCTCCAAACAGCAATGTTTCCTTCTACCTGACAGGGGCAGTCTGGTTTGTTTGCTCTAGTGTGCCCTATGTGGAATTTTTGTGTAGCAGAGAACTACCTCATGGAAACCTGGAAAGCACACATCCATTGACCATTGTAACTGTGGAACATGGCAGGTTCGTTTCGTAGCTCTTGAGCAAAGTACCAACACCTTGAGTTGACACAGAGTCTCATGAAGATGGGTCACAATGCTGGTTTGTTACCAAGGAGATCATAGAATGTGCTGGGGCTAAAGGGCTGTGCAGGATTCATCTACCGTCAAAGTTGGACACAGGTCCAAGAGCACCGTTTCCTTCTGGAGACAGGAAATGTTCTGTGGTGGGGATCAAGGGCCACATATTGTATCATAAGTTGGTATTCCAAAACAGGACTCTGAGAGCATATGTCTGAGGACCCAATCCAGGGTTCCAGTGAAGTCCTAGGGGCATGTCAGGATCAATCATCTGACTCAGAACCATTGACTTGGCTGTCTGCCTGGATGAAGGTGCTCAGAATGTTTCAGACTGCACGTTTGTGTCCAGAGCGGCCTCCAATATTGGGGTGTGTTCAGGGGCCTGGCAGGTTTCTCCTAATCTGGAGGGTTTGGTCAACTCTGATGGGCACAATTTTCTTGGGGATGGCAGGCACTTTCCTGTGGTGTGGCTCCAGAGACCTCATCCTGGTGGGCATGTAAGCCATGGTTCTGGGAGAGAAGTCTGCAAACACAGACTGGAGTTAGGGTTAGTGGTGAGATGATCACAGGCCCAATGCATAGAAATGGAGGGCAGCTCATCAGGAACTGTAAATATGGTGACTCGAAGGCGGTAGCACAGGCTTTTCGCTCTGGATTGTGTGTCCAGGATGGCCTCAGAATGCAGGTTTGTTTTCATGGGTCCATGGGAGATTTTTCCTCTCTAAGGATCCTGGGGCTCCCAATAGTTTGGCGCCTATATCAGGGAAGGGAAGAGTGCTGTTTTCCCTCCTAAGGGTGCCCCAAACAGGGATTCCGAGATGGGCTCTGGTTCTGGGCACCTGGAAAATCCCACCAAGGGTTAGGATTTGGGCTTAGGGGGATACCAGGCCTGCAATGTGGGTACTGGATGAGCAACTGAGAGCGTTTATTTGAAAGCATGCTCAGGCTGAGCATGCTTGTGCCCAGTTCGGCCCTCAGGAGTGGGCATAGTCTCATTGGCCATGCAGCTGGCTCCCACGCTGAGGGTTGGACAACCATCCCAAAAGCCAGGATTCCTGCCATGGGGAAGGAGGAGTTCTCTATTGTGCTTCAGGTTCGCCATTGGCAGGAGTTCCAGCAAAGGTTGGGAGACAGATGCCTGGATACCAAGGATGGGTACAGATGACGGCCCAGGACCATGGCTGATTCTCATGCTATATATGGGCCCTGACCTCTGGGTGGCTGACACGAGGTCAGGGCTCAGACTCTATCAGACACAGCACTAGTGGCCAGAGAAAACTATTAATCGGGGTTACCTCGTGGGCTGAGTATATTGATCCTCATGTGAAGTTTCTGGGAAGACTCAATAGGTCCTTCTTCTTTCTATGTGGAAGGGAGAATCCTGCGTTGTGGCTCCAGAATTCCCTATAAAGATATATTGTGGACCAGTAGGGTGAGAATGGAATAGTAATACAAAGCTATGATTAAATTCAGTGCAAAGTGGAAGGCAGTTCCAGTGTGCAGCTGCTGTTTTGAATATCTAGCACCTGAGTAAGGGTGGATGTCAGATATTTGCTCACACTGGAGTTTGTGTCTATGATGAGCCAGAAATGGAGGGGTGGTGTAAAGAGACCATGGAGGATTTCCCACGCTGGGGCTTGTGAGATGCTTCAAATAGCAAAGTTTCTTTCTACTGGACAGGGGGAGTCTGGTTTGTTTTCTTTGTTTTCTCCATGTGGAAAGCTTGTGTAGCAGAGCACCCCGCATGGATGCCTAGAAAGCACCCCTCCATTGACCATTACAGCTGAGGAACATGGCAGGTGCATTCTGGTGGCTCTGGGGCGATGTATCGAGGCCTTGAGTTGCATGGAGTCTCATGAAGATGGGTCACAATGATGGTTTGTTGCCAGGAAGATCAAAGAATGTGCTGGTTGCTAAGGGGCCATGCAGGATTTAACTACCCTGAGGGTTTGAGACAGGTCGAGGAGCACAGCTTCCTTCTTGGGGAGGAGATGTTCTGTTCTGTGTCTCAGGGACCACATGTTGTATATCATAAGTTAGTATTCCAGAACAGGCCTCTGAAAACAAATACCTGAAACCTAATCTAGTGTTCCAATGAGTCCTCGGGGCATGTCAGGTTCAATCTTCTGACTCAGGACCATTGACCTGGGTGTCTGCCTGGATGGAGGTGATCAGGGAGTTTCAGACTGTGCATTTGCATCCAGAGTGGCCTCCATTATTGGGCTGGGCTCAGGGGCCTTGTAGGTTTCTCTTAATCTAGAGGTATTGGGCAAAAGTGATGGGCACAGTTTCCTTGAGGATTGCAGACACAGTCCTGGGTGTGGCTTCAGATACCAGAACCTGGAGGTCATTTGAGCCATGGTTTTAGGAGGGAAGTCTGCAAACACAAACTTGGGTTCGGGTTAATGGAGGGGTGATTGCAGGCCCAATACATAGACCTGGAAGGCAGCTTTTGAGGAAATGTAAATCAGATGACTCGAAGGTGGTAACAGACAATTTGTATCTGGATTGTATGTCCAGGAAGGCCTCAGAATGCAGATGTGGTCTCATAGGTCCATGGCAGATTTTTCCTCTTAAGGATCCTGGTGGCTACCAATAGTTTGGTGGCTTTCTCTGGGAAGGGAAGAGTGATGTTTTCCACCTTAAGGGTGCCCCAAAATAGGGATTCCAGAGACGGGCTCTGTGTCTGGGCCCCTGAAAAATCCCACCAAGGGTTAGAATTTGGGCCTAGATGTGTACCAGGTATGCAATGTGGGATCCTGGTGGTGCAAATGAGAGCGTTTGTTTGAAAGCATGCTCAGGCTGAGGGTCACAATGCCTGCTTTTTCCCAGAAGGCCCTCATGATTGGGCGTGGTCTCCTTGGCCATGCAGCTGTCTCCCACTCTGAGGGTTCAACACCCATCCCAACAGCCAATATTCCTCCCATGGGGAAGGAGGAATTCTCTCTCTTTTTTTTTCCAATTTATTTATTTTCAGAAAAACAGTCTTCATTATTTTTTCACCACACCCAGTGCTCCATGCAAGCTGTGCCCTCTATAATACCCACCACCTGGTACCCCAACCTCCCACCACCCCGCCACTTCAAACCCCTCAGATTGTTTTTCAGAGTCCATAGTCTCTCATGGTTCATCTCCCCTTCCAATTTACCCAAAAGCACATACCCTCCCCAATGTCCATAACCCTAACCCCCTTCTCCCAACCCCCCTCCCCCCAGCAACCCACAGTTTGTTTCGTGAGATTAAGAGTCACTTATGGTTTGTCTCCCTCCCTATCCCATCTTGTTTCATGGATTCTTCTCCTACCCACTTAAGCCCCCATGTTGCATCACCACTCCCTCATATCAGGGAGATCATATGATAGTTGTCTTTCTCCGCTTGACTTATTTCGCTAAGCATGATACACTCTAGTTCCATCCATGTTGTTGCAAATGGCAAGATTTCGTTTCTTTTGATGGCTGCATAGTATTCCATTGTGTATATATACCACATCTTCTTGATCCATTCATCTGTTGATGGACATCTAGGTTCTTTCCCTCTCAGTTGCACCACCAGGATCCCGCATTGCAGGCCTGGTATGCCCGTAGGACCAAATCCTAACCCTTGGTGAGATTCTCCAGGTGCCTATACCCAGAGTCAGTCTCTGGAATTCCTGTTTTGGGGTGCCCCTAAGACCTAAAATAGCACTCTTCCCATCCCGAAAGGACATCAATCTATTGGGAGCTGCCAGGATCCTTAGAGTGAAAAAAATCTCCCATGGACCCATGAGACCACACCTGCATTCCGAGGCCATCCTAGACACACAATCCAGATATAAAAGCCTGTTCTTCCGCCTTCCAGTCACTCGAATAACTGTTCCTGACGAGTATCCCCCCAGGTCTACGCATTCCTCTGCAATAACCTCGCCACTAACCCTAACCCGAGTTTGTGTTTGCAGACTTCTCTCCCAAACCATGACTCTCATGGCCTACAGGATGGGGTCTCTGGAGTCACACCACAGGACTGTGCCTGCCATCCCCATGGAAATTGTGCCTGTCACAGTTACCTAAACCTTCCAGAGCAGGTTGAAACATACAAGGCCCCTGAGGCCACCCCAATATTGGAGGCTACTCTGGACACAAGTGTGCAGTCTGAAACACCCTGATCACCTACATCCAGGCAGACACCCTAGTCAAGTGTCATGGGTCTGAAGATTGAACCTCTCATGCCCCTGGGACCTCATTGGAACCCTAGATTAAGTTGTCAGGCATCTGTGTTCAGAAGCCTGTTCTTGAATACAAACGTATGATACAACATGTGGTCCCTGAGCAACACAACACTACATCTCCTGTCCCCAGAAGGAAACCGTGCTCTTTGACCTGTGTTAAACCCTCAGGGTAGGAGAATCCTGCATGGCACCTTAGCCACCAACACGTTCTAAGATCTACCTGGTAACAAACCAGCATTGTGACCCATCTGAAAGAGATTCCATGTCAACTCAAGGCCTTGGTACTTTGCCCCAGAGCCACTGTAAAGAACCTGCCATGTTCCTCAGCTGCATTGGTCAATGGAGGTGTGCTTTCCAGGCATCCATGCAGAAGAGCTCTGCTACCCATACTTTTCACATGGAGGACCCTGGAGCAAACAAACCAGACTGCTCCTGTCTAGTAGAAAAAGCAACCTTACTCTTTGGAGCATCTCACATGCATCAGGATGGGGAATTCTCCATGATCTATTGATGCCACTCCTCCATTTCTCGGTCATCATAGACACAAACTCCAGTGTGAGCAAACATCTGACATCCACCCTTAATCAGGTGCTGGATATTTCATTTGTGGGCCATAATAGATACAAACTCCATCGTGAGTAGACATCTGACCCTCGCCCGTACTTAGGTGCTGGAGATCTCGAAACAACCGCTGCACTTTGGAACGGCCATGTGCTTGGCCCTGAGCTTAACCATAGCTTGTGTTTTCAGCCTTCTGTTCTCACACTCCTCACCTTCAAGCCCTCCATACTGGGAATTTTGGAGCCACAATGCAGCCTTCTGCCTGCCCACCAGAAAGAAGTGCCCTATGGGTCTGCGTGAAACCCCACATGAGGATTTCCTGCATGGCCTCCTGGCAGCCACCCAGATAGCGGGCCCCATATCTGGCAGGTGTGACCTGCCTTGACCTGAGTCCATCTTGAACCAACCTGGGTATTGACGTACCTATTCCAGAACATAGCTCAAATTCCTGTGCATGTGGGGGAACCTGAAGCACAAAAGA
Organism: Neogale vison; assembly: GCF_020171115.1. NCBI lineage: Eukaryota > Metazoa > Chordata > Mammalia > Carnivora > Mustelidae > Neogale > Neogale vison. The sequence goes on from NC_058093.1 coordinate 193,503,700, forward strand.
GTACTCCTACTTCCCCATGGCGTGAAAACTAAATGTTGAGATGGTGGTCCAACCCTCAGATTGTGATCCAGGTGCATGGAACAAGAGACAACTCCCACTCAGGATGAGCAGCTGGGCACAAACAGGCATTGTGACCCACACCCTGAGACCCATTTCCAACAAGTCCCCATGGTAGCTGGACAAGGGCCCCACAGAGCAGGCCTATCATGCCCCTAGGCCCAAACCCTAAGCCTCTGTGAGGTTATCCAGGCAAAAGAACCCAGAAACCATCTCTGGAATCCCAGTTTTGACAGGAACCCTGACACGGTAAACCGCGCTCTCCCCTTCCCCCAGTAAGGTACCAAACTCTTGGGTGTCAGGCTGAATCCCCAGAGAGGTAGAATATCCCATGGACGCATGAGGACACTCCACCATTCCGAGGTCATCCTAGACACAATCCAGACGGAAAAGTCGTTGCTCTTGCCTCCTAGCCACACGAATTTCAAATCCCGAGGAGCTTCCCTCAGGGTCTGGAGATCAGGCCTGCCATCACCTCGACCCTAACTCTTGCCCAATTTTGTGTCTGAAGACTTTGGTCCCAGAGCCCTTAACCACATGCCGTTCAGGATGGGGGCGCCAGAACCACACTACATCACTGGGCCTGCTCTCTGGATGAAACTCTACCGTCTCAGTTGTCCAAACCCGCCAGATTAGGAGAAACCTGCAAGGCCCCTGAGTCCATCCTAATTTCATAGGCCACTCTGGAAAAAAATGCACAGTCTGACACAGCCTCAGCACCTACCTCCAGGAAGACACACAGGTCAAAGGCCCTGAGTTGGAAGGTTGAACATGACATGTCACTACAACCTCATTAGAACCCTCGCCTAGGTATTCAGGCCTCTGTGCCCAGAGGCCTGTTCTTGAAATCCAAAATATGATCCGACATGTGGTCCCTGAGCCATACAAGAGAACTCCTCCTGTCCCGAGAAGGAAACCTGGCTCCTGGGACCTGGGTCTAACCCTCAGGTGAGAGAATCCTGCATGGCCGCAGACCCACCACCACATTCTAAGGTCTGCCTGGACACCAAGCAGCATTGTGACTCGTTAGACTGAGAACATCTGTCAACTTAGATCACTTGAAAATTGGAGCCAGAACTAGTGGATCAAGTCTGCCATGTTCCTCGGCTGCAATGGTAATGCAAGGAAGGCTTCCCAGGCCTCCATTCAGAGAGCTCTGCTATTGAATCTTTCCATATGGGGGACCCTGGAGCCCTCTAAGCGGACTTCCCCATCCCGCAGTAGGACACCTTGCTGTTTGGAGCAGCTTACAACGTCCTGCTTGGGAAAACCTCCAAGAATACTTGAGGCCACCTCACAATTCGTTGACCATCATGGATACAAACTTCCACATGAGCAGACAGCTGACCCTCGCCCATACTCAGGTGCTGGGGATCTCAGAACAACCACTGCACATTGGAATGGCTATGTGCTCGGCACTGAGCTTATCCGTGGCTTGTGTTCTCAGACTTCTGTTCTCACACTCCTTGCCTGCAAGCCCTCCATATTGGGAATTCTGGAGCCACAAGGCAGCCTTCTGCCTGCCCACCAGAAAGAAGAAGTGCCTTATGGGTCTTCACAGAAACCCACATGAGAATCCTCCTGCACGGCCCTCAACGGCACCCCAGTATAATAGGCCGGCCCCTGCACAAATTCTTTGTCTAACACAGCCTGATCCCCAACCTCCTATCAGCCACCAGATAGTGGGCCCCATATCCTTCAGGTGGGTCCATCCTTGGCCCGAGGACATCATATCGAACAAACCTGAGTATTCAGGTACCTGTCCCAGACTTAGCACCAATTCCTGCCCATAGAGGACCATGAAGCACAAAAGAATACTCCTCCTTCCGCATGGCCAGAAAACTGAATGTTGAGATGGCTGTCCAACCCTCAGAGTGGGTGCCAAGTGCATGGCTCATGAGACCACACCCACACAGGATGGGCAGCTGGGCACAACCAGGCATTGTGAGCCTCAGAATGAGACACATTTCCAAAGAGCCCCCTTGGTAGCTGTACCAGGATCCCACAGAGCGGGCCGGTCATGCCTCCAGGCCCAAAACCGAAGTCTTGGTTGGGTTTTCCAGGTGCCTGGACTCAGAACCCTTATCTGGAATCCCTGTTTGGCTAGGAACCCTGAGACGGAAAACAGCATTTTCCTCTTCCCCAGAAAGACATCATACTCTTGGGTGCCAAGCAGAATCCCCAGAGTGGAAGAATATCCCATGAACCCATGAGGTCACCCATCCATTTTATGGCCATCCTAGACACACAATCAAGACATAAAAGGGGCGCCTGGGTGGCTCAGTGGGTTGAGCCGCTGCCTTGGGCTCAGGTCATGATCTCAGGGTCCTGGGATCGAGTCCCGCATCGGGCTCTCTGCTCAGCAGGGAGCCTGCTTCCTCCTCTCTGCCTGCCTCTCTGCCTACTTGTGACCTCTCTCTGTCAAAAAAAAAAAAAGACATAAAAGCCTGTGCTCCTCCCTCCCAGCCACCTGAATTTCAAATCCTGAGGAGCTTCCCTCAGGGTCTGGAGATCAGGACTGCCATCATCTCGCCCCTAACACTTACCCGAGTTTGTGTCTGAAGTCTTTGGTCCCAAAGTCCTGACCCACATGTCCTCCAGGATGGGGCCTCGAGAACCACATGACCTCACTGGGCCTGCTCTCCCGAGGGAACTCTGCCCATCTCAGTTTCCCAAAATGTCCGGATTAGGAGAAAACTGCAAGGCCCCTGCTTCCATCCCAATTTCATAGGCCGCTCTGGAAAAAATGCACAACCTGACACAGACTCAACAACTACCTCAAGGATGACACCCAGGTCAATGGCACTGAGTCTGAAGATTGAACCTGCCTTGCCCCTACAACCTCATCAGAACCCTAGCTTAGGTTTTGAGGTCTCTCTCCCCAGAGGCCTTGTTCTGGAAATTCAACATATGGCCCAACCTGTGGTACATGAGCCGTACAAGAGAACACCTCCTGTCCCGAGAAGGAAACCTGGCTCTTGGATACTGTGTCTAATCCTCAGGATAGAGAATCCTGCATGGCCTGAGAACCACCACCACATTCTAAGGTCTCCCTGGACACCAAGCAGCATTGGGACCCATTAGACTGAGAACTTCCATCAACATAGATCACTTGGAACTTAGAGCGCTCCTTCCATGCCCCTAGTCCCAAATCCTAAGCCTTGTTGGGGTGTCCCAGGGTCCCAGACCCAGAACCCATCTCTGGAATGCCTGTTTGGACAGGACCCCTCACAGGGAAAACCACGCTCCCTCCATCCCCCTGAATGACACCAAACTCTTGGGTGCCGGGCAGAATTCCCAGAGAGGTAGAATCTCACATGGACCAATGAGGCCACCCCTTATTTCTGTGACCATCTTAGACAAAAAATCCAGACATAAAAGCCTGTGCTCCCCCTCCCAGAAGTCCGAATTTCAAATCCCGAGTTGCTGCCCGCAGGGTCTGCAGATTGGCTCTGCCATCACCTCGCCCATAACTCTTACCCGAGTTTGTGTCTGAAGACTTTGGTCCCAAAGTCCTGACCAACATGCCCTCCAGGATGGGGCTTCCAAGACCATACCACATCATTGGGCCTGCTCTCCCGAGGAATCTCAGCCCATCTCAGTTTCCCAAACCAACCAGATTAGGAGAAACCTGCAAGGCACCTAAGCCCACCCCATTTTCATTGGCCGCTTGGGATAAAATGCAGTCTGACACAGCTTCAGAACATATCTCCAGGAAGACACACAGGTCAATGGGGAGGGATGTATGGCCTAAGACCATGGCGGGTCTGATGTGCTGGATGTGCAGCCAGGTGTGTCGGCATCTGTTGGAAGGTCTGGGCTCAGGCTATGTAAGACAGAGCATTAGTGCTTAGGGTAGCCTATGCAATTGGGGTGTTGCCAAGGGACGAGCAGGTTGATTTTCATTTGGGGTTTCTGGGCAATACCATAGACAATGGTTTTCTTCTGGGGGGCAGGCAGAGTGCTTCATTGTGGCCCCAGAATTCCCAGTCGGGAGGGCTTGTGGGCCAGGAGTGTGAGGACAGAAGTCTGAAAACACAAGCTAGGGTGAGGTTTGGGGCCAAGGGCACGGCAGGCCCACTCTGCAGAGGCCGAATCGAAATCTCCTGCATCTGAAGTCAGGGTGAGGATAAGACATTGGCTGAGGCTGGAGTTTGGGTCCGTGATGGCACCTTCATGAGGCGGGGGCCCATGAGGCCAAGGAATTTTTCCTGGCTGAGTTTGGAGGTTGCTCCAAACCACAAGGTTTCCTTCTTCAGCACAGTCAATTTCTGTTGGATGGCTCCAGGATGTCCCATATTGAAGGACTGGAAAGCAGGGTTCGAAGGATGGCTCCCTGTACAGAATGCCTCGCATTCCCATTGGCCATTAGCGACAAGACATGTTTGATCTGCTGGCTCTGGGGCAAGCTACCCAGAAGGCTGAGATGAAATGGACTTTCCTAAGGATGCGTCATAATGTGGGTTTGTGTCCATGGAGACCTTGGAATGTGCTGGTAGTTTAGGGGCCCTGCAGAATTCTCCTACCTGAAGGATTTGATACAGCTCCAGTAAGAAAGCCCCCCATGTGGAGACGAGAGAGGTTTAGTTTGGTTCCTCAGAAAAGCCCCATATGCTGGTTTTCGAAAGTAGTCCTCTGAGGAGGGACACCTGGAAACCAAAGCTAGGGTTCGGATTAGGGCCTAGGGGCCTGTCCATTTCAATCTTCTGTCTCTGGGGACACTGTCTGAGTGTCTAAGTGGAGATAGTTGCTCAGCTGGTGTCAGAGTGCCCCTCTTAGTCCAGGGAAGCCTACACTATTGGGATGGCATCAGGGGCCTTGGAGGTTTTTCCGAACCTGTAGGGTTGTGGTCAATGGGTTGGGCACAGTTTCCTTGGAGAGGACAGGCACAGTCTTTCGGTGTGGCTCCAGAGGCCCTAGCCTGGAGGTTGTGTGTGTCCAGGCTGTGGGCACAGAGGTCTGAAAACACAAACTCTGCTTAGGTTTGGCACAGAGGGTATGGCAGGCTGGATCTACAGACCGAGAGGGGAGCTCCTGGGCTTATGAAAGAAGGGGAGTGGGAGGCGTTCCTCAGGCTTTTGTCTTTGGATGTTGTGTCCAGGATAGCCGTGGATTGTAGGGGTGGCCTCAGGGATGTGGCCGAGTATCCTTCTCTCGGGATTTGGCCCAGCTCCCAAGAGTTTGGGGTCATTTTGTGGGAAGGGTGGAGTCCTGTTTTCTGGCTCAGGTGTCTCTCCAAAAGAGGAATTCCAGAGCAGATCCCCAGGTATGGGCGACAGGAAAACTCGAACTCTGACGAGGTGAGGATTGGGAGCATAGGGGCTTGGCAAGCCCCATATGCGGGATCTTGGTTCAGGCCCTGAGAGGCCTAACTTCGACTTGTGACTCACGCTGAGAGTCACAATACGAGTTTGTGCCCAAGTCGGCACTCAAGTTTGGGTGTGGCCTCAGGGGCTATGAAGGTTTCTACTACAATGAAGGTGTGACTCCATGCCAACAGCAAGCTTTAAAGCCTTGGGGAAGGAGGAGTTCTGATTTGTGCTCCAGGTACCCACCTGTGAGGGGATTTGATATAATGTCTAGGTTCAGATGTCTGAAAACCCAGGTTGGCAAGAGATGACGGCCTAAGCCCATGGTGTGTCTGATGTCCTCGGTGTGCGGCCAGCTGTCTCTTTGTCTGTCGGGACGTCTGGCCTCAGGCTGTGTCAGACAGAACATTAGTGCCCAGTGAAACCTATCCAATTGGGGTGCAGTCGAGGCCTGAGCAGGTTGATCCTCATTTGGGCTTTCTGGAGAGCTCTATAGGGCAACGTTTTTCTTCTGGTGGGCAGGCAGAGGGCTGCGTTGTGGTTCCGGAATTCCGAAATTCCCAGTCTGGAGGGCTGGTTTGCCAGGAGTGTGAGGAAGGAAGTCTGAAAACACAAGCTAGTGTTAGGTTTGGGGCTGAGGGCACGGCAGCCCCACTCTGCAGAGGCTAAATCGAGATCCCCTGTATCTAAAGTTAAAGCAAGTATGAGACATTGCCTCAGGGTAGAGTTTGTGTCCATGATGGCCTCTTCCTGAAGGGGTGGGGGCTTCATGAGGCCAGGGAGGTTTCCCTACGATGGGAGTTGTGAGCTACTCCAAACCTCAAGGTTTCCTTCTGCAGGACAGTCGAGTCCTATTGGATGGTTCCAGGATGCCCCAATCAAAGAATCGAGAGAAGGGGTCTAAGCATGGATGCCTGGAAATGCCACCTCATATTCCCACTGTTTGGTCGGGAGAAAGCAGGCTCAATCTGCGGGCTCTTGGGTGAGCTACCCAGAAGGCTAAGTTGAAATGGACTCCCCTGAGGATGGGTCATAATGTGGGTTGATGGCCATGGAGACCATGGAATGTGGCAGTGGCTCAGGGAATCTTCAGGATTCTCCAACCCGAAGGGTTTGACACAGCTCCAGCAAGGAAGCTTCCCATGTGGAGATGAAAGGTGTTCTGTTTGGTGCCTCAGGAAAGACCCATATGCTGGTCTTCGAACCTGATCTCTGAGGAGTTACACCTGGAAACCAAAGCAAGAGTTCATATTAGGGCCTAGGAGTCTGTCCTGTTCAATCTTCTCTCTGTGGACATCCGTCTGCATGCCTGCGTGGAGGTAGTTGCTCAGCTTGTGTCAGGATGCCCCTGTTTGTCTAGGTTGGCTGACAGTAGTGGGATGTCCTCGAGGGCCTTGAAGTTTCTCCTATTCTGTAGGTTTGTGGCCAATGGAACGGGCACAATTTCCTAGGAGAGAGCAGGCACAGTCCTGTGGTATGGCTCCAGAGGACTGAGCCTGGAGGGTGTTTTTGTCAGGGCTGTGGAGACAGATGTCCGAAAACACAAACTTGGCTCAGGTTTGGGACCGAGGTTATGGCAGGCCTGATTTCTAGTCCTTGAGGGAGCTCCTCTGGATATGAAAGGAGGGCGAGTGGAAGGTGGATGCTCAGGCTTTTGTTTCTGGGTGTTGTGTCCACAATGGCTGTTTAATGTAGGGGTTGCCTCATGGGCCGTGAAAGAGTCTCCCTCTCTGGGAATTGGCCAAGCTCCCAAGTGTTTGGGGTCATTCTGTGGGAAGGGAAGAGTACTGTTTTCTGCCACAGGTGTACCCCCAGTAGAAGGATTCTAGAGCAGAGCAGTGGATACAGACTTCTGGAGTACCCACCATCTGGTTAGGCCTGGGTGCCTATGGGCATGAAAAGCCCCATATGCGGGCTCTTGCTCCAGCCACTGAGAGGCATTACTTGAATAAGGGACTCACACTGAGGGGCACAATGCGTGTTTGTGCCCAAGGCGGCCCTCCTTCTCCTACACTGAAGGTTTGACTCACTGCCAACAGCAAGGTTTCTTGTAATGGGGAAGGAGGAGTTCTGACTTGTGCATCAGGTTCCCCCCTCTGCAGGGATTGGAGATAAGGTCTAGGTTCTGATGCCTAAAAACCCAGATTGGTAAGGGATAATGGCTTAATGCCATGGCGGGTCCAATGTGCTGGGTGTACAGCCAGCTGTCTCGGTGTCTGTCGGAAGGTCTGGGCTCAGGCATGTAAGACAGGGCATTAGTGCTTAGGGTAGCTCATGCAATTGGGGTGTTGCCGAGGGCCAAGCAGTTTGATCCTCATTTGGGGTTTCTGGGCAACGGTATAGACAATGTTTTTATTATGGGGGTCAAGGACAGTGCTTCATTGTAGCCCCAGAATTCCCAATCGGGAGGGCTTGTGGGCCAGGAGTATGAGGACGGAAGTCTGAAAACACAAGTTAGGGTGAGGTTTGGGGCCAAGGGCACGGCAGGCCCACTCTGAAGAGGCTGAATCGGGATCTCCTGCAGCTGGATTCAGGGTGATGATAAGACGTTGGATAATGCTGGAGTTTGTGTCCGTGATGGCCCCTTCATGAAGTGGGGGCTTCATGAGGCCAAGGAGGTTTTCCCACACTGAGTTGGTGAGTTGTTCCAAACCACAAGGTTTCCTTCTGCAGAACAGTTGAGTCCTTTTGGATGGCTAAAAGGATGTCCCATACGGAATGACTGGAGAGCAGGATTCAAAAGATGGATGCCTGTACAGCATACCTCGCATTCCCATTGGCTATTTGCGACAAGACATGTTTGATGTGCTAGCTCTGGGGCAAGCTACCCAGGGGGCTGATTTGAGATGGAGTCTCCTGAGGATGGGTCGTAATGTGGGTTTGTGTCCATGGAGACCTTAGAATGTGCTGGTGTTTCAAGGGTCCTACAGAATTCGCCTACCTGAAGGGTTTGATACAGCTCCAGTAAGAAAGCTCCCCATGTGGAGATAATAGAGGTTCTGTATGGTGCCTCAGGAAAGCCCCATATGCTGTTCTTTGAACCCAGACCTCTGAGGAGTGACACCTGGAAAGCAAAGCAAGAGTTCGGATTAAGCCTAGGGGCCTTTCCGGTTCAATCTTCTGTATCTACGGACATCTGTCTGCATGTCTGCATGGATGAAGTTGCTCAGCTTGTGTCAAAATGTCCCTGTTAGTGAAGAGAGGCTTACAGTAGTGGGATGTCCCTATGGGCCTATCCAGTTCAATCTTCTTCTATGTGGACATCTGTCTACGGGTCTGAGTGGAGGTAGATGCTCAACAGTTTTCAGATCATCATTGTTTGTCCTGGGCAGCCTACACTATTGGGATCGCTTCGGTGACTTTGGAAGTTTCTTCTAATTTTCAAGGTTGTGGCCAATGGAATGGGCAGAATTCCTTTGGAAAGGGAAGGCACAGTAATAAGGTGTGGCTCCAAGGGCCCAAGCATGGAGGGTGTGTTGGTCAGGGCTGTGGGGATAGAAGTCTGAAAATACAAACTCGGCTTAGGTTTGGGGACATAGGTATGGCAGGCCCAATCTACAAACTGTGAGGAGAACTCTTCAGGATATGAATAAATGGCGACTGTGAGGCACTTGCTCAGGCTTTTGTCTCTGGATTTTGTGTCAACGTTGGCCGTGGAATGTCGGGGAGGCCTCATGGGCCATGGACGAGTCTCCCTCTCTGTGGATCTGGCTTTTTCCCAAGAGTTTTGGGTCAATCTGTGGGATGGGATGAGTCATTTCAGTTTTGTTACCTCGGGTGTCCCACCAAAAGAGGGATTCCAGAGCAGAACCCTGGTTAGGCGCAACTGGAAAACCCGCCATCTGGTTAAAGATTGGGGCCTAGGGGCATGGCAAGTCCAATATGCCATCTCTTGGTCCAGCCACTGAAAGGCCGTACTTGAGCACAGGCCACACACTGAGGGTTCCAATGCGTGTTTGTGCCCTCGCAGCAATGAAGCAACAAAGCCTCAGGAATCCCACATATGCTGATATTGGAAACCAGGCCTCTGAGGAGAGATACTTGGAAACCAAAGCAATGGATCCGATTAGGGCCTAGGGGTCTTTCAGGTTCAATCTTCCTCTCTGGGGACATCCATCTATGGTAGGAGCAGAGGTAAATGCTCAGCTGGTGTCAGGCCGCCCTTGTTTGACCAGGCGGCCTACACTATTGGGATGGCCTTGGGGACTTTGGAGGTTTCTCCTAATTCATACGATGGAGACAATGGTATGGGCAGAATTCACGTGGAGTGGGCAGACAGAGACCTGATGTATGGCTTCAGGGGCCCCAGCCTTGAGGGTGTGTGGGCCAGGACTGTGGGGACAGAATTCTGTAAACAAACTCATCTTAGGTTTGGGGGTGTAGGTATGGCAGGCCCGATCTACAGACCTTGAGGGGAACTCTTTGGGATATGAAGAAAGAGCAAGTGTGAGGCACTTATTCAGGCTTTTTCTCTAGATTTTGGGTCAACGATGGCCGTGGAATGTCAGGGAGGCCTCATGGGCCATGGAGGAGTCTTGCTCTCTGTGGATTTGGCCCGATCCCAATTTTTTGGGGTCAATCTGTGGGATGGAAGGAGTCCTTTCAGTTTTGTTACCTCAGGTGTCCCACCGAAAGAGGGATTCCAAAGCAGAGCCCTGGAGAAGGGCAAATGGACAACCCGAACTATGCTTAAAAATTGGGGCCTAGGGTCATGGCAAGCCCAATATGCCGTCTCTTGTTCCAGCCACTGAGAGGTCTTACTTGAGGACTGGGCTCACGCTGAGTGTCACAATGCGTGTTTGTGACCAACACGGACCTCAAGCATGGGCAGGGCCTCATATGTCACACTGGTGTCAACTTCACTGAATGTTGAGCAACATGCCAACCACAAGGTTTCTTGCCATGGAAAAGGAGTTCTCATTTCTGCATCATGTTCTACCCTGGGCAGTGATTGGAGATAAGGTCTAGGTTCTGAAGCCTGAAAACCGAGGTTGGGAAGAGATGACGACCTAAGGCCATGGCGGGTATGATGTGCTAAGTGTGCAGCCAGCTGGCTGGATTTGGGTCAGGAAGTCCAGGCATGGGCTGTGTTGAAAGGGCATTAGTGCCCAGGGCAGCCTGTATAATTGGGTTTCAGTCAAGTGGCGATCAGGTTGATCCTCATTGGGTGTTTCTGGGAAGCCCCAGAGCACAATGTGTTTCTTCTGGAGGGCAAGCAGAGTGCTGCTTTATAGTTCTGGAATTGCCAAACTGGAGGGCTTCAGGGCCAGGAGTGTGAGGACGGACGTCTGAGAACACCAGCTAGGCTTAGGTTTCTGGGTGAGGGCACGGCAGGCTCTGTCTGTAGAGCTGAATCAAGTTCTCATGCATCTGAAGTTAGGGCGAGGATCAGACGATCGCTCAGGTTGGAGTTTCTGTCCCTGATGGCCCCTTCATGAAGGGGGGGGGGATCACGAGGTCATGGAGGTTTTCCCACGATGGAAGTTGTGAGATTCTCCAAACCGCAAACCTTCTTTGGGAACATTGAGACCTGTTGGTTGGCTCCAGGACTCCCCATAAGGAATGATTCTGATCAGGGTTCTAACGATGGATGGTTGTGCAGCCTGACTCTCATTCCTATTGTTTCCTAGCTACAAGACAGGTTAAATCTGGTGGACCAGGGGGAGCAACCGAGGGGGCTGAGTTGAAATGGACTCCCCTGCGGATGTGCCCTAATGTGGGTTTGTGTCCATGGAGACCTTGGAATGAGGTGGTGGCATGGGGCCCTGAAGGGTTCTCCTAACCAGAAACTTTGAAACAGCTCCAACGCGCTAGTTTACCATGTGGAGACAAGATGTGTTCTGATGGGTACCTCAAGAAACACCCATATGCTGGTTTTGAATCTAGGCCTCTGAGGAGAGATGTCTGGAAACCAAAGAAATGGATACGATTAGGGCCTAGGGGGCCGTTCATTCCAATTTACCTCTGGGGACATCTGTCTATGGGTCTGAGTGCAAGTAGGTGCTCAGATGAGCTCAGATTGTCCCTGTTTGTCCTAGGCAGCCAACACTATCGGTATGGCCTCTGGGATTTGGAGGTTTATCCTAATTGTAGTGTTGTGGCCAGTGGAATGGGCAGAATTCCCTTGGAGAGGGCAGGTTCAGTCCTCAGGTTTTGCTCCAGGGACCTGAGCCTATAGGGTGTGTGGGCCAAGGCTGCGGGGACATTTGTCTGGAAACACAAACTCTGCTTAGGTTTAAAGTCATAGGTCTGGCAGGACGGATCTACAGACCATGAGAACTCTTCAGGATATGAACAAAGGGCAAGTGTGAGGCACTTGCTTAGGCTTTTTTCTCTGGATATTGTGTCACCGATGGCAGTGGAATGTCCGGGTGGCCTCATGGGCAATGGACAAGTCTTCCTCTCGGGATTTGGCCCGATCCCAAGAGTTTGGGATCATTCTGTCGGATGGGAGGATTCCATTTTGTCTTTTTACCTCAGGTGTCCCACCAAAAGAGGGATTCCAGAGGAGAGCCCTGAGAAAGGGTGACTACACAACGAGAAATCTGGTTAAAAATTGGGGCCTAGGGGCATGGCAAGCCCAATATGCCTTCTAATTGTCCAGCCACTGAGAGGCCTTCCTTGAGGACAGAACTCACACTGAGGTTCAAAATGCGTGTTTATTCCCTCATGCCACTCAAGCATGGGCGGGGACTCATGGTGCACGCTGGTTTCCCCTACACTGAAGGGTGGACAACATGCCAACCACATGTATTCTTGCCATGGGGAAATAGTAGTTCTGATTTCTGCATCTCATTCACCCCTGGGCAGTGATTGGAGATAAGGTGTAGGTTGTGAAGTCGGAAAACCGAGGTTGGGATGAGATGATGACTTATGGCCATGTCAGGTCCGATGTGCTCAGTGTGCTCAATGATGGCCGTGGATTGTCGGGGAGGCCTCATGGTGCATGGACGAGAGGCTCCCTTTCTGTGGATTTGGCCCGTTCCCAAGAGTTTTGGGGCAATCTGTGGGATGGGATGAGTCATTTCTCTTTTGTTACCTGAGGTGTGTGACCAAAAGAGGGATTCCAGAGCAGAGCCCTGGGGAGGGGCGACTGGACCACCCGACCTCTGGTTAAAGATTGGGGCCCAGGGGGATGGCAAGTCCAATATGCCATCTCTTGGTCCAGCCACTGAAAGGCCTTACTTGAGGACAGGCCTCACGCTGAGGGTCCCACTGCGTGTTTGTGCCCTCGCAGCACTCAAGCATGGGCGGGTCCTCATGGGCCACACTGTTTTCTCCTACACTGAACGGTGGACAACATACCAACCACAAGGTTTCTTGCCATGGGGAAGAATGAGTTATGATTGCTGCATAACATTCACCCCTGGGACTTAATTGGAGTTAAGGTCTAGGTTCTGAAGCCTGAAGTCTAGGTTGGGAAGAGATGACAACCTAAGGCCTTGGCGGGTCCAATGTGCTCAGTGTGCGGCCATCTGTCTTGGTGTTAGTTGGGAGTTTCGTGCTCAGGCTGTGTCAGACAGGGCACTAGTGCCCAACGTATGCTATATAAATGGTGTACAGTCGAGCGGCGTTCAGGTTAATAATCATTTGTGGTTTCTGGGTAGCCCCATAGGGCAATGTTTTTCTTCTGGAGGGCAGGCAGAATGCTGCACTGTGGCTCTGGAATTCCCAATCAGGAGGGCTTGTGGGCCAGGAGAGTGAGGATGGAAGTCTGAGAACACAAGAGAGGCTTAGGTTTCGGGGCGAGGGCATGGCAGGCACACTCTGCAGAGCTGAATTGAGATCCCGTGCATCTGAAGTCAGGGCGAGGATCAGACGTTGGCGCAGTTTGGTGTTTCTATCCATGATGGTCCTTTCATGAAGGGGATGGGGCAACATTATGCCATGTAGTTTTTCCCTCAGTGGGAGTTTTGAGATGCTCCAAACCACCAGTTTTCCATTTACCGGACAATTGAAACCTGTTGGAGGGCTCCAGGATGCCCCATACAGAATGACTCCAGAGCTCGCGTCTAAGGATGTATGCCTGGGCAGTCCGCCTAGCATTCCAATTGTCTCCTAGTGACTAGACAGGTTCAATTGGTTAGCTCTTGTAGAGAAGGCGAGGATGTTGCGTTGAAATGGACTCTCCTTCAAATTGGACTTAATATCGATTTGTGTCCATGCAGACCTTGGAATGGGGCGGTGGCACTGAGGCCCTGAAGGATTCTTTTAACCGGAAGGTTTGACACAGCTCCAATGTGCAAGTTTCCCATGTGGAGACGAGATGTGCTCTGATGGTGCCTCAGGAAACCCCCATATGCTGGTATTGGAAACCAGGCTTCTGATAGATGCCTGGAAAACAAAGCAATGGATCCATTACGGCCTAGGGGCCTGTCCGGTTCAATCTTCTTCTCTATGGACATCTGTCTACAGTTCTGAGTGGAGGCTGTTGCTCATCTGGTGTCAGATCACCCCTGTTTTTCCTGGGGGGCCTACACTATTGGGATGGCCTCGGGGACTTTGGAGGTTTCTCCTAATTTTTACAGTTGTTGCCAATGGAATGGGCAGAATTCCCTTGGAAAGGACAGGCACAGTCCTGAGTTGTGGCAACAGGGGAACCAGCCTGGAGGGTGTTTGGTCAGGGCTGTGGGGACAGAAGTCTGAAAACACAAACTTGGCTTAGTTTTGGGGATGTAGGTATGGCAGACGCGATCTATAGACCGTGAGGAGAACTCTTCGGGATATGAACAATGGTGAGTGTGAGGCGCTTGCTCAGGCTTTTGCCTCTGGATTCTGTGTCAACAAAGGCCGTGGAATGTCGAGGTGGTTTCAAGGTCCATGGATGAGCGTCCCTCTTCCAAGAGTTTGGGCGCATTTTGTGGGATTTTTTTTTAACCTTTGATGTCTCACCAATGTGGGATTCTAGGACAGAGTCCTGGGAAGCGGTGACTTGACAGACCACACTCTTGTTAAGGATGGGGCCTAGGGGCATGGCATGTCCCATAAGTGGGCTCTTGGTCTAGCCACTGGGAGGCCTTACCTGAGAACAGGGCTCACTCTGAGGGTCACAATGCGTGTTTGTTCCGAACGCTGCCCTCAAGCATGGGCGTAGCCTCATTGGCCACGCTGTTTTCTCCGACACTGAATGTTGGACAACATGACATCCACAATATTTCTTGCCATGGGGAAGGATGAGTTCTGATTTCTGCATCACTTTCACCCCTTGGTAGTGATTGGAGATAAGGTCTAGGTTCTGAGGCCTTAAAAACGAGGTTGGGGGCGCCTGGGTGGCTCAGTGGGTTAAGCCGCTGCCTTCGGCTCAGGTCATGATCTCAGGGTCCTGGGATCGAGGCCCGCATCGGGCTCTCTGCTCGGCAGGGAGCCTGCTTCCTCCTCTCTCTCTGCCTGCCTCTCTGCCTGCTTGTGATCTCTCTCTGTCAAATAAATAAATAAAATCTTTAAAAAAAAAAACGAGGTTGGGAAGAGATGAGGAATCTAAGGCCATGGCGGGTGTAATGTGCTCAGTGTGCGGCCAGCTGTCTGGGTGTCGGTCGGGAGTTCCAGGCTCAGGCTGTGTCAGACAGCGCATTAGTGCCCAGGGATAGACTGTATAATTGGGGTAGAGTCTAGTGGCGTGCAGGTTGATAGTGTCTTGGCGTTTCTGGGTAGCTCCAGAGGGTAACATTTTTCTTCTGGAAGGCATGCAGAGCACTGCATTGTGGTCCAGTACTGCCAAACTGGAGCGCTTGAGGGCCAGGAGGGTGAGGATGGAAGTATGAGACCACAAGCTCGGCTTAGGTTTCAGGGCGAGGGCATGGAAGGCACCCTCTGCAGAGCTGAATAGAGATCTCATGCATCTGAAGTCAGGGTGAGGATCAGACAGTGGCTCAGTTTGGTATTTCTGTCCATGATGACCCCTTCATGAAGGGGGGAGAGGCATCACGAGGCCATGGAATTTTTCCCACGATGGACCTGTGAGATGCTCCAAACTGCAGCGATTCCTCCTGAGGGACAATTGAGACCTGTTGGACGTCCTCCAGGACGTCCCATACAAAGGACTCCAGAGCACAGTTTTAAGGATGGATGCCTGGGCAGCCCGCCTTGCATTCCAATTGTCTCTAGTGACAAGATATTTTCAGTCTGCTGGCTCAGGAGGAGCAACAGAGGGGGCTGAGTTGAAATGGACTCTCCTGCAGATGGGTCCTAATATGGGTTTGAGTCCATGGAGACATTGGAATGGGGATAATTTCCTTCTAGGGACAGGAGATGTTCTGTTGTGTGACTCAGGGAACAGATGTTGTATCATAAGTTGGTTTTAGAGAACATCCATCTGAGGACAGATGCCTGAAAACCTATTCTTGGTTTCCAATGATGTACTAGGGACATGTCGGGTTCAATGTTCTGACTCAGGATCATTGACTTTGGTGTCTGCCTGGATGTAGGTGATCAGGGTGTTTCAGACTTTGCATTTGCATCCAGAGCCGCTTCCAATATTGCAGTGGGATCAGGGTCCTTGGAGATTTCTCCTAATCAGGAGGGTTTGGGTAAATGTGATAAGCAAAGTTTCCTTGGTGATGGCAGGCACAGTCCTGTGGTGTGGCTCCAGAAACCCCATTCTGGAGGATATATGAGGCATGGTTTTGGGAAAGAAGTCTGAAAACAAAAACTGGGTTTAGGCTTAGTGACGTGGTGATCGCAGCCCGATGCGTCGACCTGGAGGGCAGCTCCTCAGGAACTGTAACTAGGATGACTCGATGATGGTAGCACAGCCTTTTCTATCGGCATTGTGTGTCCAGGATGACATCGGAATGGAGGTGTGGTCTCATGGGTCTATGGGATATTTTTCCTCTCTAAGGATCCTGTTGGCTCCCAATTGTTTGGTGGCTTTTTCAGGGAAGGGAAGAGTGCTGTTTTCCATCTTGGGGTGTCGCAAAACAGGGATTCAAGAGAAGGGCTCTGGGTTTGGGTACCAAGAAATTCCCACCAAGGGTTAGGATTTGGGCCTCGGGGCGTATTGGGCCTGCAATGTGGGATCCTGGTGGTGCAATAGAGAGGGCTTGTTTGAAAGCATGCTCAGACTGAGCGTCACAATGCCTGTTTGTTCCTAGGGCGCCCCTCAGGAGTGGGCATGGTCTCATTGCCCATGCAGCTGGCTCCCTCTATGAGGATTGGTCAACCATCCCAACATCTAGGTTTCCTGCCATGGGGAAGGAGTCTATATTGGACTTCAGGATCCCCCATTGGCAGGGATTCCAGCAAATGTCTGGAGACAGATGCCCGAATACCAAGGATGAGGAGAGAGGACGGATTGGGTCATGACCAGTCTCACATGCTGGATATGGGCCCCGCTTTCTGGGTGGCTGACACGAGGTTGGGTGTCAGGCTCTGTCAGACACAGCACTAGTGGCCAGGGCAGCCTATAAATCGGGGATCCTCAAGGGCCGAGCAGATGATCCTCATGTGGGGTTTTTAGACAGTCTCACAAGGCACTTCTTCTTTCTATGGGGAAGGCAGAATGCTGTTGTGTGGCTCCAGAATTCCCTATCAAGAGGGCTTGGGGACGAGTAGTATGAGGATGGAATTGTAAACACCAGTTACAGTTAAATTCAGTGCCAGGCAGAAGGCAGTTCCAATGTGCAGCGGCTTATTCGTGACATCTAGCACCTGAGTAAGGGCAGATGTCAGATGTTTGCTCACACTGGAGTTTGGATCTATGATGGCTGGCAAATGGAGGGGTGGCTTCCAGAGGCCATGGAGGATTACCCATGCTTATGATTGTGAGATGCTCCAAACAACAAGGTTTCCTTCTGCTGGAAAAGTGGAGTCTGGTTTGTTTGCTATGGGGTCCCCCATGTGGAAAGTTTGGGTAGCAGAGCTCACCCGCATGGATGCCTATAAAGCACACGTCCAATGAACATTGCAGCTGACGTACATGTCAGGTTAGTTCTGGTAGCTCTCAGGCCAAGTGCCAAGGCCTTGAGTTGACATGGAATTTCTTACAGATGGGTCCCAATGCTGGTTTGTTACCATGCATATCTTAGAATGTGCTGGTGGCTAAGGTACCATGCAGGATACTCATACTGTGGGTTTGGCACAGGTCGAAGAGCACAGTTTCCTTCTTGGGACAGAGATAGACTGTTGTGTGGGTCATGGTCCACATGTTGTATCCTTTCTTGGTATTCCAGAAAAGTCCTCTGAGGACAGATGCCTGAAGCCTAATCTAGGGTTCCAAGTGTGTTTTAGGGGCAAGTCAGTTTCAATTTTCTGACTCAGGATCATTGACTTGGGTGTCTGCCTGGATGTAGGTGATCAGGGTGTTTCAGACTTTGTGTTTGCGTCCAGAGTGGCTTCCTATATTGGGGTGGGATCAGGGAGTTTTGAGGTTTCTCCTAATCTGGAGAGTTTGGGCAAATGTGATGGGCAAAGTTTCCTTAGGGATGACAGGCACAGTCCTGTGGTGTGGCTCCAGAGACCCCACCCTGGAGGACATGTGAGGCCTGGTTCGGGGAGAGAAGTCTGCAAACGAAAACTAGGTTTAAGCTTAGTGGCGCAGTGAATGCAATCCAGTGAGTCGACCTGGAGGGCAGCTCGTCAGGAACTGTAATTAGGGTGACTCAATGGCAGTAGTATAGCCTTTTCTATTGGCATTGTGTGTCCAGGATGGCCTCAGAATGCAGGTGTGGTCTCATGGGTCTATGGGAGATTTTTCCTCTCTAAGGATCCTGGCAGATCCCCATAGTTTGGTGGCTTTTTCAGGGAAGGGAAGAGTGTTGTTTTCCATCTTAGGGGTGCCCAACAACAGGGATACCAGAGATGGGTTCTGGGTCTGGGCACCAAGAAATTCCCACCAAGGGTTGATATTTGGGCCTAGGGGCCTACCAGGCCTGCAATGAAGCATCCTGGTGGTGCAACTGAGAGGGCTTGTTTGAAATCATGCTCAGGCTGAGGGTCACAATGCCCGTTTGTTCCCTGGACACCCTTCAGGAGTGTTAATGGTCTCATTGCCCATGCAGCTGTCTCCCTCTCTGAAGGCTGGGCACCCATCCCAACAGCTAGGTTTGCTGCCATGGGGAAGGAGCAGTTCTCTCTTGGGCTTTAGGTTCCCCCATTGGCAGGGGTTCCAGCAAAGGTCTGGAGACTGATGCCCGAATACCAAGGATGGGTAGTGAGGACGGACTGGGTCATGGCCGGTCTCACATGCTGGATATGGGTCTTGCTCTCTGGGTGGCTGTCATGGGGTCGGGGCTCAGGCTCTGTCAGACACAGCATTAGTGGCCAGAGCAGCTGATAAATCGGGGATCCGTGAGGGCCAAGCAGATGATACTCATGTGGGTTTTTTGGGCAGTCTCATCAGGCACTACTTCTTTCTATGGGGAAGGCAGAATGCTGCGTTGTGGCTCCAGAATCCCCTATCATGATGACTTCGGGACCAGTAGGGTGAGGATGGAATTGTAAACACAAGCAAGAGGCCATGGAAGATTTCCCATGCTGAGGCTTGTGAGATGCTCCAAATAGCAAGGTTTCCTTCTACTGGACAGGTGGAGTCTGGTTTATTTGCTCCAGGGTCCCTCATGTGGAAATTTTTGGTAGTAGAGTACTTCTGCATGGATGCCTGGAATGCACAAGTGCAATGACTATTGGAGCTGATGAACATGACAGGTTCTTATTGGTGGCTCTTGGGTCAAGTCCCAAGGCCTTGACTTGACATAAAATCTCTTACAGATGAGTCCCAATACTTGTCTCCTAGCCAGTAGGGCTTAGAATGTGCTGTGGCTAAGGGGCTATGCAGAATACTCATACTGTGGGTTTGGCACAGGTCAAAGTGCAGTTTCCTTCTTGGGACAGGAGATGTTCTGTTGTGTGGATCAGGGTCCACATGTTGTATCCTAACTTGGTATTCCAGAAGAGGCCTCTGAGTTCAGATACTTGAAATGTAATCTAGGGTTCCTATGATGTCCTGGGTGCATGTCAGGTTCAATTTTGTGACTCAGGACCATTGACGTGGGTGGCTGCCTGGATGTAGGTGATCACAGTGTTTCAGACTGTGCATTTCTGTCCAGAGCGGCTTTCAATATTGAGGTGGGCTCAGGGGCCTTGGAGGTTTCTCCTAATCAGGAGGGTTTGTGGAAATGTGATGGTTAAAGTTTCCTTGGGGATTGCAGGCACAGTCCTGTGTGAGGCTCCAGAGACCCCATCCTGGACGGCATGTGAGCCATGGTTTTGGGAGAGAAGTCTGCAAACAAAAATTCGGGTTAGTGTTAGTTGCAAGGTGGTCGCAGGCCCAATCCATAGACGTTGAGGGCAGCTCGTCAGGAACTGTAATTAGGGTGATTGGAAGTCGGTAGCATAGGCTTTTCTATCTGGATTGTGTGTCCAGGATGGGCTCAGAATTTAGGTGTGGTCTCATGGGTCCATGGGAGTCTTTTCCTCTCTAAGGATCCTGGCGGCTCCCCATAGTTTGGTGACTTTTTTGGGGAACTGAAGAGTGCTGTTTTCCATCATAGGGATGTCCAAAACAGGGATTCCTGGGGCAGGTTCTGAATCTGGGTGCCTGGAAAATCCCACTAAAATTTAGGATTTGGGCCTCGGGGCATACCAGGCCTGCAATGAAGAATCCTGGTGGTGCCACTGAGAGGGCTTGTTTGCAAGCATGGTAAGGATGAAGGTCACAATGCCTGTTTGTGCCCAGGGCGACCCCTAGGAGAGGTTTTTGGCTCACTGGACATGGAGCTGGCTCCCAAGTTGAGGGTTGGGCACCCATCCCAACAGCCAGGTTTTCTGCCATGGAAGGAGGAGTTCTCTATTGTGCTTCAGGTTCCCCCAATGGCAGGGATTCCAGCAAAGGTCTGGGGACAGGTGCCTGAATACCAAAGATTTGTAGAGATGATAGAGTAGGGCCATGGTCGGCCCCACCTGCTAGATATAGGCCCCGCTCTCTGGGTGGCTGACAATAGGTAGGTGCTCCGCCCCTGTCAGACAAAGCACTAGTGGCCAAGACAGCCTATAAATTGGGGCTCCCTTGAGGGTCTAGCAGATTGATCCTCATGTGGGTTTTCGGCAGACTCACCAGGCACTTCTTATTTCTATGGGGAAGGCAGAATGCTGCGTTTAGGCTCTAGAATTCTTTATCAAAAGACCTTGGGGACCAGTAGGGTGAAGATGGAATTGTAAACACTAGCTAGGGTTCAATTCAGTGCCAAGCGAAAGGCAGTTCCAATGTGCAGTGGCTGATTCAAATATCCAGCACCTGAGGAAGGGCGGATGTCTGATATTTGCTCAAACTGGAGTTTGTGTCTATTTTGACCAACAAATGGAGGGGTGGCATCAAGAGGCCATGAAGGATTTCCCACGCAAGGCTTGTGAGATGCTCCAAACAACAAGGTTTCCTACCACTGGACAGGTGGAGTCTGGTTTGTTTGCTCAAGGGTTCCCCATGTGGAAAGTTTAGGATGCAGATCTCTCCCGCATGGATGCTTGGAAAGAACACCTCAATTGACAACTGCAGCTGAGGAATATGGCAGGCTCATTCTGATAGCTGTGGGGCGAATTGCAAAGGCCTTGATTTGACATGGAATGTCTTGCAGATGGGCCACAATGCACGTTTGTTACCATGGATATCTTAGAATGTGCTGGTGCCTAACGTTACGTGCAAGATTCTCCTACACTGAGGGTTTGGTACAGGTCGAAGACCATGGTTTCCTTCTGGGGACAGGAGACTTTCTGTTTTGTGGCTCAGGGACCACATGTTTCATCATAAGTAGGTATTCAGAACAGTTCCCTCAGGGCAGGTGCCTGAAAACCCAAACTAGGGTTCCAATGAGGCCCTAGGGGCTTGTCAGGTTCAATCTTATGACTCAGGACCATTGAATTGGCTGTTTGCCTGGATGGAGCTGTTCAGGTTGTTTCAGACTGCACATTTACATCCAGAGCAGCTGCCAATATTGGGGTGGGCTCAGGTGCCTCTCAGTTTTCTCCTAATCTGTAAGGTTTGGAAAACTGTAATGAGTACATTTTCCTTGGGGATGGCAGGCACAGTCCTGTGGTGTGCCTAGAGTGACCCCATCCTGGAGGGCATGTGAGCCATTGTCTTGGGAGAGAAGTCTGCAAACACAAATTTGGGTTCAAGTTAGTCGCAAGGCGATCACAGGCCCAGTCCATAGACATGGAGGGCAGCACATCAGGAACGGAAATTAGGGTGACTGGAAGGTGGTAGCATAGGCTTTTCTATCTGGATTGTGTGTCCAGACTGGCATCGGAATGTAGGTGTAGTCTCACGGGTCCATGGGAGTCTTTTCCTCTCTAAGGACCCTGGTGGCTCCCCATAGTTTGGTAGCTTTTTGGGGGAAGGTAAGATTGCTGTTACCTTAGAGGTGCCCCAAAACAGGGATTCCAGAGACGGGCTCTGGGTCTGGGCGCCTGTAAAATCCAACCAAGGTTTAGAATTTTGGCCTCGGGGCATACCAGGCCTGCAATGCAGAAACCTTTTGGTGGAACTGAGAAGGCTTGTTTGAAAGCATACTCGGGCTGTGGGTCACAATTCCTGCTTGTGCCCAGGGTAGCCCTCATGAGTGGGCGTGTTCACATTGGCCATTCACCTGGCTCCCACACTGAGAGTTGGGCACCCATCCCAACAACCAGGTTTCCTGCCTTGGGGAAGGAGTAGTATTCTATTGAGCTTCAGGTTCCTCCATTGGAAGTATTCCACCAATGTCTGGGGAAAGAAGCCAGAATACCAAGGATGGATAGAGATGATGGACTTGGGCCATGGCCAGGCCCACATGCTAGATATGGGGCTCACTCTCTGGGTGGCTGACACTAGGTATGGGCTCAGGCTCTGTCAGACACAGCACTAGGGGCCAGAGCAGTCTACAAATCGGGGTTCCCTTGAGAGCCGAGCTGATTGCTCCTCTTGTGGGGATTCTGGGCAGACTCAGCAGGCACTCTTCTTTCTATGGGGAAGGTAGAATGCTGCGTTGTGGCTCCAGAATTCAATACCAAGAGGCCTTGGGAACCAGTACAGTGAGGATGGGATTGTAAACACAAGCTACTGTACAATTCAGTGACAAGCAGAAGGCAGTTCAAATGTGAAGCATCTTTTTCAAGATATCCAGCACCTGAGTAAGGGCGGATGTCAGATGTTTGTTCACACTAGAGTTTGTGTCTTGATGACCAACAAATGGAGGGGTGGCGTCAAGAGGCCATGGGTGATTTCCCACATTGAGGCTTGTGAGATGCTACAAATAGTCAGGTTTCCTTCTATTGGAATGGTGGAGTCTGGATTGTTTGCTTCCATGGTCCTGATGTGGAAAGTTTGGGTAGTAGAGCTCTCCCGTATGGATGCCTGGACAGCACATCTCCATTGAACATTGCAGCTGAGGAACATAACAGGTTCATTCTGGTGCATCTGCGGCGAAAGACCAAGGCCTTGAGTTGACATGGAATCTCTTGAAGATGGGCCAAAATTCTGGTTTGTTACCAAGGAGAGCTTAGAATGTGCTGGTGGCTATGGTGCTGTGCAGGATTCTCCTACCCTGAGGGTTTGGCACAGGTCTAAGATCACTAAATCCTTCCGGGGACAGGATTTTTTTAAAGATTTTATTTATTTATTTGTCAGAGAGAAAGGGAGAGAGAGCGAGCACAGGCAGACAGAGAGGCAGGCAGAGGCAGAGGGAGAAGCAGGCTCCCTGCCAAGCAAGGAGCCCGATGTGGGACTCGATCCGAGGACGGTGGGATCATGACCTGAGCCGAAGGCAGCTGCTTAACCAACTGAGCCACCCAGGTGTCCCTACAGGATTTTTTTGTTGCATGGTTCAGGGACCACATGCTGTATACTAACTTGGTATTCCAGAACAGTCCCCTGAGGACAGATGCCTGAAAACCTAATGTTGCATTGCAATGAGGTCCTAGGAACATGTCGGGTTCAATCATCTGACTCAGGACCATTGACGTAGCCTTTTGCCTGGATGCAGGTGATCAGGGTGTTTCAGACTGTGCATTACACCCAGATCGGCGGCCAAAATTGGGGTGGGCTCAGGGGCATCAAGATTTCTCATACTCTGGAAGGTTTGGAAAACTGTGACGGGCACAGTTGCCTTGAGGAAGGCAGCAACAGACCTGTGGTGTAGCTGCAGAGACCCCATGCTGGAAGACATGTGAGCCATGGTTTTGGGAGGGGAGCTGCTAATTCAAATATGAGTATGGTTTAGTGGTGATGTGATCGCAGGCCCAGTGCATAGACAAAGAGGGAAGGATGTCAGGAACTGTAATTAGCATGACTAGAAGGCGGTAGCACAGGCTTTTCTATCTGTATTGTGTGTCCAGGATGGACTCCAAATGCAGGTGTGGTCTCATGGGTCCATGCAGACTTTTCCTCTCTAAGGTTCCTGGTGGTTCCCCATAGTTTAGTGGCTTTTTGGTGAGGGAAAGAGTGCTGTTTTCCATCTTAGGGGTGCCCAAAACAGAAATTCCCAGACAGGCTTTGGGTCTGGGCGCCTGGAAAATCCCACCAAGGTTTAGGATTTGGGTCTAGGGGCATACCAGGCCTTCAATGCTGGGTACTGGTGGTGCAACTGAGAGGGCTTGTTTGAAAGCATACTCAGGATGAGAGTCACAATGACTGTGCCAAGGGCAGCCCTCAGGAGTGGGCGTGGTCTCATTGGCCATGCAACTGGCTTCCACTTTGGGGTTTAGACAACTCTCCCAACACCCAAGTTTCCTCCCATCGGAAAGGAGGAGTTCTCTATTATTCTTTAGGTTCCTCCACTGTCAGAGATTCCAGAAAATGTCTGGGGACAGGTGCCTGAATACCAAAGATGGGTAGAGATGACAGACTTGGGCCATGGCCAGTCTCACATGCTGGATATGGGGCCTGCTTTCTGGGTGGTAGAAACTAAGTCTGGTCTCAGGTTCTGTCAGACACAGCAATAGTAGCCAGGGAAGCCTATACATCGGTATCCCTCGAAGGCCGAGCAGATTGATCCTCATGTGGGGTTGTTGGGCAGACTCCCCACGCACTTCTTCTTTCTATGGGGAAGGCAGAATGCTGTGTTGTGGCTCCAGAATTCCCTATCATGAGGTCTTGGGAGCCAGTAGGTTGAGGATGTAATTGTAAACACAAGTGCTGGTGGCTATGGTGCCGTGCAGGATTCTCCTACCCTGAGGGTTTGGCACAGGTCGAATGCACGATTTCATTCCGGGGAAAGGACAAGTTCTGTTGTGTAGTTCAGGGACCAAAAGTTGTATTATAAGGTGGTGTTTCAGAATAGGCCTTGGAAGACAGATGCCTGAAAACCTATTCTAGGGTGCCAATGAGTTCCTAGGGGGATGTCTAGTACAATCTTCTGCCTCAGGACCATTGACCTGGGTGTTTGCCTGCATTTAGGTGATCAGGGTGTTTCAGACTGCCCATTTGCTTCCAGAACGGCCTCCAATATTAGAGTTGGCTCACGGTCCTTGCAGATTACTCCTAAACTGGTGGGTTTGTGCAACTGTGACTGGCAAAGATTCCTTGGGGATGTGAGGCCCAGTCTTGTGGTGAGGCTCCAGAGACCCCATCCTGGAGGGCATGTGAGCCATGGTTTTGGGAGAGAAGTCTGCAAACACAAAATCGGGTTAGGGTAGTGGTGAGGTGATCTCAGGCCCAATGCATAGACCTGGAGAGCAGCTCGTCAGGAACTGTAATTAAGGTGACCAGAAGGAGGTAGCTCAGGCTTTTTTATCTGGATTGTGTGACCAGGAGGACCTCGGAATGCAGGTGTGGTCTCATGGGTCCATGGGAGATTTTTCCTCCCTAAGGATCCCCTCTTCTCCCAATACTTTGGTGGCTTTTTCGGGGAAGGGAAGAGTGCTATTTTCCATCTTAGTCATGCCGCAATACAGGGATTCCAGAGACGGACTCTGGGTCTGCATGCCTGGAAAATCCAACAAAGGGTTAGGATTCAGGCCTAGTGGTGTCCCAGGCCTGCAATGTGGGAAACTGGTGGTGCAACTGAGAGGACTTGTTTGAAAGCATACTCTGGCTGAGGGTCACAATGCCTGTTTGTTCCCAGGGCGGCCCTTAGGAATGGGCGTGGTCTCATTGGCCATGAAGCTGGCTCTCAATCTGAGGGTTGGATACCCATCCCAACAGCCAGTTTTCCTGCAATTGGAAAGGAGGAGTTCTCTATTTGCTTCAGGTTCCCCCATTGGCAGCGATTCCAGCAAAGGCCTGGGAACAGGTGCATGAATACCAAGGATGGGTAGAGTTGATGGACTTGGGCCATGGCTGGTCTCACATGCTGGATATGGTACCTACTCTCTGGGTGGCTGACAAGAGTTCAGGGCTCAGGCTCTGTCAGACACACCACTAGTGGCCAGGGTAACCTGTAAATCAAGGCAGTCTATAAATCCCTCGATGGCTGAGCAGAGTGATCCACATTTGGAGTTTCTGGGCAGACTCACCAGGCACTTCTTATTTCTATGGGGAAGGCAGAATGCTGCAATGTGGTTTGAGAATTCCCTACCAAGAGGGATTTGGGTCCATGGAGGTAAGGATGGAATTGGAAACCCAAGCTACAGTTAAATTCAGTGCCACGCAGAAGGCAGTTCTAGTGTGCAGCATCTTATTCGAGATATTCATTACCTGAGTAAGGACGATGTCACAGTTTTGCTCACACTGGAGTATGTGTCTATGATGACCAACAAATGGAGGGGTGGCGTCAAGAGGCCATGGAGGAGTTCGCTTGCTGGGGCTTGTTAGATGCTCCAAACAGTAACGTTTCATTCTACTGGACAGGTGCAATCTGGTTTGTTTTCTCCAGTGTCCTCCATGTGGAAAGTTTGGGTAGCAGAGCACTTCCTCAAGGATGTGTGGAAAGCACATCTCCAATGACCATTGCAGCTGAGGTTCATTCTGGTGGCTATGGCGCGAAGTATCAAGGCCTTGATTTGACATGGAATCTCTTGCTGATGGGTCTCAATGATAATTTTTTTACCAGGGAGATCTTAGAATGTGCTGGTCACTAGCGGGTCATGCAGGATTCTACCACCCTGAGTGTTTGACACAGGTACAAGAGCATGGTTTCCTTCTGGGGACAGGAGAAATTCTGTTGTTTGGCTCAGCGAACACATGTTGAATTGTAAGTTGGTTTTCCAGAACAGGTCTCTGAGGACAGATTCCTGAAAACCTAATCTAGGGTATAAATGAGGTCCTAGGGGTATGTCAGTTTCAATCTTCTGACTCAGGAACATTGATTTGTGTGTCTGCATGGATGGAGGTGATCAGGGTGCTTCAGACTGGGCGTTTGCATCCAGAGCTGCCTCCCATATTGAGGTGAGCTCAGGGGCCCTTCATGTTTATCCTAATCTAGAGAGTTTGGGCAACTGTGACGGGAACACTTTAATTAGGGATGGCAGGCACAGTCCTGTGCTGTGGCTCCAGAGACCCCATTCTGGAGGACATATGAGCCATAGTTTTGAGAGAGAAGTCTGCAAACCCAAATCGGGTTATGGTTAGTGGTGAGGTGATCACAGACCCAATGCATTAACCTGAAATGCAGCTCATCAGGAAATCTAATTATGGTGACTGGAAGGTGGTAGCACAGATTTTTCTATCGGGATTGTGTGTCTAGAATGGCCTCGGAATGCATGTGTGGTCTCATGGATCCATGGGAGATTTTTTCCTCTCCAAGGATACTGTCGGCATCCCATAGTTTGGTGGCTTTTTCAGGGAAGGGTAGAGTGCTGTTTTCCATCTTAGCCGTGCCCCAAAACATCCATTCCAGAGTCAGGCTCTGGGTCTGGACCCCTGAAAAATCCCACAAAGTGTTATGATTTGGGCCTAGGGGCATACCAGGCCTGAAATGCCGGATCCTGGTGCAACTGAGAGGGCTTGTTTGAAATCATGCTCAGGCTGAGGGTCACAATGCCTGTTTGTGCCCAGGGCTGCCCTCAGGATTGGGTGTGGTCTCATTGGCCATGCATCTGGCTCCCACTCTGATTGTTGGACACAAATCTCAACAGACAGGTTCCTGCCATCTGGAAGGAGTTCTCTGTGAGTTCTCTATGGTGCTTAAGTTTCCCCTGTAAGGGTCTGGTTGGCCAGAGGGTTTCATTTTTTGTTTATGTAGTGAACTTAGATTGACCCTATGCAGTAAAGTTAGATTGACCCCACCCTCCCAGAGGAACTTACTTGCAAAGCCTAGATACAAGGGCGGTTCAGGCCAGGTGAAGACATCCAATCAGTGGGGCACTCATATATCTACTAGGATAAATTGAAATACAATTGGGCACCCGTGTGTTACCTAGCATTTTTTCCCCTATGTTTGGTGATTTAGCATGACTGTGCAGTGTTCTCTGTGTATTGCAATATCATTGGCCACGTGTGTATAGCCCGGCTAAATACCTCTATAAAAGTTAGTCTGTGAGGCTAAGAGGTGTAGCCTCTTTGCAAGAGACGGCCCTGAACAGTCAATTTGATTCTCAATGGTGGCGTGAAATAAAGCTTTGCTTGACCTTCATTTTGTATCAGTCTCACTCCTTTGATTACGGACTCTAACATTTGAGGGGGCACCCGGATTCAAACAACGAGAACTGAGCCAGCATCGGAATTTTTGGGAAAAGCCTCCAGAAGTAAGATCATGGGATCCTATCTGTCCGTCTGGTTAGAGCTCCAGATTATGGCCCACCAGGGAGAAGATGGATGCAGCTGTGCCCCCAGGCCTGTAGTGGATGTGGGGAAGCCCCATCCCTCTGCTGGTAGATCGATGTGGGGGTTCGAGTCCCCCGGGCGGTCAGGTGTTTCGTCTCCCTAGGCTGTCGCTGGGGTGTTCGAGTCCCCAATTCAGTCAGAGGCCTGCCGTGGGGTTCGAGTCCCCCTTTGCGGTTGCGGTGTTCGAGTCCCCCTAGACGGTCAGTGGTTCAGATCCCCTTAGATGGTCAAGGGGTTCTTGTCCCCATGGGCGGTCGGGGGGTTTGACACCCCTAGAGAGTCGGGGGCTTTGAGTCCCCCTGGGAGGTTGGGAGGTTCAAGTCCCCCTGGGTGGTTGGGGGGTTCGAGACCCCTGGTCGGGGGATAAAGCCCCCACCAGTGGCAGATTATGGGTAAGAATCCTTGGGTCTGCTGTTGTCTTTGCCTGGTCCTTTTGTTGTCTGTTGTGTTGTTTGTTATGATTGAAGGAATGGGACAAGCAGAGAGTAAGGGGACTCTGAATTCATCTCTCTGTTCTTCATAATAGAAGTAAGGCTGCTCACTCATTCATTTTGTGTGTTAAGGGCTAAGACTGGAGTCACCTAGGGTTAGTTGAATGCCGGGTTAAGTTGCCCAGTGCTGGCTCATAGGAGCCAGGTGTGGAATATAGTGCCTAGTGGGCCACTTTTGGTAAGCAGAACTGGCACTGTGGGATTAACCGACCTCGAGACAGAGACTTTAAAGAATATTACCAAGCATCTGCAGAAACTCCCTTTGTTTTGGGGAATTCCTTGCCTTTTCTGGCCCAACATGTACTGCATAGCCCCTCCACCTTGCTTGCAGGAGAGCATGGCATCTGACCTGGAGATTGTTATTTCTCTGTCTCAAGGTTTGAATGGGTAATTGTTAAAGTGGCTTCTGAAGTCTTTGGTAACCTGAAACTCTGAAGGATTGCTTGAATGACAAATGGAATTAAATTTGTTGGAAATGTAGGTCTTAACCAAATGGGATAATATGTTAGAGCGTTGGCTGCTGGAAATGGGTTTGTGCTTTTGTAATCTGCTGGTGAACACGTTCTGTGCTTAACTGATTGATAAATTTGCCATCTAAAGAATTCTGTTGTACTGACTCACAATCGGTTTATATTTATTCTTCAGTAGAGGTTCAGGTATTTCTAAGAGTACGAAATTCTGTTAAGTGTAATTAAGACTGAAGGAAAAGAGAAAAGCAACTCTGTATGTAAAAAGTAGGAGATATGTAAAAGTTTGAATCTGAAAAGTGCCTGACTGTGTGAATGTGTCTGTATGGCTCCACTTTCGCTACGGAGTCTGAGTGTTCTGCACCCTGCATCTCGTGGGGTGTCATATGGCATAGCGGTCATCTAATCCATGGAGTGTCCTGGTCTGGGGTTTATACAGACAGACATTAGCTAAGACGCTCCTAAGTTCCTGTGAGGGACACAAGCAGGGCAGCATCTCAAAGATCCCCCTCCCTTTGTCTGCGACATCATTCACGATGGGAGGGAAACCTAGTAAACTCATTATCTGCTTATTTTAAAAAAAGATAATGGTATAGAAAAGCTGGTTTTCTCTCTGTTTAAAAAGACAAAGTTTTCTCAAGTTAATTGATCTGTTATGGTTTTCTCTTTGCCTGCCAAGAAAATCCAGTTTCTATGTTTTGTTTTATCAGGTGTTTAACATCCCTAATTATATTTTGGCATGTGTTTTAAAACTTTCTAAGGTTTTAGCAATTGTTGACAGGATTTAAACCAATGATAAACCTTGGGACACATTTCAGAAAATGCCATGCATTTCCTAAAGTTTTAATACGTTGATAGATCACCACCTGTTATTGTGATTATGGAAATGTTATGTGTCACTAAAGTAACCTGATTTTCTTGCCAGTTACATTGTAAGTTCTCATCTCACCAGCTCTTTACCATATGTGTTCTGAGTTTTTTTGTCATTTGTAATTGTTTTAATTCACTTGGAAGATAAATTCCATTTCAAAGAAAATTCATATGTGAGACTTTCAGGACCAATACAGGTGGTTTTTTCGTGGAAGGGAAGAGTGATGGTTTGCAACTTAGGGGTGCCCCAAAATAGGGATTCCAGAGATGGGCTCTGGGTCTGGGCACTTGGAAAATCCCACCAAGGGTTAAGATTTGGTCCTAGGGGCGTACCAGACCTTCAATGTCCAACCCTGTTGGTGCAACTGAGAGGACTGGCTTGAAAGTTTGCTCAAGCTGAGTGTCACAATGCCTGTTTGTGCCCATGGCGCCGCTCAGGATTGGGCGTGGTCTCATTGTCCATGCAGCTGGCTCCCTCTCTTAGGGCTGGAAACCCATCCCAAAAGCCACGTTTTCTGCCTTAGGGAAATAGAAGTTCTCTATTGTGCTTCAGGTTCCCCCATTGGCAGCGATTCCAGCAAAGGTCTGGGGACAGATGCCTGAAAACTAAGGATGGGTAGAGATAACGGACCTGGGACATGGACGGTCTAACATGCTGGATATGGGCCCGGCTCTCTGGGTGGCTGACAGGAGGTCGGGCACAGGCTCTTCCAGACACAGAACTAGTGTCCAGGGTAGCCTATTAATCGAGGCAACCTATAAATCCCTCAAGGCTCGAGGAGATTGAACCTCATGTGGGATTTCCAGGCAATCTCACCAGACACTACTTCTTTCTGTGGGTAAGGCAGAAGGCTGAGATGTGGCTCCAGAATTCCCTATCAGGAAGGCTTGGCGACCAATAGGGTGAGGGTGGAATTGTAAACACACCCTACGGTTAATTCAGTGCCAAGCGGAAGGCAGTTCCATTGTGCAGCACCTGATTCGAAATATCCAGCACCAGAATAAGGGCGGATGTCAGATGTTTGCTCACACTGGAATTTGTGTCTATGATGACGGACAAATGGTGGGGTGGCGTCAAACGGCCATGGAGGATTTCCCAAGCTGAAGCTTCTGAAATGCTCCAAAGAGCAAGGTTTCCTTCTACTGGACAGGTGGAGACTGGTTTGTTTGCTCCATGGTTCTTCATGTGGAAAGTTTGGGTAACAGAACTCTACCACTTGGATGCCTGGAATGCGCACTTACATTGACCATTGCAGCTGAGGAACGTGGCAGGTTTGTTCTGATGGCTCTAGGGCAAGTACCAAGATCTTGAGTTGAGAGGTAATCGCTTCCAGATGTGTCAAAATGCTGGTTTGTTACCAGGGAGATCTTAGAATGTGCTGGTGGCTAAGGGGCTGTGCAGGATTCTCCCACCCTGAGTGTTTGACACAGGTCTAAGAGCACGGTTTCCTTGTAGGGATAGGAGATGTTCTGTTGTGTGGCTCAGGGACCACATGTTGTATCATACGTTGGTATTCCAGAGCAGGCCTCTGAGGACAGAGGCCTGAAAACCTAATCTAGGGTTCCAATGAGTTCCTAGGGGCATGTCATCTTCTGACTCAGGAATCTTCTGACTCAGGAATCTTCTGATTCAGGAATCTTCTGACTCAGGAAGATTGACTTGGGTGTCTGCCTGGATGTAGGTGATCAGGGTGTTTCAGACTGAGCATTTGCATCCTGAGTGGCCTCCAGTATTGGGGTGGGCTCAGGGGCCTTGCAGGTTTCTCCTAATCTGGAGGGTTTGGGTAACTGTGACAGGCACATTTTCCTTGGGAATGGCAGGCACAATCCTGTGGTGTGAATCCAGAGACCCAATCCTGGAGGGCATGTGAAGCATGGTTTTGGAAGAGAAGTCTGCAAACACAAACTCAGGGTTAGGGTTATTGGTGAGGCGATCACATGCCTAATGCATAGACCTGGAGGGCAGCTCGTCAGGAGCTCGTCAGGCGACTGAAAGATGGTAGCACAGGCTTTTATATCTGGATTGTGTGTTCAGGATGGCTCAGAATGCAGGTGTGGTCTCATGGATTTATGGGAGATTTTTCCCCTCTAAGGATCCCATTGGTCCCCAATACTTTGTTGGCTTTTTCAAGGAAGGGACGAGTGCTGTTTTCCATCTTAGGGATGTCCCAAAACAGGGATTCCAGAGACGGACTCTGGGTTGGGCGCATGGAAAATCCCACCAAGGGTTAGGATTTGGGCTTAGGGGCATACCAGGCCTTCAAAGCTAGATCATGGTGGTGCAACTAAGAGGGCTGGCTTGAAGGCATGCTCAGGCTGAGGGTCTACATGCCTTTTGTGCCCAGGGCAGTCCCCATGAGTGGGTGTGGTCCCATTGGCTATGCAGCTGGCTCCTACTATGAGGGTTGGAAAACCATCCCAAAAGCCACGTTTCCTGCCTTGGGCAAATAGGAGTTCTCTATTGTGCTCAAGTTTCCCCCATTGGCAGGGATTCCAGCACAGGTCTGGGTACAGATGCCTGAATACCAAGTATGGGTGGAGAGGACGGACATTGGCCATGGCCAGTCTTACATGCTGGACAAGGGCCCGACTCTCTGGGTGGCTGAAACGAGGTCGGGGCTCAGTCTCTGTCAGACACAGCACTAGTGGCCAGTGAACTTATAAATCAGGGTTCCCTCGAGGGCCGATCAGACAGATCCTCATGTGGGATTTCCTGGCAGTCTCTCAGGCACTTCTTCTTTCTATGGGGAAGGTAGAATGCTGCGTTTTGGTTCCAGAATTCCCTATGAAGAGGGCATGGTGAAGAATAGGGTGAGAATGGAATTGTAAACCGAAGACACGGTTAATTTCAGTGCCAGGCCGAAGACAGTTCTAATGTGCAGCGTATTATTCGAGATATCTAGCACGTGAGAAAGGGCAGGTGTCACGTGTTTGCTCACACTGGAGTTTGTCTCTATGATGAGCAACAAATGGAAAGGTGGCGTAAAGAGGCCCTGGAGGACTTTCCATGTTGAATCTTGTGAGATGCTACAAACAGCAAGGTTTCCCTCTACTGGACAGGTGGAGTCTGATTTGACTGCTCCAGGGTCCCCCATGTGGAAAGTTTGGGTAGCAGAGCTCTCCCGCTTGGATGTCTGGAAAGCACATCTCCATGGACCATGTAGCTTAGAGGCATGGCAGGATCATTCTGGTGGCTCTGTGACGAAGTACAAAGGCCTTGAGTTGACATGGAATCTCTAACAAAGGGGTCACCATGCTGGTTTGTTACAAGGGAAATCTTAGAATGTGTTGGTGGCTAATTTGCCATGCAGGATTCTCCTAACCTGAGGGTTTGACACAGGTCAAAGAGCACAGTTTCCTTCTAGGGGCAGCAGTTTTTCTTTTATGTGGCTCAGGGACCACATGTTGTATTATAAGTTGTAATTCCAAAACAGGCCTCTGAGGACAGATGCCTGAAAACCTAACTGGAGTTCTAATGCGGTACTAGGGGTGTGTCACGTTCAATCTTCAGACTCGGAACCATTGACTTGGATGTCTGTCTGGATGTAGGGAATCAGGGTGTTTCAGACTGTGCATTCACGTCCAGAGCGGCCTCCAGTATTGGGGTCGGCTCAGGGGCTTTGCGGGTTTCTCCTAATCTGGAGGGTTTGGGCATCTGTGACAGCCAAAGTTTCCTTGGGGATGGTGACACAGTCCTGTGGTGTGGCTCCAGAGACCAGATCCTGGAGGGCATGTGAGCCATGGTTTCGAGAGAGAAGTCTGCCAACACAAACTCTGGTTAGGATTAGTGGTGATGTGATCACAAGCCAGTGCATAGACCTGGAGCACAGATTGTCAGGAATTGTAATTAGGCTTTTATATCTGGATTATGTGTCCACAATGGCCTCGGAATGCAGGTGTTTTCTCACGAATCCATGAGACATTTTTCCTCTCGAAGGATTCTGGCAGTTCCCAATAATTTGCTGGCTTTTCCGGGGAAGGGAATAGTGCTGATTTCCATCTTAGCGGTGTCCCAAAACAGGAATTCCAGAGATGGGCTCTGTGTCTGGGTGCCTGGATAATCCAACCAAGGCCTAGGGATGCCCCAGGCCTACAATGCAGTGTCCTGGTGGTGTAACTGAGAGGGCTTGTTTGAAAGCATGCTCAGGTTAAGGGTCACAATGCCGGTTTGTTTCCAAGGTGGCTCTCAGGAGAGGGCGTGGTTTCATTGGCCATGTAGCAGACTCCCACTTTGAGGGTTGGACACCCATCCCAAAAGCCAGGTTTCCTGCATTGGAGAAGGAGGAGTTCGTCATTGTGCTTCAGGTTCCCCCATTGGCAGGGATTCCAGCAAAGGTCTGGGGACAAATGTCTGAATACCAAGGATGGGTAGAGATGATGGCCTTGGGCCATGAACGGTCTTACATGCTGGATTCGGGCCCCACTCTCTGGAAGACTGACATGAGTTCGGGGCTCAGGCTCTGTCAGACACAGCAAGAGTGGCCAGGGCAGTCTATAAATCAGGGTTCCCTCAAGGCAGGAGTAGATTGATCCTCATGTGGGGTTCCTGTGCAGACTCACTAGGCATTTCTTCTTTTTATGGAGAAGGCAGAATGCTGCATTGTGGCTCCAGAATTCCCTATCAAGTGGGCTTGGGGACCAGTAGGGTGAGGATGGAATTGTAAACACAAGCTACGGTTAAATTCAGTGCAAGGCAGAAGGAAGTTCCAATGGGCTGCTTCTTATGCGAGATATCCAGCATGTGAGTAAGGGTGGATTTCAGATGTATGCTCACAATGGAGTTTGTGTCTCTGATGACCAACAAATGGATGGTTGGCATCTAGAGGCCATGGAGGATTTCTCGTGCTGAGGCTTGTGAGATGCTCCAAACAGCAAAGTTTCTTTCTACTGGACAGTAGGAGTTTGGTGTGTTACTTCCAGGGTCCCCCATATGGAAATTTTGGGTAACAGAGCTCTCCCACATGGATGCTCGGAAAGCATATCTTAATGCACCACGCAGCTGAGGAACATGACAGTTTCGTTCTGGTGGCTCTGAGGTGAAGTACCAAGGCCTTGAGTTGACATGGTGTCTTGCACAGGGGTTACAATGCTGGTTTGTTACCAGGGAGATCGTAGACTGTGCTGTTAGCTCAAATGCCACTCAGGAGTCTCCTAACTTGAGGGTTTGACACAAGTCCAAGAGCACGTTTTCCTTCTGTGGACAGGAGTTTTTCTGCTGTGTAGCTTAGGGAACACATGTTGTATCATAAGTTGGTATTCTAGTACAGGCCTCTGAGGACAGATGCATGAAAACCTAATTGGGGTTCCAGTGAGGTCCTAGGGAAATGTGTGTTTCAATCTTCAGACTCCGGACCATTGACTTGATTGCCTAGCTATAGGGACTAAGGTGTTTCAGACTGAGCATTTGCTTCTAGAGCAGCCTCCAATATTGGGGTGGGCTCAGGGGTCTTGCTGGTTTTTCTAAACTGGATGGTTTGGGCAATTGGGTTGGGCAAAGTTTCCTTGATTATGGCAGACAAAGTCCTGTGGTGTGGCTCCAGAGACACCATCCTGGAGGGAATGTGTTCCATGGTTTGAGAGAGAAGTCTGCAAACATAAACTAGGGTTAGGTTTAGTGGCGATGTGATTGCTGGCCTAGTGCGTAGACATAGAGCGCAGTTCATCAGGAACTGTAATTAGGGTGAGGCAAGTTAGTAGCACAAGCTTTTATATCTGGACTCTTGTCCCTAATGGCCTCGGAATGCAGATGTTGTCTCATGGGTACATGGGAAATATTTCCTCTCTTAGGATCCTAGCAGCTCCCAATAGTTTGGTGGCTTTTTTGAGGAAGTGAAGAGTGCTGTTTTCATCTTATGGTTGACACAAAACAGGGATCCCAGAAACAGGCTCTGGGTCTGGGCCCCTGGAATATCCCAACAAGGGTTAGTATCTGGGACTACTAACCTTCAATGCGGCATACCATGGGGCATACCAGGCCTTCAATGCGGGATCCTGGTGGTGCAACTGAAAGGGCTTCTTTGAAAGCATGCTCATGCTGAGGGTCACAATTCCTCTTTGTGCCCAGGGAGGCTCCTATTAGTGACCATAGCCTCAAGGGCCACACAGCTGGTTCCCACTCTGAGGGTTGAACACCCATCCCAAAAGCCAGGTTTCCTGCCATCAGGAACGAGGAGTACTCCTGGGCTTCAGTTTCCCCCATAGGCAGGGATTTGAGCTATGGTCTGGGGAGAGATGCCTGAATATCCAGGTTGAGTAGATGTGACGGCTTCGGGTGACAACAGGTCCCACCTGCAGCATATGGGGCCCGCTGTCTGTGTGGCTGAATGGAGGTCGTGGCTCAGGCTCTGTCAGACAACCTGAGTGCCCACGGCGGCCTATGATATTAGGGTTCTGTCAAAGGCCATGCAGGTGGATCCTCATGTGGGTTTACTTGGCAGACTCACCAGGAACTTCTTTCTGTGGGACAGGCAGAATGCTGCATCATGGCTCCAGAATTCCCTATCAAGAGGCCTTGGGGACAAGGAGGGTGTGGATGGAATGGTAAACACAAACTACAGTTCAGTCCCGTGCCAATCAGAAGACTGATTCGAGCTATCCAGCACCTGAGTAAGGGCGGGTGTCAGACGTTTGCTCACACTGTAGTTTGTGTCTCTGATGACCGACAAATGGAGGGGTGGCACAAGAGGCCATGGAGGATTTCCCACGCTGTGACTTGTGAGATCCTCCAAACAGCAAGGTTTCCTTTTACTGGATAGGGGGTTTAAGTGGGTTTGCTCTAAGGTCTCCAATATAGAAAATTTCAGTAGCAGAGCTCTCCCTCGTTGATGCCTAGAAAGCACAACTCCATGGTCCATTGCTGCTGAGGAAATGGCAGGTTCGATCTGGTGGCTTTGGGGCTAAGTTCCAAGCAGCCTGAGTTGACATGGAGATTCATGCTGTTGGATCACCTTGCTGGTTGGGATCCATGGAGAAGTTAGAATATTGGTGCAGTCAGAGGGCCATGCAGGATTCTCCTACACTGAGTCATGGACACAGCTACCAAAAGCAAGGTATACTGGGGACAGGAGGGGTTCTGTAGTGTGGCTCAGGGACCACATGTTGGAATATAAGTTGGTATTGGGTAACAGGTCCCTGGGGATAGACACCTGAAAAATCTAAGATCTGGTATCGATGAAGTCCTAGAGGGATGTCAGGTTCAATCTGCTGACTCAGGGTCTTTGACTTGGGTGTCTGCCTGGTGGCAGGGTCCATTGTGTGTCAGAATGCGCACTTGGGTCCAGAGCGTTCTTCAAAATGGAGGTGTGCTCAGGGGCTTTGTACTTTGTTCCTTATCTTCAAGGTTTTGGCAACAGTGAAGATAGAGTTTCCTTTGGGAGGGTAGGCACAGTCATCTGGTGTGGCTCCAGAGGCCCCGTCCTGAGGGCATGTGGGCCAGGGCTTTGGGGACAGAAATCTGGAAACGTGAACTAGGGTTAGGGTGAGGGCCGAGGTGATCACAAGCCCGATCTTCAGGCCCTGAATGCAGCTCATATTGTACTGAATTTAAGGTGTCATAGAGGTGGTAGTGCAGGCTTTCCTATCTGGATTGTGTGTCAAGGATGGTCGCAAAATATAGGAGTGTTTCATTGTGCCATGGGAGATTCCTCATCTCTGGGGATTCTTTCCAGCTCCCAAGAGTTTTGTGTCTCTGGAGAAAGGGAAGACTGCTGTTTTCCGTCTCAGGGGACACCCACAAGAGGGATTCCAGAGACAGATTCTTGTTCTGGGCACCTGGAAAACACGAATGAAGGTGAGGATTTGGATCTAGGAACCTGGCAGGCACGCTCTGCCAGCTCCTGGTCCAGCTACCAAGGGAGTTTGTTTGAAAGTAGGCTCATACTGAGAGTCACAATGCCTCTTTGTGCCCAAGGCAGCTCCCATGAGTGGTCGTTGTCTCATGGGTCATGTAGCTAGTTCCCCGTCTAAGGGTCTGACACCCATCTCAACAGCCAGGTTTCCTGCCATCGGGAATGAGGAGTACTCTTGTGCTTAAGTTTCCCCTATAGGCAGGGATTTGAGCTACGGTCTGAGTAGAGACGCCTGAATACCCAGGTTGAGAAGAGATGATGGCTTCGGGCCACAGCATTTCCCACCTGCAGAATACGGGGATGACTGTCTGCATGGCTGTCTGGAGGTTGTTCCTCAGGATGTGTCAGACAGAGCCTAAGTGCCCATGGCAGCCTATGATATTAGGGTTCCGTCAAGGGTCATGCAGGTAGATCCTCATGTGGGGTTTCTGGGCAGAATCACCAAGAAGGACTTCTTTCTGAGGGGTAGGCATAATGCTGTCTTGTGGCTCCAGAATTCCCTATCAAGTGGGTTTGTGGACTAGGAGGGTGAGGATGAAATTGTAAACACAAGTTATGGTTAAATTCAGTGGCAAGTGGTAGGCAGCTCCAGTGTGCAGTTGCTGATTTGAGATATCCAGCACCTGACCAAGGGCGGATGTCAGATGCTTGCCCACACTGGAGTTTTTGTCTATGATGACTGACAAATGGCATGGTGTCATCCCGAGGCCATGGAGGATTTCACACACTGGGGCTTGTGAGATGCTCCAAACAGCAAGGTTTCCTTCTACTGGACAGGGGGAGTTTGGTTTCTTTGCTCCAGGGTCCCCCATATGGAAAGTTTGGGTAGCAGAGCAATCTCGCATGGATGCCGGGAAAGCAAAATTCCACTGACCTTTGCAGTAGAGAAACATGACAGGTTCGATCTGGTGCCTCTGGGGCTAATTTCCAAGAGACCTGAGTTGACATCGAGTTTCATGCTGTTGGATGATAGTGCTGGTTTGCATCCTGGGAGACGTTAGAATGTTGAGGTGGTCAGGGGCCCATGAAGAATTCTCCTACACTGAGTCTTGGACACAGCTACCAAAAGCAACATATCCTTCTGGGGACAGGAGAGGTTCTGTAGTGTGGCTCAGGGACCACATGTTGGAATATAAGTTAGTATTGGAGAACAGGTCTCTGGAGACAGGCACCTGAAAACCTAAGCTCGGGTATAGATGAAGTCCCAGAGGCATGTCAGGTTCAATCTTCTGACTCAGGGCCTTTGACTTGTTTGTCTACCTGGAGGCAGGTCCTCATTGTGTGTCAGAATGTGCATTTGGGTATTGAGTTTTCCTTTGAATTGAGGTGGGCTCAAGGGATTTGTACTTTGATCCTAATCTTCAGGGTTTTGTCAACAGTGAAGGGCAGAGTTTCCTTCGGTAATGCACACACACTTGTCTGGGACTCCAGAGACCCCATCCTGGAGAGTATGTGGGCCTGGGCTTTGGGGACATAAATCTGCAAACTAGGGTTAGTGTGAGGGCCAAGGTGATCACAGACCTGATCTGAAGGCCCTGAGTGCAGCTAATAGTGTACTGAAGTTAAGGAGTCATGGAGGTGGTAGCACAGGATTTACTGTCTGGATAGTGTGTTCAGGATGGTCACAAAATGTATGGGAATCTTCATGGTGCCATGGGAGATTCTTCGTCTCTGGGGATTCTACCCAGATCCTAAAAGTTTGGTGTCTCTGGGGGAAGTGAAGACTGTTGTTTCCTGTCTCACAGGACACCCAAAAGAGGGATTCCAGAGACAGGTTCTGGGACTGGGCATCTGGAAAACATTGAGGATTAAGATTTGGCCCTAGGGACATGGCAGGCCTTCCCTGTGTGCTCCTGGTCCAGCTACCAAGGCGGTTTATTTGAAAGCAGGCTCACACTGAGGGTCACAAAGCCTGTTTGTGCCCAGGGCGGCTCCTATGAGTGGCCGTGGTCTCATGGGCCATGCAATGGTTCCCACACTGAGGGTTGGACACCCATATAAGCAGCCAGGATTCCTGCCATCGGGTAGGAGGAGTACTCCTGTGCTTCATGTTCCCCCATAGGCAGGGATTTGAGCTATGGTCTGGGGAGAGATGCCTGAATATCTAGGTCGAGTGGATGTGAAGGCTTCAGGCCACAACAGGTCCCACCTGCAGGATATGGAGCAAACTGTCAGTGTGGCTGACTAGAGGTTGTGGCTCAGGCTGTGTCATGGAGGCCCATGATATTAGGTTGCCATTGAGGGCCATGCAGGTGGATCCACATGTGGGGTTTCTGGGAAGACTTACCAGGCACTTCTTCTGTCTGTGGGGTAGGCAGAATGCCCAGTTTTGGCTCCAGAATTCCCTGTCAAGAAGGCTTGTTGACGAGGAGGGTGAGGGTAAAATTGTAAACACAAGCTAGGGTTAAAGTCAGTGCCAAGTGGAAGACCTTCCGAGTGTGCAGCAGCTGATTCGAGATACCAGCACCTGAGTAAGGGCTGATGTAAGATGTTTGCTTACAACGGACTTTGTGTCTATATTGGCCACCAAATGGAGGGGTGGCGTCACGAGGCCATGGAGGATTTCCTACACTGGGGTTTGTGAGATGCTCCAAACAGCAAGGATTCCTTGTATAGGACAGGGAGAGTCTGTTTTGTTTGTTTCACTGTACCCCATATGGAAAGTTTGGGTAGCAGAGCTCTCCAAAATGGATGCCTAGAAAGCACACCTCCATTTACCATTGCAGCTGAGGAACACAGAAGATTCATTCTGGTGACTCTGGGGTGAAGTTCCAAGCAGCCTGAGTTGACATGGAGTTTCATGCTGTTGGATCATAATGATGGTTTGTATCCAGGGAGATGTTAGGATGTTGTGGTGGTCAGGGGCCATGCAGGATTCTCCTAAACTGAGTCTTGGACATAGCTACCAAGAGCAAGCTATGTTACTGGAGACAGGAGGGATTCTGTTGTGTGGCTCATGGACCACATGTTGGAATTTAAGTTGTTATTGGAGAAAAGGCCTCTGGGGACAGGCAGACACCTGAAAATCTAATCTATGGTATCGATGAAGTCCTAGGGGCATGTCAGGATCAATCTTCTGACTCAGGGAATTTGACATGATGTCTACCTGGAGGCACGAGCTCATGTTGTGCCAGAATGTGCATATTGGTCCAGAGTTTTCCTCACATTTGAGGTGAGCTCAGTTACTTTGTATATTGCTCCTAATCTTCAGGGTTTGGGGCAACAATGAAGGGCAGATTTTCCTTCGGGTGTGTAGGCACAGTCGTCTGGTGTGGCTCCAGAGGCCCCATCCTGGAGGGCATGTGGGCCAGGGCTTTGGCACAGAAATCTGCAAACGCGAACTAGGGTTAGGGTGAGGGCCGAGGTGATCACAGGCCCGATCTGCAGGCCTTGAGGGAAGCTCATAGTGTACTGAAATTAAGGTCTCATGGAGGCGGTAGTGCAGGCTATTTTGTCTGGATCCTGTGTCCCTGGCTTCATGGGGCCATTGGAGATTCTTCGTCTCTGGGTATTCCGCTCAGCTCTCAAGAATTTGGTATCTCTGGGGGAAGGGAAGACTGCTGTTTTCAGTCTCAGGGGAACCGGAAAAGAGAGATTCTGGAGACAGTTTCTGGGACTGGGTTCCTGGAAAAAAACACAAACAAGGGAGAGAATTTGGCCGTAGTAACCTGGTAGGCCTTCTCTGTGGACTCCTGGTGCAGCTACTGACGGGGTTTGTTTGAAAGCAGGCTCACACTGAGGGTCACAATGCCTGTTTGTGCCCAGGGCGTCTCCCATGAGTGACCGTGGTCTCAAGGCCCATGCAGCTGGTTCCCACTCTGAGGGTTGGACAACCATTTCACAGGCCAGATTTCCTGCCATCGGGAAGGAGGAGAACACTTGTGCCTCAAGTTCCCCCATAGGAATGGATTTGAACTAATTTCTGGGGACTGATGCCTGAATAACCAGGTTGAGCAGAGATGACGGTTTCGGGCCAAGGCAGGTCCGACTTGCAGGATATGGGGCCCAATGTGTGGGTGGCTGACTGGAGGTTGTGGATCAGGCTATGTCAGACAGAGCTTTAGTGCCCATGGTGGCCTATGATATTAGGGCATTGTCGAGGGCCATGCAGGTGGATCCTCATGTGGGCAATCTGGGCAGATTCACCAGGCACTTTTGTTTTCTATGGGGCAGGCGAAATTCTACCTTGTGCCCCCCAGAATTCCCTATTAAGAGGGCTTGGGGACAAGTAGGGTGAGGATGGAATTGTAAAAACAAGCTATGGTACAATTCAGTGCCAAACGGAAGGCAGTTCCAATGTGCAGAGGCTTATTTGAGAGATCCAGCACCTGAGTCATGGCGGTTGTCCAATGTTTTCTCACACTGGAGTTTGTGTCTATGATAAACGACAAATGGAGTGGTGGCGACAAGAGGCCATGGAGGATTTCCCATGCTGAGGCTTGTGAGATGCTCCAAACAGCAAGATTTCCTTCTACTGGACAGGTGGAATCTAATTTGTTTGCTCCAGGGTCCCCCATGTGGAAATTCTTGGTAGCAAAGCTCTCCGACATGGATGCCTCAAAGCACACCTCCATTCTCCATTGCAGCTGAGGACCATGGCAGGTTCATTCTGGTGGCTCTGGTGCGGAGTACCAAGGACGATGAGTAAACATGGAATCTCTTTCAGATGGGTCACAGTGCTGATTTGTTACCAGGGAGATCTTAGAATGTGCTTGTGGCTAACGTGTGGTGCAGGATTCTCCTTTTTTGAGGTTTTGGCACAGGTCGAAGACTACGGTTTCCTTCTGGAGACAGGAAATGTTCTTTTGTGTGGCTCAGGGACCATGTGTTGTATCATAAGTTTGTATTCCAGAATAGACCCCTGAGGACAGATTCCTGACAACCTAATCAAGGGTTTCAATGAGGTCCAAGGGCATGTCAGGTTCAATCTTCTGACTCAGGACCTTTGACGTGGCTGTCTAGCTGAATGTAGCTTATCAGGGTGTTTCAGACTGTGCATTTGCGTCCAGAGCGGCCGCCAAAATTGGGGTGGTCTCAGGGGCCTTGCAGGTTTCTCTTAATCTGTAAGATTTGAGCAACTGTGATAGGCACAGTTTCCTTGGGGAATGCAGCCACAGTCCTGTGGTGCACCTCGAGTGACCCTATCCTGGAGGGCATGTGAGCCATGGTTTTGACACAGAAGTCTGCAAACACAAATTCGGGTTCGGGTTAGTTGCGAGGTGATCGCAGGCCAAATGCATAGACCTGGTGGTCACCTCGTCAGGAACTGTAATTAGGGTGACTGGAAGACGGTAGCACAGATTTTTCTATCGGGATTGTGTGTCCAGAATGACCTCGGAATGTAGGTGATGTCTCATGGGTCCATGGGAGACTTTTCCTCTCTAAGGATCCTGGAGGCTCCCCTTAGTTTGGTGGCTTTTTCGGGGAAGATAAGAGTACTCATTTCCATCTTAGTGGTGCCCCAAAACAGGGATACCAGAGACGGGTTCTGGGTCTGGGCGCCTGGAAAATCCCACCAAGGGTTAGGATATGGGACTAGGGGCCTACGAGGCCTGCAATGCTGGAACCTTGTGGTGGAACTGAGAGAGGTTGTTTGAAAGCATACTCGGCTGAGGGTCACAATGCCTGTTTGTGCTCTGGGTAGCCCTCAGGAGTTGGCGTGTTTACATTAACATGCTCCCACTTTGAGGGCTAGATACCCATCCCAACAGCCAGGGTTTCTTTCCATGGGGACGGAGTAGTACTCTATAGTGCTTCAGGTTCCCCCATTGGAAGGATTTCAGCAAAGTCTGGGGAAAGGTGCCAGAAAAGCAAGCATGAGTAGAGACTAAGGACTTGGGCCATTGCCAGTCCCACATGCTAGATATGGGGCCCGCTCTCTTGGTGACTGACACTAGGTCGGGGCTCAGGCTCTGTCAGACAAAACACTAGTGGCCAGGGCAGTCTATAAATCGGGGTTCCCTCCAGGGCCGAGCAGATTGATCCTCATGTGGGGATTCTGGGCAGACTAACCAGGCACTTGTTCTTTCTATAGGGAAGTCAGAATGCTGCATTGTGGCTCCTGAATTCAATATGAAGAGGCCTTGGGGAGCAGTAGGATGAGGATGGAATTGTAAAAACAAGCTACTGTACAATTCAGTGCCAAGCGGAACACAGTTCCAATGTGAAGCATCTTTTTCACTATATCCAGTACCTGATTAAGGGCGGATGTCAATTGTTTGCTCAGACAGAATTTGTGTCTATGATGACCAAGAAATGGAGGGGTGGCATCAAGAGCCCATGGCGGATTTCCCCCGCTGAGGCTTGTGAGATGCTCCAAACATCAAGTTTCCTTCTACTGGACAGATGGAGTCTGGTTTGTTTGCTCCACGGTACCCCATGTGGAAAGTTTGGGTAGCAGACCTCTTCGGCATGGATGCCTGGAAAGCACACCTCCATTGACCATTGCAGCTGAGGAACATAGCAGGATTGTTCTTGTGACACTTGGGTGAAGTACCAGGGCCTTGAGTTGACATGGAATGTCTTGCACATGGGTCACAATGCTGGTTTGTTACCAGGGAGATCTTAGAATGTGCTGTTGGCAAAGGGGTCTAGCAGGATTCTCCTACCCTGAGCATTTGACACAGGTCCAAGAGCACGGTTTCCTTCTGTGGAAAAGAGCTGTTCTGTTGTGTGGTTC
Organism: Neogale vison; assembly: GCF_020171115.1. Taxonomy (NCBI): domain Eukaryota; kingdom Metazoa; phylum Chordata; class Mammalia; order Carnivora; family Mustelidae; genus Neogale; species Neogale vison. Next base: position 193,548,089 of record NC_058093.1, read on the forward strand.
AGGGACCCCATGTTGTATCATAAGTTGTTATTTTAGAATAGGCCTCTGAGGACAGATGCCTGAAAAACTAATGGAGGGTTCCAATGAGGTCCTAGGGGCATGTCTGGTTCAATATTCTGACTCAGGACCATGGACTTGGGTGTCTGCCTGGACATAGGTATTCAGGGTGTTTCAGAGTGCATCAGACAGAGCTTGAGTGCCCATAGTGGCCTATGATATTAAGGTGCTTTCGAGAGCCAAGCAGGTGGATCCTCATGTGGGGTTTCGGGCAGACTCAACAGCAACGTCTTCTTTCTTTGTGGTAGGCAGAATGCTGTGTTGTGGCTCCAAAGTTCCCTATCAAGAGGGTTTGGGGACAAGGAGGGTGAAGATGGAATTGTAAACACAATCTATTGTTCAGTTCAGTGCCAAGCGGAAGGCAATTCCTGTCTGCAGTGGCTGATGCGAGGTATCCAGGACCTGAGTAAGGGCGGAAGTCAGATGCCTGCTCACACTGGAGTTTGTGTCTACAATGACCGCCAAATGGAGGGGTGACTTCAGGAGGCCATGGAGGATTTCCCACCCTGGGGCTTGTGAGATGCTCTGAATAGCAAGATTTCCTTCTACTGGAGAGGGGGAGTCTGGTTTATTTGCTCCAGTGTCCCCCATATGGAATGTTTGGGTGCAGAACTCTCCTGCATGGATGCCTGAAAAGCACAACTCCATTGACCACTGCAGCCAAGGAACATGGCAGGTTCGATCTGTTGGCTCTGGGGTGAAGTTCCAAGTGGCCTAAGTTGACATGGAATTTCATGCTGTTGGATCACAATGCTGGTTTGTATCCAGGGAGACGTTAGAATGTTGGGGTGGTCAGGGGCCAAGCAGGATTCTCCCACACTGAGACATGGACACAGCTACCAAGAGCAAGCCATACCTCTGGGGACAGCAGGGGTTCTGTTGTGTGGCTCAGGGACCACATATTGGAATATAAGTTGGTATTGGAGAACAGGCCTCTGGGGACAGGCACCTAAAAATCTAAACTAGGGTATCGATGAAGTCCTATAGTCATGGCAGGTTCAAAATTCTACCTCAGGGCCTTGGATTTGGATGTCTGCCTGGAGGCAGGGGCTCATTTTGTGTCAGAAGAGCCTTCTTTGAAAGTGAGGTGGGCTCTGGGGCTTTATACTTTGCTCCTAATCTTCAGGGTTTGGGCAAATGTGAAGGGCAGTTTTCTTCGGGTGCATAGGACAGTTGTCTGGTGTGGCACCAGAGGCCCTATCCTGGAGGGCATGTGGGCCATTGCTTTGGGAACAGAAATCTGCAAAAGCAAACTAGGGTTAGGATGACGGCTGTGGTGATGAGAGGCCCGACCTGATGGCCCTGTGGGCTGCTCATAGAGTACTGAAATTAAGGTGCCGTGAAGGCAGTAGGGCAGCCTTTTCTCTCTGGATTGTGTGTCCAGGACAGTCGCAAAAGGTAGGGGTGTCTTCATGAGGCCATGGGAGTTTCTTCATCTCTGGGGATTCTGCCTAACTCCCAAGTGTTTGGTGTCTCTCGGAGAAGAGAAGACTGCTGTTTTCAGTCTCAGGGGACCCCCAAAAGAGGGATTCCGGAGACAGGTTCTTGGTCTGGGCGCCAGGAAAACACGCACAATGGTGGACATTTGGCCCTAGGGAACTAGCAGGCACGCCCTGCGGGCTCCTGTTCCAGGTACCGAGGGAATTTGTTTGAAAGCAGACTCACGCTGAGGATCACAATGTCTGTTTGTGCCCAGGGTAGCTCCCATGAGTGACCGTGTCCTCATGGGCCATGCATCTGGTTGCCAATCTGAGGGTTGGACACCCATCTCAACAGCCAGGTTTCCTGCCATCGGGAATGAGGAGTATTCTTGTGCTTCAGGTTCGCCCATAGGCAGGGATTTGAGCTACGGTCTGGGAAAGATGCCTGAATACCCATGTTGGGTAGAGATGATGGTTTTAGGCTATGGCAGTCTCACATGCAGGTTAAGGGGCCCACTGTCTGCATGGCTGTCTGGAGGTCATGGCTCAGGCTGTGTCAGACAGAGCCTGAGTGCCCATAGCGTTCTATGATATTAGTGTGCCAACGAGGACGAGGCAGGCGGATCCTCATGTGGGGTTTCAGGCACGTCTTCTTTTTTTGTGGTAGGCAGAATGCTGTGTTGTGGCTCCAAAGTTCCCTATCAAGAGGGTTTGGGGACAAGGAGGGTGAAGATGGAATTGTAAACACAATCTATTGTTCAGTTCAGTGCCAAGCGGAAGGCAATTCCTGTCTGCAGTGGCTGATGCGAGGTATCCAGGACCTGAGTAAGGGCGGAAGTCAGATGCCTGCTCACACTGGAGTTTGTGTCTACAATGACCGCCAAATGGAGGGGTGACTTCAGGAGGCCATGGAGGATTTCCCACCCTGGGGCTTGTGAGATGCTCTGAATAGCAAGATTTCCTTCTACTGGAGAGGGGGAGTCTGGTTTATTTGCTCCAGTGTCCCCCATATGGAATGTTTGGGTGCAGAACTCTCCTGCATGGATGCCTGAAAAGCATAACTCCATTGACCAATGCAGCCAAGGAACATGGCAGGTTCAATCTGGTGGCTCTGGGGCGAAATTCCAAGCGACCTGAGTTGACATGGAGTTTCATGCTATTGGAACACAATGCTGGTTTGTATCCAGGGATCGTTAGAATGCTGGAGAGGTCAGGGGCCATGCAGGATTCTCCTACACTGAATCATGGACACAGCAACCAAGAACAAGGGGTCTTTCTGGGGACAGCAGGGGTTCTGTTGTGTGGCTCAAGGACCACATGTTGGAATGTAAGTTGGTATTTGAGAACATGCGTCTGTGAACAGGCATCTAAACATCTAAACTAGGGTATCAGTGAAGTCCTATAGTCATGGCAGGTTCAAGCTTCTGACTCAGGGCCTTGGATTTGGATGTCTGTCTGGAGGCAGGGGCTCATTGTGTGTCAGAATGCGCATTTGGGTCCAGAGCCTTCATCAAAATTGAGTTGGGCTCAGGGGATTTTTACTTTGCTCCTAATCGTCAGGGATTGGGCAACCATGAAGGGCAGAGTTTCCTTTGGGAGCGTAGGGACAGTCGTCTGGTGTAGCACCAGAGACCTGGAGGACATGTGCGCTAGCACTTTGAGGAGAGAAATCTGCAAAAGCAAACTAGGGTTAGAGTGAGGGCCGAGGTGATCACAGGCCCGATGTGCAGGCCTGAGGGCAGCTCATAATGTACTGAATTTAAGGTGTCCTGGAGGCAGTAGCGCAGGCTTTTCTGTCGGGTATGTGTCCAGAATGGTCTCAAAAGGTAGGGGTAGATTCATGAAGCCAAGGGAAATTCTTGGTCTTTGGGGATTCTGCTCAGCTCCCAAGAGTTTGGTGTCTCTGGGGGAAGGGAAGACTGTTGATTTCCTGTCTCAGAGGACACCCAAAGAGGGATTCCAGATACAGGTTCTGGGTCTGGGCACCTGTAAAACACAATCGAGGGTGAGGATTTGACCCTAGGGACCTGGAATTCCCACTCTGTGGGCTCCTGATCCAGCTATCGAGGGGTTTTGTTTGAAAGCAAGCTCACGCTGAGGATCACAATGCCTGTTTGTCTTCCATGTGTGACTGTGGTCTCATGGGCCATGCAGCCAGTTCCCACTCAGAAGGTTGGGAAGGAGGAGTACTCTTGTGTGTCAGATTTCCACATAGGCATGGGTTTGAGCTACAGGCTGGGACAGAGGCCTGAATATCCAGGTTGAGTAGAGATGTTGGTTTCGGGCCACAGGAAGTCACACCTACTGGAAATGAAGCCCACTGTCTGGGGGGCTGAATGGAGGTCGTGGCCTAGGCTGTGTCAGACAGAGCATTGGTGCACCTGGAACCCTATGATATTACAGTCGAGGGCCATACAGGGGAATCCTCATGTGGGTATTCTGGGAAGACTCACCAGGCACTTCTTTCTGTGGAGCAGGCAGAATGCTGCGTTATGTCTCCAGAATTCCCTATTAAGAGAGTTTGGGGACTAGGAGGGTGAGGATGGAATTGTAAACACAAGCTATGGTTAAATTCAGGGCCAAGCAGAAGGCTGTTCCAGTGTACAGTGGCTGATTTGAGACATCCAGCACCTGAGTAAGGGTGGAAGTCAGATGTTTGCTCGCACTGGTGTCTGTGTCTGTGATGATGGACAAATGGTGGGGTGGCGTCTAGAGGCCATGGAGGATTTCCCACTCTGTGGTTTGTGAGATGCTCCAAACAGCAAGGTTTCCTTCTACTAGACAGGGGGAGTCTGGGTTGTTTCCTCCAGGGTCCCCCATATGGAAAATTTGTGTAGCAGAGCTCTCCCACATAGATGCCTGGAGAGCACACCTCCATTGACTATTGCAGCTAAGAAACATGGCAGGTTCGAACTGGTGGCTCTGGGACGAAGTTTTAATGAGGCTGAGTTAATATGTAGTTTCATGTAGTTAATATGTAGTTTCATGCTGTTGGATCACAATGCTGGTTTGCATCCAGAGAGACGTTAGAATGTTGGGGTGGTCATTGGCCCATGCAGGATTCTCCTACACTGAGTCTTGGACACAGCTACCAAGAGCAATGTATCCCGGGGACAGTAGGGTTTCTGTTGTGAGGCTCAAGGACAACATGTTGGAATAAGAGTTGGTATTGGAGAACAGGCCTCCAGGGACAGGCGCCTAAAAATCTAAACTAGGGTATTGGGGTGCCTGGTGGCTCAGTGGGTTAAAGCCTCTGCCTTCGGCTCGGGTCATGATCCCAGGGTCCTGGGATCGAGCCCTGCATCGGGGTCTCTGCTCGGCGGGGAGCCTGCTTCCCACTCTCTCTGTCTCTGCCTGCCTCTCTGCCTACTTGTGATCTCTGTCTGTCAAATAAATAAATAAGTGAATCTTTAAATAAATAAATCAATAAATAAATAAATAAACTAGGGTATTGATGACGTGATATAGTCATGACATGTTCAAGCTTCTGATTCAGGGCCTTTGGCTTGGATGTCTACCTGGAGGCAGTTGCTCATTATGTGTCAGAATGTACACTTGGGTCCGGAGCATACTGGGAAATTGAGGTGGGCTCAGGGGGTTTGTACTTTGCTCTTAAAATTCAGGGTTTGGGCAACAATAAAGGGCTTAGTTTCCTTCGGTAAGGTAGGCACATTATTGCATTTTGGCTCCAGAAGCCCCATCCTAGAGGGCATGAGGGCCAGGGTTTTGGAGACAGAATCTGCAAACGTGAACTAAACTTAGGGTGAGTGCCGAGGTGATCACAGGCCTGATCTGCAGGCCCTGAGGACAGCTCATAATGTACTGAAATTAAGGTGTCATGGAGGAGGTAGCTCATGCTATTTTGTCTGGATTCTGTGTCCAGGATGGTCACAAAAGTAGTGGGTGGCTTCATGGGGCCATGGGAGATTCTTCGTCTCTGGGTATTCTGCCCAGCTCTCAAGAGTTTGGTGCCTCTGGGGGAAGGGAAGACTGCTGTTTTCAGTCTCAGGTTAACCACAAAAGAAAGATTCCGGAGATAGTTTCTGGGTCTGGGTGCCTGGAAAACACCAACGAGGGAGAGGATTTGGCCGTAGCAACCTGGCTGGCTTGCTCTGTGGACTCCTGGTCCAGCTACCATGGGCGTTTCTTTGAAAGCAGGCTCACGCGGAGGGTCAAAATGCCTGTTTGTGCCCAGGGCGACTCCCATGTGTGACCGTGATCTCAAGACCCATGCAGCTGGTTCCCACTCTGAGGATTGGACACCCATTTCACAGGCCAGATTTCCTGCCACCGGAAAGGAGGAGAACTCCTGTGCTTTAAGTACCCCCATAGTCAGAGATTTCAGCTACGTTCTGGAGACAGATGCCTGAATAACCAGGTAGAGCAGAGATGTTGATTTCAGGCCATTGCAGGTCCCATCGGCAGGATATGGGACCCACTGTCTGCATGGCTGAATGAAGGTCATGGCTCAGGCTGTGTCAGACAGAACGTTAGTGCCCAAGGCAACCTATGATATTAGGGTGTCATCGAGGGCCATGAAGGTGGATCCTCATGTCTGTGTTCTGCGCAGTCTCACCAGGCACTTCTTCTTTCTATGGGGCAGGCAGAATGCTGCGTTGTGGCTCCAGATTCCCCTATCAAGAGGGCTTAGGGACCAGGAGGGTATGGATGGAATTGTAAACACAAGCTATGGTTAAATTCAGGGCCAAGCGGAAGGCTGTTCCAGTGTACAGTGGCTGATTTGAGACATCCAGCACCTGAGTAAGGGCGGATGTCAGATGTTTGCTCACACTGGAGTCTGTGTCTATGATGACGGACAAAGGTGGGGTGGCATCAAGAGGCCATGGAGGATTTCTCACGCTGAGGCTTGTGAGATGCTCCAAAGAGCACGGTTTCCTTCTACTGGACAGGGGTTTGTTTACTCCAGTGTCGCCCATATGGGAAGTTTGGGTAGCAGTGCTCTCCCGCATAGTTGCCTGGAAAGCACAACTCCATTGACCATTGCAGCTCAGGAACATGGCAGGTTCGATCTGGTAGCTCTGGGACGAAGTTTTAAGGGGGCTGAGTTGACATGGATTTTCATGCTGTTGGATCTCAAACCTGGTTTGTATCCAGGGAGACGTTAGAATGCTGGGGTGGTCGGGGGCCATGCAGGATTCTCCTACACTGAGACTTGGACACAGCTCCCAAGAGAAAGATATCCTACTGGGGACAGCAAGGGTTCTGTTGTGTGGCTCAAGGACCACATGTTGGAATATAAGTTGGTATTGGATAATAAGCCTCTGGGGATAGGTGTCTAAACATCTAAACTAGGGTATCAATGAAGTCCTATAGTCATGGAGGGCTCAAACTTCTGACTCAGGGCCTTTGACTTGGATGTCTGCTTGGAGGTAGGGACTCATTGTGTGTCAGAATGCATATTTGGGTCCAGAGCATTCTTCGAAATTTAGGTGAGCTCAGAGACTTTGTACTTTGCTCCTAATCTTCAGGGTTTGGGCAACAGTGAAGGGCAGTTTCGTGCATGAGTGTAGTCACACTTGTCTGGTGTGGGACCAGAGGTCCTATTCTGGAGGGCGTGTAGGCCAGAACTTTGGGAACTGAAATTGCAAACGCAAACTAGCATTAGGGTGAGGGTCGAGGTGTTCACAAGACCAATCAGCAGGCCCTGAGGGCAGCTCATAGTGTACTGAAATTAAGGTGTCATGGATGCAGTAGCGCAGACTTTTCTGTCAGGATTGTGTGTCCAGGAAGGTCACAAAAGGCAGGGGTGGCTTCATGAGACCATGGGATATTATTCTTCTCTGGGGATTCTGCCCAGCTCTTAGTGTTTGCTGTCTCTCGGAAAAGGGAAGACTGCTGTTTTCTGTCTCAGGGGACCCCCAAAAGAGGGATTTGAGAGAGAGACAGGTTCTGGGTCTGGTTGCCTGGAAAGCACAAACGAGGGTGAGGATTTGGCCCTAGGGACCTGGCAGGCCCACTCTGTGGACTCCTGGTCTAGCTACCGAGGGTGTTTGCTTGAAAGGAGGCTCACTTGAGGGTCACAATGCCTGTTTGTGCCCAGGGAGTCTCCCATGAGTGGCCCTGGTCTCATGGGCCATGCAGCTGGTTCCCACTCTGAGGCGAAGACACATCTCAACAGCCAGTTTTCCTGCCATCAGAAAGGAGGAATAATCCTGTATTTCAGTTTCCCACAGATGCAGGGATTTGAGCTACGGTCTGGGGACAGATGCCTGAATATCCAGGCTGTGTAGAGATGATGGCTTCAGGCCATGGCAGTTCCACCTGCAGGATATGGGGCCCACTCTCTGCGTGGCTGCCTGGAGGTCATGGCTCTGGATGTGTGAGACAGAGTCTTAGTGCCCATGGCAGCCTATGATATTATGGTGCTGTCCTTGGCCATGCAGGTGGTTCCTCATGTGGGGTTTTTGGGCAGACACACCAGGCACTTCTTCTTTCTGTGGGGCAGGCAGAATGTTTAGTTGTGGTTCCAGAATTCCCTATCAGGAGGGCTTGGGGCCAGGAGGGTGAGAATAGAATTGTAAGCACAAGCTATGGTTAAATTTAGTGACAAGCAGAAGGCACTTACAGTGTGCAGCAGGCGATTCAAGTTATCCAGCACCTGAGTAAGGGCGGATATCAGATGTTTGCTCACACTGGAGTTTGTGTCTATGATAACCGACAAATGGAGGGGAGGCATCATGAAGCCATGGAGGATTTCCCACCCTGGGCCTTGTGAGATGCTCCAAACAGCAAGGTTTCCTTCTAATGGAGTGGTGGATTGTCGTTTGTATGCTCCAGGGTCCCCCATGTGGAAAGTTTGGGGAGAAGAGCACTCCTGCTTGGATGCCTAGAAAGCCCACCTCCAGTGTCCATTGCAGATGAGGAAATGGCAGTTTCGTACTGGTGACACTGGGGCAAAGTTCAAATTCGCCAGTGTTGACATGGAGTTTCATGCTATTGGATCACAATGCTGGTTTGTATCCAGGGAGACATAAGAATGTGGGGGAGGTCAGGGCCCATGCAGGATTCTCTTACACTGAGTCTAGGACACAGCTACCAAGAGCAAGATATCCTTAAGGGACAGGAGATGTTCTGTTGTGTGGCTCAAGGACCACATGTTGGAATATAAGTTGGTATTGAAGAACAAGTCTCTGGGGACAGGTACCTGAAAATCTAAGCTAGGGTATTGATAAAGTCCTAGAGGCATGTCATGTTCAATCTTCTGGCTCAGGGCCTTTGACTTGGATGTCTTCCAGGGACAGAGGGACACAAGGCAGGGACTCATTGTGTGTCAGAATGTGCCCTTGGGTCCAGAGCTTTTGTCAGAATTGAGGTGGGCTCACGAGATTTGTATTTTCTCCTAATCTTCAGAGTTTGGTCAACAGTGAAGGGCAGAGTTTCCTTCGGGTGTGTAAGCACAGTCATCTGGTATGGCTCCAGAGGCCCCATCCTGATGAAAATGTGGGCCACGGCTTTGGGACAGAAATCTGCAAATACAAACTTGGGTTAGGTTGAGGGCTGAGGTGATCACAGGCCCGATATGCAGGCCCTGTTGGGAGCTCATAGTGTACTGAAGTTAAGGTATCATGGAGACGGTAGTACAGGCTTTTCTGTCTGAATTGTTTGTCCCGGAGCTTCACACAATGTAGGATTGACTTCATAGGGCCATGGGAGATATTTCGGCTCTGGGGATTCTGCTCAGCTCCCAATTTTTTTGTGTGTGTCAGGGAGAAGGGAATACTGCTGTTTTCCATCTCAGGGATTCCCAAAAATAGTGATTCCAGAGACAGGTTCTGGGTGTGGGCATCTGGAAAACAACTACAAGGGTGAGTGTTTGGCCCTAGGGTGGTAGGTGTGCTCTACGGGCTCCTGCTCCAGCTCCCGAAGTGTTTTGTTTGAAAGCAGCCTCACGCTGAGGGTAACAATGCAAGTTTGTTCCCAGAGTGGCTCCCATGAGTGGCCGTGTTCTCATGGGCCATGCAGCTGGTTCCCACTTTGAGGATTGGACACCTATCTCAACAACCAGGCATCCTGCCTTCAGGAAGGAGGAGTACTCTTGTGCTTCAGGATCCTCCCTAGTCAGGGGTTTGAGCTACAATCTGGGAAAGATGCTTGAATATCCATGTTGAATAGAGATGACAGCTTTGGGCCACAAGTCCACCCTGCAGGATATGCGTCCCACTATCTGCATAGCTGACTCTGTCGTGGCTCAGGCTGTGTCAGACAGAGTCTTAGTACCCATCTCAACAACCAGGTTTCCTGCCATCGGGAATAACGATACTCCTGTGCTTCAGGTTCCCCCATAGGCAGGGATTTGAGCTGCGGTTTGGGAAAGATGCCTGAATACCCAGGTTGAATAGAGATGACGGCTTCCAGCCATGGCAGGTCCCACCTGCAGGATATCTGTGTGACTGCCTGGAGGTCGTGGTTCCAGCTGTGTCAGACAGAGCCTGAGAGCCCATGGTGGCCTAAGATATTAGGGTGCCATAGGACCACGCAGGTGGATCCTAATGTGGGGTTTCTGGTCAGACTCACCAGGCACTTCTTCTTTCTATGGGGAAGGCAGAATGCTGTGTTGTGGCTACAGAATTCCCTATCAAGAGCGTTTGGGGACCAGGAGGGTGAGGATGGAATTAAAAACACAAGCTACAGTTCAATTCAGTGACAAACGGAAGGCACTTCCAGCATGCAGTTGCTGATTTGAGACATCCAGCACCTGAGTTAGGGTGGATGACAGATAGTTGCTCACACTGGTGTTTGTGTCTAGGATGACAGACAAATGGTGGGTTTGCGTCAAGAGGCCATGTAGGATTTCCCACTCTGCAGCTTGTGAGATGCTTCAAATAGTAAGGTTCCCTTCTACTGGACAGGGGGAGTCTGGTTTGTTTGCTCAAGGCTCCTCCATATGGAAACGTTGGTAGCAGATCTCTCCCTCATGGATGCCTGGAAAACACGACTCCATTGACCATTCCAGATCAGGAACATGGCAGGTTCGATCTGGTGGCTCTGGGGCGAAGTTTCAAGGGGGCTGAGTTGACATGGAGTTTGATGCTGTTCGATCACAATGCTGGTTTGTATCCAGGGAGACACTGGAATGTTGGGATGGTCAGGGGCAATGCAGGATTCTAATACACTGAGTCTTGGACACAGCTATCAAGGGCAAGGTATCCTTCTGGGACAGGAGGGATCTGTTGTGTGTCTCAGGGACAACATGTTGGAATATAAGACGGTATGGAGGAACAGTCCTCTCGGGACGGGCACCTGAAACATCGATGATGTCCTAGGAGCATGTCAGGTTCAATCTTCTGACTCAGGGCCTTTGACTTGGATGTTTGCCTGGAGGTAGGTGCTCACTGTGTGTCACAATGTACACCTGGGTCCAGAACGTTCTTGGAAATTGAGGGGGGCTCAGGGGCTTTGTACTTTGCTCCTAAGCTTCAGGGTTTGGGCAACAGTGAAGGGCAGAGTATCCTTCGGGAGGGTAGGCACAGTCATCCAGTGTGGCTCCAGAGGCCCCATCCTGGAGGGCATGTGTGACAGGGTTTTGGAGACAGAAATCTGCAAACACGAACTAGCATTAGGGTGAGGCCCGAGGTGATCACAGCCCCGATCTGCAGGCTCTGATGGCAGCTCATTGTGTAGTGAAATTAAGGTGTCATCAAAGCAGTTGGGCATACTTTTCTGTCTGAATTGTGTGTCTAGAATGGTCGAAAAATGTAGGGGTGGCTTCATGGGGCCATGGAACATTCTTCATCTCTGTGGACTCTGCCAATCTCCCAAGAATTTGCTGTCTCTGGGGGAAGGGAAGTCTCCTGTTTTCCGTCTCAATGGATCCCCACAAGAGGGATACCAGGGACAGTTTCTGGGTCTAGGCGACTGAAAAACACCATCGAGGGTGAGGATTTGCCCCTAGGGGCCTCAGTGTCCCACTCTGCTGGGTCCTGGTCCAGCTACCGTGGGGGTTTGTTTGGAAGCAGGTTCACGCTCATGGTCAAAATGCCTGTTTGTGCCCAGGGCAGCTCCCATGTGTGGCCGTGGTCTCATGTCCATGCAGCTGGTTCCCACTCTGAGGATTGGACACCCATCCCAACAGCTAGATTTCCTTCCATCAGGAAGGAGGAGTACCCTTGGGCTTCAGATACCCCATAGGCAGTTATTTGAGCTACAGACTGAGCAGAGATGCTTGAATGTCCAGGTTGAGTAGAGATGATGGCTTTGGGCCACAACATTTCCCACCTGCAGGAAATGGGGCCCACTGCCTGGGTGGGTGGCTGGAGGTTGTGGCTCAAGCTCTGTCAGAGAGAGCCTTAGTTCCCATGGTGGCCTAAGATATTAGCGTGTCATCGAGGGCCCTGTAGGTGGATCCTTATGTGGGATTTCTGGGCAGACTCACCAGGCAATTCTTGTTTCTTGCTTTACGCAGAATGCTGCATTGTTGCTCCAGAATTCCCTATCAAGAGGGCTTGTGGACCAGGAGGGTGAAGATGGAATGGTAAACACACACAACTGTTAGTCATTACCAAGTGGAAGGCAGTTCCAGTGTGCAGCAGCTGATTGGATATATCCAACACCTGAGTAAGTGCGGATGTCAGCTCTTTCCTCACACAAGAGGTTGTGTCTATGATGACCAACAAATGGAGGGTGGCGTCAAGAGGTCATGGAGAATTTCCCTCGCTGGGGCTTGTGAGATGCTCCAAACTGCAAGGTTTCCTTCATCCGGACAGGGGGATTCTGGTTTGTTTGCTCCAGGGTCCCCCATGTGGAAATTTGTGTAGCAGAACACTCCCATATGGATGCCTGGAAAGCACACCTCCATTGACCATTGCAGCAGAGGAACATGGCAGGTTTGTTCTGTTGGCTCTAAGGCGAAGTACCAAGGTCATGAGTTGACATGGAGTCTCACGAAGATGGGTCACAATGCTGGTTTGTTACCAGGGAGATCTTAGAATGTGTTGGTGGCTAAGGGGCCATGCAGGATTCATCTACCCTGAGGGTTTGACACAGGTCCAAGAGCACGGTTTCCTTCTGGGGACAGGAAATGTTCTGTTGTGTGGCTCAGGGACCACATGTTGAATCATAAGTTGATATTCCAGAACAGGCCTCTGAGGACAGGTTCCTGAAAACCTAATCTAGGGTTCCAATGAAGTACTAGGGGCATGTCAGGTTCAAACATCTGACTCAGGACCATTGACTTGGGTGTCTGCCTGGATATAGGTGATCAGGGTGTTTCAGACTGTGCATTTGAGTCCAGGGCGGCCTCCAAGTTTGGGGTGGGCTCAGGGGCCTTGCAGATTTCTCCCATCTGATGGGTTTGGGCAACTTGATGGCACAATTTCCTTGGGGATTGCAGGCACAAGCCTGTGGTGTGGCTACAGAGACCCCATCCTGAAGGGCATGTAAGTCATGGTTTTGAGAGAGAAGTCTGCAAACACAAACTCGGCTTAAGGTTCGTGGTGACGTGATCGCAGGCCCAATGCATAGACCTGGAGGGCAGCTCATCAGGAACCATAAATCGGGGGACTCGAAGGCAGTAACACAGGCTTTTGTATCTGGACTGTGTGTCCAGTCTGGCCTCTGAATGCAGGTGTGGATTCTTGGGTCCATGTGAGATTTTTCCACTGTAAATGTCCTGGCGGCTCCCATTGTTTGGTGGCTTTTTCGGGGAAGGGAAGAGTGCTGTTTTCCATCTTATGCATGCCTGAAAACAGGGTTTCAAAAGACGGGCTCTGGTTCAGGGTGTTTGGAAAATCCCACCAAGGCTTAGGACTTGGGCCAAGGGGTATACCAGGCCTGCAATATGGGATCCTGGTGGTGCAACTAAGAGGGCTTGTTTGAAAACATGCTCAGGCTGAGGGTCACAATGCCTGTTTGTGCCCAGCGTGGCCCTCAGGAGTGGGCGTGGTCTCATTGGCCATGGAGCTGGCTCCCACTTTGATGGTTGGACACCCATCCCAACAGCCAGGTTTCCTGCCATGGGAAGGAGGATTTCTCTATTGTGCTTCAGGTTCCCCCATTGGCAAAGATTCTATCAAAAGTTTGGTGGACAGGTGCCTGAACACCAAGGATGGGTAGAAATGACAGACTTTGCCCATTACCAGTCTCACATGCTGGATATGGGGCCCCTTCTCTGGGTTGGTGACACTAGATAAGGGCTCAGGCTCTGTCAGATACAGCACTAGTGGCCAGGAAGCCTACAATTCGGGGTTCCCTTGAAGGCCAAGCTGATTGAATCTCATGTGGGGTTTCTGGGCAAACCACCATGCACTTCTTCTTTCTATGGGGAAGGAAGATTGCTACGTGGTACCTCCAGAATTCCCTAACAAGAGGGCTTGGGGACCAGTAGGGTGAGGATGGTACTGTAAACATAAGCTACGGGTCAATTCACTGCCAAGCGGAAAGCAGTTCCTTTGTGCAGCAGCTTATATGGGATATCTAGCATCTAAGGGTGGATGTCTGATGTTTTCTCACAATGGAGTTTAAATCTATGATGACCGACAAATGGAGTGGTGGTGTCATGAGGCCATGAAGGATTTCCCACTCTGAGGTTTGTCAGATGCTCCAAACAGTAAGGTTTCATTCGACTGGACAACTAGAGTCTAGTTTGTTTGCTCCAGGGCCCCCAAGTGGAAAGTTTGGGTAGCAGCGCTCTCCCGCATGGATGCCTGGAAAGCGCACCTCCACTGATCATTGCAGCTGAGGAACATGCAGGTCCATCTGGTGGCTCTCGAGCGAAGTATCAAGGCACTGAGTTGACATGGAATCTCTTGAAGAGGGGTCACAATGGTGGTTTCTTATTAGGGAGATCTTAGAATGTGCTGTTGGTTAAGGTGCCATGCAGGATTCTCCTACTCTGAGGGTTTGGCAGAAGTTGAGGTGCACGGTTTCCTTCTGGGGACAGGATTTCTTCTGTTGTGGGGCTCAGGGACCACAGGTTGTATCATAAGTTGGTATTCCAGAAAGTTCACTGAGGAGAGATGGCTGAAAACCTAATCTTGGGTTCATATGAGGTCGTGGGGCATGTCAGTTTCAAACTTCTGACTCAGGACCATTGACATGGGTGCCTGCCTGGATGTAGGCTATCAGGGTGTTTCAGACTGGGCATTGCATGCTGAGGGGGCGTCAGTATTGAGGTGGGCTCTGGGGCCTTGCAGGTTTCTCCAAATTTGAAATGTTTGGCCAACTGAGACAGGCACAGTTTCCTTGGGGATGGCAGGCACAGTCCTGTGCTCTGGCTCCAGAGACAACATCCTGGGGGAAAGTGAGCCATGGTTTTTGGAAAGAAGTCTGCAAGCACAAATTCGGGTCAGGGTTAGTGGCGAGGTGATTGCAGGCCCAATGCGTACACCTGGAGGGTAGATCGTGAGGAACTGTAATTAAGGTGACTCGAAGGCATTAACACAGGCCTTTATATCTGGATTGTGTTTGCAGGATGGCCTCGGTATGCAGGTGTGGTCTCATGGTCCATTGGAAATTTTCCCCTCTTAGGTTCTTGGCAGCTCCCCAAGTTTGGTGGCTTTTTCAAGGACAGGAAGTGTGCTGCTTTCCGTCATTTTGTTGCCCCAAAACAGGGATTCCAGAGACGGGTTCTCAGATTGGGTGCCTGGAAAATCACACCAAGGGTTATTATTTGGGCCTAGGGGGATACCAGGCCTGCAGTGTGGGGTTCTGGCCATGCCACTGAGAGGGCTTGTTTGAAAGCATGCTCAGGCTGAGGGTCACTATGCCTGTTTGTGCCCAGGGCGGCCCTCAGGAGTTGGCATGATCTCATTGTCCATGAAGCTGGCTCCCACTGTGTGGTTTCGACAAACATCCTAACTGCCATGTTTCCTGTCATGGGGAAGGAGGAGTTCTCTATTGTGCTTCATATTCCCCTATTGGCAGGTATTCCAGCGAAAGTCTAGGGAAAGTTGCCTGAATCTAATGATGGATAGAGATGATGGACTTGGGCCATGGCCGGTCTCACATGCTGGACATGGGGCCCACTTTCTGGGTGGCTGACACTAGGTCGTGGCTTAGGCTCTGTCAGACACAGTATTAGTGGCCAGGACAGTCTATAAATCAGAATTCCTTCGAGTGCAAAGCAGATAGAATCTCATGTGGGGTTTCTGGGCAGACTATCCAGGCAATTCTTCTTTCTATGGGGAAGATAGAATGCTGCATTGTGGCTCCAGATTCCTCATCAAGAGGGTTTGGAGAGGGGCGCCTGGGTGGCTCAGTGATTTAAGCCTCTGCCTTCAGCTCAGGTCATGATCTCAGGGTCCTGGGATTGAACCCCACATCGGGCTCTCTGCTCAGCAGGGAGCCTGCTTCCCCCTCTCTTTCTGCCTGCCTCTCTGCCTACTTGTGGTCTCTCTCTGTCTATCAAATAAATAAATAAAAATATTTTTTTAAGAAAAGGGCTTGGGGAAAAGTAGGTTGAGGATGGAATTGTCAACACAAGTTACAGTTCAATTCAGTGCCAAGCGGAAGGGAGTTACAATGTGCAGAGGCTAATTTGAGATACCCAGCATCTGAGTAAGGGCAGATGTCAGATATTTGCTCACACTGGAGTTTGTGTCTATGATGACTGACAAATGGAGTGGTGGCGTCAAGAGGCTATGGAGGATTTCCCATGCTGGGGCTTGTGAGATGCTCCAAACAGCAAGGTTTCCTTCTACCGGACAGGTGGAGTCTGGTTTGCTGGCTCCAGGGTCCCGCATGTGGAAAGATTGGGAGCAGAGCTCTTCCACATGGATGCCTCGAAAGCACAACCCCAATGACCTTTGAAGATGAGGAACTTGTAAGGTTCCTTCTGGAGGCTCTGGGGCGAAGTGCCAAGGCCTTGAGTTGATACTGAATCTCTTGCAGATGGGTCACAATGCTGTTTTGTTACCACGGAGATCTTAGAATGTGCTGGTGGCTAAGGGGCCATGCAGGGTTCTCCTACCCTGAGGTTTTGACACAGGACCAAGAGCACAGTTTCTTTTTGGGGACAGGAGATGTACTGTTGTGTGGCTCAGTGACCACATGTTCTATTATAAGTTGGTATTCCAGGGAAACCATGCTCTTCGACCTGTGCCATATCCTCAGGGTAGGAGAATCCTGCCAGGCACATTAGCCACCAGTACATTCTAAGATTTCCCTGATAACAATTCAGCATTGTGACCCATTCCTGAGGACAGATGCCTGGAAATCTAATCTAGGGTTCCAGTGAAGTCCTAGGGGCATGTCAGGTTCAATTGTCTGACTCAGGAACATTGACTTGCGTGTCTGCCTGGATGGAGGTGATAAGATGTACAGACTTTGCATTTGCGACCAGAGCAGCCTCCAATAAGGGGGTGGGATTAGGGGCCTTGCAGGTTTCTCCTATTCTGCAGGGTTTGGAAAACTGTGACAGGCAAATTTTCCTTGGCGATGGCAGGCACAGTCTTGTAATGTGGCTCTAGAGAGACCATCCAGCAGGACATTTGAGCCATGGTTTTGGGAGAGAATTCTGCAAACACAAACTCACGTTAGTGTTAGTGGCAAGGTGATCACATGCTTAATGCATAGATCTGGAGGGCAGTTCGTCAGGAACTGTAATTAGGGTGACTTGAAAACAGTAGCAAAGGATTTTCTATCTGGATTGTGTGTCCAGGAAGGCCTCGGAATGAAGGTATGGTCTCATGGGTCCATGGGAGACTTTACCTCTCTTAGGATTCTGGCAGCTCCCAATAGTTTAGTGGCTTTTTCGGGGAAGGGAAGAGTGCTGCTTTCCATCTTAGGGGTGGCCCCAAACAGAAATTATATAGACGGGCACTTGGTAAGGGCACCTGGAAAATCCCACCAAGGGTTAGGATTTGGGCCTAGGGCGGACCAGGCCTTCAATTCGGGATCCTGGTGGTTAAACTGAGAGGGCTTGTTTGAAAGCATGCTCAGGCTGAGGGTCACAATGCCTGTTTGATCCAAGGACGGCCCTCAAGAGTGGGCATGGTCTCATTGGTGATACCGCTGGATCCCACTCTGAGGGCTGCACACGCATCCCAACAGACAGGTTTCCTGCCATTGGGAAGGAGGAATTCTCTTTTGTGCTTCAGGTTCCGCCATTAACCGGGATTCCAGCAAAGGTCTAGGGACAGATGCCTGAATGCCAAGGATGGGTAGAGATGAAAGACTTGAGCCATGGCCAGTCTCACATGCTGGATATGGTCCCCGGTCTCTTGGTGGCCAACACAATGTCGGGAATCAGGCTCTGTCAGAGTAGCTCAGCAGTAGTTGCCAGGGCAGCCTACAAATCCGTGTTCCCTCGAGGGTCGAGCAGATTGATCCTCATGTGGGCTTTCTTGGAAGACTGATTGAGATTTCTTCCTTCTATGAGGAAGGCAGAATGCTCTGAAGTGGCTCGAGAATGATCTATTAAGGGGCCATGGAGACCTTGAGGGTGAGGATAGAATTGTAAACACAGCTACGGTTAAATTCAGTGCCAAGCAGAAGGCAGTTCCAGTGTGCAGCGGCTGATTTGAGATATTCACCACCTGAGTAAGGGTGGATGTCAGATGTATGCTCACACTGGAGTTCGTAACCATAATGACCTACTAAAGGAAGGGTGGCGTCAAAAAGCCATGGGGGATGTTCCACGCCGGTGCTTGTGAGAATCTCTAAACAGCAAGGCTGTCTTCTACTGGAGTTGGGAGTCTGGTTTGTTTGCTCCAGTGACCTCCATTTGGATAGTTTGGGTAGTACAGCTCTCCTGCATGGCTGCCTTGAAATCCCACCTCCATTGTCCATTTCAGCTGAGGAATATGGAAGTTTCGTTCTGGTGGCTCTGGTGTGAAATACCAAGGGCAATGAATTAACATGGAATCTCTTTCAGATGGGTCACAATGCTGGTTTGTTACCAAGGAAATATTAGAATGTCCTGGTGGATAAGAAGTCATGTAGGATTCTCCCACCCGGAGGGTTTAACATAGGTGGAAGGGCATGGTTTCCTTCTGGGGACAGGAGATGTTCTGTTCTGTGGCTCAGGAACCACATGTTGTATCATAAGTTGGTATTCCAGAACAGGCCTCTGAGGACAAATGCCTGAACACCTAATCTAGGGTTCCAGTGAGGTCCTAGGGGCATGTCAGTTTCAATTTTCTGACTCAGGACCATTGACTTGAGTGTCTGCCGCATGTAGGTGATTAGGGTGTTTCAGAATACACATTTACTTCCAGATCTGCCTCCAATATTGTGGTGGGCTTAGGGGCCTTGTAGGTTTCTCCTAATCTGGAAGGTTTGGGAAACTGTGATGGGCAAATTTTCCTTGGGGATGACAGGCACAGTCCTGTGGTTTGGCTCCAGAGACCTGGATGGCAGCTTGTCAGGAACTGTACCTAGGGTGACTTGAAAGAGGTAGCACAGGATTTTCTATCTGCATTGTGTGTCCAGGATGGCCTCGGATTGCAGGTGTGGTCTCATGGGTCAATGAGATATTTTTCCTCTCTAAGGATCCTGGCAGCTCCCAATACTTTGGTGGCTTTTTTGGGAAGAGAAGAGTGCTGTTTTCAATCTAAGGGGTGCCCCAAAAGAGAAATTCCAGAGTTGGGAACTGGGTATGGGCACTGGAAAATCTCACCAAGGATTAGCATTTGGGCATAGGGGTGTACCAGGCTGGAAAATCAGGATCCTGGTGGTGAACTGAGAGTGCTTGTCTGAAAGCATGCTCAGGCTGAGGGTCGCAATGCCTCTTTGATCCCAGGGCGGCCCTCAGGAGTGGGTGTGGTATCATTGGCAATGAACCTGGCTCCCACACTGATGGTTGGACACCCATCCCAACAGCCAGGTTTCCTCCCATGGGGAAGGGGGAGTACTCTATTGTCCTTCAAGTTCCCCCATTGGCAGGGATTCCAACAAAAGACTGGGGACAGATGCCTGAATACCAAGGATGGGTAGAGATGACGAACTTGAGCCATGGCCCGTCTGCATGCTGGATATGGGCCCCACCCTCTGGGTGAATGACACGAGGTCGGGGCTCAGGCTCTGTCAGGCACAGCACTAGTGGCCAGGGCAGCCTATAAATCAGGGTCCCCTCGAGGACTGAGCAGATTGATCCTCATGTGGGGTTTCTGTGCAGACTCACCAGGCACTTCTTCTTTCTATGGGGAAGGCAGAATGCTGCTTTGTGGCTCCAGAATTTACTCTCAACAAGGATTGGAGAACAGTAAGGTGAGGATGGAATTGTAAAACCAAGCTACGGTTCAGTTCAGTGCCAAGCGGAAGGCAGTTCCAATATGTAGTGCCTTATTTGAGAAACCAGCACCTGAGTAAGGGCGGTTGTCAGATGTTTGCCGACACTGGAGTTTGTATGTACGATGATTGACAAATGGAGGGGTGGCGTCAAAAAGCCACGGAGGATTTCCCATGGTGAGGCTTGGGAGATGCTCCAAACAGCAAGATTTCCTTCTACTGGACACGTGGGGTCTGGTTTGTTTGTTCTAGCTTCCCCCATGTGGAAAGTTTGGGTAGCATAGCACTCCCGCTTGGATACCTGGAAAGCAAACCTCCATTCTCCATTGCAGCTGAGGAACATGGCAGGTTTGTTCTGGTGGCTCTTGTGCAAAGTACCAAGGGCAATGAGTTAACATGGAGTCTCTTTCATATGGGTTACAATGTTGGTTTTTTACCAAGGAACACTTAGAATGTCCTGGTGCTAAGGGGCCAAGCAGGATTCTACTACCCAGAATTTTTGACAGAGGTCGAAGAGCATGGTTTCTTTCTGGGGACAGGAGATGTTCTTGTTATATCATAAGTTGGTATTCCAGAACAAGCCTCTGAGGACAATACCTGCAATCCTTATCTAGGATTCCAGTGATGTCCTGGGGGCATGTCAGTTTCAATTTTCTGACTCAGGACCATTGACTTTGGCATCTACCGGATGTAGGTGATCAGGGTGTTTCAGATTGTGCATTTGCGTACAGAGCAGCATCCAATATGGCGGTGGGCCCAGGTGCCTTTGAGGTTTCTCCTAATCCAGACGGTTTGCGAAACTGGGACGGGAAAATTTTCCATGGGGATGGCAGGCACAGTCCTGTGGTGTGGCTCCAAAAACCTCATCTGGGAGGACATATGAGCCATGGTTTTGGGAGAGTAGACTGCAAACTCATACTCGGGATAGGCTTAGATGTGAGGTGATCACAGGCCCAATGCATAGACCTGGAGGAGAGTTCTTCAGGAATTGTAATTAGGGTGACTGGAAGGCAGTAGCACAGGCTTTCCTATCTGGATTGTGTGTTTGGATGGCCTCAGAAAGGATGTGTGTTCTTACAGGTCCATGGGAGATTTTTCTTCCTTAAGGATCCTGGTGGCTCCCAATAATTTGATGGCTTTCTTGGGGAAGGGGAGAGTGCTGTTTTCCATCTTAGGGGTGCCCCAAAACAGGGATTCTGGAGACAGGTCTGGGCGCCAAGAGATTCCCACCAAGTGTTAGGATTTGGGCTTAGGGGCATACCAGCCCTACAATGCGGGATCCTGGTGGTGCAATAGAGAGGGATTATTTGAAAGCATGCTCAGGTTGAGGGTCACAATGTCTGTTTTATCCCAGGGCAACCTATAAGAGTGGGCATGGTCTCAAAAAGCTGGTTCCCTCTCTGAAGGTTGGACACCCATCCCAATAGCTAGGTTTCATGCCATGGAGAAGGAGCAGTTTGCTATTGGGCGTCAGGTTCCCCGATTGGCAGGGATTCCAGCAAAGGTTTGGGGACAGATGCCGAATACCTAGGATGGGTAGAGAGGACGGATTGAGCCATGGCCAGTCTCACATGCTAGATACGGGAACCACTCTCTGGGTGGCTGACACGAAGTCAAGGGCAGACTTTGTCAGACACAACACTACTGGCCAGGACAGCAGATAAATTGGGGATCCATAAGGGCTGAGCAGATGATCCTCATGTGGGGTCTCTGGACAGTCTTACCAGGCATTCTTCTTCCTATGGAGAAGGCGGAATGCTGCGTTGTGGCTCCAGAGTTCCCTATCAAGAGGGCTTGGGGACCAGTCGGGTGAGGATGGAATTGTAAACACTAGCTACGGTTCAATTCAGTGCCAAGCAGTAGGCAGTTCCAAAGGGCAGTGGCTTATTCGAGATAGCCCGCACCTGAGTAAGGGGGGATGTCAGATATTTGCTCACACTGGAGTTTGTGTCTATGATGTCTGAAAAATGGAGTGGTGGTGTCAAGAGGCTATGGAGAATTCCCCACGCTGTGGCTTGTGAGATGCTCCAAACAGCAAGGTTTCCTTCTACTGGACAGGTGGAGTCTGCTTTGGTTGTTCCACAGTCCTTCATGTGGAAAGCTCGGGTAGCAGTACTCTCCCGCATGGATGCCTGGAAAGCACATGGCCATAAATCATTGCACCTGAGGATCATGGCATGTTCCTTCTGTTGTCTCTGGGGCGAAGTACCAAGGCCTGGAGTTGACATGGAATCTCTTGCAGATGTTTCACTATGCTGGTTTTTTACCAGACAGATCTTAAAATGTGCTCGTGGCTACGAGGCCATGCAGGATTCTCCCACCTTGGGGGTTTTATACAGGTCCAAGGGCACGGTTCGCTTCTAGGGATAGGAGGTGTTCTGTTGTGTGGCTCAGGGACCTCATGTTGTACCCTAAGTTGGTATTCCAGAACAGATGACAAACGCCTGAAAACATAATCTAGGATTCCAATGAGGTCCTAAGGGCATGTCAGGTTCAATCTTCTGACTCAGGCCCATTTACATGGGTGTCTGCCTCGATGGAGTTGATCACAGTGTTTCAGACTGCACATTTGCAACCAGACCGGCGTCCGATACTGGGATGGGTTCAGGGGCCTTGCAGGTTTCTCCTAAACTGGAGTGTTTGGGCAAATGTGTTGGCCATAGTTTCCTTGGGGATTGCAGGCACTGTGCTCTGGTGTGGCTACAGAGATCCCAGCCTGGAGTGCATGTGAGCCATGGTTTTGGGCGAGAAGTCTGCATACACAAACTCGGGATAGGGTTAGTGGAGAGGTGATCACAGTCCCAATGCATAGACCTGTAGGACAGCTCATGAGGAACTGTAATTAGGGTGCCTTGAAAGTGGTAGCACAGGCTTTTATATCTGGATTGTGTGTCCAGCATGGCCTCGGAATGCAGGTGTGGTCTCATGGCTCCATGGGAGACTTTTTCTCTCTATGGAACCTGCTGGCTCCTTGTAATTTGGTGGCTTTTTCGTTGAAGGGAAGAGTGATGGTTTCCAACTTATGTGTGCCCTAAAATAGAGATTCTGGAGATAGGCTCGGGGTCTGGGTGCCTGAAAAATCCCACCAAGGGTTAGGATTTGGGCTTATCAGGCCTAGAAAGCCTGATCCTGGTGGGGCAACTCAGAGGGCTAGCTTGAAAGCATGCTCAAGCTGAGGGTCACAATGCCTGTTTGTCCCCAGGGTGGCCCTCAGGTGTGGGCGTGGTCTCATTGGCCATGCACCTGGTTCCCACTCTGAGGGTTGGAAACCCATCCCAAAAGCCACATTTTCTGCCTTGGGGAAATAGGAGTTTCTATTGTGCATCAGGTTCCTCCATTGGCAGGGATTCCAGCAAAGGTCTGGGGACAGATGACTGAATACTAAGGATGGGTAGAGAAGACGGACGTGGGCCATCTCTGGTCTCACATGCTGGATATGGGCCCGGCTCTCTGGGTGGCTGACAATAGGTCAGGGCTCAGGCTCTCTCAGACACAGCAGTAGTGTCCAGTGTACCTATAAATTGGAGTTCCCTTGAGGGCTGAGCAGACAGATCCTCATGTGGAATATTCTGGCAGTCTCACCAGGCACATCTTCTTTCTATGGGGAAGACAGAATGCTGCGTTGTGGCTCCAGAATTCCTCATCAAGAGGGCAAGAGGACGAGTATGGTGAGGATGGAATTGTAAACCCAAGCCACTGTTATGTTCAGTGCCAGGCAGAAGACAATTCCAATGTGCAGAGTCTTATTCGAGATATCCAGGGCGTGAGTAAGGGAGAATGTCAGATGTTCGCTCACAGTGGAGTTTGTGTATATGATGACCAAAAAATGGAGGGGTGGCATCAAGATTCCCCACACTGTAGGATTTCCCACGCTGAAGCTTGTGAGATGCTCCAAACAGAAAGGTTTCCTTCTACTAGACAGATGGAGTCTGGTTTGTTTGCCACAGGGTCCCCATGTGGAAAGTTTGGGTAGTGGATCTCTCCCGCATGGATGCCTGGAAAGCACACCTCCATTGAGCGTTGCATTGAGGAACATGACAGATTCATTCTGGTGGCTCTGGGGCAGAGTACCAAGGCCTTGAGTTGACACTGAATGTCTTGCAGAAAGGCCTCAATGATAGTTTGTTACCAGGGAGATATTCGATTGTGCTGGTGGGTAAGGTGCCATACAGGTTTCTCCTACCCTGAGGGATTGGCACAGATCGAAGAGCACCATTCCCTTCTGGGGAAAGATGTTCTCTTGTGTGGCCCAGGGCCCAAACGTTGTATCATAACTTAGTATTCCAGAACAGGTCCCTGAGGACAGATTCCTGAAAACCTAATCGAGGGTTCCAGTGTGGTCCTAGGGGCATGTCATGTTTAATCTTCTGACTCAGGACCATTGACTTGGCTGTATGCCTGGATGTAGGTGATCAGGTTTTTTCAGACTGTGCATTTCCGTCCAGAATGGCCATTGATATAGGGGTGGGATCAGGGCCTTGCTACTTTCTCCTAATCTGGAAGGTTTGGACAACTGTGACGGGCACAGTTTCTTTGGTGATGGCAGGCACAGTCCTGTTGTGTGGCTCCAGAGACCCTATCCTGGAGGGCCTGAGAGCCACAATTTTGGGATTGAAGTCTGCATACACAAATTTGGGTTAAGGTTAGTGGAGTGGTGGTCGCAGGCCCAGTGCTTAGACCTAGAGGGAAACATGTTAGGAAACGTAAATAGGGTGACTAGAAGGCGGTAGCACAAGGTTTTCTATCTGTATTGTGTGTCCAGTATGTGTTGGGAATGCAGGTGTGGTCTCATTGGTCCATGGGAGACTTTTCCTCTCAAAGGATCCTGGTTGCTCTCCATAGTTTGGTTCCTTTTTCGGAGAAGGGAAGAGTGCTCTTTTCCATCTTAGGGGTGGCACAAAACAGGGATTCCCAACATGGGCTCTGGGTCTGGGCTCCTGAAAAATCCCACCATATGTTAGGATTGCCAGGCAAGTAATGCAGGATCCTGGTTGAGCAACTGAGAAGGCTTGTTTGAAAGCATGCTCAGGCTGAGGGTCACAATGCCTGTTTGTGCCCAGGCCGGCCCTCAGGATTGTGCATGGTCTTATTGTCCATGCAGCTTTCTCCCACATTGAGGATTGGACACCCATCCCAACAGCCAGGCTTCCTGCCATGGGAAAAAAGAGTTCTCTATTGTTCTTCAGGTACCCTCATT
The DNA here is from genome assembly GCF_020171115.1 of Neogale vison. Classification (NCBI taxonomy): domain Eukaryota; kingdom Metazoa; phylum Chordata; class Mammalia; order Carnivora; family Mustelidae; genus Neogale; species Neogale vison. The sequence goes on from NC_058093.1 coordinate 193,572,950, forward strand.
GACAGTGTTTCCAGCAAAGATCTGGGGACAGGTGCCTGAATACCAAGAATGTGTAGAGATGACGGACTTGGGCTATGGCCTGTCTCACATGCTGGTAATGGAACCCACTCTCTGTGTGGCTGACACTATTTCGGGGCTCATGTTCTGTCAGACACAGCACTAGTGGCCAGGGCACCCTTTAAATTGGGGTTCCCTCGAGGGCCAAGCAGATGATTCTCATGTGGGGTTTCTGGGTATATTCACCAGGCACTTCATTCTATAGGGAAGGCAGAATGTTATGTTGTGGCTCAAGAATTCCCTATCAAGAAGTCTAGGGGACCAGTAGGGTAAGGATGGATTTGTAAACACAAGCTATGGTTCAATTCAGTGCCATGCCGAATCCACTTCCAATGTGCAGCAGCATATTCGTGATATCCAGCAGCCGAGTAAGGGCAGATGTCAGATGTTTGCTCAGACTAGAGTTTGTGTCTATGATGACCGTCAAAAGGAGGGGTGGTGTCAATATCCCATGGAGGATTTCCCACGCCGAGGCCTTTGATATGCTCCAAACCGCAAGGTCCTTCTCCTTGACAGGTGGAGTCTGGTTTGTTTGCTCCAGGGTCCCCCATGTGGAAAATATGGGTAGCAGAGCTCTCCCACATGGATGCCTGGAAAGCACACCTCCATTGACCTTTGAAGTGAGAAACATGACAGGTTCGTTCTGGTGGCGCTGGGGCGAAGTTCCAAGGCCTTAAGTTGACATGGAATCTCTTGCAGATGGGTCACAATGCTGGATTGTTACCAGGGAGATCATAGAATGTGCTGGTGGCTAAGGTACTTTGCAGGATTCTCCTACCCTGAGGGTTTGCAAAGGTCGAAGATCACGGTTTCCTTCTGGGGACAGGAGATATTCTGGGGTGTGGCTCAGAGAAAACCCATTGTATCATTAGTTGGTATTCCAGAAGAGTCCTCTGAGGACAGATGCCTGAACACCTTATCGAGGGTCCCAATGAGGTTCTAGGGGTATGGCAGTTTCAATCTTCTGACTCAGGACTGGTGAATAGCAAGGATAGGTAGAGGTGATGGAGTAGGGCCATGGCCGGTCCCACATGCTAGATATGGGTCCCGCTCTTTGGGTGGCTGAGACTAGGTTGGGGCTCAGGCTCTCTCAGACACAGCACTAGTGACCAGGGAAGCCTATAAACTGGGGTCCCTCGAGGTGTGAGCAGATTGATCCTCATGTGGGGTTTCTGGGCAAACTCACCAGGCACTTCTTCTTTCATGGGGAAGGCAGAATGCTGCATTGTGGCTCTAGAATTCCCTATCAAGAGGCCTTTGGTACAAGTAGGGTGAGGATGGAATTGTAAACACATGCTATGGTTCTCTCAGTGCTAAGCCAAAGGCAGTTCCAATGTGCAGCAGCTTATTCGAGATATCCAGCATCCGAGTAAGGGCGGTTGTCAGATATTTGCTTACACTGGAATTTGTGTCTATGATGAAATGGAGGGGTGGCGTCAAGAGGTCATGGAGGATTTCCCATACCCAGGCTTGTGAGATGCCCCAAACAGCAAGGTCCTTCTCCTGGAAAGGTGGAGTCTGGTTTGTTTGCTCCAGTGTCCCCCATGTGGAAAGTATGGGTAGGAAAGCTCCTCCATATGGATGGCTGGAAAGCACACCTCCATTGTTCTTTGCAGCTGAGGAACATGACAGGTATGTTATGATGGCTCTGGGGCGATGGACCAAGGACTTGAGTTGACATGGAATCTCTTACAGATGGATCATAATGCTGGTTTGTTACCAGGGAGTTTTTAGAATGTGCTGGTGGCTAAGGTGTCTTTCAGGATTCTCCTACCCTTAGGGTTTGGTACATGTCAAGGAGCACAGAGTCCTTCTAGGGAAGGGAGATGTTCTGTTGTGTGGCCCAGGGACAACATGTTGTATACTAAGTTGGTATTCCAGAAAAGACCACAGAGGACAGATGCCTTAAAACTTAATCTAGGGTTCCAGTGCATTCCTAGGGGCATGTCAGTTTCAATCTCTGACTCATTACCATTGACTTGGGTGTCTGTCTGGATGTTTGTGATCAGGTTGTTTCAGACTGTGTATTTGCGTCCAGAGTGGCCAACAGTATTGGGGTGGGCTCAGGGTACTTGCAGGTTTCTCCTAATCTGGAAGTTTTGGGCAACTGTAACATACACAGTGTCCTTGTGGATGCCAGCAGTCCTATGGTGTGGCTCCAGATACCCCATCCTGGAGGGCATATGGGCTACGGTTTTTGGAGAGAAATCTACAAACATAAATTCAGGTTTACGTCAGTGGTGTGGAATTCGCAGGCCCAATGCATAGACCTTGGAGGGGACTTCGTCAGGAACTGTAAATAGGGTGATGGGGAGGTGGCATCACAGGTTATCTGTCTGGATTGTGTGTCCAGGATGGTCTCGGTATGCAGGTATAGTCTCATGGGTCCATGGGACACTTTTCCTCCATGGGACACTTTTCCTTTCCTGGAGGCTCGCCATAGTTTTGTGGCTTTTTCAGGGAAGGGAAGAATGCTGTTTTGCATCTTAGGGATGCCCCAAAACAGGGATTCAAGAGACGGGCTCTGGGTCTGGGCCCCTGGAAAATCCCATCCTATGTTAGGAGTTGGGGATAGGGGCCTGCCAGTACTGAAATGCTGGATCATGGTGGTGCAACTGAGAGGGATTGTTTGAAAGCATGCTCAGGCTGAGGGTCACCATGCCTGTTTTTGCCCAGGGCGGTCCTCAGGAGTGGGCGTGGTCTCATTAGCCATGCAGCTGGCGCCCACTTTGGGACACCCACCCCAACAGCCTGGTTTCCTGCCATGGAGAAGGAGGTGTTCTCTATTGGTCTTCAGGTACCCCCATTGTCAGGGATTCCAGCAAAGTTCTGCCTTCCAGGTCTACGCATTGGGACTACGATCACCATGACAATAACCCTAATCCAAATTGGTGTTTACAGAATACCAAGGATGGGTAGAGATGAGGAAGTAGGGCCATGACCTGTCCCACATGCTAGATATGGGTCCAGCTCTGTAGGTGGCTTACACTAGGTCGGGCTCATTCTCTGACAGACACAGCACTAGTGGCTAGGGCATCCTACAAATCGGGGTTCCCCCGAGAGCCGAGCAGATTGATCCTCATGTGGGGTTCCTGGGCAGACTCACTAGGCACTTCTTCTTTCCATAGAGAAGGCAGAATGCTGCTTTGTGGCTCTAGAATTATCTATCAAGTGGCCTTGTGGACCAGTAGAGTGAGGATGGAATTGTAAACACAAGCTACGGTTGAATATAGTGCCAAGAGGAAGGCAGTTCCTATGTGCAGTGGCTTATTCGAGATATCCAGCACTTGAGTAAGGGCAGATGTCCAATTTAAGCTCACACTGGAGTTTGTGTCTATGATGACTGACAAATGGAGGGGTGGCATCAAGAGGCCATGAAGGATTTCCCACGCTACAGATCCTTAGAGAGAAATGTCTCCCATGAGCCCATGAGACCACACCTTCATTTGGAGTCCATCCTGGACACATAATGCAGATAGAAAAGCCTGTGCTACCACCTTCCCATCGCGCTAATTACAGTTCATGACGAGCTGCCCTCCAGGTCTATGCATTGGGCCTGTGACCTCCACCACTAACCCTATCCCGAATTTGTGTTTTCAGATTTCTCTCCAAAAACCATGGCTCACATGCCCTCCAGGATATGGGTCTCTGTATCCACACCACAGGACTCTGTCAGCCATCCCCAAGGAAACTGTACCCATAACAGCTGTCCAAAACTTCCAGATTAGGAGAAACCTGCAAGTACCCTGAGCCCATACCAATATTGTCGGCCGCTCTGGACGCAAATACATAGTCTGAAACACCCTGATCACCTACATCCAGTCAGACAGCCAAGTCAATGATCCTGAGTCAGATGATTGATCCTGACATGACTCTATGACATCATTGGAACCCGGGATTACGTTCCCAGGCATCTGTCCTCAGGAGTCTGTTCTGGAATACCAATTTATGATATAATAGGTGGTCCCTGAGAGACGCAACAGAAAATCTCCTGTCCCCAGAAGAAAACCGTGCTCTTCGACCTGTGCCAAACCCTCAGGTTAGCAGATTCTTACACGGCACCCTATCCACACGCACATTTTAAGATCTCTCTGGTAACAAACCAGCATTGTGGCCAATCTGCAAGAGATTCCAAGTCAACACAAGGCATGGTCCTTCGCCCCATAGCCACCAGAAAGAACCTGCCATGTTCCTCTGATGCAATGGTCAATGGAGGGGTGCTTTCTTACTTGTGGGAGAGCTCTGCTACCCATACTTTCCACATGGGGGACCCTGGAGCAAACAAACCAGACTCCACCTGTCCAGTAAAAGGAAACCTTGCTGTTTGGGGCATCTCACAAGCTTCAGAGTGGGAAATCCTCCATGGTCCCTTGACGGCATCGCTCCATTTGTCGGTCATCAAGACACAAACTTCAGTGTGAGCCAGTATCTGACATCCGCCCTGGTGGACAGCCGCTCTGGTGCTGGCTATCTCAAATAAGCCTCTGCACATTGGAACTGCCTCCTTCCTCACACTGAATTGGACCATAGCCTCTGTTTACAAGTCCATCCTCATCCTACTGGTCCCCAAGGCCTCTTGGTAGGGAATTCTAGAGCCACAATGCAGCATTCTGTTTTCCCTATAGAAAGAAGATGAGCCTGGTGAGTCTGCCCAGAAACCGCATATGAAGATCAATCTGCTTGGCTTTCAAGGGAAACCCAATTTATATGCTTCCCTGGACACTAGTGCTGTGTCTGACAGAGCCTGAGCCCTGACCTAGTGTCAGCCACCCAGAGAGTGGGCCCCATATCTAGCATGTGGGACCAGCCATGGCTTTACACCATCATCTCTACCCATTCTTGGTATTCAGGGACCTGTCACCAGACCATTGCTGCAATGCCTCCAATGGGGGAACCTGAAGACCAATGGAGAACTCCTCCTTCACCAAGGCAGGAAAACCTGGCTATTCGTATGGGTGTCCAACACTCAAAGTGGAAGCCAGCTGCATGGCCAAGTAGACCACGTCCACTCCAGGGGGCCGCCCTTGAAACAATGAGGCATTGTGACCCACACCTTGAGTATGTTTTCAAACAAGCCATCTCAGTTGCCCCAGCAGGATCCTGCATTGCAGGCCTGATTCACCCCTAGGCCCAAATCCTATCCCTTGGTGGGATTTTCCACACAGCCAAACCCAGAGCCTTTCTCTGGCATCCTTGTATTGGGGCACCCCTAAGATGGAAAGAGCACTTTTCCCTCCCCTGAAAAAGTCACCAAACTATGGAGAATCACCAGGATCCTTAGAAAGGAAATGTCTCACATGGACTCAAGTGATCACACCTGCATTCCGAAGCCATCCTGGACACATAATCCAGATAGAAAAGCCTGTGCTATGGCCCCCCAGTAACCCTAATTACAGTTCCTGACAAGCTGCCTTCCAGGTCTACGCATTGGGCCTACGATCACCATGACAATAACCCTAATCCAAATTGGTGTTTACAGAATTTTCTCCCAAAACAATGGCTCATATGTCCTCCAGGGTAGGGTCTCTGGATCCATACCACAGGACTGTGCCTGCCATCCCCAAGGAAAGTGTGCCTGTCACAGTTTTCCAAACCTTCCAGATTAGGAGATATCTGCAAGGTCCCTAAGCCCACCACAATATTGGAGGCCGCTCTGGACTCAAATGTGCAGTCTGAAACACCCTGTTCACCTAAAGGAAGACAGCTACATCAATGGTCCTGAGTCAGAAGACTGAACCTGACATGCCCCTAGGACCTCATTGGAACCCTAGACTAGGTTTCCAGGCATTGTCCTCAGAGGCCTGTTTGAGAACACAAACGTATGATAGAACATGTGGTCCCTCAGCCACACAACAGAACATCTCCTGTCCCCAGAAGGAAACCGTGCTCTTCGACCTTTGCCAAACCCTCAGGATAGGAGAATCCTGCATGGCACCTTTGACACCACCACATTCTAAGATCTCCCTGGTAACAAACCAGCATTGTGACCAATCTTCAAGAGATTCCATGTCAACTCACGACCTTGGTACTTCGCCCCAGAGCCAGCAGAACATAACTGCCATGTTCCTCAGCTGCAATGCTCAATGGAGGTGTGCTTTCCAGGCATCCATGCGGGAGTGCTCTGCTACCTAAACTTTCCACGTGGGGGACCCTGCAGCGAACAAACCAGGCTTCACCTGTCCAGTAGAAGGAAACCATGCAGATTGGAGCATCACACAATCCTCAGCATGGGAAATCCTCTAAGGCCTCTTAACAACACCCCTCCATTTGTCGGTCATCAAAGTCACAAACTCCAGTGTGAGCAAATATCTGACATCCGCCCTTTACTCAGGTGCTGGATATCTCGAATGAGCCGCTGCATTTGGAAACTGCCTTCTGTTTGGCACTGAATTGAATCGTAGCTTGTGTTTACAATTCCATCCTAACCCTACTCGTCCGGAAGCCCCCTTGATAGGGAATTCTGGAGCCACAACGCCACATTCTGCCTTCCCCATAGAAAGAACAAGTGCCTGGTGAGTCTGACCAGAAACACTCCATGAGAATTAATCTGCTCTACCCACGAAGGAACCCCTATTTATAAGCTGCCCTGGCCACTAGTGTTGTGTCTGACAGGCCTGAGTCCCGACCTAATGTCAGCTGTCAAGAGAGTGGACCCCATTCCGTCATGTGAGACCCGCCATGGAAAAAGTCTGTCATCTCTACCCATCCTTGGTATTTAGACACCTTTCCCCAGACTTTGGATGGAATCCCTGCCAATGGGGGAATCTGAAGCACATAGAGAAATCCTCTTTCCCCATGGCAATCCCATGGGTATTGGGATGGGTGTCCAAACTTCAAATTGGGACAGCTGCATAGCCAATGAGACCAAGCTCACTCCTGCCGGCCGCCTTGGGCACAAACAGGCATTGTGACCCTCACCCTGAGTGTGCTTTCAACCAACCCTCTCAGTGGCACCAGCAGGATCCTGCATCACAGAACTGGTAAGCACCTATGCCCAAATCCTAACACTTGGTGAAGTTTTCTAGGCCAAGACACGGAGAGCCCATCTCAGGAATCCCTGTTTTGGGGCACCCCTAAGATGCAAAACAACACTCTTCCCTTCCCCCCAAAAATCCACCAAATTATGGGGAGCCACCTGTATCCTTAGAGAGGAAAAATCTCCCATGGATCCATGAGACCACAACTGCATTCCGAGGCCATCCTGAACAAATAATCCAGATAGAAAAGCCTGGGCAACTGCATTCCAGTCACCCTAATCCCAGTTCCTGACGTGCTGCCCTCCAGGTCTCAGCATTGGGCCTCCAATCACCTTGCCATGAACCCTAGCCAAATTTGTGTTTGCAGACTTCTTTCCTAAAACCATGGCTCACATGCCCTCCAGGATGGGGTCCCTGGAGCAACACCACAGGACCGTGCCTGCCATCCCCAAGGAAACTGTACCCATCACAGTTACTTAAACCTTCCAGATGAGGAGAAACCTGCAAGGCCCCAGAGCCCATTGTAAGATTGGCGTCCACTTCATACACAAATTCATAGTCTGAAACACCCTGATCACCTACATCAGGCAGACAGCCAAGTCAATGGTTCTGAGTCAGAAGATTGAACCTGACATGCCCCTAGAACCTCATTGGAATCCTAGATTAGGTTTTCAGGCGTCTGTCCTGAGGGACCTGTTCTGGAATTCCAACTTATGATACAACATGTGGTCCCTGAGCCACACAACAGAACATCTCCTGTCCCAAGAAGGAAACTGTTCTCTTTGACCTGTGCCAAACCATCAGTGTAGGAGACTCCTTCACGGCACCTTAGCCACCAGCACATTCTAAGATCTTGCTAGTAACAATCCAGCATTGTGACCCATCTTCATGAGACTCCATGTCAACTCACGGCCTTGGTACTTTGCCCCAGAGCCACCAGAACGAACCTGCCATGTTCCTCAGCTGCAATAGTCAATGCAGGTGGGCTTTCCAGGTATCCATGCAGGAGAGCTCTGATCCCCAATCTTTCCACATGGGGGACCCTGGACCAAAACATCCAGGCTCTACCTGCCCTGTAGCAGAAATCCTTGCTATTTGGAGCATCTCACAATCATTAGCGTGGGAAATCCTCCATGGCCTCTTGACGACACCCCTCCATTTGTAGGTCATCATAGACACAAACTCCAGTGTGAGCAAACATCTGACATCTGTCCTTACTCAAGTGATGGATATCTCTAATCAGCCGCTGCACATTGGAACTGATTTCCGCTTGGCACTGAATTGAACTGCAGCTTCTGTTTACAATTAAAACCTCACCCTGGTAGTCCCCAAGCCCTCTTGATGAGGAATTTTGGAGCCCCAAGGCAGCATTCTGCCTTACACATAGAAAATTGAAATCCCTGGTGTGTCTGCCCAGAAACCCCACATGAGGATCAATCTGCTTGTCCCTTGAGGAAACCCCGATTTATAGGCTGCCCTGGCCACTAGTGCTGTGTCTGACAGAGCCTGAGTCCCAACCTAGTGTCAGCAACCCAGAGAGTGGGCCCCATATCCATCATATGAGACCCGCCTGGGACAAGTCCGTCATCTCTACCCATCCTTTGTATTCCGGAACAATTGCCCCACACTTTTGGTGGAATCCCTGCCAATGGGGGAACCTGAAATACATAGAGAACTCCTCCTACCCCGTGACAGGAAACCTGGGTATTGGGATGGGTGTCCAATCCTCAACGAGGGAGACAGATTCATGGCTAATGAGACAATGCCCACACTTGAGGGATGCCCTGGGCACAGTCAATGTGATCCTCAGTCTGAGCAGGTTTTCTTTTCTTTCTTTTTTTTTTTTTTTTAATTCTGAGCAGGTTTTCAAACAAGCTCTCTCATTTGCACCAGCAGGATCCCGCATTGCAGGTCTGATATACCCCACGCCTAAATTCTAACCCTTGGTGGGATTTTCCAGGCAAGTAAACCCAGAGCCTTCCTCAGGAATCCCTGTTTTGCTGCACCCCTAAATTGTAAAACAGCACTCTTCCTTTCCCGAAAAAGCCACAAAACTATGGGGAGCTGCCAGGATCCTTAGAGAGGAAATGTCTCCCATGAAACCATGAGACCACACCTGCAATACGAGGCCATCCTGGACACACAATCTAGATAGAAATGCCTGTGCTACATTCTTCCAGGTCCCCTAATTACAGTTCCTGATGAGCTGCCCTCCTGGTCTATTCATTGGGCCTGTGATCACCTCACCACACACCCTAAACCGAATTTGTCCTTGCAGACTTCTCTCCCAAAACCATGGGTCACGTGCCCTCCAGGATAGGTTCTGTGGATCCACACCACAGGACTGTGCCTGCCATTCCCAAAGAAACTGTCCTTTCCAAAGTTTCCCAAACCTTCCAGATTAGGAGATAGCTGCAAGACTCCTGAGCCCACCCCTATATTGGCAGCCGCTCTCTATGACAATGTGCCGTCAGAATCTCCCAGATCACCTACATCCAGGCAGACAGCTAAGTCAATGTTCCTGAGTCAGAAGATTGAACCTGACATGCCCCTAGGACCTCAATGGAACCCTAGATTAGGTTTTCAGGCATCTGTCCTCAGAGGCCTGTTCTGGAATACCAACTTATGATACATCATGTGGTCCCTGAGCCACACAACAGACCATCTCCTGTCCGCAGAATGAAACCGTGTCTTTCGATCTGAACCAAACCCTCAGGGTAGGAGAATACTGCACGGCACCTTAACCACCAGCACATTCTAAGATCTCCCTGATAACAAAGAAGCATTGTGGCCCATCTGCAAGAGATTACATGTCAACGTAAGGCCTTGGTCCTTCCCCACAGAGCCACTAGAACGAACCTGCCATGTTCCTCAAATGCAATGGTCAATGGAGGTGTGCTTTCCAGGCATCCATGCTGGAGAGCTCTGCTACCCAGACTTTCCACATGGGGGACCCTGGAGAAAACAAACCAGACTCCACCTGTCCAGTAGAAAGAAACCTTGCTGTTTGGAACATCTCACAAGCCTCAGCGTGGGAAATCCTCCATGACCTCTTGAGGCCACTCCTCCATTGGTCCGTTATCATAGACACAAACTCCAGTGTGTGCAAACATCTGACATCCATCCTTACTCAGGTGCTGGATATCTAGAATAAGTCAATGCACATTGGAACTCCCTTCCACTTGCCACTGATTTGAACCAAAGCTTATGTTTAGAATTCCATCCTCACCCTACTGGTCCCAAGCCCTCTTGATAGGGAATTCTGGAGCCACAATGCAGCATTCTGCCTTCCTCATAGAAAGAAGAAGTGCCTGGTGAGTCTGTCCAGAAACCCCACATGATGATCAATCTGTTTGGCCCTCGAGGGAACCCCAATTTATTGGCTGCCCTAGCCATTAATGCTGTGTTTGACAAAGCCTGAGCCCGACCTACTATCACCCACTCAGAGACCCGTCTCCTTATCCACCATGTGAGATCGGCCATGGCGCAAATCCATCATCTTTACCCATTCTTGGTATGCAGGCACCTGTCCGCAGACCTCTGCTGGAATCCCTGCCAATGGCGGAACCTAAAGCACAATAGAGAACTCTTCCTTCCCCATGGCAGGAAACCTGGCTGTTGGGATGGATGTACAACTCTCAAAGTGGGATCCAGTTGAAAGGCCAATGAGACCACGTCCACTCTTGAGGTCCAACCTGGGCAAAAACAGGCATTGTGACCCCCAGCCTGAGCATGCTTTCAAGCAAGCCCTCTCAATTGCACCAGCAGGATCCCGCATTGCAGTCCTGGTATGCCTGTGGGCCCAAATCCTAACCCTTGGTGGGATTTTTTAGGCGCCCAGACCCAGAACCCTTCTCTGGAATCCCTGTTAGGGGCGACCCTAAGATTGAAAACAACTCTCTTTCCTTCCTCTAAAGCCACCAGACTATGGGGAACCACCAGGATCCTTAGAGAAGAAAAACCCCCAAGGACACAGGACACCACACCTGCATTCCGAGGCCATCCAGGACACACAATCCAGATAGAAAAGCCTGTGCTACCACCTTCCAGTCATGCTAATTACAGTTCCTGACAAACTGCTCTCTAGGTCTACACCTTGGGCCGGCAATCACCATACCACTAACCCTAAACCAAATTTGTGTTTACAGACTTCTCTCCCAAAACCATGGCTCATATGCCCTCAAGAATGCGGTCTCTGGATCCCACAGGACTGTGCCTGCCATCCCCAGGGAAATTGTGCCAGTCACAGTTGCCCAAACCTTCCAAATTAGGAGAAACCTGCAAGACCCCTGAGCCCACCCCAACATTGGCGTCTGCTCTGTACGCAAATACAGTCTGAAACTCCCTGATCATCTACATCCAGGCATACAGACAATTTCAATGGTCCTAAGATAGAAGATTGAAACTGTCATGCCCGTAGGACTTCATTGGAACCCTAAATTAGGTTTTCAGTCATCTTTCCTCTGGGGCCTGTTCTGGAATACCAACTTATGATACAACAGGTGGTCCCTGAGCCTCATAAAAGAACGTCTTCCGTCCCCTGAAGAAAACTGCTCTTTGACCTGTGCCAAACCCTCAGTGTAGGAGAATCCTGCATGGCACCTTAGCCACCAGCACATTCTAAGATCTCCTTGGTAACAAAACAGCATTGTGGCCCATCTGCAAGGGATTCCATGTCAACTCAAAGCCTTGGTCCTTTGCCCCAGAGCCACCAGAATGAAGCTGCCATTTTCCTCCGCTGCAATAGAGAACTGAAGTGTGCTTTGCAGGCATCCATGCCAATAATTTGGTGCCTTTCTCGGGAAATGGAAGAGTGCTGTTTTCCATCTTAGGGGTGCCCCAAAACAGGGATACAAGAGACATTCTCTGGGTCTGGGCCCCTACAAAATCCCACTAAGTGTTAGGATTTGGGCCTAGGGGCATACCAGGCCTGCAATGAGGGATTTTGGAGGAGCAACTGACAGCGTTTGTTTGAAAGCAGGCTCAGGCTGAGGGTCACCGTGCCTGCTTGTGCCCAGGTTGGCTCTCAGGAGAGGGCGTAGTCTCATTTGCAATGCAGCTGGCTCCCACACTGAGGGTTGAACACCCATCCCAAAAGCCAGGATTTCTGCCATGGTGAAGGAGAAGTTCTCTATCGTGCTTCAGGTTCCCCAATTGTTAGGGATTCCAGGAAAGGTCTGGGGACAGATGCCTGAATACCAAGGATGGGTAGAGTTGACAGCCCTGGTACAGGGCTGTTCTCACATGCTGGATATGGGCCCTGCCCTCTGGGTGGCTGACACGAGGTTGGGGATCAGGTTCTGTCAGACAGAACACTAGTGGCCAGGACAGTCTATAATTCAGGGTTCCCTCAAAGCAGGAGTAGATTGATCCTCATGTGGGGTTCCTGGGCAGACTCACCAGGCACTTCTTCTTTTTATGGGGAAGGCAGAATGCTGCATTGTGGCTCCAGAATTCCCTATCAAGTGGGCTTAGGGACCAGTAGGGTGAGAATGGAATTGGAAACACATGCTATGGTTAAATTCAGTGCCAGGTGGAAGGCAGTTCCAATGGGCTGCTTCTTATGCGAGATATCCAGCATGTGACTAAGGGTGGATGTCAAATGTTTGCACACACTGGAATTTGTGTCCATGGTGACCGACAAATGGAGGGTTGGCATCAAGAAGCCATGGAGAATTTCCCTTGCTGAGGCTTGTGAGATGCTCCAAACAGCAAGGTTTCTTTCTACTGGACTGTTGGAGTTTGGCGTGTTAGCTCCAGGGTCCCCCATATGGAAATTTTGGGTAACAGAGCTCTCCCACATGGATGCCCAGAAAGCATATCTCAATGGACCACGCAGCTGAGGAACAGGGAAGTTTCGTTCTGGTGGCTCTGGGGTGAAGTTCCAAGGCCTTTAGTTGACATGGAATGTCTTTTACTGGGGTTAGGATGGTGATTTGTTACCAGGGAGATCTTAGACTGTGCTGGTGGCTAAAATCTCATTCAGTAATCTCCTACCTAGAGGGTTTGACACAGGTCTAAGAGTACGTTTCCCTTCTGGGGACAGGCGTTTTTCTGCTGTGTAGCTTAGGGACCACATGTTGTATCATAAGTTGGTATTCCAGAACAGGCCTCTGAGGACAGATGCATGAAAACCTAATTGGGGTTCTTGTGATGATTTCCTAGGGGCATGTGTGTTTCAATCTTCAGACTCTGGATCACTGACTTGATTGTCTGCCTAGACGTAGGGAATAAGGGTGTTTCAGACTGTGCATTTGCATCTAGAGCAGCCTCCAATATTGTGGTGGGCTCAGGGACCTTGCATGTTTTTCTAATCTGGAGGGTTTTGGCAAGTGGGTTGGGTAAAGTTTCCTTGGGTATGACAGGCAAAGTCCTGTGATGTGGCTCCAGAGACAACATCCTGGAGGGAATGTGATCCATGGTTTGAGAGGGAAGTCTGCAAAACAAACTGGGGTTAGGAGTAGTGGCGATGTGATCGCAGACTCAGTGTGTAGACCTAGAGGGCAGTTCATCAGGAACTGTAATTAGGGTAATGCGAGGCAGTAGCACAAGCTTTTATATCTGGACTCTTGTCCCGGATGGCCTCGGAATGCAGATGTTGTCTCATGGGTACATGGGAGATTTTTCCTCTCTTAGATCATAGTGACTCCCAATAGTTTGGTGGCCTTTTTGGGGAAGTGAATAGTGCTATTTTCCATCTTAGGGGTGACCCAAAACAGGGATTCCAGATATAGGCTCTGGGTCTGTTCCCCTGGAATATCCAACAAGGGTTAGTATTTGGGACAAAGGGCATACCAGGCCTTCAATGCGGGATCCTGGTGTATTTTGCCTCAGGTGTCCCCCCAATACAGGGATTTTAGAGTGGAGTTGTGGGTACTGACATCTGCAATACCTGCGCTCTGGTAGGGCCTGGGGGACTATGTGCATGGCAAGCCCCATATGTGGGCTCTTGGTCCAGCCACTGAGAGGCGTTAGTTGAATACGGGACTCACACTGAGGGTCACAATGCATGTCTGTGCCCAAGGCGGCCCTCAGGCACTGGCGTGGCCTCTTGTAACACGCAGGTTTTCCTACACTGAGCATTGTACAACATGACAAACACAAAGTTTCTTGCGAGAAGGAGGAATTCTGATTTTTGCATCACGTTCAACCCTGGGAAGTGATTGGAGATAAGGTCTAGTTTCTGAAGCCTGCAAACCGAGGTGGGGAAGAGATGGCGACCTAAGGCCATGGCGGGTCTGATGTGTTCAGTTTGGGGCCAGCTGTCTGGGTGTCGTGGGATGTATGGTCTCAGGCTGTGCCAGACAGGGCATTAGTCCACAGGGTAGGCTGTATAATTGCTTTACAGTCGAGTGGCGTGCATTAGATAATCATTTGGGGTTTCTTATTAGCAACATAGGGCAAAGTTTTTCTTCTGGAGAGCAGGCAGAGTGCTGCATTGTGGCTCCAGAATTCCCAAACTGGAGGGATTTTGGGTCAGGAGAGTGAGGACGGAAGTCTGAGAACACAAGCTAGGCTTAGGTTTCGGGGCAAGGACACGGCAGGCACACTCTGCAGAGCTGAATTGAGATCTCATGCATCTGAAGTCAGGGCAAGGATCAGATGTTGGCTCATGTTGGAGATTCTGTCCATGTTGGCCCCTTCATTAAAGGGGGTGCATTACGAGTCCATGGAGGTTTTCCCATGATGTGAGTTGTGAGATGCTCCAAACCACAAGGATTCCTTCAGCAGGACAATTAAGACCTGTTGGATGGCTCCAGGACGTCCAATAAGGAAGTTCTCCAGAGCAGGGTTCTAAGGATGGATGCCTGGGCAGCCGGCCTCACATTCTAATTGTCTCCTAGTGACAAGACACGTTTGATCTGCTGGATGTGGGGTAGAAACCGAGGGGGCTGAGTTGAAATGGACTTTCCTGAGGATGGATAATAATGTGGGTTTGAGTCCATAGAGACCTTGGAATGGGGCAGTGGCACCAGGGCCCTGAAGGATTCTCCTAACCAGAGGTTTTGACACAGCTCCAATGAGCAAGGTATCCGTGTGTAGACAAGATTTGTTCTCATTTGTGCCTCAGAAAACCATCGTATGCTGGTATTGGAAACCAGGCCTCTGAGCAGAGATGCCTGAAAACCAAAGCAATGGATCAGATTAGGGCCTAGCGGCCTCTCCGGTTCAATCTTCTTCTCTGGGGACAACTGTCGACGGGTCTGAGTGGAGGTAGCTGCTCAGCTGGTGTCTGATCAACCCTTTTTGTCCTGGGAGGCCTATACTATTGGGATGACCTCAGTGACTTTGGAGGTTTCTCCTAATTTGCAAGGTTGTGGCCAATGGAATGGGAAGAATTCCTTGGAGAGGGAAGGCACAGTCCTGAGGTGTGGCTCCAGGGACCCAAGCATTGAGGGTGTGTGTTCCAGGGCTGTTGGGACAGAAGTCTGAAAACACAAACTTTGCTTAGGATTGGGGATGTAGGTATGGCAGGCCTGATCTATAGACAGTGATGAGAACTCTTTGGTATATGAACAAGGGGTGAGTGTGAGGCACTTGTTCAAGGTTTTGTCTCTGGATTTTGTGTCACTGATGGCCGTGGAATGTCGGGGTGGCCTCATGGGCTATGGATGAGACTTTCTCCCTGGAGTTTGGCATGATCACAAGAGTTTTGGGTCATTCTGTGGGAAGCAAGGAGGCCTTTCTGTTTTTTACCTCAGGTATACCACCAAAAGAGGCATTCCAGAGCAGAGTCCTGGGGAGGGTCGACTAGACAACCCGACCTCTGGTTAACATTGGGGAACTAGGGTTATGGCAAGCCCCATATGCGGACTCTTGGTCCAGACACTGAGAGGCCTTCCTTGAGGATAGGGCTCACCCTGAAGTTCACAATGTGTATTTGTGCCCAACGAGCCCCTCAAGCCTGGGTGGAGCCTAATGTACCATGCTGGTTTCTCCTACACTGAACATTGCACAACATGCCAACCACAAGTTTTCTGGCCATGGGAAAGGAGGATTTCTGATTTCTGCAACACGTTCACCCCTGGACAGTGATTGGAGTTAAGGTCTAGGTTCTGAAGCCTGAAAGCTGAGGTTGGGAAGAGATGAAACCTAAGGCCATGGCGTTTCTGATGTGCTCAGTGTTCAGCCAGCTGTTGAGTGTGGGTAGGGAGTTATGGGCTCAGGCTGTGGCAGACAGGGAATTTGTGCCCGGGCTAGACTGTATCATTTAGGTGAAGTTGAGTTTCATGCAGGTTGATTCTCATTTGTGGCTACCGGGTAGCCCCAGAGGGCAACGTTTTTCTTTGGGAGGGCATGCATAGTGGCACACTTTGGCTCCGGAATTCCCAAACTCGAGGGTTTGTGGGCAAGGAGTGTGAGAATGAAGTCTGAGTATACAAGCAAGACTTAGGTTTTGGGACGAGGGCACAGCAGTCACCCTCTGCAGAGATGATTCAAGATCTTGTGCACCTGGAGACAGAGCTAGGATCAGACGTTGGTTCAGGTTGGAGTTTCTTTCCATGACAACCCATTCATGAAGGGGAGGGTCTCACGAGGCCATGGAGGTTTTCCCATGATGGGAGGTGTGAGATGCTCCAAACTGCAACGATTCTTTCTGTGGGACAGTCAAGACCTGTTGGATGGCTCCAGGACGTCCCATAAGGAAGTTCTCCAGAGCCGGGTTCTAAGGGAGGATGTCTGTTCAGTCCGCCTCCCATTCCAGTTGTCTCCTAGCGACAAGGCAAGTTCGATCTGCTGACTCTGGGGGAGCAACTGAGGGGGCTGAGTTGAAATGGACTCTCCTGAGGATGGGTCATAATGTGCGTTTGTGTCCATGGAGACCTTGGAATGAGGCGGTAGATCCGGGGCCCTGAAGGATGTTCATAACTGGAGGGTTTGATGGAGCTCCAAGGAGTATTTTTCCTATGTGGAGATGAGAATTGTGTTGATGAGTGCCTAAGGGATCTCATATATGCTGGTATTGGAAACCAGGCCTCTGAGGAGAGATGCCTGGAAACAAAAGCAATGGATCTCAATAGGGCCTTGGTGCCTGTCTGGTTCAATCTTCTTCTCTGGGGCTATCTGTCTACGGGTCTGAGGGCAGGTAGTTGCTCAGATTGTGTCAGATCGCCCCTGTTTGTCCTGTGCGGCCTATAATATTGGGATGGCCTCGGAACATTGGAATTTTCTCCTAATCTGTAGGGTTGTGGCCAATGGACTGGGCAGAATTAAAGAATCCTGAGGTGTGGCTGTAGGGGTCCCAGCCTGGAGGGGGTGTGGCCAGGCCTGTGGGAACAGAAGTCTGAAAACAAACTCCGCTTAGGATTTGGGATGTATGTAAGGCACACCTGATCTACAGACCGTGAAGAGAACTCTTTGGGAAAAGAAAAAAGGTGAGTTTGAGGTGCTTGCTCAGCTTTTGTCTTTGCATTTGTGTCAACAATGTGGGTGGAATGTTGGCGTGGCCTCATGGGCCATGGATATTTTTCCTTCTCTGAGGATTTGGCCTGATACCAAGAGTTTGGGTACATTCTATGGGATGGGAGGAGTACTTTCTGGTATGTATGTATGTATTTATGTATGTATGTATGTATGTATGTATTTATTTATTTATACCTCCTGTGTTCCACCAAAAGAGGGATTCCAGAGCAGAGCCCTTGGCAGGGGAAAATTGAAAACCCCACCTCTGGTTAAGTTTGGGGGCCAAGGGGCATGGCAAGTACCATATGCAGAATCTTAGTCCAGACACTGAGAGGCCTTCCTTGAGGAGAGGGCTCACGCTGAGGGTCACAATGCCTATTTGTGCCCAACAAGGCCTCAAGCATGGGTGGGGCTTACTGGGCCACGCTGCTTTCTCCTAAACTTAACGTTGGAGAACATGCCAACCACATGGTTTCTGGCCATGGGGAAGGAGGAGTTCTGATCTACATCACGTTCAACCCTGGACAGTGATTGGAGTTTGGGTCTAGGTTCTGAAGCTTGAAAACCGATGTTGGGAAGAGATGAAGACCTAAGGACCTAGTGCATCTGATGAGGTCAGTCTGCAGCCAGCTGTTGAGTGTAGGTCCGGAGGTGTGTGCTCAGGCTCTGTCAGACAGGGCATTAGACAGGGTAGACTGTATAATTGGGGTGCAGTCGAGTGGCGTTCAGGTTGATCCTCATTTGGGGTTTCTGGGTAGCTCCATAGGGCAACGCTTTTCTTCTGGAGGGCAGGAAGAGTGCGGCATTGAATTCCAGAATTCCCAAACTTGAGGGCTTGTGGGTCAGGAGTGTGAGGACAGAAGTCTAAGAACACAAGCTAGGCTAAGGTTTCTGAGCAAGGGCACGGCAGTCACACCCTGCAGAGCTGAATCAAGATCTCATGTACCTGAAGCCAGGGCGAATATCAGATGTTTGCTTAGGTTGGAGCTTCTGTCCATGACGACCCCTTTATAAAGTGGAGTGTCTCACGAGACCATGGATGTTTTCTCACGATGGAAGTTGTGAGATGCTCCAAACCACAAAGACTCCTTCTATGGGACACTCGAGACCTGTTGGATGGCTCCAGGATGTTCCATATAGAATGACTCCAAAGCAGGGTTCTAAGAATGGATGGCTGGGCAGCCTGCCTCCCATTCCAGTTGTCTCCTAAAAACAAGGCAGGTTCATTCTGCTGTCTCTGGGGGAGAAACCAAGGGGGTTGAGTTGAAATGTGCTCTCCTGAGGATGGGTCATAATGTGGGTTTGTGTCATTGGAGACCTTGGAATGGTGCGCTTGATCCAGGGCCCTTAAATATTCTCCTACCTGGAGGTTTTGACAGAGCTCCAAAGAGTATATTTCCTATGTGGAGGCGAGATTTTTCTGATGAGTGACTCAGTAATCCCCCATATGCTGGTATTGGAAACCAGTCCTCTGAGGACAGATGCCTGGAAACAAAAGCAATGTATCTGCTTAGGGCCTAGGTGCCTGTCCGGTTCAATCTTCTTCTATGGGGATATCTCCCTCTAGGTCTGAGTGGAGGTAGTTGCTCAGCTTGGGACAGATCGCCCCTCTTTGTCCAGTGAGGCCTACACTATTGGGACGGCATCGGGAACTTTGGAGTTTTCTCCTAATATCTAGAGTTGTCTCCAATGGAATGAGCAGGATTCCCTTGGAGAAGCAGGCACAGTCCTGAGATGTGGCTCCAGGGCCCCCAGCCTGGAGGGTGTGCGGGCCAAGACTGTCATACAGAAGTCTGAAACACAAACTCATCTTATGTTTGTGGATGTAGGTATGACAGGCCCGATCTACAGACTGTGAGGAGAATTATTCTGGCTATGAACAAAGGGCGAGTGTGAGGCACTTGCTCAGTCTTATGTCTCTGTATTTTGTGTCAATGGTGGCCTAGGAATGTTGGGGTGGCCTCCTGTGTCATGGACAAGTCTTTCTCTCTAGGGATTTGGCCCAATCCCAAGTGGTTTGGGTCATTCTGTGGATGGGAGAAGTCCTTTCTGTATTTATTTATCTCAGGTGTCCCACCAAAGAGAGATTCCAGAGCAGATCCCTGAGTAGGGGTGACTAGATATCTTGACCTCTGCTTAAGTTTGGGAGACTTGGGGCATGGCATGCCCCATATGTAGCTCTTGGTCCAGCCACTGAGTGGTTTTACTTGAGGACAGGGGTTAGCTGAGGGTCACAGTGTATGTTTGTGCCTATCGCGGCCCTCAAGCATGGGTGGGGCCTCATGGGCAACACTGGTTTCTCCTACAATGAACGTTGAAAAGCATGTCAACCACAATGTTCTGGCCAGGGTGGAGGGAGGAGTTCTGATTTCTGCATCATGTTCACCCCTGGGAAGTGAGTGGAGATAAAGTCTAGGATTCTGAAGCCTGAAAACCGAGGTTGGGAAGAGATGACGACCTAAGGCCATGGAGGGTCCGATGTGCTCAGCATACTGCTAGTTGTTTGCACGTTGGTCGGGAGGTCTGGGCTCAGGCTGTGTCAGACAGGGATTAGGGCTCAGGCTAGACTGTATAATTGGGGTACAGTTGAGTGGCTTGCAAGTTGTTCCTCATTTGACATTTCTGGGTAGCCCCATAGGGCAATGTTTTTCTTCTGGAGGGCAGGTGGAGTGCTACATTGTGGCTCCAGAATTCCCAAACTGGAGGGCTAGTGTGCCAGTAGTGTGAGGACAGAAGTTTGAGAACACAAGTAAGTTTAGGTTTCGGGGTGAAGGCACGGCAGGCACACTCTGCAGAGTTGAAATGAGATCTCATGCATCAGAAGTCAGGGAGTGGATCAGACGTTGGCTCACGTTGGAGTTTCTGTCCAGGATGGCCCTTTCATGAAGGGAAGGGGACATCACGAGGCCATGGAACTTTTCCCACGATGGGAGTTGTTGTGAGATGCTCCATTCCGCAAGGATTCCTTCTGCTGGGCAGTTGAGACCTGTTGGTTTGCTCTAGGACGTCCCATATGGAACGACACCAGAGCAGGGTTCTAAGGAAGGATCCCTGGAGAGCCCGCCTCATATTCCAGTTGTATCATAGCAACAAGGCAGGTTCCATCTTCTGGCTCTGGGAGAGCAACCGAGGGTGCTGATTTGAAATGCACTCGCCTGCGGATGGGTCATAATGTGGGTTTGTATCCATGGAGACCTTGGAATGGGGCAATTGCTCCGGCGACCTGAATATTTGTTTGAACAGGAGGTTTTGACACAGCTCCAAAGGACATGTTTCCCATGTGGATATGAGATTTCCTCTGATTGGTACCCCAGGAAACCCCCTTATGCTGGTATTGGAAACCAGACCTCTGTGGAGAGATGCCTGGAGACAAAAGCAATGGATACAATCAGGCCCTAGGTGCCTGCCCAGTTTAATCTTCTTCTCTGGGCATGTCTGTCTAAGGGTCTGAGGGGAGGTAGCTGCTCAGCTTGTGACAGATTGCCCCTGTTTGTCCTGGGCGACCTGCACTATTGGGATGGCTTCGGGGACTTTGGAGGTTTCTCCTATTCTGTATAGTAGCGGACAATGGAATGGGCAGAATCCCCCTGGAGAGGTCAGGCACTCTCCTGAGTTGTGGCTCCAAGAGACCCAACCTGGAGGGTGTGTGGGCCAGGGCTGTTGGGACTGAAGTCTGAAAATAAAATCTCGGCTTAGGTTTGGGGATGTAGGATCAGATGTTGGCTCAGTTTGTAGTTTTTGTCTGTGATGGCCTCATCATGAAAGGGGGAGGGGCATCACGAGGCCATGGAGGTTTTCCCACGGTGGGAGTATGTGATGGTCCAAACCACAAGGATTCGTTCTGGGGGACAGTCGAGACCTGTTGGATGGATCCAGGACATCCCATATGGAAGTTATCCAGAGAAGGGTTCTATCGATGGATGCCTGGGCAACCCACCTCGCATTCCAATTGTCTCCTAACGACAAGGCAGGTTCGATCTCCTGGCTTTGGGTAGCAACCGAGGGGGCTGAGTTGAAATGGACTCTCTTGAGGATTGGTCATAATGTGGGACTGTGTCCATGGATACCTTGCAATGGGGCGGGAGTCTGGAGCCCTGAAGTATTCTCTTTACCGGAGGTTTTCACACAGCTCCAAAGAGCAAGATTCCCATGTGGAGAAGAGATTTGTTCTGATTGGTGCCTCAGGAACCCACATAAGCCGGTATTGGAAACCAGACATTTGAGGAGAGATGCCTGGAATCCAAAGCAATTGATCCCATGCGTGCCTAGGGTCCTGTCCGCATCAATCTTCTCTGGGCACATCTGTCTATGGTTCTGAGTGGAGTGGTCTATGGTTCTCAGCTTGTGTTTGTCCCGGGTGGCTTACACTAGTGGGATGGTCTCGGGGACTTTGGAGGTTTCTCCTAATCTGTAGGGCTGTGGCCGATGGAATAGGCAGAATTCCCTTAGAGAGTGCAGGCACCATCCTGAGATGTGGCCCCAGCTGTCCATGTGACGGTCGGGAGGTCTGGGCTCAGGCTGTGTCAGACAGGGCATTAGTGCCCAGGCTAGACTATATAATTGGGAAACAGTCGAGTGGGGTGCAGGTTGATCCTCATTTCATTTCTTGGTAGACCTAAGGGCAACATTTTTTCTTCCAGAGTGCAGGCAAGAGTGCTACATTGTGGCTCTGGAATTCTCAAACTGGAGGGTGTGTGGTCTAGAAGAGTGAGGACAAGCTACGCTTAGGTTTCTGGGCAAGGGCATGGTAGGCACACTCTGAAGAGCTGAATCGAGAGCTCGTGCATTTGAAGTCAAGGCTAGGATCAGCCATTGGTTCAGGTCGGATTTTCTGTCCATGATCCGCCTTCATGAAGATTGGGGACATCAAGTGCCCATAGAAGTTTTCCCACGATGTGAGTTGTGAGATGCTCCAATCCTCAAGGACTCCTGAAGGAGAGTTGAGAGCTGTTGGATGGCTCCAGGATGTCCCATAAGGAACAACGCAAGAGCAGGGTTCTAAGGATGGATGCCTGAAGAGCCCACCTCTCATTTCAATTGTCTCCTAGTGACAAGGCAGGTTCGATCTGTTGGCTCTCGGGGAGCAACTGAGGGGCTTGAGTTGAAATGGACTCTCCCAAGGATGGGTCATAATGTGGGATTGTGTCCATGGAGACCTTGGAATGGGGCAGTGGCTCCAATGACCTGATGGTTTCTCCTACCTGAAGGTTTTGACACAGCTCCATAGCACAAGTTTCCTATGTGGAGATGAGATTTTTCTGATCGGTGCCTCTGGAAAGCCCCATATGCAGGTATTGGAATCCAGGCCTCTGAGGAGAGATGCCTGGAAACAAAAACAATGGATCTGATAGGGATTAGGTGCTTGTCATGTTCAATCTTCTTTTCTATGGATATCTGTCTATGGGTGTAAGTGGAGGTAGTGGCCCAGCTAGTGTCAGATCACCCCTGTTTGTCGTGGACGTCCTACACAATTGGGATAGCCTTGGCGACTTTGAAGGTTTCTCCTCATCTGTAGGGTTGTGTCCAAAGGAATGAGAAGAAATCCCTTGGAAAGGGCAAGCACAGTCCTGAGGTGTTGCTCCAGGGACCCCAGCCTTGTGGGTGTGTAGGCCAAGACTGTGGGTATAGAATTCTGGAAAAAAAAAAAAACTCGCCTTATGCTTGTGGACATAGGTATTGCAGGCCCAATCTACAGACCGTGAAGAGAATTTTTTAGGCTATGAACAAAGGACGAGTGTGAGGCACTTGCTCAGTCTTATGTCTCTGGATTTTGTGTCAACAATGGTCATGGAATGTTGGGGTGGCCACATGGGCCATGGAAGAGTCCTTCTTTCTGGGGATTTGGCCTGATCCCAAGTGGTTGGGGTCATTCTGTGGATGTGAGGAGTCCTTTCTGTATTTATTTACCTCAGGTGTCCCACCAAAGAGAGATTCCAGAGCAGATCCCTGAGTAGGGGTGACTAGATATCTCGACCTCTGCTTAAGATTGGGAGACTTGGGGCATGGCAAGCCCCATATGTGGGCTCTTGGTCCAGCCCCCGAGAGGATTTACTTGAGGACAGGGCTCACGCAGAGGGTCCCAGTGTGTGTTTGTGCCCATGGTGGCCCTCAAGCATGGGTGCGGCCTCATGCGCAAGCTGGTTTCCCTTACAATGAATGTTGGACAACATTCCAACGAGAAGGTTCTGGCGACGGGGAAGGAGGAGTTCGGATTTCTGCATCACGTTTACCCGTGAGAAGTGACTGGAGATAAAGTCTAGGATTCTGAAACCTGAAAACCGAGATTGGGAAGAGATGACGACATAAGGCCATGGTACTTCAGATGTTCTAGTGTATGGCCAGCTGTCTGGGAGTCGGTCGGGAAGTCAGGCCTCAGGCTTTGTCAGATAGGGCATTAGTGCCCAGGCTAGACTGTATAATTGAGTTACAGTTGAGTGGCGTGCAGTTTGATCCTCTTTTGGGGTTTCTGGGTAGCCTCATAGGGCACAGTTTCTCTTCTGGAGGGCAGGCAGAGTGCTGCAATTTGTCTCCAGAATTCCCAAACTGGAGGGCTTGTGGCCAAAGAGTGTGGGGACGGAAGTCTGAAAACACAAACTAGACTAGGCTTAGGTTTGGGGGCGAGGGCACGGCAGTCACACTCTGCAGGGCTGAATCGAGATTTTGTGCATCTGAAGTCAGGGCGAGGATCAGGTGTCAGCTCAGGTTGAAGTTTCTGTCCACGATGTCTCCTACATGAGGGTGGGAGCTCACTAGGCCATGGAGGTTTGCCCACGGTGCGAGTGTGTGATGCTGCAAAGCACAAGGATTCCTTCTGCGGGAAAATCCCGACCTGTTGGATGGATCAAGGACGCCCCATAAGGAACTTTTCCAGAGCAGGGTTCTAACGATGGATGCCTGGAAAGCAAACTCGCATTCCAATTGTCTCCTAGCGACAAGGAAGGTTCAGTCTGCTGGCACTGGGTGAGCAACTGAGGGGTCTGAGTTGAAATGGACTCTCCTGAGCATGGGTCATAATTGGGTTTGTGTCCATGGAGACCTTGGAATGGGGTGGTGGCTCCGGGGTCCTGAAGGATTCTCCTAACCAGAGATTTTGACACAGTTCCAAAGTGCTGGATTCCCATGTGGACATGAGATTTGTTCTGATAGGTGCCACAGGAACCCCCATACACTGGTATTAGCAACCAGTCATCTGAGGAGAGATGCCTGGATTCCAAAGTATTGATCTGATTCATGCCTAGGGGCCTGTCTGCTTCAATCTACTCTGGGCACATCTGTCTATGGTTCTGAGAGGAGGTCGTTGCTCATCTTGTGACAGACTGAACCTGTTTGTCCCTGGCAGCCTACACTATTGAGATTGTCTCGGGGACTTTGGAGGTTTCTCCTAATCTGTAGGGTTGTGGTCAGTGGACTAGGCAGAAGTCCCTTAGAGAGTGCAGGCACAGTCCTGAGATGTGGCACCAGCTGTCTAGATGACAGTAGAGAGGTCCAGGCTCAGGCTCTGTCAGACAGGGCATTAGTGCCCAGGATAGACTGTATAATTGGGGTACAGTCGAGTGGCGTGCAGGTTGATCCTCTTTTGGGGTTTCTGGGTAGCCCCATAGGGCAACGTTTCTCTTCTGGAGGGCAGGCAGAGTGCTGCATTGTGTCTCCAGAACTCCCAAACTGGAGGGCTTGTGACCCAAGAGTGTGAGGACGGAAGTCTGAGAACACAAACTAGGCTTAGGTTTCGGGGCGAGAGCACGGCAGTCACACTCTGCAGAGCTGAATTGAGATCTCCTGCATCTAAAGTCAGGGTGAGGATCAGACATTGCCTCAGGTTGGAGTTTCTGTCCATGATGTGCCCTACATGAAGGTGGGGGCATCACTAGGTCATGGAGTTTTTCCCACGGTGTGAGTGTGTGATGCTGCAAACCACAAGGATTCCTTCTGCGGGGCAGTCCAGACCTGTCAGATGGATCCAGGATGTCTCATAAAAAAATTTCTCCAGAGCAGGGTTCTAACAATGAATGTCTGGGCAGCCCACCTCGTATTCCAATTGTATCCTAGCGACAAAACAGGTTCGATCTGCTTGCTCTGCAGGAGCAACCGAGGGGGCTGAGTTGAAATGGACTCTCCTGAGGATGGGTCATTATGTGACTTTGTGTCCATGGAGACCTTGGAGTGGGGCAGTGGCTCTGGCGCCCTGAAGCATTCTCCTAACCGGAGGTTTTGAGACAATTCCAAAGAGCAAGTTTCCCATGTGGAGACGAGATCTGTTCTGATTGTTGCCTCAGGAAACCCCATAAGCTGGTATTGGAAACCAGACATCTGAGGAGAGTGGCCTGTAATCCAAAGCAATGTATCTGATTAGGGCCTAGGGGCCTGTCCACTTCAATATTTTTCTCTGAGAACATCAGTCTATGGTTTTGTGTGGTAGTCGTTGCTCAGCATGTGTCAGATCACCCCTGTTTGTCCCAGGAGGGTTACAATATTGGCATGATCTTGGGGACGTTGGAGGTTTCTCCTAATCTGTAGGGTTGTGGAAAATGGAATGGGTAGAATTCCCTTGCAGAGGGCAGGACAGTCCTTTAGTGTGGCCACAGCTGACTGGGTTTCGTTCAAGAGGTTCCGGCTCAGGCTGTGTTAGGGCATTAGTGCGCAGGGTAGACTGTATAATTGGGGTACAGTCGAGTGGCATGTAGGTTGACCTCATTTGGTGTTTTTCGTAGCCCCAGGGGCAACGTGTTTTTTTTTTTTTTTTGTGTGTGTGTGTGTGTGTGTGTGTGTGTGTGTGTGTGTTGTCTGGAGGGCAGGCATAGTGCTGCATTGTGGCTCTGGAATTCCCAAACTGGAGGGCTTGTTGGCCAGAAGAGTGAGGACAGAAGTCTGAGAACACAAGCTAAGCTTAGGTTTTGGGGCGAGGGCACGGCAGGCACACTCTGCAGAGCTAAATTGAGATCTCGTGCATCTGAAGTCAGGGCAAGGATCAGACATTGGCTCAGGTTGGCATATCTGTCCATGATCCCCCTTCATGCAGGGGCTGGGCATCATAAGGCCATGGAGGTTTTCCCACGATGGTAGTTTTGAGATGCTCCAATCCACAAGGTTTCATTTTCCAGGACATTTGAAACCTGTCGGATGGCTCCAGGACATACCATACGGAGAGACACCAGAGCACGGTTCTAAGGGTGGAGGCCTGGAGAGCCTGCCACACATTCCAATTGTCTCCTAGCAACAAGAGAAGTTTGATGTGCTGACTCTGGGTGAGCAACCGAAGGGGCTGTGTTGAAATGGACTCTCCTGAGGATTGGTCATAATGTGGGTCTGTGTCCATGGAGACCTTGGAATGGGGCAGTATCTCCAGGGACCTGAAGGTTTATCCCAACTAGAGGTTTTGACACATCTCCAAAGAAAAGTTGCCCATATGACACGAGATTTGTTCTGATTGGTACCTCAGAAAACCCCCACATGATGGTATTGGAAATCAGGCCTCTGAGGAGAGATGCCTGGAAACAAAAATAATAGATCCGATTAGGGCGTACGTGCCTGTATGGTTCTATCTTCTTCTCTGTGGCTATCTGTCTATGGGTATGAGTGGAGGTCTTTGCTCAGCTTGTGACAGATTGTCCCTGTTTGTCCTGGGCAACATACACTATTGGGATGGCCCTAGGGACTTTGGAGGTTTCACCTAATCTGTACGGTAGTGGCCAATGAAATGGGCAGAATTCCTTTGGGGAGAGCAGGCACAGTCCTGAGTTTTGGCTCAAGGGGACCCAGCCTGGAGGGTGTGTGGCCAGAATTGTTGGGACAGAAGTCTGAAAACACAAATTCGGCTTAGGTTTGTGGACATAGGTATGGCAGGCCCGATCTACAGACTGTGAGGAGAATTTTTCGGGCTATGAACAAATGGTGATTATGAGGCGCTTGCTCAGCTGTTGTCTCTGGATTTTGTGTCAACGGTGGATGTGGAATGTCCAGTGGCCTCATGGGGCATGGACGAGTCTTTCTCTCTGGGATTTGGCCAGATCCCAAGAGTTTGGGGTCATTCTGTGGATGGGAGGAGTCCTTTCTGTCTTTTGTCTGTTTGTTTGTTTGTTTGTGTTTGTGCCCATCATGGCCCTCAAGCATGGGCAGGGCCTCATGGGCCACACTGTTTTCTTCTACACTGAACATTGGACAACATGCCAACCACAAGGTTTCTTGCTATGGGGAAGGAGAAGTTCTGATTTCTGCATCACGTACACCGCCTGGCAGTGAGTGGAGATAAGGTGTAGGTTCTGAAGCCTGAAGACCGAGGTTGGGAAGAGATGATGACCTAAGGCCATGGCATGTCTGATGTGCTCAGTGTGCCGCCAGCTGTCTGGGTGTCGGTCACGAAGTCTGGGCTCAGGCTGAGTCAGACAAGGCATTACTGCTCATGCTGGACTTTGTAATTGGGGTACTGTCTACTGGCATGCAGGTTGATCCTCATTTGGGTCTCTGAGTAGCCCCATAGGGCAATGGTTTTCTTCTGTAAGGCAGGCAGAGTGCTGCATTGTGTCTCCATAATTCCCAAACTGGAGGGGTTGTGAGCCAGGAGTGGAAGGATGGAAGTCTGAGAACACTAACTAGTCTTAGGTTTTTGGGCAAGGGAATGGCAGGCACACTCTGCAGAGCTGAATTGAGATCTCGTGCATCTGAAGTCAGGGCAAGGATCAGACATTGCCTCAGGTTGGAGTTTCTGTCCATGATGATCCCTACATGAAGGTGGGGACATCACAAGGCCATGGAGTTTTTCCCACGGTGTGATTGTGTGATGATGCAAACCACAAGGATTCCTTCTGCAGGACAGTCTAGACCTGTCGGATGGATCAAGGACGTCTCATAAAAAATTTCTCCAGAGCTGGGTTCTAATGATGGATGCTTGGGCATCCCAACTCACATTCTAAACTTCTCTTAGCGACAATGTAGGTTCGCTCTGCTGGCTTTGGGGGAACAATGTAGAGGGGGGTGAGTTGAAATGGAGTCTCCCAGGATGGGTCATAATGTGGGTTTGTGTCCATGAAGAACTTTGAATGGGGCACTGGCACTGGCACCGGCACCCTGAAGAATTCTCATAACCGGAGGTATTGACACAGATCCAAAGAGCAAGTTTCCCATGTGGAGATGAGATTTG
Organism: Neogale vison; assembly: GCF_020171115.1. NCBI lineage: Eukaryota > Metazoa > Chordata > Mammalia > Carnivora > Mustelidae > Neogale > Neogale vison. Next base: position 193,601,522 of record NC_058093.1, read on the forward strand.
TTCTGATTGTTGCCTCAGGAAACCCCATAAGCTGGTATTGGAAACCACACCTCTGAGGAGAGATGCCTGGATACCAAAGCAATGGATCCGATTAGGGCCTGTCCGCTTCTAACTTCTTGTCTGGGAACATGTGTCTACAGTTTTGAGTGGCATTCGTTTCTCAGCTTGTGTCTATTCGCCACTGTTTCTCCCAGGAAGCCTACACTATGGAAAGGTCTCGGGGTCTTTGGAGGTTTCTCGTAATCTGTAGAGTTGTGGCCAATGGAATGGGCAGAATTCCCTTGGAGAGGGCAGACACAGTCCTGAGATGTGGCCCCAGTTGTCCGGGTGTCGGTCGGGAGGTCTGGGCTCAGGCTGTGTCAGACCACGCATGAGTGTGCAGGGTATATTGTACAATTGGGGTACAGTCGAGTGGGGTGCAAGTTGATACTCATTTGGGGTTTCTGGGTAGTCCAATAGGGCAAAGTTTTTCTTCTGAAGGTCAGGCAAGTTGCTGGATTGTGGCTCCTGAATTCCCAAACTGGAGGGCTTCTGGCCCAGGAGTGTGAGGAAGGAAGTCTGAGAACACAAGCTAGTCGTATGTTTCAGAGCTAGGCCACAGCAGGCAAACTCTGCTGAGCTGAATCGAGATCCCGTGGATATGAAGTCAGGGTGAGGATCAGACTTTGGCTTAGGATGGAGTTTCTGTCCATTTCCCCCTTCACAAAGGGGCGGGCGCATAATGGCCATGGTGGTTTTGCCAAGATGGGAGTAGTGAGATGCTCCAATCCCCAAGGATTCATTCTGCCGGACAGTGGAGACCTGTCGGATGGCTCAGGACATCCATTACAGAACGACACCAGAGCAGGGTTCTAAGGATGGAATCCTGAGCAGCCCACCTCGCATTCCAATTATCTACTTGCTCAGGCTAGACTGTATGATTTGTGTACAGTCGAGTGGCATGCAGGTTGATCCTCATTTGGGGTTTCTGGGTAGCCCCACAGGGCAAAGTTTTTCTTCTGGAGGGCAGGAAGAATGCTGCATCGTGCCTCCAGAATTCCGAAACTGGAGGGCTTGTCAGCCAGGAGTGTGAGGAAGTCAGAAAACACAAGCTAGACTTAGGTTTCTGGGCTAAGGCACAGCAGGCACACTCTGCACAGCTGAATCAAGATCTCACACATCTGAAGTCAGGGCGAGGATCAGACATTGCCTCAGATTGGAGTGTCTGTCCATGATGTCCTGTACATGAAGGTGGGGGCATCACGAGGCCATGGAGGGTTGCCCACGGTGTGAGTGTGTGATGCTGAAAATCACAAGGATTCCTTCTGCAGGACCATCGAGATCTGTCAGATGGATCAAGGACACCCCATATGGAACTTATCCAGAGAGGGGTTCTAACCATGGATGCCTGGCAGCCCAACTCGCATTCCAATTGTCTCCTAGCGACAAGGCCAGTTCGATCTGATGGCTCTGGGGAGCAACCGTGGGGGCTGAGTTGAATGGACTCTCCTGAGGAGTGGACGTAATGTAGTTTTGTGTCCATGAAGACCTTGGAATGGGCTGGTGGCTCCAGGGACCTGAAGGTTTTTCCTAAAGAGGTTTTGAGACAGCTCCAAAGAGTACGTTTCCCATATGGAGACGAGATCTGTTCTGATTGGTACCTCTGGAAACCCCCTTATGCTGCTATTGGAAACCAGGCCACTGAGGAGAAATGCCTGGAAACAAAAGCAATGGATCTGATTAGGGCCTAGGTGCCTGTCCAGTTCAATCTTCTTCTCTGGGGATATCTGTCTATGGGTCTGGGTGGAGGTCGTTGCTCAGCATGTGACAGATCTCCCCTGTTTGTCCTGGGTGGCCTACACTATTGGGAAGGCCTCAGGGACTTTTTAGGTTTCTCCTAATCTGTAGGGTTGAGGCCAATGGAATGGGCAGAATTACCCTGGAGAGGGCAGGCACAGTCCTGAGGTGTGGCTCCAGGGGCCCCAGCCTGGAGGGTGTGTGGGCCAGGACTGTGGGGACAGAAGTCTGAAAAGACAAACTTGGTGTAGGTGGGGACGTATGTATGACAGAACCCATCTGCAGAACCTGAAGAGAATTTTTCGGGCTATGAACAAAGGGCGAGGGTGAGGCGCTTGCTCAGGCTTTTGTCTCTGAATTTTGTGTCAACGGTGGCTGTGGAAAGATGAGGCGGCCTCATGGGCCATGTACAAGTCTTTCTGTCTGCAGATATAGCCCGATCCCAAGTGTTTGGAACATTAACTGTATGGGAGGAGCCATTCTGTATTTTTCACCTCATTTTTTCCAACAAAGAGGGATTCCAGAGCAGTCCCTGAGTAGGGGTGACTAGACATCTCTATCTCTGGTTAAAATAGGGGACTAGGGTCATGGCAAGCCCCATAAGCGAGCTGTTGGTCCAGTCACTGAGAGGCTTTACTTGAGGTCAGGGCTCACGCTGAGGGTCCCAATGATTGTTTGTGCCCATGGCGCCCCTCAAGTATGGCCGGGTCTCATTTGCCACGTAGGTTTCTCCTACACTGAATGTTGGACTACATGCCAACCACAAGACTCCTGGCCATGGAGAAGGAGGAGTTCTGATCTCTGCATTGCATTCAGATGGGCAGAGATGGGAGATAAGGTCTATTTTCTGAAGCCTGAAAACCAAGGAAGGGAAGAGATGATGAATTAAGTCCATGGCGTGTCTGATGTGCTCTGTGTGAGGCCAGCTGTCTGGGTGTTGGTCAGGAGTTTCAGGCTCAGGCTGTGTCAGACAGGGCTTTAGTGCCCAGGCTAGACTCTATATTTGAGGTACAGTCAAGTGGCATGCAGGTTGATCTTCATTTGGTGTTTCTGGTTAGCCATATAGGACAACATTTTTCTTCTGGAGTGCAGGCAGAGTACTGCATTGTGTCTCTGGAATGCCAGACTGGAGGGCTTGTGGGCCAGAAGTGTGAGGATGGAAGTCTGAGAACACAAGCTAGGCTTAGGTTTAGAGGCAAGGGCATGGCAGGCACAATCTGAAGAGCTGAATCGAGATCTCGTGCATCTAACATCAGGGCAGTATCAGACGTTGCCTCAGGTTGGAGTTTCTGTCCATGATGGCCCCTTAATGTAATTGTGGGGGCATCACGAGGCAAGGATGTTTTCCCATGGTGGGAATTTCTATGCTCCAAACTGCAAGGATTCCTTCTGTGTGACAGTCGAGACCTGTTGGATGGATGCAAGACGTCCCATAAGGAACTTCTCAAGAGCAGGGTTCTAATGATGGATGCTTGGGCAACCGAACTCGCATTCCAATTGTCTCCTAGTGACAAGGCAGATTTGATCTGCTGGTTCTGGGGAAGCAACCAAGGGGGATGAGTTGAAATGGACTCTCCTGTGGATCAGTCTTAATGTGGGTTTGTGTCCATGGAGAACTTGGAATGGGGCAGTGGTGCCAGCGCCCTGTAGGATTCTCCTAATTGGAGGTATTGACTCAGCTCCAAAGAGCAATTTTCCCATGTGGAGACGAGATTTGTTCTGATTGGTGCCTCAGGAACCCTGATAAGCTGGTATTGGAGACCAGGCCTCTGAGGAGAGATGCCTGGAAACCAAAGCAATGGATCTGATTAGGGCCTAGGGGCCTGTATGCTTCAATCTTCTTCTCTGAGAACATCTGTCTACTGTTCTGAGTGGAGGTCGTTACTCATCTTGTGTCAGATTGCCCCTGTTTCTCCCGGGAGTCCTACACTATTGGTATGGTCTCGGGGTCTTTGGAGGTTTCTCCTAATTGGTAGGGTTCTGGCCAATGGAATGGGCAGAATTCCCTTGGAGAGGGCAGGCGCAGTCCTGAGGTGTGGCCCCAGCTGTAAGGGTGTCAGTAGGGAGGTCTGGACTCAGGCTGTGTCAGACAGCACATTAGTGCCCAGGTTATATTGTACAATTGGGGTACAGTCGAGTGGCGTGCAGGTTGATCCTCTTAGGGGTTTCTGCGCAGCCCCAGAGGGCAACGTTTCTCTTCTGGAGAGCAGGAGTAGTGCTGCATTGTGGCTCCAGAATTCCCAAACTGGAGGGCTTGTGGCCCAGGTGTGTGACGACGGAAGTCTGAGAGCACAAGCTAGGCATAGGTTTCAGAGTGAGGGCACGGCAGGCAAACTCTGCTGAACTGAATCGAGATCTCGTGGATGTGAATTCAGGGAGAGGATCAGACTTTGGCTTAGGGTGGAGTTTCTGTCCACTTCCCCCCTTCACAATGTGGGGGGAGTGCATCATGAGGCCATGGTTGTTTTGCCAAGATGGGAGTAGTGAGATGCTCCAATCCCCAAGGATTGCTTCTGTGGGACAGTCGAGACTTGTCAGATGGCTCCAGGATGTTCATTACGGAATGACACCACAGCAGGGTTCTAAGGATGGAATCCTGGGCAGCCTGCCTCCCATTCCAATTATATACTTGAGATAAGGCAGGTTGTATTTCAAGCTCTGGAGGAGCAACCAAGGGGGCTGAGTTTAAATGAACTCTCCTAAGGAGGGTTCATAAAATGGGTTTGTGTCCATGGAGACCCTGGAAGGGGGCAGTGGCTCTGTGTACCTGAAGGTTTCTCCTAGCTGGAGATCTTGACAGCTCCAAAAAGAAAGTTGCCCATGTGGAGATGAGATTTGTTCTGATTGAAACCTCCGGGAACACACATATGCTGGTATTGGAAACCAGACCTCTGAGGAGAGATGCCTGGAATTAAAAGCAATGTATCCGATTAGGGCCTAGGTGCCTTTCTGGTTCAATCTTTTTCTCTGGGGATATCTGTCTACGGGTCTGAGTGGAGGTAGTTGCGCAGCTTGTGACAGATCTCCCCTGTTTGTCCTGGGTGCCTGACAGTGTTGGGATGGCCTTTGGGAGTTTGGAGGTTTCTCCTAATCTGTCAGTTGTGTCCAAAGGAATGAGCAGAATTCCCTTGGAGAGGACAGGCACAGTCCTGAGGTGTAGCTTTAGGGGCCCCAGCCTGGAGTGTGTGTGGGCCAGGACTGTGGGGACAGAAGTCTGAAAACACAAACTCGGCTTAGTGTTGGGGACGAATGTATGGACGGCCTGAAATACAGACCAAGAGAACTGTCCGTGATATGAAGAAAGGGCGAGTGTGAGGTGCTTGCTAAGGCTTTTGTCTCTGGATTTAGTGTCAAAAATTGCCGTGGAATGTTGAGGTGGCCTCATGGGCCATGGACGGGTCTCTCTCAGTGGGGATTTGGCCCAATCCCAAGACATTGGGATCATGGGGTCATTCTGTGGGATGGGAGGAATGATTTCTGTTTTGTTTGTTTGTTTGATTGTTTGTTTTGTTTTTGTTTTTGTTTTCTTACCTAAGATGTCCCACCAAAAGAGGGATTCCAGAACAGAGCCTTGGGGAGGGTCGACTGGAAATTTCTACCTCTGGTTAAGACTTGGGGCCTTGGGGCATAGCAAGCCCCATATGTGGGCTCTTGTTCCAGTCACTGAGTGGCCTTACTTGAGGACAGGGCTCACTCTTAGGGTCACAATGCGTGTTTGTGCCCAATGCGGCCCTCAAGCATGGGTGGGTCCTCATGGTCCACGCTGTTTTCTCCTACACTGAACATTGGACAACATGCCAACCACAAGGTTTATTGTCATGGGGTTTCTTGTCACGTTCACCACTGGGCAGTGATTTAGGTTCTGAAACCTGAAAATCGAGGTTGGGAAGAGATGATGACCTAACGACATGGCAAGTGCCATGTACTCAGTGTGCGGCCAGAAGTCTGGGTGTCAGTCGAGAGGTTTGGGCTCAGGCTGTGTCAGACAGGGCATTAGTGTCGAGGTAGGCTGTATAATTGGAGTACAGTAGAGGGGCCTGCAGGTTGATCCTCATTTGAGGGTTCTGGGAAGCCCCGTAGGGCAACGTTTTTCTTCTGCAAGGCAGACAGAGTGCTGCATTGTGTCTCCAGCATTCCCAAGGTGGAGGGCATTTTGGCCAGGAGTATGAGGACGAAAATCTGGAGGCACAAGCTAGTCTTAGGATTCAGGGCGAGGGCAGGGCAGGCACACTCTGCAGAGCTAAATTGAGATCTCGTGCCTCTGAAGTCAGGGCAAGGATCAGACGTTGGCTTAAGTTGCAGTTTCTGTCCATGATGGCCCCTGGATGGGGGTGGGGCATCAGGAGGCCATTGAGGTTTTCCCATGATGGGTATTGTGAGATGCTCCAAACCGCAAATATTCCTTCTGTGGTACAACCTCCTTCCCCATGACTGTAAAGCTTGCTGTTGGCATGGAGTCATACCTTCAGGGTTGGAAACCTTCATGTTCCCTGAGGCCAAGCCCAGACTTGAGTGCAGACTTGGCACAAACTCGCATTGTGACTCTCAGCGTGAGTCCCATGTCGAAGTAAGGATTCTCAGGGCCTAGACCAAGAGCCTGCATATGGGGCTTGCCAAGCCACTATGCTCGCAAACCTCACCAAAGTTCGAGTTTTCCAGTCACCCGCAACCAGGGATGTTATCTGGAGTCCCTCTCTAGGGGAAACACCTGAGCCAAACAACAGGCCTCCACCCTTTCCACAAAATGACCTCAAAATCTTGGGAGCTAGGTCAAATCCCCAGAGAAGGAGACTCTTCCATAGGCCATGAGGCCACCCTACATTCCACAGCTATGGGGGACACAAAATCCAGAGACAAATGCTTAAGTGACAGCATCCCACTCCCCTTTCTTTAATAACCCGAGGAGCTCCCCTCACGGTCTGTGGATCTGGCCTGCCATACCCTCGGTGCCATGGCTAAGCTGAGTTTGTGTTTTCAGACTTCAGTGCCTATTGCCTGGAACCAAACACCCTTCAGGCTAGGTGTTTGGAGCCACACTGAAGGACTGTGCCTGTCCTCTCCAAGAAAACTGTGCCCAATTTATTGGCCACAACCCTACAACCCTACATATTAGGAGAAACCTCCAAGGCACCCGAGGCCATGCCAATAGTGTAGGCCACCCTGGACTAAGAGGGGCACACTGACACCAGCTGAGAAACTATCTCCACTTAAACACTCAGACAGTGTCCCCAGAGACAGAAGATTGAAACTGACAGGCCCCGAAGCCCTAATCTGAATCCTAGCTTTGGGTTCCTGGTGTCTCTCCTCAGAGAACTGGTTTAGAAGACCAGCATCTGGGGCTTTTCTGAGGCACCAAACAGAACCTCTCTCATTTCCACATGGGGAGCTTTCTTATTGGAACTGTATCAAACCCTTCGGTTAGGCAAAATCTGCAAGGCCCCTTCCAGCACATTCCAAGGTCTCCATGGACACAAACACACATTACGACCCATCCTCAGAAGAGTCCATTTCAACTAAGCTCCCTGGGTAACCTGCCCCAGAGCCAGAAGTTCAAACATATTTTGTCACTAATAGCCAATGGAAATGTGAGGTATGGTGTACAGGCATCCATACTTCGAACCCTGCTCTCCAGTCCTTCCGTATGGGACGTCCTGGAGCCATCCAACAGGACTAGACTCTCCCGCAGAAGGAAACTTTGTGGTTTGGCGCAACACACAAACTCAGTGTAAGTGTTGTTGTCTAAGGTGCTGTGCAGGATTCTCCAATCCCGAGGGTTTGGCACAGGTTCAAGGGCACGGTTTCCTTCTGGGGACAGGAGATGTTCTGTTGTGTGGCTCAGGAACCACATGTTGTATCCTAAGTTGGTATTCCAGAACGGGACCCTGAGGACAGATGCCTGAAAACCTAATCTAGGGTTCCAATGAGGTCTTAGGGGACATGTCAGGTTCAATCTTCTAACTCAGGGAACTTGACTTGGCTGTCTGCCTGGATGGAGGTGATCAGGGTGTTTCAGACTACACATTTGCGTCCAGCGGTGCCGACAATATTGGGGTGGGCTCAGGGGCCTTGCAGGTTTCTCCTAATCTGGAAGGTTTGGGCAACATTGACGGCCACAGTTTCCTTGGGGATGGCAGGCACAGTCCTGTGGTGTGGATCCAGAGACCTTATCCTGGAGGGCATGTGAGCCATGGTTTTGTGAGAGAAGTCTGCAAACACAAATGCGGGTTAGGGTTAGTGGAAAGGAGATCACAGGCCCAATGCATGGATCTGGAGTGCAGCTCCTCAGGAACTGTAATTAGGGTGACCTGACGGTGGTTGCACAGGCTTTTGTATCTGGATTGTGTGTCCAGGATGGCCTCAGAATGCAGGTGTGGTTGCAAGGGTCCATGGGAGATTTTTCCTCTCTACGGATCCTATCGGCTTAGTTTGGTGCCCATTCAGTGAACCGAAGAGTGCTGTTTTCTATCTTAGGGGTGCCCCACACAGGGATTTCAGAGTCGGCCTCTGTGACCGGGAACCAAGAAATTCTACCAAGGGTTAGCATTCGGGCCGAGGGGTGTACCATGGCTGCAATGCGGGATCCTAGTGGTGCAACTGAGAGGGCTTTGCTGAAACCATTCTCAGGCTGAGGGTCACAATGCCTGCTTGTGCCCAGGGCGGCCCTCATGAGTGGGCGTGATCTCATTGGCCATGTAGCTGACACCCACTCTGAGGTTTGGACACCCATCCCCACAGCCAGGTTCCCTGCTATGGGGAAGGAGGAGTTCTCTATTGTGCTTCAGGTTCCCCCATTGGCAGGGATTCCAGCAAGGGTCTGGGGACAGATGCCTGAGTACCAAGTTGGGTAGAAAGGATGGACTTGTGTCATGGCTGCACTAACATGCTGGATATGGGCCCCAAACTCTGGTTGGCTGACACTAGGTCGGTGCTCAGGCTCTGTCATACACAACACTAGTGGCCAGGGCTGCCTATATATTGGGGTACCCTCTAGGGCCAAGCAGAAGGATCCTCATGTGGGGTTTCTGGGTAGACTCACCAGTCCCTTCTTCTTTCTATGGGGAAGGCAGAGTGCAGCATTGTGGCTCCAGAATTCCCTATCAAGAGGGCATGGGGACCAGTCAGTTGATGATGGAATTGTAATCACAAACTACGGTTTAATTCAGTGCCAAGCAGAAGCCATTCCAATGTGCAGCGGCTTATTCAAGAAATCCAACACCTGAGTAAGAGCAGATGTCAGACATTTACTCACACTTACGTTTGTGTCTGACTAATTGAGAGGTGACAACAAGAGGCCATGGAGGATTTCCCATGCTGAGGCTTGTGAGATGCTCCAAATAGCAAGGTTTCCTTCCTCTGAACAGGTGGAGTCTGATTTGTTTGCTCCCAAGTCCCCCATGTGGAAAGTGTGGGTAGCAAAGCTCTACTGTTTAGACCGGGAAACCATAGTTCCATTGACCATTGCAGCTGAAGAACATGGCAGGTTCGTTCTGGTGGCTCTTGGGGGAAGTAACATAACCTTGAGTTTACTTGAAATCTCTTGCTTATGGGTCACAGTGCTGGTGTTACCAGGGATATATTAGAATGTGCTGGTAGCTAAGGTGCCATGCAGGATTCTCCAACCCTGAGGGTTTGACACAGGTCCAATAAAATGGTTTCCTTCTGGAGACAGGAGTTGTTCTCCTGTACCAAGGACATGAGTTGACATGTGGTACTTGTGGCTCAAGTACAACATGTTGTATCATAAGTTGGTATTCCAGAACAGGCCGCTGAGGACAGATACCTGAAAAACTAATCTAGTGTTCCAGTGAAGTCTTCGGGTCATGTCAGGTTCAAGTTCTGACTCAGGACCACTGACTTTGGTGTCTGCCTGGATGGAGGTGACCAGGTTGTTTCAGACTGCAATCTGAGTCCAGATCGGCCACCAATATTGGGCTGGCCTCAGGGGTCTTATAGGTTTCTCCTAATCTAGAGGTTTTGGGCAACAGTGACAGGCACAGTTTCCTTGAGTATGGCAGGCACAGTCCTTTGGTATGGCTCCAGATACCACAACCTCGAGGGCATGTGAAGCATGGTTTTGGGAGGGAAGTCTGCAAACACAAACTCGGGTTAGGATGAGTAGCGAGGTGATTGCAGGCCCAATGCATAGACCTGGAAAACAGCTCCTCAGGAACTGTAAATCGGATGACTCAAAGGTGGTAGCACAGACTTTTGTATCTGGATTGTGTGTCCAGGAAGGCCTCAGATGCAGGTGTGGTCTCATGGGTCCATGGGAGATTTTTCCACTCTAAATTTCCTGGGAGCTCCCAATAGTTTGGTGGATTCTCGGGGAAGAGAAGAGTGCTGTTTTCGAAATTACGGGTGCCCCAAAATAGGGATGCCAAAGACGGGCTCTGGTTTTGGGCCACTGGATAATCCTACCAGTGTTAGAATTTGGACCTAGCGGTGTACCAGGCCTGCAATGCGGGATTCTGAAGGTGCATGAGAAAGTTTGTTTGAAAGCATGCTAAGGATGAAGGTCACCATGCCTGCTTGTCCCCAGGGTGGCACATATGAGTGGGTGTGGTCTCCTTGGCCATGGAGCTGGCTTGAACTTTGAGGGTTGGAAACCCATCCCATCAGCTAGGATTCCTGCCAAGGGGAAGGAGGAATTCTCTATTGTGATTCAGGTTACCCCATTGACATGTTTTCCAGCAAAGGTCTGGGGACAGATGCCTGAATACGTAGGATGGGTAGAGGTGAGAGACTTTGGCCATGGCCATTCCCACATGCTGGATATGGGCCAGATCAATTGGTGACTGACATTTGGTCTTGGCTAGGCTCTGGTAGACACAGCACTAGTGCCCAGGGTAGCCTATAAATTGGGGTTCCCTCGAGCACCCAGCAGATTGATCCTCATGTGGAGTTTCTGGGAAGACTCACCAGGCCCTTTTTCTTTCTAGGGGAAGGCAAAATGTTGCATTGTGGATCTAGAATTCCCTCTAAAGAGGGCTTGTGGACCAGGAGGTTGAAGATGGAATTGTAAACACAAGCTATGGTTCAATTCAGGTTCAGGCAGAAGGCAGTTCCATTGTGTAGCACCTTATTCGAGATAACCAGCACCTGAGTAAGGGCGGATATCAGATGTTTGCTCATGCTAAGGTTTGTGTCTCTGTTGAATGACAAGTGAAGGGGTGGCGTCAACCGGCCATGGAGGATTTCCCAAGCTGGGGCTTGTGAGATGTTCCAAACAGCAAGGTTTCCTTCTTCCAGATAGGGGAAGTCTGGTTTGTTTATTCTAGGGTCCCCCATGTGAAACGCTTGGGTAGCAGAGCACTACTTTATGGATGTGTGGAAAGCACACCTCCATTGACCATTGCAGCTGAGGAACATGGCAGGATCGTTCTGGTGGCTCTGGGGTGAAGTATCAACGCCATGAGTTGATATGGAGTCTCAAGAAGATTGGTCATAATGCTGGTTTGTTAGCAGGGAGATCTTAGAATGTTCTGGTGGATAAGGGGCTGTGCAGTTTTCATATACCCTGAGGGTTGGACACAGGTCCAAGAGCATGGCTTCCATCTGGGGACAGGAGATTTTCTGTTGTGGGGCTCAGGGGCCGTATGTTGTATCATTAGTTGGTATTCTCGGAGAGGCCTCTGAGGACAGATGCCTGAAAACCTAATCTAGGCTTCCAGTGAGGTCCTAGGGCCATGTCAGTTTCAATCATCTGACTCAGGACGTTTGACTTGGGTGTCTGCCTAGATGGAGGTGAACACGTTGCTTCAGACTGCCCATTGGAGTCCAGAGCGGACTCCAATATTGGGGTGGGCTCAGGAGCCTTGCAGGTTTATCCTAATCAGGAGGGTTTGGGCAACTGTGATGGGCCCAGTTTCCTTGGGGATGGCAGGCACAGTCTTGTGGTGTAACTTCAGGGGTCCCATCCTGGAGGGCATGTGAGCTATGGTTTTAGGAAAGAAATCTGCAAACACAAGCTTGGGATAAGGTTAGTGGTGAGGTGTTCGCAGGCACAATGCATAGACCTGGAGGGCAGCATATCAGGAACTGTAAATCAGGTGACTCGAAGGCAGTAGCACAGGCTCTTGTATCTGAATTGTGTATCCACGATAGCATCTGTATGCAGGTGTGGACTGCCATGTCCACATGGGAGGAGAGGAGAGGAGATTTTTCCTCTCAAGGATCCTGGGGGATCCCAATATTTTGGTGGCTTTCTCAGGGAAGAGAAGAGTGCTGTTTTCCATTGTAGGGGTGGCCCAAACAGGGATACCAGTGACGGGCTCTAGGTATGGACACATGGAAAATCCCAACAAAAGTTAGGATTTGGGCCTAGGGGCATACCAGGTCTGCAATGTGTGATCCTGGAGGTGCAACTGAGAGCATTTAATTGAAAGCATGCTCAAGCTGAGGGTCACAATGCCTGCTTGTGCCCAGGATGGCCCTCATGAGTGGGTGTGATCTCCTTGACCATGCAGCTGGCACCCACTTTGAGGTTTGGACACCCATCTCAACAGCCAGGATTCCTGCCATTGGGAAGGAGTTCCCTATTGGGCTTCAGGTTCCCCCATTGCTAGGGATTCTAGCAAAGGTCTGGGGACAGCGGCCTGAATACCAAGGATGGATAGAGGTGATGGACTTGGGCCATGGCCGGTCTCACATGCTGGATATGGTCTCAGATCTCTGGGTGGCTGAAACTAGGCCTTGGCTCAGGCTCTGTCAGAAGCCACACTAGTGCCCAGGGAAGCCTATAAATCAAGGTTACCAAGAGCACCAATCAGATTGATCCTTATGTAGAGTTTCTAGGCAGATTCACCAGGCCTTATATCTTTCTATGGGGCAGGCAGAATGTTGCTTTGTGGCTCCCGAATTCCCTCTCAAGAGGGCTTGTGGACCAGGAGGCTGAGGATGGAATTCTAAACCCAAGCTATGGATAAATTCAGTGTCAAGAAAAAAGCAGTTTCAGTGTGCAGCAATGGAAACGGAAATCCAGCACCTGAGTAAGGGTGGATGTCCTATGTTTGCTCATGCTGGAGTTTTTGTCTATGATGACACGACAAATGGAGGGGTTGTGTCAAGAGGCCATGGAGGATTTCCCATGCTGGTGCTTCTGAGATGCTCCAAACAGAAGGTTCCCTTCTACGGGACAGGGGCAGTCTGATTTGTATGCTCCAGCGTCCCCCATGTGGAAAGACTGGGTAGCAGAGCACTCCCACATGGATGCCTGGAAAGCACACCTCCACTGACCATTGCAGCATAGGAACATGGCAGGTTCATTCTGGTGGTTCTGGGGCAATTACCAAGGCCTTGAGTTGACATGGAGTTTCATGAAGATGGGTCACAATGCTGGTTTGTTACAAGGGAGGTCATAGAATATGCTGGTGGCTAATCGGCCATGCAGGATTAATCTACCCTGAAAGTTTGACACAGGTCCAAGAGCACCGCTTCCTTCTGGGGACAGGACATGTGCTGTTGTGTGGATCAGAACCACATGTTGTATCATATATTGGTATTCCAGAACAGGACTCTGAGGACAGATATCCGATAACCCAATCTAGGGTTCCAGTGAAGTCCTAGGGGCATGACAGGTTCAATCAACTGACTCAGGGACATTGACTTGGCTGTCTGCCTGGATGGAGGTGATTAGGGTGTTTCAGCTGTACGTTTGCATCCAGAGCTGCCTCCAATATTGGGGTAGGCTCAGGGGCCTGGCAGGTTTTTCCTAATCTGGAGTGTTTGGGCATCTGAGACAGGCACAGTTTTCTTGGGGATTGCAGGCACAGTCCTTTGGTAGGACTCCAGATACCACAACCTAGAGGGCATGTGAAGCATGGTTTTGGGAGGGAAGTCTGCAAACACAAACTGGGGTTATGGTTAGTGGTGAGGTGATCACCTGCCCAATGCATAGACGTGGAGGTCAGCTTGTCAGGAACTATAAATACTGTGACTCGAAGGTGGTAGCACGGGCTTTCATATATGGATTGTGTGTCCAGGGTGGCCTTGGAATGCAGGTGTGGTCTCATGTGTCCATGGGAAATTTTTCCTCTCTAAGGATCCTGGAGACTCCCAATAATTTGGTGCCTTTCTCGGGGAAAGGAAGAGTGCAATTTTCCATCTTAGGGGTTCCCCAAAGCAGGGATTCAAGAGACGGGCTCTGGGTCAGGGGCCCTGTAAAATCCCACCAAGTGTTAGGATTTGGGCCTAGGGGAATACCAGGCCTGAAATGAGGGATCCTGGAGGAGCAACTGATAGTGTTTGTTTGAAAGCAGGCTCAGGCTGAGGGTCACCTTGCCTGCTTGTGCCCAGGTGGCCCTCAGGAGTGGGCATAGTCTCATTGGCAATGCAGCTTGCTCCCACGATGAAGGTTGAACACACATCCCAACAGCCAGGATTTCTGCCATGGGGAAGGAGGAGTTCTCTATTGTGCTTCAGGTTCCCCCATTGGTAGGGATTCCAGCAAAAGTCTGGGGACAGATGTCTGAATACCAAGGATGGGTAGAGTTGACTGCCCTCGTCCATGGCCAGTCTCACATGCTAGATATGGGCCCTGACCTTTGAGTGGCTGACACGAGGTTGGAGCCCAGGCCTTGTCAGACACAGCACTAGTGGCCAGGGTAAACTATTAATCAAGGTTCCCTCGAGGGCCAAGAAGATTGATCCTCATGTGGAGTACTGGGCTACATCACCAGGCCCTTCTTCTTTCTATGGGGATGGAAGAATGCTGTGTTGTGTCTCCAGAATTCTCTATCAAGAGGGATTGCGGACCATGAGGGTGAGAATGGGATTGTAAACAGAAGCTATGGTTAAATTCAGTGTCAAGCAAAAGGCAGTTCCAGTGTGGAGTGATTGAATAATAAATCCAGCTCCTGAGTAAGGGCGGTTGTCAGATGTTTGCTCATGCTGGAGTATGTTTCTATGATGACCGACAAATGGAGGGGTTGCATCAAGAGGCCATGGATTATTTCCCACGCTGTGGCTTTTGAGATACTGCAAACAGCAAAGTTTCCTTCTATCGAACAGGGAGAGTCTGGTTTGTTTGCTCCAGGGTTCCCCATGTGGAAAGTTTGGGTAGCAGAGCACCCCCACATGGATGCCTGGAAAGCACAAATCCATTGACCATTGCAGCTGAGGAACATGGCATGCTCGTTCTGGTGGCTCTGGGGCGAATTAGCAAGGCTTCTAGTTGACGTGGAGTCTCATGGAGATGGGTCACAATGTTCGTTTGTTACCAGGGAGAAATAAGAATGTGATGTTGGCTAAGGGGTCATGAAGGATTCATCTACCCTGAGGGCTGACACAGGTCCAAGAGCACGGTTTCCTTCTGGGGAAAGGAGATGTTCTGTTGTGTGGCTCATGGACCACCTGTTGTATCATAAATTGGTATTCCAGAACAAGCCCCTGAGGACTAATGCCTGAAAACCTAATCTGGTGTTCCAATGAGTTCCTAGGGGCATGTCAGGTTCAATGTTCTGACTCAGGACCATTGACTTGGCTGTCTGCCTGGATGTAGGTGATCAGGGAGTTTCAGACTGCTACTTACATCCAGAGCGGCCGACAAGATTGGGGTGGACTCTGGGGTCTTGCAGGATTTCCTAATCTGGAAGGTTTGGACAAATACGACGGGCACAGTTTCTTTGGGGATGGCCGGCACAGTCCTGTGGCGTGGATCCAGAGACCCCATCCTGGAAGGTATATGAGCCATGGTTTTGTGAGAGAAGTCTGCAAACCCAAATTCGTGTTAGGGTTAGTGGTGAGGTGATCACAGGCCCAATGTGTAGACCTAGAAGGCAGCTCGTCAGGAACTTTAGTTAGGGTGAATGGAAGTTGGTAGCACAGGGTATTCTATCTGGATTGTGTGTCCAGGATGGCCTCAGAATGCCGGTCTGGTCTCATGGGACCATGGGATACTTTTCCTCTCTAAGGATCCTGGGGGCTCACCATAGTTAGGTGGCTTTTTCGGGGTTGGGAAGAGTGCTCTTTTACATCTTAGGGGTGCCACAATACAGGGATGCCAGAGAAGGGCTCTGAGTCTGGGCGGCTAGAAAATCCCACTAAGAGTTAGGATTTGGTCCTAGGGGCATACCAGGCCTGCAATGGGGAATCATGATGGTGCAACTGAGAGGGCTCATTTGAAAGTATTCTCAGACTTAGGGTCACAATGCCTTCTTGGGGCCAGTTCGGCCCATAGGTGTGGTCGTGGTTTCATCGACCATGCATCTGGCTCACACTTTCAGGTTTGGACACCCATCCCAAAAGCCAGGTTTCCTGCCATGGGGTAGGAGGAGTTCTATATTTTGCTCCAGGTTCCCCTATTGGCAGGGATTCCATTAAAGGTCTGGGGAAAGGTGCTTGATTATCAAGGATGAGTAGAGATGAATGACTTGGGCAATGGCAGATACCACATGCTAGATTTGGCGCCTCCACTTAGGGTTGCCGACACAAGGTTGAGTCTCAGGCTCTCTCAGACACAGGACTCGTGGCCAGGGCAGCCTATAAAATGGGGTTCCCTTGAGGGCCGAGCCGGTTGATCCTCATGTGGGAATTCTGGGCAGACTCACCAGGCACGTCTTATTTCTAAGGAGAGGGCAGCATGCTGCATTGGCCCAGAATTCCCTATCAAGGGGGCTTGGGAACTAGTAGAATGAGGATGGAATTGTAAACACAAACTATGGTTCAATTCAATGTGAAGCGGAAAGCATTTCGGATGTGCTGTGCTTTATTCGAGATAACCAGCAGCTGAGTAAGGAGGAATCAGATGTTTGTTCACACTGGATTTTGTGTCTATAATGAGCGACAAATGGAGGGGTGGCATCAAGAGGCCATGGAGGTTTTCCCATGCTGAGGATTGTAAGAATCTCCAAACAGCAAGGTTTCCTACTCCTGGACAGGTGGAGTCTCGTTTGTTTGCTCCAGTGACCCCCGTGTGGAAAGTTTGGGTAGCAGAGCTCTCCCACATGGATGCTTGGAAAGCACAACTCCATTGACCATAGCAGAGCAGGAAAATGGCAGGTTCATTTTGATGGCTCTGGGGTGAAGTACCAAGGCCTTGATTTGACATGGAATCTCTAGCAGATGGGCCACAATGTTGGTTTGTTACCAGGGAGATCTTAGAATGTGCTAGTGTCTAAGGTGCCGTGCAGGATTCTCCTACCCTGAGGGTTTGGCACAGGTCTAATACACAGTTTCCTTCTGGGAACAGGAGATGTTCTGTTGTGTGCCTCGGGAACCACAGGTTGTATGGCCGTCATAGACCTGTGCTGTGGCTCCAGAGACCCCATCGTGGAAGGTGCATGAGCCATGGTTTTGGGAGAAAATTCTTCAAACCCAAATTCTGGTTAGGGTTACTGGTGAAGTGATGTAGACCCAATGCATATACCTGGAGGGCAGCTTGTCAGGAACTGTAATTAGGGTGACTGGAAGTCGGTAGCAAAGTCTTTTCTATCTGGATTATGTGACCAGGATGGCCTCTGAATGAAGGTGTGGTCTCATAGGTCCATGGGAGACATTTCCTCTCTAAGGATGCTCAGTGTGTGAAATCCTCCATGGCCATTGACGCCACCCCTCCATATGTCAGTCATCATAGACAAAAAATACAGTGTGAGCAATTATCTGATATCTGCCCTTACTTAGGTGCTGGATATCTCAAATAAGCCACAGCACAATCGAACTACTTACTGCTTCACACTGAATTTAACCGCAGCTTGTGTTTACAATTCCTTCCTCACCCTACTGGTCCCCAAGGCCTCTTGAAAGGGAATTAAAGAGCCACAACACAGCATTCTGCCTTCCCCAAAGAAAGGATAAGTGCCTGGTGAGGCTGCCCAGAAACCCCATATAAGGATCAATCTGCTCAGACCTTGAGGGAACACCAATTTAATGGCTGCCCTGGCCACTAGTGCCGTGTCTGACAGATCCTGAGCCCCGACCTAGTGTCAGCCACCCAGAGAGCAGAACAATATGTAACATGTGGGACGGGCCATAACCCTACTCTGTCATCTCTACCCATCCTTGGTATTCATACACCTGTCCCCAGACATTTGCTGAAATCCCTGCCAATGGGGGGACCTGAAGCACAATAGAGAACTCCTTCTTCCACAATGAAGGAAAACGTGGCTGTTGGGATGGGTGTCCAAACCTCAAAGTGGGAGCCAGCTGCATGGCCAATGAGACCACGCCCAATCCTGAGGGCCGGACTGGGCACAAATAGGCATTGTGACCCTAAGTCTAAGCAAGCTTTCAAAAGCCCTCTCAGTTACACCACCAGTATCCTGCATTGCAGGCCTGGTACGCCCCTAGGCCCAAATCCTAACCCTTGGTGGGATTTTCTAGGCGACCAGACCCAAAGCACCTTTCTCGAATCTCTGTATCGGGGCACCCCTAAGATGGAAAACATCACTCTTCCCTTCTCCGAAAAAGCCACCAAACGATGGCGAGCCACCAGGATCCTTAAAGGGGAAATGTCTCCCATGAACCCGTGAGATCACATCTGCATTCTGAGGGCTTCCTGGACACACAATCCAGATAGAAAAGCCTTGCTACAGCCTTCCCATAACGCTAATTACAGTTCTTGATGAGCTGCCATCCAGGTCTATGCATTGGGCCTGCGATAACCATGTCACTAACCCAAATCCGAATCTGTGTTTACAGACTTCTCTTCCAAAACCTTGGCTCACATGCCCTCCAGAATAGTGTCTCTGGATACACATCATAGGACTGTGCCTGTCATCCCCAAGGAAATTGTTCCCGTCACAGTGGACAAAACCTTCCAGATTAGGAGAAACCTGCAATGCCCCTGAGCCCACCAAATATTGTCAGCCGTTCTGGGCGCAAATGCACTGCCTGAAACACCATGATCACTTATAACCTGGCAGAAAGCCACGGCAATGGTCCTGAGTCAGAAGATTGAAACTGACATTCCCCTAGGAACTCACTGGAACCCTAGATTAGGTTTCAAGCATCTGTCCACAGAGCCACACAACAGAACATCTCCTGTCCCCACAAGGAAAGCGTGTGCTTCGACCTTTGCCAAATCCTCAGGGTAGAAGAATTCTGCATGGCATCTTAGACACCAGCACATTCTAAGATCTCCCTGGTAACAAACCAACATTGTGGCCCATCTGCAAGAGATTCCATGTCAATTCAAGGCCTTGGTACTTCGCCCCAGAGCCACCAGATAGATATTGCCATGTTCCTCAGCTACAATGGTCAATGGAGGTGTGCTTTCCAGGCATCCATGTGGGAGTTCTCTGCTACCCAGTCTTTCCACATGGGGGAACTTGGAGCAAACAAACTAGACTCCACCTGTCCAGTAGAAGGAAACCTTGCTGTTTGAACCATCTCACAAGCCTCAGATTGGGAAATCCTCCATGGCCTCTTGACGCCACCCCTCCATTTGTCGCTCATCATAGACACAAACTCCAGTGTGAGCAAATATCTGATTCCACTTTACTCAGGTGCTGGATATCTTGAATAATCTGCTGCACATTGGAACTGTCTACCGCTTGGCACTGAATTGAACTGTTGCTTGTGTTTACATTTCAATCCTTACCCTACTGGTCCCCAAGCCCTTTTCATAGGACATTCTGGAACCACAATGCAGCATTCTGCCTTCCCCATAGAAAGGAGAAGTGCCTCGTGTTTCTGCCCAGAAAACTCACGTGAGGATCAATTTGCTTGGCTCTCGAGGGAACCCCGATTTATAGGCTGCCCTGGCCTCTAGTGCTGTGTCTGACAGACCCTGAGCCCAGACAAATCTCAGCCACACTGAGAGCGGTGCCCATATCCTAGAACGTCATCCCTACCCATCCTTGGTCTTCTGGCACCTGTCCCCTGATTGTTGCTGGAAACACTGCCAATGGGGGAACCTGAAGCACAATAGAGAACTCCTCCTTCCCTGTGGCAGGAAATCTGGCTGTTGGTATGGGTGTCCAACCTTCAAAGTGGGAGCCAGCTGCATGATCAATGAGACCACGCCCAATCCTGAGGGCCTCCCTGGGCACAAACTGGCATTGTGACACTCAGCCTGAGCATGGGTTCAAACAAACTCTCTCAGTTGCACCAGCAGGATCCCTCATTGCAGGCCTGGTACGCACCTAGGCCCAAATCCTAACACTTGGTGGGATTTTCCAGGAGCCACGACCCATAGTCCATCTCTGGAATCCCAGTATCGGGGCACCCCTAAGATGGAAACCTGCACTCTTCCCTCACTGAATAAGCCACCAAACTATGCAGAGCCACCAGGATACTTAGAGAGGAAATATCTACCATGGCCCCATGAGACCACACCTGTATTCCAAGGCCATCCTGGATAAACAATCCAGAGAGAAATGCCAGTGCTACCGTCTTCCCATCACCCTAATTATAGTTCCTGACAAGCTGCCCTCCAGGTCTATGAACTGGGTCTGTGACCTCCATGACACTAACCCTAACCCGAATTTGTATTTGCAGATTTCTCTCAAAACCATAGATCACATGCCCTCCAGGATGGGGCCTCAGGATCCACACCACAGGACTGTGCTGCTATCCCCAAGGAAAATGGGACTGTCACAGTTTCCCTAACATTTCAGATTATTAGAAACCTGCAAAGCCCCTGGGCCCACCCCAATATTGTAGGCCACTCTGGATGCAAATGACCAGTCTGAAACACCCTGATCACCTACATCCAGGCAGAGAACCAAGTCAATGTTCCTGAGTCAGAAGATTGAAACTGACATGTCCCTAGGACCTCATTGGAACCTTAGATTAGGTTTTCAGGCATCTGTCCTCTGGGACATGTTCTGGGATACCAACTTATGATTCAACACATGTCCCTGAGCCACACAACAGAATATCTCCTAGCCCCAGACGGAAGCTGTGCTCTTCGACCTTTGCCAAACCCTCAGGGTAGAAGAATCCTGCTCTGCACCTTAGCAACCAACACATTCTAAGATCTCCCTGGTAACAAAGCAGCATTGTGGCCCATCTGCAAGAGTTTCCATGTCAACTCAAGACCTTGGTACTTCACCCCAGAGCCATCAGAACGATCCCGCCATTATCCTCATCTGCAATCGTCAATGGAGGTGTGCTTTTTAGGCATCCATGTGGGAGAGCTCTACTACCCAAACTTTCCACCTGGGGGACGCTGAGGCAAACAAACCAGACTCCAACTGTCCAGTAGAAGGAAACTTTGCTGTTTGGAGCAACTCACAAGCCTCGGCGTGGGAAATCCTCCATGGCTTCTTGACACCACACCTCCATTTTTTGTTCATCATAGACACAAACTCTACTGGGAGCAAACATCTGATTCAGCCTTACTCAGGTGCTGGATATCACGAAGATGTCGCTGTACATTGGAACTGCCTTCTGCTTGGCACTGAACTGAACCGTAGCTTGTGTTTACAATTCCATCATCACCCGAGTGGTTCCCCAGCTGTCTTCATAGAGAATTCTGGAACCACAATGCAGCATTCCGCCTTCCCCTTAGAAATAAGAAGTGCCTGGTGACTCTGCCCAGAAATGCGACATGAGGATCAATCTGCTTGGCTCTTGAGGGAACCCCGATTATAGGCTGCCCTAACCACTTGTGACAGGCCCTGCGACCCGACATAGTTTCAGACACCCAGAGAGCGGGCCCCATATAAAGCATGTGGGGCCGGCCATGGCCCAAGTCTGTCATCTCTACCCATCCTTGTTATTCAGGCACCAATCCCCAGACCTTTGATGGAATCCCTGTCAATGGTGGAACATGAAGCACAATAGAGAACTTCACCTTCCACACGGCAGGAAACCTGGCTGTTGGGATGGACATCCAACCCTCAGAGTGGGAGCCAGCTGCATTGCCAATGAGACCACGCCCACTTCTGAGGACTGCCCTGAGCACAAACAGGCATTGTGACTCTCAGCCTGAGCATGCTTTCAAAAGCCCTCTCAGTTGCGCCACCAGGATCCCTCATTGCAGGTCTGGTACGCCCCTAAGCCCAAATCATAACACTGGTGGGATTTTCCTGGTGCACAGACCCAGATCCCATCTCTGGATCCCTGTATTGGGTCACCCCTAAGACGGAAACAGCACTCTTCCCTCACCAAAAAAGCCACCAAACTATGGAGAGGCACCAGGATCCTTAGAGGGGAAATGTCTCCCATGGACACATGAGACCACACCTGCATTCCGAGGCCATCCTGGACACACAATCGAGATAGAAAAGCCTGTGATACCAACTTCTAGTCACCCTAATTACAGTTTCTGACGAGCTGCTCTCCAGGTCTATGCATTGGGCCTTGATGCCCAGGCCACTTACCCTAATCTGATTTTGTGTTTACATACTTCTCTCGCAAACCATGGCTTACATGCCCCCCATGATAGATTCTCTGGAGCCAAACCACAGGACTGTTCCTGCCATCCCCAAGGAAACTGTGCCCATCACAGTTGCCCAAAATTTCCAGATTATGAGAAACCTGCAAGGCCCCTGACCCACCCCAATACTGTCAGCAGTGCTGAATGCAAATGCCCAGTCTGAAACACCCTGATCACCTACATCTATGCAGTCAGCCAAATCAATGGTCCTGAATCAGAAGATTGAACATGACATCCCCCTAGGACCTCACTGGAAACTTAGATTAGGTTTTTCAGACATCTGTCCTCAGAGGCCAGTTCTGGAATACCAACTTATGAAACAACATGTGGTCCCTGAGCCACACAACAGATCATCTCCTGTCCCCAGAAGGAAACTGTGCTCTTCGACCTTTGCCAAACCCTCAGCATAGGAGAACACTGCATGGCACCTTAGACACCAGCACATTCTAAGATCTCTCTGGTTACACACCAGCATTGGGGCCCATCTGCAAGAGATTCCATGTCACTCAACACTTTGGTACTTCGCCCTAGAGCCATAAGAACGATCCTGCAATGTTCCTGAACTGCAATGGTCAATGGAGGTGTGCTTTCCAGGCATCCATGCGGGTGAGCTCTGCGACCCACACTTTCCAGATGGGGACCCTGGAGCAAACAATCCACACTCCAACTGTCCAAAAGAAGGAAATCTTGCTGTTTGGAGCATCTCACATATCTTTGCGTGGGAAATCCTATATGACCTCTTGACGCCACCACTCCATGAGTGGGTCATCATAGACACAAACTCCAGTGTGAACAAACATCTGACATCCGCCCTTACTCAGGTGCTGGAAATCTTGAATCAGCGGCTGCACATTGGAAATGCCTTCTACTTGGCAGTGAATTGAACCATATCTTGTGTTTACATTCCATCCTCACCCTATTGGTCCCCAAGCCCGATTCAGGAGGAATTCTGGAGCCATAACGCAGCATTCTGCTTTCCCCACAGAGAGAAAAAGTGCCTGGTGAATCTTCCCAGAAATCCTACATGAGAATCTATCTTCGGCCATCGAGGGAACCCCGATTATAGGATGTCCACTAGTGCTGTGTCTGACACAGCCTGAGCTCCGACCTAGTGTCAACTACCCAGAGAGCGGGCCCCATATCCAGCATGTGAGACAGGCAATGGCCCAAGCCCATCATCTCTACCCATCCTTGGTATTCAGGCACCTGTCCATAGACTTTTGCTGTAATCCCTGCCAATGGGGGAACCAGAAGCATAATAGAGAACTCCTACTTCCAGATGTCAGGAAACCTGGCTGTTGTGATGTGTGTCCAAACTTCAAAGTCAGAGCTAGCTGCATGTCCATTGTGACCATGCCTGAGGGCCCTCCCTGGGCCCAAACAAGCATTGTGACCCTCAGCCTGAACATGCTTTCCAACATCCCCTCTCAGTTGCACCACCAGGATCCAGCATTGTAAGCCCGCTACACCCCTATGCCCAAATTTTAACTCTTGGTATGATTTCTGAGGCGCCCATACCCAGAGCCTGTGTCTGGAACCCCTATTTAGGGGCACCCCTTAGATGGAGTACAGCACTCTTCCCTTCCCCCGAAAAAGCCACCAAATTATGGGGACGCACCAGGATCCTTAGAGAGGAAAAATCTCCCATGGACCCAGGAGACCACACCTGCATTCCGAGGCCATGCTGGACAAACAATCTAGATAGAAAAGCCTGTACCACCGCCTTCGAGTCACCCTAATTTCAGTTCCTAAAGAGCGGCCCTCCAGTTGTAGGCATTGGGCCTGCAATCACCTAGCCACTAACCCTAATCTGAACTTGTGTTTGCAGATTTCACTAACAATACCATGGCTCACATGTCCTGCAGGATGGGGTCTCTGGAGCCATACCACAGGACTGTACCTGCCATCCACCAGGATTCTGTGCCTGTCACTGTTGCCCAAACCTTCCAGATTAGGAGAAACCTGAGGACCCTGAGAACACCCCAATTTTGGAGGCCATTCTGTATGCAAATGCACAGTCTGAAACAACCTGATAACCTACATCCAGGCCGACACCCAAGTCAATGGTTTGGAGTCAGAGGACTGAACCATACATGCCCCTAGGACCACATTTGAAACCTAGGTTAGGCTTTCAGGCTTCTGTCTTCAGAGGCCTTATGGAATACCAACTTATGATACAACATGTGGTCCCTGAGCCACACAACAGAACATCTCCTGTCCCCAGAAGGAAACCATGTACTTTGACCACTGCCAAACCTTCAGGATTGGAGAATCCTGCACAGAACCTTAGCCACCAGCACAATCTAAGTTCTCCCTGGTAACAAACCAGCATTGTGACCCATCTGCAATAGATTTCATGTCAACTCAAGGTCTTGGACCTTCGTCCCAGAGCCACCAGAAGGAACCTGCCATGTTCCTCAGCTGCAATGGTCAATGGAGGTGTATTTTCCAGGCATCCATGCGGGAGAGCTCTGCCATCCAAACTTTCCACATGGTGGACACTGGAGCAAACAAACCAGGCTCCACCTGTTCTGTAGAAGGAAACCTTGCTGTTTGGATCATCTCACAAGACTCAGTGTGGAAAATCCTCCATGGATTCTTGACGCCACTCCTCCATTTGACGGTCATCATACACACAAACTCCAGTGTGAGCAAACATCTGACATCAGCCCTAACTCAGGTGCTGAATATCTCAAATAAGCCGCTGTACATTGGACCTGCCATCTGCTTGGCACTGAATTGAACCGTAGCTTATATTTGAAATTCCATCCTCACCCTACTTGTCCTCAAGTGAGGACTGCTGAAAAGGGAATTCTGCAGCCACAACCCACCATTCTGCCTTCACCATAGTAAAATGTAGTGCCTGCTGAGTCTGCCCAGGTACTCCACTTGGGTATCAATCTGCGCGACCCTCGAGGGTACCATGATTTATAGGCTGCCTTGGGCACTAGAGCTGTGTCTGGGAGAGCCTGATCCCCATCCTAATGTCTGCCACGAAGAGAGTGGTCCACATATCCAGCATGTGAGATCAGCCATGACCCAAGTCTGTCAGCTCTACCCATCCTTGGTATTGATGCATCTGTCCACAGACCTTTGCTGCAATCCTTCACAATAGGGGAACCTAAAGCAGAATAGAGAACTCCTCCTTCACCATGTCAGCAATCCTGGCAGTTGGGATGCTTATCCAATCCTCAAAGTGGGAGAAAACTGCATAGCCAATGAGACCACACCCACTCTTGAGGGCCACCCTGGGCAAAAACAGGCATTGTGACCCTCAGCCTGAGCATGCTTTCAAATAAACCCTCTCAGTTGCACCAGCAGGATCCCTCATTGCAGGCCTCGTACACCACTGGGCCCAATTCCTAAACCTTGGAGGGATTTTCCAGGCACCCAGACTCAGAACCTCTTACTAGAATCCCTGTTTTGAGGCACCCCTAAGTTGGAAAACAACATGCTTCCCTTCCCCGAAAAAGCCACCAAACTATGGGGAGCCACCAGGATCCTTAGAGAGGATAAATCTCCCATGGACCCATGAGAACACAGCTGCATTCTGAGGCCATCCGGGACACACAATCCAGATAAAAAGCCTGTGCTACTGCCTTCCAGTCACCCTAATTACAGTTCATGATGAGCTGCCCTCCAGGTCTTCCCTTTGGTCCTCCAATCACCTCGCCACTAACACTTACCCGAATTTGTGTTTGCAGACTTCTCTCCTAAAACCATGGCTCACATGCCCTCCTAGATGGGGACTCTGGAGCAACACCACAGGACTGTGCCTGCCATCCCCATGGAAACTGTGCCCGTCACATTTGCCCAAACCTTCCAGATTAGGTGACACCTGCAAGGCCCTTGTGCCCACCCCCATATTGACGTCCACTCAGGACGCAAATGTGCAGTGTGAAATACGCTGATCACCAGTATCCAATCAGACAGCCAAGTAAATGGTCCTGAGTCAGAACATTGCCACTAGTACCCCATTGGAACCCTAGATTAAGATTACAGGCATCTATCCTTAAGGGCCTGTTCTGGAATACAAATTCATGATACAACAGGTGGTCCCTGAGCCACACAACAGAACACCTCTTGTCCCAAGAAGGAAACCGTGCTCTTCAACATCTGGCAAACCCTCAAAGTAGGAGTATCCTGCCAGGCACCTTAGCCACCAGCACATTCTAAGATCTCCCTGGTAACAATCCAGCATTGTGACCCATCTGCAAGAGAGATCATGTCAACTCAAAGCTTTGGTCCTTCGCCCCAGAGCAACTAGAAAGAACATGCCTTGTCCCTCAGTTGCAATGTCAATGGAGGTTGGCTTTCCAGGCATTTCTGTAGGTGAGCTCTGTTACCCAACTTTCCACATGGGGGACCCCAGAGGAAAAAAAAAATGAAACAAAAAGCAGGCTCGACCTGTCCAGTAGAAGGAAACCTTGCTGTTTGGAGCATGTCACAATCCTCTGCATGGGAAATCCTCCATGGACTCTTGACACCCCCCCCACTCCATTTGTCAGTTACCATAGACACAAACTCCAGTGTGAGCAAACATCTGACATATGCCCTTACTCAGGTGCTGGATATCTCGAAACAGCTGCTGAACATTGGAAATGCTTTCTGCTTGGCAGTAAATTGAACCATAGATTGTGTGTACAATTCCATTCTCACCCTACTGGTGCCCAAGCCCACTTGATGAGGAATTCCGGAGCCACAACGCAGCATTCTGCCTTCCCCATTGAATGAAGAAGTGCCTGGTGAGTGTTCCTAGAATCTCCATATGAGAATCAATCTTCAGCAGTCAAGGGAACCCCGATTTATAGGCTGTTCTGGCCACTAGTGCTGTGACTGAAACATCCTGAGCCTAGACCCAGTGTCAGCCACCCAGAGAGTGGGCCCCATATCCAGCATGTGAGACCAGCCATGTCCCAAGTCCATCATCTTTACCCATCCTTGGTATTCAGCACCTGTCCATGACGTTTGCTGGAATTCCTGCCATTGGGGGAACCGGAAGTATAATAGAGAATTCCTCCATCCCCATGGTAGGAAACCAGGCTGTTGGGATGGGTGTCCAAGCCTCAAAGTTGGAGCTAGCTGCATGTCCAATGAGACTATGCCCACGACTGAGAAATGACCCTGGGCACAAACAAGTATTATGACCCTCAGCCTGAGCATGCTTTCCAACGTCCCCTCTCAGTTGCACCCCAAATATCCTGCATTGAAAGCCTGCTATGCCACTACGACCAAATTCTAACCCTTGGTGTGATTTCCGAGGTGCTCAGACCTAGAGCCCATGTCTGGAATCCCTGTTTGGGGCACCCCTTTGATGGAATACAGCACTCGTCCCTTCCCCGAAAAAGCCACCAAACTATGGGAAGCCACCAGGATCCTTAGAGAGGAAAAATCTCCCATGGACCCAGGCAAACACACCTGCATTCTGATGCCATCCAGGACAAATAAGCCAGGTAGAAAAGCCTGTACTACCACCTTCGAGTCACCCTAATTTCAGTTCCTGAGGAACTGCCCTCCATGTGTAGGCACTGGGCCTGTGATCACCTAGCCACTACCCCTACCTGAACTTGTGTTTGCAGACTTCTCTAACAATACCATGGCTCACATGCCCTCCTGGATGGAGTCTCTGGAGCCACACCACAGTACTGTGCCTGCCATCCCCAAGGAAACTGTGCCCAACACAGTTTCCCCAACATTCCAAATTAGGAGAAATCTGAAGTCCCTGAGAACATCCCAACATTGGCAGCCACTCTGGATGCAAATGCCCAGTCTGAAACAACCTGATCACCTACATCCAGGCAGACAGCCAAGTCAGTGGTTCAAAGTCAGAAGATTGAACCATACATGCCCCTAGGACCACATTAGAACCCTAGCTTAGGTTTTCAGGCATCTGTCCTCAAAGGCCTGTTCTGAAATACAACTTATAATACAACATGTGGTTCCTGATCCACACAAGAAAACAGGAACTCCAACCTGAGCCAACGTCTGATCCTCGTCCTGACTTCAGATGCACAAGATCTCGATTCAGCTCTGCAGAGTGTGCCTGCCTTGCCCTCGCCCTGAAACCTAAGTCGAGCTTGTGCTCTCAGACTTCCATCCTCACATTCGTGGCCACAAGCCCTCCAGTTTGTCAATTCGAGAACTACAATGCAGCACTCTGCCTGCCCTCCAGAAGAAAAACATTGTCTCTGGGGCTACCCAGAAACCCCAAATGAGGATCAACCTGCACACCACTTGACTGTATCCAATTATACAGGCTGCCCTGGGCACTAATGCCCTTTCGGGCACAGCCTGAGCCTGAACCTCCCGACCCGCACCCAGCCAGTTGGCCGCACACTGAGCACATCGGACCCGCCATGGCCTTAGGTCATCATCTCTTCCCAACCTCGGTTTCCAGGCTTCAGAACATAGACCTTATATCCAATCACTGCCCAGGGTTTAACATGATGCAGAAATCAGAACTCCTCCTTCCCCATGGCAAGAAAGCTTGTGGTTGGCAAGTTTTCCAACATTCAGTATAGTTTAAACCATTGTGGCACATGAGGCCTTGCCCATGCATGAGCGCCACGATGGTCACAAACACGTATTGTGCTCCTCAGCGTGAGCCCAGACCTCAAATAAGGCCTCTCAGTGGCTGGACCAAGAGACGGCATATTGGGCTTGCCATACCGCTAGGTACCAATTTTTAATCATAGTTCTGGTGGTCCATTCACCCCTCCCCAGGGCTCTGTTTTGAAATCCCACTTTTGGCGGGAAACCTCAGGGAACAAAAATAAAAGGACTCCTCCCATCCCACAGTTTCACTCAAAACTATTGAGTTCGGGCCAAATCGCCAGAAAGAAAGACTCATCCATTGCCCATGATGCCTCCCTGACATTCCACGGCCATTGTTAACACAAAATCCAGAGACAAAAGCCTGAATAAGTGCCTCACACTCGCTCTTTCTTCATATCCCGAAGAGTTCTCCTCACGGTCTGTAGATCGGGCCTGCCATACCTATGTCCCCACACCTAAGCTGAGCTTGTGTTTTCAGACTTCTGTCCCGACAGTTATGGCCCACACACCCTCCAGGCTGAGGTCCCTGGAGCCAAACATCAGGACTTGCCTGCCAACTCCACGGGAATTCTGCCAATTCCATTTTCCACAATCATACAAATTAGGCAAAACCTCCAATGTCCTCGAGGCCATCCCAATAGTGTAGGCCACCTGGACAAACAGGGGTGGTCTGACACCAGCTAAGCTTCTACCTCCACTCATACCGTAGATGGATGTCCCCAGAGAAGTAGATTGAACCGGACAGACCCCTAGGCCCTAATCGGATCCATTGCTTTGGTTTCCAGGTATCTCTCCTCAGAGGCCTGGTTTCCAATATCAGCATATGGGGGTTTCCTGAGCCACCAATCAGAAAATATCTCATCTCCACATGGGAAACTTGTCCTTTGTAGATGTCTCAAAACCTCCGGTTAAGAGAATCCTTCAGGGCCCGTGTGCCACCGCCCCATTCCAAGGTCTCCATGGACACAAACCCATATTAGACCCATCCGTAGGAGAGTCCATTTCATCACAGACCCTCGGCTGCTCCACCAGAGCCAGCATATCAAACCTGCCTATTTGATAGGAGACAATTGGATTACAATGCAGGCTTCCCAGGCATCCATCCTTAGATCCCTGCTCTGGCGTTGTTCTGTATAGGACGTCCTGGAACGATCCAACAGGTCTCAATTGTTCATCAGAAGGAATCCTTGCAGTTTGGAGAAACTTACAACTCCATTGTGGGTAAACCTCCATGGTCTCGAGATGCTACCTCCTTCATGAAGGGGCCATAATGGACAGAAACTCCAACCTGAGCCTAGGTCTGAACCTCGCCCTGACTTCAGATGCATGAAATCCCGATTCAGATCTGCAGAGGATGCCTGCCTTGCCCTCGCCCCGAAACCTATGCTTGACATGCGTTCTCAGACTTCTGTCCTCAAACTCCTCGCCCACAAAGGCATCCAGTTTGAGAATTCCGGAGCCACAATGCAGCACTCTGCCTGCCCTCAAGAAGAAAAATGTTGCCTTTGGGGCTACCCAGAAATGCCAAATGAGGATCAACCTGCACAACACTTGACTGTACCCCATTTATACAGTCTACCCTAGGCACTAATGCCCTGTCAGGCACAGCTTGAGCCTGAACCTCCTGATCAACACCCAGACAGCTGGCTCCACATTGAGCACATTGGACCCGACATGGCCTTAGGTCATCATCTCTTCCCAACTTTGGTTTTCAGACTTCACAACCTAGGCCTTATCTCCAGTCACTGCCCAGGGGTAAATGAGATGCAGAAATCAGAACCACTACTTCTCCATGTCAAGAATACATGTGGTTGGCATGTGTCCAAAGTTCAGTGTAGGAGAAACCAGCATGCACCATGAGTCCCCACCCATGCTTGAGCACCACGAGATCATAAACACGCATTGTGACTCTCAGCATGATTTCTGTCCTCAAGGAAGGCCTCTCAGTGGCTGGACCATTAGAAGGCATATTGGGCTTGCCGTGCCCCCAGGCCCCAATTTTTAACCAGATTTCTTGTTGTCCCATCGCCCCTCCCCAGGGCTCTGCTCTGGAATCCCTCTTTTGGTGGGACACCTAAGGTAATAAATCAGAAATGATTCCTCCCATCCCACAGATTGACCAAAGCAATTGGGATAGGGCCAAATCCACAGACAGCAAGACTCATCAATGGCCCATGAGGCCTCCCCGACATTCCACGGCCATCCTTGACACTAAATCCAGAGATAAAATCCTGAGCAAGACCATCACACTCATCCTTTCTTCATATCCTGAAGAGTTCTTCTCATGGTCTGTAGATTGGGCCTGCCATACCTACATCCCCAAACCTAAGCCGAGTTTGTGTTTTCAGACTTTTGTCCCCACAGTCCTGGCCAACACACCCTCCAGGCTGGGGCCTCTGGAGCCACACATCAGGTCTGTGCCTGCCCACTGCACGGAAATTCTGCCCATTCCATTGTCCATAATCATACAAATTGTGAGAAAACTCCAAAGTCCCCGAGGCCATCCCTATAGTGTAGGCTGCCTGGACAAACAGGGGATGTCTGACACCAGCTGAGCAACTACCTCCACTCCTACCATAGACAGATGTCGCCAGAAAAGAAGATTGATCCGCCCCTAGGCCCTAATCGGATCCATTGCTGTGGTTTCCAGGTATCTCTTCTTAGAGGCCTGGTTTCCAATACCAACATATGGGGGTTTCCTGAGGCAATAATTAGAACAAATCTTGTCTGCACATGGGAAACTTTCTATTTGGAGATGTCTCAAAATCTGTGGTTAGTAGAATCCTTCAGGGCCCCGGGACCTGGTCCCCATTTTAAGGTCTCCATGGATTCCATCTGCAGTAGATTCCATTTCAACACAGCCCCCTTGGTTGCTCTGCAGAACCAGAAGATCGAAACTGTCTTGTCGCTAGGAGACAATTGAATGAGAGGCGGGCTGCCCAAGCATCCATTCTTAGAATTCAACTCTGGCATCATTCTGTTGGGCCGTCTTGGAGCCATCCAACAGGTCTCAAATGTCCTGCAGAAGGAATCCTTGCGTTTTGGAGCATTTCACAACTCCCAACATGGGAAAACCTCGATGGATTTGTGATGCCCCCCCCCTTTATGAAGGGGAAATCATGGACAAGAACTCCAACGTGAGCCAACATCTGATCCTCACCTTGACTTCAGATGCATGAGATCTCGATTCAGCTATGCAGAGTTTGCCTTCCTTGCCCTCGCCTTGTAACCTAAGTCTAGCTTCTGTACTCAGACTTCTGTCCTCACACTTCTGGCCACCAAGACCTCAAGTTTGGCAATTCTGGACCCACAATGCGGCAATATGCCTGCCCTCCAGAAGAAAAATGTTGCCCTATGGAGCTTCCCAGACTCTGTAATGAGGATAGACATACTTGGCGCTCTACTGTACACAAATTATATAGTCGATCCTGGGCACTAATACACTGTCTGACACAGCATGAGCCCTGACCTCCTGACCAACACCCATCCAGCTGACCACATTGAGTACATCGGATCTGCCATCGCCTTAGCTCATCATATCTTCCTAACCTAGCTTTTCAGGCTTCAGTACTTAGACCTTAACTCCAAACCCTGCCAAGTGGTGCATGTGATGCAGAACTCATAACTCCTCCTTCCCCATGGCAAGTAACCTTGTGTTTGGCATGTTGGTCCAATGTTCAGTGTAGGGAAAACCAGCCTTCACCATGAGTGCCCTCCCATGCTTGAGTGCTACAAGGGAATAAACACGCATTGTAACCCTCAGCGTGAGTCCAGTCTTCTAGTAAGTACTCTCAGTGGCTGGAACATTAGACATCATAATGGGCTTGCCATGCCCCTAGGCACCAATTGTTAATCAGATTTCTGGTTGTCCAGTCGTCCCTCCCCAGGCTCTGCTCTGGAATTCCTCTTTTGGTGGGACACCTGAGGTTAAAACAAACAAACAAACAAAAAAAAACGGACTCCTCCCATCCCATAGAATGACCCCAAACTCTTGGGATCGGGCAAAATCCCCAGAGAGGAGGACTCGTCCATTGCCCATGAGGTCACCCGGACAATCCACGGCCATCAGTGATGCAATATCCAGAGACAAAGTACTGAGCAACCACCTCAAACTCGCCCTTTGTTCATATCCTGAAGAGTTCTCCTCACGGTCTGTAGATCAGTCCTGCCATACCTACGACCCGAAACCTAAGCTGAGTTTGTGTTTTCAGACAACTGTCCCCACAGCCACAGCCCACACAACCTACAGGCTCACGGCCCTGGAGCCAAACCTGAGGACTGTACCTGCCCTCTCCAAGGGAATTCTGCCATTCCACTAGCCACAACCCTACAAATAGGATAAACCTCCAAAGTCCCCAAAGCCATCCCAATAGCGGTGGCTGCCCAGGACAAACAGGGGCAATATGAGCCCATCTGAGCACCTAACTGCACTCGGATCCGTAGACAGATGTCCCCAGAGGTAATATGGAATGGACAGGCCCCTAGGCCCTAATCGGATCCATTGCATTAGTTTTAAGGCATCTCTCCTCAGAGGCCTGGATTCCAATACCAGCATATGGCTGTTTCTTGAGGCACCCATCAAAACAAATCAAAACAAATCTCGTCTCCACATGGGAAACTTGTGCATTGGAGCTGTGTCAAAGCCTCTGGAACCATTCAGGGCCCTGGTGCCACCGCCTCATTCCAAGGTCTCCATGGAACAAACCCATATTAGGGCACATCTGCAGGAGAGTCCATTTCAACTCAGCCCACTCGGTTGCTCCCCCAGATCCAGCAGATCTAAACTGTCTTGACGCTAGGAGAGAATTGGAATGAGAAGCGAGCTGCCCAGCAGTCCATCCTTAGAACCCTGCTCGGAATCATTAATTATGGGAAGTCCTGGAGTGAACCAACAGGTCTCAATGGTTCTGCAGAAGAATCTTTGAGGTTTGGAGCATCTCACAACTCCCATCATGGGAAAACCTCCATGGACTCATGATCCCCCCCCTTCATGAAGGGGCCATTAGGGACAGAAACTCCAACCTGAGTGATCATCTGATCCTCGCCCTGACTTCAGATGCACAAGATCTCAATTCATCTCTGCAGAGTGTGCCTGCCGTGCCCTTGCCCAGAAACCTAAGCCTAGCTTGTGTTCTCAGACTTCCGTCCTCACACTCCTGGCCCACAACCCTCCAGTTTGGCAAATCCAGAACTACAATGCAGCACTCTGCTTGCCCTACAGAAGAAAAACATTGCCCTCTGGGGCTACCCAGAAACCCCAAATGAGGATCAAACTGCACGCCACTTGACTGTACCTCAATTATACAGGCTGCCCTGGGCACTTATGCCCTTTCTGACACAGACTGAGCCTGGACCTCCCGACCCACACCAAGCCAGCTGGCCGAACACTGGGCACATCGGACCCGCCATGGCCTTAGGTCGTCATCTCTTCCCAACCTTGTTTTTTAGGCTTCAGATCCTAGACATTATCACGAATCACTTCCCAGGGTAGAACATGATGCAGAAATCAGAACTCCTTGCCCATGGCAAGAAACTTTGTGGTTGGCATGTTGTCCAACGATCAATATAGTTGAAACCAGTGTGGCCCATGAGACCCCACCCAATCTTGAGCTCCGCGTTGGCACAAACATGTATTGTGACCCTCAGCGTGAGCCCAGTCCTCAAGTAAGGCCTCTCAGTGGCTGGACCAAGAGATGGTATATTGGGCTTGCCATGCCACTAGACCCCAATTTTTAACCATAGTTCAGGTTTTCCATTCGCACCTCCCCAGGGCTCTGTTTTGGAATCCCACCTTTGGCGGGACACCTGAGGGAACAAAACTGGAAGGACTCCTTCCATCCCATAGATTGATCCAATTCCACAGAGAGGAATACTCGTCCATGGCCCATGATGCCTCCCCGACATTCCACGGCCATTGTTAACACAAAATCCAGAGACAAAAGCCTGAATAAGTGCCTCACACTCGCTCTTTCTTCATATCCTGAAGAGTTCTCCTCAAGGTTTGTAGATCGGGCCTGCCATACCTACATCCTCAAACCTAAGCCAAGTTTGTGTTTTCAGAGTTCTGTACCCACAGTCCTGGCCCACACAACCTCCAGGTTGGGGCACCAGGAGCCACACATCAGGTCTGTGCCTGCCCACTCCATGGGAATTCTGCCCCTTCCATTGTCCATAATCGTATAAATTAGGAGAAACCTCCAAATTCCCTGAGGCCATGGCAAACTTGTAGGCCGCGCAGACAAACAGGGGCGGTCGGACACCAGCTGAGCACCTACCTCCACTCATACCTTAGGCGGATGTCACCAGAGAAGTAGATTAAACTGGACAGGCACCTAGGCCGTAATCAGATCCATTGATGTGGTTTCCAGGTATCTCTCCTCAGAGGCCTGGTTTCCAATACCAACATATGGGGGTTTCCTGAGGCACCAATTAGAATAAATCTTTTCGGGAGGAGTCAAGATGGCAGAGAAGTAGCAGGCTGAGTCTACTTCAGCTAGCAGAAGATCAGCTAGATAGCTTATCCAAAGATTGCAAACACCTACAAATCCATTGGCAGATCGAAGAGATGAAGAACAGCATTTATAGAAACAGAAAATCAACCACTTTTTGAAAGGTAGGGCTGGCGGAGAAGTGAATCCAAAGCAACGGGAAGATAGACCCCGGGGGAAGGGGCCGGTCCCGGCAAGCATTGGAGCAATGGAGCACAAAATCAGGACTTTTAAAAGTCTGTTCCGCCAAGGTACATTGCTCCAGAGGCTAACCGAGGTGTAGCCCACACGGGGTCAGCATGGCCTCCGGTCCCGCAGCGTCACAGAAGGATTGGGGGTGTCTGAATGTCGCAGAGCTTACAGGTATTAGAACTGGGAAGCTGGCTACAGAGACAGAGCCTACAGTGAACTCACTGCTCAGGGTTACCTTGAATCGGTCACAGACTCGGTGAGCTTGGAGCGAGGCAGGAGGTCAGGCAGACGGGAGTTACTGGGCGCTATTCTCCAAGGGCTCACTGAGGAGTGGGGCACCGGGCTCTCAGCTCCTCTGGGCCAGGGACCAGGAGGCCACCATTTTTAGTCCCGTCCTCCGGAACTCTACAGAAAGGGCTCAGGGAGCAAAAGTGCCTGAAAGCAAACCCAAGTGGATTACTCAGCCCGGCCACTGGAAAGGGCGGTGCAATTCCGCCTGGGGCAAAGACACTTGGGAATCCCTACAACAGGCCCCTCACCCAGAAGATCAACAAGAAATCCAGCCAAGACCAAGTTCACTTACCAAGGAGTGCAGTTTCAATACCAAGAAGAGCAGCAGAATTCCAGAGGAGGAGAAAGCAAAGCAGGGAACTTTCTCCTGAGGCTTTCTCCCCATGATTCTTTAATCTTACAGTTAATTTAAATTTTTTTATTTTTCAATTTTTTTTCTCTTCTGCTAAAATTTTTTTTTTAACTTTTACCCTTTACTTTTTTTAACATTTTCTAACTAGTTGTTCTAATATATATATATATTTTTCTTTTTTATACTTTTTCTTTATTCGTTTTCTTTTTTTAATTGTTTCTTTTCTTTTCTTTTTCTTTCTGAACCTCTTTTTTTCCCAATTTATTTATTTTCAGAAAAACAGTATTCATTATTTTTTCACCACACCCAGTGCTCCATGCAAGCTGTGCCCTCTATAATACCCACCACCTGGTACCCCAACCTCCCACCCCTCCGCCACTTCAAACCCCTCAGATTGTTTTTCAGAGTCCATAGTCTTTCATGGTCTGAACCTCTTTTTATCTCCTTTCTCCCTCCTCACGATTTGGGATCTCTTCTCATTTGGTTAAAGCTTATTTTCCTGGGGTTGTTGCCACCCTTTTAGTATTTTACTTGCTCCTTCATATACTCTTATCTGGACAAAATGACAAAATGGAAAAATTTACCACAACAAAAAAGAACAAGAGGCAGTACCGAAGGCTATGGACTTAATCAATACAGACATTCTTTCTTTGTGGTAGACAGAATGCTGCATTGTGGCTCCAAAGTTCCCTATCAAGAAGGTTTGGGGGATGGGCGCCTGGGTGGCTCAGTGGGTTAAGCCGCTGCCTTCGGCTCAGGTCATGATCTCAGAGTCCTGGGATCGAGTCCTGCATCGGGCTCTCTGCTCAGCAGGGAGCCTGCTTCCCTCTCTCTCTCTCTGCCTACTTGTGATTTCTCTCTGTCAAATAAATAAATAAAATCTTTAAAAAAAAAAAAAGAAGGTTTGGGGACGAGGAGGGTGAAGAAGGAATTGTAAACACAATCTACGGTTCAATTCAGTGCCAAGCAGAAGGCAGTTCCAGTGTGCAGTGGCTGATGCGAGGTATCCAGGACCTGAGTAAGGGCCGATGTCAGATGCTTGCTCACACAGGAGATTGTGTCTACAATGACCACCAAATGGAGGGGTGGCATCACGATACCATGGAGGATTTCCCACGCTGGGTCTTGTGAGATGCTCCGAATAGCATGGTTTCTTTCCACTAGACAGGGAAAGGCTTCAACAGCCAGGCATCCTGTCTTCAGGAATGAGGAGTACTCTTCTGATTCAGGTTCCTCCGTAGTCAGGGATTTGAGCTACAATCTGTGAAAGATGCTTGAATATCCAGGTTGAGTAGAGCAGCCTCACTTTACCCCATATGTAAAGTTTGGGTGCAGAGCTCTCCGTCATGGATGCCTGAAAAGCACAACTCCATTGACCACTGCAGCCAAGGAAATGGCAGGTTCGATCTGGTGGCTCTGTGGCGAAGTTCCAAGCAGCCTGAGTTGACATGGTGTTTCATGCTGTTGAATCACAGTACTGGTTGTATCCAGGGAGACGGTAGAATGTTGGGGTGGTCAGGGGCCATGCAGGATTCTCCTACAGTGAGACATGGACCATGCTACCAAGAGCAAGGCATCCTTCTGGGGACAGCATGGGTTCTGTTGTGTGGCTCAAGGACCACATGCTGTAATATAAGTTGGTATTGTAGAACAGGTCTCTGGGGACAGGCACCTAAAAATCTTTAAACTAGGGTATCGATGAAGTCCTATAGTCATGGCAGGTTAAAACTTCTGACTCAGGGCCTTTGACTTGGATGTCTGCCTAGAAGCAGGGGATTATTGTTTGTCAGAAAGTGCATTTGGGTCCAGAGCCTTCTTTGAAATCGAGGTGGGCTCTAGGGCTTTATACTTTGCTTCTAATCATCAGGGTTTGGGCAACCGTGAAGGGCAGAGTTTCCTTCTGGAACTTAGGGACAGTCATCTGATGTGGCACCAGAGGCCCCATTCTGGAGAGCATATGGGACAGCCCTTTGGGGAGACAAATCTGGAAAAGCAAACTAGGGTTATAGTGAGGGCCAAGGTGATCATAGGCCCGATGTGCAGGTCCTGAGGGCAGCTCATAGTGTACTGAAATTAAGGTGTCATGGAGACAGTAGCACAGATTCTTCTGTCGGGTGTGGGTCCAAGATGGTCGCAAAAGGTATGGGTGGTTTCATGAGGCCATGGGAAATTCTTCGTCTCTGGGGATTCTGCTCAGCTCCCAAGAGTTTGGTGTTTCTGGGGGAAGGGAAGACTGTTGTTTTCCGTCTCAGAGGACACCCAAAGAGGGATTCCAGAGACAGGTTCTGGGTCTGGGCACTTGGAAAACATGAATGAGGGTGAGTATTTGGCCCTAGGGACCGGGCAGTCCCACTCTGTGGTCTCCTGATCCAGCTACCGAGGGGTTTTGTTTGAAAGCAAGCTCACGCTGAGGATCACAATGCCTGTTTGTATCCAGGGAGTCTTCCATGTGTGACTGTGGTCTCATGGGCCATGCAGCTGGTTCCCACTCAGAGGTTTGGGACGGACGAGTACTCTTGTGTGTCAGGTTCTCCCATAGGCATGGATTTGAGCTAGGGTCTGAGACAGAGGCCTGAATATCCAGGTTGAGTAGAGATGTTGGTTTCGGGCCACAGGAAGTCACACCTGCAGGAAATGGGGCCCTCTGTCTGGGTGGCTGACTGGAGGTCGTGGCTTAGGCTGTTAGACAGAGCCTTGGTGCCCATGGAAACCTATGATATTACAGTGTTGTTGAGGGCCATACAGGTAGATCCTCATGTGGGGTTACTGGGCAGACTCATCAGTCACTTCTTCTTTCAATGGAGCAGACGGAATGCTGCATTATGTCTCCAGAATTCCCTATTAAGAGGGCTAGTGTACCAGGAGGAGGATGGAATTGTAAACACAATCTACTGTTAAATTCAGTGCCAATGTCAAGGCAGTTCCAGTGTGCAGCAGCTGATTCAAGTTAGCCAGCACCTGAGTAAGGGCGGATGTCAGATGTTGGAACACACTGGATTTTGTGTCTATGATGACAGAAAATGGTGGGGTGGCCTCTAGGGACCATGGAGGATTTCCCACTCTGTGGCTTGTGAGATGCTCCAAACAGCAAGGTTTCCTTCTACTGGACAGGGGAGTCTGGTTTGTTTACTCCATTGTCCCGCATATGGAAAGTTTGGGTAGCAGAGCTCTCTCGCATAGATGCCTGGGAAGCACACCCCCATTGACCATTGCAGCTCAGGAACATGGCAGGTTTAATCTGGTGGCTCTGGGATGAAGTTTTTAAGGGGGCTTAATTGACATGGAGTATTATGCTGTTGGATCACAATGCTGATTTGTATCCAGGGAGACATTAGAATTTTGGGGTGGTCCGGGGCCCATGCAGGGTTCTCCTACACTGAGTCTTGGACACAGATACCAAGAGTAATGTATCCTTCTGGGGACAGCAGGGGTTCTATAGTGTGGCTCAAGGACCACATGTTGTAATATAAGTTTGTGTTGGAGAACAGGCCTCTGGGGACAGACGCCTAAAAATATAAACTAGGGTAAAAATGAAGTTCTATAGTCACAGCATGTTCAAACTTCTGATTCAGGGCCTTTGACTTGGATGTCTTCCTGGAAGCAGGGGCTCATTGTGTGTCAGAATGCATCATTGGGTCCAGAGGTTTCATCGGAATTGAGGTGGGCTCACGGGCTTTGTGCTTTGCCTCTAATCATCAGGGTTTGGGCAACCGTGAAGGGCAGAGTTTCCTTCAGAGTTTCCTTCATCTGGTGTGTCTCCAGAGTCCCCATCCTGATGGGCATGTGTGCCAAGGCTTTCGAGAGAAATCTGCAAACACGAACTAGGCTTAGGTTGAGGGCTGAGGTGATCACAGGCCTGATCTGCAGGTTCTGTTGGAAGCTCATAGTGTACTGAAGTTAAGGTATTATGGAGGAAGTAGTGCAGGCTATTCTGTCTGCATTGTTTGTCCTGAACTTTCGCAAAATATAGGGCTGGCTTCATAGGGCCATAAGAGATACTTCGGCTCTGGAGATTCTGCTCAGCTCCCAAGAGTTTGTTGTCTCTGGGAGAAGGGAATACTGCTGTTTTCCGTCTCAGGGAACCCCCAAAAGAGGGATTCCAGAGACAGGTTATGGGT
The DNA here is from genome assembly GCF_020171115.1 of Neogale vison. Lineage (NCBI taxonomy): Eukaryota > Metazoa > Chordata > Mammalia > Carnivora > Mustelidae > Neogale > Neogale vison. The sequence continues at coordinate 193,641,614 of NC_058093.1, forward strand.
GTGGGCGCCTGTAAAACACTGATGAGGGTGAGTGTTTGGCCCTAAGGTAGTATGCGTGCTCTGAGGGCTCCTGGTCCAGCTACCGAAGGGTTTTGTTTGAAAGCAGCCTCACACTGAGAGTAACATTGCAAGTTTGTTCACAGAGTGGCTCCCATGTGTGGCCGTGGTCTCATGGGCCATGCAGCTGGTTCCCACTCTGAGGGCTGGACACCTATCTCAACAGCCAGGCTTCCTGTCTTCAGGAATGAGGAGTACTCTTCTGCTTCAGGTTCCTCTGTAGTCAGGGATTTGAGCTACAATCTGTGAAAGATGCTTGAATATCCAGGTTGAGTAGAGTTGATGGCTTTGGGCCATGACAAGTCCAACCTGCAGAATATGAGGCCCACTATCTGCAAGGCTGACTCTTGGTCGTGGCTCAGGCTGTGTCAGACAGAGTCTTGATGTCCATCTCAAAAACCAGGTTTCCTGCCATCGGGAATAAGGATTCTCCTGTGCTTCAGGTTCCCCCATAGGCAGTGATTTGAACTATGGTTTGGGAAAGATGCCTGAATACCCAGGTTGAATAGAGATGACAGCTTCTGGCCACGGCAGGACCCACCTGCAGGATATGGGGCCCACTGTCTGCATGGTTGCCAGGAGGTCATGGCAGATACTGAGAGCCCATGGCGGCCTAAGATATTGAGATGCCATCGAGGGCCATGCAGGTGGATCCTAATGTGGGGTTTCTGGGCAGACTCACCAGGCACTTCTACTTTCAATGGGGGAAGGCAGAATGCTGCGTTGTGACTCCCTATCAAGAGGGCTTCGGGACCAGGAGCGTGAGGATAGAATTAAACACACAAGCTACAGTTCAATTCAGGGACAAGTGGAAGGCACTTCCAACGTGCAGCATCTGATTTGAGACATCCAGCACCTGAGTAAGGGTGGATGACAGATATTTGCTCACACTGGTGTTTTTGTCTAGGATGACGGACAAATGGTGGGTTTGCGTCAAGAGTCCATGGAGGATTTCCCACTCTGCGGCTTGTGAGATGCTCCAAACAGTAAGGTTTTCTTCTACTGGACAGGGGAGTTTGGTTTGTTTGCTCCAGGGTCCCCCATATGGAAACGTTGGTAGCAGAGATCTCCCTCATGGATTCCTGGAAAGCACGGCTCCATTGACCATTGCAGCTCAGGAACATGTTAGGTTCGATCTGGTGGCTCTGGGGCGAAGAGCCAAGGGGGCTGAGTTGACATGGAGTTTGATGCTGTTCAATCACGATGCTGGTTTGTATCCAGGGAGACACTGGAATGTTGGGATGGTCAGGGGCAATGCAGGATTCACCTACACTGAGTCTAGGAAAAAGCTACCAAGAGCAAGGTATCCTTCTTGGACAGGAGGGGTCTATTGTGTTGCTCAGGGACTAGATGTTGGAATATAAGACGGTATGGGGGAACAGTCCTCTCGGGACTGGCGCCAGAAAACCTAAGCTAGGGCATCAATCAAGTCCTAGGAGCATGTCAGGTTCAATTTTCTGTCTTAGGGCCTTTGACTTGAATGTTTTCCTGGAGGCAGGTGCTCACTGTGTGTCACATTGTACACTTGGGTCGAGACCATTCTGGGAAATTTAGGTGGGCTCAGCGGCTTTGTACTTTGCTCCTAAGCTTCAGGGTTTTGGCAACCATGAAGGGCAGTGTTTCCTTCGGAGGATAGGCACAGTTGTCCGTTGTGGCTCCAGAGGCCCCATACTGGAGGGCATGTGTGACAGCGTTTTGGAGATAGAAATCTGCAAACGTGAACTAGCCTTAGGGTGAGGCCTGAGGTGATGACAGCCCACGGCTCTGAGGGCATCTCTGTGTGTAGTGAAATTAAGGTGTCATTGAGGCAGTTGGGCAGTCTTTTCTGTCTGGATTGTGTGTCCAAATGGTCACAAGATGTAGGCGTGGCTTCATGGGGCCATGGAACATTCTTCATCTCTGTGGATTCTGCCCATCTCTCAAGAATTTGCTGTCTCTGGGGGAAGGGAAGACTGCTATTTTCCATTTCAAAGGACCCACACAAGAGGGATTCCAGGGACAATTTCTGGGTCTAGGCAACTGAAAAACACCTACGAGGGTGAGGATTTGTCCCTAGGGGCCTGGATGTCCCACTCTGAGGGCTCCTGGTCAAGCTATTGTGGGGGTTTGTTTGGAAGCAGGTTCACGCTGATGATCACAATGCCTGTTTGTGCCCAGGGCAGCTCCCATGTGTGGCCGTGGTCTCATGTCCATGCAGCTGGTTCCCACTCTGAGGGTTGGACACCCATCCCAACAGCCATATTTCCTGCCATCAGGAAAGAGGAGTACCCTTGTGCTTCAGGTACCCCATAGGCAGGGATTTGAGCTACGGACTGGGCACAGAGGCTTGAATATCCAGGTTGAGTACAGATGACGTCTTTGGGCCACAACAAGTTCAACCTACAGAAAATGGGGCCCACTTTCTGGGTGGCTGACTGGACCTCTTGGCTCAGGTTCTGTCAGAGAGAGCCTTAGTTCCCATAGTGGCCTTAGATATTAGGGTGTCGTCGAAGGCCCTGCAGGTGGATCCTCATGTGGGGTTTCTGGGCAGACTCACCAGGCAATTCTTCTTTCTTGGGGCAGGCAGAATGCTGCGTTGTCGCTCCAGAATTCCCTTTCAAATGGGCTTGTGGACCAGGGGGGTGAAGATGGAATGGTACACACATGCAACTGTTAAAGTCATTACCAAGTGGAAGGCAGTTTCAGTGTGCATGGCTGATTGGATATATCCAACACCTGAGTAAGTGCAGATGTTTGCTCACACAAGAGTTTGTGTCTAAGATGACCAACAAATGGAGGTGGCGTCAGGAGGTCATTGAGGATTTCCCACGCTGGGGCTTGTGAGATGCTCCAAACAGCAAGTTTTCCTTCAACCGGACAGGGGAATTATGGTTTGTTTGCTCCAGGGTCCCCCATGAGGAAAGTTTGTGTAGCAGAGCACTCCCATATGGATGCCTGGAAAGCACACCTCCGTTGACCATTGCAGCAGAGGAACATGGCAGGTTCGTTCTGTTGGATCTAAGGCGAAGTATCAAGGCCCTGAGTTGACAAGGAGTCTGATGAAGTTGGGTCACAATACTGGTTTGTTACCAGGGAGATCTTAGAATGTGCTGGTGGCTAAGGGGCCATGCAGGATTCATCTACCCTGAGGGTTTGACACAGGTCCAAGAACACGGTTTCCTTCTGAGGACAGGAATATTCTGTTGTGTGGCTCAGGGACCACATGTTGAATCGTAAGTTGATATTCCAGAACAGGCCTCTGAGGACAGGTTCTTGCAAACCTAATCTAGGGATCCAATGAAGTACTAGGGCCATGTCAGGTTCAAACATCTGACTCAGGACCATTGACTTGGGTGTCTGCCTGGATGTAGGTGATCAGGGTGTTTCAGCCTGGATATTGCGTGCAAAGGGGCCGTCAATATTGAGGTGGGCTCTTGGGCCTTGCAGGTTTCTCCATATTTAAAATGTTTGGGCAACTGAGATGGGCACAGTTTCCTTGGGGATGGCAGGCACAGCTCTGTGCTCTGGCTCCAGAGACACCATCCTGGAGGGCAAGTGAGCCATGGTTTTGGGAAAGAAGTCTGCAAGAACAAATTCGAGTTAGGGTTAGTGGCAAGGTGATCATAGGCCCAATGCATACACCTGGAGGGTAGCTCATGAGGAACTGTAATTTGGGTGACTCGAAGGCGGTAGCACAGGCTTTTCTATATGGATTGTGTTCGAAGGATGGCCTTGGAATGCTGGTGTGGTCTCATGGGACCATGGGAGATTTTTCCCCTCTTAGGATCCTGGTGGCTCCCGAAGTTTTGTGGCTTTTACAGGGACAGGAAGTTGTTATTTTCCGTCATTGTGTTGCTCCCAAAACAGGGATTCCAGAGATGGGCTCTCAGACTGGTTGCCTGGAAAATCACACCAAGGGTTATTATTTGGGCCTAGGGGCGTACCAGGTCTGCAATGAGGGATTCTGGCCATGCCACTGAGAGGGCTTGTTTGAAAGAATTCTCACGCTGAGGGTCATGATGTCTGTTTGTGCCCAGGGCGGCCCTCCAGAGTTGGTGTGATCTCATTGTCCATGAAGCTGGCTCCCACTGTGTGGTTTTGACAAACATCCCAACTGCTAGGTTTCCTGTCATGGGGAAGGAGGAGTTCTCTATTGTGCTTCATGTTCCCCTATTGGCAGGTATACCAGCAAAAGTCTAGGGAAAGGTTCCTGAATCCAATGATGGAGAGAGATGACGGACTTGGGCCATGGCCGGTCTCACATGCTCGATATGGGGCCCGCTCTCTGGGTGGCTAACACTAGGTAGTGGCTTAGGCTCTGTCAGACATAGCACTAGTGGCCAGAACAGCCTATAAATCAGAATTCCTTCGAATGCCAAGGAGATAGATTCTCATGTGGGGTTTCTGGGCAGACTGTCCAGGCAATTCTTCTTTTTATGGGGAAGGCAGAAAGTTGTGTTGTGGCTCCAGAGTTTTCATCAAGAGGGCTTGGGGACAAGTAGGGTGGATGGAATTGGCAACAAAAGTTACGGTTCCATTCAGTGCTAAGCGGAAAGGAGTTCCAATATGCAGAGGCTAATTCGCCATACCCAGCACCTGAGTAAGGGCGGATGTCAGACGTTTGCTCACACTGGAGTTTGTATTTATGATGACTGAAAAATGGAGGGGTGGCGTCCAGAGGCCATGGAGGATTTCACACACTGGGGCTTGTGAGATGCTCCAAACAGCAACGTTTCCTTCTACCGGACAGGTGGAGTCTGGTTTGCTAGCTCCAGGGTCCCACATGTGAAAAGACTGGGAGCAGAGCTCTTCTGCATGGATGCCTAGAAAGCACACCCCCAATGACCATTGAAGCTGAGGAACATGGCAGTTTCATTCTGGTGGCTCTGGCGCAAAGTACCAAGGCCTTGAGTTGACACTGAATCTCTTGCAGATGGGTCTCAATGCTGGTTTGTTACTACGGAGATCTTAGAATGTGCTGGTGGGTAAGGGTCCATGCAGGATTCTCCTACCCTGAAAGTTTGACACAGGTTCAAGAGCACAGTTTCCTTTTGGGGACAGGAGATGTACTGTTGTGTGGCTCAGGGACCACATGTTCTATCATAAGTTGGTATTCCAGGGAAACCGTGCCCTTCGACCTGTGCCAAACCCTCAGGGTAGGAGAATCATGCTGAGCACATAAGCCATCAGCACATTCTAAGATCTCCCTGGTAACAATTCAGCATTGTGACCCATTCCTGAGGAAAGCTGCCTGGAAACCTAATCTAGGCCCTAGGGGCATGTCAGGTTCAATCGTCTGACTCAGGAACATCGACTTGGGTGCCTGCCTGGATGTAGGTGATCAGGTGTACAGACTGCACATTTGTGACCAGAGCAGCCTCCAGTAAGGGGGTGGGCTCAGGGTTCTTGCAGATTTCTCCTATTCTGGAGGGTTTGGGAAACTGTGACAGGCAAATTTTCCTTGGCAATGGCAGGCACAGTCCTGTGATGTGGCTCTAGAGAGCCCATCCAGCAGGGCATTTGAGCCATTGTTTTGGGAAAGAATTCTGCAAACACAAACTTAGGTTAGGGTTAGTGGTGAGGTGACCGCATGCTCAATGCATACACCTAGAGGGCAGTTCATCAGGAACTGTAATTAGGGTGACTCGAAGACAGTAGCAAAGCATGCTCTATCTGGATTGTGTGTCCAGGAAGGCATTGGAATGTAGGTATGGTCTCAGGAGTCCAGGGGAGACTTTAGCTCTCTAAGGATCCTGGCAGCTCCCAATAGTTTAGTGGCTTTTTCGGGGAAGGGAAGAGTGCTGCTTTCCATCTTAGGGGTGACCCAAAATAGAAATTACATAGATGGGCACTGGGTCTGGGACCCTGGAAAATCCCATCAAGGGTTAGGATTTGGGCTTTAGGGGCATACCAGGCCTACAATTCGGGATCCTGGTGGTTAAACTGAGAGGGCTTGTTTGAAAGCATGCTCAGGTGAGGGTCATAATGCCTGTTTGATCCCAGGGCGGCCCTCAGGAGTGGGCGTGGTCTCATTGGTGATACCGCTGGCTCCCACTCTAAGGTTTGCACACCCATCCCCACAGACAGATTTCCTGCCATTGGGAAGGTGGAATTCTCTATTGTGCTTCAGGTTTCCCGGATTCCAGCAAAGGTCTAGGGACAGATGCCTGAATACCAAGGATGGGTAGAGATACCGGACTTGTGCCATGGCTGGTCTCACATGCTGGATATGGTCCCCAGTCTCTTGGTGGCTGACACGAAGTCGGGGCTCAGGCTCTGTCATACACAGCACTAGTGGCCAGGGCTGCCCACGAATTGGGGTTCCCTCGAGGGTCAAGCAGATTGATCCTCATGTGGGCTTTTTTAGAAGACTGAACGGCACTTCTTCCTTCTATGAGGAATGCAGAATGCTCTAATGTGGCTCAAGAATTACCTATTAAAAGGCCATGGAGACCTTGAGGGTGAGGATAGAATTGTAAACACAAACTACAGTTAAATTCAGTGTGAAGCATAAGGCAGCTCCAGTGTGCAGCGGCTGATTCGAGATATCCAGCACCTGAGTAAGAGTGGATGTCAGATGTCTGCTCATTCTGGAGTTTGTATCTATTATGACTGACTCAAGGAAGGGTGGTGTCAAAAAGCCATGGAGGATGTCCCACGCTGGTGCTTGTGAAATTCTCCAAACAGCAAGGCTTTCTTCTACTGGAGTTGGGGAGTCTGTTTTGTTTGCTCCAGTGTCCTCCTTGTGGATAGTTTGGGTAGTACGGCTCTCCCGCATGGCTGCTATGAACGCCCACCTCCATTGTCCATTGCAGCTGAGGAATATGGAAGGTTCGTTCTGGTGGCTCTGGTGTCAAGCACCAAGGGCAATGAATTAACATGGAATCTCTTTAAGTTGGGTCCCAATGCTGGTTTGTTACAAAGGAAATCTTAGAATGTCCTGGTGGCTAAGGGGCCATGCAGGATTATCCAACCCGGAGGGTCTGACACAGGTCGAAGGGCATGGTTTCCTTCTGGGGACAGGAGATGTTCTGTTCTGTGGCTCAGGAACCACATGTTATATCATAAGTTGGTACTCCAGAACAGGCCTCTGAGGACAAATGCCTGAACACCTAATTTAGGGTTCCAGTGAGGTCCTAGGGGCATGTCAGTTTCAATCTTCTGACTCAGAACCATTGACTTGAGTGTCTGCCGGATGTAGGTGATCAGGGTGTTTCATAATACATATTTACTTCCAGAACGGACTCCAATATTGTAGTGGGCTCAGGGGCCTTGCAGGTTTCTCCTAATCTGGAGGGTTTGGGAAACTGTGACGGGCAAATTTTCCTTGGGGATGACAGGCACAGTCCTGTGGTTTGGCGAGAGACCCCATCCTGGAGGGTATTTGAGACATGGTTTTGGGAGAGAAATCTTCAAACATAAACTCGAGTTAGGGTTAGTGGCGAGGTGATCACAGGCCCAATGCATAAACCTGGATGGCAGCTTGTCAGGACCTGTACTTAGGGTGACTTGAAAGAGGTAGTACAGGCTTTTCTATTTGCATTGTGTGTCCAGGATGGCCTTGGATTGCAGGTGTGGTCTCATGGGTCTGTGGGATATTTTTCCTCTCTAAGGATCCTGGCAGCTCCCAATACTTTGGTGGCTTTTTCAGGGAAGAGAAGAGTGTTGTTTTCCATCTATGGGGTGCCCCAAAAGGGAAATTACAGAGATGGGAAATGGGTATGGGCACCTGGAAAATCTCACCATGGGTTAGGATTTGGGCCTAGGGGTGTCCCAGGCTGGTAATGCCGTATCCTGGTGGTGAAACTGAGAGTGCTTGTCTGAAAGCATGCTCCGGTTGAGGGTCACAATGCCTCTATGATCCAAGTGTGGCCCTCAGGAGTGGGTGTGGTCTCATTGGCAATGCAGCTGGCTGCCACACTGATGGTTGGACACCCATCCCAACAGCCAGGTTTCCTACCATGGGGAAGGAGGAGTTCTCTATTGTGCTTCAAGTTCCCCCATTGGCAGGGATTCCAACAAAAGACTGGGGACAAATGCCTGAATCCAAGGATGAGTAGATATGACGGACTAAAGCCATGCCCGGTCTGCATGCTGGATATGGGCCCCAGCCTCTGGGTGGATGACACGAGGTCGGGGCTCAGGCTCTGTGAGAGAGAGCACAAATGGCCAGGGAAGCCTATATATCAGGGTCCCCAGAGGGCTGAGCAGATTGATCCTAATTTTGGGTTTCTGGTCAGACACACCAGTCTCTTCTTCTATGGGGAAGGCAGAATGCTGCATTGTGGCTCCAGAATTCCCTCTCAACAAGGCTTGGAGACCAGTAGGGTGAGGATGGAATTATAAAACCAAGCTACTGTTCAATTCAGTGCCAAGTGGAAGGCAGTTCCAATATGTAGCAACTTATTTGAGAAACCAGTACCTGAGTAAAGGCGGTTGTCAGATATTTTCTCACACTGTAGTTTGTATTTATGATGATTGACAAATGGAGGGGTGGCATCAAGAAGCCTCGGAGGATTTCCCACGCTGAGGTTTGTGAGATGCTCCAAACAGCAAGGTTTCCTTCTACTGGACATGTGGAGTCTGGTTTGTTTGTTCTACATTCCCCCATGGAAAGTTTGGGTAGCGCACACTACTGCATGATACCTAGAAAGCAAACCTCCGTTCTCCATTGCAGCTGAGGAACATGGCAGGTTCGTTCTGGTGGCTCGGGTGCGAAGTACCAAGGGCGACGAATTAACATGGAATCTCTTTCAGATGAGTTACAATGTTGGTTTTTTACCAAGGAACGCTTAGAATGTCCTGTTGCTAAGGGGTCAAATAGGATTCTACTACCCGGAGGGTTTGTCAGAGGTCAAAGAGCACGGTTTCTGTGTGGGGACAGGAGCTATTCTTGTTATATCATGTTATATCATAAGTTGTTATTCCAGAACAAGCCTCTGAGGACAATACCTGTAAACCTAATCTAGGATTCTAGTGAGGTCCTAGGGGCATGTCGGTTTCAATTTTCTGATTCAGGACCATTGACTTTGGTGTCTTCCAGATGTAGGTGATCATTCTGTTTCAGACTGTGCATTTGCGTCCAGAGCAGCATCCAATATGGCGGTGGGCCCAGGCGTCTTTGAGGTTTCTCCTAATCTATACGGTTTAGGAGACTAGGATGGGCAAATTTTCCATGGGGATGGTAGGCACAGTCCTGTGGTGTGGCTCCAAAAACCCCATTCTGGAGGACATATGAGCCATGGTTTTGGGAGAGTAGACTGCAAACTCAAACTCAGATAGGCTTAGTGGTGAGGTGATCATAGGCTCAGTGCGTAAACCTGTAGGAGAGCTCGTCAGGAACTGTAATTAGGAAGACTGTAAGGCAGGCTTTCCTATCTGAATTGTGTGTTTGGATGGCCTCAGAATTCAGATGTGGTCTCATGGGTCCATGGGAGATTTTTCTTCCTTAAGGATCCTTGTGGCTCCCAATAGTTTGGTGGCTTTCTCGGGGAAGGGGAGAGTACTGTTTTCCATCTTATGGGCGCCCCAAAATGGAATCCCGAGATGGGCTCTGGGTTTGGGCGCCAAGAGATTCCCACCAAGGGTTTGGTATGGGCCTAGGGGCATACCAGCCCTGCAATGCAGGATCCTGGTGGTGCAATAGAGAGGGCTTATTTGAAAGCATGCTCAGGCTGAGGGTCACAATGCCTGTTTTTTCCCAGGGCGACCCATAGGAGTGAGCATGGTCTCATTGGTCATACAGCTGGCTCCCTCTCTGAGCGTTAGACACCCATCCCAACAGCTAGATTTCATGCCATGGAGAAGGAGGAGTTCGCTATTGGGCTTCAGGTTCCCCGATTGGCAGGGATTCCAGCAAAGGTTTGGGGACAGATGCCGAATACCTAGGATGGGTAGAGAGGATGGATTGAGCCATGGCCGGTCTCACATGCTAGATACGGGAACCACTCTCTGGGTGGCTGACACGAAGTCAAGGGCAGGCTTTGTCAGACACAGCACTACTGGCCAGGATAGCTGATAAATTGGGGATCCTCAAGGGCTGAGCAGATGATCCTCATGTGGGGTTTCTGGACAGTCTCACCATGCATTCTTCTTTCTATGGGGAAGGCAGAATGCTGCGTTGTGGCTCCAGAGTTCCCTATCAAGAGGGCTTGGGGACCAGTCAGGTGAGGATGGAATTGTAAATACTAGCCACGGTTCAATTCAGTGCCAAGCAGTAGGCAGTTCCAAAGGGCAGCGGCTTATTCAAGATAGCCCGCACCTGAGTAAGGGGGTATGTCAGATATTTGCTCACACTGGAGTTTGTGTCTATGATGTCCTAAAAATGGAGTGGTGGTGTCAAGAGGCTACAGAGAATTCCCCACGCTGTGGCTTGTGAGATGCTCCAAACAGCAAGGTTTCCTTCTATTGGACAGGTGGAGTCTGCTTTGGTTGTTCCACAGTCCTCCATGTGGAAAGCTTGGATAACAGTACTCTCCCGCATGGATGCCTGGAAAGCACATGGCCATAAATCATTGCACCTGAGGATCATGGCATGTTCCTTCTGTTGTCTCTGGGGCGAAGTACCAAGACCTGGTGTTGACATGGAATCTTTTGCAGATGTTTCACTATGCTGGTTTGTTACCAGAGAGATCTTAGAATGTGCTCGTGGCTATGGAGACATGCAGGATTCTCCCACCTTGAGGGTTGTATACAGGTCCAATGGCACGGTTCGCTTCTAGGGATATGAGATGTTCTGTTGTGTGGCTCAGGGACCACATGTTGTACCCTAAGATGGTATTCCAGAACAGATGACAAACACCTGAAAACCTAATCTAGGGTTCCAGTGAGGTCCTAAGGGCATGTCAGGTTCAATCTTCTGACTCAGGCCCATTCACCTCCAGTGTCTGCCTCGATGGAGATGATCAGGGTGTTTCAGACTGCGCATTTGCAACCAGAACTGCCTTCAATACTTGGATGGGCTCAGGGGCCTTGCAGGTTTCTCCCAAACTGGAGGTTTTGGGCAAATGTGATGGCCATAGTTTCCTTGGTGATTGCATTCACAGTCCTCTGGTTTGGCTACAGAGACCCTATCCTGGAGGGCATGTGAGTTATGGTTTTGGGCGAGAAGTCTACATACACAAACTCGGGTTAGGGTTAGTGGAGAGGTGATCACAGGCCCAATGCATAGACCTGAAGGTCAGCTCATCAGGAACTGTAATTAGGGTGTCTTAAAAGCGGTAGCACAGGCTTTTATATCTGGATTGTGTGTCCAGGATGGATGGAATGCAGGTGTGGTCTCATGGTTCCATGGGAGACTTTTCCCCTCTATGGGATCTGCTGGTTCCCTGTAATTTGGGGGCTTTTTGTGGAAGGGAAGAGTGATGGTTTCCAACGTATGTGTGCCCCAAAATAGGGATTCCAGAGATGGGCTCTGGGTCTGCGCACCTGAAAAATCCAACCAATGGTTAGGATTTTGGACTAGAGGCATACCAGACCTTCAAAGCCCGATCCTGGTGGTGCAACTGAGACCGATGGCTTGAAAGCATGCTCAAGCTGAGGGTCACAATGCCTGTTTGTCCCTAGGGCGGCTCTAGGGAGTGGACATGGTCTCATTGGCCATGCACCTGGTTCCCACTCTGAGGGTTGGAAAACCATCCCAAAAGCCACGTTTCCTGCCTTGGGGCAATAGGAGTTTTCTGTTGTGCTTTAGGTTCCCCCATTAACAGGGATTCCAGCAAAGGTCTGGGGACAAATGACTGAATACTAAGGATGGGTAGAGATGACAGTCGTGGGCCATCTCTGGTCTCACATGCTGGATATGGGCCTGGCTATCTGGGTGGCTGACAAGAAGTCAGGGCTCAGGCTCTGTCAGACTCAGCAGTAGTCGCCAGTGTACCTATAAATTGGGGTTTCCTTGTGGGCCAAGCAGACCGATCCTCATGTGGGATTTTCTGGCAGTCTCACCAGGCACATCTTCATTCTAAGGGGAAGACAGAATGCTGCGTTGTGGCTCCAGAATTCCTCATCAAGAGCGCATGAGGACGAGTACGGTGAGGATGGAATTGTAAACCCAAGCCACGGTTATATTCAGTGCCAGGCGGAAGACAGTTCCAATGTGCAGAGTATTCTTCAAGATATCCAGGGCGTGAGTAAGGGCGGATGTCAGACGTTTGCTCACACTGGAGTTTGTATCTATGATGACCAACAAATGGAGGGGTGGCGTCAAGAGGCCCTGTAGGATTTCCCATGCTGAGAATTGTGAGATGCTCCAAACAGGAAAGTTTCCTTCTACTAGACAGAATGAGTCTGGTTTGTTTCCTCCAGGGTCCCCCATGTGGAGAGTTTGGGTAGCGGATGTCTCCCACATGGATGCCTGGAAAGCACACCTCCATTGAGCATTGGAGCTGAGGAATATGGCAGGTACATTCTGGTGGCTGTGGGGCATAGTACCAAGGTCTTGAGTTGACATTGAATGTCTTGCAGAGGGGCCACAATGAAGGTTTGTTACCAGGGAGATATTCGAATGTTCTGGTGGGTAAGGTGTCATACAGGATTCTCCTACCCTGAGGGTTTTGGCACAGTTCGAAGAGCACGGTTTTCTTGTGGGGACAAGATTTGTTCGCTTGTGTGACCCAGGGCCCAAATGTTGTATCATAACTTGGTATTCTAGAACAGGCACCTGAGGAAAGATTCCTGAAAACCTAATCGACGGTTCCAATGTGGTTTTAGGGGCATGTCAGGTTTAATCTTCTGAGTGAGGACGACTGACTTGACTGTCTGTATGGATGTAGGTGATTAGGTTTTTTCAGACTGTGCATTTCTGTCCTGAATGACCGCTGATATAGGGGTTGGATCAGGGCATGGCTGCTTTCTTCTAATCTGGAAGGTTTGGGCAACTGTGACAGGCACAGATTCTTTGGGGATGGCAGGCACAGTCCTGTGGTGTGGCTCCAGAGACCCCCATCCTGGAGGGCATGAGAGCCATGGTTTTGGGATTGAAGTCTGCATACACAAATTCAGGTTAGGGTTAGTGGAGTGGTAGTCACAGGCCCAATGCATAGACCTAGAGGTGAACACAACAAGAAAAGTAAATATGGTGACTGGAAGGCTGTAGCACAGGGTTTTCTATCTGGATTGTGTGTCCAGTATGGGTTGGGAATGCAGGAGTAGTCTCATTGGTCCATGGGAGACTTTTACTCTCTAAGGATCCCCGTGGATCTTCATAGATTTATGTCTTTTTCGGAGAAGGGAAGAGTGCTCTTTTCTATCTTAGGGGTGCCACAAAACAAGGGTTCCCGAGATAGGCTCTGGGTCTGGGCTCCTGCAAATTCCCACAATATGTTAGGATTTGGGCCTAGGGCATACCAGGCAAGCAATGCAGGATCCTGGTAGTGCACCTGAGAAGGCTTGCTTGAAAGCATGCTCGGGCTGAGGATCACAATGCCTGTTTGTGCCCAGGCCGGCCCTCAGGTGTGTGCATGGTCTTATTGTCCATGCAGCTTTCTCCCACTTTGAGGGTTGGACACCCGTCCCAACAGCCAGGCTTCCTTCCATGGGAAAGAAGAGTTCTCTCTTGTTCTTCAGGTACCCTCATTCACAGTGTTTCCAACAAAGGTCTGGGGACAGGTGCCTGAATACCAAGGATGTGTAAAGGTGACGGACTTGAGCCATGGCCTTTCTGACATGCTGGAAATGGGACCCACTCTCTGTGTGGCTCACACTATTTTGGGGCCATTCTATATCAGACACAGCACTAGTGGCCAGGGAACCCTTTCACTGGGTTTCCCTCGAAGGCAAAGCAGATGATCCTCATGTGGGGTTTCTGGGTAGATTCACCAGGCACTTATTCTTTCTATAGGGCAGGCAGAATGTTACGTTGTGGCTCAAGAATTCCCTATCAAGAGGGCTAGGGGACCAGTAGGGTGAGGATGGTTTTGTAAACACAAGCTTCGATTCAATTCAGTGCCATGCGGAATCCACTTCCAATTTGCAGTGGCTTATTCAAGATATTCAGCAGCAGAGTAAGGGAAGATTTCAGAGATTTGCTTACACAGGAGTTTTTGTCTATGATTACCGTCAAACGGAGGGGTGGCGTCAATAGCCCATGGAGGGTTTCCCAAGCCGAGGCCTGTGATATGCTCCAAACCGAAAGTTCCTTCTCCTTGACAGGTAGAGTCTGGTTTGTTTGTTCCAGGGTCCCCCAAGTGGAAAGTCTGGGTAGCAGAGCTCTCCCACATGGATGCCTGGAATGCACACCTCCTTTGACCTTGAACATGAGGAACATGACAGGTTCATTCTGGTGGCGCTGGGGTGAAGTTCTAAGGCCTTGAGTTGACATGGAATCTCTTTCAGAAGAGTCACAATGCTGGATTGTTACCAGGGAGATCATAGAATGTGCTGGTGGCTAAGGTGCTGTGCAAGATTCTCCTATTGTGAGGGTTTGCAAAGGTCGAAGTTCACAGTTTCCTTCTGGGGACAGGAGATGTTCTGGGGTGTGGCTCAGAGAAAACCCATTGTATCATTAACTGATATACCAGAACAGGCCTCTGATGCCAGATGCCTAAACACATAATTTAGGGTTCCAGTGAGGTCCTAGGGGTATGTAAGTTTCAATCTTCTGACACAGGACCATTGATTTGGTTGTCTGCATGGAGGTAGGTAAGCAGGATGATTCAGACTGCGCACTTGCATCCCGAGAGGCGACAATATTGGGGAGGGCTCAGGTGCCTTGCTGGTTTCTCCTAATTTGGAATGTTTGGGCAACTGTGAGGGGCACAGTTTTCTTGGGGATGGCAGGCACAGTCCTGTGGTCTGGCTCCAAGGACCCTATCCTGGAGGGCATGTGAGCCATGGTTTTGAGAGTGAAGTTTGTAAACAAAAATTCGTTTAGGGTTAGTGGTGAGGTGATCACAGGCCCAATGCATAGACATGGAATGCAGCTCATCAGGAACTGTATATCGAATGACTCGAAGGTGGTAGCACAGGCTTTTGTATCTTGATTGTGTGTCCAGGATGGCCTCCAAATGCAGGTGTGGTCTCTTGGGTCCATGGCAGATTTTAACTCCATATATTTCCTAGCAGCTCCCAATAGAATGGTGGCTTTCTCTGGGAAGGAAATAGTGCTGTTTTCCATTCTACAAGTGCCCCAGAACAGAGATTCAAGGAAGGGCTCTGGGTCTGGGCCCTAGGAAAATGTCACCACATGTTAGGATTTGGGCCATAGGGTGTACCAGGCCTGCAATGTGGAATCCTGAAGGTGCAACAGAGAGCGTTTGTTTGAAAGCATGCTCAGGTTTCGGGTCACAATGCCTTTTTGTGCCCAGGGCGGCCCTCATCAGTGGGCGTGGTCTAATTGGCCATGCAGCTGGCTCCCAATTGGAGGGTTGGACACACTTCCCACAGCTAGGATTTATGCTATGGGTAAGGAGGAGTTCTCTATTGGGATTCAGGTTTCCCCATTGGCAGGGATTCCAGCGACGGTCTGGTGACAGATGCCTGAATACCAAGGATGGGTAAAGGTGATGGTGTAGGGCCATGGCCGGTCCCACATGCTAGATATGGGTCCCGCTATCTTTGTGGCTGAGAATAGGTCAGGGATCAGGCTCTGTCAGACACAGGACTAGTGGCCAGGGAAGCCTATAAACTGGGGTTCCCTTGAGGTCTGAACAGATTGAGCCTCATGTGAGGTTTCTGGGCAGACTCATCAGGTACTTCTTCTTTCATGGGGAAGGCAGAATGCTGCATTGTGGCTCTAGAATTCCCTAACAAGAAGCCTTTGGTACCAGCAGGGTGAGGATGTAATTGTAAACACATGCTATGGTTCAACTCAGTGCTAAGCTGAAGGCAGTTCCAATGTGCAGCAGCTTATTCGAGATATCCAGCACATGAGTAAGGGCGGCTGTCAGGTGTTTGCTCACACTGGAGTTTGTGTCTATGATGACTGAGATATGGAGGGGTGGCATCAAGAGGACATGGAGGATTTCCCATGCCAAGGCTTGTGAGATGCTCCAAACAGCAAGGTCCTTCTCCTGGACAGGTAGAGTCTGGTTTGCTTGCTCCAGTGTCCCCCATGTGGAAAGTATGGGTGGGAGAGCTTTCCCATATGGATGCCTGGAAAGCACACCTCCATTGTCCTTTGCAGCTGAGGAATATGACACGTATATTGTGATGGCTCTAGGGCGATGGACCAAGGACTTGAGTTGACATGAATCTCTTACAGATGGGTCACAATGCTGGTTTGTTACCAGGAAGTTTTTAGAATGTGCTGGTGGCTAAGGTGCCTTGCAGGATTCTCCTACGCTTAAGGTTTGGTACAGGTCAAAGAGCATAGTGTCCTTCTGGGGAAAGGAGATGTTCTGTTGTGTGGCCCAGGGACAACATGTTGTATCCTAAGTTGGTATTCCAGAAAAAAAAAAACAAAACACTAAGCACAGATGCCTTAATTCTTAAACTAGGGTTCCAGTGCATTCCTAGGGGCATGTCAGTTTCAATATTCTGACTCAGTACCATTTACATGGGTGTCTTTCTGGATGTAGGTGATCAGGTTGTTTCAGACTGTGCATTTGCTCCCAGAGTGGCCGCCAGTGTTGGGGTGGGCTCAGGGGACTTGCAGGTTTCTCATAATCTGGAAGGTTTGGTCAACTGTGACAGGCACAGTGTCCTTGGGGATGGCAGCAGTCCTATGGTGTGGCTCCAGAGATCCCATCCTGGAGGGCATATGAGCCATGGTTTTTGGAGAGAAATCTGCAAACACAAATTTGGGTTAAGGTTAGTGGCATGGAGGTCGCAGGCTCAATGCATAGGCCTGGAGAGGACCTCGTCAGGAACTATAATTAGGGTGACAGGAAGGTGGTAGCACAGTCTTTTCTATCTGGATTGTGTGCCCAGGATGGCCTCGGTATGCAGGTGTGGTCTCTTGAGCCCATGGGACACTTTTCCTCTCTAAAGATCCTGGTGGCTCCCCATAGTTTTGTGGCTTTTTCGTGGAAGGGAAGAATGCAGATTTTCATCTTAGGGGTGCCCCAAAAACAGGGGTTCCAAAGACGGGCTCTGGGTCTGGGACCCTGGAAAATCCCACCATATGTTAGGATTTGGGCATAGGGGCATACCAGTACTGCAATGCGTGATCGTCGTGGTGCAACTGAGAGGGATTGTTTGAAAGCATTCTCAGGCTGAGGGTCACCATGCCTGTTTGTGCCCAGGGCGGTCCTCAGGATTGGGCGTCGTCTCATTGGCCATGCAGCTGGCTCCCACTTTGAGGGTTGGACACCCATCCAAACAGCCTGGTTTCCTGCCATGGAGAGGAGGCATTCTCTATTGGGCTTCAGGTTCCCCCATTGGCAGGGATTCCAGCAAAGTTCTGGGAAAAGATGCCAGAATACCAAGGATTGGTAGAGATGAGGAAGTAGGGCCATGGACCGTCCCACATGCTAGATATTGGTCCAGCTCTGTAGGTGGCTTACACTAGGTCAGGGCTCATTCTCTGCCAGACACAGCACTAGTGCCTAGGGCAGCCTATAAATCGGGGTTCCTCGATGTCCGAGCAAATTTATCCTCATGTGGGGTTTCTGGGCAGACTCATCAGGCACTTCTTCTTTCTATAAAGAAGGCAGAATGCTGCGTTGTGGTTCTAGAATTATCTATCAAGGGGCCTTGCAGACCATTAGAGTGAGGATCAAATTGTAAACACAAGGCATGGTTCAATTTATTTCCAAGCGGAAGGCAATTCCAATGTGCAGCAGCTTTTTTGAGATATCTAGCACCTGAGTAAGGTGAGATGTCAGATATATGCTCACACTGGAGTTTGTGTCTGTGATAACTGGCAAATGGAGGGGTGGCATCAAGAGGCCATGGAGGATTTCACACACTGAGGATCCCTAATTAGAAATGTCTCCCATGAACCCATGAAACCACACCTGCATTTGGAGTACATCCTGGACACACAATCCAGATAGAAAAGCCTGTGCTACCACCTTCCCATCACACTAATTACAGTTCCTGACAAACTGCCCTCCATGTCTGTGCATTGGGCCTGCGATCTCCACGCCACTTACCCTATCCCGCATTTGTGTTTTCAGATTTCTCTCCCAAAACCATGGCTCACATGCCCTCCAGGATATGGGTCCCTGGATCCACACCACAGGACTGTGTAGGCCATCCCTGAGGAAACTGTACCCATCACAGTTGTCCAAACCTTCCAGATTAGGAGAAACCTGCAAGGCCCCTGAGCCCACCGCAATACTGTCGTCTGCTCTGGACGCAAATACACAGTCTGAAACACCTTGATCACCTACATACAGTCAGACAGCCATGTTAATGATCCTGAGTCAGATGATTGAAACTGACATGCCTCTATGACCTCATTGGAACCCTGGATTAGGTTTTCAGGCATCTGTCCTCAGGATCCTGTTCTGGAATACCAACTTATGATATAACAGGTGGTCCTTGATACACACAACAGAACATCTCCTGTCCCCAGAAGAAAACCGTGCTCTTTGACCTGTGCCAAACCCTCGGTTAGCAGATTCTTGCATGGCACCTTAGCCACCATCACATTTTAAGATCTCTCTGGTAACAAACCAGCACTGTGGCCAATCTTCAAGAGATTCCAAGTCAACTCAAGGCATGGTCCTTCACCCCAGGGCCACCAGAACGAACCTTCCTTGTTCCTCAGATGCAATTGTCAATGTAGGTGTACTTTCCAGAGATCCTTGAGGGAGACCTCTGCTACCCAAACTTTCCATATGGGGAACCCTGCATCAAACAAACCAGGCTCCACCTGTCCACTAGGAGGAAACCATGCAGATTGGAGCATCACACAATCCTCAGAGTGGGAAATCTTCTAAGGCCTCTTGATGCCACCCCTCCATTTCTCAGTCATCAAAGTCACAAACTCCAGTGTGAGCAAATATCAGACATCTGACCTTTACTCAGGTGCTGGATATCTCAAATAAGCTGCTGCACATGGGAACTGCCTTCCCCTTGGCACTGAAATGGACCGTAGCTTGTGTTTACAATTCCATCTTAACCCTACTGGTCCCAAAGCCCCCTTGATAGGGAATTCTGGAGCCACAACACTGCATTCTGCCTTCCCCATAGAAAGAACAAGTGTCTGGTGAGACTGTCCCAAAACACTATATGAGAATCAATCTGCTCTGCCTGCGAGGGAACCCCGATTTATTGGCTGCCCTGGCCACTAGTGCTGTCTCTGACAGAGCCTGAGTCCCGACCTAGGTCAACAATCCAGAGAGTGGGCCCCATTCCATCCTGTGAGACGCACCATGGGACAAGTCTGTCATCTCTACCCATCCTTGGTATTCGGGCACCTTTCCACAGACTTTTGGTGGAATCCCTGCCAATGGGGGAACCTGAAGCACATAGAGAACACCTCATTCCTCATGGCAAAAACCTGGGTATTGGGATGGGTGTCCAAACCTCAAAGTGGGAGACAGTTGCATAGCCAATGAGACCAAGCCCACTCCTGACAGTCACCCTGAGCACAAACAGGTATTGTGACTCTCAGACTGAGTGTGCTTTCAACAGAGCCTTCTCGGGATCCCACCAGGATCCCACATTGCAGACCATGTATGCCACTAGGCCCAAATTTTAACCCTTAGTGGGATTTTCCAGGCCAAGAGACGGAGAGCCCATCTCAGGAATCCCTGTTTTGGAGCACCCGTAAGATGCAAAACAACACTCTTCCCTTCCCCAAAAAAGCCAACAAATTATGGGGATCCACCTGTATCCTTAGAGAGGAAAAATCTCCCATGGACCCATGAGACCACAGCTCCGAGGCCATTTTGAATAAACAATCCAGATAGAAAAGCCTGGGTAACCGCCTTCCAGTCACCCTAATCACAGTTCCTGATGAGCTGCCCTCCAGGTCTCCGCATTGGGCCTCCGATCATCTCGCCACTAACCCTAACTGAATTTGTGTTTGCAGACTTCTCTCCCAAAACAATGGCTCACATGCCCTCCAGGATGGGGTCCCTGGAGCCACACCACAGGACTGTGCCTGCCATCCCCAAGGAAACTGTACCCATCACAGTTGCTTAAACCTTCCAGATGAGGAGAAACCTGCAAGGCCCCAGAGCCCACCCTAAGATTGGCATCCGCTCCGGACACAAATTTGCAGTCTGAAACATCAGGTAGACAGCCAAATCAATGGTCCTGAGTAGAAGATTGAACTTGACATGAACCTAGGACCTCATTGGAACTCTAGGTTTTCAGGCGTCTGTCCTGAGGGACCTGTTTTGGAATACAAACTTATGATGCAACATGTGGTCCCTGAGCCACACAACAGAACATCTCCTGTCCCCAGAAGGAAAGCGTTCTCTTTGACCTGAGCCTAACTGTCAGTGTTGGAGACTCCTGCACAGCACCTTAGTCAACAGCACATTATAAGATCTCGCTGGTAACAATCCAGCATTGTGACCCATATTCATGAGACTCCATGTCAACTCAAAGCCTTGGTACTTCGCCTCAGAACCACCAGAACAAACCTGCCATGGTCCTCATCTGCAATAGTCAATGGAGGTGTGCTTTCCAGGTATCCATGCAAGAGATCTGCTCCCCAACCTTTCCACATGGGGAACCCTGGAGCAAAATATCCAAGCTTCAGCTGCCCAGTAGAAGAAATCCTTGCTGTTTGGACCATCTCACAAGCCTTAGCGTGGGAAATCCTCCATGGCCTCTTGACGACATCCCTCCATTTGTAGGTCATCATAGACACAAACTCCATTGTGAGCAAATATCTGACATCCGTCCTTACTCAAGTGATGGATATCTCTAATCAGCCACTGTACATTGGAATTGATTTCCGCTTGGCACTGAACTGAACCATAGCTTGTGTTTACAATTCCAATCTCACCCTTGTAGTCCCCAAACCCTCTTGATGAGGAATTCTGCAGCCACAACGCAGCATTCTGCCTTGCACTTAGAAAATTGAAGTCCCTGGTGTGTCTGCCCAGAAACCCCACATGAGGGTCAATCTGCTCGGCCATTGAGGGAACTCCGATTTATAGGCTGCCCTGGCCACTAGTGCTGTGTCTGACCGAGCCTGAGTCCTGACCTAGTGTCAGTAACCCAGAGAATGGGTCCCATATCCATCATATAAGGCCTGCCATGGGACAAGACCGTCATCTCTACCCATTCTTGGTATTTGGGCACCTTTCCCCAGACTTTTGGTGGAATCCCTGCCAATGGGGGAACCTGAAGCACTTAGAGAACTCCTCTTACCCCATGGCAAGAAACCTGGGTATTGGGATGGGTGTCCAACCCTCAACGTGGGAGACAGCTACATGGCCAATGAGACCATGCCCACACTTGAGGGATGCCCTGGGCACAAACAGGCAATATGACCCTCAGTCTAAGTAGGTTTTCAAACAAGCCCTCTCGTTTGCACCACCAGGATCCTACATTGCAGGTCTGATATGCCCCAGGCCCAAATCCTAACCCATGGTGGGATTTTCCAGGCAAGCACACCCAGAGCCCTCCTCTGGAATTCCTGTTTTGCAGCACCCCTAAATTGGAAAACAGCACTCTTCCCTTCCCGAAAAAGCCACCAAACTATGGGGAGCTGCCAAAATCCTTAGAGAGGAAATGTCTCCCATGAATCCATGAGACCACACCTGCAATCCAAGGCCATCCTGGACACACAATCCAGATAGAAAAGCCTGTGCTACATTCTTCCAGGCTTCCTAATTACAGTTTATGATGAGCTTCCCCCCTGGCCTGTGATCACCTCACCTCACACCCTAACCCGAATTTGTCTTTGCAGACTTCTCTCCCAAAACCATGGTTCACGTGCCCTCCAGGATAGGGTCTGTGGATCCACACCACAGGACTGTGCCTGCCATCACAAAGGAAACCGTTCCCTTCACAGTTGCCCAAACCTTCCAGATTAGGAGATAGCTGCAAGACCCCTGAGCCCACCCCTATATCGGTGGCCGCTCTTATGAAAATGTGCAATCTGAAACTCCCTGATCACGTAAATCCAGGCAGACCGCCAAGTCAATGTTCCTTAGTCAGAAGATTGAAATTGACATGCCCCTAAACCACAATGGAACCCTAGATTAGGTTTTTAGGCATCTGTCCTCATGGGCCTGTTCTGGAATACCAATTTATGATACAACAGGTGGTCCCTGACCCACACAACAGATCTCTCCTTTCCCTAGAATGAAACCATGCCCTTCAATCTGAGCCAAACCCTCAGAGTAGGAGAATTCTGCATGGCACCTTAACCACCAGAACATTCTAAGAACTCGCTGATAACAAACCAGCATTGTGGCCCATCTCCAAGAAATTCCATATTTACTCAAGGCCTTGGTATTTCGCCCCAGAGCCATGAGAACGAACCTGCCATGTTCCCCAGCTGCAATGGTCAGTGGAGGTGTACTTTCCAGGCATCTATGCGGGAGAGCTCCACTATCCAAACTTTCCATATGGGGAACCCTGGAGCAAAACAACAGACTCTACCTGTCCAGTAGAAGGAAACCTTTCAGTCTGGAGCATCTCACAAGCCTCAGCATGGGAAATATTCCATGGCCTCTTGACTCCACCCCTCCATTTGTCTGTCATCATAGACACTAACTCCAGTGTAAGCAAACATCTGACATCTGCCCTTACTGAGGTACTGAAAATCTCGAATAAGCCGCGGCACATTGGAACTGCCTTCCGCTTGCCACTGAATTGAACAATAGGTGGTGTTTACAATTCCATCCTCACCTTACTGGTCCCAAGCCCTCTTTATTGGGAATTCTGGACCCACAACACAGCATTCTGCATTCCCCATAGAAAGAAGAAGTGCCTGGTGAGTCTACCCAGAAACCCCACATGAGAATTATTATGCTCGGCCCTAGAGGGAACCCCGAATTATAGGCTGCCCTGTCCACTATTGCTGTGTCTGATAGAGCCTGAGCCCTGACCTGTGTCTGCCACCCAGAGAGAGGGACCAATATCTAGCGTGTGAGACTGGTTATGGCCCAATTCTGTCATCTCTACTCATCCTTAGTATTCAGGCACCTGTCCCCAGGCCTTTGTTGGAATTCCTGGTAATGGGGGACCTGAAGCACAATAGAAGACTCCTCCTCCCCATGGCAGGAATGCTGGTAGATGCAATGGGTGTCCGGTCCTCTAATAGGGAGCCAGCTGCATGGCCAATGAGACTATTCCCACTTTTGAAGGCCTCCCTAGGCACAAACAGGCATTGTGACCCTCATCCTGAGCATGTTTTCAAAGAAGCCCTCTCAGTTGCACTGTCAGGACCACGCTTTGTAGGCCTGGTACGCCCCTAGGCCCAAATCCAAACCCTTGGTGTGATTTTCCAGATGCCCCAAACCAGAGCCTGTCTCTGGATTCCCTGTTGTGGGGAACCCCTAAGATAGAAAACAGCACTCTTCCCTTCTCCAAAAAAGCCAAAAAACTGTGGGAGCCACCAGGATCCTTAGAAAGGAAAAGTCTCCATGGACCCATGAGACCACACCTGCATTTCCACGACATCATGGACACACAACCAGATATACAGGCCTGTGTTACTTCCTTTCATCACTCTAATTACAGTTCCTGACGAGGCGCCATCCAGGTCTACACATTGGGCCTGAGATCACCTTGCCACTAACCCTAACCCTAATTTGTGTAAGCAGACTTCTTTCCCAAACCATTGGCCACAGGCCCTCCAGGATGGGGTCTGTGGATCCACACTACAAGACTGTGCCTGTCATCCCCAAGGAAAATGTACCCGTCACAGTTGCCCAAACCTTCCAGATTAGGAGAGACCTGGAAGACGTCCGAACCCGCCCCAATATTGGCGGGCGCTCTCTATGACAATGCACAGTCTGAAACACCCTGATCACTTATATCCAGGCAGACAGCCAAGTCAATGGTCCTGAGTCAGAAGATTGAATCTGACATGCCCCCGGGAACACATTGGAACCCTAGATTAAGTTTTTAGGCATCTTTCCTCAGGGTTCTGTTCTTGAATACCAACTTATGATACAACATGTGGTCCCTGAGCCCCAGAACAGAACATCTCCTATCCCCAAAAGGAAACCGTTCTCTTTGACCTGTGTCAAACCCTCAGGATAGAAGAATCCTGCTTGGCACCATAGCCATCAGAACATTATAAGATCTCCCTAGTAACAAACCAGCATTGAGTCCCATCTGAAAGAGATTCCATGTCAACTCAAGGCCTTGGTCCTTCACCACAGAGCCACCAGACCGAACCTTTCATGTTCCTCAGTTGCAATGGTCAATGGAGGTGTGCTTTCCAGGCATCCATGCTGGAGAGCTCTGCTACCCAGACTTTCCACATGGGGGACCCTGGAGCAAACAAAACAGACTCCACCTGTCCAGTAGAAGGAAACTTTCCTGTTTGGAGCATCTCAAAAGCCTTAGCGTGGGAAATCCTCCATGACCTTTTGAGGCCACCCCTCCATTGGACTGTCATCATAGACACAAATTCAAGTGTGGGCAAATATCTGACATCTGCCCTTAATCAGGTGCTGGATATCTAGAATAAGCCAATGCACATTGGAACTTCCTTCTGCTTGGCACTGATTTGAACCGAAGCTTGTGTTTAGAATTCCATCTTCACCCTACTGGTCCCCAAGCACTCCTGATAGGGAATTCTGGAGACACAACCCAGGATTCTTCCTTCCCCATAGAAAGATGAAGTGCCTGGTGAGTCTGTCCAGAAACCCCACATGACGATCAATCTGTTAGGCCCTCGAGGGATCCCCGAATTATTGGCTGCAATGGCCATTAGTGCTGTGTCTAACAAAGCCTGAGCCCCGACCTACTGTCAGCCACACAGAGAGCCGTCTCCTTATCCAGCATGTGGGATCGGCCATGGCCCAAATCTGTCATCTCTACCCATCCTAGGTATGCAGGCACTTGTCCCCAGACCTTTGCTGGAATCCCTGCCAATGGGGGAACCTGAAGCACAATAGAGAACTCTTTCTTCCCCATGACAGGAAACCTGGCTCTTGGGATATATGTACAACTCTCAAAGTGGGAGCCAGTTGCATGGCCAACAGGACCACGCCCACTCCTGAGGTCCACCCTGGGCACAAACTGGTATTGTGACCCCTATAGTGAGCATGCTTTCAAACAAACCCTCTCAATTGCAACACCAGGATCCCACATTGCAGCCCTGGTATGCCCGTAGGTCCAAATCCTAACCCTTGATGGGATTTTCCAGGTGCCCAAACCCAGAAACTATCTCTGGAATCCCTGTTTTGGGGCACCCCTAAGATTGAAAACATCTCTCTTCCCTTCCCTGAAACAGCCACCAAACTATGGGGAACCACCAGGATTCTTAGAGAAGAAAAATCCTCAATGCAGGCATTCCGAGGCCATCCAGGACACACAATCCAGATAGAAAAGCCTGTGCTACCGCTTTCCAGTCATGCTAATTACAGTTCCTGACAAGCTGCTCTCTAGGTCTATACCTTGGGCCAGCAATCACCACGCCACTAACCCTAACCCGAATATGTGTTTGCAGACTTCTCTCCCAAAACCATGGCTCATATGCCCTCAAGGATGGGGTTTCTGGATCCCACAGTACTGTGCCTGCCATCCCCAAGGAAACTATGCCTGTCACAGTTGCCCAAACTTTCCAGATTAGGAGAAACCTGCAAGACCTCTGAGCCCACCCCAACATTGGTGTCCGCTCTGTATGCAAATAAAGTCTGAAACTCCCTGATCACCTATATCCAGGCATACAGCCAATTCAATTGTCCTAAGACAGAAGATTGAACCTGACATGCCCTTGGACCTCATTGGAAACCTTGATTAGGTTTTCAGTTATCTGACCTCAGGGTTCTGTTATGGAATCCCAACTTATGATACAACATGTGGTTCCTGATACACACAACAGAACATCTCCTATCACCAGAAGAAAACCGTGCTCTTTGTCCTGTGTCAAACCCTCAGGGTAGGAGAATCCTTCACAGAACCTTACCCACCAGCACATTCTAAGATCTCCCTGGTAACAATGCATCATTGTGGCCCATCTGCAAGAGCCTCTATGTCAACTCAAGGCCTTGGTCCTTCGCTGCAGAATCACCAGAACGAACCTGCCATGTTCCTCAGTTGCAATGGTCAATGGAGGTGTGCTCTCCAGGCATCCATGCCGGAGAGCTCTGCTACACAGACTTTCCACATAGGGGACACTGGAGCAAACAAACCAGAATCCTACTGTCCAGTAGAAGGAAACTTTCCTGTTTGGAGCATCTCAAAAGCCTTAGCATGGGAAATCCTCCATAACCTCTTGAGGCCACCCCTCCATTTGTGGGTCATCAAAATAGAAACTCTAGTGTGAGCAAACATCTGACAACTGCCTTACTCAGGTGCTGGATATCTTGGAAAAGACACTTCACATTGGAACTGCGTTTTGCTTGGCACTGAATTGAACCGTAGCTTGGGTTTGCAATTCCATCCCCACCCTACTGCTCCCCAAGGCCTCTTGATATTGAATTCTGGAGCCGCAAGGCAGCATTCTGCCTCGCCCATAGAAAGAAAAAGTGCCTGCTGAGTCTGTCCAGAATCCCCACATGAGGATCAATCTGCTCAGCCCTGGAGGGAACCCCAATTTATAGGCTGCTCTTGCCACTAGCGTTTTGTCTGACAGAGTTTGAGCCCCGAACCAGTGTCGGCCACCCAGAGAACAGGCCCCTAGTCCAGCATGTGAGATCGGCCATGGCCCAAGTCCATCCTCTCTACCCATACTTGGTATTCTGGCACCTTTCCCCAGACTTTGCTGGAATCCTTCCAATAGGGGAACCTGAAGCACAATTGAGAACTACTCCTTCCCCATGCAAGGAAACCTGACTGTTAGGAAACCTCAGAGTGGGAGCCAGTTGCATGGCCAAAATGACCACGCCCATTCTTCAGTCCGTCCTGGGAACAAACAGGTATTGTGACCTTCAGCCTGAGCATGCTTTCAAACAAAACTGTCAGTTGCACCACCACGATCCTGCATTGCAGGCCTGGTACTCCCCTAGGACGAAATCCGGGTGGGATTTTTCAGGCGCCAAGACCCAAAGCCCATCTCTGGAATCCCTGTTTTGGGACACCCATAAAATGGAAAACAGCACTTTTCCCTTCCCTGAAAAAGCCAGCAAAATGTGGGGAGTAGCCAGAATCCTTAGAGAAGAAAAATCTCCCATTGACATAGGAGACCACACCTGCATTCAGAGCCCATCCTGGACAAACAATCCAGATTAAAAATCCTATGCTACCGCCTTCCAGTCACCTTTACATTTCCTGACATTGGCCCTGCAATCACCTCACCAATAACCCTAACCCAAATTTGTGTTTGCAGACTTCTCTCCCAAAAACATTCATCACATGTCCTCCAGGATGGGGTGTCTGGGGCCAAACCACAGGACTATGCCATCCCCAAGGAAACTGTGCCTGTCACAGTTGCCCAAACCTTCCAGGTTAGGAGAAACCTGCAAGGTCCCTGAGCCCACCCTAATATAGGGGACTGCTCTGGATTCAAATATGCATCTGAAAAACCGTGATCACCTACATCTAGGCAGACAGCCAAGTCAATGGTGCTGAGTCAGAAGATTGAAACTTTCATGCCCGTAGGACTTCATTGGAACCCTAGATTATGTTTTCAGTCATCTGTCCTCCGGGGTCTGTTCTGGAATACCAACTTATGATACAACAGGTGGTCCCTGAGACTCACAAAGGAACATCTCCCATCCCCTGAAGGAAACTGCGTTCTTTGACCTGTGCCAAACCCTCAGTGTAGGGGAATCCTGCATGGCACCTTAGCCACCAGCACATTCTAAGATCTCCTTGGTCACAAGCCAGCATTGTGGACCATCTGCAAGATATTCCATGTGAACTCAAAGCCTTGGTCCTTCGCCCCAGAGCCACCAGAATGAACCTGCCATGTTCCTCAACTGCAATTAAGGATGGAGGTGTGCAACGTAGTGATCCAAAGGGGCACGTGCACCCGAATGTTTATAGCAGCAATGTCCACAATAGCCAAACTATGGAAAGAACCTAGATGTCCATCAATAGATGAATGGATCAAGAAGATGTGTTATATATACACAATGGAATACTATGCAGCCATCAAAAGAAACAAAATCTTGCCATTTGCAACAACATGGATGGAACTAGAGCGTATCATGCTTAGCGAAATAAGTCAAGCGGAGAAAGACAACTGTCATATGATCTCCCTGATATGAGGAAGTGGTGATGTAACATGGGGGCTTAAGTGGGTAGGAGAAGAATCCATGAAACAAGATGGGATAGGGAGGGAGACAAACCATAAGTGACTCTTAATCTCACGAAACAAACTGTGGGTTGCTGGGGGGAGGGGGGTTGGGAGAAGGGGGGTAGGGTTATGGACATTGGGGAGGGTATGTACTTTTGGGTAAATTGGAAGGGGAGATGAACCATGAGAGACTATGGACTCTGAAAAACAATCTGAGGGGTTTGAAGTGGCGGGGGGGTGGGAGGTTGGGGTACCAGGTGGTGGGTATTATAGAGGGCACATCTTGCATGGAGCACTGGGTGTGGTGAAAAATAATGAATACGGTTTTTCTGAAAATAAATAAATTGGGAAAAAAATCATTATAGGATATTTCAATAAACTAGAAAAACGTAAAAAAAAATAAAGAATGGAGGTGTGCTTTGCAGGCATCCATGCCAAAGAGCTCTGCTACCCAAACATTCCACATGGGGTACAGTGGAGCAAACAAACCAGATTCCATCTGTCCAGTAGAAGGAAACCTTGATGTTTGGAGCATCTCACAAGCCTCAGCAGGGGAAATCCTCCATGGGCTTTTGATGCCACCCCTCCGTTTGTTGGTCATCATAGACATAAACTCCAGAGTGAATAAACATCTGACATCTGCCCTTACTCAGGTGCTGGATATCTCGAAAAAGACGCTTCACATTCAAACTGTGTTCTGCTGGCACTCTATTTTGCAGTAGCTTGTGTTAACAATTCCATCCTCACCCTACTGGTCCCCAAGGCCTCTTGATATTGAATTCTGGAGTTACAGTGCAACATTCTGCCTCCTTCATAGATTGAAGTATTGCCTGCTGAGTCTATCCAGAATCCCAACATGAGGATCAATCTGCTCGGCTCTTGAGGGAACCCCAATATATGGACTACCCTGGCCACTAATGTTGTGTCTGACAGAGCCTGAGCCCCGACCTAGTGTCAGTCATCCAGAGAGTGGGCCCCATATCTAGCATGTGGGCCTGGCCATGACCCAGGTCCATCATCTCTACCCATCTTGGTATTCTGGCACCTTTCCCCAGACTTTGCTGGAATCCTTCCAATGGGGAAACCTGAAGCATAATTGAGTACTACTCCTTCCCCATGGAAGGAAACCTGACTGTTGGGATGGGTGTGCAGCCCTCAATGTCAGAGCCAGGTGCATGTCCAATATGACCACATCAACTCCTGAGGGCTTCCCGGGGCACAGACAGGCATTGTGGCCCTCACCTGAATATGTTTTCATTTTTTTTCCCAATTTATTTATTTTCAGAAAAACAGTATTCATTATTTTTTCACCACACCCAGTGCTCCATGCAAGATGTGCCCTCTATAATACCCACCACCTGGTACCCCAACCTCCCACCCCCCCGCCACTTCAAACCCCTCAGATTGTTTTTCAGAGTCCATAGACTCTCATGGTTCATCTCCCCTTCCAATTTACCCAAAAGCACATACCCTCCCCAATGTCCATAACCCTACCCCCCTTCTCCCAACCCCCCTACCCTAGCAACCCACAGTTTGTTTTGTGAGATTAAGAGTCACTTATGGTTTGTCTCCCTCCCTATCCCATCTTGTTTCATGGATTCTTCTCCTACCCACTTAAGCCCCCATGTTGCATCACCACTTCCTCATATCAGGGAGATCATATGATAGTTGTCTTTCTCCGCTTGACTTATTTCGCTAAGCATGATACGCTCTACTTCCATCCATGTTGTCGCAAATGGCAAGATTTTGTTTCTTTTGATGGCTGCATAGTATCCCATTGTGTATATATACCACATCTTCATGATCCATTCATCTTGATGGACATCTAGGTTCTTTCCATAGTTTGGCTATTGTGGACATTGCTGCTATAAACATTCGGGTGCACGTGCCCCTTTGGATCACTACGTTTGTATCTTTAGGGTAAATTCCCAGTAGTGCAATTGCTGGGTCATAGGGCAGTTCTATTTTCAACATTTTGAGGAACCTCCATGCTGTTTTCCAGAGTGGTTGCACCAGCTTGCATTCCCACCAACAGTGTAGGAGGGTTCCCCTTTCTCCGCATCCTCGCCAGCATCTGTCATTTCCTGATTTGTTGATTTTAGCCATTCTGATGGGTGTGAGGTGATATCTCATTGTGGTTTTGATTTGTATTTCCCTGATGCTGAGTGATATGGAGCACTTCTTCATGTGTCTGTTGGCCATCTGGATGTCTTCTTTGCAGAAACGTCTGTTCATGTCCTCTGCCCATTTCTTGATTGGATTATTTGTTCTTTGGGTGTTCAGTTTGTTAAGTTCTTTATAGATTTTGGACACTAGTCCTTTATATGATATGTCGTTTGCAAATATCTTCTCTCATTCTGTCAGTTGTCTTTTGGTTTTGTTAACTGTTTCCTTTGCTGTGCAAAAGCTTTTGATCTTGATGAAATCCCAATAGTTCATTTTTGCCTTTGCTTCCCTTGCCTTTGGCGATGTTCCTAGGAAGATGTTGATGCGGCTGAGGTCGAAGAGGTTGCTGCCTGTGTTCTCCTCAAGGATTTTGATGGATTCCTTTCTCACATTGAGGTCCTTCATCCATTTTGAGTCTATTTTTGTGTGTGGTGTAAGGAAATGGTCCAATTTCATCTTTCTGCACGTGGCTGTCCAATTTTCCCAACACCATTTATTAAAGAGGCTGTCTTTTTTCCGTGGACATTCTTTCCTGCTTTGTCGAAGATTAGTTGACCATAGAGTTGAGGGTCTATTTCTGGGCTCTCTATTCTGTTCCATTGGTCTATGTGTCTGTTTTTGTGCCAGTACCATGCTGTCTTGATGATGACAACTTTGCAATAAAGCTTGAAGTCCGGAAATGTGATGCCACCAACTTTGGCTTTGTTTTTCAATATCCCTTTGGCTATTCGAGGTCTTTCCTGGTTCCATATAAATTTTAAAATTATTTGTTCCATTTCTTTGAAAAAGATGGATGGTACTTTGATAGGAATTGCATTAAATGTGTAGATTGCTTTAGGCAGCATAGACATTTTCACAATATTTATTCTTCCAATCCAGGAGCATGGAACATTTTTCCATTTCTTTGTGTCTTCCTCAATTTCTTTCATGAGTACTTTATAGTTTTCTGATTATAGATTCTTAGCCTCTTTGGTTAGGTTTATTCCTAGGTATCTTATGGTTTGGGTGCAATTGTAAATGGGATTGACTCCTTAATTTCTCTTTCTTCTGTCTTGTTGTTGGTGTAGAGAAATGCAACTGATTTCTGTGCATTGATCTTATATCCTGACACTTTACTGAATCCCTGTATAAGTTCTAGCAGTTTTGGAGTGGAGTCTTTTGGATTTTCCACATAGAGTATCATATCATCTGCGAAGAGTGATAATTTGACTTCTTCTTTGCCGATTTGGATGCCTTTAATTTCCTTTTGTTGTCTGATTGCTGAGGCTAGGACTTCTAGTACTATGTTGAATAGCAGTGGTGATAATGGACATCCCTGCCGTTTTCCTGACCTTAGTGGAAAAGATTTCAGTTTTTCTCCATTGAGAATGATATTTGCAGTGGGTTTTTCATAGTTGGCTTTGATGATATTGAGGTATGTGCCCTCTATCCCTACACTTTGAAGGGTTTTGATCAGGAAGGGATGCTGTACTTTGTCAAATGCTTTTTCAGCATCTATTGAGAGTATCATATGGTTCTTGTTCTTTCTTTTATTGATGTGTTGTATCACATTGACTGATTTGCGGATGTTGAACCAACCTTGCAGCCTTGGGATAAATCCCACTTGGTCGTGGTGAATAATCCTTTTCATGTACTGTTGAATCCTATTGGCTAGTATTTTGGTGAGGATTTACATCTGTGTTCATCAAGGATATTGGTCTATAGCTCTCTTTTTTGATGGGATCCTTTTCTGGTTTTGGGATCAAGGTGATGCTGGCCTCATAAAATGAGTTTGGGAGTTTTCCTTCATTTCTATTTTTTGGAACAGTTTCAGGAGAATAGGAATTAGTTCTTCTTTAAATGTTTGGTAGAATTCCCCCGGGAAGCCATCTGGCCCTGGGCTTTTGTTTGTTTGGAGATTTTTAATGACTGTTTCAATCTCGTTACTGGTCATGGGTCTGTTCAGGCTTTCTATTTCTTCCTGGTTCCATTTTGGTAGTTTATATGTTTCTAGGAATGCATACATTTCTTCCAGATTGTCAAATTTGTTGGCGTAGAGTTGCTCATAGTATGTTCTTATAATAGTTTGTATTTCTTTGGTGTTAGTTGTGATCTCTCCTCTTTCATTCATGATTTTATTTATTTGGGTCCTTCCACTTTTCTTTTTGATAAGTCTGGCCAGGGGTTTATCAATTTTATTAATTCTTTCAAAGAACCAGCTCCTAGTTTGGTTGATTTGTTCTATTGTTTTTTTTTGGTTTCTATTTCATTGATTTCTGCTCTGATCTTTATGATTTCTCTTCTCCTGCTGGGCTTAGGGTTTCTTTCTTGTTCTTTCTCCAGCTCCTTTAGGTGTAGGGTTAGGTTGTGTACCTGAGACCTTTCTTGTTTCTTTTTTTTTTTTTTTTTTTACTTTTTATTTATTTGTCATAGAGAGAGAAGTGAGAGCAAGCACAGGCAGACAGAGTGGCAGGCAGAGGCAGAGGGAGAAGCAGGCTCCCTGCCAAGCAAGGAGCCCGATGTGGGACTCGATCCCAGGATGCTGGGATCATGACCTGAGCTGAAGGCAACCGCCCAACCAACTGAGCCACCCAGGCGTCTTGTTTCTTGAGAAAAGCTTGTACCGCTATATATTTTCCTCTCAGGACTGCCTTTGTTGTGGCCCACAGATTTTGAACCGTTGTATTTTCATTATCATTTGTTTCCATGATTTTTTTCAATTCTTCTTTAATTTCCCGGTTGACCCATTCATTCTTTAGAAGGATGCTGTTTAGTCTCCATGTATTTGTGTTCTTTCCAAACTTCCTCTTGTGGTTGAGTTCTAGCTTCAGAGCATTGTGGTCTGAAAATATGCAGGGAATGATCCCAATCTTTTGATACCGGTTGAGTCCTGATTTAGGATCGAGGATGTGATCTATTCTGGAGAATGTTCCATGTGCACTAGAGAAGAATGTGTATTCTGTTGCTTTGGGATGAAATGTTCTGAATATATCTGTTATGTCCACCTCATCCAGTGTATCATTTAAAGCCTTTATTTCCCTCTTGATCTTTTGCTTGGATGATCTGTCCATTTCAGTGAGGGGAGTGTTAAAGTCCCCTACTATTATTGCATTATTGTTGATGTGTTTCTTTGATTTTGTTATTAATTGGTTTATATAGTTTGCTGCGCCCACGTTGGGGGCATAGATATTTAAAATTGTTAGATCTTCTTGTTGGACAGATCCTTTGAGTATGATATAGTGTCCTTCCTCATCTCTTATTATAGTCTTTGGCTTAAAATCTAATTTATCTGATATAAGGATTGCCACTCCTGCTTTTTTCTGATGTCCATTAGCATGGTAAATTCTTTTCCACCCCCTCACTTTAAGTCTGGAGGTGTTAGGGTTTAAAATGAGTTTCTTGGAGGCAACATATAGATGGGTTTTGTTTTTTTATCCATTCTGATACCCTGTGTCTTTTGATTGGGGCATTTAGCCCATTAACATTCAGGGTAACTATTGAGAGATATGATTTTAGTGCCATTGTATTGCCTGTAAGGTGACTGTTACTGTATATTGTCTCTGTTCCTTTCTGATCTGCCACTTGTAGGCTCTCTCTTTGCTTAGAGGACCCCTTTCAGTATTTCCTGTAGAGCTGGTTTGGTGTTTGCAAATTCTTTCAGTTTTTGTTTGTCCTGGAAGCTTTTAATCTCTCCTTCTATTTTCAATGATAGCCTAGCTGGATATAGTATTCTTGGCTGCATGTTTTTCTCGTTTAGTGCTCTGAAAATGTCATGCCAGCTCTTTCTGGCCTGCCAGGTCTCTGTGGATAAGTCAGCTGCCAATCTAATACTTTTACCATTGTATGTTACAGACTTCTTTTCCGGGCTGCTTTCAGGATTTTCTCTTTGTCACTAAGGCTTGTAAATTTTACTATTAGGTGACGGGTTGTGGGCCTATTCTTATTGATTTTGAGGGGCGTTCTCTGAACCTCCTGAATTTTGATGCTCGTTCCCTTTGCCATATTGGGGAAATTCTCCCCAATAAATCTCTCCAATATACCTTCTGCTCCCCTCTCTCTTTCTTCTTCTTCTGGAATCCCAATTATTCTAATGTTGTTTCGTCTTATGGTGTCACTTATATCTCGAATTATCCCCTCATGATCCAGTAGCTGTTTGTCCCTCTTTTGCTCAGCTTCCTTAGTCTCTGTCATTTGGTCTTCTATATCGCTAATTCTTTCTTCTGCCTCATTTATCCTAGCAGTGAGAGCCTCCATTTTTGATTGAACTTCATTAATAGCTTTTTTTATGTCAACTTGGTTAGATTTTAGTTCTTTTATTTCTCCAGAAAGGGCTTTTATATCTCTGGAGAGGATTTCTCTAATATCTTCCATGCCTTTTTCAAGCCCGGCTAGAACCTTGAGAATTGTCATTTTGAACTCTAGATCTGACATATTACCAATGTCTGTATTGATTAGGTCCCTAGCCTTCGGTACTGCCTCTTGTTCTTTTTTTTTGTTGTGAATTTTTCCTCCTTGTCATTTTGTCCAGCTAAGAGTACATGAAGGAGCAAGTAAAATACTAAAAGGGTGGCAACAATCCCAGGAAAATATGCTTTAACCAAATCAGAAGAGATCCCAAATTGTGAGGGGGGATTGCTCCCCCCTCACGATTGGGTGAGGGATCTCCTCTGATTGGGATCTCCTTTGATTGGGATCTCCCAATCTCTTCTGATTGGGATCTCTTCTGATTTGGGGATAAAAAGAGGTTCAAAAAGAAAGAAAGAAAAAAAAAGAAAAAAAGAATTTAAAAAAAGAGATTGAATTAAAAATTCAATCAAGAATTTAAAAAAGAACTAAGAAAAAAAGATTGAAGAGATTAGGATCTCTTCTGATTTGGGGATAAAAAGAGTTTCAAAAATAAAGAAAGAAAAAAAAGAAAAAAAAGAATTAAAAAAAAGAAAATGAATAAAGAAAAGTATAAATAAGAAATATATATATATATATAAGATAATCTAGTTAAAAACGTTAAAAAAGAAAAGGGTAAAAGTTATAAAAATTTTAGCAGAAGAAGAGAAAAAAATGAAAAAGAAAAAAATTAAATTACCTGAAAGACTAAAAAATCACAGGCAGAAAGCTATGATTCCGTGGTTTGTTTCCTCCTCCTCTTGAATTCTGCTGCTCTCTCCTTGGTATTGAAACTGCACTCCTTGGTAGGTGAACTTGGTCTTGCCTGGTGAACTTGGTCTTGCCTGGATTTCTTGTTGATCTTCTGGGGGAGTGATTCTCAAGTGTCTTTGCCCCAGGCGGAATTACACCGCCCTTACCAGGGGCCGGGCTGAGTGATCTGCTCGGCTTTGCTTTCAGGAGCTTTTGTTCCCTGATCGCTTTCCGTAGAGTTCCGGAGGACAGGAATACAAATGGCGGCCTCCTGGTCTCCGGCCTGGAGGAGCCGAGATCCCGGGGCCCCGCTCCCCAGTGCTCCCTCAGCGAACAGCTCCTAGTAACTCGTGTCTGCCTAACCTCCGGCCGCGCTCCGAGCTCACCGAGCTTGCGACCGGTTCAAGGCAACTCCGAGCTGCGAGCTTACTGTCGGCTCTGTCTCTGCAGCCGGCTTTCCCGTTCCAATAACCACAAGCTCTGCGACACTCAGACACCCCCGATCCTTCTGTGACCCCGAGGGACCTGAGGTCACGCCGACCCCGCGTGGGCTTCGCCCCGGTTTAGCCTCTGGAGCAATGTCCCTCAGCGGAACAGACTTTTAAAAGTCCTGATTTTGTGCTCCGCTGCTCCGCCGCTTGCCGGGAGCCGGCCCCTCCCCCCGGGGTCTATCTTCCCGTGGCTTTGGATTCACTTCTCCGCCAGTCCTACCTTTCAGAAAGTGGTTGTTTTTCTGTTTCTAGAATTGCTGTTCTTCTTCTCTTCGATCTGCCGATGGATTTGCAGGTGTTTGCAATCTTTAGATAAGCTCTCTAGCTGATCTCCTGCTTGCTGAGGTAGTCTCAGCCTGCTACTTCTCCGCCATCTTGACTCCTCCCCCTGAGTATGTTTTCAAACAAACACTCTCAGTTCCACCACAAGGTTCCCACATTGCAGGCCTGGCATGATCCTAAGCCCAAATCCTAACCCTTGGTCGGATTTTCCAGGTGCTCAGACCCAGAGCCCTTCTCTGGAATCCCTGTTTTGGGTCACCTCTACGATGGAAAACAGCACTCTTATCTTCCACGAAAAAACCACCAAACTATGTGGAGCCATCAGAATCCTTAAAGCGGAAAAGTCTCCCATAGACCCATGAGACCGCATCTGCGTTCAGAGGCCATTTTGGACACACTATCCAGATAGAAAAGTCTGTGCTACACTCTTCCAGTAACCCTAACTACAGTTCCTGTCTAGCTGCCCCCCAGGTCTATGCATTGGGCCTGAAATCGCCTCCCGACTAACCTGAACCAGAATTTTTGTTTGCAGACTTCACTCCCAAAACCATGGCTCACATGCCCTCCAGGATAGGGTCACTCGAGGTGTACCAAAGAACTGTGGCTGCTATCCCTAAGGAAAACATTCCCATCATAGTTGCCCAAACCTTACAGATTAAGAGAAACCTGCAAGGCCCCTGAGCCCACCCTAATATTGCGGCCGATCTGGATGCAAAAGCGCAGTCTGAAACAACCTGATCCACTCCATCCAGGCAGACAGCGATGTAAATATTCCTGAGTCAGAAGATTGAACCTGACATGCCCTTGGACCTCATTGGAACACTTGATTAGGTTGTCAAGCATCTGTCCTCAGGCACCTATTCTGGAATACCAACTTATGATACAACATGTGGTCCCTGTGCCACACAACAGAACATATCCTGTCCCCAGAAGGAAACTGTGCTCTTTGACCTATGTAAAACTCAGGATAAGAGAATCCTACATGGCAACTTAGCACACCAGCACATTCTAAGATCTCCCTGGTAACAAACCAGCATTGTGACCCATCTGAAGGAGATTCCATGTTAACTCATTACCCTTGGTACTTTGCCCCAGAGCCAACAGAACGAACCTGCCATGTTCCTCAGCTTCAATGGTCAATGGAGGTGTGCTGTCCAGGCATCCATGTCGGAGAGGTCTGCTATACAGAATTTCAACATGCGGGACCCTGGAGCAAACAAACCAGATTCCATATGTCCATTAGAAGGAAACCTTGCTCTTTGGAGCATGTCACCAGTCTCAGAGTGGAAAATCCTCCATGGCAATTGATGCCACCTCTCCATTTGTCACCCATCATAGACACAAACTCCAGTGTGAGCAAACACCTGACATCCGCCCTTACGTGCTGGATATCTCGAATAAGCCCCCGCACTATGTAACTGCCTTCCGCTTGGCACTGAATTTAACCATAGTTGTGTTTACAATTCCTTCCTCACCCTACTGGTCCCCAAGCCCTCTTGATAGGGCATTCTTGAGGCATAACGTAGCATTTTCCCTGCCCCATATAAAGAAGAAGTGCCTGGTGAGTCTGCCCAGATCCCCCACATTAGGATCCACCTGTATGGCCCTCAACAATGCCCTAATATCATAGGCCACCATGGGCACTAAAGCTCTGTCTGACATAGCCTGATTCAGAACATCCAGTCATCCATCTAGACATTGGGCCCCATATCCTGAAAATGGGACTAGGCATGGCCCAAAACTGTCATCTCTGCTCAACCTGGTTGTTCAGGCATCTGTCCCTAGAACTTAGCTCAAATCTCTGCTTTATGTGGGAACCTGAAGCACAAGAGTACTCCTGTTTCCCAATAGTAGGAAATTTGGTCTGTGAAATGGGTTTCCAATCCTCAGAGGGGGAACCAGCTGCATTTCCCTTGAGACCACGGTCACTCATGGGAGATGCCCTGGGCACTGAAAGGCATTGTGACCCTCAGCGTGAGCCTTTCTCAAAAAATACCCCTCGTTAGCTGCGCCAGGAGTCCACAGAGTGGGCCTACCAGGTTGCTATGGCCAAATCCTCTCCCTCTTTGGTGTTTTCCAGACACCCAGACCCAGAAGCTGTCTCTGGAATCTCTCTTTTCCGGTTCCTCTGAGACGGAAAACAGCAGTACTCTCTTCACACAGAGACACCAAAGTCTTGGGGACTGGGCAGAATACCCAGGGATGAAGAATCTCCCATGGCCCCATGAAGCCACTCCTATATTTTGCGACTGTCCTGGACACAGAATCCAGACAAAATAGCCTT
Organism: Neogale vison; assembly: GCF_020171115.1. Classification (NCBI taxonomy): domain Eukaryota; kingdom Metazoa; phylum Chordata; class Mammalia; order Carnivora; family Mustelidae; genus Neogale; species Neogale vison. The sequence goes on from NC_058093.1 coordinate 193,680,204, forward strand.
CACTACCACCTCCATGACACCTTAATTTCAGTACACTATGAGCTGCCCTCAAGGCCTGCAGATCTGGCCTGTGATCACCTCGGGCCTCACCCTAACCCTAGTTCGTGTATGCAGATTTCTGTCCCCAAGGCCCTGGCCCACATGCCCTCCAGGATGGGGCCTCTGATGCAATACCAGATGATTGTGCCAACCCTCCTGAAGGAGTCTCTACAATTCACTGTTTCCCAAACTCTGAAGATTAACAGCAAAGTAAAAGCCCCTGAGCCCCTGTCATTTTCAAAGGACACTCTGGACCGAAATGCCTATTCTGACACACAATGAGCACCTGCCTCCAGGAAAACATCCAAGTAAAAGGTCCTGAGTCAGAATATTGAACCTGACATTCCCCTAGGACTTCATCAATACCCTATCTTAGATTATCAGGTGCCAGTCCCCAGAGGCCTGTTTTCCAATACCAATTTATATTCTAACATATGGTTCCTGAGCCACACTACAGAACCCCTCCTGTCCCCAGAAGGATACCTTACTCTTGCTAGTTTTGTTCAAGACTCAGTGTAGGAGAATCCTGCATAGCCCCTAAGCACCCCAACATGCTAACATCTGCTTGGATAAAAACCAGCTTTTTGATCCAACAGCATGAGACTCCATGTCAACTCAGGCCTCTTGGAACTTTGCCCCAGAGGCACCATATTGACCCTGTCATATTCCTCAGCTACAATGGTCAATGGAATTGCGCTTTCCAGGAATCCATGAGGGATAGCTCTTCTACCCAAAGTTTCCATATGGGGGACTCTGGAGAAAACAAACCAGACTCCTCCTCTCCAATAGAAGGAAATCTTGCTATTTGGAGCATTTCACAAGCCACAGGGTGGGAAATCTCCATGGCCTCATGATGCCCCCCCTCCAATTGGCGGTCATCAGAGATACAGACTCCAGTGTGAACAAACATATGACATCCACACTTACTCAGGTGCTGGATATCTCAAATCAGCCGATGCACACTGGAACTGCATTCCCCTTGTACTGAATTGAAGCGTAGCTTGTGTTTACAATTCCATCCTCACCCTCCTTTTGCACACGCCCTCTTGATAGGAAATTCTTGAGCCACAACATAGCATTCTGCCTGCCCCACAGAAGAAGAAGTGCCTGATGAGTCTGTAGGAGGGAAAAGCCACATGAGGATCCACCTGCATGGCCCTCGATGGCACCCTAATATCATAGGCCGCCATGGGCACTGAGAATCTGTCTGACACAGCCTGGGCCACGACCTTCAGAAGGCCCCTTAGACAGTGGACCCCATATCCTGCAGGAGGGACCTGTCGTGGAACAAAGCCATCACATCTACTCAACCTGCATATTCAGGCATCTCTCCCCAGACCATAGCTCAACTCCCTGCCTATGGGGAAACCTGAAGCCCAGGTGTAACCCTCCTTCCCGATGGCAGGTAACCTGGCTGATGGGATAGGTGTCCAACCCTCAGAGTGGAACCAGCTGCATGGGCCATAAAACCACTGTAACTCATCAGAGCCACCCTGGGCACAAACAAGGTTTGTGACCTTCAACATGAGCCTGCTTTCAAACAAACCCCCTCAGTAGCTGGGCCAGGAGCCCACAGAGCAGGTCTTCCACGTTCCTAGGGCCAAATCCTCACCGTCTTTTGTTATTTCGAGTTTCCCACCCAAAACCTGTCCCTGGCATCCCTCTTTTAGGGATCCCCCAAGACCGAAAACAGCAGTCTTTCCTTCCCACAGAGAAACCAAACTCTTGTGATCTGAGTAGAATCCCCAGAGACAAAGAATCTCCCATGGCCCCATGATCCACAGCGACATTTTGGGACCGTTCTGCACATACAATCCAGGCAGACAAGCCTGTGCTTCTGCCTCCATGGCACCTTAATTTCAGTACAATATGAGCTGCACTCAGGGATTGTAGATCAGACTTGTGATTACTTCGGTCCTCACTGTAACCCTAGTTCGCATTTGCAGATTTCTGTCCCCAAAGCCCTGACCCACATGCCCTCAGGAAGGGGCCTCTGGAGCCATACCGGACAACTGTGCCTATCCTCCTGAAGGAAACTCTGCCCTTCACTGTTGCCCAAACCCTGAAGATTAGGAGCAAAGTACAAAGCCCTGAGATGACCTCCATTTTGAAGAATGTTCTGGACCGAAATGTGCATTGTGACACACAATGAGCCCCTGCCTCCAAGCAGACATTCAAGTCAAAGGACCTGAGTCAGAAGATTGAACCTGACATTCCTCTAGGACTTCATCAATACATGAGCTTAGGTTTTCAGGTGACTGTCCACGGGGGGCTGTTCCACAAGACCAAATTATATTCCAACATGTGGTCCCTGAGCCACACTAAAGAACCCCTTTTGTCCACAGTAGGATACCCTGCTCTTGGTAGCTGTGTTCCAGATACAGTGTAGGAGAATTCTGCATGGCCCTCTGACCAATCAACATTCTAATTTCTCCATGGATACCAACCAGCATTGTAATCCAACAGCATGAAACTCCATGTCAACTCAGAATGCTTGGAACTTATCCCCAGAGCCACCAGAGTCACCATGTTACTCACCTGAAATGGACGACGGAGGAGTGCTTTCCAGGCATCCAACCAGGCGAATTCTACAACCTGACTTATCACACGGGGGACTCTGAAGGAAACAAACCAGAGTCCACCTGTCCAGTAGAAGAAAACCTTGCTGTTTGGAGCATCTCACAAGCCCCAGTGTTGGAAATCCTCCATGGCCTCTTGACGCCACGTCTCCATTTGTCGGTCATCATAGACAAAGACTCAAGTGTGAGCAAACATCTGACATCCTCCCTTACTCAGGTGCTGGAGATCTCACAGAATCTGCTGCCGATGGGGACAGCCTTCCTCTTGGCACTGAATTTAACCATAGCTTGTGTTTACAATTCCATTATCACCCTACTGGTCCCCAAGCCCTCTGGATATGGAATTCCAGAGTCACAACATGGTATTCTGCCTTCCCCATAGAAAGAAGAGTGCCTGGTGAGTCTGCCCAGAAAACCCACATGAGGATCAATCTGTGAATCCCTCAAGGTAACCCTTATTTATAGGCTTTCCTGGCCTCTCATACAGTGTCTGTCAGAGCCTGAGCCCCGATCTAGTGTCAGCAACCCAGAGAGCGGGACCCGTATCTAGCATGTGGGACTGAACAAGTCCTTACTCCATCATCTCTACTCATCCTTGATATTCAGGCCTCTGTCCTCAGAACTTTGCTGGAATCCCTGACAATGGGGGAACCTGAAACCAACAGAGAACTCCACCTTTTCCATGGCAGAAATCCTAACTGTTGGGATGGTTGTCCAACTCTCAAAGTTGGAGCCAGCTGCATGGCCAATGAAACCACAACCACAAATGAGGGCCTTCTACGGCCCAAATAGGCATTGTGACCCTCAGCACGAGCATGCTTTCAAACAATCCCTCTCAGTTGCACCACCAAAATCCCGCTTTGTAGGCCAGAGACGCCCCTAGGCCCATATCCTAACCCTTGGTGGGATATTTCAAGCATTCAGACTCAGAGCCCGTCTTTGGAATCCCTGTTTTGGGGCACCCCCTAAGATGGAAAACAGCACTCTTCCCTTCCCCGAAAATCCCACCAAACTATTGGGAGATAGCAGCATCCTTAAAAAGTAAAATCTCCCATGGACTCATGGGACCACACCTGCATTCCGAGGCCATTCTGGATACAGAATCCAGATATAAAAGCCTGTGCTACTGCCTTCGCATCACCCTAATTACAGTTTCTGATGAGCTTCCCTCCAGGTCTACTCATTGGGACTGTGGTCTCCTCGTCATTATCCCTACCCGAGTTGTTGTTTGCAGACTTCTATCCATAACCATGGCTCACATGCCCACTAGGGTGGGGTCTTTAAATCACACCACAGCACTGTGTGTACCATCACTTAGGAAAGTGTACATGTCACAGTTTCCCAAACCTCCAGATTAGGAAACCTGCCAATCCCCTGAGCACACCACAATATTGGAGGCCGCTCTGGACGCAAATACACAGTCTGCAACACTCTGATCACCTACATCTAGGCAGACACCCAAGTCAGCTGTCCTGAGTCTGAAGATTGAACCTGACATGCCCCTAGGACTTCATTGGAATCCTAAATTAGGTTTTCAGGCATCTGTCCTCAGAGGTCTGTTCTGGAATATGAACTTATGATACAAACATGTGGTCCCTGAGCCACAAACACTACATCTCCTGTCCCCATAAGAGGACACAACACTTTGACCTGTGTTAAAACCTCAGGGTAGGAGAAGCCTGCATGGCACCTTAGCTACCAGCATGTTCTAAGATCTCCCTTTCAACAAACCAGCATTGTGGCACATCTGCAAGAGATTCAAGGTCAACTCAAGCCCTTGGTACTTGGCCAAAGAGCACCAGAAGGAACCTGTCATTTTCCTCAGCTGCAATGGTCATTCGAGGTGTGCTTTCCAGGCATCCATGCAGAAGAGCTCTGCTATCCATACTTTCCACGTGGGGGACTCTGGAGCAAACAAACAAACAAACAAAACAAAACCAGACTCCACCTGTCAGTAGAAAAAAACAACCTTGCTCTTTGGAGCATCTCAGAAGCATCAGTGTGTGGAATCCTCCATGGCCTCTTGACACCACCTCTCCATTTGTCGGTCATCATAGACACAACCTCCAGTGTGAGCAACCATCATTCATCCACCCTTATTCAGGTGCTGGATATCTCGTTCATTGGCCATCATAGACACAAACTCCAGGGTGAGCAGACATCTGATCTCGCCCATACTCAGGTGCTGGAGATCTCGAAAAAACCGCTGCACATTGGAAGGGCAATTTGCTTGGCACTGAGTTTAAATGTTGCTTGTCAATTCAGAATTCTGTCCTCACACTCCTTGGCTGTAAGTGCTCCATATTGGTAATTTGGGCGCCACAATGCAGCCTTCTGCCTGACCACCAGAAAAAAGAAGTGCCCTATGGGTCTGCACAGAAAATCTATATAAGGATCCACCTGCACGTCACTCTATGGTACCCCAATATAATAGGCCACCCTGGGCAATAATGCTCTGTCTGACATAGCCCGAGCCCTGACCACCTGGCAGCCACACAGATAGTGGGTCCCATATCCTACAGGTGTGAGGTTCTGTGACCAGAGTCTTTCATTTAGAACCAACCTGGGTATTTGGGTACCTGTTCCAGAACATAGTTCAAAGTCCTGCCCATGGGGGACCCTGAAGCACAAAAGAGTACTCCTCCTTCCCCATGGCAGGAAAACTAAATGTTGAGATGTTTGTCCAGCCCCCATATTGGGATCCAGGTGCATGGAACAAGAATCAGTGCCCACTCAGGATGGGGAGCTGGGCACGAACAGGCATTGTGACCCTCACCCTGAGACCCATTTCCAACAAGCCCCAGCGGGAACTGGACCAGGACCTCACAGAGCAGGCTTGTAAGACCCTTAGGCCCAAATCCTAAGCCTTTGTGGGATTACCCAGGCACCAGGACCCAGAATCCATGTTTTGAGAGGAACCCTGACACGGTAAAACACGGTCTCCCCTTCCCCAGTAAGACACCAAACTCTTAGGTGCCGGGCAGAAACCCCAGATAGGAAGAAACTCCCGTGGGCACATGAGGACACCCATCCATTCAGTGGCCATCCTAGACACAATCCAGACAGAAAAACCTGTGCTCCTGCCTCCCAGCCGCCCGAATTTCAAATCCGAGGAGCTGCCCTCAGGGTCTGCAGATCAGGCCTGCCATCACCTCGCCCTAAACTCTTACCCAATTTTGTGTCTGAAGATTTTGACCCCAGAGCCCTGAGCCACATCCCCTCCAGGATTGGGCCTCCAGAACCACAGCACATCACTGGGCCTATTCTCTAGAGGAAACTTTGCCCGTCTCAGTTGCCCAAACCCTCCACATTAGGAAAAACCTGCAAGTCCCTTGAGCTCACCCCAATTTCATAGGCTGCTCTGGAAAAAATGCACTGTCTGACACAGCCTCAGAACCTACCTCCAGGAATACACGCAGGTCAATGGCGCTGAGTCCGAAGATTGAATCTGCCATGCCCCTAGGACCTCATCAGTACTCTAGCTTAGGTTTTCAGGCCTCTGTCCCCAGCGGCTTGTTCTGGAAAACCAATATATGGTCCAACATGTGGTCCGTGAGCCATACAAGAGAGCCCCTCCTGACCAAGAAGGAAACCTTTCTCTTGGGAACTGCGTCTAACCCTTAGGACAGGAGAATCCTGCATGGTCCCAGGGCTTCCGTCACATTCTAAGGTCTCCCTGGGCCCTGGACACGAAGCAGCATCGGGACCCATTAGACTGAGAACTTCCATCACCTCAGATCACTTCCAACTTGGAACCAGAGACAGCGGATCAAGTCTGCTCTGTTCCTCTGCTGTAATGGTAACGTGAGGTGGGCTTCCCAGGCCCCCATTCAGAGACCTATGCTATCGAATCTTCCATATGGGAGAACCTGGAACCCTCTAAACAGAGTTACCCTGTCCCACATTAGGACACCTTGCTGTTTGGAGCAGCTCACAAGCTCCAGCTTGGGAAAACCTCCAAGGCTTCTTGAGGTCACTCCACCATTCATTAGCCATCATGGATACAAACTCCAGCGTGAGCAGACATCTGACCCTCGACCATACTCAGGTGCTGGAGATCTCAAAACAACCGCTGTACATTGGAACAGCCATGAGCTCAGAACTGAGCTTAACCATAGCTTGTGTTTTCAGGGTTCTGTCCACACAGTCCTCGCCTGCAAGCCCACCATATTGGGAATTCTGGAGCCACAATGCAGCCTACTGCGGGCCCACCAGAAAGAAGAAGTGCCCTATGGGTCTGCACAGAACCCCCACATAAGGATCCAGTCGCACAGCTCTCAATGGCACCCCAATATCATAGGCTTCCCTCAGCCCGAATGCTCTGTCTGACACAGCTCGAGCCCCGACTTCCGGTCAGCCATCCAGACAGTGGGCCCCATATCCGGCAGGTGGGCTCTGCCTTGGCCCGAGGTTCCTTCTTGAAGGAACCTGGATAATCAGGTACCTGTCCCAGAACTTAGCTCAAATTCCTGCCCACGGGGGACCCTGAAGCACAAAAGAGTACTACTCCTTCCCCATGGCAGGAAAACTGAATGTTGAGATGACAGTGGAACCCTTAGAGTGGGAGCCAGGTGCATGGCCCCTGAGACCACACCAACCCAGGATGGGCAGCTGGGCACAAACAGGCATTGTGACCCTCACCCTAAGATCCTTTCCAACAAGCCCCCAGCGTGAGCTGGACCAGGAGCCCACAGAGTGATCCTGTCATGCTCTTAGGCCCAAATCCTAAGCCTTGGTGGGGTTATCCAGGTGCCTGGACCCAGAACCAATCTCTGGAATGCCTGTTTTGATGGGACCCCTGAGATGGAAAACCACGCTCTCCCCTTCCCCCTTAAAGACACCAAACTCTGGGGTGCCAGGCAGAATCCTCAGAGAAGTAGAATCTCCCATGGATCCATGAGGACACCCCTCCATTCCATGGTCATCCTAGACACACAATCCAGACAGAAAAGACTGTGCTCCTGCCTCCCAGCCGTCCGAATTTCAAATCCCGAGCAGCTGCCCTCAGGGTCTGCAGATCAGTCCTGCCATAACCTCCCACCTAACTCTTTCCAGAGGTTGTGTCTGAGGACTTTGGTCTCAAAGTCCTGACCCACACGCACTCCAGGATGGGGCCTCCAGAACCACATCACATCACTGGGCCTGCTCTTCCAAGGAAAATCTGCCCGTCTCGGTATCCCAAGCCCTCCAGATTAGCAGAAACCTGTCAGGCCCCTAAGCCTACCCCAATTCCATAAGCCACTCTGGAAAAATGCACAGTTTGACACAGCCTCAGAATATACCTCCAGGAAGACATGCAGGTCAATGGTAAGGGATGAATGCCCTAAGACCATGGTGGGTCCAAGGTGTTGGGTGTGCGGCCAGCTGTCTCTGTTTCTGTCAGAAGGTCTGGGCTCAGGCTATGTAAGACAGAACATTAGTGCTTAGGGTAGCCTATGCAATTGGGGTGTTGCAGAGGGCCGATCAGGCTGATCCCCCTTTTGGTTTCTAGGCAATACCATAAGCAATGTATTTCTTCCAGTGGGCAAAAGAGTGCTTTGTTTTAGCCCCAGTATTCCCAATCAGGAGGGCTTGTGTGCCAGGAGTGTGAGGAGGAAGTCTGAGAACACAAGCTAGGCTTAGGTTTCGGGGCGAGGGCACAGCAGGCACACTCTGCAGAGCTTAATCAAGACCTCATGCATCTGAAGGCAGGGCGAAGATCAGATGTTCACTCAGGATGGAGTTTCTTTCCATGTTGGCCCTTTCATGAAGGTGGGGTACATTATGAGGCCATGGAGGTTTTCCCACGATGGGAGTTGTGAGATGCTCCAAACCGCAAGGATTCCTTCTGCGGGACAATTAAGACCTTTTGGATGGCTCCAGGATGTCCCATAAGGAAGTTCCCCAGATCAGGGTTCTAAGGATGGATGCCGGGGAAGCCAGCCTCACATTCCAATTGTCTCCTAGCAAAAAGACACGTTTGATCTGCTGGCTCTGGGGTAGCAATCAAGGGGGCTGAGTTGAACTGGACTCTCCTGAGGATGGGTCATAATGTGGGTTTGAGTCCATGGAGACCTTGGAAGGGGGCATTGGCACCAGGGCCCTGAAGCATTCTCCTAACCAGAGGTTTTGAAACAGCTCCAACGAGCAAGTTTTCCATGGGGAGACTAGGTTCGTTCTTATTTGTGCCTCAGGAAACCACCCTACGCTGGTATTGGAAACCTGGCCTCTGAGGAGAGATGCCTGGGAACAAAAGAAATGGATCTGATTAGGGCCTAATGGCCTGTTCGGTTCAATCTTCTTCTCTGGGACATCTGTCGATGGGTCTGAGTTGAGGTAGCTGCTCAGCTGATTTAAGATCAACTCTGTTTGTCCTGGGCGGGCTACACTATTGGATGGCCTTGGTGACTTTGGATGTTTCTCCTAATCTGTAGGGTTGTGGCCAATGGAGTGGGCAGGCAGTCTTGAGGCGTGGCTCCAGAGACTCAAGCGTGGAGGGTGTGTGGCCAGGGCTTTCGGGACAGAAGTCTGAAAACAGAAACTTCGCTTATGTTTGGGGATGTAGGTATGGCTGGCACGATCTATAGACTGTGAGGACAAATCTTCGGGATATGAAGAAAGGATGAGTTGAGGCGCTTGCTCAGGCTTTCGTCTCTGGATTTTGTGTCACCGATGGCTGTGGAATGTCAGGGTGGCCTCATGGGTCATGGACGATCTCCCTCTCTGGGGATTTGGCATGATCCCAAGAGTTTTGAGGCATTCTATGGGAAGCGAGGAGACCCTTCTGTTTTTTACCTCAGGTATATCACCAAAAGAGGGAGTCCAGAGCGGAGTCCTGGGGAGGGGCGACTGGACAACCAGACCTCTGGTTAACACTGGGGAACCTGGGGCATGGCAAGCCCCATATGGGGGATCTTGGTCCAGACACTGAGAGGCCTTCCTTGAGGACAGAGCTCACGCTGAGGTTCACAATACGTATTTGTGCCCATGAGCCCCTCAAGCCTGGGCGGGGCCTAATGCACTATGCTGGTTTCTCATACACTGAATGTTGCACCACATGCCAAACACAAGGTTTCTGGCCATGGGGAAGGAGGAGTTCTGATTTCTGCAACACATTCACCCCTGGACAGTAATTAGATTTAAGGTCTAGGTACTGAAGCCTGAAAACCAAGGCTGGGAAGAGATGAAGACCTAAGGCCATGGCATGTCCGATGTGCTCAATGTTTGGCAAGCTGTTGAGTGTGGGTCGGGAGGTGTGGGCTCAGTCTGTGGCAGACAGGGAATTCGTGCCCAGGCTAGACTGTATGATTGGGGTGCAGTAGAGTTGCTTGCAGGTTGATACTCATTTGTGGTTACTGTGTATCCCCAGAGGGCAAAATTTTTCTTCTGGAGGGCAGGCACAGTGCCGCATTTTGGCTCCGGACTTCCCTAACTGGAGGGCTTGTGGGCCAGGATTGTTAGGACGGAAGTCTGAGAACACAAGCAAGACTTAGGTTTCGGGGCGAGAGCACGGCAGGTACCCTCTGCAGAGATGCTTCAAGATCTCGTGCTCTTGAAGAGAGAGCTAGGATCAGACGTTGGTTCAGGTTGGATTTTCTTTCCATGACAGCCCCTTCATGAAGGGGAGGGTCTCACGAGGCCATGGAGGTTTTCCCACGATGGGAGTTGTGAGATGCTCCATACCACAACGAATCCTGCTGTGGGACAGTCAAGACCTGTTGGATGGCTCCAGGGCGTCCCATAAGGAAGTTCTCCAGAGCAGGATTCTAAGGATGAATGCCAAGGCAGTCCGCCTCCCATTCCAACTGTCTCCTAGCGACGAGGCAAGTTCGATCTGCAGGCTCTGAGGGAGCAACTGAGGGGGGTGTGTTGAAATGGACTCTCCTGAAGATGAGCCATAATATGCGTTTGTGTCCATGGAGACCTTGGAATGGGGTGGTAGATCTGGGGTCCTGAAAGATGTTCATAACTGGAGGTTTTGATGGAGCTCCAAGGAGTGCTTTCCCTATGTGGAGATGAGAATTGTCTTTAATGAGTGCCTAAGGAATCTCCCATATGCTGGTATTGGAAACCAGGCTTCTGAGGAGAGATGCCTAGAAACAAAAGCAATGGATCTGTTATGGCCTAGGTGCCTATCCGGTTCAATCTTCTTTTCTGGAGATGTCTGTCTATGGGTCTGAGGGGAGGTAGTTGCTAAGCTTGTGTCAGATTGCCCCTGTTTGTCCTGGGAGGCCTATAATATTGGGATGTCCTCAGGAACATTGGAGTTTTCTCCTAATCTGTAGGATTGTGGCCAATGGCTTGGGCAGAATTCCCCTGGTGAGGGCAGGCACAGTCCTGAGGTGTGGCTCGAGGGGCCCCAGCCTGGAGGGTGTGTGGCCAGGCCTGTGGGAACAGAAGTCTGAAAACACAAACTCCGCTTAGGATTTGGGACGTAGGTATGGCACGCCCGATCTAGAGACCATGAGGAGAACTCTTTGGGATATGAAAAAGGGTGAGTTTGAGATGCTTGCTCAGGTTTTGTCTCTGGATTTGTGTCAACAATGTGGGTGGAATGTTGGCGTGGTCTCATGGGCCATGGATATTTTTCCTTCTCTGAGGATTTGGCCTGATACCAAGAGTTTGGGTACATTCTGTGGGATGGGAGGAGTCCTTTCTGTTTTTGTTTTAGTTTTTGTTTCTACCTCTTGTGTTCCACCAAAAGAGGGATTCCAGAGCAGAGCCCTTGGGAGGGGCAACTGGACAACCCCACGTCTGGTTAAGTTTGGGGGCCTAGGGGCATGGAAAGTCCCATATGTGGGTTCTAGGTCCAGACACTGAGAGGCCTTCCTTGACAGGGCTCATGCTGAGGGCCACAATGCCTCTTTGTGCCCAAAAAGGCCCACGCTGGTTTCTCCTACACTGAACGTTGCACAACATGCCAACCACAAGGTTTCTGGCCATGGGGAAGGAGGAGTTCTTATTTCTGCATCACATTCACCCCTGGACAGTGATTGGAGTTAAGGTCTAGGTTCTGAAGCCTGAAAACCGAGGTTGGGAAGAGATGAAGACCGAAGGACCTAGATCATCCGATGAGCTCAGTGTGCGGCTAGCTGTTGAGTGTAGGTCCAGAAGTGAGGGCTCAGGCTGTGTCAGACAGGGCATTAGACAGGGTAGACTGTATAACTGGGGTGCAGTCGAGTGGTGTTCAGGTTGATCCTCATTTGGGGATTCTGGGTAGCTCCATAGGGCAAAATTTTTCTTCTGGATGGCAGGGAGAGTGTGGCATTGTGTCTCCAGAATTCCCAAACTGGAGAGCTTGTGGGCCAGGAGTGTGAGGACAGAAGTGTGAGAACACAAGATAGGCTTAGGTTTTGGGGCGAGAGCATGGCAGGCACACAATGCAGAGCTGAATCGAGATCTCATGCACCTGAAGCCAGGGCGAATATCAGACGTTTGCTCAGGTTGTAGTTTCTGTCCATGACGGCCCCTTCATGAAGGGGAGTGTCTCATGAGGCCATGGACGTTTTCCCACGATGGAGTTATGAATGCTCCAAACCGCAAAGATTCCTTCTGTGGGATACTTGAGACCTGTTGGATGGCTCCAGGATGTCCCATATAGAATGAATCCAGAGCAGGGTTCTAAGGATGGATGCCTGGGCAACCTGCCTCCCATTCCAGTTGTCTCCTAGCAACAAGGCAGGTTCGATCTGCTGGCTCTGGGGGAGAAACCAAGGAGGTTGAGTTGAAATGGACTCTCCTGAGGATGCGTCATAATGTGGGTTTAAGTCCATGAAGACCTTGGAATGGTGCGCTTGATCGGGGGCCCTGAAATATTCTCATAACTGGAGGTTTTGAGAGAGCTCCAAAGAGTACGTTTCCTATGTAGAGGCGAGATTTTTCTGATGATTGCCTCAGTAATCCCCCATATGCTGGTATTGGAAACCAGGCCTCTGAGGGGAGATGCCTGGAAACAAAAGCAATGGATCCGATTAGGTCCTAGGTGCCTGTCCGGTTCAATCTTCTTCTATGGGAATATCTCTCTCTGGGTCTGAGTGGACGTAGTTGCTTAGCTTGTGACAGATCACACCTGTTTGTCCTGGGCGACCGACACTATTGAGATGGCATTGGGGACTTTTTACGTTTCTCCTAATGTGTAGGGTTGTCACCAATGGAATGTGCAGAATTCCCCTGGAGAGGGCAGGCACAGTCCTGAAGTTTGGATCCAAGGGCCCAAGCTTGGAGGGTGTGTGGGTTAGGACAGTGGAGACAGAAGTCTGAAAACACAAAATCAGCTTAGGTTTGGGGACATATGTATGAAAGGTCCGACCTACAGACCGTGAGAATTTTTCGGGCTATGAACAAAGGGCGAATGTGAGGAGCTTGCTCAGGCTTTTGTCTCTGGATTTTGTGTCAAGGGTGTCCATGGAATGTCGAGGTGACCTCAAGAGCCATGGACAAGTCTTTCTCTCTGGGGATTTGACCCGATCCCAAGTGGTTGGGGTCATTCTGTAGAAGTGAAGAGTTCTTTCTGTATTTTTTATTTTTACCTCAGTTGTCCACCAAAGAGGGATTCTAGAGCAAAGCACTGAGTAGGGGTGATTAGACATCTCAAAATCTGGTTGAGATTAGGGGAATAGGGGCTTGGCAAGCCCCATATGCGAGCTCTTGTTCCAGTCACTGAGATGCTTTACTTGAGGATAAGGCTCACTCTGAGGGTCACAATGTGTATTTGTACAAATTGCGGCCTTCAGGGATAGACGGGACCTCATGGGCCATGCTGCTTTCCCCTACAATGTACGTTGGACAACATACAAACCACAAGGTTTCAGGCCATGGGGAAGGAGGAGCTCTGATTTCTGCATCACGTTCACTCCTGGGCAGTCAGTGGAGATGATGTATAGGTTCTGAAGTCTGAAAACCGAGGTTGGGTAGAGATGATGATGTAAAGTCATTGTGCGTGCGATGGGCTCAGTGTACGGCCAGCTGTCTGGGTGTCGGACGGGAGGTCTGGGCTCAGGCTGTGTCAGACAGGGCTTTAGTGCACAGGCTAGACTGTATAATTGGGGCACGGTCGAGTGGCATGCAGGTTGTTCCTCATTTGGCCTTTCTGGTTAGCCCTATAGGGCAACGTTTTTCTTCTGGAGGGCAGGCAGAGTACTGCATTGTGTCTCCAGAATTGCCAAACTGGAGGGATTGTGGCCAGGATTGTGAGGATGGAAGTCTGAGAACACAAGCTAGGCTTAGTTTTCTGGGCGAGGACATGGCAGGCACACTTTGTAGAGCTGAATTGAGATCTCATACTTTTGAAATCAGGGTAAGAATCAGACTTTAGCTGAGGATGGAGTTTCTGTCCATGATGGCCCGTTCATGAAGGTGGGGGGGTATCATGAGGCAATGGAGGTTTTCGCAAGTTTGGATTGTATGATACTCCAAACCACAAGGATTCATTCTGCGGGACAGTCGAAACCTGTTGGATTGATTCAGGACATGCCATAAGGAAGTTCTCCAGAGCAGGGCTCTAAGGATGGATGCCTGCACAGCCCACCTTGCATTCCAATTGTTTCCTAGCGACCAGGCAAGTTTGATCTGCTGGTTCTGAGGGAGAAACCGAGGGGGCTGAGTTGAAATGGACTTTCCTGAGGATCGGTCATAATGTGGGTTTGTGTCCATGGAGACCATGGAATGGGGCGGTGGCTATGGGGACCTGAAGGATTATCCTAACCAGAGGTTTCCACACAGCTCCAAATAGCAAGATTCCCATGTGGACACGAGATTTGTTCTGATTGGTGCCTCAGGAACCTCCATAAGCTGGTATTGGCAACCAGGCATCGAGGAGAGATGCCTGGAATCCAAAGCAATAGATCCGATTCACACCTAGGGGCCTGTATGCTTCAATCTTCTCTGGCCACATCTGTCTATGGCTCTCAGTGGAGGGCATTGCTCAGCTTGTGTCAGATAGTCCCTGTTTGTCCCGGGTGGCCTACACTACTGGGATGGTTTCAGGGACTTTGGAGGTTACTCCTAATCCGTAAGTTTGTTTCCATTGGAATAGGCAGAATTCACATGGAAAGAGCAGTCACAGTCCTGAGGTGTGGGCCTAGCTGTCTGGGTGTCGGTTGGGAGGTCCGGGCTCAGTCTGTCAGACAGGGCATTAGTGCCCAGGCTAGACTGTATATTTGGGGTACAGTCGAGAGGCGTGCAGGTTGATCCTCATTTGGCATTTCTGGGTAGCCCCGTAAGGCAAAGTTTTTCTTCTGGAAGGCAGGCAGAGTGCTGCATTGTGGCTCTGGAGTTCCAAAACTGGAGGGCTTGTGGGCCAGGAGTTTGAGGATGGAAGTCTGAGAACACATGCAAGGCTTAGGTTTCGGGGCGAGAACACGGCAGTCACACTCTGCAGATCTGAATGGAGATCTCTTGCATCTGAAGTCAAGGCATGGATCAGACGTTAACTCAGGTTGGAGTTTCTGTCCATGATGGCCCCTTTATGAAGGTAGGGGGGCATCTCGAAGCCATGGAGGTTTTCCCACGATGGGAGTTGTGAGATGCTCCAATCTGCAAGGACTCCTTCTGAGGGACAGTCAATACCTGCTGGAAGGCTGCAGGACATCCTATACAGAACAATGCCAGAGCAGGGTTCTAAGGGTGGATGCCTGGAGAGGCTGCTTCACATTCCATTTGTCTCCTATCGACAAGCAGGTTTGATATTCTGGCTCTGGGGGAGCCATCGAGGGGGCTGAATTGAAATGTACTCTCCCGCGGAATGGTTATAATATGGGTTTGTGTCCATGGAGACCTTGGAATAGGGCAGTGGCTCCGGGTACCTGAAGGTTTCTCCTAACTGGAGGTTTTTATATAGCTCTGAAGGAGAAGTTTCCCATGTGGAGACGAGATTTGTTCTGATTGGTATCTCTGGAAACCTTCATATGCTGACATTGAAAACCAGGCCTCTGAGGAGAGATGCCTGGAAACAAAAAGCAATGGAACCAATTACAGTCTAGGGACTGTCTGGTTCAATCTTTTTTTCTGGGGATATCTGTCTACGGGTCTGAGTTAAGGTCATTGCTCAGCTTGTGACAGACCACCCCTGTTTGTCCTGGGCATCCTACACTATTGGGATGGTCTTGGGGACTTTGGAGGTTTCTCCTAATCTGTCAGGTTGTGTCCAATGGAATGGGGAGAATTTCCTTGGAGAGGGCAGGCACAGTCCTGAGGTGTGGTTCCAGGGGCCCCAGCCTGGAGGTTGTGTGGGCCAGGACTGTGGGGACAGAAGTCTGAAAACACAAACTCGGCTTAGGTTTGGGGACATAAGTATGGCAGGCCTGATCTACAGACAATGAGGAGAATTTTAGGGCTCTAACAAAGAGCAATTTTGAGGTGATTACTCAGGCTTTTGTCATCAGATTTTGGGTCAACAATAGCCGTGGACTGTCGGGCTGGCCTCATGGGCCATGCACGAGTCTCTCTCTCTGGAGATTTGGACCAATCCCAAGTGATTGGTGTCATTCTGTGGATGGGAGGAGTCCTTTCCATATATATATATATATTTTTTTTTACCTCAGGTGTCAAACCAAAGAGTGATTCTGAGCAGAGCCCTGAGTAGGGGTGACAAGACATCTCGAACTCTGGTTAAGATTGGGCGACTAAGGGCGCCTGGGTGGCTCAGTGGGTTAAGCCGCTGCCTTCGGCTCAGGTCATGATCTCAGGATCCTGGAATCGAGTCCCGCATCAGGCTCTCTGCTCAGCAGGGAGCCTGCTTCCTCCTCTCTCTCTGCCTGCCTCTCTGCCTACTTGTGATCTCTCTCTGTCAAATAAATAAATAAAATCTTTAAAAAAAAATATTGGGCGACTAAAAGCATGGCAAGCCCCATATGCGGGCTCTTGGTCCAGCCACTGAGAGTCTTTACTTGAGGATAAGGCTCACGCTGAGAGTCCCAATATGTGTTTGTGCCCATCACAGCACTCAAGCGTAACTGGGGCCTCATGGGCCACTCTGGTTCCTCCTACACTGAATGTTGGAC
Source organism: Neogale vison (assembly GCF_020171115.1). NCBI lineage: Eukaryota > Metazoa > Chordata > Mammalia > Carnivora > Mustelidae > Neogale > Neogale vison. The sequence goes on from NC_058093.1 coordinate 193,696,801, forward strand.
AACATGCCAACCACAAGCTTTCTTGCCATGGGGAAGGAGAAGTTCTGATTTTTGCATCTAGTTCACTGCTGGGCAGTGAGTAGAGATAAGGTCTAGGTTCTGATGCCTGAAAACCGAGGTTGGGAAGAGATGATGACTTAAGGCCATGGCGGGTCCAATTTGCTCAGTGTGCGTTCAGCTGTCTGGGTGTCGTTCAGAAGTCTGGGCTCAGGCTGTGTCAGACAGTGCATTACTGCCTAGGCTGGACTGTATAATTGGGGTACAGTCAAGTGGCGTGCAGGTTGATCCTCATTTGTGGTTTCTAGGTAGCCCCATGGAGGCAAACTTTTTCTTCTGAAGGACAGGCAGAGTGCTGCATTGTGCCTCCAGAATTCCCAAACTGGAGGGCTTTTGTGCCAGGAATTTGAAAACGGAAGTCTGACAACTCAATCTATGCTTAGGTATCAGGGCAAGGGCAGTGCAGGCACACTCTGAAGAGCTGAATCGAGATCTCATGCAAGTGAATTCAAGGTGAGGATCAGCCATTGGCTCAGGTTGGAGTTTCTGTCCATGATCCGCCTTCATGAAGATTGGGGGCATCAAGGGCCCACAGACATTTTCCCACGATGTGAGTTGTGAGATGCTCCAATCCGCAAGGACTCCTTCTGCGGGACAGTCGAGAGCTGTTGGATGGCAACAGGATGTCCCATAAGGAACAACGCAAGAGCAGGGTTCTACGGATGGATGCCTGAAGAGTCACCTCTCATTTCAATTGTCTCCTAGCAACAAGGCAGGTTCCATCTGCTTGCTCTGGGGGAGCAACCGAGGGGATTGAGTTGAAATGGAGTCTGCCTAGGATGGGTCATTATGTGGGTTTGTGTCCATGGAGACCTTGGAATTGGGCAGTGGCACTGGGGCCCTGAAGGATTCTCCTAACTGCAGGTTTTGACCTAGCTCCAAAGAGCACGTTTAACTTGTAGAGACGACAATTGCACTGATGGGAGCCTCAGAAAACCCCAAATGCTGGTATTGGAAACCAGGCCTCTGGTGAGAGATGACTAGAAATCAAAGCAATGGATCTGATTAGGGCCTAGGGGCATGTTGGGTTCAATGTTTTTCTCTTGGGATATCTGTCGACGCATCTGAGTGGAGGTAGTTGATCAGCTGGTGGCAGATCGCCCCTGTTTCTCCCGGGCGACCTACACCATTGGGATAATTTTGGGGTTTTGGAGGTTCCTCTAATTTGTACAGTTGTGGCCAATGGAATGGGCAGAATTCACTTGGCGCGGGCAGGCACAGTCCTGAGTTGTGGCTCCAGAAACCCCAGCCTGCAGCGTGTGTGGGCCAAGGTTGTGATGACAGAAGAAGCCTGAAAACACAAACTCGGGTTAGGTTTGGGGACGGAGGTATGGCAGGCCCGATCTACAGACCTTTAGGAGAACTATTCAGGATATGAACAAAGAGCCAGCGTGAGGCGCTTGCTGAGGCTTTTGTCTGGCTTTTGTATCAACGATAGCCATTGAATGTCGAGGTTGTTTCATCGGCCATGGACATGTATCCCTCTCTGTGATTTGGCCCGATCCCAAGACTTCGGGGTCATTCTTTAGGATGGGAGGAGTCCTTTCTGGTTGTTGTTTTTTTTTTTTTTTTTTTTTTTTTACCTCAAGTGTCCCAATAAAAGATTCCACAGGAGAGCCCTGGGGAGGGGCGACTGGACAACCCGACCTCTGGTTTAGAATGGGGGCCTAGGGACATGGCAATCCCCATATGCTGGCTCCAGGTCCAGCCACTCTGAGGCCTTACTTGAGGACGGGGCTCACGGTGAGTGTCACAATGTGAGTTTGTGCCCAACCTGGCCTTCAAGCATGGGTGGGGCCTCATGGGCCACGCTGGTTTCTCCTACTCTGAAGGTTCAGCAACATGGTAACCACATGGTTTCTTGCCATGGGAAATGAGTAGTTCTGACTTCTGCATCACGTTCATCCCTGGGCAGTAATAGGAGATAAGGTATAGGTTCTGAAGCCTGAAAACAGAGGTTTGGAAGAGATGACGACATAAGGCCATGGTCGGGTCTAATGTGCTCAGTGTGCGGCCAGCTGTATGGGGGTCGTTCGGGAGGTCCGGACTCTGGTTGTGTCAGACAGGGCATTAGTGCCCAGCGTAGACTATATACTTGGGGTACAGTCGAGTGGCATGTAGGTTGATCCTCATTTGGGGTTTTTGGGTAGCCCCATAGGGCAATGTTTTTCTTCTGGGGGGGGCAGGCAGACTGCTGCACTGTGGCTCCAGAATTCCCAAACTGGAAGGCTTTTGGGCCAGGAGTGTGAGGACGAAAGTCTGAGAACACAAGTTAGGCTTAGGTTTTGGGGCGAAGGCATGGCAGGCAAAATCTGCAGAGCTTAATTGAGATCTCGCACATCTGAACTCAGGGCATGGATCAGTCTTTGGCTCAGGTTGGAGTTCCTGTCCATGATGGCCTCTTCATGAAGGGGGAGGTTCTCAAGGAGCCATGTAGGTATTCCCGTGATGGGAATTGTGAGATGCTCCAAACCACAAGGATTCCTTCTGTAGGACTCTCGAGAACTATTGGATGGCTTCCGGAGGTCACATACGAACGACTCCAGAGCAGGATTCTGAGGATGGATGTGTGTTGTGCCCACCTCACATTCCATTTATTTCCTAGCAACAAGGCAGGTTCGATCTACGGGCTCTGTGGGAGCGTCCGAGGGGGCTGAGTTGAAATGGACTCTCCTGAGGAAGGGTCATATTGTGCGTTTGTGTCCATGGAAACCTTGGAATGGGGCGGTGGATCCGGGGCCTTGAAGGATTCTCCCAACCGGATGTTTTGACTGAACTCCAAAGATTTCATTTCCAATGTGGAGTCGAGATTTGTTCTGATGAGTGCCTCAGGAATCCCCCATATGCTAGTATTGGAAACCAGGACTCTGAGGAGAGATGTCTGGAAACCAAAGCAATGGATCCGATTGGAACCTATGGGCCTATCTGGTTCAATCTGATTCTCTGGGGCCATCAAACTACAGGTCATATTGGAGGTAGTTGCTCAGCGTGTGTCACATGGCCCCTCTTTGTCAGATCGCCATTGTTTGTCCCGGATTGCCTACACTATTGGGATGGCCTCAGGATATGTGGAGGTTTCTCCTAATCTGTGTGGTTGTGGCCAATTGAATGGGCAGAATTCCCTTGGAGAAAGCAGGCACAGTACTGAGGTCTGGCTCCAGGGACCCCAGCCTGGAGGGTGTGCTGGCCAGGGTGGTGGGGACAGAAGTCTGAAAACACAAATTTGCCTTAGGTTTGGGGACATAGGTATGGCAGGCATGGTCTATAGACCTTGAGGAGAACTCTTGGGGATATGAACAAAGGGCGAGTGTGAGGTGCTTGCTCAGGATTTTGTCACTGGATTTTGTGTCAACGATGGCCATGGAATGTCGGGGTGGCACCAATCAGAACAAATTAGGAGAAAGCTCCAACGTCCCCAAGGCTATCTTAACTGTGTAGGCCGACTGGTACAAACAGTCTGCCACCAGTTGAGCTATTACCTCCACTCAGACCTGGAGACAGATGTCCCCCGAGAAGAAGATTGAACCGGACAGGAACCGAGGACCTCATCAGATCCATTGGTTTGCTTTCCAGGCATCTCTCCTCAGATGCCTGGTCTCCAATAGCCGCATATGGGGCTTTACTGAGGCATTTTACAGAGCAAATCTTGTCTCCATATGGGAAATTTGCACATGGGAACTGTGTCAAAACCTCTGGTTAGTAGAAACCTTCATGACCCTGGTGCCACTGCCCCATTCCAAGGTCCCCATGGACACAAACCCACATTATGACCCATGCGCAGGAGAGTCCATTTCAAGTCAGCACCCTCGGTTGCTCCCCCAGAGACAGCAGACGGAATCTGTCTTATTGCAAGGAGACAATTGGAATGTGAGACAGGCAGCCCAGGCATCCATCCTTAGAACCCTGCTCTGGAGTCATCCCTATGGGATGTCCTAAGCCATCCAACAGGTCTCAGTTGTCCCACAGAAGGAATCCTTTCAGTTTGGAGAATCTCAACAACTCCTATCATGGAAAACCTCCACAGCATCGTGATGCCCCCACTCTTCATGAAGGGGGCATCATGGAAAGAAACTCCAACCTGAGCCATCGTCTGATCCTCGCCCTGACTTCAGATGTACAAGATCTCGATTCAGCTCTGCAGAGTGTGCCTGCCATGCCCTCGCCCCAAAACCTATGCCTAGCTTGTGTTCTCAGATTTCCGTCCTCACACTCTTGGTCCACAAGCCCTCAGGTTGGCAATTCTGGAGCCACAATGCAGCACTCTGCCTGCCATCCAGAAGAAAAATGTTGCCTTGCGGGGTTACCCAGAAATGCCAAATGAGGATCAACCTGCACGCCTCTCGACTGTACCCCAAATATACAGTCTAGCCTGGGCACTAATGCCCTGTCTGACAGATTGAGCCCGGACCTCTTCACTGACACCCAGACAGCTGGCAACACACTGAGCACATCAGACCCGCCATGGCCTTAGGTCGTCATCTCTTCCCAACCTCGTTTTGCAAGCTTCAGAACCTAGACCTTAACTCCAATCACTGCCCAGCAGTGAACGTGATGCAGAAATCAGAACTCCTCCTTCCCCGTGGCAAGAATCCTTGTTGTTGGCATGTTTTCCAGCGTTCAGAGTAGGAGAAACCAGCGTGGCCCATGAGGCCCTGCCCATGCTTGAGGGCTTCATTGGGCACAAACACACATTGTGAACCTCAGCGTGAGTCCAGTCCTCAAGTAAACCCTGTCATTGGCTGTACCAAGAGCCCGCATATGGGGCTTGCCATGCCCCTAGGCCCCATTCTTTCTTTAAAATATTTTATTTATTTGACAGACAGAGATCACAAGTAGGCAGAGAGGCAGCCAGAGAGAGAGGAGGAAGCAGGCTCCCTGCTGAGCAGAGAGCCTGATGTGGGGCTCGATCCCAGCACCCTGGGATCATGACCTGGGCCGAGGGCTGAGGCTTTAACACACTGAGCCACCCAGGCGCCCCCCTAGGCCCAATTCTTTTTTTTTTCTAGATTTTTTAAAATTTATTTGACAGAGAGAGAGAAATCACAAGTAGGTAGAGAGACAGGCAGAGAGAGAGAGAGGGGGAGGAAGCAGGCTCCCTGCAGAGCAGAGAGTCCGACGTGGGGCTTGATCCCAGGACCTTGGGATCATGACCCGAGCTGAAGGCAGAGGCCTTAACCCACTGAGCCACCCAGGCACCCCCCTAGGCCCCATTCTTAATCAGAGTTCGGTTTGTCCATTCGCCCCTCCCCAGGGCTATGCTCTGGTATCCCTCTTTTGGTGGAACACCTGAGGTAAAAAACAGAACGGACTCCTCCCATCCCACAGAATCACCCCAAACTCCTGGGATCAGACCAAGTCTCCATAAAGGGAGACTCGTGCATTGCCCATGAGGCCACCTCGACATTCCACGGCCACTGGTAACACAAAATCCAGAGACAAAAGCCTGAGCAAGTGCCTCACACTCGCCCTTTGTTCATATCCCAAAGAGTTCTCCTCATGGTCTGTAGTGTTTTCAGACTTCTGTCCCCACAGCCCTGGCTCACACAGCCTTCAGGCTGGGGTCCCTGGAGTGACACCTCAGGACTGTGCATGCCTTTTTCAAGGGTATTCTTCCCATTCCATTGGCCACAACCGTACAAATTAGGAGAAACCTCCAAACAGCGTGAGGCTATCCCAATAGTGTCGGCACCCCAGGACAAACAGGGGTGATCTGACACCAGCTGAGGAATTACCTCCACTAAAACCCATAGACAGATGTCCTCCGTGAAGAAGATTGAACCAGACAGGCCCCTAGGCCCTAATCGGATCCATTGCTTTGGTTTCCAGGCATCTCCACAGAGAACTGGTTTCCAATACCAGCATACGGGGGATTCCTGAGGCGCCGATCAGAACACATCTCGTCTCCACATGGGAAACATGCTCGTTGGGGTGTGTCAAATCCTCAGGTTAGGAGAATCCTTCAGAACCCCAGTGCCACCGCCCCATTCCAAGGTCTCCATGGACACAAACTCATATTATGACCCATCCGCAGGAGAGTCCATTTCAACACATACTCCTCAGTTGCTCCTCCAGACCAAGCAGATCGAACTTCTCTTGTCCCAAGGAGACAATTGGAATATGAAGTGGGCTGCCCAGGCATCAAATTTTAGAACACTGTTCTGGAGTTGTTTCGTATGGGATATCCTTAAGCCATCCAACATGTCTCAATTGTCCCTCAGAAGGAATTCTAGTGGTTTGGAGCATCTCAAAACTCCCATCAAGAAAAAAACTCCATGGCCTCCTTTTGCCCCAATCCCGTTCCGGAAGGGGCCATCATGGACAGAAACTCCAACCTTCCAACGTCTGATCCTCGCCCTGACTTCAGATGCACGAGAGCTTGATTCACCTCTGTAGAGTGTGCCTTCAGTGCCCCCGCCCCGAACCTCTGCCTAGCTTGTGTTCTCAGACTTCAGTCCTCACACTCCGGGCCCACAAGCCTTCCAGTTCGGCAATTCTGGAGCCATTAAGCAGCACTCAGCCTGCCCTCCAGAAGACAAACATTGCCCTCTGGGGCTAACCAGAGACCCCAAATGAGGATCAACCTGCACACCACTCGACTGTACCCCAATTACATAGTCCACCCTGGGCACTAATGCCCTGCGGACACAGCTTGACCCCAGACCTCCTGACCGACACCCAGACAACTGACCGCACACTGAGCACATTGGACCCGCCATGGCGGGTCCATGTCATCTCTTCCCAACTTCGGTTTTCAGGCTTCAGAACCTATACCTTATCTCCAATCACTGCTCAGGGGTGAACATGATGCAGAAATCAGAACTCCTCCTTCCTCATGGCAAGAAACCTTGTATTTGTTATGTTGTTCAGTGTTCAGTATAGGAGAAACCAGCATGGCCCTTGAGGCTTCGCCCATGCTAGAAGGCAGCGTTAGGCACAAACACGCATTGTGACACTCAGGGAGAGACCTGTCTTCAAGTAAGATCTCTTAGTGGCTGGACCAATAACCCGCATATGGGGCTTGCCATGCCCCTAGGCCCCCAATCTTAACTAGAGGTTGGGTTGTCCAGTCGCTCCACTCAGGGCTCTGCTCTGGAATTCCTCTTTTGGAGGGACATCTGCGGTAAAACAAAAAAACAAAAAACAAAAACAAAACAACAACAACAAAAAAAACCATAACAGACTCCTCCCATCCCACAGAATGACCCCAAACTCTTGGGATCGGGCTAAATCCCCAGAGAGGGAGGCACCTCCATGTGCCAGGAGGCCAACCCAACATTCCACGGCTACCACTGACACAAAATCCAGAGACAAAAGCCTGAGCAAGTGCCTAACACTTGCCGTTTGTTCATATCCCAAAGAGTTCTCCAGATGGTCTGTAGATCGGGCCTGCCATACCTACATCCTTCTGTCCCCAGAGCCCTGGCCCACACACCTGCCAGGCTGGGAACCCTGGAGCCCCACCACAGTACTGTGCCTGCCCTCTCCAAGGGAATTCTGCCCATTCTAGTGGCCACAACCATATAAATTAGGAGAAACCTCCAAATTCCCCGAGGCCATCCCAATAGTCTAGGCTTCCCAGGACAAACAGGGGCGATCTGACACCAGCTGAGCAACTACCTCCACTCAGACCCATAAACAGATGTCCCCAGAGAGGAAGATTGAACGGACAGGCCCCTAGGCCCTAATCAGATCCATTGCTTTGGTTTCCAGGCATACATCCCCAGAGGCCTGGTTTCCAATATCAGCATATGGGGATTTCCAGAGGGCCCCATCAGAACACATCTCGTCTCCACGTGGGAAACGTGCTCATTGGAGCTGTGTCAAAACCTCCGGTTAGGTGAATCATTCAGGACCCCGGTGCCACCACACAATTCCAAGGTCTCCATGGACACAAACCCACATTGTAGCCAATTGAAAGATGCTTGGTTACTCCCCCACAGCCAGCCGATCGAACCTGTCTTGTCACAAGTGGACGATTGGAATGCGATGCAGGCTGCCCAGGCATCCATCCTTAGAACCCTGCTCTGGAGTCATTCGGTATGCGAGGTTCTGGAGCCATCCAACAGGTCTAAATTTTCCCACAGAAGGAATCCTTGTGGCTTGGAGCATCTCACAACTCCCATCTTGGGAAAACCTCCTTGCCCCGTGATGCCCCATCCCCTTCATAAAAAGGCTATCATGGATAGAAAATCCAACCTGAGCAACGTCTGATCCTCGCCCTGATTCAGCTGCACAAGATCTCTATTCAGCTCTGCAGAGTGTGTCTTCCGTGCCCCCGCCCTGAAACTTAAGCCTAGCTTCTGTTTTCAGACTTCCGTCCTCACACTCCTGGCCCACATGCCCTCTAGTTTGGCAATACCGGAGCCACAATGCAGCACTCTGCCTGCCATCTAGAAGAAAATCTTTGCCCTATGGGGCTAACCAGAAACTCCTAATGTGGATCAACCTGCACTCAACACGATTAGTCCCCAATTATACAGTCTATCCTATCCTGGGCACTAATGTCCTGATTGACACAGCCTGAGCCCAGACCTACCGACTGACACCCAGGCAGCTGGATGCACACTGAGCACATTAGACCCGCCATGGTCTTAAGGTGTCATCACTTCTAACCTCATTCTTCAGGCTTCAGAACCTAGACCTTATGTCCAATCACTTCCCAGGGGTAAACGTGATTCAGAAATCAGAAGTATTCCCTTCCTATGGCAATAAATCTTGTGGTTGGCGTGTTGTCCAACATTCAGAGTAGGAGAAAACAGCGTGGCCCTTCAGGCCACGACCATGCTTGAGGGCTGTATTGGGCACAAAACACACTGTGACCCTCAGCATGTGTCCTGTCCTCAAGTATGGCCTGACAGTGGCTGGGCCAAGAGCCCACATATGGTGATACCATGCCCCTAGCCCACATTTTTAATCAGAGGTCGCCACTCCCCAGAGCTCTGCTCAGGAATCCCTGTTTTGGTGAAACACCTGAGGTAAAAAACAAACAAACAAACAAACAATCAAAAACAGAACAGATTCCTCCCATTACACAGAATGACCCCAAATTCTTGGGTTTGGGCCAAATCCCCAGAGAGAGAGACTCTTCCATTGCCCATGAAGTCACGCAGACATTCCAAGGTCATCGATGACACAATATCCAGAGACAAAAGTTTGAGCAAGAGTCTCAAACTCGCCCTTTGTTGATATCCCAAAGAGTTCTCCTCACGGTCTATAGATCAGTCCTTCCATACCTACGACCCAAAACCTAAGCCGATTTTGTATTTTCAGACAAATGTCCCCACAGCCGTGGCCCACACACCCTACAGGCTCAGGCCCCTGGAGTCAAACTTGAGGACTGTACCTGCCCTCTCCAAGGGAATTCTGCCCATTCCATTGGCCACAACCCTACAAATAGGATAAACGTCCAAATTCCCCGAGTCCATCCCAATAGTGTAGGCCGCCCAGGACAAACAGAGGCAATCTGAGCCCATCTGAGCACCTACCTGCACTCAGACCTGTAGACAGATGTCCCCAGAAAAGAAAATTGGAATGAACAGACCCCTAGGCCCTAATCGGATCCATTGCTTTGGTTTCCAGGCATATCTCCTTGGAGGCCTGGATTACAATACCAGCATATGGCTGTTTTTTGAGGCACCCATCAGAATAAATCTCGTCTCCACATGGGAAACTTGCACGTTGGAGGTGTGTCAAAGCCTCTGGTTAGGAGAACCCTTCAGGGCCCCAGTGCTACCGCCTCATTCCAAGGTCTCCATGGACACAAACCCACATTAAGACCCATCCGTAGGAGAGTCCATTTCAACTCAGCCCCCTCGGTTGCTCGCCCAGACCCAGCAGATCGAACCTGTCTTGTCGCTAGGAGACAATTGGAATGAGAGGCGGGTAGCCCAGCATACCATTCTTAGAACTGCTTGGAATCGTTCCATACGGGAAGTCCTCGAGCCAACGAACAGATCTCAGTGGTCCCACAGAAGAATCTTTGTGGTTTGAAGCATCTCACAACTTCCATTGAGGGAAAACCTCCATGGCCTCGAGATCCCCCACCCTTCATGAAGGGGCCATCAGGGACAGAAACTCCAACCTGAGCGATCATCAGATCCTCGCCCTGACTTCAGATGCATGAGATCTCAATTCAGCTCTTCAGAGTGTGCCTGCCGTGCCCTTGCCCAGAAACCTAAGCCTAGCTTGTGTTCTCAGACTTCCGTCCTCACACACCTGGCCCACAAGCCCTCCAGTTTGGCAATTACAGAACTACAATACATCACTCTGCCTGCCCTCCAGATGAAAAACATTGCCCTCTGGGGCTATCCAGAAACGCCAAATGAGGATCAACCTGCACGCAACTTGAATGTACCCCAATTATACAGTCTACCCTGGGCACCAATGCCCTTTCTGACACAGCCTGAGCCTGGACCTCCTGACACACACCCAGTCAGCTGACCACACACTGAGCACATCGGACTCACCATGGCCTTAGGTCGTCATGTCTTCCCAACCTCGGTTTTCAGGCTTCAGAACCTAGACCTTATCTCCAATCACTGCCCAGGGTTGAACATGATGCAGAAATCGATACTCATTCCCCATGGCAAGAAATCTTGTGGTTAGCATGTTGTTCAACGTTCAGTGTACATGAAACCAGTGTGGCCCATGAGGTCCCGCCCATGCTTGACGGCCACGTTGGTCACAAACATGCATTGTGCCCCTCAGCATGAGCACTGCCTCAAGTAAAGCCACTCAGTGGCTGGACCAAGAGATGGCATATTGGGCTTGCCATGACACCAGGCCCAAATTTTTAACCAGAATTCGGGTTGTCCAGTCGCCCCTCCCCAGGGCTCAGCTCTGGAATCCCTCTTTTGGTGGGACACCTGAGGTAACAAAACAGAAAGCACTTCTCCAATCCCACAGATTGACCCAAAACTCTTGGGATCGGGACAAATCCATAGAGAGGAAGACTCGTCCATGGCCCATGAGGCCTCCCTGACCTTCCATGGCCATCGTCACACAAAATCCAGAGACAGAAGCCTGAGCAAGCGCCTCACACTCGCCCTTTCTTCATATCCCGAACAGTTCTCCTCACGGACTGTATTTGGGCCTATCATACCTACGTCCCCAAACCTAATTTGAGTTTGTGTTTTCAGACATCTGTATCCACCATCCTGGCCCACACACCTTCCAGACTGGGCCACTGGAGCCACAAATCAGGTCTGTGCCTGCCCACTCCACGAGAATTCTGCCTATTCCATTGTCTACAATTGTACAAATTAGGAGAAACCTCCAAAGTCCCCGAGGCCATTCCAATAGTGTAGGCCTCCCGAACAAACAGGAGCGGTCTGACACCAGCTGAGCAACTACCTCCACTCATACCATAGACATATGTTGCCAGAGAAGAAGATTGAACCGGACAGGTCCCTAGGCCCTAATCGGATCCATTGCTTTGGTTTCCAGGTGTCTCCTCAGAAGCCTGGTTTCTAATACTAGCATATGGGGGTTTCCTGGGGCACCAATTAGAACTAATCTCGTCTCCATATGGGAAACTTCCTCTTAGGAGCTGTCTCATAACCTCCGGTTAAAAGAATCCTTCAGGGCCCTGGTGCCACCACCCCATTCCAAGGTCCCCATGGACACAAACCACATTAGGACCCATCCACAGGAGAGTCTATTTCAACTCAGCTCCCTCAGATGCACCCCCAGAGCCAGTCGATCGAACCTGTCTTGTCTCTAGGAGACAATTGGAACGTGAGGCCATTGTCCAGGCATCCATCCTTAGAATCCTGCTCTGGCCTCCTTTTGTATGGGACGTCCTGGACACATCCAACAGGTCTCAAATGTCCTGCAGAAGGAATCCTTGCGTTTTGGAGAATTTCACAATTCTCCAAATGTCCCCCTCCTTCATGTCCCCCTCCTTCATGAAGGGGCCATCATGGACAGAAACTCCAACCTGAGCATTCATCTAAACCTTGCCCTGACTCCATATGCCCGAGATCTCAATTCAGCTCTACAGAGTTTGTTTGCTTTGCTCTCGCCCTGAAACCTAGCCTAGGTTGTGTTCTCAGACTTCCGTCCTCACACTCCTGGCCCCCAAGCCCTAAAGTTTGGCAATTTTGGACCCGCAATGCAGCACTCTGCCTACACTCCAGAAAAAATTAATGTTGCCCTATGGAGCTTCCCAGACACCCCAAATGAGGACAAACCTACACGGCACTCAACTGTACCCAAATTATATACTCTAACCTGGGCACTAATGGCCAGTCTGACACAGCCTGAGCCTGGATCTCCTGATCAACATCCAGACAGCTGACTGCACACTGAGCACATCGGATCCACCATGGCCTTAGGTCATCATCTCTTCCCAACCTCGGTTTTCAGGCTTCAGAACCTAGAACTTATCTCCAATCACTGCCCAGGGGTGAAGGTGATGCAGAAATCAGAACTCTTCCCCATGGCAAGAAATCTTGTGGTTGGCATGTTGTCCAACAATCAGTGTAGGAGATACCGGCATGGCCAAGAGTCCCCGCCCATGCTTGAGGGCTGCATTGGGCATAAACATGCATTGTGACTCTCAGTGTGAGCTCTGTCCTCAAGTAAGACATCTCAGTGGCTGGACCAAGATCCCGCATATGGGGCTTGCCATGCCCCTAGGCCCCCAATCTTAACCAGAGTTCGGGTTGTCCAGTCATCCATCCCCAGGGCTCTTCTCTGGAATCACTCTTTTAGTGGCACACACCTGAGGTAAAAAAAAAAAAAACCATAAGGGATTGCTCCCATCCCACAGAATGACCCCAAAATCTTGGCTTTGGGACAAATCCCCAGAGAGGGAGACTCGTCCATGACCCATGAGGCCACCCAGACATTCCACGGCCATCGGTGACACAAAATCCAGAGACAAAATCCTGAGCAAGCGCCTCACACTCACCCTTTGTTCGTATCATGAAGAGTTCTCAGGGTCTGTAGATCGGGCCTCCCATACCTACGTCCCCAAACCTAAGCCGAGTTTCTGTATTCAGACTTCTGTCCCCACAGCTCTGGCCCACACACCCTCCATGCTTGGGCCCCTGGAGCGACACTCAGGACTGTGCCTTCCCTCCTGAAAAGAATTTTGCCCATTTCATTGGGCACAAACTTACAAATTAGGAGAAACCTCCAAAGTCACCGAGGCCATCCCAATAATGTAGACCACCCGAGGGGAACAGGGGCTATCTGACACCAGTTGAGGAACTACCTCCACTCAGACCCATAGACAGATGTTCCCAGAGAAGATTAAACCAGACATGCCCCTAGGCCCCAATCAGATCTATTGCTTTGGTTTCCAGGCATCTCTCCTCAGAGTTCTGGTTTCCAGTACCAGAATATGGGGGGTTACTGAAGCACCAATGAGAACAGATCTCGTCTCCCTATGGGAATCTTGTTCATTGGAGCTGTGTCTAAACATCCGGTTAGGAGAATCCTTCAGGGCCCTGGTGCCACCGCCCCATTCCAAGTTTTCCGTGGACACAAACCCACATTATGACCCATTCTCAGGAGAGTCCATTTCAACTCTGCCCCATCAGTTGCTATGCCAGATCCAGCATATCAAATATGTCCTGTCACTAGGAGACAATTGGAATGTGAGGCGGACTGCCCAGGCATCCATCCTTAGAACCCTGCTCTGGCATTGTTCCATATGGGACATCCTGGGGACATCCAAAAGGTTTCAACTGACCCGCAGAAAATCCTTGTGGTTTGGAGCATCTCACTACTCCCATCATGGGAAATCCCCCATAGCCTCGAAATGACCCCCCTTCATGATGGGGATATCATGGACAGAAACTCCAACCTGAGCCAATGTCTGATGCTTGCCCTGACTTCACATGAACGAAATCTTGATTCAGCTCTGCAGAGTGTGAATGCCGTGCCCTCTCCCCAAAACGTAAGGCTAGCTTGTGTTCTCAGACTTCCGTCCTCACACTCCTGGTCCACAAGCCCTCCAGTTTGGCAATTCCGGAGCCACAATGCAGCACTCTGCCTGCCCTTCAGAAGAAAAACTTTGCCACATGTGGCTACCGAGAAACCCCAAATGATTATCTTCTGCACGCTACTCGACTCTATAGCAATTATACAGCCTATCTGGGCACTAATGTCCTGTCTGGCATAGCCTGAGCACAGACCTCCTGAACAACACCTAGAAAGCTGGCCCCAAACTGAACACATTAGAAATGCCATGGCCTTAGGTCATCATCTCTTCCCAACCTCAGTTTTCAGGCTTCAGAACCTAGACCTTATCTCCAATCATTGCCCAGAGTTGAATGTGATGCAGAAATAAGAACTCCTCCTTCCCCATGGCAAGAAAAGTTGTGGTTGGCATGTTGTCCAACATTCAGTGTAGGAGAAACCTGCATGTTTAATGAGGCCCTGCCCAGGATTAAGGACCGGCTTGGGCACAAACACGCATTGTGACCCTAAGCGTGAGTCCCCTAGTCAAGTAACAAGAGCCCGGGTACGGGGCTTGCCATGTCCATAGGCCCCCAGGCCTAACCAGAGGGCGTGTATTCCACTTGTCTGTACCCAGTGTTCTGCTCTAGAATCGCTCAATTGGCGGGACACATGATGCAGAGAACAGGACTCCTCCCTTCCCACAGAATGACCCCAATCTCTTGGGAGATGGGAAAATCACCTGAGAGGGAGACTCTTCCATGGCCCATGATCCCACTCCTACATTAAATGACCACCGTGAATGCAACATCCAGAGACATAAGCCTGAATGACCGCCTCCCACTCAACCTCCTTTTATATCGTGAGGAGCTTACCTCATGGACTGTAGATCAGTCCTGCCATAACATAGGCCCCAAACCTCAGCTGAGTTTGTGTTTTTGGAAGTCTGTCCCCACAGCCCTGGCCCACATATCCTCCAGGCTGGGGCCTCTGGAGCCACACCTCATGACTGTGCCTGTTCTCTCCTAGGAGACTGTGCCCATTCCATTGCCTAAAACCCTAGAGAATAGGAGAAACCTCAAGGCCCCCACTACTGTAAGCCACCCTGGACAAACAAGAGCATACTGACACAAGCTGAGCAACTACCTCCACACAGACACATAGACATATGTCTGGAGAGACAGAAGATTGAACCAGACAGGCCCCTAGGCCCTAATCTGAACTCTGGCTTTGTTTTCCAGGTGTGACTCCTAAGAGGACAGAGTTCAAAGACCAGTATATGGGGCTTCCCTGAGGCACCAAACAGAACAACTCTCGTCTCTACATGGGAAGCTTCCTTGTTGAAGCTGTGTCAAACCCTTTGGGTTAGAGAGTCCTGCAGAGTCCCTAAGCCACCGTCACATTCCAAGGTCTCCATGGCCACCAACCCACATTATGACTCATCATCAGGAGAGTACATTTCAACCCAGCCCTCTGGGTAGCTCGCCTAAAAGCCCAGAGATTGAGCCTGCCTTGCCCGACCAGCCAGTGGGAATGTGAGGTGGCATTTCCAGGCATCCATGCTTAGACTCATGCTCTCGATTCTTTCTGTATGGGTCATCCTGGAACCATCCATTAGGATTCAACTGTCCTACAGAAGGAAACCTGAGGTTTGGAGCAGCTCACAACTCCCAGTGTAGGGAAACCGCCCTGGAATCGTGACACCCTCACCCCCTTCAGGAAGGGGCCATCATGGAAACAAACTCCACCCTGAGGCAACGTCTGATACTTGCCCTGACCTCAGATGCAGGAGATCTCGATTCAGCCTCTGCAGAGTGGGCCTGCCATGCGCTTGGCCCCAAACCTAACACTAGCTTGTGTTTTCACACTTCCTTCCTCACACTCCTGGCAAACAAGCCCTCCATACTGGGAATTCTGGAGTCACACACAGCCCTCTGCCTTCCCACCAGAAGAAAAACGTTGCCCTATGGGGCTCTCCAGAAACCCCAAATGAGGATCAAACTGCTGGGGCCTCGACCGCACCCCAATTGGATAGGCTGCCCTGGGCACTAATACTCTGTCTGACACAGGGTGAGGCCAGACATACCAACAGACAAGGAGATAGCTGACACTAGCACATCAGACTCGCCATGGCCTTAAGCTGTCATCTCTTCCCAACCTGGGTTTTCAGACTTCTGAACCTAGACATTATATCAAATCACAGATAAAGTGGGTACCTGAAGCACAAATCAGAACTCCTCCTTCCCCATGGATGTAAAGCTTGCTGATGGCATGGAGTCACACCTACAGTGTAGGAGAATCCTTCATTCCCCTGAGGCCAAGCCCAAATTTGAGTGCCACCTTGTGCACAAACTCGCATTGTGACTGTCAGCATGAGTCCCATGTCGAACTAAGGCCTCACAGGGCCTGGACCAAGACCCTGTATATGGGGTTTGCCAAACCTCACCAGAGTTCAAGTTTTTCCAGTCGCCTGCACCAAGGGCTGTGATCTGGAGTTCCTTTCTTGGGAAAACACCTGAGCCAGACAACAGGACTCCACCCTTCCCACAAAATGACCCCAAAATCTTGGAAGCTGGGCCAAATCCACAGAGAGGGAGACTCTTCCAAAGCCCCTGAGGCCACCCTACATTCCACAGCTATGGGAGACACAACATCCAGAGACAAAAGCTTGAGCAACCGCCTCCCACTCACCCTTCTTTCATAACCCAAGGAGCTCCCCTCATGGTCTGTGGATCCTGCCTGCCATACCCTTGGTGCCACACCTAAGCCGAGTTTGTGTTTTCAGACTTCTGTGCCCACAGCCCCGACCCAAACACCCTCCAGGCCAGGGCCTCTGGAGCCACACCGAAAGACTGTGCCTGTCCTTTCCCAGAAAACTGTGCCCAACCCATTGGCCAAAACCCTACAGATTAGGAGAAACCTCCAAGGCACCCAAGGGCATGCCAAAAGTGTAGGCCACCCTGGACTAAGAGGGGCACACTGACACCAGCTGAGGAACTGTCTCCACGTAGATACTCAGACAGTGTCCCCAGAGACAGAAGATTGAAACGGACAGGCCCTGAGGCCCTAATCTGAACCCTAGCTTTGGCTTCCAGGTGTCTCTCCTCAGAGGACTGGTTTCGAATACCGGCATCTGGGGCTTTTCTGAGGCACCAAACAGAACCTCTATCATCTCCTCAGGGGGGGGCTTTCCTTATTGGAGCTGTATTAAACCCTTGGGTTAGGCAAAATCTGCAAGGCCTCCAAGCCACCAGCACATTCCAGGGTCTCCATGGACACAAACCCACATTACAACCCATCCTCAGGAGAGTCCATTTCAACTCAGCTCACTGGGTAACCTGCCCCAGAGCCAGAAGTTCAAACATGTTTTGTTACTAATAGCCAATGAGAATGCGAGGTATGGTGTACAGGCATCCATAATTCGAACCCTACTCTCCAGCCCTTCCGTATGGGACATCCTGGAGCCATCCAACAGGACTCGACTCTCCCACAGAAGGAAACCTTGTGATTTGGAGCAACACACAAACTCAGCGCATGTGCTGGTGTCTAAGGTGCTGTGCAGGATTCTCCAAAACTGAGGGTTTGGCACAGGTCGAAGGGCACGGTTTCCTTCTGGGGAAAGGAGATGTTCTGTTGTGTGGCTCAGGTATTCCAGAACAGGACCCTGAGGACAGATGCCTGTAAACCTAATCTAGGGTTCCAATGAGGTCTTAGGGGTATGTTAGGTTCAATCTTCTGACCCAGGAACATTGACTTGGCTGTCTGCCTGGATATAGGTGATCAGGGTGTTTCAGACTGCATATTTGCATCCAACACTGCCTAGAATATTGGAGTGGGCTCAGGGGCCTTGCAGGTTTTTCCTCATCTGGAAGGTTTGGGCAACTTTGACAGGCACAGTTTCCCTGGAAATGGCAGGCACAGCCCTGTGGTGTGGATCCAGAAACCCTATCCTGGAAGCCATGTGAGCCATGTTTTTGTGAGAGAAGTCTGCAAACACAAACCTGGATAAGGTTAGTGGCGAGGTTATTGCAAGCCCAATGCATAGACCTGGAGTGCAGCTCCTCAGGAACTGTAATTAGTGTGACTGGAAGGTGGTAAACAGGTTTTTCTCTCTGGATTCTTTGTCCAGGATAGACTCTGAATGCAGGTGTGTTCTCTTGGGTCCATGGGAGACGTTACCTCACTTAGGATCCTAGGGGCTCTCCATAGTTTGGTGGCTTTTTCGGGGAAGGGAAGAGTACTGTTTTCCATAATAGGGGTGCCCCAAAACAGGGATTTCTGAGACGAGCTCTGGTTCTGGGTGCCTGGAAAATCCCACCAATGTTTAGGATTTGGGCCTAAGGGCGTACCAGGCCTGCAATGTGGGATACTCGTGGTGCATCTGAGAAGGCTTGTTTGAAACCATGCTCAGAATGAGAGTCAGAATGCCTGTTTGTGCACAGGGTGGCCCTCAGGAGTGGCTGTGGTCTCATTGGACATGTAGCTGTCTCCCGCTTTGGGGATTGGACAACAATCCCAACAGCGAGGTCTCCTGCCATTGGGAAGGAGGAGTTTTCTATTGTGCTTGAGGTTCCCCCATTGGCAGGGATTCCAGCAAAGGTCAGGAGACAGGTGCCTGAATACAAAATATGGGTAGAGTTGACGGACTTGGGACATGGCCCATCCCACATGCTAGATATGGGACCCGCTCTCTGGGTGGCTGACACTAGGTTGGATTTCAGGCTCTGTCAGACACAGCACTAGTGGCCAGGGCAGCCTATAAATCGGGGTTCCCTCGACAGCCAAGCAGATTGATTCTCATATGGGTTTTCTGGGCAGTCTCACAAGGCGCTTGTTCTTTCTATGGGGAAGGCAGAATGAGGCCCTGTGGCTCCAGAATTCCCTATCAAGCGGACTTGGGGACCAGTTGGGTGAGGGTGGAATTGTAAACACAATCTACGGTTCAATTGAGTCCCAAACAGAAGGCAGTTCCAATGTGCAGAGGCTTTTTCGAGATATCCAGCACCTGAATAAAGGCGGAAGTCAGATATTTGCTCACACTGGAGTTTGTGTCTATGAAGACCGACAAATGGAGGGGTGGTGTAAAGAGGCCATGGAGGATTTCTCATGTTGAGGCTTTGGAGATGCTCCAAACGACAAGGTTGCCCTCTACTGGACAGGTGTAGTCTCGTTTATTTGCTCCAGGGTCCCCCATGTGGAAAGATTGGATAGTAGAGGTCTCCCGCATGGATGCCTGGAAAGCACACCTCCACTGACCACTGCAGCTAAGGAACATGGCAAGTTCGTTGTGGTGGCTCTGGGGCAAAGTACCAAGGTCTTGAGTTGACATGGAATCTCTTGAAGAGGGGCTACAATGCTGGTTTGTTACCAGGGAGATCTTAGAATGTTCTGGTGGCTAATGTGCCATGAAGGATTCTCCTACCCTGAGGTTAGGCAGAGGTTGATGTGCATGTTTTACTTCTGGGAACAGGAAATGTTCTGTTGTGTGGCTCAGGGCGCATATATTGTATCATAAGTTGGTATTCCAGAACAGGCCTATGAGGACAGATGCCTGAGAACCTAATATAAGGTTCCAAAAAGGTCCTAGGGATATGACAGGCTCAATCTTCTGACTCAGGACATAGACTTGTTTGTGCCTGAATTTAGGTGATCAGGGTGTTTCACCTACCCATTTGCCTCCAGAGCAGCCGCCAATATTGTGGTGGGTTCAGGGTCCTTGCAGGGTTCTCCTAATCTGGAAAATATGGGCAACTATGACAAGCACAGTTTCCATGGTGATGGCAGGCACAGTCCTGTGGTGTGGCTCCAGAGACATCATCCTGAAGGGCATGTGAGCCATTGTTTTGGAAGAGAAGTCGGATAGGGTTAGGTCTGGCACAGGTGCCTGAATACCAAGGATGTGTAGAGATGATGGACTTGGGCCATGGTCAGTCTCGCATGCTGGATATGGGACCTCCTCTCTGGGTGGCTGACAGAAGGCCGGGGCTCAGGCTCTGTCAGACACAGCACTAGTGGCCAGGGAAGCCGATAAATCGGGGCTCCCTCGAAGGCCAAGCAGATTAATGCTCATGTGGGTTTTCTGGGAAGACTCACCAGTCCCTTCTTCTTTCTATGGGGAAGGCAGAATGCAGCATTGTGGCTCCAGAATTCCCTATCAAGAGGGCATGGGGACCAGTCGGGTGAGGATGGAATTGTAATCACAAGCTACAGTTTAATTCAGTGCCAAGAGGAAGGCAGTTCTAATGTGCAGCAGCTTATTCAAGACATCCAGCACCTGAGTAAAAGCAGATGTCAGATGTTTACTCACACTGAAGTTTGTGTTTATTATGACTGACTAATGGAGAGGTGACATCAAGAGGCCATGGAGGATCTCCCACACTGAGGCTTGTGAGATGCTCCAAATAGCAAGGTTTCCTTCCTCTGGACAGGTGGAGTCTGGTTGGTTTGCTTCCAGGTCCCCCATGTGGAAAGTTTGGGTAGCAAAGCTCTACTGCTTAGACTGGGAAACCATAGTTCCATTGACCATTGCCACTGAAGAACATAGCAGGTTCCTTCTGGTGACTCTTGGGCGAAGTAAGAAGGCCTTGAGTTGACTTGGAATCTCTTGCACATGGGTCACAGTGCAGGTGTTACCAGAGAAATATTAGAATGTTCTGGTAGCTAAGGTGCCATGCAGGATTCTCCGAACCTGAGGGTTTGACACAGGTCCAAGAAAACGGTTTCCTTCTGGAGACAGGGATTGTTCTGTTGTGTGGCTCAAGGACCACATGTGGTATCATATGTTGGTATTGCAAAACAGTCCTCTGAGGACTGATGCCTGAAAATATAATTTACATTTCCAATGAGGTCAGGTTCAATCTTCTGACTCAGGAACATTGACTGGGCTGTCTGCCTGGATGTAGGTGATCAGGGTGTTTCTGACTGTGCATTTCTGTCCAGAGCGTCCTCCAATAGTGTAGTGGGCTCAGAGGCCTTTCAGGTTTCTCCTAATTTGGTGGGTTTGGACAACTGTGATGGGCACAGTTTCCTTGGGGATGGCAGTCACAGGCCGGTGGTGTGGCACCAGAGACCTCATCCTTGAGGGCATGTGAGCCATGGTTTTGGGAAAGAAGTCTGCAAACACAAACTCGGGTTAGGGTTAAGGCGATGTGATACAGGCCCAATGCATAGACCTGGAGGGCAGCCCCTTAGGAACTATAATTAGTGGGACTCAAAGGTGGAAGCACAGGCATTTTTATCTGGATTGTGTGTCCATGATGGCCTCGGAATGCAGGTGTGGTTCCATGGGAGATTTGTCCTCTCTATGGATCTTGGCGGCTACCAATAGTTCGGTAGTTTTGGGGGGAAAGGAAGAATGCTGTTTTCCATCTTAGGAGTGCCCAAAACAGGAATTCCAGAGACGGGCTCTCGGTAAGAGCACTTGGAAAATCCCAAAAAGGGTCAGGATCGGGCCTAAGGCTGTCCCAGGCCTGCAATGCAGGATCCTCGTGGTGCAACTGAGAGGGATCATTTGAAAGCATGCTCAGGCTGAGGGTCACAATGGCCGCTTGGTCCCAGGGTGGCACTCATGAGTGGGCGTGGTTTCCTTGGCCATGGAGCTGGCTTCCAATTTGAGGGTTGGAAACCCATCCCAACAGCTAGGATTCTTGCCATGGGGAAGGAGGAATTCTCTATTGTGCTTCAGGTTCCCCATTGGCATGGATTCCAGCAAAAGTCTGGGGACAGATGCCTGAATACCAAAAATGGGTAGAGGTGACGGACTTGGGCCATGACCATTCCCACATGCTGGATATGGGCACTGATCACTTGGTGGCTGACACTAGGTCTTGGCTAGGCTCTGGAAGACACAGCAATAAGGCCCAGGAGAGCCTATAAATTGGGGTCCCCTCGAGCACCGAGCAGATTGATCCTCATGGGGAGCTTCTGGGCAGACTCGCCAGGCCATTTTTCTTTCTACAGGGAAGGCAGAATGTTGTGTTGTGGCTCTAGAATTCCCTCTCAAGAGGGCTTGTGGACCAGGACGGAGAGGATGGAATTAGCTACCGATCAATTTAGGGTCAAGCAGGAGGCAGTTCCATTGTGTAGAGCCTTATTCGAGATATCCAGAGGCTGAGATATCCTCAGGTAGAGCACCTGAGTAAGGGTGAATACCAGGTGTTTGCTCATGCTAGGGTTTGTGTCTATGTTGACTGACAAGTGAAGGGGTGGCGTCAACCGGTCATGGAGGATTTCCCAAGCTGGGGCTTGTGAGATGTTCCAAACGCAAGGTTTCCTTCTTCCAGATAGGGGAAGCCTGGTTTGTTTGTTCTAGGGTCCCCCATGTGGAACGCTTGGGTAGCAGAGCACTACTTTATGGATGCCTGGAAAGCACACCTCCATTGACCTTTGCAGCTGAGGAACATGGCAGGTTCGTTCTGGTGGCTCTGGGGTGAAGTATCAACGCCATGAGTTGATATGGAGTCTCAAGAAGATTGGTCATAATGCTGGTTTGTTAGCAGGGAGATCTTAGAATGTTCTGGTGGCTAAGGGGCTGTGCAGGTTTCATATACCCTGAGGAATGGACACAGGTCCAAGAGCATGGCTTCCATCTGGGGACAGGAGATTTTCTGTTGTGGGGCTCAGGGGCCATATGTTGTATCATTAGTTGGTATTCTCGGAGAGGCCTCTGAGGACAGATGGCTGAAAACCTAATCTAGGCTTCCAGTGAGGTCCTAGGGCCATGTCAGTTTCAATCATCTGACTCAGGACCTTTGACTTGGGTGTCTGCCTAGATGGAGGTGAACATGTTGCTTCAGACTGCCCATTGGAGTCCAGAGCGGACTCCAATATTGGGGTGGGCTCAGGAGCCTTGCAGGTTTATCCTAATCAGGAGGGTTTGGGCAACTGTGATGGGCCCAGTTTCCTTCGGGATGGCAGGCACAGTCTTGTGGTGTGACTTCAGGGGCCCCATCCTGGAGGGCATGTGAGCCATGGTTTTAGGAGAGAAATCTGCAAACACAAACTTGGGATAAGGTTAGTGGTGAGGTGTTCGCAGGCACAATGCATAGACCTGGAGGGCAGCATATCAGGAACTGTAAATCAGGTGACTTGAAGGCAGTAGCACAGGCTCTTGTATCTGGATTGTGTATCCACGATGGCATCTGAATGCAGGTGTGGACTCATTGGTCCTTGGGAGATTTTTCCTCTCAAGGATCCTGGGGGATCCCAATAGTTTGGTGGCTTTCTCAGGGAAGAGAAGAGTGCTGTTTTCCATTGTAGGGGTGGCCCAAAACAGGGATTCCAGTGACGGGCTCTGGGTATGGGCACATGGAAAATCCCAACAAAAGTTAGGATTTGGGCCTAGGGGCGTACCAGGCATGCAATGCGGGATCCTGGAGGTGCAACTGAGAGCATTTCTTTGAAAGCATGCTCAAGCTGAGGGTCACAATGCCTGCCTGTGCCCAGGACGGCCCTCATGAGTGGGCGTGATTTCCTTGACCATGCAGCTGGCTCCCACTTTGAGGTTTGGACACCCATCTCAACAGCCAGGATTCCTGCCATTGGGAAGGAGTTCCCTATTGGGCTTCAGGTTCCCCCATTGGCAGGGATTCTAGCAAAGGTCTGGGGACAGATGCCTGAATACCAAGGATGGATCGAGGTGATGGACTTGGGCCATGGCCGGTCTCACATGCTGGATATGGTCTCAGATCTCTGGGTGGCTGAAACTAGGCCTTGGCTCAGGCTCTGTCAGAAGCCACACTAGTGCCCAGGGAAGCCTATAAATCAAGGTTCCCTTGAGTGCCAAGCAGATTGATCCTCATGTGGTGTTTCTGGGCAGATTCACCAGGCCCTATTTCTTTCTAAGGGGCAGGCAGAATGTTGCTTTGTGGCTCCCGAATTCCCTCTCAAGAGGGCTTGTGGACCAAGAGGCAGAGGATAGAATTATAAACCCAAGCTATGGTTAAATTCAGTGTCAAGCGAAAGGCAGTTACAGTGTTCAGTGGTGGAAATGAAAATCCAGCACCTGAGTAATGGCCGATGTCAGATGTTTGCTTATTTTGGAGTTTTTGTCTATGATGACCAACAAATGGAGGGGTTGTGTCAAGAGGCCATGGAGGATTTCCCATGCTGGTACTTCTGAGATGCAAAAAACAGAAGGTTCCCTTCTACTGCACAGGGGCAGTCCGATTTGTTTGCTCCAGGGTCCCCCATGTGGAAAGACTGAGCACTCCCACATGGATTCCTGGAAAGCACACCTCCACTGACCATTGCAGCGTAGGAACATGGCAGGTTCATTCTGGTGGCTCTGGGGTGAATTACCAAGGCCTTGAGTTGACATGGAGTCTCATGAAGATGGGTCACAATGCTGGTTTGTTACCAGGGAGGTCATAGAATGTGCTGGTGGCTAATGAGCCATGCAGGATTTATCTACCCTGAAAGTTTGACACAGGTCCAAAAGTATCGTTTCCTTCTGGGGGCAGGAGATGTTCTGTTGTGGTGATCAGGAACCACATGTTGTTTCCTATCTTGGTATTCAAGAACAGGACTCTGAGGACAGATGTCTGAAAACCCAATCTAGGTTTCCAGTGAAGTCCTAGGGGCATGACTGGTTCAATCATGTGACTCAGGGCCATTGACTTGGCTGTCTGCCTGGATGGAAGTGATCAGGGTGTTTCAGACTGTACGTTTGCGTTCAGAGCGGCCTCCAGTATTGGGGTGGGCTCAGGGGTCTGGCAGGTATTTCCTATTCTAGGGGTTTGGGCAACTGTGACGGGCACAGTTTTTTGGGGGATGCCAGGCACTTTCCTGTGGTGTGGCTCCAGAGACCACATCATGGTGGGCATGTGAGCCATGGTTTTGGAAGAGAAGTCTGCAAACACAAACTGGGGTTATGGTTAGTGGTGAGGTGATCGCAGGCCCAATTCATAGACATGTAGGGCAGCTCATCAGGCACTGTAAATAGGGTGACTCGAAGGCGGTAGCACAGTCTTTTGTATCTGGATTGTGTGTCGAGGATGGCCTTGGAATGCAGGTGTGGTCTCATGTGTCCATGGGAGATTTTTCCTCTCTAAGGATCCTGGAGACTACCAATGATTTGGTGCCTTTCTCGCAGAAGGGAAGAGTGCTGTTTTCCATCTTAGGGGTGCCCCAAAACAGTTATTTAAGAGAGGATCTCTGGTCTGTGCTCCTGTAAAATCCCACCAAGTGTTAGGATTTGGGCCTAGGGGCATACCAGGCCTGCAATGAGGGATCTTGGAGGAGTAACTGATAGCATTTGTTTGAAAGCAGGTTCAGGCTGAGGGTCACCATGCCTGCTTGTGCCTAGGTCTGCCTTCAGGAGTGGGTGTAGTCTCATTGGCAATGAAGCTGGTTCCCACGCTGAGGGTTGAACACCCATCCCAAAAGCCAGGATTTCTGCCATGGGGAAGGAGGAGTTCCCTCTTGTGCTTCAGGTTCCCCCATTGGTAGGGATTCCAGGAAAGGTCTGGGGACAGATGCCTGAATACCACGGATGTGTAGAGTTGACGGCCCTTGTACATGGCCAGTCTTACATGCTGGATATGGGCGCTGCCCTCTGGGTTTCTGACATGAGGTCGGATCTCAGGCTCTGTCAGACAAAGCACTAGTGGCCAGGGTAAACTATTAATCAGGGTTCCCTCAAGGGCCGAGCAGATTGATCTTCATGTGGAACACTGAGCAGCATCACCAGGCCCTTCTTCTTTCCTTGGGGATGGCAGAATGCTGCGTTCTGTCTCCAGAATTCACTATCACGAGGGATTGCGGACCATGAGGGTGAGGATGGAATTGTAAACCCAAGCTATGGTTAAATTCAGTGTCAAGCAAAAGGCAGTTCCAGTGTGGAGCGGTTGGATCAGAAATCGAGCCCCTGAGTAAGGGCGGATGTCAGATGTTTGCTTATGCTGGAGTATGTTTCTGTGCCTACTGACAAATGGAGGGGTTGCGTCAAGAGGCCATGGAGAATTTCCCATGCTGGGGCTTGTGAGACGCTCCAAACAGCAAGGTTTCCTTATACTGGACAGGGAGAGTCTGGTTTATTTGCTTGAGGGTTCCCCATGTGGAAAGTTTGGGTAGCAGAGCACTCCCTCATAGATGACTGCAAAGCACAACTCCATTGACCATTGCAGCTGAGGAACATGGCATGTTCGTTTTGGTGGCTCTGGGGCGAAGTAGCAAGGCCTTGAGTTGACATGGAGTCTCATGGAGATGGGTCACAATGCTCATTTTTTACCAGGGAGAACTGAGAATATGCTGTTGGCTAAGGGGCAGTGCAGGAGTCATCTACCCTGAGGGTTGACACAGGTCCAAGAGCACGGTTTCCTTCTGGGGAAAGGAGATGTTCTGTTGTGTGGCTCAGGGACCACCTGTTGTATCATAAGTTGGCATTCCAGAACATTCCCCTGAGGACTGATGCCTGAAAACCTAATCTGGTGTTCCAATGAGTTCCTAGGGAATGTCAGGTTCAATCTTCTGACTCAGGATCATTGACTTAGCTGTCTGTCTGGATGTAGGTGATCAGGGTGTTTCAGACAGCTATTTGCGTCCAGAGCGGCTGACAGTATTGGGGTGGACTCTGGGGTCTTGCAGGATTTCCTAATCTGGAAGGTTTGGACAAATGTGACAGGCACAGTTTCCTTGGGGAAGGCCGGCACAGTCCTGTGGTGTGGATCCAGAGATCCCATCCTGGAGGGTATGTGAGTGGTTTTGGGAGAGAAGTCTGCAAACCCAAATTCGGGTTAGGGTTAGTTGCGAGGTGATCGGAGGCCCAATGCATAGACCTGGAGGGCAGCTCGTCAGTAACTGTAATTAGTGTGACTGGAAGTCGGTAGCACAGGGTATTCTATCTGGATTGAGTGTCCAGGATGGCCTCAGAATGCCTATCTGGTCTCATGGGACCATGGGATGCTTTTCCTCTCTAAGGATCCAGTCGGCTCCCCATAGTTTTGTCTTTTTCGGGGTTGGGAAGAGTGATCTTTTCCATCTTAGGGGTGCCACAATACAGGGATGCCAGAGACGGCTTCTGGGTCTGGGCGGCTAGAAAATCCCCCAAGGGTTAGGATTTGGTCCTAGGGGCGTACCAAGCCTGCAATGCAGAATCATGGTGGTGCATCTGTGAGGGCTCGTTTGAAAGCCTGCTCAGGCTTAGGGTCACAATGCCTTCTTGGGACCAGTTTGGCCCTCAGGTGTGGTCGTGGTTTTATTGGCCATGCAGCTGGCTCCTACTTTGATGTTTGGACACCCATCCCAACAGCCAGGTTTCTTGCCATGGGGAAGGAGGAGTTCTCTATTTTGCTCCAGGTTCCCCCACTGGCAGTGATTCCAGTAAAGTTCTGGGGAAAGGTGCTTGATTACCAAGCATGAGTAGAGATGAGGGACTTTGGCCATGGCCGATACCACATGCTCGAATTGGGTCTGCTCTCTGGGTGGCTGACACTAGGTCGAATTTCAGGCTGTGTCAGACACAGTACTAGTGGCCAGGGCAATCTATAAAACAGGGTTCCCTCCAGGGCCAAGCAGATTCATCCTAATGTGGGGTTTCAGGGCAGACTCACTAGGCATGTCTTATTTCTAAGGGGAAGGCAGTATGCTGCATTGTGGCTCCAGAATTCCCTATCAAGGGGTCTTGGGAACCAGTAAGATGAGGAGGAATCATAAACACAAGCTACGGTTCAATTCAATGTGAAGCGGAAAGCATTTCAAATGTGCAGCGGCTTATTTGAGATAGCCAGCACCTGAGTAAGGTGGAATCAAATGTTTGTTCACACTGGATTTTGTGTCTATGATGAGCGACAAATGGAGGGATGGTGTCAAGAGGCCATGGAGGTTTTCCCATGCTGAGGATTGTGAGAATCTCCAAACAGCAAGGTTTCCTTCTCCTGGACAGGTGGAGTCTCGTTTGTTTGCTCCAGGGTCCCCCATGTGGAAAGTTTGGGTAGCAGAGCTCTCCTTCATGGATGCTTGGAAAGCACACCTCCATTGACCATAGCAGGGCAGGAACTTTGCGGATTCGTTTTTGTGGCTCTGGGTCGAAGTACCAAGGCCTTGAGTTGACATGGAATCTCTTGCAGATGAGCCACAATGCCGGTTTGTTACCAGGGAGATCTTAGAATATGCTCGTGTGTAAGGTGTCGTGCAGGATTCTCCTGCCCTGAGGGTTTGGCACAGGTCTAAAACACGGTTTCCTTCTTGGGACAGGAGATGTTCTATTGTGTGGCTCAGGCAGCACAGGTTGTATGGCCGGCACAGACCTGTGTTGTGGCTGCAGAGACCCCATCCTGGAAGGCATATGAGCCATGGTTTTGGGAGAAAATTCTGCAAACCCAAATTCCGGTTAGGGTTAGTGGCGAGGTGATCGTGGGCCCAATACGTAGACCTGGAGGGCAACTCATTAGGAACTTTAATTAGGGTGACTGCAAGTCGGTAGCACAGTCTTTTCTATCTGGATTATGTGACCAGGATGACCTCTGAATGCAGGTGTGGTCTCACGGGTCCATGGGAGACATTTTCTCTCTAAGAATGCTCAGTGTGGGAAATCCTCCATGGCCACTTGACGCCACCTGTCCATATGTCATTCATCATAGAAAGAAAATCCAGTGTGAGCAAATATCTGATATCTGCCCTTACTCAGGTGCTGGATATCTCAAATAAGCAACAGCACAATGGAACTGCTTACTGCTTTGCACTGAATTTTACTGCAGCTTGTGTTTACAATTCCTTCCTCAACCTATTGGTCCCCAAGGCTCCTTGAAAGGGAATTACAAAGCCACAGCACGGCATTCTGTCTTCCTCATAGAAAGAAGAAGTACCTGGTGAGGCTGCCCAGAAACCCCACATAAGGATCAATCTGCACAGACCTTGAGGGAACACCTATTTAATGGCTGCCCTGGCACTAGTGCTGTGTCTAAGAGAGCCTGAGCCCCGACCTAGTGTCAGACACCCAGAGACCGGGATCCATATGTAGCATGTGCGATGGGCCATAGCCCTACTCTGACATCTCTACACATTCTTGTTATTCAGGTACCTGTCCCCAGACTTTTTCTGGAATCCCTGACAATGGGGGGACCTGAAGCCCAATAGAGAACTCTTCCTTCCCCAAGGCAGGAAACCTGGCTGTTGGGATGTATGTACAACTCTCAAACATGCATTGTGACACTAAGCCTGATCAAGCTTTCAAAAGCCCTCTCAGTATCCCGCATTGCAGGCCTGGTATGCCCCTAGGCCCAAATCCTAACCCTCGGTGGGATTTTCCAGACGACCAGACCCAAAGCACGTTTCTGGAATCCCTGTATCAGGGCACACCTAAGATGGAAAACAGCACTCTTCCCTTCCCCAAAAAAGCTACCAAACGATGGCGAGCCACCAGGATCCTTAGAGAAGAAATGTCTCCCATGCACCCGTGAGACCACATCTGCATTCCGAGGCCATCCTGGACACAGAATCCAGATAGAAAAGCCTTGGTACAACCTTCCCATCAATCTAATTACAGTTCTTGACAAGCTGCCACCCAGGTCTACGGATTGGGCCTGCAATCACCATGTCACTAACCCAAATCAGAATTTGAGTTTACAGACTTCTCTCCCAAAACCAAGGCTCACATGCTCTCCAGAGTAGGGTCTCTGGATCCACATCACAGGACTATGCCTGTCATCCCAAAGGAAATTGTGCCCATCACAGTGGACAAAATCTTCGAGATTAGGAGAAACCTGCAATGCCCCTGAGTCCCACGAATATTGTCAGCCGTTCTGGGCGCAAATGTGCTGTCTGAAATGCTCTGATCACTTATATCCAGGCAGACAGCCTCGTCAATGATCCTGAGTCAGAAGATTTAAACTGACATGCCCCTATGACCTCAATGGAACGCTAGATGAGGTTTTCAAGCATCTGTGTTCAGAGGCCTGTTTTGGAATACCAACTTATGATACAAGAGGTGGTCCCTGAGCCACACAACAGAACATCTCCTGTCCCCACAAGGAAAGCGTGTGCTTCGACCTTTGCCAGACCCTCAGGTTAGAAGAATGCTGCATGGCACCTTAGACACCAGCACATTCTAAGATCTCCTTGGTAACAAACCAGCATTGTGGCCCATCTGCAAGAGATTCCATGTCAACTCAAGTCCTTGGTACTTCGCCCCAGAGCCACCAGATAGATATTGCCATGTTCCTCAGCTGCAATGGTCAATGGAGGTGTGCTTTCCAGGCATCCATGTGGGAGTTCTCTGCTACCCAGTCTTTCTACATGGGGGACACTGGAGCAAACAAATGAGACTCCCCCTGTCCAGTAGAAGGAAATCTTGCTGTTTGAACCACCTCACAAGCCTCAGATTGGGAAATCCTCCATGGCCTCTTGACGCCACCCCTCCATTTGTCGCTCATAATAGACACAAACTGCAGTGTGAGCAAACATCTGATTCCACCTTACTCGGGTGCTGGATATCTCGAATAATCCACTGCACATTGGAACTGTCTACCAATTGGCACTGAATTGAACGGTTGCTTGTGTTTCATTTCAATCCTTACCCTACTGATCCCCATGCCCTTTTGATAGGGAATTCTGGAACCACAACGCAGCATTCTGCCTTCCCCATAGAAAGGCAAAGTGCCTGACGAGTCTGCCCAGAAAACCCACATGAGGATCAATCTACTCGGTTCTCGAGGGAACTCTGATTTATAGGCCGCTCTGACCACTAGTGCTGTGTCTGACAGACCCTGAACCCATACCAATCTCAACCACACTGAGAGCGGTGCCCATATCCTAGAACATCATCTCTACCCATCCTTGGTCTTCAGGAACCTGTCCCCTGATCGTTGTTGGAAACCCTGCCAATGGGGGAACCTGAAGCACAATAGGGAACTCCTTTTTCCCCGTGGCAGAAAATCTGGCTGTTGGGATGGGTGTCCAACCCTCAAAGTGGGAACCAGCTGCATGACCAATGAGACCACGCCCAATCCTGAGGGCCTCTTTGGGCACAAACAGGCATTGTGACACTCAGCCTGAGCATGGGTTCAAACAAACTCTCTCAGTAGCACCAGCAGGATCCCTCATTGTAGGCCTGGTATGCACCTATGCGCAAATCCTATCATTTGGTCGGATTTTTCAGGAGCCAAGACCCATAGTCCATCTCTGGAATCCCAGTGTCAGGGCACCCCTAAGATGGAAAACTGCACTCTTCCCTCACCGAATAAGCCACCAAACTATGGAGAGCCACCAGGATACTTAGAGAGGAAATGTCTACCGTGGCCCCATGAGACCACACCTGTATTCCAAGGCCATCCTGCATAAACCATCCAGATAGAAATGCCAGTGCTACCGCATTCCCATCACCCTAATTACAGTTCCTGACGAGCTGCCCTCCAAGTCTATGAATTGGGTCTGTGACCTCCATGACACTAACCCAAACCCGAATTTGTGTTTGCAGATTTCTATCCCAAACCATAGCTGACATGCCCTCCAGGATGGGGTCTCAGGATCCACAACACAGGACTGTGCTGCTATCCCCAAGGAAAAAGGTCCCGTCACAGTTTCCCTAACCTTCCAAATTAGAAGAAACCTGCAAAGCCCCTGTGCCCACTCCAATACTGTAGGCCTCTCTGGATGCAAATGCCCAGTCTAAAACACCCTGATCACTTATATCCAGACAGAAAGCCTCGTCAATGGTCCTGAGAAAGACGATTGAACCTGATATGCCTCTAGGACCTCAATGGAACGTTAGATTAGGTTTTCAGGCATCTGTCCTCCGGGGCATGTTCTGGAATACCAACTTATGATTCAACACTTGTCCCTGAGCCACACAACAGAATATCTCCTGGACCCAGAAGGAAACCGTGCTCTTTGAACTTTGCCAAACACTCAGGGTAGAAGAATCCTGCTCTGCACCTTAGCAACCAACACATTCTAAGATCTCCCTGGTAACAAAGCAGCATTGTGGCCCATCTGCAAGAGTTTCCATGTCAACTCAGGCCTTGGTACTTCGCCCCAGAGCCATCAGAATGATCCTGCCATTTTCCTCATCTACAATGGGCAATGGAGGTGTGCTTTTTAGGCATCCATGCGGGAGAACTTGCTACACAAACTTTCCACATGGGGGACGCTGAGACAAATAAACCAGACTCCAACTGCAGTAGAAGGAAACTTTGCTCTTTGGAGCATCTCACAAGCCTCAGCTTGGGAAATCCTCCATGGTCTCTTGACGCCACACCTCCACTTGTTGGTCATCATAGACACATACTCCACTGTGAGCAAACATCTAATTCCCCCTTACTCAGGTGCTGGATATCTCGAATAAGCCGCTGCACATTGGAACTGCCTTCTGCTTGGCACTGAACTGAACCGTAGCTTGTGTTTACAATTCCATCCTCACCCAACTGGTTCCCAAGCTCTCTTGATAGGGAATTCTGGAACAACAATGCAGCATTCTGCCTTCCCCTTAGAAATAAGAAGTGCCTGGTGATTCTGCCCAGAAACGCGACATGAGGATCAATGTGCTCGGCTCTCGAGGGAACCCCAATTGTAGGCTGCCCTGACCACTAGTGACATACCCTGCGACCCGACCTAGTTTCAGACACCCAGAGAGCGGGCCACATATCTAGCATGTGGGAATGGCCATGGCCCAATTCTGTTATCTCTACCCATCCTTGTTATTCAGGCACCACTCCCCAGACCTTTGATGGAATCCTGCCAATGGGGGAACATGAAGCACAACAGAGAACTCCACCTTCCACATGGCAGGAAACTTGCTGTTGGGATGGACGTCCAACCCTCAAAGTGGGAGCCAGCTGCATTGCCAATGAGACCACGCCCACTCCTGAGGGCCACCCTGGGCACAAATAAGCATTGTGACTCTCAGCCTGAGCATGCTTTCAAAAGCCCTCTCAGTTGTCCCACCAGGATCCTGCATTGCAGGCCTGGTACGCCCCTAAGCCCAAATCCTAACACTGGTGGGATTTTCCAGGCGCACAGACTCAGACCCTTCTCTGGAATCCCTGTAACGGGTCACCCCTAAGATGGAAAACTGCACTCTTCCCTCACCGAAAAAGCCACCAAACTATGGAGAGCCACCAGGATCCTTAGATGGGAAATGTCTCCCATGGACACATTAGACCACACCTGCATTCCAAGGCCATCCTGGACACACAATCAACATAGAAAAGCCTGTGCTACCACCTTCCCATCATCCTAATTACAGTTTCTGACGAGCTGCTCTCCAAGTCTATGCATTGGGCCTTGATCACCAGGCCACTAACCCTAATCTGAATTTGTGTTTACAGACTTCTCTCCCAAAACCATGGCTCACATGCACCCCATGATAGGTTCTCTGGAGCCAAACCACAGGACTGTGCCTGCCATCCCCAAGGAAATGGTTTCCATCACAGTTGCCCAAACCTTCCAGATTAGGAGAAACCTGCACGGCCTCTGACCCACCCCAATATTGTCGGCAGTGCTGGACACAAATGCCCAGTCTGAAACACCCTGATCACTTACATCCATGCAGTCAGCCAAATCAATGGTCCTGAGTCAAAAGATTGAACATGACATTCCCCTAGGACCTCGCTGGAATCCTAGATTAGGTTTTCAGACATTGGTCCTTAGAGGCCTGTTCTGGAATACTAACTTATGAAACAACATGTGGTCCCTGAACCACGCAACATAACATCTCCTGTCCCCAGAAGGAAACTGTGCTCTTCGACCTTTGCCAAACCCTCAGGGTAGGAGAATCCTGCACGACACCTTAGACACCAGCACATTCTAAGATCTCTCTGGTTATGCACCAGCACTGGGGCCCATCTGCAAGAGATTCCATGTCAACTCAACGTCTTGGTACTTCGCCCCAGAGCCATAAGAATGATTCTGCAAATGCTCCTGAACTGCAATGGTCAATGGAGATGTGCTTTCCAGGCATCCATGTGGGTGAGCTCTGCGACCCACACTTTCAAGATGGGGATACTGGAGCAAACAAACCACACTCCACCTGTCCAACAGAAGGAAATCTTGCTGTTTGGAGCATCTAACAAGACTTTGCGTGGGAAATCCTACATGGCCTCATGACGCCACCACTCCATGAGTGGGTCATCATAGACACAAACTCCAGTGTGAACAAACAACTGACATCCGCCCTTACTCAGGTGCTGGATATCTCGAATCAGCCACTGCACATTGGAAATGCCTTCCGCTTGGCAGTAAATTGAACCGTAGCTTGCATTTACAATTCCATCCTCACCCTACTGGTCCCCAAGCCCTCTTGATGAGGAATTCTGGAGCCACAATGCAGCATTCTGCTTTCCCCATAGAAAGAAGAAGTGTCTGGTGAATTTGCCCAGAAAGCCCACATGAGAATCAATCTTCGGCCATCAAGGGAACCCCAATTTATAGGCTGCCCTGGCCACTAGTGCTGTGTCTGACACAGCCTGAGCCCCGACCTAGTGTCAGCCACCCAGAGAGCAGGCCCCATATCCAGCATGTGAGACAGGAAGTGGCACAAGTCCGTCATCTCTACCCATCCTTGGTATTCAGGCACCTGCCCATAGATTTTGCTGTAATCCCTGCCAATGGGGGAACCAGAAGCATAATAGAGAACTCCTACTTCCAAATGGCAGGAAACCTGGCTGTTGGGATGTGTGTCCAACCTTCAAAGACAGAGCTCGCTGCATGTCCATTGTGACCAAGCCCTCAGCTGATGATCTGCCCAAACAAGCATTGTGACTCAGCCTGAGCATGCTTTCCAACATCCCCTCTCAGTTGCACCACCAGGATCCAGCATTGAATGCCTGCTACACCCTTATGCCCAAATTATAACCCTTGGTATGATTTCCATGGCACCCAGACCCAGAACCTGTCTCTGAACCCCTATTGTGGGGCACCACTTAGAAGGAGTACAGCACTCTTCCCTTCCCCCGAAAAAGCCACCAAACTATGGGCAGCTTCCAGGATCCTTAGAGAGGAAATATCTCCCATGGACCCAGGAGACCACACCTGAATTCCTAGACCATCCTGGACAAACAATCCAGATAGAAAAGCCTATACCACCACCTTCCCGTCACCCTAATTACAGTTCCTGATGAGCTGACCTCCAGTTGGAGGCATTGGACCTGCGATCACCTAGCCACTAACCCTAACACAAACTTGTGTTTGCAGACTTCTCTGACAATACCATGGCTCACATGTCCTCCAGGATGGGGTCTTTAGAGCCACACCACAGTACTGTGCCTGCCATCCCCCAGGATTCTGTGCCCATCACAGTCGCCCAAACCTTCCAGATTAGGAGAAACCTAAGGAGCATGAGACCACCCCAATATTGGCAGTCGTTCTGTATGCAAATGCACAGTCTGAAAAAAACTGATCACCTACATCCAGGCAGACACCCAACTCAATGGTTCGGAGTCAGAATACTGAGCCATACATGCCCCTAGGACCACATTTGAAACCTATATTAGGTTTTCAGGCATCTGTCCTCAGAGGCCTGTTCTGCAATACCAACATATGATACAACATATGGTCCCTGAGCCACACAACAAAACATCTGCTTCCCCAGAGGGATACCGTGCATTTCGACCTTTGCCAAACCTTCAGATTTGGAGAATCCTGCACGTAACCTTAGCTACCAGCACAATCTAAGTTCTCCCTGGTAACAAACCAGCTTTGTGACACATCTGGAATAGATTTCATGTCAACTCACGGCCTTGGTACTTCGCCCCAGAGCCACCAGAAGGAACCTGCCATGTTCCTCAGCTGCAATGGTCAATGGAGGTGTGCTTTCCAGGCATCCATGCGGGAGAGCTCTGCTACCCAAACATTCCACATGGTGAACCCTGGAGCAAACAAACCAGGCTCCACCTTTTCTGTAGAAAGAAACCTTGCTGTTTGGAGCATCTCACAAGACTCAGCATGGACAATCCTCCATGGAATCTTGATGCCACCCCTCCATTTGACGGTCTTCATACACACAAACTCCAGTGTGAGCAAACATCTGATATCAGCCCTAACTCGGGTGCTGAATATCTTGAATAAGCCACTGCACATTGGAACTGCCATCTGCTTGGCAGGGAATTGAACCGTGGCCTGTGTTTGCAATTCCATCATCACCCTACTGGTCCCCGCTGGTGAAAGGGAATTCTGGAGCCACAACCCACCATTCTGCCTTCACCATAGTAAAATGTAGTGCCTGGTGAGTCTGCCCAGGTACCCCAATTGAGTATCAATCTGCTCGGCCCTCGAAGGTACCCCGATTTATAGAATGCGCTGGGCACTAGAGCTGTGACTTGGAGAGGCTGAGCCCCAACCTAGTGTCAGCGATGAAGAGAGCGGGCCACATATCCAGCATGTGAGACCAGCCATGACCCAAGTCCATCAGCTCTACCCATCCTTGGTATTCAGGCATCTTTCCACAGACCTTTGCTGGAATCCTTGACAATAGGGGAACCTAAAGCAGAATAGATAACTCCTCCTTCACCATGGCAGGAATCCTGGAAGTTGGGATGGTTGTCCAATCCTCAAAGTGGGAGCAAACTGCATAGCCAATGAGACCAAGCCCACTCCTGAGGCCCACCCTGGGCAAAAACAGGCATTGTGACCCTCAGCCTGAGCATGCTTTCAAACAAGCCCTCTCAGTTTCATCACCAGGATCCCTCACTGCAGGTCTCATACGCCCCTAGGCACAAATCCTAATCCTTGGTGGGATTTTCCAGGTGCCCAGACCCAGAACTCTCTAGAATCCCTGTTTTGGGGCACCTATAAGTTGGAAAACAGCACAATTCCCTTCCCTGAAAAAGCCACCAAACTATAGGGAGTCGCCAGGATCCTTAGAGAGGATAAATCTCCCATGGACCCATGAGAACACAGCTGCATTCTGAGGCCATCCGGCACACACAATCCAGATAGAAAAGCCTGTGCTACTGCCTTCCAGTCACTCTAATTACAGTTCATGATGAGCTGCCCTCCAGGTCTTGCCTTTGGTCCGGCAATCATCTTGCCACTAATCCTTACCCGAATTTGTGTTTGCAGACTTCTCTCCTAAAACCATGGCTCACATGCCCTCTAGGATGGGGACTCTGGAGCAACACCACAGGACTGTGACTGTCATCCCCAAGGAAACTGTGCCCGTCACAGTTGCCCAAACCTTCCAGATTAAGCGAAACTTGCAAGGCCCTTGAGCCCACCCCCATATTGGCGTCCACTCAGGACCTAAATGCACAGTGTGAAACACCCTGATCACCTACATCCAGTCAGACAGCCAAGTAAATGGTCCTGAGTCAGAAGATTGAACCTGAAATGCCCCTAGTACCCCATTGGAACCCTAGATTAGGTTTTCAGGCATCTATCCTCAGGGGCATGTTCTGGAATACCAACTTATGATACAACAGGTGGTCCCTGAGCCACACAACAGAACACCTCTAGTCCCAAGAAGGAAACCATGCTCTTCGAACTGTGACAAACCCTCAATGTCGGAGAATCCTGCCAGGCACCTAAGCTGCCAGGACATTCTAAGACTCCCTGGTAACAATCCAGCATTGTGACCCATCTGCAAGAGAGTTCATGTCAACTCCAGGCTTTGGTCTTTCGCCCCAAAGCCACTAGAACGAACATGCCTTGTTCCTCACCTGCAATGTCAATGGAGGTGTGCTTTCCAGGCATCCATGCAGGTGAGCTCTGCTACCCAACTTTCCGCATGGCGGACCCCGGAGCAAAAATAAATAAATAAATAAATAAATAATAAAAAAATAAAAAACAGGCTCGACCTGTTCAGTAGAAGGAAACCTTGTTGTTTGGAGCATCTCACAATCCTCTGCATGGGAAATCCTCCATGGACTCTTGACGCCACCCCTCGATTAGTAGGTCATCATAGACACAAACTCCAGTGTGAGGAAACTTCTTACAGCCACCCTTACTCAGGTGCTGGATATCTCGAAACAGCCGCTGCACATTGAAAATGCCTTCCGCTTGGCAGTAAATTGAACCGTAGCTTGTGTTTACAATTCCATCCTCACTCTACTGGTGGCCAAGCCGTCTTGTTGAGGATTTCCAGAACCACAAGGCAGCATTCTGCCTTCCCCATTGAATGAAGTAGTGCCTGGTGAGTCTGCCCAGAAACCCCACATGAGAATCAATCTTCAGCCCTCAAGGGAACCCCGATTTATAGGCTTCCCTGGCCACTAGTGCTGTGTCTGAAACAGGCTGAGCCCCAACCTAGTGTCAGCCACCCAGAGAGTGGGCCCCATATCCAGCA
Organism: Neogale vison; assembly: GCF_020171115.1. Lineage (NCBI taxonomy): Eukaryota > Metazoa > Chordata > Mammalia > Carnivora > Mustelidae > Neogale > Neogale vison. The sequence goes on from NC_058093.1 coordinate 193,734,980, forward strand.
TGTGAGACTGGCCATGTCCCAAGTCCATCATCTCTACCCATCCTTGGTATTAAGCACCTGTACATAGACGTTTGCTGGAATCTCTGCCAATGAGGGAACCGGAAGCATAATAGAGAACTCCTCGTTCCCCATTGGCAGGAAATCTGGCTGTTGGGATGAGTGTCCAACCCTCAGAGTTGGAGCTAGCTGCACGTCCAATGAGACCACGCCTATGACTGAGGACCTTCCCTGGGCACAAACAAGCATTGTGACCCTCAGTCTGAGCATGCTTTCCAACATCTCCTCTCAGTTGCACCACCAGGATAATGCATTGAAAGACTGCTATGCCCCTACAACCAAATTCTAACACTTGGAGTGATTTCTGAGGTGCTAAGACCTAGAGTCCATCTCTGGAATCCCTGTTTGGGGCACCCCTTAGATGTAATACACCACTCTTCACTTACCCGAAAAAGCCACCAAAGTATGGGGAGCAACCAGGATCCTTAGAAAGCAAAAATCTCCCATGGACCCAGGCAACCACACCTGCATTCTGATGCCACCCTGGAAAAACAATCCAGCTAGAAAAGCCTGTACTACCGCCTTCGAGTCACCCTAATTTCATTTCCTTACAAGCTGCCCTCCATGTGTAGGCATTGGGTCTGCAATCACCTAGTCACTAAACCCAACCTGAACTTGTGTTTGGAGACTTCTCTAACAATACCATGGCTCACATGCCCTCCAGGATGGGGTCTCTAGAGCCACACCACAGGACTGTGCCTGCCATCCCCAAGGAAACTGTGGCCATCACAGTTGCCCAAACATTCCAAATTAGGAGAAACATGAAGTCTCTGAGACCATCCCAATATTGGTGGCCACTCCGGGTGCAAATGCAGTCTGAAACAACCTGATCACCTACATCCAGGCAGACAGCCAAGTCAATTGTTCGAAGTCAGAAGATTGAACCATACATGCCCCTAGGACCAAAATAGAACCCTAGCTTAGGTTTTCAGGATTCAGTCCTCAAAGGCTTGTTCTGGAATACCAACTTATAATACAACATGTGGTTCCTGAGACACACAAGAAAACACCTCCTGTCTCCAGAAGGAAACTGTGCTCTACGATCTGTGCCAAACTCTCAGGATAGGAGAATCTTGCTGGCACCTTAGCCACCAGCACATTCTAAGATCTCCATGGCAACAATCCAGCAATTTGGCCGATCTGTAAAAGATTTCATGTAACCTCAAGGCCTTGGTACTTTGCCGCAGAGCCACCAGAATGAATCTGCCATGTTCCTCAGCTGCAAAGGTCAATGGACCTGTGCTTTCCAGGCATCCATGCTCTGCTCTGCTACACAAATTTTCCACAGATGGACACTAGATTTAATAAACCAGGGTCCACCTGCCCAGTACAAGGAAACCTTGCTGTTTGGAGCATCTCACAAGCCTCAGCGTGGGGTATCATCCATGGATTCTTGACATCACCCCTACATTTATTGGTCATCATAGATACAAACTTCAGTGTGAACAAACATCTGACATCCTCCCTTACTCAGGGGCTAGATATCTCAAATCAGCCGCTGCACATTGGAACTGCCTTCTGCTTGGCACTGAATTTAACTCTCACTTATGTTTACAGTTCCATCCTCACCCTACTGGTCCCCAGACCCTCTTGATGAGGAATTCTGGAGCCACAACAGAGCATTCTGCCTTCCCCTTAGAAAGAAGAAGTGCCTGGTGAGTCTGCCCAGAAACCCCACATGGGGATCAATCTGCTAGGTCCTCGAAGGGATACCGATTCATAGTCTGCCCTGGCCACTAGTGTTGTGTCTGTCAGAGACTGAGCCCCAACCTAGTGTCAGCCACCCTTAAAGTGGGCCTCATATCCAGCATTTTAAACCGGCCATGGCCCAAATCTGTCATCTCACCCAACCTTGTTATTCAGGCACCTGTCCCCAGAACTTTGTGGGAATCCCTGCCAATGGAGGAACCTGATGCAGAATAGAGAACTCCTTCCCCATGGCAGGAAATCTGGCTGTTGGGATGTGTGTCCGATCCTCAAAGTGGGTGCCAGATGCATGGCCAATGAGGCCACGACCACTCCTGAGGGATGCCATGGGCATAAACTGGCATTGTGACCATCAGCCTGGGCATGCTTTCAAAGAAGCACTCTCAGTGGCAACACCATAATCCCGCATTGCAGGCCTGGTATGCCCCTAGGCCCAAATCCTAACACTTGGTGGGATTTTCCAGGGGCTCAGACCCAGAGCCCGTCTATGGAATCCCTGTATTGGGGCACCCCTAAGATGGAAAACAGCACTCTTCCCTTCCCCGACAAAGCCACCAAACTATGGGGAACCACCAGGCTCCATAGAGAGGAAAAATCTCCCATGGAGCCATGAGAACACCACTGCATTCTGAGGCCATCCTGGACACACATCCTGGACATCCAGATAGAAAAGCCTGTGCTACCAACTTCGAGTCACCTAATTACAGTTCCCAATGAGCTGCTGTCCAGGTCTATACATTGGGGCTGCGATCACATTGCAACTAACCTTAATCTGAATTTGTGTTTTTGCATACTTCTCTCACAAAACCATGGCTCTCATGCCCTCCAGGATGGCGTCTCCAGAGCCATACCACAGGACCGCGCCTGCCATTCTCAAGGTAACTGGGCCAGTAACAGTTGCCCAAACCTTCCAGATTAGGTGAAACCTGCAAGGCCCCTGAGCCTACTCCAATATTGGTGTCTGCTCTGGATGCAAATGTGCAGTCTGAAACACCCTGATCACCTACATATTGGCAGACAGCCATGTCATGGTCCTGAGTCAGAAGATTGAACCTGACATGCCCCTAGATCCCCATTGGAACCCTAGATTAGTTTTTCAGACATCTGTCCTGAGGGGCCTGTTCTGGAATACCAACTTAGGATAAAATATGTGGTTCTTGAGCCACACAACAGAATTTCTCCAGTCCCCAGAAGGAAACCGTGCATTTCGACCTGTGCCAAACCTTCCAGTTTAGAGAATCCTGCACGGAACTATAGCTCCCAGCATCATCTTAGATATCCCTGATATCAAACCAGCATTTTGACCCATCTGCAAGAGATTCCATGTCAACTCAAGGCCTTGTTCCTTCACCCCAGAGCCACCATAAGGAACCTGCCATGTTCCTCAGCTGCAGTTGTCAATGTAGGTGTGCTTTTCAGGGATCCATGTGGGAGAGATCTTCTCCCCAAACTTTCCCAATGGGGGACCCTGGAGCAAACAAACCAGCCTCCACCTGTTCTGTAGAAGGCAAACATGCTGCTTGGAGCATCTCACAAGCCTCAGCGTGGGAAATCGTCCATGGACTCTTGATGCCACCCCTCCATTTTTTGGTCTTCATACACAAACTTCAGTGTGAGCAAACATCATTCATCTGCCCTTACACAGGTGCTGGATATCTCGTTCATTGGCCGTCATAGATACAAGCTCCAGCATAAGCAGACATCTGACCTCAACCATACTCAGGTGCTGGAGATCTCGAAAAAACTGCTGCACATTGGAACAGCCATGTGCTCAGCACTGAGCTTAAATGTAGCTTATCTATTCAGACTTCTGTCCTCACACTCCTCACCTATAAGCCCTTTGTATTGGGAAGTTGGGACCCACAATGCAGCCTTCTGCCTGCCCACCAGAAAGAAGAAGTGCCCTATGGGTCTCCACAGAAAATCCACATGACGATCCACCTGCACGGCCCTCTATGGCACCCCAATATAATAGGTCACTCTGTGCACTAATGTTCTGTCTGACACAGCCCGAGCCCTGACCTCCTGGCATCCACACAGATAGCGGGCCCCATATCCTACAGGTGTGACCTGCCTTGACCTGAGTCTTTCATCTTGAACCAACCTGGGCATTCAGGTTCCTGTTCCAGAACATAGCACGAATTCCTGTTCATGGGGTACCCTGAAGCACAAAAGGGTACTCCTCTTTCCCCATGGCAGGAAAACTGAATGTTGAGATGGTTGTCCAACCCTTAGATTGGGATCCAGGTGCATGGAACAAGAGACAGCGCCCACACAGAATGGGCAGCTTGGCACAAACAGGCATTGTGATCCTCAACCTGAGACCCATTTCCAACAATCCCCAGTGGGAGCTGAACCAGGACCTCAGATAGAGGACCTGTAAGGCCCCTAGGACCGAATCCTAAGCCTAGGTGGGATTACCCAGGCACCAGGACCCAGAAACCATCTCTGGAATTCACGTTTTGACAGGAACCCTGACATGGTAAAATGCGGTCTCCCCTTCCGCCAGTAAGACACCAAACTCTTGGGTGCCGGGCAGAATCCCCAGATAGGAAGAAACTCCCCTGGACACATGAGGACACCCCTCCATGCCATGGCCATCCTAGACACAATCCAGACAGAAAAGACTGCTCCTGCTTCCCAGCCACCCGAATTTCAAATCCCGAGGAACTGTCCTCAGGGTCTGCAGATCGGGCCTGTCATCATGTCGCCCCTAACTTTTACCAGATTTTGTGTCTGATGATTTTGGTCCCAGAGCCCTGAACCACATGCCTTCTAGGATGGGGCCTCCAGAACCATAGCACATCACTGGGCCTGCTCTCCAGAGGAAACTATTCCCGTCTAAGTTGCCCAAACCCTCCAGAATAGGAGAAAACTGCAAAGACCCTGAGCCCACCCCAATTTCATAGGCTGCTCTTGAAAGAAATGTACAATCTGTCTCAGCCTCAGCACCTACCTCCGGGAAGACACGCAGGTCAATGGCGCTGAGTCCGAAGATTGAATCTGCCATGCCCCTAGGAAGTAATCAGAACCATAGCTTAGGTTTTCAGGCCTCTGTCCCTAGAGGGTTCTTCTGGAAAACCAATATGTTTCAACCTGTGGTCCGTGAGACATACAAGAGAACCCCTACTGTCCCGAGAAGGAAAACCTTCTCCTGGGAACTGGGTCTAACCCTTAGGATAGGAGAATCCTGCATGGACCCACGGCCTCCACCATATTCTAATGTCTCCCTGAATATGAAGCAGCATTGGGACACTTTAGACTGAGAACTTCCGTCAACTCAGATAACTTGGAACTTGGAACCAGAAACAGCAGATCAAGCCTGCCCTGTTCCTCGGCTGTAATGGTAACCCGAGGTGGGCTTCCCAGGCCTCCATTTAGAGAGCTCTGCTATTGAATCTAAGCGGACTACCCCTGTCCCACAGTAGGACGCCTTGCTGTTTGGAGCAGCTCACAAGCTCCAGCTTGGGAAAACCTCTAAGGCTTCTTGAGAAAACCCCACCAATCTTTGACCTTCATGGATACAAACTCCAGCGTGAGCAGAAATCTGACCATCACGCATACTCAGGTGCTGGAGATGTCAAAAAAACCACTGCACATTGGAACGACCATGTGCTCAGCACTGAGCTTAACCATAGCTTGTGTTATCAGACATCTATCCTCACACTTCTTACCTGCAAGTCCTCCATATTGGGAATACTGGAGCTTCAAAGCAGTCTTCTGCCTGCCTACCAGAAAGAAGAATTGCCCTAAGGGTCTGCGCAGAAACCCCACATGAGAATCCAGGTGCACATCTCTCAATGGCACTCCATTATCATAGGCCACCCTCTGCACGAATGCTCTGTCTGGCACAGCTCGAGCCCCGACCTCCTGTCAGCCACCCAGACAGCAGACCCCATATCATGCAGGTGGGTCCTGTCTTGGCCCGAGAACGTCTTCTCAACTGATCTGGGTATTCAGGCACCTGTCGCAGAACATAGAACAAATTCCTGCCCATGGGTGACCCAGAACCACAAAAGAGTACTTCTCCTTCTCCATGGCAGGAAAACTGAATGTTGAGATGGCTGGCCAACCCTCAGAGTGGGAGCCAAATGCATGGCCCATGAGACCGCACCCACCCCGTATGGGCTTCTAGGCACAGACAGGCATTTTGACCCTTAGCCTGAGACCCCTTTCCAACAATCCCCCACGGGAGCTGGACCAGGAGCCAATAGAGTGGGCTTGTCATGCCCCTAGGCCCAAATCGTAAGCCTTAGTGGGTTATTCAGGTGCCCGTACCCAGAACCAATCTCCGGAATGCCTGTTTGGACAGGACGCCTGAGATGGAATACCGTGCTCTCCCCTTCCCCCTGAAAGACACCACACTCTTGGGTGCCGGGAGGAATCCCCAGAGAGTTAGAATCTCCCATGGAACCATGAGGCCACCCCTCCATACCATGGCCATCCTAAACACACAATCCAGACAGAAAAGCCTGTGCTCCTACCTCCCAGCCTTCCGAATTTCAAATCCATAAAAGCTGCCCTCAGGGTCTGAAGATAGGGCCTGCCATCACCTTACCCCTAACTCTTACCCAATTTTGTGTCTGAGGACTTTGGTCCCAAATCCCTGACCCACATGCCCTCCAGGATGGGGCCTCCAGAACCACATCACATCACATCACTGGGCCTGCTCTTCCAAGGAAACTCTGCCTGTCTCAGTTTCCCAAGCCCTCCAGATTAGCAGAAACCTCCAAGGCCCCTAAGCCCACCCCAATTCCATAGGCCTCTCTGGAAAAACACACAGTCTGACACAGTCTCAGAACATACCTCCAGGAAGACACACAAGTCAATGGGAATGGATAAATGCCCTAAGGCCATGGTGGGTCCAAGGTGCTGGGTGTGCGGCCAGCTGTCTCAGTGTCTGTCGGAAGGTCTGGACTCAGTCTATGTAAGACAGAGCATTAGTGTTTAGGGTAGCCTATGCAATTGGGGTGTTGTTGAGGGCCGAGCAGGTTGATCCTCATTTTGGGTTTCTGGGCAACGCCATAGACAATGTATTTCTTTCGGTGGGAAGGCAGAGTGCTTTGTTTTGGCCCCAGTATTCCCAATCAGGAGGGCTTGTGTGCCAGGAGTGTGAGGATGGAAGTCTGAAAACACAAGCTAGGGTGAGGTTTGGGGCCAAGGGCATGACAGGCCCACTCTGCAGACGCTGAATCGGGATCTCCTGCATCTGAAGTCAGGGTGAGGATCAAACGTTGGCTGAGGCTGGAGATTATGTCCATGATGGCCCCTTCATGAAGCGGGGGCCTCATGAGGCTAAGGTTTTCCCACGCTGAGTTTGTGAGTTGCTCCAAACCACAAGGTTTCCTTCTGTGGGACAGTTGAATCCTATTGGATCTCTCCAAGACGTCCCATATGGAAGGACTGGAGAGCAGGGTTCGAAGGATGGATGCCTGTACAGCATACCTCGCATTCCCATTGGCTCTTTGCAACAAAACATGTTTGAACTACTGGCTCTGGGGCGAGCTACCCAGGGGGCTGAGTTGAAATGGACTCTCCTGAGGATGGGTCATATTGTGGATTTGTGTCCATGGGACCTTGGAATGTGCTGGGCCCTGTAGAAATCACCTACCTGAAGGGTTTGATATAGATCCAGTAAGAAAGATCCCTATGTGGAGACAAGAGAGGTTCTGTTGGGTGCCTCATAAAATCCCCAGATGCTGGTCTTTGAAACGAGTCCTCTGAGGAGACACCTGGAAACCAAAACCAGGGTTCAGATTAGGGCCTAGGGGCCTGTCTGTTTCAATCTTCTGTCTCTGGGGATACTGTCTGAGTGTCTAAGATGAGATAGTTGCTCAGCTAGTGTCAGAGTGCCCCTCTTAGTCCAGGGAAGCCTACACTACCGGGATGGCCTCGGCGTCCTTCGAGATTTCTCTTAATCTGTAGGGTTGTGGCCAATGGATTGGGCACAGTTTCCTTGGAGAGGACAGGCAAACTCCTTTGGTGTGGCTCCATAGGCCCTAGCCTGGAAGGTGTGTGGATCTGTGCCATGGGCATAGAAGTCTGAAAACACAAATTCGCCTTAGGTGTGGTGCAGAGGGTATGGCAGGCCGTATCTACAGACCATTAGGGGAGCTCCTCACCTTGTGAAAGAAGGGCAAGTGGGAGGCAGTCCCTCAGGCTTTTGTCTCTGGATGTTGCGTTCTGGATAGCCGTGGATTATTGGGTGGCCTCAGAGGCTATAGACGAGTCTCCCTCTCTGGGTATTTGGCCCAGCTCCCAAGAGTTTGGGGTCATTTTGTGGGAAGGTTGGAGTCCTGTTGTCTGGCTCAGGTGTCTCTCCAAGAGAGGGATTCCAGAGCAAAGCCCCAGGTACGGGTGACTGGAAAACTCGAACTCTGGTGAGGACTGGGAGCATAGGGGCATAGCAAGCCCCATATGTGGGCTCTTGGTTCTGGCCCTGAGAGGCCTTACTTCGACATGGTGCTCAGGCTGAGGGTCACAATGCAAGTTTGTGCCCAAGTCGGCACTTAAGTTTGGGTGTGGCCTCAGGGGCTATGAAGGTTTCTCCTACACTGAAGGTGTGACTCCATGCCAACAACAAGCTTTCCAGCCATGGGGGAGGAGGAGTTCTGATTTGTTCTTCAGGTACTCACCTGTGTGGGGATTTGACATAATGTCTAGGTTCAGATGTCTGAAAACCCAGGTTGGGAAGAGATGACCGCCTAAGGCCTAGGGTCCGCTCTGGTTCAATCTGCTACTCTGGGGACATCTGTCTAGGGTGTAAGTGGAGGTAGTTGCTCAGCCTGTGTCAAATCGCTGAGGGTCAAAAAGTGTGTTTCTGTCCAAAGCGGCCCTCAACATGGCTGGGGCCTCATCGGCCATGCTGGTTTCTCCTATACTGATCGTTGGATAACATGCGAACCAAAGGTTCTGGGCATGGGGAAGGAGGAATTCTGATTTCTACATCACGTTCACTGCTAGGCAGTGATTGGAGATAAGGTCTAAGTTCTGAAGCCCAAAAACCGAGGTTGGGAAGAGATGATGATTTAAGTCTCTGGCGGGTCCTATATGCTCATTGTGCGGCCAGCTGTCTGGATGCCAGTCAGGATGTCTGAGCTCAGGCTGTGTCAGACAGGGCATTAGTGCCCAAGGTAGACTGTATTATTGGGGAACAGTCAAGTGGCGTGCAGGTTGATTCTCATTTGGGATTTCTGTGTAGTCCCATAGGGTAATGTTTTTCTTCTGGAGGGCAGGCACAATGATGCATTGGGGCTCCCAAATTTCGAAACTGGAGGGCTTGTGGGCCAGGAGTGTGAGGACAGAAGTCTGAGAACACAAGCTAGGCTTAGGTTTCGGTGCGAGGACACGGCAGGCACACTCTGAAGAGCTGAATCAAGATCCCGTGCTTCTGAAGTCAGGCGAGGATCAGCCGTTGGCTCAGGTTGGTGTTTCTGCCCATGATCCATCCGCCTTCATGAAGATTGGGTGCATCATGTGGCCTAGGAAGTTTTCCCATGACTGTGAGATGCTCCATGCACAAGGATTCCTTTTGCAGGACAGTCGTGACCTGTTGGATGGCTACAGGATGTCCATTAAGGAATGACACCAGAGCAGGGTTCTTAGGATGGATGCCTGAAAAGCCCGCCTGGCATTTTAATTGTCTCCTAGAGTCAAGGCCAGTTCGATCTGCTGGCTCTGGGGGAGCAACCGAGGGGGCTGAGTTAAAATGGTCTCTCCTGAGGATGGGTCATAATGTGGGATTTTGTCCATGGAGACATTGGAATCGGGTGGTGGCTCCGGTGACCTAAAGTTTTCTCCTAACGGGAGGTTTTGACACAGCTCCATAGAGCAAAGTTTCCATGTGGAGACGAGATTTGTTTTGACTGGTACCTCTGGAAACCCTGATATGCTGGTATTGGAATCCAGGCCTCTGAGGAGAGATGCCTGGAAACAAAAGCAATGGATCTGATTAGGGCCTAGGTGCTTGTCCCGTTCAATCTTCCTCTCTGGGCATATCTGTCTACAGGTCTGAATGGAGGTAGTGGCTCAGCTTGTGTCAGATCGCCCCTGTTTGTCCTGGACGTCCTACACTATTGGGATGACCTCAGGAACATTGTGGGTTTCTCCTAATCTGTAGGGTTGTGTCCAAAGGGATGAGCAGAATTCCCTTGAAGAGGCCAGGCACAGTCCTGAGTTGTGGCTATAGGGGCCCCAGAATTGAGGGTGTGTGTGCCAGGATAGTGAGGACAGAAGCCTGAAAACATAAACTCGGCTTAGGTTTGAGGACATAGGTATGGCAGGCTTGATCTACAGACCATGAGGAGAAATTTTTGGGCTATGAAGAAAGGGCGAGTGTGAGGCGATTTTTCAGGCTTTTGTCTCCGGATTTTGTGTCAACAGTGACTGTGGAATGTCGGGCTGGCCTCATCGGCCAGAGATGAGTTTTTCTCTCTAGGGATTTGGCCTGATTCCAAGTATTTGGGGTCATTCTTTGGATGGTAGGTGTTCTTTCTCTCTCTCTCTCTCTCTCTCTCTCTCTCTCTCTTTTAACCTCATGTGTCCCACCAAAGAGGGAATCCAGAAAAAAGCGCTGAGTAGGGGTGACTAGACTTCTCGAGCTCTGGTTAAGATTGGGGGACTAGGGGAATGGCAAGCCCCATATGTGTGCTCTTGGTCCATCCCCTGAGAGGCTTTACTTGAGGACAGGGCTCATGCTGAGGGTCCCAATATGGGTTTGTGCCTATCACGGACTTCAAACATGGCTGGGGCCTCATGGGCCACACTGGTTTCTCCTATAATGAACGTTGGACAAAATGCCAAACACAAGGTTTCTGGCCATGGGGAAGGAGAAGTTCTGATTTCTGCATCACGTACACCGCTTGGCTGTGAGTGGAGATAAGGTCTAGTTTCTGAAGCCTGAAAACGGAGGTTCGGAAGAGATGACGACCTAAGGCTATGGCGTGTTGATGTTCTCAGTGTGCGATCAGCTGTCTGGGTGTTGGTCACAAGGTCTGCACTCAGGCTGTGTCAGCCTGGGCATTACTGCCCAGGCTGGACTGTATAATTGGGGTACAGTCGAGTGGCCTGCAGGTTGATCCTCATGTGGGGTTTCTGGGTAGCCCCATAGGGCAACGTTTTTCTTATGGAAGGCAGACAGAGTGCAGTATTGTGGCTTCGGAATTCCCGAATTGGAGGGTGTGTGGCCAAGGAAGTGTGAGAACACAAGCTAGACTTAGGTTTCAGGGCGTAAGCCCGGCAGGCACACTCTGAAGAGCTGAGTCAAGATCTCATGTAACTGAAGTCAGGGCATGGATAAGACTTTGGCCAGGTTGGAGTTTCTGTCTATGATCCCCCTTAAAGAAGGGGGTGGCATCATAAGGCCATGGTGTTTTTCCCAAGAATGGGGTTGTGACATGCTCCAATCTGCAAGGATTCCTTCTGCAAGACAGTCGAGACATGTTGGTTGGCTCCAGGATGTCCCATACAGAACGATGTCAGAGCAGGGTTCAATGGATATAATCTTGGGCAGCCCGCCTCCCATTCCAATTGTCTCCTTGCAACAAGGCAGGTTCAATCTGCTGGCTCTGGGGGAGCCACCGAGCTGGCTGAGTTGAAATGGACTCTGTTGAAGATGGGTCTTAATGTGGGTTTGTGTCCTTGGAGACCTTGGAATGGGGCGGTGGCTCCAGGGACCTGAAGTTTTCTCATAACTGGAGGTTTTGGCACGGCTCCAAAGAGCAAGTTTCCCATGTGGAGACGAGATTTGTTCTGATTGGTACTTCCGGAAACTCCGATATGCTGGTATTGGAAACCAGGCCTCTGAGGAGAGATGCCTAGAAACAAAAACAATGGATATGATTAGGGTCTAGGTGCCTGTCCGGTTCAAACTTCTTCTCTGGGGATATCTGTCTATGGGTCTGAGTGGAGGTCGTTGCTCAGCTTGTGACAGATTGCCTCTATTTGACTTGGGCGGCCAACACTATTGGGATGGTTTCGGGGACTTTTTAGGTTTCTCCTAATATGTAGGGTTGTGGCCAATGGAATGGGCAGGATTCCCCTGGAGAGGGCAGGCACAGTCTTAAGGTGTGGCTCCAGGGGCCCCAGCCTGGAGGGGGTGTGGGCCAGGACTGTGGGGACAGAAGTCTGAAAACACAAACTCAGCTTAGGTGGGGAGGTATGTATGACAGGCCTGATCTACAGACCGAGAGGAGAACTTTTCAGGCTATGAACAAAGGACGAGTGTGAGGCACTTGCTCAGGCTTTTGTCTCTGGATTTTGTGTCAACGGTGGCCGTAGAATGTTGAGGTGGCCTCATGGGCCATGGACATGTCTTTCTCTCTGTGTATTTGGCCCGATCCCAAGTGTTTGGGGTCATTCTATGGATGGGAGGAGTCTTTCTGTATTTTTTTTTTTTTTACTACAGGTGTTCCGCCAAAGAGGGAATCCAGAGCAGAGCCCTGAGTAGGGGTTACTAGACATCTTGACCTCTGGTTAAGATTGGGGGACTAGGGGCATGGCATGCCCCATATTCGAGCTCTTGGTCTAGTTACTGAGATGCTTTACTTGAGGACAGGGCTCACACTGAGGGTCCCAGTGTTTCTTTGTGCCCATGGCAGCCTTCAAGCATGGGCGGGCCTCATTTGCCACACTGGTTTCCTCCCATAATGAATGTTGGACAACATGCCAACCACAAGGTTCCTGGCTATGTGTAAGGAAAATTTCTGATTTCTGCATCAAATTCAACCCTGCTCAGTGAGTGGAGACATGGTCTAGGTTCTGAAGCCTGAAATCCGAGGTTGGGGAGAGATGACGACCTAAAGCCATGGCAGGTCTATGTGCTCAGTATGCAGCCAGCTGTCTGGGTGTCGGTCGGGATGTCCGGCCTCAGGCTGTGTCAGACTGCGGTTCAGTGACCAGTATAGACTGTATAATTGGGGTACAGTCAAGTGGCGTGCAAGTTGATCTTCATTTGACGTTTCTGGGTAGTCATATAGGGCAACATTTTTCTTCTGGAGGGAAGGAAGAGTGCTGCATTGTGTCTCTGGAATGCCAAAGTGGAGGGCTTGTGGAGCAGGACTATGAGGACAGAAGTCTGAGAACACAAGTTAGTCTTAGGTTTCGAGATGTGGGCACGGCATGCACACTTGGCAGAGCTGAATCTAAATCATGTGGATCTGAAGTCAGGGCAGGATCAGATGTTGGCTCAGTTTGGAGTTCTCTCCATGATGGCCCCTTAATGAAAGTGGGGGGGCATCATGAGGCAATGGAGGTTTTCCCATGGTGGGATTGTCTGATGCTCCAAACCGCAAGGATTCCTTCTGTGGGACAGTCGAGACATGTTGGATGGATCCAAGACATCCCATAGGGAACTGCTCATGAGCAGGGTTCTAACGATGGATGCCTGGGAAGCCCAACTCTCATTCCAATTATCTCCTAGCAACAAGGCAGGTTCGGTCTGCTGGTTCTGGGGAAGAAACCAAGGATATGAGTTGAAGTGGACTCTCCTGAGGATCGGTCATAATTTGTGTTTGTGTCCATGGAGACCTTGGAATGGGGCAGTGGCATCAGCGCCCTGAAATATTCTCCTAACCGGAGGTATTGACACAGCTCCAAAGAGCAAGTTTCCCGTGTGGAGACGAGATTTGTTCTGATTGGTGCCTCAGGAACCCCCAAAAGAAGGTATTGGAAACCAGGCCTCTGAGGAGAGATGCCTGGAAACCAAAGCAATGGATCCAATAAGGGCCTAGGGGCCTGTCCACTTCAATCTTCTTCTCTGGAAATATCTGTCTACAGTCCTGATTGGCGGGTGTTGCTCAGCTTGTATCAGATCGCCCCTGTTTCTCCCGGAAGGCCTACACTATTGATATGGTCTCGGGGTCTTTCGAGGTTTCTCCTAATATGTAGGTTTGTGGCCAATGAAATGGGAAGAATTCCCTTGGAGAGTGCAGGCACAGTCCTGAGGTTTGGCCCCAGCTGTCTGGGTGTGGGTTGGGAGGTCTGGGTTCAGGCTGTGTCAGACAGTGCATTAGTACCCAGGGTAGATTATACAATTGGGGTACAGTCGAGTGGCATGCAGCTTGATCATCATTTGGGGTTTCTGGGTAGCTCCATAGGGCAACACTTCTCTTCTGGAGGGCAGACAGAGTGCTGCATTGTGGTTCTAGAATTCCCAAACTGGAGGACTTGTGGCCCAGGAGGGTGAGGACGGAAGTCTGAGAACACAAGCTAGGCGTAGGTTTCGAAGTGAGGGCACGTCAGGCCCACTCTGTGAGCTGAATCGAGATCTTGTGGATATGAAGTCAGGGCAAGGATCAAACTTTGGCTCAAGTTGGAGTTTCTGTCCATTTCTCCCCTTCATGAAGGGACAGGCACATCATGAGACCATGGTTGTTCTTCCAAGATGGGAGTAGTGAGATGCTCCAATCCCCAAGGATTCCTTCTGCGGGACAGTCGAGACTTGTCGGATGGCTCCAGGACGTCATTTATGCAACGACACCAGAGCAGGGTTCTAAGGATGGAATCCTGGGCAGCCCTCCTCTCATTCCAATTATCTACTTGAGATAATGCAGGTTAGATCGCTGGCTCTGTGGGAGCAACCAAGGAGGCTGATTTGCAATGAGCTTTCCTGAGGATGATTCATAATGTGGGTTTGTGTCCATGGAGACTTTTGAATGGGGCAGTGGCTCCGTGTACCTGAAGGGCTCTCCTAACTGGAGGTTTTGACACAGATCCAAAGAGCAAGTTTCCTATGTGGAGACAAGGTCTGTTCTGATAGATACCTCCAGGAAACCACATATGCTTGTATTGGCCTCTGAGGAGAGATGCCTGGAAACCAAAGCAATGGATTCCATTAGGGCCTAGGTGCCTGTCTGGTTCAATCTTCTTCTCTGGGGATATCTGTCTACGGGTCTGAGTTGAGGTAGTTGCGCAGCTTATGACAGATTACCCCTGTTTTTCCTAGGCGGCTGACACTATTAGGATGGCCTCGGGGACATTGGAGGTTTCTCCTAATCTGTCAGGTTGTGTGCAAAAGAAGGAGCAGAATTCCCTTGGAGAGGGCAAGCACAGTCCTGTGGTGTGGCTCCAGGGGCCCCAGCCTGGAGCTTGTGTGGGCCAGGAGTGTGGAGACAGAAGTCTGAAAACACAAACTCAGCTTAGGTTTGGGGACGGAGGTATGGCAGGACTGATCTACAGACCTCGATGAGAATTTTTCGGGCTATGATCAAGGGGCGAGTGTGAGGCGCTTTTTCAGGCTTTTGTTTTCAGGATTTTGCGTCAATGATGGCCGGGGAATGTTGGACTGACCTCATCGGCCATGGACAAATTTTTCTCTCTGGGGATTTGGCTCAATTCCAAGTGATTGGGGTCATTCTTTAGATGGTAGGTGTCCTTTCTCTATTTTTTTTTTTTACCTCATGTGTCCCACTGGAGAGGGATTCCAGAGAAGAGAACTGAGTAGGGGTGACTAGACTACTCGAGATCTGGTTAAGATTGGATGACTAGGGGCATGGCAAGCCAAAATGCGGGCTTTTGGTCCAGCCCCTGAGAGGCTTTACTTGAGGAGAGGGCTCACTCTGACATTCCCAATGTGTGTTTGTGCCCAATGCAGCCTCAAGCATGGGCAGGGCCTCATGGTCCATGCAGGTTTCTCCTATACTGAACATTGGACAACATGCCAACCACATAGTTTCTGGTCGTGGGGAAGGAGGCGTTCTGATTTCTGCATCACGTACACTACTTGGCAGTGAGTGGAGATAAGGTTTAGGTTCTGAAGCCTGAAAACCAAGGTTAGGAAGAGATGATAAACTAAGGTCCTGACTGTTCCAATGTGCTCAGTGTGCAGCCAGCTGCCTGGGTGTCGGAAGGTCCAGGCTGAGGCTGTAAGACAGGGCATTAGTGCCCAGGCTAGACTGTATTATTGGGGTACAGTTGAGTGCCGTGCAGGTGGATCCTCATGTGGGATTTCTGGGTAGCCCCATAGGGCAATGTTTCTCTTCTGGAGGGCAGGCAGAGTGCTGCATTGTGTCTCCAAAATTCCCAACGGAGGGCTTGTGGGCCAGGAGTTTCAGGACGAAAGTCTGAGAACACATGATATGCTTTATGATTTGGGCCTAGGGACGTAGCAGGCCTGCAGTGCAGGATCCTGGTGGTGCAACTGAGAGTGATTGTTTGAAATTATGCTCAGGCTGAGGGTCACAATGCCTCTTTGTGCCCAGGGCTGCCCTCAGGAGTGGGTGTCGTCTCATTGGCCATGCAGCTGGCTCCTACTCTGAGTTTGGACACAATCCCAGCAGTCAGTTTCCTGCCATCTGAAAGGAAGAGTTCTCTATTGTGCTTAAGTTTTCCCTGTAAGGCTCTGGTTGGCCAGAGCAAGTCATTCTGTGTTTATGTAGTGAACTTAATTGACCCTATGCAGTAAAATTAGATTGACCCCGCCCTTCCCAGAGGAACTTACTTGCAAAGCTTAAATACAAGCGGGACAGGCCAGGTGAAGACATCCAATCAATGGGGCACACATATATATATATACTAGGGTAAATTGAAATTCAGTTGGGCACTGTGTGTTACCTGGCATTATTTTTTTCTGTGTGTGGTGATTTAGCATGACTGTGCAGTGTTCTCTGTGTATTGCAATCTCATTGGTCACCTGTGTACAGCCCGGCTAAACTAATTCTATAAAAGTTAGTCTGTGAGGCTGGGAGGGTTTGCTTCTTTGCAAGAGACAACCCTGATCAGTGAGTTTGATTCTCGATGCTTGGCGCAAAATAAAGATTTGCTTGACCTTCGCTTTTTATCAGTCTACTCGTTTGATTATGAACCCTAACATTGGAGGGGCACCCGGATTCAAATGATGAGAACTGAGCCAGCATTGGAATTTTGGGGAAAAGCCTCCAGAGGTAAGATCTCGGGATCCTCTCAGTCTATCTGGTTGGCGCTCCATGGTATGGCCCACCAGTGAGAAGATGGACGCAGCCGTGCTCCCCAGGGCTGGAGTGGATGCAGGGATGCCCCATCCCTCTGCTGATAGATCGATGGGGAGTTCTAGTGCCCCTGGGTGGTCGGGGGTTTCAAGTCACCCTAGGCGGTCACCAGGGTATATGAATCCCCCGGTCAGTCAGGGGCCTGCCGGGGGTTCAAATCCCCCAGGGCGGTGGGGTGGCTTGAGTCCCCCTAGATGGTCAGGGGGCTCGAGACCTGCTACGGTCGGGGGGTTCGAGGCCCCTAGAATCTCAAGGGGTTTGAGTCTCCTTTGGCAGTCAGGGGGTTTGAATCCCCCTAGATGGTGGGGGGGGTTGAGACCCCTGGGCAGTTGCGGGCTTGAGTCCCTCTGGGCTGTTGGGGGTTTCGAGTCCCCCTAGGTGGTCGGGGGATAAAGCCCCCACCAGTGGCATGCTATGGGTAAGAATCCTTGGACCTGTGGTTGTCTTTGCCTGGTCCATTTTTGTCTGTTGTGTTGTTTGTTATGATTGAAGGAATAGGGCAAGCAGAGAGTAAGGGGACTCTGACATTTAACTCTCCATTCTTCATAATAGTTGTGAGGCGTCTCTCTCACTCATTTTGTGTGTTAAGGGCTATAAGTGGAGCCAACTGGGGTTAGTCTAATGCTGGGCAAAGTTGCCCAATGCTGGCTCACTGCAGCCAGGTGTGGAATATGAGTGCCTAGTGGTCCATTTTTGGTAAGCAGAACTGGCACTGGGGGATGAACTGATATCGAGACAGAGACTTTAAGGAATATTCCCAAGCAGCTGCCAAAACTCCCTTTGTTTGGGGGAATTCTTTGCCTATTCTGGCCCAACGTGGACTGCATAGCCCCTCCCCCTTGATGTTGGGAGAGCATGGCATCTGACGTGGAGATGGTTATTTGTCTGTCTCAAGGTTTTAATGAGTAATTGTAAAAGTGGCTTCCGAAGTCTTTGGTAATAGGAAACTGTGAAGGGTTGCTTGAATGACAAATGGGATTAAATTTGTTGGACATGTAGGTCTTAACCAAATGGGATAAAATGCTAGAACATTGGCTGCTGGAACTGGGTTTGTGTTTTTGAAATATGCTGGTGAACACATTCTGTGCAACTGATTGATAAATTTGCCATCTAAAGAATTCTGTTGTAATAACTCAAAATTGGTTTATATTTAGCCTTCAGTATAAGAACTTCAGTAGACATTCACGTATTTCTAAGAGTAAAAAATTCTGTTAAGTGTAATTAAGACTGATGGAAATGAGAAAAGCAACTCTGTATGTAAAAAGTAGGAGATATGTGAAAGTTTGAATGTGAAGAGTGCCTGACTGTGTGAATGTGTCTGTATGGCTCCACTTCCTCTACAGAGTCTGAGTGGGCTGCACCCTGAGTCTCACGAGGCATCACATGGCATAACAGTCATCTACTTTACAAAGTATCCTGGTCCGGGTTTTATCCGAACAGACCTTAGCTAAGAAGCTCCTAAGTTCCCGCGAGCTATGCGAGCAGGACAGCATCTGAAAGATCCCCCTCCCCTTGTCTGCAACATCATTCACAATGGGAGGAAAACCTAGTAAACTCATTATCTGCATACTTTAAAAAAAGACACTTGTATAGAAAAGTTGGTGTTCTCTATGTTTAAAAAGACAAAGTTTTCTAAAGTTAATTGATCTGTTATGGATTTCTCTTTTCCTGCCCAGAAAATTCAGTTTCTATGTTTTGTTTTATCAGGTGTTTAACATCCCTAATTATATTTTGGCATGTATTTTAAAACTTTCTAATGTTTTAGCAATTGTTGACAAGATTTAAACCAACAGTAAACCTTGGGTTACATTTAAGAAAATGCCATGCATTTCCTAAAGTTTTAATACGTTGATAGATCACCACTTGATATTGTGATCATGGAAATGTTACATGTCACAGAAGTAACCTGATTTTCTTGCCAGTTACATTGTAAATTCTCATATCACCAGCTCTTTACCATATGTATTCTGAGTTTTTGGTCATTTGTAATTATTTTAATTCTCTTGTAAGATAAATTCCATCTCAAAGAAAATTCATATGGGAGACTTTCAGGACAAATACAGGTCTTTGATATGTTGAAATTCTGGAGCTGAAATGGGTAAGAATTTAAAGAGGTAAAAGCTGCATTTGGACTAAACCATAATTATTAACATGGGACTAGGTGAACTGAAAGATTATAATGTTGTATCTCTTGATGTTTTGTCTTATGTTTGCTCTTCCAGACTAAGGATACTTTTTCTTAAGTTATTTGTAACTTACAGAGATAAAACGTAGTCATTTGTAACCAAATCAAGGTATTCAAGTCTTTCTCTCTATCTGAACTCTCTGAAATGAAAATATCTCAGCAAGTATTCTTTCTTCCATGGCAATCATACATCTGCTTAAGTTCAATAAGAACCCATTCTCCTTATAACAGGACACCATGGGAAACATTGGTTATTTTATTTTACTATGGCTTTGACTGGAATGCCATATTAGAAAAGACTCAGATATGACTAGACAGCTTAAAGGAACTAAGGTTGACTTTCTAAAACCTGGAACCGTAAAGCCCTTTGGAACTGTTGGCCTGATGCCTTGCTTAGAGAGTTCCCAGCAGCCTCACCAGGTGAGTAAAGGATGTTACTTCCTGGCAGGTGCAGGAACCTCAGGATTCTTTGGGGGCCTCAGGAAGTGGACTTCACCCAAATCAAGTATTGCAGGCATGTCTGATGGCAAGTGCAAGTATGTAGCTTGGTTTCTGGCCTGGAGAGGCTATCATAAGTTCAACCTAGAGATTCCTGATGAGAAGTTCCAGCAGAGCAGGTTCTAAAAGATTTATAAGTTCCCTCACTGTTCTTGCTGAGCTTATGTAAATAATTAGGACAAGCTTGTTAAAACTGGACTTGTTTTTCAAATAAATTAGTCCTGATATGAATATCTCTGAAACGAGGGTTATTATAGAGAGAAAAAATTATGTTTTAATAACACACCTTTATGTATGTTAAATTCTAGATTTGATTGTCTTTAAATGTTTGTTTACTTAAGCTAGACAACTTGAGGTACTCTTCAGGAAGTTGCATGATAGCTCACTTAGACGATCTTGCTTTGTCAGTCAGTCAGCCTCAGATATAGGAAACTTCAGAAAATTGAAGGATTTAAAGGGAAGAATCTGACTGAGTTAGTGGGAATAGCAGAAATGGTGTTTAACAACAGGGATGCACAGGAGGATGAAAAACAGATGAAAAAATTTAAAAAAAAACTGGTGAGGTTTTGGCATTACATGAGGCAGAGAGAAGATGGGTAGGGGATAGTCAATGGAAGGAAAACCTTAAGCACAGACAAGGCAGGCGAGAAGACTTAGAATCAGATTAGTGTGCTTAATGTAAGAATAGAGTACACTGGGAAAGGGAGTGCCCCAAAAGGAAGACAGCAATGCTTGCCACCAGAGACTGAAGGGGTCATGGTTTGGTGCCCCTCCCCGAACCTCGGGTACAAATTGAAGTGGAGGGGAAATCAGTTGATTTTTTGGTGGGCACGGGAGCTCCATTTTCATCAATACTTAAACCTATGGGAAAACGACTTGGAGAGGAAGTCTGGGTACAAGGAGAAAATGGCACAGAGAGACATAAATGGGCAACAGAAAGGACTTTAAATTTAGCCTCGGGAATAGTTAAACATCAAATTTTGGTCCTCCCTAATGCCCCATATAACTTGATGGGAAGAGATCTCCTCCACAAGTTAAGAGCTGGCATTCAGTTCTTGGAAGGAGGCATGTCTGTAACCTTGAGACCATCCACTGTACAAGTGCTTATGGCAGCAGTAGATAAATACCTCCTTTATGAGCCAGTCTCAAAATCAGAGGAAATAAAGTTGGGGGAGCCTTCTCCAAATCCTTCAGGACGAGTATCCCGAGGTCTGCGCAGAAGGGTCGACCCCTGCCTTTGCCAAGAAACAACCTCTAGTTGTGGTACAATTAAAGGTGACAACTATGGCTGTTCGCGTTCAGCAGTAATCCCCTTCCCAGGGAAGCAAAGGAAGGGATCAGAAAACACATTATCCGCCTTTGAGGAGAGGGGATCCTAGTTCCTTACAAATCTCCATGGAACACACCTTTGCTGCAGGTCATAAAGGCTGAGACTGGGGAGTACGGACCCGTCCAGGACTTATGGGAAGTTAATAAATGGGTTGAAGATATCCACCTGATGGATACCCTATACCCTACTCGCCCTCCTGGGCCCCAGATGAACTGTGTATACCATCTCAGAGCTCAAGGATGCATTTTTTCTGCATGTCTTTAGCAAAGGAATTCTCAGAACCTTTTTGCTTTTGAGTGATCTGACCCAGAGGAAGGATTCCAAGGCCAGCTCACCTGGACAGGCTTCCCCAAGGGTTCAAGAATTCGCCCACTATCTTCAATGAGGCCCTACATGAGGATTTGCATGAGTAGGGAACCTCCAACCCAGAAGTCACTCTGTTACAGTATATTGATGACTTGTTAATAACCTGTGAGGACTATAAATCATGTTAGCGGGGGAGGAGAGCTCTCTTATAGACTGCAGGAAAAAGGGTATCGGGTGTCAGCGAAGAAAGCACAGCTCTGTCAGAGCCATGCCACTTAAAGGCTATGATCTCCACAAGGGAGTGCGTTCACTGTCTGAGTCCAGGAAACAGGTGATCACCCGATACCCCCACTCCACTACATCCCGTTAAGCAAGGGAGTTTCTTGGCATGGTGGTCTACTGTAGGCTGTGGATACCGCGGTTTGCAGAGATTGCCTGACCTCTCTACTAACTGGCAAAAGGAGGGCTTACTAGGGTAGAGTGGACAGCTGAGGCAGAATGAGCATTTCAGGAATTACAAACAGCCTTACTGAGTGCCCCAGCATTGGCCATCCCAGATGTTACCAAGCCTTTCCATTTGTATGTGGATGAAAAAGCAGGGGTGGCCAAAGAGGTTTTAACTCAAACACTGGGGACTTGGCAAAGGCCAGTAACCTATCTTAGCAAGAAACTAGATCCAGTAGCAGCTGGGTTCCCCCCCGTGCCTTTGCATAATTACTGCCACAGCCATCCTGGTCAAGGATGAAAATTTTGACTATGCAAGGATGCAAATTTTGATTTTGGGTCAAAATCTCATCTTGACCACCACCCACGCTATCGAGGGCATTCTCTGGACTCCTCCCAACTGATGCATGATGAACACCTGAGTGACAGGTTATCAGGCTCTCCTCCTAAACGAACCAAGAGTGACCTTCCATCCCCCGGTGGTGCTAAATCCAGCCACACTGCTGCCAGAGGACCTGGCTGACCATCCACACGACTTTGGGGAGGTCCTAAACAATGTCTTAGGAATAAGGCTGGATCTCAGAGACATTCCCCTCCTGGATGCCAAGATGACTCTCTTCACAGATGGGAGTAGCTACACGGTCAATGGAAGGAGGTAGTCGGGGGCTATGGTGGTTTCTCCTTAGCAGGAACTCTGGACAGCAACCCTGCCACATGGAACTTCAGCACAAAAAGCAGAACTGATTGCGCTCACTAAAGCACTGCAGATGGCCAAAGGTAAAACCACCAACTTCTATATGGACAGCAGATATGCCTTTGCTACTCTCCATATACATGTGGCTATTTATAAAGAAAGGGACCTATTA
Source organism: Neogale vison (assembly GCF_020171115.1). Lineage (NCBI taxonomy): Eukaryota > Metazoa > Chordata > Mammalia > Carnivora > Mustelidae > Neogale > Neogale vison. The sequence continues at coordinate 193,757,336 of NC_058093.1, forward strand.
GCAGCCAAAGGAAAAGGAATTATAAACAGAGGATAAATACTGGCTCTCATCCAGGCTATTTGGGACCCAAAAGAGGTGACTGTTATGCATTGCCCGGGACACCAAAAGGGGACTGCCTCTCGTGATTGGGTCAGACTATGGCCCTGCATTTTGAGCTCAGTCTCACAGACATTGGCCAAGGCCGTGGGCACAAATTGGAAACTACGTTGTGCCTATCGGCCCCAGAGTTCTGGTCAAGTAGAGAGAATGATCAAGAATTAAAGTGACCTTGACAAAAATAATTCTAGAGACTGGCATTAGATGGGTGGATCTTCTTCCTTTGCCCTCCTCAGGGCACGATGTACACCCTATTTAAACTGGGTGACCCCATTTGAAATAATGTTTGGGGAACCCCTCCCCACTCTGTCCTCATCTACAAGAGGTTGCTCTAGCAGAAATTACTGTTCAGTCTGTACTCCAATCACTGAAGGCATTACAGTCTGTCTTAAAAAAAGCCCTTGCAGGAATCCAGACTGCCCATACTGGGATGAAGATGGAGGTGGAACCACATCCTTACCAATCCAAGGATTTGGATTGGATACATCACTATCAATGGGGAACTTGGAGCTTTGCTGGAAGGGACTATATACTGTTATCTTGACCACCCCCACAGCAATAAAAGTAGAAGGCATCAGGGCCTGGATTCACAAGTGTCACGTCAAATGAGCCGAGGATGAAGACGCCCCCCGCCCCACTGAGGTGGAAGCCACAGCCAATGGACCCCGCTGACCATGGACTAAAGCTAAGACTCAAAATACTATGAGTTTATTGTTGCTCTTATTGTTACCTGTTTATGTAAAGTATCGGTAGGAAATTAGATAAAGGGGTAAATGCGTAACTCATCAGCCAACTGTGCACTAGTGTCATTTGTACAAAAGAAAACTAGAGTGGTAAAAATGTTAGACTTACATGCTAAATATAAGCCCTTACAACCAGAGAACATAGAACAGGCTTTAAAGTCAAGGATTTGACTAATCTCCAAAGAAAAGCGGGGAATGTAAGTACCTGGTGGGCCAGAGGGCATCATTTTGTGTTTATGTATTGAACTTAGATTGACCCTATGTAGTAAACTTAGATTGACCCCGCCCCGCCCAGAGGACCCGCCTAGATACAAGGGCGGGTCACGCCAGGTGAAGACATCCAATCAGTGGGGCACACATATATCTACTAGGGTAAATTGAAATTCAAATGGGCACCCGTGTGTTACCTAGCTTTTTTTTTTCTGTGTGTGGCAGAAGTAGCTTGACTGTGCAGTGTTCTCTGTGTATTGCAAAGTCATTGGCCACCTGCGTATAGCCAGGCTAAACTAGCTCTATAAAAGGTAGGGCTGGGAGGGGTCATCTCTTTATAAGAGATCAAACTGACCAGTCAGTTTGATTCTCGATGCTTGGCGCAAAATAAAGCTTTGCTTGACCTTCGCTTTGTATCAGTCCCGCTTCTTTGATTACAGACCCTAACACCCCCATTGGCAGGGAATCCAGGAAAGGATTGGGAAAGATGCCTGAATAACAAGGATGGGTAGAGATGACGGACTTGAGCCATGAACGGTCTGACATGCTGGATATGGGCCCCGCTCTCTGGGTGGGAGAGCACTAGGTCGGGGCTCAGGCTCTGCCAAAGTTGCCTATAAATCGGGGTTTCTTCGAGGGCTGAGCAGATTGATCCTCAAATGGGGTTTCTGGACAGACTCACCAGGCACTTCTTCCTTCTATGGGGATGGCAAAATGCTGCGATGTGGCTGGAGAATTCCCCACCAAGAGGGCTTGGGGACCAGTAGGGTGAGGATGGAATTGTAAACACAAGCTATGGTTCAATTCAGTGCCAAGCAGTTCCAGTGTTCAGCGGCTGATTTGAGATATCCAGCACCTGAGAAATGGAGATGTCAGACTTTTGCTCACACTGGAGTTTGTGTCTATGATGACCACCAAATGGAGGGGTGGCGTCAATAGACCATGGAGGGTTTCCCTTCCTGGGGCTTGTGAGATGCTCCAAACAGCAAGGTTTCCTTCTACAGGACAGGTGGAGTAAGGTTTGTGTACTCCAGTGTCCCCCATGTGAAAACATTCTATAGCAGAGCACTCCCCCAAAGATGTGTGGAAAGCACACCTCCAATGACCATTGCAGCTGAGGAACATGGAAGGTTCAGTCTGGAGGCTATGGGGCGAAGTATCAAGGCCTTGAATTCACATGGAATCTCTTGCTGATGGGTTCAATGCTAGTTTGTTACGAGGGAGATCTTAGAATGTGCTGGTGGCTAAGGTGCCATGCAGAATTCAACTACCCTGAGGTTTTGACACAGGAAGAAATCACGGTTTCCTTCTGGGGACAGGAGATGTTCTGTTGTGTGGCTCAGGGACCACATGTTGTATCCTAAGTTTATATTCCAGAACTGGCCTCTGAGGACAGATGCCTGAAAACCTAATCTAGGATTCCAGTGAGGTCCTAGGGGCATTTCAGGTTCAATCTTCTGACTCAGGATCATTGTCGTGGGGGTCTGACTGGATGTAGGTGATCGGGATGATTCAGACTGCACATTTGCATCCAGAGCAGCCTCCAATATTAGAATGAGTGTAGGGGCCTGGCAGATTTCTCCTAATCAGGAGGATTTGGGCAACTGTGACAGGCAGAGTTTCCTTGGGGATTGCAGGCACAGTCTGTGGTGTGGCTCCAGAGACGCCATCCTAAAAACATGTGAGCCATGATTTTGGGAGAGAAGTCTGCAAACAAAAAATCGGGTTAGGGTTAGTGGCAAGGTGATCGCAGGCCTAATGTGTAGACATGGAGAGCACCTCGTCAGGAACTCTAATTAGGTTGACTTGAAGATGTTAGCATGGGCTTTTATAGCTGGAATATTTGTCCTGGATGGCCTGGGAATGCAGGTGTGGTCCCAACAGTTCATGGGCTATTTTTCCTCTCTAAGGATTCTGGAGAATTCCAATAGTTTGGTGGATTTTTCGGGGAAGGGAAGAGTGCTGTTTTCCATCTTTGGGGTTCCCCAAAACAGGGATTCCAGAGACTGGCTCTGGTCTTGGGGCCTGGAAAACCCCACCAAGTTTTAGGATTTAGGCCTAGGGGCATATCAGCCCTGCAGTGTGGGATCCTGGTGGTGCAACAGAGAGGGCTGGCTTTAAAGCATGCTCAGGCTGAGGGTCACCATACCTGTTTGTGCCCAGTGCAGCCGTCATGAGTGGGCGTGGCCTCATTGTCCATGCATCTGGCTCCCACTCTGAGGGTTGGACACCTATCCCAACAGCCAGGTTTCCTGACATGGGGAAATAGAAAACACGGGGTTATCTATTGTGTTTCAGGTTCCCCCATTGGCATGGATTCCAGCAAATGTCTGGGGACAAATGCCTAAATACCAAGGATGGGTACAGATGACAGAATTGCACCATAGCCGGTCTCATATGCTGGATATGGGTCCCTCTCTCTGGGTGGCTGACACGACGTTGGGTCTCGGGCTATGTTAGACACAGCACTAGTGACCAGGCAAGCCTATAAATCGGGGTTCTCTCGAGGGCTGAGCTGATTTATTCTAATGTGCTCTTTCTGGGCAGTCTCACCAGGCATTCTTCTTTCTATGGGTAAGGCAGAATGCTGCATTGTGGCTCAATAATTCCCTATCAAGTTGGCTTTGGGACCAGTAGGATGAGGATGGAGTTGTAAAACCAAGCTATGGTTAAATTCAGTGCCAAGTGGAAGGCAGTTCCAATGTGCACTGGCTTATTGGAGATATCCAGCACCTGAGTAAGGGTGGATGTTAGATGTTTGCTCACACTGGAGTTTGTGTCTAAGATGACCAACAAAAGGAGGGGTGGCGTCAAGAGGGAATAGAGGATTTCCCAAGCTGAGGCTTGTGAGATACTCCAAACAGCAAGGTTTTCTTCTACTGGACACGGGGATTCTGGTTTGTTTGCTCCAGTGTCCGCCATGTGGAAAATGTAGGTAGTGGAGCTCTCCTGCATCAATGCCTGGAAAGTACACTTCCATTGACCATTGCAGCTGAGGAACATGGCAGGTCTCTTCTGGTGACTCTGCTGAGAAGTACCAAGGCTTGATTTGACATGGAATCTCTTTCAGAGGGGTCACAATGCTGGTTTATTACCAGGGAGATCTTAGAAAGTGCTGTTGACTAAGGTGACATGCAGGATTCTCCTACCATGAGGGTTTGGCACAGGTCTAAGAGCACGGTTTCCTTTTGGGGACAGGAGATGTTCTGTTGTGGGCTTAGGGACCACACGTTATATCATAAGTTCATATCCCAAAACGGGCCTCTTAGGACAGATGCTTGAAAACCTAATCTAGGGTTCCAATGAGGTCCTAGGGGCATGTCAGGTTCAATCTTCTGACTCAGGAACATTGACTTGAATGTCTGCCTGCATGTAGGTGATTTGGGTGTTTCAGACTGGGCATTGGTATCCAGAGCGGCCTCTAATTTTGGGGTGGGCTCAGGGGCCTTGCAGGTTTCTCCTAATCTGAGGGTTTGGGCAACTGTGATGGACAGATTTTCCTTGGGGATGGCTGGCCCAGTTCTGTGGTGAGGCCCCAGATATCCCATCCTGGAGGACATATGATCCATCGCTTTGGGAGAGAAGTCTGCAAACACAAACTCGGGTTAGGGTTAGCGACAGAGTAATAGCAGGCCCAATGCGTAGACCAGGAAGTCAGCTCATCAGGAACTGTAATTAGGGTGAATCGAAGGTGGTAGCACAGGCTTTTATATCTGGATTGTGTGTCCTGGATTTTCTCTGAATGAAGGTGTGGTTTCAAGGGTCCATTGGTGGGGCCTCGTGCCTAGAAATGGTTAACCCAATAGAACAAAAGTTCTTGGAAACCTCTTCAACTGAGGACCTTCACAGGTGGCAAGCCAGAGTGCCACCATGTCTCCTTGGTGATTGTTAGAAATTGTGAGGTTTGGCTTGTTGCCATTGAAGCTGCTATCTCAAGCTAATAGCTAATAATAGCTAAGCTAATAAGGCTCCTGTGTTTTGTGAATATTGAGTTATGGCCTAAATGTCCAAAGCACGAAGTTCAAGGCTGTTTGATATCTCTGCATGACCAGCTACTCTCAGGCCAAAATAGAAACTAGCACCAGATGTATAAGAGGTGATTCCCTTACTGTGGGTCATAAATCAGAACTCTGCAAAATAAACTTTGGCACTTGCTTGACAGGTTCGCCTGTGTCCCTCCTGTTCTTCATATTCCCTTTCTTCATTATCCTATCCTTCAACCCTGCTCCCTCTTCTGGTGCTTGCCGCCTCAGGTTGCGCCCTAACAGGGATCTGAGGACAAGAGGCATCTCAACTGAGGACTTTGTATTAACTAGGAGAATCCAGGTGGTGTGGAATGACAGGAGTAAAATATGGGGACAGCTCAGTCAACCCAAGAGGGTTATTTTTTGCCATCCCTGCAAGCTCTTCTAAAGGAGAGAGGGTCAACAGTGTCTCACAAGACTCTTCAGGGTTTTTTTGAGGTTGTTAGTGATTTATGTTCCTGGTTTCCTAAGGAAGGGAGTATAGATCTTGAACAATGGCGCCATATGGGTCAAGAAAATAAGAATCAAATTTTTGCTCGCAGTGCTACAGCAGTTCCAGAGGGTACAATGAACCTCTGGTCCCAGATTCAGGACCTTTTGGACCCTAAACATTCTATTGAGTTATTGTCTTTAAAATCTCAATCAGTGGGAGAAGGTGAGGATTTTCTAATGTGCAGTTTAAGCCCTTCTCAGGGCAGAGATTGCATGATGGCGTTGGTGCCATCTCTCCCTTCTTTGGAGGAATTATTCAATAAAAGTCATATATCTGAGAGTCCTCCCAGTGCGGTCACTTTACCGGCCCAATATTAATAACTTCAGGGGGTGATGAAATTGAAAAGATGATGTTTATCTTGATTACGATAATGTCTACCATGTTTCCTCTTCTCCAGCTCTGCTGCACTCCTTTTTAGATACACCATGTAAACAGCTGGTACCGAATAATCCTTTAATGCCACAGTGCACTCATGTTGGGGTTGATACTACTCCCTTTTTAGGGGGTGAATCTAAGATAAAATCGGCCTGTAAAATCCCAGATACTGGATGACAGGCACCAAGTCATAAAGTGAAAGTAAGAGCTAAACGTGCTGCTTTTCCTGTAACTGTGCTGCACAACAAAGTGCACGGCCATTTTCTGTATCGAGATTAACACCATAACAGTGCGCTTTGTATCAAGCACAGCAAAAAGGGAAAGATATTGCAGACTTTTCTTCACTCCCTGTTACTGTCAACCAACAAGGACAAAGAATTTACACAGCTATAAATTTCAAAGTCTTAAAAGAAATTAAAACTGCCCCTGCTCAATATGATCCTACCACTCCTTTTACTTTATCTCTACTTGATAATTTGGGAAGGGAAGCTTTGTGTCCTGGTGATTGGAAGGTCATAGCTCCAGCATGTTTATCAGATAGAGATTTCCTATTATGGAAGGCTGAATTCACTGAAAGAGCTAATGAAATGGCTTTGTATAATAGAAGAACACAGATTCCTATTACTTATGATATGTTAGTAGGATCTGGGCCTTATTATGATGTTGGCACTCAAATAGATTTTCCAGAGATTGCATACACTCAAAGTAATGAATGTGCTCTTAAGGCTTGAAAGAGATTACCTACTACAGGGGCCAAAACTGAGAAATTATCTAAAATTCGACAGGGACATGATGAGCCCTATCAGGACTTTGTGGCCCATTTCTTTTCTTTCTTTTTTTTTTAATTTTTAATTTTGTATAAACACATAATATATTTTTATTCCCACAGGTACCGGTCTGTGAATCGCTAGGTTTACACACTTCACAGCACCCACCAAAGCACATATCCTCCCCAATGTCCATAACCCCACTCCCCATCTCCCAAGCCCCCCTCCCCCCAGCATCCCTCAGTTTGTTTTGTGAGATTAAGAGTCACTTATGGTTTGCCTCCCTCCCAATCCCATCTTGTTTCATTTATTCTTCTTCTACCCCCTTAAGCCCCCATGTTGCATTATCACTTCTTCATATCAGGGAGATCATATGATAGTTGTCTTTCTCTGCTTGACTTATTTCGCTAAGCATGACACCCTCTAGTCCCATCTACGTCGTCGCAAATGACAAGATTTCATTTCTTTTGATGGCTGCATAGTATTCCATTGTGTATATATACCACATCTTCTTTATCCATTCATCTGTTGATGGACATTATATTGGATGGTGAACCTGGGACTATTAGACTCAAACAATTGGCTTATGAAAATGCTAACTCTGCATGTCAGACTGCTATATGCCCTTGGAGAAAAACAGGCACTTTAGAAGATTACATTCGATTGTGGGCTGAAATTGGGCCTTCCTATATTCAAGGAGTTACTATGGCTGTGATATTAAAAGGAATTCCCCCTCAAGAAATGCACTGACTCTTTATTAAATCTAAGGGAGGACAATTTAATAATCAAGCATGTTTTCAGTGTGGCAATTTTAGACATTTTCGTACTCAATGCCCCCAATTATCTAAATGAGTGCAAAGTTTTCTTCGGTTAATTAAAATATAAATGAGTTTTCTCTTTGCTTGCCCAGAGTTATAAATGAAATCTCTTTGGCTCATAAGGCTTCCTTAATATTCTAAGTTACAGATAAACCTTGGGTTGCATTTGGGTAAATGCTGTAATTATTCTAGAGGTTCTATACATTTCCTAAAATTTTAATGTTTTGTTAAGGGTCATCACTTAATATTTAACTATATCTGTTCTGAGTTTTTTAATTTGTAATTGTTTTAGTTCTCTTGAAAGATGAATTCCGCCTTAAAGGATATTCATATGGGGAAAATTTCAGGACAAATACAGGTCTTCGATATGTTAAAATCCTGGGAACTAAAATGGGTAAAAATTTAAAGAAATAGGGGCTACTACATTTGGACTAAACCAGATTTAGTAACATGGAACTAAATAAACTAAAGGATTATAGTGTTGTGTCTTTTAATGTTTTGTCTTATTTTAAACATTACTGGTTCTCTAATGTTTGCTCTTCCAGATTAGGGATTTTTTATTCTTAAGATATTTGTAACTTACAAAATATAAAAATATTTATTTACAAACAAATCAAAACATTCAATAAACATCCCCTATAATTCACAAGAACAAGCCATTGTCAAAAGAGCTAACAGTACCCTTAAATCATATCTCAAAAAATTAAAAGATGGGGAGATCCTACAGGGAACCATGAAATACTCTCCTCATATGCATTTAATTTTAATTCTTTATGTTTTAAATTTTTTGAATGTTGACAATATAGGTCGCACAGCAGCTGAACGCTTTTGGGATCCAGACTTTTCTCCACTTCCTTATGCTAGGTGGAAAGAACCCCTGACAGACACTTGGAAGGATCCTAATCCTGTCCTCCACAGAGGACACGATTTTGTTTGTATTTTTTCACAGGATGAGGAAGTGCCGTGATGGCTCCTGGCAAGATGGGTGCGATTTCTCCCTGATAAAGAGGAAGATAGCCAAACGTCAGCTGAGTGAGTCCAGGAAATGACATGCACGACGTCAAGCAACACCTACTTGGGGCACCGTGAAACGCATTCTTCTTGAGCTGTGGCATTAATAAAATCCTCAGATAAGCCTGTTTCCCCAACCAATTTGTTCTTAGCATTCCTTGCTTTGTTAAATTCTGCCTCAGAGGCTCGCCCTTATTGAGCCTACATATAAGATCTGCCTACTATTCAGGTGGCTACTTGGAGTGACCTGTCTCCAAGGGTCCAGACAAATTTTACTTGGGCTTTTGGAGGCATAAGTGATACTGTCTCACCTGATACTGTTGCTCATGAATTTAATTGGATGGGCCTCAACTTGGGCCCTCCCATTTGTTTTCAGTTTCCCCGAGATCATCAACAGCCAGTATATGGGTGCCTAACTGCTTCTAACTCCTCACATACTTTAAAATACTTAGGTGGTTTCACCATGAGTTATGATGAGGATACAGAGACTTCCATAGCTAAACCAGGAGCTAAGAAGGAACATTGGACCCTGCTGGAGGTACAATAAAAAACTGTGCCCATTCATCCGGTAGTTGGGATGACTCCTTTAGATCATCCTTATTGCATTACTTCTAGTTCCTGGCGCACCAATTCACCTCCTTGGGTAGAATGTTTGCAGAAACATCCATAGGTTCTTACTCCCCATGGTATCACTGACATCTCTATTACTAATTGGTCTAAGAGAAAAAATCTTAACTCCCAAAGGTCTCACACTGCTGGTATTGATTCTCTTAATGTTCATCTTAATGCTATCCCTGGTTGCATGTTTTCTACACCACAGGGTATGTTTCATCCAGAGCTTTGGAAGCTTGTGGCTGCTATGGAACTTGTTATCACAGATGCACCTCTGTCTCCTTATTACCCCGCAAATAAAAAGCTGATCTTATAAGCTTGTATCCCTTGACCCTTCCTATTGGTTGTTGGGGCAGGAATAATAGCAAGATATACAGTTAATGGAGCTATTATGTACAAGCTTCGCTGTCCTTGCTGTATATTGACTAGTTGTTTGCTTGCTTCCGGTTTGCATAGGTCTGATTGGCCTACAATGTTATTTTTAGTTATGCAGCCGCCTTATGTTTTATGTCTGTAGAAGTTACAGGACCTTGATATGCTAACTATGGATATCAGTTTGCTTTGAAATTAGAAAAACAGTTAAAACAAACACGTCGATTTGTTGTGTTACTTATAACAGGTATTGCAGCTTTAGTTTCCGTAATAGCCACAGCTACTGTCTCTTCTTTGGCATTATCTCAGAGTGCTCACACTGCAGAACATGTTAATATTCTGTCTCGAAATATATCTCACACTTTTTCCACTCAGGAAACTATCGATAGAAAGATATTGAGTAGACTAGATGGCCTTGAAGAAACAGTAGAATATTTGGGAAATCAATTATCTTTGTTCCTGACTCAAATGTCATTGATATGTCATGGAGGATATCAACACATATGTTTTATGCCCTTACCCACGGATAACCACTCTTGGGAAAATGTTCAGAGACATTTGCATAGCTTCTGGCATCATACCAATTTGAGCCTGGACCTAGATGAGCTACAATCACAAATTAACACCATGAGACAATCACACTTGGATATTACAGACCCTTCGAATATTGCTGGACAATTCCTGAGAACCCTAAGGGGGTTTAACCCTGGAAACATTTTGTAACATTCCTTATGTCTATTCTGTGGAGTGCTCATTTTAATTGTACTAATTACAATGATATGGTGTTGTATGTGTAATAGGTGGAGCAGGTCGGCTGCTTTGACACAGGCACAAATCTATTTTCTCCATTTAAAACAAAAAGGGGGAAATGTTTGGGACCTTGTGGCTAGAAGGGGTTAGCCCAGTAGAGCAACAGTTCTTCGGAACCTCTTCAACTGAGGACCTTCACAGATGGCAAGCTAGAGTGCCACCTGTGTCTCCCGGGTGATTGATATGAGAACATTGTGAGGTTCGGCTTGTTACCATTGCAACTGCTGTCTCAAGACTAAGTTGATAAGGCTCCTGTGTTTTGTGAATATTGAGTTATGGCCCAAGAGTCCAAACCACAAATGTCAAGGCTGTCTTATATCTCTGCATGGCCAGCTACTCTCAGGCCAAAATAGAAACTAGCACCAGATGTATAGGAAGTGATTCCTTTACTGTGTGGTATAAATCAGAACTCTACAAAATAAACTTTGGCACTTGCTTGACACATTTGCCTTTGTCGCTCCTGTTGCCCACATTCTCTTTCTTCATTCTTCTAACCTTCAACCCTGCTTCTACTTGTTGCACTGGCCGCGACAGTCCATGGGAGATTTTTCCTGTCTAAGAATCCAGGTGGCTCCCTATAGTTGGTGGCATTTTCGGGTAAGGGAAGAGTGCTGTTTTCCATCCTAGGGGTGCCCTAAAACAGGGATTCTAGTGACGGCTCTAGGTCTGGGTGCCTGGAAGATCTCACCAAGGGTTATTATATGGGCCTAGGGACATACCAGGGCTGCAATGCGGGATCCTGGTGGTGTAACTGTGAGGGCTTGTTTAAAAGCATGCTCGGACTGAGGGTCACAATGCCTGTTTGTGCCAAGGGTGATTCTCAGGAGTAGGAGTGGTCTCATTGGCCATGGAGCAGGCTCCCACTCTGAGGGTTGGACACCCATACCAACAGCCAGGTTTTCTGTAATCTGGAAGGAGGAGTTCACTATTGTGCTTCAGGTTCCACCATTGGCAGGATTCCAGTAAAGGACTAGGGACAGACGCCTGAATAACAAGGATGGGTAGAGATGACAGACTTGGGCCATATCTGGCCTCACATGCTGGATATGGGATCCGCTGTCTGGTTGGAGGGCACTAGGTCGGGGCTCATGCTCTTTCAGACACAGCACTAGTGGCCAGGGCATCCTATAAATCAGGGTTCCCTCGAGGGTCGAGCAGATTGATATTCATGAGAGTTTTCTGGGCAGACTCACCAAGCATTTCTTCTTTCTGTAGGGGAGGCAGAATACTCGATGTGGCTTGAGAATTCCCTATCAAGAGGGCTTGGGGACCAGTAGGCTGAGGATGGAATTGTGAACTCAAGGCACGGTTTAATTCAGTGCCAAGCGGAAAGCAGTTCCAATGTGCATTGGCTTATTTGAGATATCCAGCCCGTGAGTAAGGGCGATTCAGATGTTTGCTCACACTGGAGTTTGTGTCTATGATGACCGACAAATGGAGGGGTGGCATCATGATGCCAATGAGGAGTTCCCACGCTGGGGTTGAGAGATACTCCAAACAGCAAGGTTTTCTTCTAATGGACAGGGGCAGTCTGGTTGGTTTGCTCCAGTGTCCTCCATGTGGAAAGTTTAGGTAGCAGAGCATTCCCGCCTGGACGCCTGGAAAGCATACCTCCATTGACCATTGCAGCTGAGTAACAGTGCAGGTTCATTATGGAGGCTCTGTATCCAAGTACCAAGGCCTTGAGATGACATGGAATCTCTTGAAGATGGGATACAATGCTAGTTTATTTCCAGGGAGCTCTTAGAATGTGCTCGTGACTAAGGGGTCATGCAGGATTCTCCCACGTTGAGGGTTTGACACAGGACGAAGAGTAGGGTTTCCTTCTGGGGACAGGAGGTGTTCTGTTGTGTGGCTCAGGGACTACATGTTGTATCATAAGTTGGTATTCCAGAACAGGACTCTGAGGGCAGATGCCCGAAAACCTAATCTAGGGTTCCAATGAGGTCCTAGGTGCCTGTCAGTTTCAATATTCTGACTCAGGACCACTGACGTGGGTGTCTGCCTGGATGTCGGTAATCAGGGTGTTTCAGACACACATTTGTGTTCACAGCGACCTCCAAAATTTGGGTGGTCTCAGGGGCCTTGCAAGTTTCTCCTAATCTGGAGGGTTTGAGCAACTGGGACGGGCACAATTTCAAAAGGGATGGCAGGCACAGTCCTGTGGTGTGGCTCCAGAGAAGCCATCCTGGAGAGCATGTGAGTCATGGTTTTGGGAGAGAAGTCTGCAAACACAAACAGGGGTTAGGTTTAGTGGTGAGGTGATCACAGGCTCAATGCATAAACCTGGAGAGCAGCTCCTCAGGAACTGTAAATAGCATGACTGGAAGGTGGTAGCACATGCTTTTCTCTCTGGATTATGTGTCCATCATGGCCGCGAAATGCTGGTGTGGTCTCCTAGGTCCATGGGAGATTTTTCCTCTCTATGGATCCTGGTTGCTACCCATAGTTTGGTGGATTTTTCAGGGAAGGGAAGAGTGCTGTTTTACATCTTAGGGGTACTCCAGAACAGGGATTCCAGAGAATCCTGGGTTTGGGCATGTGGAAAATTCCAACAAGAGATATGATTTGGGCTGAAGGGTGGACCAGGCCTGCAATGCGTGATACTGGAATTGCAACTGAGAGAGCTTGTTTGAAAGCATGATCAGGCTGTGGGTCACAATGCCTCTTTCTGACCAGTGAGGACCTGATGAGTGACCGTGGTGTCATTGACCATGCTGTTGGCTCCCATTCTGAAGGTTGGACATCCATCCGAACGGCCAGGTTTCCTGCCATGTGGAAATAGGAGTTCTGTATTGTGCTTCAGGTTCCCCCATTGGCAGGGATTCCAGCAAGTTCTGGGTACAGGTGTCTGAATACCAAGGATGCATAGAGATGACAGACTTGGGGCATGGCCGGTCTCACATGCTGCATATGGGTCCCACACTCTGGGTGGCTGACACTAGGTTGGGGCTCAGGCTTTGTCAGACACAGCACTAGTGGTCATGACAGCTTATAAATTGGGGTTCCCTCGGGGCACCTGGGTGGCTCAGTGGGTTGGCCCTCTGTCTTCGGCTCGGGTCATGATCTCGGGGTCCTGGGATCGAGCCCCGTGTGGGGCTTTCTGCTCAGTGGGGAGCCTGCTTCCCCTCTCTATCTCTGCCTGCCTCTCTGACTGCTTCTGATCTCTCTCTCTCTCTCTCTCCGTTAAATAAATAAATAAAATTTTTTTTTAAGAAATGGGGTTCCCTCTAGGGCCAAGCAGATTGATCCTCATGTGGGGTTCTAGGCAGACTCACCAGGCACTTATTTCTATGGGGTAGACAGAATGCAGCGTTGTGGCTCAAGGATTCCCTATCAAGAGGGCTTCAGGACAAGTAGGGAGAGGATGGAATTGGCAAACCAAGCTAAGGTTAAATTCAATGCCCAGAGGAAGGCCATTGCAATGGGCAGTGGCTGTTTCAAGATATCCAGCACCTGAGTAAGGGTGGATCTCAGATATTTGCTCACACTGGATTTTGTGTCTATGATGTCTGAGAAATGGAATGGTTCTTCAGGAGGCCATGGAGGATTTCCCACGTGGAGGCTTGTGAAATGCTCCAAACAGCAAGTCTTCCTTCTACTGGACAGGTGGAGTCTGGTTTGTTTGATCCAGTGTCCCCATGTGGAAAGTTTTGGTAGCAGAACTCTCCCGCATGGATGCCTGGAAAGCACACCTCCGTTGACCATTGCAGCTAAGGAACATGGCAGGTTCTTTCTGGTGGCACTGGGTGAAGTACCAAGGCCTTCAGTTGACATGGAATCTATTGTAGATGGTCAAAATGCTGTTTTTTTTTTGTTTCTGTTTATTGTTTTGTTTTGTTGTTTACCAGGGAGATCTTAGAATGTGCTAGTGGCTAAGGTGTTGTGCAGGATTCTCCTACCCTGAAGGTTTGGCACAGGTCGAAGTGCACGCTTCCCTTTGGGGACATGATATGTTTTGTTGTGTGGTTCAGGGACCACATGTTGTATTAGTTGTTATTCCAGAACAGAACTCTTAGGACAAATGTCTGAAAACCTAATCTAGGGTTCCAATGAGGTCCTAGGGACATGTCAGGTTCAATCTTCTGACTCAGGACTATTGACGTGGCCTTCTGCATGGATGTAGGTGATCAAGGTGTTTCAGACTCCACATTTGCGTCCAGATCGGCGGCCAATATTGCAGTGAGCTCGGGGGCATTACAGGTTTCTCCAAATCTGGATGGTTTGGACAACTTTAATGGGAACAGTTTTGGGGGGGATGGCAGCAACAGTTCTGTGGTGTGGCTGCAGAGACCCCATACTGGAGGGCATGTGACCCATGGGTTTGGGAGAGAAGTCTGCAATTTCAAATTCGTGTGTGAGTTATTGAGAGGTGATCGCAGGCCCAGTGCATAGACCTAAGTGTAGCATGTCAGGAACTCTAATTCGCATGACTGGAAGGCGGTAGTACAAGCTTTTCTATCTGGATTGTGTGTCCAGGATGGCCTCGGTATGCAAGTGTGGTCTCATGGGTCAATGGAAGACTTTTCCTCTCTTAGGTTCCTGGCAGCTCTTGATAGTTTGGTGTCTTTTTCTGGGAAGGGAAGAGTGGTCTGTTAGATCTCAGAGGTTCCCCAAAACAAGGATTACAGAGACGGGCTCCGGTTCTGGGTGCCTGTAAAATCCCACCATGGGTTAGGATTTGGGCCTAGGGGCATATCAGGCTTGCAATGAGGGAACCTTGTGGTGCAACTGAGAGAGCTTGTTTGAAAGCATGCTCAGACTAGGGTCACAATGCCTGTCTGTGCCCAGGGCGACCCTCAGGAGTGGGCGTTGTCTCATTCGCCATGCATCTGGCTCCCACTTTGAGGGTTGAACACCCATCCCAACAGTCAGGAATCCTGCCATGGGGAAGGAGGAGTTCTCTATTGTGGTTCAGGTTGCCCCATTGACAGGGGTTCCAGAAAAGGTCTGGGGACATGTGTCTGAATACCAAGGATGGGTAGAGATGACACACTTGGGCCATGGCCAGTCTCACATGCTGGATATCTGGCCCGATCTCAGGGTGGATGACGCTACGTCATGTTCAGGCTCTCAGACACAGCACTAGTGGCCCGGGCAGCCTATATATCGGGGCTGAACATATTGATCCTCATGTGGGGTCTCTGGGAAGACTCACCAGGCACTTATTCTTTCTATGGGGAAGGAAAATGCTGCCTATTCTCTCTAGAATTCCCTACCAAGAGGACTTGGGGACCAGTCGGGTGAGGATGGAATTGTAAACACAGTATACGATTCATTTCAATACCAAGCAGAAGTCAGTTCCAAAGTGCAGCAGCTGATTCGAGATATCCAGCAACTGAGTTAGGGCGGATGTCAGATGTTTGCTCACACTGGAGTTTTTGTCTATGATGGCTGACAAATGGAGGGGTGGTTACAAGAAGCCATGGAGGACTCCCCACGCTAAGGCTTCTGAGATGCTCCAAAATGCAAGGTTTCTTCTACTGGACAGGGGGATTATGGTTTGTTTGCTCCAGGGTCCCTCATGTCCAAAATTTGAGTAGCAGAGCTCTCTGGCATGGATGCCTGGAAAACACAACTCCTATGATCATTCCAGTTGAGGAACATGGCAGGTTCGTTCTGGTGGCTCTGAGGGGAAGTACCAAGACCTTGGGTTGATATGAACCTCTTGCAAATGGGCAACAATGCTGGCTTGTTACCAGGGAGATCTTAGAATATGCTGGTGGCTAAGGTGCCCGGCAGGATTCTCCTACCCTGAGGGCTTGGCACAGATTGAAGATCACGGTTTCCTTCTGGGGACAGCAGATGTTCTGTTATGTGGCCCAGGGACCAGTATAAGTTGGTATACCAGAAGAGACCCCTGAGAACAGATGCCTGAAAACCTAATCTAGGGTTCTGATGAGGTCCCAGGGGCATGTCAGGTTAATGATCTGACTCAGGACCTTTGACATGGCTGTCTGCCTGGATGTAGGTGATCAGCGTGTTTCACCTGCGCATTTGTGTCCAGAGTGGCTGCTAATATTGGGGAGAGCTCAGGGGTCTTGCAGGTTTCGCCTAATCTGGATGGTTTGGGCAATTCTGACAGTCACATTTTCTTGGAGATGTCTGGCACAGTCCTGTGTTGTGGCTCTGGAGATCCCATCCTGGAAGGCATGTGAGCCATGGTTTTGGGAAAGAAGTCTGCAAACACAAATTTGGGTTAGTGTTAGTGGCGAGGTGATCACAGGCCCAATGCATAGACCTGGAGGGGAGCTTGTCAGGAACTGTAATTAGGGTTACTGGAAAGTGATAGCACTGGATTTTATATCTGGTTTGTGTGTCCAGGATGGCCTTGGAATGCAGGTGAGGTGTCTTGGGTCCATGGGATATTTTTCCTATTTAAGAATAATGGAGGCTCCCATAGATTGGTGGCTTTTTCAGGGAGGGAAGAGTGCTGTTTTCCATCCTAGGGGTGCCCCAAAACAGGGATTCCAGAGATGGGCTCTGAATCTTGGAGCCTGGAAAATCCCACCAAGGATTAGGATTTGGTCCAAGGGGCGTACCAGGCCTGCAATGCAGGATACTTATAGTGCAACTAAGAGGGCTTGTTTGAAAGCATGCTCAGGCTGAGGTTCACAATGTTTGTTTGTGCCCAGGGCGGCCCTCAGGAGTTGGCATGGTATCATTGGCCATGCAGCTGGCTCCCACTCTGATGGTTGGACACCCATCCCAACAGCCAGGTTTCCTGCCATGGGGCAGGAGGAGTTCTCTATTGTGCTTCAGGATCTACCATTGGCCGGGATTCCAACAAATATCTGGGGCAAGGTGCCTGAACACCAACAATGGATAGTGATGACGTACTTGGGCCATGTCCAGTCTCACATGCTGTATATTGGGCCCGCTGTCTGGGTGGCCAACAGTAGGTCGGGGCTCAGATTCTATCAGACACAGCACTCATGGCGAGGGCAGCCTATAAATTGGGGTTTCCTAGAGGGCAGAGAAGATTGATCCTCATGTGGGGTTTCTGAGCAGACTCACCAGGCACTTCTTCTTTCTATGGGGAAGGCATAATGCTGCCTTTTGGCTTCAGAATTCTCTATCAAGAGGGCTTGGGGACCAGTATGGTGACGATGGAACTGTAAATACAAGCTACGGTTCTATTCAGTGCCAAGTGGAAGACAGTTCCAATGTGTAGTGATTTATTCGAGATATACAGCACCCGAGTAAGGGCAGATGTCAGATGTTTGCTCACACTGGAGTTTGTATCTATTATGACTGACAAATGAAGGGGTAGAGTCAAGTGGCCATGGGGAATTTCCCACGCCTAGGATTGTGAGATGCTCCAAAGAGCAAGTTTTCATCTAGTGGACAGGTGGACTCTGGTTTGTTTGCTCCAGGTACCCCCATGTGGAAAATTTGGTTATCAGAGCACTCCCGCATGAATGCCTGAAAAGCAAACCTCCACTGAGCATTGTAGCTGAGGAACATGGCAGGGTCGTTCTGGTGTCTGGGGGAAGGACCAAAGCCTTGAGTTGACATGAAATCTCATGGGCCACAATGCTGGTTTGTTACCAGGGATATCTTAGAATGTGCTGGTGGCTAAGGTGCCGTGCAGTATTCTCCTACCCTGAGGGTTTGGCACAGGTCAAAGAGTATGGTGCCTTTCTGGGGACAGTAGATTTTCTGTTGTGTGGCTCAGAGACCACATGTTGTATCATAAATTGGCATTCCAGAACAGGCCTCTGAGGACAGATGCCTGAAAAACTAATCTAGGGTTCCAGTGGGGTCCTAGAGGCATGGTAGGTTCAATCTTCTGACTCAGGAACATTGACGTCGGCTCCCACTTTGAGGTTGGGACCCACTTCCTAATAGCCAGGTTTCCTGCCATGGAGAAGGAGGAGTTCTCTATTGTGCTTCAGGTTTCCCCATTAGCATGGATTCCAGTACAGGTCTGGGGACAGGTGCCTGAATACCAAGGATGGGTAGAGATGATGGACTTGGGCCATGCCCCTCCCACATTCTAGATATGGGGCCCGCTTTTTGGGTGGCTGACACTAGGTCGGGGCTCAGACTCTGTGAGACACAGCACTAGTGGCCAGGACAGCCTAAACATCGGAGTTCCCTAGAGGGCTGAGTGGATTGATCCTCATGTGGGGTTTCTGGGGAGACTCACAAAGCACTCTGAGACAGATCAGGGCCCAAGTCCTTCATCTCATGCTTTCAAACAAGCCCTCTCAATTGCACCACGAGGATCCTGCATTGTAAGACTGGTATGCCCCTAGGCCCAAATCCTAACCTTTGGTGGGATTTCCAGGCACCCAAACCCAGAGCCTGTCTCTTGAATTTCTGTTTTGGGGCATCCCTAAGATGTCTAACTGCACTCATTCTTTCCCAGCAAAAGCCACCAAACTATAAGGAGTCACCTGGATCCTTAGAGAGGAAAAATCTCCCGTGAAGCTGGGAGACCACACCTGCATTCTGAGGCCAACCTGGACACACATTCCAGATAGCAAAGCCTGTGCTTCTGCTTTCTAGTCACACTAGTTACAGTTTCTGAAGAGCTTAATTCAAGGTCTATGCATTGGGAATGCGATCACCTTGCAATTAACCCTGACCCGAGTTTGTGTTTGCAGACTTTTCTCCAAAAACCATGGCTCATATGCCCTTCAGGTTGGTGTCTCTGCATCCACACCACAGGACTGTGCCTGACATCCATAGGAAACTGTGCCCTTCACTTTTTCCCAAACCCTCCAGATTAGGAGAAACCTGCAAGCCCAATGAGCCCACCACAATATTTGTGGCCGCACTGGGTGTAAATGAGCAGTCTGAAACACCCTGATCACCTCCATCCAGGCTGACAGCCAACTCAATGGACCTTAGTCAGAAGATTGAACATGATATGCCCCTAGGACCTCATTGGAACCCTAGATTAGGTTTTCAGGCATCTGTCTTCAGGTGCCTGTTTTGAAATACCAACTTATGGTACAACATGTAGCCCCTGAGCAATACAACAGAACATCACCTGTCCCCAGAAGGAAACCGTGCTCTTGGACCTGTGTCAAACCATCATAGTAGATTAATCCGGCACGGCCGCTTAGCCACCAGAACATTCTAAAATCTCCCTGGTAACAAACCAGCATTGTGGCCCGTCTTCATGAGACTCCATGTCAAATCAAGGCCTTGGTACTCCGCCCCAGAGCCACCAGAACAAACCTGCCATGTTCCTCCGGGCAATGGACAATGGAGGTGTACTTTCCAAGCATCCATTCGGGAGTGCTCTGCTACCTAAACTTTCCACATGTTTCCACAGCAAACAAACCAGACTCCCCCTGTCCGTTAGAAGAAAACCTTGCTTTTTGTAGCATATCACAAGCCCCAGCGTGGGAAATCCTCCATGGCCTGTTGAAACCACCCCACCATTTGTCGGTGAACATAGACACAAAGTCCAGCGTGAGCAAACATCTGAGCTCTGCCCTTACTCAGATGCCAGATATTCAAATCAGCCTCTGCACACTGGAGCTGCCTTCTGCTTGGCACTGGATATAACCATAGCTTGGGTTTACAATTACATTCTCACCCTACTGGTCCCCAAACACTCTTGATAGGGACTTCTGGAGCCACAATGTGGCATTCTGCCTTCCCCATAGAAAGAAGGTGGTCCTGGTGAGTCTGCCCAGAAACCCCACATGAGGATCAATCTGCACGGACTTTGAGAGAACCCCAATTTATAGGCTGCCTTGGCCACAAGTGCTGTCTGACAGAGCCTGAGTCCCAACCTAGTGTCAGCCTCCCAGAGAGCAGGCCCCATATCCAGCATATGAGACCGGACATGGCTCTGGTCCATGATTTCTAACCACCCTTAGTATTCATGCATCTGTCCCCAGACCTTTTCTGGAATCCCAGCCAATGGGGGATCCTGAAGCACAGTAGAGAACTCCTCTTTCTCCATGGCAGGTATCCTAGCTGTTGGGATGGGTGTCCAACCCACAGAGTGGGAACGAGTTGCAAGGCCAATGAGAACATGCCCAATCCTGAGGGCCGCCCTGGGCAAAAACATGCATTGTGCCCCTCTGCCTGAGCATGATTTCAAACAAGACCTCTCAGTTGCACCAACAGGATCCCGCATTGCATGCCTGTTATGGACCTAGGCCCAAATAGTAACCCTTGGTGGGATTTTCCAGGGGCCTTAACCCAGAGCCCGTCTCTGGAATCCCTGTTTTGGGACACCCTTAAATGGGAAACAGCACTCTTCCCTTCCCGAGAAACCAACCAAACTATGGGGAGCTGGCAGGATCCTTAGAGCGGAAAAATCTCCCATGGAGCCAGGATAACACACCTGCATTCCTAGGCCATCCTGGACTCACAATCCAGTTAGAAAAGACTGTGCTACCTACTCACCTTAATTACAGTTCTTGACAAGCTGCTCCACAGGTCTATGAATTGGGCCAGCAATCACCTTGCCACTAACCCAAACCCGCATTTGTGTCTTCAGACTTCTCTCCCAAAACCATGGGTCACATGTCTTCCAGGATGGGGTCTCAAGTGCCATACCACAGGACTGTGCTTGCCATCCTCAAGGAAGCTGTGTCCATCACAGTTGCCCAAACTTTCCAGATTAGGAGACTCCTGCAGGGCCCCTAAACCCACCCCAATATTGGAGGTTGTTCTGGACGCAAATGTGCACTCTGAAACAACCTGATCACTTACATCGAGGCAGTCAGCCAAGTCAAAGTTTCTGAGTCAAAACATTGAACCTGACAAGCCCATAAGACCTCACTAGAACCCTAGATTTGGTTTTCAGTCATTTGGCCACAGATGTCTGTACTGGAATACCACCTTGTGATAAAACATGTGATACCTGAGCCACACAACAGAACATTTCCTGTCCCCCCGAAGGAAACGGGGATCTTTGACCTATGCCAAACCCTCATAGTAGGAGAATCCTGCACGGGACAGTAGCCACCAGGATATTCTAAGATCTTCCTGGTAACAAAAGAGCATTGTCATCCAACTTCAAGAGATTCCATGTAAACTGAATGCCGTGGTATTTCCCCCCAGAGCCACCAGAATGAACCAGTCATGTTCCTTAGCTGCAATGGTTAATGGAGGTGTGCTTTCTAGGCATTCCTGCGGGAGAGCTCTTCTACCCAATCTTTCCACATGGTGGAACCTGGTGCAAACAAACCAGACTCCAACTGTCCAGTAGAAGGAAACCATGCTGTTGGAGCATCTCACAAGCCTCAGTTTGGGAAATCCTCCATGGCCTCTTGACGCCACCCCTCCATTTATCGGTCATCTTAGACACAAACTCCAGTGGGAGGAAATATCTGACATCCGCCCTTACTCAGGTACTGGATATCTCGAATAAGACATGGACATTGGAACTTCATTCTGCTTGTACTGAGTTGAACCATAGCATTGTTTACAATTCCATACTCATCTACTGGTCCCCAAAGACTATTGATTAGGAATTCTAAAGCCATATGCAGAATTCTGCCTTCCCCATAGGAAGAAGACGTGCCTGGTGAGACTGCCCAGAAACCCCACATGAGGATCAATCTGCTCCACTTTCAAGAGAACCCCAATTTAGAGGCTGCTTTGGACACTAGTGCTGTGTTTCACAGACTCTGAGTCCCAGTCTAGTGTCAACCACCCAGAGAACCAAACCCATATCTAGCATGTGGGACTGGCCATGACCCTACTCCATTATCACTACCCATCCTTGGTATTCAGGAATCTGTCCCAGACCTTTGTTGGAATCCATGCCAAAGGGGGAACCTGAAGCACAATAGAGAACTCCTTCTTCCCCGAGGGAGGAAGATATGGCTGTTGGGATGGGTGTCCAACCATCAAAGCGGGAGCCAGCTGCAAGGCCAATTTGAACACGCCCACTCCTGAGAGCTGCCCTGGGCACAAACAGGAATTGTGACCTTCAACCTGAGCATGCTTTCAAAAAAGACCTCTCAGTTGCACCACCAGAATCCCGCATTCACACCTGGTATGCCCTTAGGCCCAAATACTATCCCTTGGTGGGATTTTCCAGGTGCCCAGACTCAGAGCCTGTCTCTGGAATCCCTGTATTGGTGCACCCCTAAGATGGAAAACAGCGCTCTTCCCTTCTTCGAGAAAGCCACCAAGCTATAAAGAGCCACCAGGATCCTTAGAGAGGAATTGTGTCCCATGGACCCATGACACCACAACTGCATTCTGAGGCAATCCTGGACACACAATCCAGATAGAAAAGACTGTGCTTCTACCTCCCAGTCAACCTAGTTACATTTCCTAAAGAGCTTCCCTCCAGGACTAGCATTGGGACTGTGATAACCACACCACTAACCCTAATCTAAATTTTTCTTTACTTACTTCTCTCCCAAAACTATTTCTCACATACCCCCCAGGATAGGGTCTCCGGATCCACACCACAGGGCTATGATGACATTCACAAGGAAACTGTGCCCATCAGAGTTTCCCAAAACTTTCATATTAGGAGAAACCTGCAAGGTCCCTGAGCCCACCCCAATATTGCCGGCTGCTCTGGATGCAAATGCACAATCTGAAACACCCTGATCACCTACATCCAGGCAGACAGCCAAGTCAATGGTCCTGAGTCAGACGATTGAAGCTGAGATGCCCCTAGGAACTATTGGAACCCTAGTTTAGGTTTCAGGCATCTGTCTTCAGATCTGGAAAACCAGCTTATGATACAATAAGTGTTCCCTGAGTACACAACAGAACATCTCCTGTCTCCAGAAGGAAACCGTGCTCTTTGACCTTTGCCACACCCTCAGGGTAGGAGAATCCTGCATGTCACCTTAGCCACCAGCACATTCTAAGAACTCCGTGGTAATAAACCAGCATTGTGGCACATATGCAAGAGATCCCATGTCAACTCAAGGCCTTGGTACTTAGTTCCAGAGGCTTCAGAAAAATCCTGCCTTGTTCCTCAGCTGCAATGGTCAATGGAAGTGTGCTTTCCAGGCATCCCTGAGAGAGATCTCTGCTATGAAAACTTTCCACATGGGGGACCCGGGAGCAAACCAACCAGGCTCCACCTGTCCAGTGGAAGGAAACCTTGCTGTTTGGAGCATCTCACAAGAATCAGCGTGGGAAATCCTCCAATGGCCTCTTGACGTCACCCCTCCATTTATTGGTCATCATAGACACAAACTTCAGTGTGAGCAAACATCTGCCACCGGCCCTTACTCAGGTGCTGGTTATCTTGACAAGCTGCTGCATAATGGAACTGCATTCCGCTTAGCACTGAATTGAACCTTAGCTTGTGTTTAGAGTTAAATCCTCACCCTACTGGTCCCCAAGCCCTCTTGATAGGAAATGCTGGAACCACAACACAGCATTCTGCCTTCCTCACAGAAAGAAGAAGATCCTGTTGAGTAGGGCCTGGAACCCCACATGACAATCAATCTGCTCGGCCTTCAAGGGAACCTAATGTATAGGCTGCCCTGGCCACTATTGCAGTGTCTGACAGAGTCTGAGCTCCGAACTAGTGTCACGAATCAAGAGAGCGGGCAACATATCTAGGCTGTGGGACCGGCCATGGCCCAAGTCGGTCAGCTCTACACATCCTTGGTAATCAGGCACCTCTTCCCAGACATTGCAGGAATCCCTGCCAATGGGGCAACCTGAGGCCCAATAGAGAACTCCTTCTTCCCCATGGCCGGAAACCTGGCAGTTGGGATGGGTGTCCAACCTTCAAAGTGGGAGCCAGCTGCATGGCCAATGAGACCACACCCACTCCTCAGTGCCACCCTGGAAACAAACAGGCATTGTGACACTCAGCCTGAGCATGCTGTCAAACAAGCCTTCTCAGTTGCACCACCAGGTTCCTGCATTGTAGGCCTGGTATGCCCCAAGGCCCAAATCCTAACCCTTCATGGGATTTTCCAGGCACCCATACCCAGAGCCTGTCTCTGGAATCCTTGTTTTGAGGGACCCCTTAGATGGAAACAACACACTTCCCTTCCCCAGAAAAGCCACCAAATTATGGGGAGCCGCCAGGACCCTTAGAGCGAAAAAGTATCCCACGGACCCTTGAGACCACACCTGCATTCCAAGGCCGTCCTGAATGTACAGTACAGATAGAAAAGCCTGTGCTACTGCCTTCCAGTCACCCTACTTACAGTTCCGGACGAGCTACCTTCTAGATCTACTCAATGGACCTGTGATCACCTAGCCACTAATCTTAACCCGAATTTGTGTTTGCACTTCTCTGCCAAAACCACGGCTCAAATGCACCCCAGGATGGGTTCTTTGGCCACACCACAGGACTCTGGCTGCCATCCCAAAGGAAACTGTGCCTGCCACAGTTGCCCAAACCTTCCAGTTTAGGAGAAATCTGCAATGACTTGGAGCCTATGACAATATTGGTGGCAAGTCTTGAAGCAAATGCGCAGTCTGAAACAACCTGATCACCTACATCCAGGCAGACACCCAAGTCAATGGTCCTGAGTCAAAAGATTGAACTTGACATGCCCCTAGAACTGGATTGGGACCCTACATTAGGTTTTCAGTCATCTGTCCTCAGATGCCTGTTCTGGAATAAGAACTTATATTTCAGCATGTATTCCCTGGGTCACACAACAGAACATCTCCTGTCCCCAGAAGGAAACCGTGCTCTTCGACACGTGACAAACCATCAGGGTAGGAGAATCCTGCATGGCACCTTAGCCACCAGCACATTTTAATATTTCCCTGGTAACAAACCAGCATTGTGGCCCATCTGCAAGAGATTCCATGTCATCCTAAGGGCTGGTCCTTACCGCAGGGCGACCAGAACACACCTGCCATGTTCCTCAGCTACAATGGTCAATGGAGGCGTGCTTTCCAGGCATCCATGTGGCAGAGATCTGCTACTGAAACTTTCCTCATGGGGGACCCTGGAGCCAAAAAACAAGACGCCACCTTTGCAGAAGAAGGAAACCTTGCTCTTTGGAGCATCTCACAAGCCTCAGCATGGGAAATCGTCCAAGGCCTCTTGACGAGAACTCTCCATTTGTCGGTCATCATAGACACAAACACCAGTGTGAGCAAACATTTGATTCTGCCTTATTCAGGTACTGGATATCTCGAATAAGCCGCTGCACTATGGAACTGCCTTCCGCTTAGCACTGAATTGAATCATAGCTTGTGTTTACAATTCCATCCTCACCCTACTGATCCCCAAACCAACTTGATAGGGAATTCTGGAGCGAAAATGCAGAATTCTGCATTCCTTATAGAAAAGGAATGGGTGGCTCAGTTGGTTGGACGACTGCCTTCGGCTCAGGGCATGATCCTGGAGTACCGGGATCGAGTCCCGCATCAGGCTCCCAGCTCCATGGGGAGTCTGCTTCGCTCTCTGACCTCCTCGCTCGTGCTCTCTCTCACTGTCTCTCTCTCTCAGATGAATAAATAAAATCTTAAAAAAAAAAAAGAAAAGAAAAAGGAAGAGCCTGTTGAGTATGGCCAGTAACCCAACATGAGGATCAATCTGCTCGGTCCACGAGGGAACCCAATTTATAGGCTGCCCTGGTCACTAGTGTTAACTAGAGCCTGAGACCCGACCTAGTGTCAACCACCCAGAGAGCAGGCCCCATATGTAGCATGTGGAACTGGCCATGGCCCACATCCGGCATCTCTAACCATCCTTGGTATTCAGGCACCTGTCCCCAGACGATTGCTGGAATCCCTGCCAAGGGTGGAAGCTGAGCCCAATAGAGACCTCCTTCCTCATGGCAGGACACAAAAGAACATCCCCTGACCCGAGAAGGAAACCATGCTCTTCGACCTTTTCCACACCCTCAGGGTAGTAGAATCCTGAATGGCACCTTAGCCACCAGCATATTCTAAGAACTCCGTGGTAACAAACCAGCATTGAGGCCATCTGCAAGAGATTCCATGTCAACTCAAGGCCTTTGTACTTTGCTCCAGAGCCTTCAGAATAATCCTGCCTTGTTCCTCAGCTGCATTAGTCAATGGAGGTGTGCTTCCCAGGAATCACTGAGAGAGAGCTCTGCTACCCAAACTTTCCACATGGGGGACCCTGGAGCAAACCAACCAGGCTCCAATGTCCAGTGGAAGGAAACCATGCTTTTTGGAGCATCTCACAAGCGTCAGCGTGGGAAATCTTCCAATGGCCTCTTGATGCCACCCCTCCCTTTGTCGGTCATCATAGACACAAACTCCAGTGTGAGCAAACATCTGCCATCGGCCCTTACTCAGGTGCTGGATATCTTGACTAAGCCGCTGCACAATGGAACTGCATTCCGCTTGATACTGAATTCAATCGTAGCTGGTGTTGACAATTCCATCCTCCCCTACTGGTCCCCAAGCCCTCTTGATAGGAAATGCTGGAGCCACAATGCAGCATTCTGCCTTCCTCATAGAAAGATTAAGATCCTGTTGAGTAGGGCCTGAAATGGCACATGAGGATCAATCTGCTCGGCCCTTGAGGGAACCCAATGTATAGGCTTCCCTGGCCACTAGTGCTGTGTCTGACAGAGTCTGAGCCCCGACCTAATGTCCCTTATCCAGAGAGCGGGCAACATATCTAGCATGTGGGACTGGCCATGGTCCAAGTCTGTCATCTCTAAACATCCTGGGTATTCAGGCTCCTGTCCCTAGATCATTGCTGGAATCCATGCCAATGGGGAACCTAAGGCCCAATAGAGAACTCCTCCTTCCCCATGGCAGGAAACCTAGCATTTGGGATGGGTGTCCAGCTCTCAATGTGGGAGCCAGCTGCATGGCCGATGAGACCACACCGACTCCTCAGGGACGCCCTGGGCACAAAAACGCATTGTGACCATAGCTTGAGCATGCTTTCAAACAAGCCTTCTCAGTTGCACCAACAGGTTCCTGCATTGTAGGCCTGGTACGCCCCAAGGCCCAAATTTTAACCTTTCATGGGTTTTTCCAGGCGACCAGACCCGGAACCCGTCTCTGGAATCCCTGTTGTGGGGCACCCCTTAGATGGAAACAGCACTCTTCCCTTCATCTAAAAAGCCACCAAACTGTGGGGAGCTGCCAGGATCCTTAGAGTAGAAAAGTATCCCATGGACCCATGAGACCACACCTGCATTCCGAGGCCATCCTGGATGCACAGTACAGATAGAAAATCCTGTGCTACCGCCTTCCAGTCACCCTAATTACAGTTCCTGACGAGATACCTTCTAGATCTACTCATTGGGCCTGTGATCACCTCACCACTAATCCTAATCCGAATTTGCAGTTGCACTTCTCTGCCAAAACCATGGCTCCCATGCTCTTGAGGATGGGCTCTTCAGCCACACCACAGGACTCTGGCTGCCATCCCGAAGGAAACTGTGCCCACCACAGTTGCCCAGACCTTCCAGTTTAGGAGAAACCTGCAAGGCCTCCAAGCCTACGCCAATATGGGTGGCTCATCGTGACACAAATAGGCAGTCTGAAACAACCTGATCACCTACATCCAGGCAGACACCCAAGACAATGGTCCTGAGTTCAAAGATTTAAACTGACATGTCCCTAGGACCGCATTGGAACCCACATTAGGTTTTTAGGCATATGTCCTCAGATGCCTGTTCTGGAATAAGAACTTTTATTTCAGCATGTGTTCCCTGGACCACACAACAGAACTTCTCCTGTCCACAGAAGGAAACCATGCTCTTCGACACGTGACAAACCATCAGGGAAGGAGAATCCTGCATGGCACCTTAGCCACCAGCACCTTCTAAGATCTCCCTGGTAACAAACCAGCATTGTGGCCCATCTGCAAGAGATTCCATGTCATCCTAAGGGGTTGGTTCTTCGCCCAGGGCCACCAGAACAAACCTGCCATGTTCCTCAGCTGCAATGGTCGATGGAGGTGTGCTTCCAGGCATCCATGTGGCAGAGATCTACTACCCAACCTTTCCTTATGGGGGATCCTGGAGCAAAAAAATGAGACTCACCTTTCAGAAGAAGGAAACCTTGCTGTTTGGAGCATCTCACAAGCCTCAGCATGGGAAATCATCCACGGCCTCTTGACGCCACCCCTCCATTTGTCTGTCATCATAGACACAAACACCAGTGTGAGCAACCACCTGATTCTGCCTTACTCAGGTACTAGATATCTCGAATAAGCCACTGCACATTGGAACTGCCTTTCGCTTGGCACTGTATTGAACCGTAGCTTGTGTTTACAATACCATACTCACCCTACTGGTCCCCAAAACCACTTGATAGGAAATTCTGGAGCCAAAATGCAGCATTCTGCCTTCCCCATAGAAGGAAGAAAAGCCTGGTGCATATGGCCAGAAACCTCACATACGGTTCAATCTACTCAGTCCTCGAGGGAACCCCAATTTATACGGTGCCCTGGTCTCTAGTGCCACTAGAGCCTGAGTCATGACCTAGTGTCAGCCACCCAGAGAGCAGGGCCCATATGGAGCATGTAGGAATAGCCATGGCCCATGACCGGCGTCTCTACCCATTCTTGGTATTCAGGTACCTGTCCCCAGACCATTGCTGGAATCCCTGACAAGGGTGGAACCTGAGCCCAATAGAGACCTTCTTCCTCATGGCAGGAAACCTGGCTGGCTGCTTGTATGGGAGTCCAACCCTCAAAGTGGAAGCCAGCTGCATAGCCAGTGAGAACATGCCCACTCCTGAGGGCCGCCCTGGGCACAACAGGCATAGTGACCTTCAGCCTGAGCATGCTTTCAAAAAAGACCTTTCAGTTGCACCACCAGAATCCGGCATTGCAGGCCTGATATGCCCCTAGGCCCAAATACTATACCTTGGTGGGATTTTCCAGGCGCCCAGACTCAGAGCCCATCTCTGGCATTCCTGTATTGGGACACTCCTAAGATGGAAAAAAGCACTCTTCCCTTCCCCCAAAAAGCCACCAAACTATGGAGAGCCACCAGGATCCTTAGAGAGGAAATGTGTCCCCTGGACTCATGAGACCACACCTGCATTCTGAGGCCATCCTGGACACACAATCCAGATAGAAAAGACTGTGCTACATCCTTCCAGTCACCCTAATTACATTTCCTGAGGAACTGCCCTCCAGGACTACACATTGGGCCAGCGATCACCACACCACTAACCCAAATCCCAATTTTTGTTTACAGACTTCCCTCCCAAAACCACGGCTCACATGCCCTCCAGGATAGGGTCTCCAGATCTACACCACAGGACTGTGATGACATCCACAAGGAAACTGTGCCCTTCAGAGTTGCCCAAATCTTCCAAATTAGGAGAAACCTGCAAGGCCCCTGAGCCCACCCCAATACAGTAGGCTGCTCTAGACACAAATGTGCAGTCTAAAACTCCCTGATCACGTACATCCAGGCAGACAGCCAAGTCAAAGGTCCTGAGTCAGACGATTGAAGCTGACATGCCCCTAAGACCTCATTGGGACCCTAGTTTAGGTTTTCAGGCATCTGTCTTCAGGTGCCTGTTCTGGAATATCAACTTATGATACAACATGTGTTCCCTGAGCCACACAAAAGAACATCTCTTGTCACAGGAAGGAAACCATGCAATTCGAACTTTGTCAGACGTCAGGGTAGGAGAATCCTGAATGGCACCTTAGCCACCAGCACATTCTAAGAACTCCATGGTAACAGACCAACATTGTGGCCCATCTGCAAGAGATTCCATGACAACTCAAGGCCTTGGTACTTCACTCTAGAGCCTTCAGAACGATCCTGCCTTGTTCCTCAGCTACAATGGTTAATGGAGGTATGCTTTCCAGGCATCCCTGAGAGAGAGCTCTGCTACCCAAACTTTCCACATGGGGGACCCTGGAGCAAACCAACCAGGCTGCAATGTCCAGTGGAAGGAAACCTTGCTGTTTGGAGCATCTCACAAGCATCCGCGTGGGAAATCTTCCAATGGCCTCTTGGTGCCACCCCTCCCTTTGTTGGTCATCATAGACAAAAACTCCAGTGTGAGCAAACATCTGCCATCGGCCCTTACTCAGGTGCTGGATATCTTGGCTAAGCCGCTGCACAATGGAACTGCATTCTGCTTGGCACTGAACTGAACCGTAGCTGGTGTTTACAATTCCATCCACACCCTACTGGTCTCCTAGCCCTCTTGATAGGGAATGCTGGAGCCACAATGCAGCATTCTGCCTTCCTCATAGAAAGATTAAGATCCTGTTGAGTAGGGCCTGAAACGGCACATGAGAATCAATCTGCTCGACCCTCGAAGGAAACCAATGTATAGGCTTCCCTGGCCACTAGTGCTGTGTCTGACAGAGTCTGAGCCCCGACCAAGCGTCACCCATCCAGAGAGCAGGCAACATATCTAGCATGTGCCTGGCCATCGCCCAATTCCATATCTGCACATCCTTAGTATTCAGGCACCTGTCCCTAGACCATTGCTGGAATCCCTGCAAATTGGGCAACCTGAGACCCAATAGAGAATTCCTCCTTCCCCATGGCAGGAAACATGGCAATCGGGATGGGTGTCCAACCCTCAAAGTGGGAACGAGCTTCATGGCCAATGAGACCACCTCCACTCCTCAGGGCCGCCCTGGGCACAAATACGTACTGTGACCGTCAGCCTGAGCATGCTTACAAACAAACCTTCTCAGTTGTACCACCATGTTTCTGCATTGTAGGCCTGGTACTCCCCAAGGCCCAAATTTTAACCCTTCATTTGATTTTCCAGGTGCCCAGACCCAGAGCCCGTCTCTGGAATCCCTGTTATGGGGCACCCCTTAGATGGAAACAGCACTCTTCCCTTCCTCTAAAAAGCCACCAAACTGTGAGAAGCCGCCAGGATCCATAGAGTGAAAAAGTATCCCATGGACCCATGAGACCACACCTGCATTCCGAGGCCATCCTGGACGCACAGTACAGATAGAAAATCCTGTGCTACCGCCTTCCAGTCACCCTAATTACAGTTCCTGACGAGATACCTTCTAGATCTACTCATTGGGCCTGTGATCACCTCACCACTAATCCTAATCCGAATTTGCAGTTGCACTTCTCTGCCAAAACCATGGCTCCCATGCTCTTGAGGATGGGCTCTTCAGCCACACCACAGGACTCTGGCTGCCATCCGAAGGAAACTGTGCCCACCACAGTTGCCCAGACCTTCCAGTTTAGGAGAAACCTACAAGGCCCCTGAGCCTACACCAATATTGGCGTCCCATTGTGACGCAAATAGGCAGTCTGAAACAACCTGATCACCTACATGCAGATAGATCCAAGTCAATGGTCCTGAGTCAAAAGATTGAAGTTGACATGCCCTGTGGTCCACATTGGAACCCTACATTAGGTTTTCAGACATCTTTCCTCAGAGGCCTGTTCTGGAATAAGAATTTATATTTTAGCATGTGTTCCCTGGACCACACAACAGAACTTCTCCTGTCCCCAGAATGAAACCGTGCTCTTCGACTTGTCTCAAACCCTCAGGGTAGGAGAATCCTACATGGTATCTTAGCCTCCAGCACCTTCTAAGATCTCCCTGGTAACAAACCAGCATTTTGGCCCATCTGCAAGAGATTACATGTCAACTCAAGGCCTTGGTCCTTTGCCCCAGGGCCACCAGAACAAACCTGCCATGTTCCTCATCTGCAATTGTCAATGAAGGTGTGCTTTCCAGGCATCCATGTAGCAGAGGTCTGTTACCCAAACTTTCATCATGGGGGATCCTGGAGCAAAAAAAAAAAAAAGACTCCACTCTTGCAGTAGAAGGAAACCTTGCTGTTTGGAGCATCTCACAAGCCTCAGCATGGGAAATCATCCATGGTCTCTTGACGCGAACCCTCCATTTGTCTCTCATAGACACAAACACCAGTGTGAGAAACCACCTGATTCTGCCTTACTCAGGTATTGGATATCTCGAATATACCACTGCACATTTGAACTGCCTTCTGCCTGGTACTGAATTGAACTGTAGCTTGTGTTTACTATTCTATTTTCACCCTACTGGTCCCCAAACCCACTTGATTAGGAATTCTGGCGCCAAAATGCAGCATTCTGCCTTCCCCATAGAAGGAAGAAGAACCTGGTGTGTATGGCCAGAAACCACACATGAGGTTCAATCTGCTCAGTCCTCGCTGGAACCCCAATTTATAGGCTGTCCCGGTCACCAGTGCCACTAGAGCCTGAGTCCTGACTTAGTGTCAGCCACCCAGAGAGCCGGCCCCATATTTAGCAAGTGGGACTGGCCATGGCCCAAGATTGGCATCTCTATCCATCCTTGGTGTTCAGGCACTGTCCCCAGACCATTGCTGGAATGCCTGCCAAGGGTGGAACCTGAACCCACTAGAGACCTCCTTCCACATGGCAGGAAACCTGGTTGGCTGCTTGGATGTGTGTCCAACCCTTAAAGTGGGAGCCAGCTGCATAGACAATGAGACTACACCCTCTCCTGAGCACTGCCCTGGGCACAAAGAGGAATTATGACCTTCAGCCTGAGCATGTTTTCAGTTGAGACCTCTCAGTTGCACCACCAGAATCCCGCATTACAGGCCTGGTATGCACCTAGGCCCAAATACTATCCCTTGGTGGGATTTTCCAGGCGACCAGACTCAGATCCCGTCTCTGGCATCCCTGTATTGGGACACTCCTAAGATGGAAAAGAGCACTCTTCCCTTCCCCCCAAAAAGCCACCAAACTATGGAAAGCCACCAGGATCCTTAGAGAGGAAATGTGTCCCATGGAGCCATGACACCACACCTGCATTCCGCGGCCATCCTCGACACACAATCCAGATAGAAAAGACTGTGCTAGAGCCATCCAGTCACCCTAAATACATTTCTTGACGAGATGCCCTCCAGGATTACGAATTGGGCCTTCGATCACCACGCCACTAACCCAAATCCAAATTTTTGTTTACAGACTTCTCTCCCAAAACCATTTCTCACATGCCCCCCAGGATAGGGCCTCTGGATCCACACCACAGGACTGTGATTCCATCCACAAGGAAACTGTACCTGTCAGAGTTTCCCAAAACTTCCAGATTAGGAGAAACCTGCAAGGTCCCTGAGCTCACCCCAATATTGCCGGCTGCTCTGGAGGCAAATGAACAGTCTGAAACACTCTCATCACCTACATCCAGGCAGATAGACAAGTCAATGGTCCTGAGTCAGAAGATTGAACCTGATATGCCCCTAGGACCTCACTGGAACCCTAGGTTATGTTTTCAGGCATCTGTCCTCAGAGGCCTGTTCTGAAAGACCAATTTATGATACAACATGTGTTCCCTGAGCCACACAACAGAACATCCCCTGTCCCGAGAAGGAAACCGTGCTCTTTGACCTTTGTTACACCCTCAGGGTAGGAGAATCCTGAATGGCACCTTAGCCACCAGCATATTCTAAGAACTCCGTGGTAACAAACCACATTGAGGCCATCTGCAAGAGATTCCATGTCAACTCAAGGCCTTTGTACTTCGCTCCAGAGCCTTCAGAATAATCCTGCCTTGTTCCTCAGCTGCATTAGTCAATGGAGGTGTGCTTTCCAGGCATCACTGAGAGAGAGCTCTCCTACCCAAATTTTCCACATGGGGGACACTGGAGCAAACCAACCAGGCTCCACCTGTCCAGTGGAAGGAAACATTGCGTTTTGGAGCATCTCACAAGCGTCAGCGTGGGAAATCCTCCAATGGCCTCTTGATACCACCCCTCCCTTTGTCGATCACCATAGACACAAACTCCATTGTGAGAAAACATCTGCCATTGGCCCTTACTCAAGTGCTGAATACCTTGACTAAGCTGCTGCACAATGGAACTGCATTCCGCTTGCCACTGATTGAACCGTAGTTGTGTTTACAATTCCATCCTACCCCTACTGTCCCCATGCCCTGTTGATAGGGAATGCTGGAGCCACAATACAGCATTCTGCCTTCCTCATAGAAAGAAGAAGATCCTGTTGAGTAGGGCCTGACACCCCACATGAGGATCAATCTGCTCAGCCCTTGAGGAAACCCAATTTATAGGCTGCCCTGGCCACTAGTGTTGTGTCTGACAGAGTTGGAGCCCCGACCTAGTGTCACTCACCCAGCGAGTGGTCCCCATATATAGCATATGGGACCGGCCATGGCCCAAGTCTGTCATCTCTATGCATCCTTCGTATTCAGGCATCTGTCCCCAGATCATTGCTGGAATCCCTGCCAATGGGGGAACCTTAAGCCTGATAGAAAACTCCTCCTTCCTCATGGCAGAACCCTGGCATTTGGTATGGGTATCCATCCCTCTAAGTGGGAGCCAGCTTCGTGGACAATAAGACCACGCCCACTCCTTTGGGTCGCCCTGGGCACAAACAGGCATTGTGACCCTCAGCCTGAGCATGCTTTCAAACAAGCCTTCTTAGTTGCACCACCAGGTTCCCACATTGTAGGCCTGCTACACCCCAAGGCCCAAATCCTAACCCTTCGTGAAATTCTCCAGGCGCCCTGAGCTAGAGCCCGTCACTGGAATCCCTGTTTAGAGGCACCCATAAGACAGAAAACAGCCCTCTTCCCTTACCTGAAAAAGCGACCAAACTATGGAGATCCACCAGGATCCTTAGAGAGGAAATGTCTCCCATGGACCCATGAGACCACACCTGCATTCCGAGGCTACCCTGGATACACAGTGCAGATAGAAAAGCCTGTGCTACCGCCTTCCAGTCACCCTAATTACAGTTCATGATGAGTTGCCTTCCAGATCTACTCATTATGCCTGCGATCACCTCGCCACTAATATTCTGTGGGATGGGAGGAGGCCTTTCTGTTTTTTATCTCATATGTCCCATCAAAAGGGAGATTCCAGAGCAGATTCCTATGGATGGGCGATGGACAACCACCTCTCGTTAAGATTTGTGGCCTAGGGGCAAGGCCAGCCCCATATGTGGGCTCCTGTTCCAGCCTCTGAGAGGCCTTCCTTGAGGACAGGGCTCACACTTAGGGTCACAAATCGTATTTGTGACCTCACGGCCCTCAACATGGGTAAAGCCTCATGGGCTACGTTGGTTTCTCCTACACTGAATGTTGGACAACATGCCAACTATATGGTTTCTTGCCATGGGGAAGGAGGAGTTCTGATTTCTACATCACATTCACCCCGGGCAGTGATTGGAGATAAGCTCTAGGTTCTGAAGCTCGAAAACTGAGGGTGGGAAGAGAAGACGACATAAGGCCCTGGCGGGACCGATGTGCTCAGTGTGTGGCCAGTTGTCTGGGTGTCGGTCGGGAGGTGCAGTCTCAGGATGTGTCAGAAGGGCATTAGTGCCCAGGGTAGACTGTACCATTGGGGTACAGTAGAGTGGTGTGCAGGTTGTTCCTCATTTGGGGTTTCTGGGTAGCTTCATA
The DNA here is from genome assembly GCF_020171115.1 of Neogale vison. NCBI lineage: Eukaryota > Metazoa > Chordata > Mammalia > Carnivora > Mustelidae > Neogale > Neogale vison. The sequence goes on from NC_058093.1 coordinate 193,792,919, forward strand.
GGGCAACATTTTTCTTCTGGCGGGCAGGCAGAGTTCTGCATTGTGGCTCCAGAATTCCCAAACTGGATGGCATCTGGGCTAGGAGTGTGAGGACAGAAGTCTGAAAACACAAGCTAGGCTTATATGGGAGGATCTCAGGAGGCCATGGAGATTTTCCCACGATGGGTGTTGTAAGATGCTCCAAACCGCAATGATTCCTACTGCAGGACAGTCGAGACATGTCGGTTGGCTTCTGGTCATCAATATGGAATGACTCCAGAGCAGGGTTCGAAGGATGGATGACTGGGCAGCCCGCCTCCCATTCCAGTGTCTCCTAGTGACAAGGCAGGTTCTATGTGATGGCTCTTGGGGAGTAAGCGAGGCGCCTGAGTTGAATTGGACTCTCCTGAGGATGTGTCATAATGTGAGTTTGAGTCCATGGAGACCTTGGAATGGGGCGGGGCTAAGGGACCCTAAAGGATTCTCCTAACCAGAGGTTTTGACACAGGTCCAGAGAGCAAGGTTCCCATGTGGAGATTACATTTGTTCTTATTGGTGTTTCAGGAAACCCCCATATGCTGGTATTGGAAAGCAGGCTTGTGAGGAGAGATGACTGGAAACCAAAGCAATGGATCCGATTAGGGCCTAGGGGCCTGTCCAGTTCAATGTGCTTCTCTGAAGACATCTGACTACAAATCTGATTTGAGGAAGATGCCCAACTTGTATCAGATAGCCCCAATTTTCAGGGAGTCCTACACAATTGGGATGGCCTCAAGGCTTTGGAGGTTTCTCCTTATCTGTACTGTTGAGGCCAATGGAATGGGCAGAATTCCCTTGGAGAGGGCAGGCACAGTCCTGAGGTGTGGATCCAGGGGTCCCATCCTGGAAGGTGTGTGGGCCAGGGCTGTCGGACAGAAATCTGAAAACACATACTCGGCTTAGGTTTGGGGATGTAGGTATGGCAGGCCCAATCTACAAACCATGAGGACTCTTCGGTGTATGAACAAAGGGTGATTGTGAGGCACTTGCTCAGGCTTTTGTCTCTGGATTTTGTGTCAACAATGGCCATGGAATGTCGGGGTGGCCTCATGGGCCATGGACCAGTGTCGCTCTCTGGGGTTTTGGCCCTAACTGAAGATTTTGGGGACATTCTGTGGCATGGGAGGAGTATTTTCCGTTTTATTTATTTATTTATTTATTTATCTATTTATTTAATTCAGGTGTCCCACCAAAAGAGGGATTTCAGAGCAGAGCCCTGGGGAGGGTCGACTGCACAATCTGAACTGTGGTTAAGATTGGGGGCCTAGGGGCAGGGTAAGCCCCATATGCGGGCTCTTGTTCCAGCCCCTGAGAAGCCTTAAATGAGGACAGGGCTCACACTGAGGTTCACACAGTGTGTTTTGCCCAACACAGCCCTCAAGCTTGGGCGGGGTCTCATGGTCCACGCTGGTTTCTCCTACACTGAAAGTTGGACAACATGCGAGAAACAAGGTTTCTGTCCATGGGGAAGGAGTAGTTCTAATTTCCGCATCACGTTAACCCCTGGACAATGCTTGGAGATAACGTCTAGATTCTGAAGCCTGAAAGCCAAGGTTGTGAAGAGATGCTGACCCAAAACCCTGTAGAGTCCGATGTGCTCAGTGTGCGGCCAGTCGTCTGGGGGTCGTTCGAGACATCTGGGCTCAGGCTGTGTCAGACAGGCCATTAGTGCCCAGGGTAGACTGTATCATTGGGGTGCTGTCGAGTGGCGTGCAGGTTGATCCTCATTTGGGGTTTCTGGGTAGCCCCAAAGGGCAACATTTTACTTCTGGAAAACAGGCAGAATAGTGCATTGTGGCCCGGAATTCCCAAACTGGAGGGCTTGTGGGCCATGAGTGTAAGGACAGAAGTCTGAGAACACAAGCTAAGCTTAGGTTTCGGGACGAGGGAACGGCAGGCATACTCTGCAGAGCTGAATCGAGAAAGCGAGTATCTGAAGTCAGGGCGAGGATTAGACATTGGGTTGTTTGGAGTTTCTGTCCATGATGGCCCCTCATGAAGAGGGAGGGTATCATGAGGCCATGAAGGTTTTCCCACGATGGAAGTTGTGAGATGCTCCAAACCACAGGAATATTTCTGCAGGACAGTGGAGACCTGTTGGTTGGATCCAGCACGTCCCATATGGAACAACTCCAGAGCAGGGCTCTAAGGATGGATTCCTGGGCAACCCACATCCCATTCTAGTTGTCTCCTAGCACCAAGGCAGGTTCTATCTGCTGGCTCTGGGAGAGCAACCGAGGGTGCTGAGTTGAAATGGAGTCCCTTAAGATTCGTCATAATGTGGGTTTGAGTCCATGGAGACCTTGGAATGGGGCGGTGGCTAGGGGCCCTGAGGAATTCTCCTAACTGGAGGCTTTTGCACAGCTCTGAAAAGCAAGTTTCCCATGTGAAGACGACATTTGTTCTTATTGGTGCATCAGGAAACCCCCATATGCTGGTATTGGAAAGCAAGCCTCTGAGGAGAGATGCCTGGAAACCAACGCAATGGATCCAATTAGGGCTTAAGGGCCTTTCCGGTTCAATCTGCTTCTCTGGGGACATCTATCTACAGGTCTGAGTGGAGGTAGTTGATCAGCTTGTGTCAGATCGCCCCTTTTTGTCCCAGGCGGCCTACACTATTGGGATGGCATCAGGGCCTTTGGAGTTTTCTCCTAATTTGTAGGGTTGTGGCCAATCGAATGGGCAAAATTACCTTGTTGATGGCAGGCACAGTTCTGAGATGTGGCTCCAGGGGCCCCAGGTTGGAGGGTGGGTGGGTCAGGGTTTTGGGATAGAAATCTGAAAACACAAACTCCGCTTAGGTTTGGGGGCGAAGGTATGGCAGGCCCAATCTACAGACCATGAGGAGAACTCTTCAGGATATGAATAAAGGGCGTGTGTTAGGCCCTTGCTCAGGCATTTCTCTCTGGATTTTGTGTGAACAATGGCCGTGGAATGTAGGGGTGTCCCATAGGGCCTTGTATGAATCTCCCTCTCTGGGGATTTGGCCTGATTCCAAGAGTTTGGGGTCATTCAGTGAGATGGGAGGAGTCGTTTCTGTTTTTTACCTCAGGTGTCCCACCAAAAGAAGGATTCCTGAGCAGATCCCTGGGGATGGGCGACTGGACAACTCGACATCTGGGTAAGACTGGTGGCCTAGGTGCATGGCCAGACCCATATGAGGGCTCTTGGTCCAGCCTCTGAGAGGCCTTCTTTGAGGACAGGGCTCACGCTGAGCATCACAAAGCGTGTTTGTGCCCAATGCGGCTCTCAACCATGGGCTGGGCCTCATGGGCCATGCTGTTTTCCCCTACACTGAACATTGTAAACATGCCAACCACAAGGTTTCTGGCCAAGGGGTAGGAGGAGTTCTGATTTCTGCATGAGGTTTACCAATGGGTAGTGATTGGAGATAAGGTCTAGGTTCTGAAATCTGAAAACCGAGGTTGGGAAGTGATGACGACTTAAGACCCTGGCGGGACCGATGTGATCATTGTGCAGCCAGCTGTCTGGGTGTCAGTCAGGACGTGGGGGCTCAGGCTGTGTCAGACAGGGCATTAGTTCCCAGGGTAGACTGTATCATCAGGATACAGTCGAGTAGCATGCAGGTTGATACTCATTTGGGGTTTCTGGGTAACCCCATAGGGCAATGTTTTTCTTTTGGAGGGCAGGCAGAGTGCTACATTTGGCTCCGGAATTCCCAAACTGGAGGGCTTGTGGGCCAGGGGTGTGAGGACAGAAGTCTAAGAACACAAGCTAGGCTTAGGTTTTGGAGCGAGGGCACGGCAGGCACACTCTGAAGAGCAGAATCGTGACCTCGTGCACCTGAAGCCAGGGCGAGGTTCAGACGTTGGCTCAGGTTGGAGTTTCTTTCCATGATGGCCCCTTCATGAAGGGCAGGGCCTCACGAGGCCATGGAGGTTTACCCATGGTGGGAGTTGTGAGATGCTCCGAACCACAATGATTCCTTCTGTGGAACACTCGAGACCTATTGGATGGCTCCAGGACATCCCATAGGGAAAAACTCCAGAGCAGGGTTCTAAGAATGGATGCCTTGGCAGCCCGCCTTCCATTCCAATTGCCTCCTAGCGTCAAGGCAGGTTCGATTGACTGGCTCTGGTAGAGTAACCGATGGGGTTGAGTTGAAATGGACTCTCCTGAGGATAAGCCATAATGTGTGTTTATGTCCATGGAGACCTTGGAATGGGGCGGTGGATCTGGGGCCCAGAAGGATTCTCCTAAACGGAGGTTGTGACAGAACTCCAAAGAGTACATTTCCTATGTGGAGACGAGATTTGTTCTGTTGAGTGCCTCTGGCATCCCCCATAAGCTGGTATTGAAAACCAGGCCTTTGAGGAGAGATGCATGGATACAAAAGCAATGGAACCAATTAGGGCCTAGGTGCCTGTCCGGTTCAGTCTTCTTCTCAGGTGCTATCTGTCTATGGGTCTGAGGGGAGGTAGTTGCTTAGCTTGACAGATCGCCCCTGTTTGTCCTGGGTGGCCTACACTATTGGGATGGCCTCGGGGACTTTGGAGATTTCTCCTAATCTGTAGGATTGTGGCCAATGGAATGGACAGAATTCCCTTGGAAAGGGCATGCAATTCCTGAGGTGTGGCTCCAGGGGCCTCTTCCTGGAGGGTCTGTGGGCCAAGGTTGTGAAGGCAGAAATCTGAGAATACAAATTCCGCTTAGATATGGGGAAGTAAATATGGCAGGCTCAATCTACAGACCGTGAGGAGATCTCTTTGGGATATGAACAAAGGGGGAGTGTGAGGCACTTGCTCAGGGTTTTGTCTCTGGATTTTGTGTGAACGATGGACATGACATGTAGGGGTGGCCTAATGGGCCATGGATGTGTCACCCTCTGGGGATTTGGCCCGATCCAAAGATTTTGGGTACATTCTGTGAGATGGGAGGAGTCCTTTCTGGTTTTTGTTTGTTTGTTTGTTTGTTTTTAAAATCAGGTGTCCCACCAAAAGAGGGATTCCAGAGCAGAGCCCTGGGAATGAGCGACTGGACAACCCGACATCTGATTAAGATTGGGGGCCTAGAGGCATGGCAAGCCTCATATGAAGGCTCTTGGTCCAGCCACTGAGAGGCCTTCCTTGAGGACAGGGCTCATGCTGAGAGTCGTAAAGCGTGTTTGTACCCAATGCGGCCCTCAACATGGACGGGGCCTCATGGGCCGCACTGGTTTCTCCTACACTGAACATTGGAGAACATGCCAAACACAAGGTTTCTGGCCATGGGGAAGGAGGAGTTCTGATTTCTGCATCACGTTCACCCCTAGGCAGTGATTGGAGAAAAGGTTTAGGTTCTGATGCCCAAAAACCAAGGTTGGAAAGAAATGATGACCTAAGGCCCTGGCGGATCCAATGTGCTCAGTGTGCAGCTACCTGTCTGAGTGCCGGTTGGGAGGTGCGGGCTCTGGCTGTGTCAGACAGTGCATTAGTGAAAAGGGTAGACTGTATCATTGGGGTACATTAGGAATACATGTTGATCCTAGTTTTATGTTTCTGGATATCCCCATAGGGCAGCATTTTACTTCTGGAGGACAAGCAGAATGCTGCATTGTGACTCTGGAATTCCCAAACTGAGGGGCTTGTGGACCAGGAGTGTGAGGACAGAAGTCTGAGAACACAAGCTAGGCTTAGGTTTTGGGGCGAGGGCATCGCAGGCACACTCTGCAGAGCTAAATCGAGAACTCGTGCATCTCAAATCAGGGCTAGGATCAGACATTGGGCTGGTTGGAGTTTCTGTCTTTAATATCCCCTTCCTGAAGGGGGATAGTCTAGCGAGGCATAGATTTTTTTCCCACAGTGCGAGTTGTGAGATGCTCCAAACCACAAGGATTCCTTCTTCAAGACAGTTGAAACCTGTTGGATGGCTCCAGGACATTCCATATGGAATGACTCCAGAGCAGGGTTCAAAGGATGGATACCTGGACAGCCCGCCTCCCATTCCAGTTCTCTCCTAGCGACAAGTCAGGTTCGATCTTCTGGCTCTGTGGGAGCTACCGAGGGGGCTGAGTTGAAATGGAGTCTCCTTTATATGGGTCATAATGTGGGTTTGAATCCATGGGGACCTTGAAATGGCATAGTGGCTATGGGGCCATGAAGGATTCTCCTAACGGGAGGTTTTGACACAGCTCCTACGAGCAAGTTTCCCATGTTGAAATGACATTTTCTTCTTATTGGTGCCTCAGGAAAGCCCCATATGTTGGTATTGGAAACCAGGTCTCTGAGGATAGATGCCTGGAAACCAAAATAATGGATCCTATTAGGGCCTACCACCTTGTCCAGTTCAATCTGATTCTCTGGGGACATCTGTCTACAGGTCTTATTAGAGGTAGTTGTTCAGGATTAGCCAGATCGCCCCTATTTGTCCTGGGAAGTCAACACTATTAGGATGGCCTCAGGGACATTGTACGTTTCTCCTAATCTGTAGGGTTGTGGCCAATGGAATGAGCAGAATTCCCTTGTTGAGTGCTGGCACATTCCTGAGGTGTGGCCCGGGGGCCCCAGCCTGGAGGGTGTGTGGGCCAGGGATGTGGGACAGAAGTCTGAAAAAACATACTCTGCTTAGGTTGGGGACATAGGTATGGCAGGCACTATCTCCAGACCGTGAGGAGAACTCTTCGGGACATGATCAAAGGGGAGTGTGAGACATTTGCTCAGGGTTTTCTCTCTGGATTTTGTGTCAACAATGGCCATGGAATGTTGGGGTGGCCTCATGGTCCATGGACGAGTCTCCCTCTCTGGGTATTTGGCCCGAACTCAAGAGTTTGGCTACATATTCTAGGATGGGAAGACTATATTCGTTTTTTGTTGTTGTTGTTGTTGTTGTTTGTTTGTTTTGTTTTGTTTTCCGTCAGGTGTCCCACCAAAAGAAAGATTCCAGTGCAGAGACCTGGGGAGGGGGGACTAGAAAACCCGACATCTGGTTAACATTGGGGGCCTAGGGGCATGGCAAGCCCCATATGCAGGCTCTTGGTCCAGCCTCTGAGAGGCTTTATCTGAGGACAGGGCTCAACCAGAGGGCAGCAATGTGTGTTTGTGCCCATCACAGCCTGCAAGCATGGGCGGGTCCTCATGGGCCATGCTGCTTTCTCCTACACTGAATGTTGGACATCATGCCAACCAAAAGGTTTCTGGCCATGGGGAAGGAGGAGTTCTGACTTCTGCATCACATTCACCCCTGGGCAGTGAACGGAGATAAGTCTAGGTTCTGAAGCCTAAAAACCGAGGTTGGGAAGAGATGACGACCTAAGGAAATAGTGGGTCCAATGTGCTCAATGTGAAGCCAACTGTCTGGGTGTCGGTCGCGATTTCCGGGATTAGGCTTGTCAGACAGAGCATTAGTGCCCAGGATAGACTGTATAATTTGGGTACAGTGGAGAGGCGTGCAGGTTTTTCCTCCTTTGGGGTTTCTGGATAGCCCCATAGAGCAAATTTTTTTTGTTTTGTTTTGTTTTGTTTTTCTGGAGGGCTGTCAGAGGGATGCATTGTGCCTCCAGAATTCCCAAACTGGAGGGCTTGTGGGTCAGGAGTGTGAGGACGGAAGTCTGAGAACACAAGCTAGGCTTAGGTTTTGGGGTGAGGGCACGGGAGGCACCCTATACAGAGCTGAATCGAGATCTTGCGCATCTGAAGTCAGGGCAGGAAAAGACGTTGGCTCATGTTGGAGTTTCTGTTCATGCTGTCCCCCTCATGAATGTGGGGGGGGACATCACGAGGTCATGGAGTTTTTCCCATGGTGGGAGTTGAGATGCTCCAAACCACAAGGATTCCATCCTCGGGTCAGTTGAGACCTGTTGGATGGATCCAGTATATCCCATAAGTAACTTCTCCAGAGCACGGTTCTAATGATGGATGCTTGGGCATCCCAACTCTTATTCCAACCATCTCCTAGCAGCAAGGCCGGTTGGATATGCTGGCTCTGGGGGAGCAACTGAAGGGGCTGAGTTGAAATGGACTCTCCTGAGCATGAGTCATAATGTGGATTTGTGTCCATGGAGACCTTGGAATGGGGCGGTGTCTCCGGGGACCTGAAGGTTTCTCCTAACTGGAGGTTTTGACACAGCTCCACAGAGCAAGTTTCCAATGTGGAGACGATATTTATTCTGATTGGTACCTCAGGAAACCCCCATATGCTGGTATTGGAAACCAGACCTCTGAGGAGAGATGCCTGGAAATGAAAGCAATGGATCCACTTAGGACCTAGGTGCCTGTCCAGTTCAATATCCTTTTCTGGGGATATCTGTCTACAGTTCTGAGTGGAGGTCATTGCTCAGCTTGTGTCAATCGCCCCTGTTTGTCCCAGGTGGCCTACTCTATTAAGATGGTCTCTGGGACATTGGTGGTTTCTACTATTCTGTAGGGTTGTGGCCATTGGAATGGGCGAATTCCTATGGATAGTGCAGGCAAAGTCCTGAGGTGTGGCTCCAGGGGCCCCAGCCTGGAAGGTGTGTGGGCCAGGACTGTGGGGACAGAAATCTGAAAACACAAACTCGGCTTAGGTTTGGGGACCTAGGTATGGCAGGACTGGTCTACAGACCATGAGGAGAATTTTTCGGGCTATGAGCAAAGGGCGAGTGTGAGGCGCTTGCTCTGGCTTTTGTCTCCGGATTTTGTGTCAATGGTGGCACTGGAATGTCAGGGTCCCCTCATGGGCCATGAACGAGGCTTTCTGTCTGGGGATTTGTCCCGATCCCAAGTGTTTAGGGCCATTCTGTGGATGGGAGGAGTCATTTCTGTATTTTTTTGCCTCAGGTGTCCCACCAAAGAGGAATTCCAGAGCATAGCCCAGAGTAGGGGTGACTCATCATCTCCACATCTTGTTAAGATTTGTGGAATAGGGACATGGAAAGCCCCATATGCGGGCTCTTGGTCCAGCCAGTGAGAGGCTTTACTTGAGGACTGGGCGTAAGCTGAGGGTGACAATGTGTGTTTGTGCCCATCACAGCCCTCAAGCATGGGCGAGGCCTCATGGGCCACACTGCTTTCTCCTATACTGAACATTGGACAACATTCCAACCACAAGGTTTCTTGTCATGGGGAAAATGGCATCACATTGACCCCTGGGCAGTGAGTACAGATAAAGTCTAAGTTCTGAAGCCTGAAAACCGAGGTTGGGAAGAGATGACGACCTAAGGCCATGGCGGGTCCGATTTGCTCATTGGGTGGCAAGCTCTCTGGGTGTTGGTCGCAAAGTCCGGGCTCAGGCTGTGTCAGACATTGCATTAGTGCCCAGAATAGACTGTATAACTGGGGTACAGTAGAGTGACGTGCAGGTTGATCCTCATTTGGGGTTTCTGTGTAGCCCCATAGGGCTTTCTGGAGGGCAGGCAGAGAGCTGCATTGTGTCTCCAGAATTCCCAAATCAGAGGGCTTGTGAGCCAGGAGTGTGAGGAGAGAAGTCTGAGAACACAAGCTAGGCTTATGTTTCGGGGCGAGGGCATGGGAGGCTCAATCTGCAGAGCTGAATCGAGATCTAGTGCATCTGAAGTAAGGGCGAGGATCAGACATTGGCTCAAGTTGGAGTTTCTGTCCCCGATGGCCCCTTAATGAAGGTGGGGGTGCATCATGAGGTCGTGGAGGTTTTCCCACGGTGGGAGTGTGAGATGCTCCAAACCTCAAGGATTCCATCTGTGGGACAGTCGAGACCTGTTGGATGGATACAGGACATCCCATAAGGAACTACTCCAGAGCATGGTTCTAACGATGGATGCCTTGGGAGCCCACTTCACATTCGAATTGTCTCCTAAAGACAAGCAGGTTCGAATTGCTGGCTCTGGGGGAGCAACCGAGGGGGCTGAGTCGAAATGGACTCGCCTGAGGATCGGTCATAATGTGGGTTTGTGTCCATGGAGACCTTGGAATGGGGCAGTGGCTCTGGGGCCCTGAAGTATTCTCCTAACTGGAGGTTTTGGCACAGCTACAAAGAGCAAGTTTCCCATGTGAGATGACATTTGTCCTAATTGGTGCCTCAGCAACCCCCATAATCTGGTATTGGAAACCAGGCATCTGGGGCGAAATGCCTGGAAAATGAAGCAATAGATCTGATTAGGGCCTAAGGACCTGTCCACTTCAATCTTATTCTCTGGGGATATCTTCCAATGGTTCTGAGTGGAGGTCATTGCTCAGCTTGTGGCAGATCGCCCCTGTTTGTCCTAGACAGCCTACACTATGGGGATGGTCTAGGGGACTTCGGAGGTTTCTCCTATTCTGTAGGGTTTTGGCCCATGGAATGGGCAGAATCCCCTTGGAGAGGGCAGGATCAGTCCTGAGGTGTGGCTCCAGCTGTCTGGGTGTCTGTTGGTATGTCCAGGCTCTGGCTGTGTCAGACACGGCATTAGTGCCCAGGCTAGACTGTATAATAGGGGTACAATCAAGTGGAGTACAATTTGATCCTCATTTTTGGTTTCTGGGTATCCAAAAGGCAACATTTGTTTTCCAGAGGACAGACAGAATGCTGCATTGTGGCTCCAGATTTCCCAAACTGGAGGGCTTGTGGTCCTGGAGAGTGAGGACGGAAGTCTGAAAACACAAGCTAGACCTAGGATTTGGGTTGAGGGTTCGGCAGGCACACTCTGCAGAGATGAATGGAGATCTTGTGCATCTGAAGTCAGTGCGAGGATAAGACGTTGGCTCAGGTTGGAGTTTCTGTCCATGATCCCCCTTCATGAAGGTGGGCGGCAACATGTGGCCATGGAGGTTTTCCCACGAAGGGAGTTGTGAAATGCTCCAAACTGCAAAGACTCCTGCTGAGGGACAGTCAAGACCTGTTGGATGGCTCTAGCACGTCCCATACAGAAAGACGCCAGAGCAGGGTTCTAAGGTTGGATGCGTGGAGAGCCCACCTCACATTCCATTTGTGTCCTAGCAACAAGGCAGGTTCGATCTGCTGGCTCTGGGGGAGCAACCGAGGAAGCTGAGTTGAAATGGACTCTCCTGAGGATGGGTCATAATGTGGGATTGTGTCCATGGAGACCTTGGAATGGGCATATGGCTCCGGGGACCTAAAGCTTTCTCCTAACCGGAGGTTTTGACACAGCTACACAGAGCAAGTTTCCCATGTGTAGACGATATTTGTTCTGATTGGTGCCGGAGGAACACCCATAATTTGGTACTGGAAACCAGGCTTATGAGGAGAGATGCCTGGAAACCAAAGTAATGTATCTGATTAGGGCCTCGAAGCCTGTCCAGTTCAATCTTCTCTGTGTTCATGTGTCTACGGGTCTGAGTGGAGGTAGTCGCTCAGCTGGTGTCAGATCGCCCCTGTTAGTCCCGGGCGGCCTACACTTTGGGATGGCCCCAGGGACTTTGGAGATTTCGCCTAAATTGTACGGTTTTGCCAATGGAATAGGCAGAATTCCCTTGGAGAGGGCAAGCACAGTCCTGAGGTGTGGCTCCAGGGTCCCCAGCCTTGAGGGTTTGTGGGCCAGGGCTGTGGATATAGAAGTCTGAGAACACAAACTCGGCTTAGGTTCCAGGACATAAGTATGGCTGGCCCGATCTACAGACCATGAGGAGAACTCTTCAGGATATGAACCAAGGGCGAGTGTGAGGTGCTTGCTCAGGCTTTTGTCTCTGGATTTTTTGTCAAAGATTATCATGGAATGTAAAGTTGGCCTCATGGGCACTGGAGGAATCTCCCTCTCTGGGGATTTGGCCCCATCCCAAGCTTTGGGGTCATTCAGTTAGATGGGAGGAGTCCTTTCTGTTTTTATTTGTTTATTTATTTATTTAACCTCAGGTGTCCCACCAAAAGAGGGAATCCAGAGCAGAGCCCTGGGGAGGGCATCTGGACATCCCGTCCCCTGGTTAAGAATGGTGGCCTAGAGGCATGGCAACCCCCATATGTGGACTCTTTTTGCAGCCACTGAGAGGCCTTACTTGAGAACAGGGCTCACGCTGTGTTTGACAATGCGTGTTTGTGCCCAACGCAGCCCACAAGCATGGGAAGGGCCTCACTGATACACTGGTTTCTTCTACACTGACCATTGGACTACGTGCCTACCACAAGGTTTTTTGCTATGGGGATGGAAGAGATCTGATTTCTGTGTCAAGTTTACCCCTGGGCAGTGATTGGAGATAAGGTCTAGGTTCTCAAGCCTGAAAACCGAGGTTGGGAAGAGATGACGACCTAACACCATGGTGGGTCCGATGTGCTAACTGTGCGACCAACTGTCTGGGTGTCAGTTGGGAGGTCCCAGCTCAGGCTGGGTCAAACAAGGCATTAGTGCCCAGGGTAGACTGTATAATTGGGGTACAGTGAGTGGCGTGCAGATTGATAATCATTTGGTGTTTCTGGGTAGGCCCATAGAGCAACATTTTTCTTCTGGATGGCAGTTAGATTGCTGCATTGTGGCTCCGGAATTCCCAAACTGGAGGGCTTGTGGGCCAGGAATGTGAGGACAAAAGTCTGAGAACACAAGCTAGGCTTAGATTTTTAGGCAACAGCATGGAAGGCACACTCTGAAGAGCTGAATCGAGATCTCGGGCATCTGAAATCATGGCGAGGATCAGACGTTGGCTCAGGTTGGAGTTTCTGTCCATGATGGCCCCTTCATGAAAGGGGTGCATCAGGAGGCCATGGAGGTTTTCCCACAATGGGAGTTGTGAGATGCTCCAAACCGCAAGAATTCCTTCTGTGGGACAATTGGGACCTATTGGATGGCTCCACGACATCTCATACAGAACAACTCCAGAGCACGGTTCTAAGGATGGATGCCTGGCAGCCCTCTTCACATTCCAATTGTCTCCTAGCCACAAGATATGGTCAATAAGCTGGCTCAGGGGAGCAACCGAGGGGGCTGAGTTGAAATGGACTCTCCTGCGAATGGGTCATACTGTGGATTTGTGTGCATGGAGACCTTGGAATGGGGCGGTGGCACCAGGGCCCTGAAGGACTCTCCTAACATGAGGTTTTGACACAGCTCCAAAGAGCAACTTTCCCATATAGAGATGAGATTTGTTCTGATTGGTGCCTCAGGAAACCCCAAATGCTGGTATTGGAAATCAGGTCTCTGGGGAGAGATGACTGGAAACCAAAGCAATGGATCCGATTAGGGTCTAGGGCCCTTTTGGGTTCAATGTTCTTCTCTGGGGACGTCTGTCTACAGGTCTGAGTGGAGGCAGTTGCTCCGCTGGTGGCAGATCACCCCTGTTTGACCAGGGAGGCCTACACTATTGGCATGGCCTTGGGGACTTAGGAGGTTCCTCTAATTTGAACAGGTGTGGCCAATGGAATGGGCAGTATTCCTTGGAGAGGGCAGGCACAGTCCTAAGGTGTGGCTCCAGGGGTCCCAGCCTGGAGGGTATGTGGGCCAGGACTGTGGGTACAGAAGTGTGAAAACACAAACTCGGCTTAGGTTTGGGGACGAAGGTATGACATACTTGATCTACAGACCATGAGGAGAACTCTTTGGGGTATGAACAAAGAGGGAGTGTGATGTGCTTGCTCAGGCTTTTGTCTAAATTTTATGTCAATGATGTCCATGAAATGTTGGGATGGCTCCAATAAGAACAAAGCAGAAGAAATCTCCAAATTCCCTGAGGCCATTCTAAGAGTGGTGGCCGCCCGGAACAAACAGGAGCAATCTGCCACCTGCTGAGCAACTACCTCCACTCAGACCCCTAGACAGATGTCCCAAGAAAAGAAGATCCCGAAAAGGTCTCCTCACAGTCTGTAGGTGGGGCCTGCCATACCTACATCCCCAAACTTACCCATTTTTTTCCAGGCTTCTGTCCCCACCACCCTGGCCCACACACCCTCCATACTGGGGCCCCTAGAGCCATACCTCAGGACTGTGCCTGCCCTCTCCAAGAGAATTCTGCCCATTTCATTGGCCACAAGCTTTCAAATCAGGAGAAACATTAAAAGTTCCTGAGGCCATTCCAATAGTGTAGGCCGACCGGGACAAACAGGGACGATCTGAGACCAGCAGAGCTACTACCTCCACTCAGACCCATAGACTGATATCCCCAGAGAAGTAGTTTGAACCAGACAGGCCCCTAGGCCCTAATTGGATCCATTGTTTTGGTTTCTAGGCATCTCTCCTCAGAGGCCTGCTTTCCAATACCAGCATATGGAGGTTTCCTGAGGCATGCATCAGAACAAATCTCGTCTCCATATGGGAAACTTGCATGTTGGAGATGTGTAAAAATCTCTGGCTAGTAGAATCTTTCAGGACCCTGGTGCCAAGTCCCATTCCAAGGTCCTACTAGACACAAACACACATTATGACCCATCTGCAGGAGAGTCAATTTCAACTCAGCCCCCTCGGTTGCTCCCCTAGAGCCAGCAGATAGAACCTGTCTTATTGCAAGGAGACAATTTGAACATGAGGCTGGCTACCCAAGAGTCCATCCTTAAAGCCCTGCTCTGGAGTCATTCCGTATGGGAGGTCCTGGAGCCATCCAAAAGGTCTCAGTTGTCCTGCAGAATGAATCCTCGCAGTTTGGAGCATCTCACAACTTCCATCGTGGGAAAATCTCATGGCCTCGTGATGACCCCACCTCTGCATGAAGGGGCCATCATGGACAGAAACTCCAATCTGAGCCAACGTCTGATCCTTGTCCTGACTTCTGATGCACGAGATCTCAATTCAGCTCTGCAGAGTGTGCCTGCTGTGCCCTCGCCCCATAAGCTAAGCCTAGCTTGTGTTCTCAGACTTCCGACCTCACATTCCTGGCCCAAAAGCCCTCCAGTTTGGCAATTACAGAGTCACAATGCAGCAATTTGCCTGCTCTCCAGAAGAAAAACTTTTCCATATGGGGCTACACTGAAACCCCAAATGAGGATCAACCTGGCCACCACTCAACTCTACCCCAATTATACAGTCTACCTTGGGCACTAATATCCTGTCTGACACAGCCTGAGCCCAGTCCTCCCGACCGACACCCAGACAGCTTGCCACACACTGAGCACATGGACCCTCCATGGCCTTAGGTCATCATCTCTTCCCAATCTCGGTTTTCAGGATTCAGAACCTAGACCTTATCTCCAATCACTGCCAAAGGGTGAATGTGATGAAGAAATCAGAACTGCTCCTTTCCCCATGGCAAGAAACCTTATAGTTTGCATTTTGTCCAAAGTTCAGCCTTGGAGACACCAGCGGAACCCATGAGGATCTGCCCATGCTTGAGGGACCCGTTGGGCAAAAACATGCAGTGTGACCCTCAGCCCTGTCCTCAAGTAACGTACCTCAGTGACTGGACCAAGAGCCCACATATGGGGCTTGCCATGCCCCTAGGCCACCATTCTTAACCAGAGGTCAGGTTTTTCAGACGCCCCTCCCCAGGGTTTTCCTCGGGAATACCTCTTTTGTTGGGACACTTGAGGTAAACAAAACAAAACAAAACAAAAAACAAAACAAAACAAAACAAAAAACCAGGAAGGACTCCTCCCCTCCTACAGAATGACACCAAACTCTTGGGATTGGGCCAAATCCCCAGAGAGGGGTACTCTTGCATGGTCCCTGAAGCCACGCTGACATTCCACAGCCATCAGTGGCACAAATACAAGAGACAAAAGCCTGAGCAAGTGCCTCACACTCGCTCTTTGTTCATATCCCAAAGAGTTCTCCTCACCGTCTATACATCAGGTCTTCCATACCTACGACAAAACCTAAGCCAAATTTTTGTTTTCAGACTTCTGTCCCCACAGCCGTGGCCCACACTCACTCTAGGCTGGGGTCCCCGGAGTGACACCCCAGGATTGTGCCTACCCTCTCCAAGGGAATTCTGCCCGTTTCTTTGGTCAAAACCGTACAAATTAGGAGAAACCTCCAAAGTGTTGAGGCCATCCCAATAGTGTAGGCCACCCAGGACAAACAGGGGCGATCTGACACCAGCTAAGCAACTACCTCCATGCAGACCCATAGACAGATGTCCCCCATGAGAAGATTGAACCAGACAGGCTCCTAGGCTCTAATTGGATCCCTTGCTTTAGTTTCCAGGCATCTCTCCTCAGTGGACTGGATTCCAATAGCAGCATATGGGGGATTCCTGAGGCACCAATCAGAAAAAATCTCATCTCCACATGGGAAACTTGCTCTTTGGAGGTGTGTCAAATCCTATTAGGAGAATACTTCAGGGCCTCGGTGCCACTGCCCCATTCCAAGGTCTCCATGGAAACAAACCCATATTATGACCCATCTGCAGGAGAGTCCATTTCAAGTTAGCCTTCTCGGTTGCTCCCCAAGAGCTAGCAGATCAAACCTCTCTTGTCATTAGGAGACAATTGGAATGTGAGGCGGGCTCCCCAGGCATCAGTTTTTAGAACCCTGCTCCGGAGTCATTCCATATGGGACGTCCTCAAGCCATCCAACAGGTCTCAATTCTCCCGCAGAAGGAATCCTTGAGGTTTGGAGCATCTCAAAACTCCCATCGAGGGGAAAACTCCATGGCCACGTGTTGCCCCACCCCTCTTAAGGAAGGGCCATCATGGAAGGAAAGTCCAACCTGAACGAACGTCTGATCCTTACCCTGACGTCAGATGCACAGGATCTCGATTCAGCTCTTCAGAGCCCTTGCCCAGAACCTAAGCCTCTCTTGTGTTCCCAGACTTCCGTCCTCACACTCCTGGCCCACAAGCCCTCCAGTTTGGTATTCCGGAGCCACAATACAGCACTCTGCCTGCCCTCCAGAAGAAAAACGTTGCCCTCTGGGGCTACCCAGAAACCCCAAATTAGGATCAGCCTGCATGCCACTTGACTATATCCCAATTATATAGTCTACCCTGGACACTGATGCTCTATCTGACACAGCCTCAGCCCTGACCTCCTGACCAACACACAGACAGGTGTTCGCACACTAAGCACATGGGACCTGCCATGGACTTAGGTTGTCATCTCTTTCCAACCATGGTTTTCAGGCTTCATAACCTATACCTTATCTCCAATCTCTGCAAAGGGTTGAACGTGAAGCAGAAATCAGAACTCCTGCTTCCACATGGCCCGAAAGCTTGTGGTTGGCATGTTGTCCAAAGTGCAGTGTAGGAGATACCAGTGTGGCTCATGAGTCCCCACCCATGCATGAAGGCAGCGTTGGGCACAAACACGCATTGTGACCCTCATCGTGAGCCCTGTCCTCAGGTTAGGCCTCTCAGTGGCTGGACCAAAAACCAGCATATGGGGCTTCCCATTCCCCTAGGCCCCAATTCTTAACCAGAGATTGGGCTGTCCAGACGCCCCTCCCCAGTGTTCTGCTCTTGAGTCCTACTTTTAGTGAGACACCTGAGGGGAAAAACAAAAACAAAAACAAACAAAAAAAAACAAAACAAAATGAAACAAAAAAGCAGAACGGACTCCTCCCATCTCAAAGAATGACCCCAAAGTCTTGGGATCGGTTCAAATCCCCAGAAAGGAAGACTCCTCAATGGCCCATGAGTCCACCAGGACATTCCATGGCCATCGGTGACACAAAATCCAAAGACAAAAGCCTGAGCAAGTGCCTCACACTCACCCTTTGTTCATGTCCCAAAGAGTTCTCCTCACGGTGTGTAGATCGAGCCTGCCATACTTACGTCCCCAAATGTAAGCCAAGTTTTGTTTCCAGACTTCTGTCCTCACAGCCCTGGCCCACACACCCTCCAGGCTGGGGCCCCTGATTCCAAACCTCAGGACTGTGCCTGCTTTCTCCAAGGGCATTCTGCCCATTCCATTAGCCACAACCGTACAAATGAGGAGAAACCTCCAAAGTCCACGAGGCCTTCCCAATAGTGTAAGCCGCCTAGTACAAATGGGCAATTTGACACCATCTGTGCACCTATCTCCACTCAGACCCTTAGACAGATGTCCCCAGAGAAGAATATTGCAAAGAACAGGCCCCTAGGCATGAATTGGATCCATTGCTTTGGTTTCCAGGCTTCTGTCCTCAGAGGCCTGGTTTCCAATACCAGCATATGGGGGATTCCAGGGGCACCCATCAGAACAAATCTTGTCTCCACATGGGAAACTTGTGCATTGGAGCTGTCAAACTCTCCGGTTAGGAGAATCCTTAGGGCCCTGGTGCCACCGTCCCATTCCCAGGTATTCATGGACACAAACCCACATTAGGACCCATCTGCAGGTGAATCCATTTCCACTCAGCACCCTCAGTTGCTCCCTCAGAGCCAGCAGATCGAATCTGTCTTGATGCTAGGAGACACTTGGAATGCGAGGCAGGCTGCCCAGGCATCCATCCTTAGATCCCTGATCTGGAGTAGTTCCATATGGGACATCCTGGAGCCATCCAACGGGTCTCAATTGTCCTGCAGAAAGAATCCTTATGGTTTGGAACAACTCACAACTCCCATTGTGGGAAAACCTCCATGGCCTTGTGATGCCCATCCCCTTTTGAAGGGGCCATCATGGACAGAAACTCCAACCTGAGCCTACGTCTGATCCTCTCCCTGACGTCAGATGCACGAGATCTCGATTCAGCTCTGCAGAGTGTGCCTGCCCGCCATTACCCTGAAACCTATGCCTAGCTTTTGTTTTCAGACTATCATCCTCACACTCTTGGCCCACAAGCCCTCCAGTTTGGGAATTCCAGAGCCTCAGGGAGGCACTCTCTCTGCCCTCCAGAAGAAAAATGTTGCCCTCTGGGGCTACCCAGAAACCCCAAATTAGGATCATCTGCATGCCACTCAACTGTACACCAATTATGCAGTCCACCTTGGGCATTAATGCCCTGTCTGACACAGCCTGATCCTGGAACTCCCACCCACACCCAGACAGCTGGCTGCACACTGAGCACATTGGACCCACCATGGCCTTAGGTCCTCATCTCTTCCCAATGTCCGTTTTCAGGCTTCAGAACCTAGACCTCCAATCACTCTCCAATCTCTGCCCAGGTTGAACGTGATGCAGAAATCAGAGCTCCTCCTTCCACAAGGCAAGAAACCTTGTGGTTGGCATGTTGTCCAACGTTCAGTGGAGGAGAAACCAGAGTATCCCATGAGGCCCCGCCCAATCTTGAGGGCCGCGATGGGCACAAAAACGCATTGTGCCCCTCAGCATAAGCCCTGTCCTCTCAGTGGCTGGACCAAGAGCCCGCATAAGGGGTTTGCAATGCCCCTAGGCTCCCAATATTAGAAAGAGTTTGGGTTGTCCAGTTGCCAGTCCCCAGGGCTCTGCTCTGGAATCCCTCTTTTGGTGGCACACCTGAGGTAAAAAAAAAAAAAAAAAAAACAGAAAGGTCTCCCCCAATTCCACAGAATGACCCGAAACTCTTGAGATCAGGCCAAATCCCCAGAAAAGGGAGACTTGTCCATGGCCCCCGAGGCCACGCCGACATTCCACGACCATCAGTGACAATAAATCCAGAGACAAAAGCCTGAGCATATGCCTCATACTTACCCTTTTTTCATAACCCGAATAGTTTTCCTCACAGTCTAGATCAGGTCTGCCATACCTAAGTCCCCAAACCTCAGCCGAGTTTGTGTTTTCAGACTTCTGTCTCCATAGCCATGACCCACACACACTACAGACTGGGACCCCTGGAGCCACACCTCATGACTGTGCGTGCCTTCTCGAAGGGTATTCTGCCCATTCTATTGGCCACAACAGTCCAAATTAAGAAAACCTCCAAAGTCCTCGAGGCCACCCCAATAGTGTAGGCCGCTCAGGACAAACAGGGGCAATCTGACACAAGCTGAGCACCTACCTCCACTCAGACCCATAGACAGATGTCCACAGAGAAAAAGATTGAACAGAACAGTCCCCTAGCCCATAATCGGATCCGTTGTTTTGGTTTCCAGGCATCTCTCCTCAGAGGCCTGGTTTACAATACCAGCATATGGGGTTTTCCTGAGGCACCCATCAGAACAAATCTCGTCTCCACATGGGAAACTTGCACGTTGGAGCTGTGGCAAAACATCCGGTTAGGAGAATCCTTGAGGGACCCAGTGCCATGTCCCATTCCAAGGTCCTCATGGAAACAAGCACACATTAGGTCCCATCCTCAGGAGAGTCGATTTCAACTCAGCCCCCTCAGATGCTCCCCCAGAGCCAGCAGATAGAACCTGTCTAGTCGCTAGGAGACCATGGGAATGCGACGTAGGATGCCCAGGCATCCATCCTTAGTTGCATGCTCTGGAGTCATTCAGCATGGGACGTCCTAGAGCCATGCAACAGGTCTCAATTGTCCCGCAGAAGGAATCCTTGCAGTTTCAGCATCTCACAACTCCCATCATTGGAAAACCTCCATAGCCTCTTGTTCCCTTTCTCCTTCATGAAGGGGCCATCATGGACAGAAACTCCAACATGAGCCAACGTCTGATCCTCGTCCTGACTTCAGATGCACGAGATCATGATTCAGCTCTGCAGAGAGTGCCTGCCATGCCCTCACCCCAAAACCTAAGCCTAGCTTGTGTTCTCAGACTTCCGTCCTCACACTCCTGGCCCACTAACTCTAGTTTGGCAATACGGGATCCACAATGCAGCACTCTGCCTACACTCCAGAAGAAAAACTTTGCCCTACGGGGCTACTCAGAATCACCAAATGATCAGCCTGCATGCCACTAGACTCTACCCTAATTATACTGTCTACCCTGGGCACTAATACCCTGTCTGACACAGCCTGAGCCTGGACTTCCCGACCGACACCCAGACAGCTGGCTACACACTGAGCACATCGTACCCACCATGGCTTAGATCGAACCGGACAGGCCTGTAGGCCCTAATCGGATCCATTGCTTTGGTTTCCAGGCATCTCTCCTCAGAGGCCTGGTATCCAATACCAGGATATGGGGGTTTCCGGAGGTACCAATCAGAACAAATCTCGTCTCCACATGGGAAACTTGCTTGTTAGAGCTGTTTCAAATCCTCCGGTTGGGAGAATCCTTCAGGGCACCCGTGCCACCGCTCCATTCCGAGTTCTCCATGGACACAAACCCACATTAGGACCCATTTTCAGGAGAGTCCATATCAACTCAACCGCCTCACTTTCTCCACAAGAGCCAGTCGATCAAACCTGTCTTGTCACTGGAGACCATTGGAATGAGAGGTGGGCTGCCCAGGCATCCATTCTTATAACCGTGATCTGGAGTCGTTCTGTATGGGACGTCCTGCAGCCATTCAATAAGTCTCAATTGTCCCGCAGAAGGAATCCTTGCGGTTTGGAGCATCTCACAACTCCAAATATGGAAAAATCTCCATGGCCACGTGATGCCCCACCCCTTCAAGAAGGGGCCACCATGGACAGAAACTCCAACCTGAGCCAACGTCTGATCCTCGCCCTGACTTCAGAAGCATGAGATATCGACTCAGCTCTGCAGAGTGTGCCTTCCATGCCTTCGCCCCAAAACCTAAGCCTCTCTTGTGTTCTCAGAATTCCGTCCTCACACTCCTGGCCCACAAGACCTCCAGTTTGGGAATTCCGGAGTCACAGTGCAGCATTCTGCCTGTCCTGCAGAAGAAAAACGTTGCCTTACGGAGCTACACAGAAAACCCAATTGATTATGAACCTGCACACAACTCAACTGTATCCCAATTATACAGTCTACTCTGGACACTAAAGCCCTACCTGTCATGCCTTAGCACAGACCTCCCGACTGACACCAAGACAGCTGGTGGCACACTGAGCACATTGGACCCGCCATGGCCTTAGGCTGTCATCTCTTCCCAACCTCGGTTTTCAGGCTTCAGAACCTACACCTTCACTCCAATCACTGCCCAGGGGTGAACGTGATGCAGAAATCAGAACTCCTCCTTCCCCATTGCAAGAAACCTTGTGGTTGGCATCTTGTACAATGTTCAGTGTAGGAGAAACCAGCATGGCCCATGAGGCCCCGCCCATTTTGAGCGCCGCAAGGGCTCAAACACGCATTGTGATCCTCAGTGTGAGTCCTGTTCTCAAGTAAGGCCTCTCAGTGGCTGGACAAAGATACAGAGTATTGGGCTTGCCATGCCCCTAAGCCCCAATTTTTAACTAGATGTCGGGTTTTACAGTAGTCCCTCACCAGGGCTCTGCTCTGGAATCCCTCTTTTAGTGGGACACCTGAGGTAACAAAACAGAAAAGACTCCTCCCAACCCACAGATTGACCAAAAACTCTTGGGATTGGGCCAAATCCACAGAAAGGGAGAATCTTCCATGTCCAATGAGGCGTCCATCAACATTCCATGGCTATCATTGACACAAAATCCAGAGACAAAAGCCTGAGCAAGCACCTCCCACTCGCTCTTTGTTCATATGCTGAAGAGTCCTCCTCGTGTTCTGTAGATCGGGCCTGCCATACCTATGTCCCTAAGCTTAAGCCGAGTTTGTGTTTTCAGACTTCTGTACCCAAAGCCCTGGACCATACACCCTCCAGGCTGGGGACCCTGGAGCCACACCTCAGGACTGTGCCTGTCCTCTCCAAGGGAATTCTGCCCATTCCATTGGCCACAACCGTACAAATTAGGAGAAACCCCCAAAGGCCCTAAAACCATCCCAATAGTGTAGGCCGCCCGGGACAGACAGGGGTGATCTGACACCAGCTGAGGAACTACCTCCTCTCAGACCCGTAGACAGATGTCCACAGAGAAGAATATTGAACTGGACTGGCATTGAGGCCATAATCGAATCTATTACTTTGGTTTCCAGACATCTCTCTTAAGAGGCCTGGTTTCCAATAACAGCATATGGGGGTTTCCTGAGGCACCCATTAGAACAGTTCTTGTCTCCACATGAGAAACGTGCTTGTTGGAGTTGTGTCAAAACCTACGTTTAGGAGAATCATTCAGGACCCAGAGGCCACTGCCAATTCCAAGGTATCCATGGAGACAAACGCACATTATGAACCATCCTCAGGAGAGTTCATTTCAATTCATCCCCCTCTGTTGCTCCCGTAGAGCCAGCTGATTGAACCTGCCTTGTCGATAGGAGAAAATTAGAATGAGAAGCAGGCTGCCCAGGCATCAATACTTAGAACCCTACTCTGGAGTCCTTCAGTATGGGATGGCTTGGAGTCATCCAACAGGTCTCAATTGTCCCGCAGAAGGAATCCTTGCATTTTGGAGCATCTCAGAACTCCCACCATGGGAAAACCTTCATGGCCTTGTAATGCCCTGCTCCCTTCATGAAGGGGCATTCATGGACAGAAACTCCAACCTAAGCCAACGTCTGAACATCACCCTTATTTCAGATGCACGAGATCTCAATTCAGTTCAGCAGAGTGTGACTTCCGTGCCCTCACACTGAAACCTAGTCTAACTTGTGTTCTCAGACTTCCATCCTCACACTCCTGGCCCACAAGCCCTCCAGTTTGGCAATTCTGGACCCACAATGCAGCACTCTGCCTGCCCTCCAGAAGAAAAATTTGCCCTATGGGGTTACCCAGAAATTCCAAATGAGGATTAACCTACACGCCACTAGACTCTACCCCAAGTATACAGTCTATCCTGGGCACTAATGTCCTGTCTGACACAGCCTGAGCCCGGACCTCCTGACCGACACCCAGACAGCTGGCTGCACACTGAGTACATTGGACCCACCATGGCCTCAGATCATCATCTCTTCCCAACTTCGGTTTTCAGGCTTCAGAACCTAGACCTTATCTCGAATCACTGCCCAGGGGTGAACGTGATGAAAAAAATCAGAACTCCTCCTTCCTCATGGCCAGAAACCTTGTGGTTGTCTTGTCCAACATTCAGTGTAGGAGAAAGCAGTGTGTCTCATGAGGCCTCGCCCATGCTTGAAGGCTCTGTTGGGCACAAACACACATTGTGACACTCAGCGTGAGACCTGTCCTCATGTAAGGCATCTCAGTGGCTGGACCAAGAGCCTGCATATGGGTCTTACCGTGCCCCTAGACCCCCATCCTTAACCAGAGTTCGGGTTGTCAAGTTTCCCCTCCCCTAGGCTCTGCTCTGGAATCCCTCTTTTGGTGAGACACCTGAGGCAAAAATCAGAATGGACTCCTCCCATCCCACAGAATGAGCCCAAATTCTTAGGTTCTGGCCAAATCCCCAGAGAGGGATACTCGTCCATGTCCCATGAGTCCACCGGACATTCTACGGCCATCGGTGACACAAAATCCAGAAGCAAAAGCCTGAGCAAGTTCCTCAAGCTCGTCTTTTGTTCATATCCTGAAGAGTTCTCCTCACGGTCTGTAGATCGGGTCTGCCATACCTATGTCCCCAAACCTAAGACGAGTTTATGTTTTCAGTCTTCTGTCCCCACAGCCCTGGCCCACACACCCTCCAGGCTGGGGCCCCTGCAGCCACACATCATGACTGTGCCTGTCCTCTCCATGGGAATTCTGCCCATTTCATTGACCACAACCGTACAAATTAGGAGAAACTTCCAAAGTCCCTGAGGCCATCCCAAAAGTATATAGTATAGGCCGCCTGGGAAAAACAGGGGCGATCTGACACCAGTTGAGCAACAGCCTCCACTCAGACCCATAGACAGATGTCCACAGAGAAGAAGATTGAACCGTACAGGGCCCTAGGCCCTAATCGGATCCACTGCTTTGGTTTCCAGGCATCTCTCTTCAGAGGCCTGGTTTCCTATACTAGCATATGGGGGATCCCTGAGGCAACCATCAGAACAAATCTCGTGTCCACATGGCAAACTTGCTCGTTTTAGCTGTGTCAAATCCTCCGATTAGGAGAATCCTTCAGGGCTCCGGTGCCATCGCCCCATTCCAAGGTCTCCATTAACACAAACCCACATTAGGACCCATTTGCAGAGGAGTCCATTTCAGCACAACCCCCTTGCTTTCTCCACAAGAACCAGCTGATCGAACCTGTCTTGTCATTAGGAGACCATTGGAATGAGAATCGGGCTGCCCAAGCATCAATCCTTAGAACCCGTCTCTGGAATCGTTACGTCTGGGACGGCCTGGAGCCATCCAATAGGTCTCAATTGTCCCGCAGAAGGAATCCTTGCGGTTTGGAGCACCTCACAACTCCCGCCATGGGAAAACTTCCATGGCCTCATGATGCCCCACCCCTTCATGAAGGGACCATCATGGACAGAAACTCCAACCTGAGCCAACGTCTGATCCTCGCCCTGACTTCAGATGCACGGGAATCTTGATTCAGCTCTGCAGAGTGTGCTTGCTGTGCCCTCGCCCCGAAACCTAAGCCTCTCTTAGGTTCTCAGACTTCTGTCCTCACACTGCTGGCCCACAAGACCTCCAGTTTGGGAATTCCGGAGGCACAGTGTAGTACACTGCCTGTCCTCCAGAAGAAAAATGTTGCCCTATGGGGCTACCCAGAAACCCCAAATGATTATGAACCTGCATGCAACTCGACTGTACCCCAATTATACAGTCTACACTGGGCACTAATGCCCTACCTGTCACAGCTTGAGCACAGACCTCCTGAACGACACCCAGACAGCTGGCCGCACACTGAGCACATTGGACCCGCCATGGCCTTAGGTTGTCATCTCTTCCCAACCTTGGTTTTCAGGCTTCAGAACCTACAGCTTCACTCCAATCACTGCCCAGGGGTGAACGTGATGCAGAAATCAGAACTCCTCCTTCCCCATGGCAAGAAGCATTGTGGTTGGCATCTTGTCCAAAGTTCAGTGTAGGAGAAACTGGCGTGGCCCATGAGGCCAGGATCATGTTGAGCGCCGTGAGAGCACAAACACACATTGTGACCCTCAGCATGAGTCCTGTCCTCAAGTAAGGCCTCTCAGTGGCTGGACAAAGAGACGGTGTATCGGGTTTGCCATGTCCTTAGGCCCCAATTTTTAACCAGAGTTCAGGTTGTCCACTTGCACCTCCCCAGGGCTCTGCTCTGGCATCCCTCTTTTGGTGGAACACCTGAGGTAAAAAAACAGAAAGGACTCCTCCCATCCCACACATTGGCCCAAAACTCTTGGGATGATGCCAAATCCACAGAGAGGGAGACTCGTCCACGACCCATGAAGCCTCCCCGACATTCCACAGCCATTGCTGACACAAAATCCAGAGACAAAAGCTTGAGCAAGCACCTCACACTTGCCCTTTGTTTATATGCTGAAGAGTCCTCCTCAAGGTCTGTAGATCGGGCCTGCCATATCTTTGTCCCCAATCCTTAGCCGAATTTGTGTTTTCAAACTTCTGTACCCACAGCCCTGGACCACACATCCTCCAGGGTAAAGCCCTGGAGCCACACCTCAGGACTGTGCCTGTTCTCTCCAAGGGAATTCTGCCCATTCCATTTGCCAAAGCCGTACAAATTAGGAGAAACCTCCAATGTCCCCAAGGCCATCCCAAAGCGTAGGCCACCTGGGACAAACAGGGGCGATCTGTTCCAGCTGAGGAACTAACTCCACTCAGACCCATAGACAAATGTCCACAGAGAAGAAGATTGAACAGGACCAACCCCTAGGCCCCAATCAGATCCATTGCTTTGGTATCCAGGCATCTCTCGTAAGAGGCCTGGTTTCCAATACCAGCATATGGTGATTTCCTGAGGAAACCATTAGAACAATTCTTGTCTCCATATGGGAACCATGCTCATTGGAGCTGTGTCAAAACCTCCAGTTAAGAGAATCCTTCAGGGCCCTGGTGCCTCTGCCTCATTCCAAGGTATCCTTTGAGACAAACCCACATTATGACCCATCCACAGGAGAGTCCTTTTCAACTCAGTCCCACGGTTGCTCCCCAGAGCCAGCAGATCGAACTTGTCTTGTCGCTAGGAGACAGTTGGAATGAGAGTCGGGCTGCCCAGGCATCCATCCTTAGAACTCTGCTCTGGAGTTGTTCCGTCTGTGATGGCCTCAGCTCAGAAGCTTTGTAGATTGCTTCTAATCTTCAGGGTTTGGGCAAATAGTGAAGGACAATTTCCTTCGGGAGGGTAGGCACAGTTGTCTGGCGTGGCACCAGAGGCCCCATCTTGGAGGGCATGTGGGGCAGGCACTTTTGGGACAGAAATGTGCAAAGGCGAACTAGGGTTAGGGTGAGGGCTGAGGTGATCACGGGCTCAATCTGCAGGCCCTGAGGGTAGCTCATAGAGTAGTGAAATTAAGGTGTCATGGAGGCAGAAGTGGAAGCTTTTGTTTCGGGATTGTTTTTCCAGGACACTCGGAAAAGATAGGGATGACCTCATTAGGCCATGGGAGATTCTTCATCTCTGGGGATTCTACCCAGCTCCCAAGAGTTTTTTGTCTCTGAGAGAAGACAAAACTGCTGTTTTCCGTCTCAGGGGACCCCATAGAAGGGATTCCAGAAACAGGTTCTTGGTCAGGGCACCAGGAAAACACAAACGATCGTGAGCATTTGGCCCTAGGGACCTGCAGGCCCGCTCTGCAGGCTCCTGGTCCAGCTCCCCAGGGTGTTTGTTTGAAAACAGGCTCATGCTGAGGTTCATAATGCCGGTTTTTGCCCAGGGTGTCTCCCATGAGTGTCCATGTGGTTCCCACTCTTAGGGTTGGACACCCATCTCAACATCCAGGTTTCCTGCCATTGGGAATAAGGAGTACTCTTGTGCTTCAGGTTCCCCCATAGGCAGGGATTTGAGCTATGGTCTGGTAAAGATGCCTGAATACCCATGTTGAGTAGAGATGATGGTTTCAGGCTATGGCAGGGCCCACCTGCAGGATATCGGCCCATTGTCTGCATGGCTATCTGGACTTCGTGGCTCAGGCTGTGTCAGACAGAGCCTGAGTGCCCATGGCGGCCTATGATATTAGGGTGCCATAGAGGGCTGGGCAGGGGGATCCTCATGTGGGGTTTCGGGAAGACTCCGCAGGCACGTCTTCTTTCTGTGGGGTAGGCAGAATGATTAGTTGTGGCTCCAAAATTCCCTATCAAGAGGGTTTGGAGACCAGGAGGGTGAGGATAGAATTATAAACGCAAGGTATGGTTTGATTCAGTTCCAAGCAGGAGGCAGTTCCAGCGTGCAGTGGCTGATTCGAGATATCCAGCACCTGACTAAGGGTGGATGTCAGATGTTTGCTCACACTGTAGTTTTTGTCTCTGATGACCGCCAAATGGAGGGGTGGCATCAAGAGGCTATGGAGAATTTCCCACGGTGGGGCTTGTGAGATGCTCCAAACAGCAAGGTTTAGTTCTACTGGATGGGGGGGGCGTGTGGTTTGTTTGCTCAAGGGTCCCCCATATGGAAAGTTTCGGTAGCAGAGCTCTCCCGAATGGATGCCTGAAAAGAAAAACTCCATTGACCATTGAGACTGAGGAACATGGCATATTCAACCTGGTGCCTCTGGGACGAAGCTCCAAGAGGCCTGAGTTGACATGGGGTTTCATGCTGTTGGATCACAGTGCTGCTTTGTATGTAGGGGACATTAGAATGTTGGGGTGGTAGGGGCACATGCAGAATTCTCCTACATGAGTCTTGGACTCAGCAACCAAAAGCAACATATCCTTCTGGGGACAGGAGGGGTTCTGTTGTGTGTCTCAGGGACCACATGTTGGAATACAAGTTGGTATTGGGTAATAGGCCCCTGGGCATAGGCACCTGAAAACCTAATCTCGGGTATCAGTGAAGTCTTTGACGCATGTCAGGTTCAATCTTCTGACACAGGACCTTTGACTTGGATGTCTGCCTGGAGGCAGGTGCTCATTGTGTGTCAGAATGCACATTTGGGTCCAGAGTTTTCCTTGGAATTGAGGTGGACTCTGGGGCTTTGCACTTTGCTCCTAAACTTCAGGGTTTTGGCAACAGTGAAGGGCAGAATTTCCTTTGGGAGGGTAGGCACACTTGTCCGGTGTGGCTCCAGAGACCCCATTCTGGAGTGCATGTGGGCCTGGGCTTTGGGGACAAAAATCTGCAAACACAAACTAGGGTTAGGTGAGGGCCGAGGTGATCACAGGTCCGATCTGCAGGCCCTGAGGCAGCTCATATTGTACTGAAATTAAGGTGTCATGGAGGTGGTAGCACAGGCTTTTCTGTCTGGATTGTGTGTCCAGGATGGTCACAAAATGTAGGGGTGTCTTCACGGGGCCATGAGAGATTCCTCGTCTCTGGGAATTCTGCACAGTTCCCAATAGTTTGGTCTCTCTGTGGGAAGGGAAGACTGCTGATTTCTGTCTCAGGGGACCCCAAAAGAGGGATTCCAGAGACAGGTTCTGGGTCTGGGCACCTAGAAAACACGAACGAGGGTGAGGATTGGGCCCTAGGGACCTGGTAGGCCTGCTCTGCAGGCTCTTGGTCCAGCTACTGAGGGGTTTTATTTGAAAGCAGGCTCACGGTGAGGGTCATAAAGTCTGTGCCCACAGCAGCTCCCATGAGTGACTGTGGTCTCATGGGCCATGCAGCTGGTTCCCACTCTGAGTGTTGGATATTCATCTCAACAGCCAAGTTTCTTGCCATCTGGAAGGAAGAGTACACCTGTGCTTCAGTTTCCCCCATAGGCAGGGATTTGATCTATGGTCTGGGGAGAGATGCCTGAACATCCAGGTTGAGTAGATGTGATGGCTTCGGGCCATGGCAGATCCCACCTGCAGGATATGGAGCCCACTGTCTTCCTGGCACACTGAGGGTCGTGGCTGATGCTGTGTCAGAAAAAGCCTCAGTGCCCATGGCGGCCTAAGATATTAGGGTCCTGTCGATAGCCATGCAGGTGGATCCTCATGTGGGGTTTCTCTACAGGCTCACCAGGCACTTTTTCTGTGGGGTAGGCAGAAAACTGTGTTGTGGCCCCAGAGTTACCTATCAAGAGGGATTGTGAACCAGGAGGGTGAGGTTGGATTGGTAAACACAAGCTACGGTTCAATTCAGTGCCAAGCGAAGGCAGTTCCAGTGTTCAGTGGCTGATTCAAGATTCCAGCACCTGTGTTAGGGCAGATAACAGAAGTTAGTTCACACTGGAGTCTGTGTCTACAATGGCCTCCAAGTGGAGGGATGGCATCATGAGGCCATGGTTGGATTTCCCACGTTGGGTCTTGTGTGATGCTCCAAACAGCAAGTTTTCCTTCTAATTGACAGGGGGAGTCTGGTTTGTTTGCATCAGTGTCCCTCATATGGAAAGTTTGGGTAGCAGGGCTCTCCCGCATGGATACCTGAAAAGCAAAACTCCATTGACCACTGCAGCCAAGGAACATGGCAGGTTCGATCTGATGGCTCTGGAGCAAAGTTCCAAGCAGCCTGAGTTGACATGGAGTTTCATGCTGTTGGATCACATTGCTGGCTTGTTTCCAGGGAGATGCTGGAGGTGAGGGGCCATGCCAGGTTCTCCTACACTGAGTCTTGGACATAGCTACCAAGAGCAATGTCCTTCTGGGGACAGGAGGGGTGTGTTGTGGGGTTCGGGGATCCCATATTGTTACATAAGATGGTATGGGAGAACAGGCCTCTCGGGACAGGTGCCTGGCAGGCCTGCTCTGTGGACTCCTGGTCCAGCTACCGATGGCATTTGTAGGAAAGCAGGCTCATGCTGAGGGTCACAATGCCTGTTTGTGCCCAGGGCTGCTTCCATGTGTGACTGTGATCTCAAGGCCCAAGCACCTGGTTCCCACTCTGAGGGTTGGACACCCATCTCACAGGCCAGATTTCCTGTCACTGGAAAGGAGGAGAACTCTTGTGCTTCAGGTTCCCCCATAGGCAGGGATTTGAGCTATGGCCCTGACATAGATGCCTGAATAACCAGGTAGAGCAGAGTTGACGGTTTTGGCAGGCCCCACCTGCAGGATATGCGGCCCACTGTCTGCATGGCTGACTGGAGGTCATGGCTCAGGCTGTGTCTGACAGATGCTTAATGCCCATGGCAGCCTATGATATTAGGGTGTCGCTGATGCCCATGCAGGTGGATCTTCATGTGCGGGTTCTGGGCAGACTCACCGAGCACTTCTTCTTTCTATGGGGCAGGTAGAATGCTACGTTGTGGCTCCAGAATTTCCTACAAAGAGGGCTTAGGGACCAGGAGGGTGAGGATGGAATTGTAAACACAAGCTATGGTTAAATTCAAGGCCAAGAAGAAGGCAGTTTCAGTTTGCATGGCTGATTTGAGACATCCCACACGTGAGTAAGGGTGGATGTCAGATTTTTGCTCACATTGGAGTTTGTGTCTATGAGGATGGACAAATGGTGGGGTGGCGTCAAGAGGCCATGATGGTTTTCTGAGGCTGCTGCTTGTGAGATGCTCTAAACAGGAAAGTTTCCTTCTACTGGACAGGGGGAGTCTGGTTTGTTTGCTCCAGTGTCCCCCATATGGAAAGTCTTGGTAAGAGAGCTCTCCCGCATAGATGCCTGGAAAGCACACCTCCATTGACCATTGCAGCTCAGGAACAAGGCAGGTTCGATCTGGTGGCTCTGGGACGAATTTCTAGGGGCTGAGATGACATGGAACTTCATGCTGTTGGATCTCAATGCTGGTTTGTATCCAGGGAGATGTAAGAATGTTGGGGTGGTCAGGGGCCATGCAGGATTCTCCAACACTGATTCTTGGACACAGCTACCAAGATCAAGGTATCTTTCTGGGAACAGCAGGGGTTCTGTTGTGGGGCTCAAGGACTACATGTTGTAATATAAATTGGTATTGGAAAACAGGCATCTCAGGACGGGTGCCTGAAAACCTAAGCTAGGGTATCGATAAAGTCCTAGATTCATGTCAGGTTCAATCTTCTGACTCAGAGCCTTTGACTTGGATGTCTGCCTGGGGGCAGGGGCTCATTGTGTGTCAGAATGCCATTTGGGCCCAGAGCGTTCTTTGAAATTGAGGTGGGCTCAGGGGCTTTGTACTTTGCTCCTAATCTTCAGGGTTTGGGAAACAGTGAAGGGCACTTACCTTCAGGAGCCTAGGCACACTCGTCCAGTTTGGGACCAGAGACCCCATCCTGGATGGCGTGTGGGCCAGGGCTTTGGGGACAGAAATTGCAAACGCAAACTAGCATTAGCGTGAGGGCAGAGGTGTTCACAAGACCGATAAGCAGGCCCTAAGGGCAGCTTATAGTGTTCTGGAATTAAGATGTCATGAAAGCAATAGTGCAGGCTTTTCTGTCTGGACTGTGTCCAGGATGTTCGCAAAATGCAGGGTTGGCTTCATGGAGCCATGGAAGATTCTTGGTCACTGGGGATTCTACCCAGCTCCCAAGTGTTTGGTGTCTCTTGGGAAGAGGAGACTGCGGTTTTCCGTCTCAGAGGACCCCCAAAAGAGGGATTCCAGAGAGAGGTTCTAGGTCTGGGCGCCTGGCAAACATGAACAAGCGTGAGGATTTGGTCCTAGGGACCTGGCAGGCCCGCTCTGTGGGCTCCTGGTCCAACTAATGAGGGAATTTGTTTGAAAGCAGGATCATGCTGCAGGTCACAATGCCTGTTTGTGACCAGGGTGGCTACCATGAGTGGCCATGGTCTCATGGGCCATGCAGCTGGTTGCCACTCTGAGGATTGGACACACATCTCAACAGCCAGGTTTCCTGCCATCGGGAAGGAGGAGTACTCTTGTGCATCTGGATCCCCCATATTCAGGGATTTGATCTATGGTCTGGGGAGAGATGCCTAAATATCTAGGTTGAGTAGATGTGATGGATTCGGGGCAAGGCAGGCCTCATCAGCAGGTTATGGGGCCCACTATCCATGTGCCTGACTGGAGGTCGTGACTCAGGCCGTGTCAGACAGGGCCTGAGTGTTCATGGCGGCCTATGATATTAGGGTGCCGTCAATGATCATGCAGGTGGATCCTCATGTGGGGTTTCTGTGCAGACTCAGCAGGCACATCTTCTTTTTGTGGGGAAGGCATAAAACTGTGTTGTGTCCCCAGAGTTCCCTATCAAGAGGAATTGGGGACCAGGAAGGTGAGGTTGGAATGGTAAACACAAGCTATGGTTGAATTCAGTGCCAAGCAAAGGCTGTTCCAGTGTTCAGTGGTGATTCGAGATTCCAGCACCTGTGTTAGGGCGGATGTCAGATGTTTGTTCTCACTGTTGTTTGTGTCTAGGATGACCACCAAATGTAGTGGTGACATCACGAGGACATAGCGGATTTCCTACGCTGGGGTTTGTGAGATGCTCCAAACAGCAAGGTTTCCTTCTACTGGATGGGGGAGTCTGGTTTGTTTGCTCCAGGGTCCCGCATATGGAAAGTTTGTGCAGCAGAGCTCTCCCTCATGGATGCCTGGAAAGCACACCTCCGTTGACCAATGCAGCTGAGGTAAATGACAGTTTCGATTGGTGGCTCTGGGGTGATTTTCCAGGCGGCCTGAGCTGACATGGAGTTTCATGGTGTTGGATCGCAATGCTGGTTTGTATGCATGGAGATGTTAGAATGCTGGGGTGGTCAGGTATCCATGCAGGATTCTCCTACACTGAGTCTTGGAAACATCTACCAAGAACAAGGTATCCTTCTGGAACAGGAGGTGTTCTGTTGTGTGGCTCAGGGACCTCATTTGGACTATAAGTTAGTATTAAAGTACAAGCCTCTGGGGATAGATACCTGAAAATCTCAACTAGGGTATTAATGAATTCTGAGAGGAATTCCAGGTTCAGTCTTCTGACTCAATGCCTTTGACTTGGATGTCTGCTTGGAGGCAGGTGCTCATGGTGTGTCAGAATGCACATTTGGTCCTGAGTGCTCTTCAAAATTCAGATGGGCTCAGGGGCTTTGTATTTTGCTTCTTTTCTTAAGGGTTTGGGCAAGAGTGAAGAGCAGTTTCCTTCAGGAGAGTAGGGATACTTTTCCAGTGTGGGACCAGAGGCCCCATCCTGGAAGGCATGTGGGCCAGGGTTTTGGGGACAGAAATCTGCAAAGGCGAACTGGGTTTAGGGGAGGGCCAAGGTGATCGCAGGCCCGTTCTGCAGGCCCTGAGGGCAGCTCATAGTGTACTAAAATTAAGGTGTCATGGTAGTGGAAGCGCAGAATTTTCTGTCTGGATTGTGTGTCCAGGACAGTTGCAAAAGGTAGGGATATCTTCATGAGGCCATGGGAGTATCTTCATCTCTGGAGATTCTTCCCAGCCCCCAAGTGTTTGGTTTCTCTGGGAGAAGGGAAGACTGCTGTTTTCCGTCTCAGGGGACCCCCAAAACAGGGATTCCAGAGACAGGTTATGTGTCTGGGCACCAGGAAAACACACACAATGGTGAGCATCTGGACCTAGGGACCTGGCTGTTCAACTCTGTGGGCTCCTGTTCTAGCTACCAAGGGTGTTTGTTTGAAAGCAGGCTCACGCTAAGGGTCACAATGCCTGTTTGTGCCCAGGGCGGCTCCCAAGGGTGTCTGTGGTCTCATGGGCCAGGCAGCTTGTTCCCACTCTCAAGGTTGGACACACATCTCAACAGCCAGGTTTCCTGCCGTCAGTAATGAGGAGTACTCTTGTGTTTCAGATTCCCCCATAGGCAGGGATTTGAACTACAGTCTGGGGACAGATGCCTGAATACCCATGTTGAGTAGAGACGATGGCTTTGGCTCACGGCTGGACCCACCTGCTGAATAAGGGGCTCTCTGTCTGTGTGTTTCTCTGGATGTCATGGCTCAGGCTGTCAGACTGAGCCTGAGTGCCCATGGCGGCATATGATATTAGGGTGATGTTGATGGCCATGCAGGTGGATCCTCATGTGGGGTTTCTGGGCAGACTCACCAGGTACTTCTTCTTTCTGTGTGGTAGTCAGAATGCTGCATTTTGGCCCCAGAGTTCCCTATCAAGAGGGTTTGGGGACCAGGAGGGTGAGGATGGAATTATAAACGCAAGGTATGGTTCAATTTAGTTCCAAGCAGGAGGCAGTTCCAGCATGCAGTTGCTGATTCAAGATATCCAGCAGTTAAGGCGGAGGTCAGATGTTTGTTCACACTGGAGTGTGTGTCTATGAAGACGGCCAAGTGGAGGGGTGGCATCATGAGTCCATGGAGGATTTCCCATGGTGGGGCTTGTGAGATGCTCCAAACAGCAAAGTTTCCTTTTACTGGGCAGGGGTTGTCTGGTTTGTTTGCTCCAGTGTCCCCCATATGCAAAGTTTCGGTAGCAGAGTTGTCCCACGTGGATTCCTGGAAAGCACACCTCCATTGAAAATTGCAGCTGAGGAATATGACAGTTTTGATCTGGTGACTCTTGTGCGAAGTTCCAAGCGGCCTGAGTTGACATGGTGCTTCATACTGTTGGATCACAATGCTGGCTTGTATCCAGGGAGATGTTAGAATGTTGGGGTGGTCAGGGGTCATGCAGGATTCTCCTACAGTGAGTCTTGGACACAGCTACCAAGAGCAAGGTATCCTTCAGGGGACAGGAGGGGTTCTGTTGTGTGGCTCAGGGACCACATGTTGAAATATAACGTGGTATTGGAGAACAGGCCTCTGGGGACAGGCGCCTGAAAATCTCAACAAGGGTAACATTGAATTCCTAGAGGCATTCTATTCAGAAGATTGAACCTGATATGCCCCTAGGACCTCATTGGAACCCTAGATTCGGTTTGCAAACATCTGTCCTCAGAGGCCTGTTTTGGAATACCAACTTATGATACAACAGGTGGTCCCTGAGCCCCACAACAGAATGTCTCCTGTCCCCAGAAGGAAACCATGGATTTCGACCTTTGCCAAACCCTCAGGGTAGGAGAGTCTTGCATGACACCTTAGACACCAGCATATTCTAAGATCTCCCTGGTAACAAACCAGCATTGCGGCCCATCTGCAAGAGATTCCATGTCAACTCAAGGCATTGATACTTAGCCCCAGAGCCACCAGAATGATCCTGCCATGTTCCTCAGCTGCATGAGTCAATGGACGTATGCTTTTTACGCATCCATGTGGGAGAGCTCTGCTACCAAATCTTTTCACATGG
This sequence comes from Neogale vison, assembly GCF_020171115.1. Classification (NCBI taxonomy): domain Eukaryota; kingdom Metazoa; phylum Chordata; class Mammalia; order Carnivora; family Mustelidae; genus Neogale; species Neogale vison. The sequence continues at coordinate 193,828,553 of NC_058093.1, forward strand.
AGGAGACTGGAGCAAACAAACCAGATTCCACCTGTCCAGTAGAAGGAAACCATGCTGTTTGGAGCATCTTACAAGCCTCAGCTTGGGAAATCCTCCATGGCCTCTTTACGCCACCCTTCTAATTGATGGTCATCATAGACAGAAACTCCAGTGTGAGCAAACATCTGATTCCGCCTTACTCAGGTGCTGGATATCTCAAATAAGCCGCTTCACATTGGAACTGCCTTCTGCTTGGCACTGAATTGAACCATAGCTTGTGTTTACAATTCAATCCTTACCTGACTGGACCCCAAGTCCTCTTGATAGGGAATTCTGGAGCCACAAGGCAGCATTCTGGTCTTCCCCCTAGAAAGAAGAAGTTCCTGGTGAGTCTGCCCAGAAACGCCAAATGAGGATCAATCTGCTCGTCCCTCAAAGGAACCCCGATATATAGGCTGCCCTGGCCACTAGTGCTGTGCCTGTCAGAGCCTGAGCCCTGACCTAGTGTCAACCACCCAGAGAGCGGGCCCCCTATCTAGCATGTTGGTCCAGCAATGGCACACTTCCATCATCTCTAACCATCCTTTGTATTCAGGCACCTGTCCCCGGACCTTTGATGGAATCCCTGCCAATGAGGGAAGCTGAAGCACAATAGAGAACTCTTCTTTCCCCATGGCAGGAAACCTGGCTGTTGGGATGTGTGTCCAACCCTCAAAGTGGGATCCAGCTACCTGGCCACTGAGACCACGCCCATTCCTGAGGGCCGTTCTGGGCACAAACTTGCATTGTGACCCTCAGCCTGAGCATGCTTTCTAACAAGCCCTCTCAGTTACACCACCAGGATCCTGCATTGCAGTTCCGTTATGCCCCTAGGCCCAAATCCTAACACTTAAGTGAGATTTTCCAGGCGTCCAGACCCAGAGCCCACCTCTGGAATCCCTGTTTTGGGGCACCCCTATGGTGGAAAACTGCAATCTTCCCTTCTCTGAAAATGCCATCAAACTATGGGGACGTTCAGAATCCTTAGAGAGGAAAAGGTCCCATGGACTCATGAGACCACACCTGCATTCCGAGGCCATCCTAGACACACAATCCTGATAGAAAAGTCTGTGCTGCTGCCTTCCCATCACCCCAATTACAGTTCCTGAGGAGCTGCCCTACAGGTCTACACATTGGGCCTGTGACCACCACACAAATAACCCAATCCTGAATTTGTGTTTGCGGATTTCTCTCCAAAAATCATGGATCAATTGGCCAATTGGATGGTGTTTCTGGAGCCACACCACAAGACTGTGCTGCCATCACCAAGGAAACTGTACCCATCACAGTTGTCCAAACCTTCCAGATTAGGAGAAACCTGCAAGGCCCCTGAGCCAACCCCAATATTGGCATCCGTTCTGAATGCAAATGCGCAGTCTGAAACAACGGATCACCTACATCGAGGCAGACAGCCAATTCAATATTCCTGAGTCAGAAGATTGAACCTGACATGCCCCTAGGACTGTATTAGAACCCTAGATTAGGATTTTAGGCATCTGTCCTCAGGGGCCTGTTCTGGAATACCAAGTTAGGATACATCACTTTTTCCCTGGGCCCCACAACAGAACATCTCTTTTCCAAAGAAGGAAACCATGTTCTTTGACCTGTGCCAAACCCTCAGTGTACGAGAATCCTGCATGGTACATTAGCCACCAGAACATTCTAAGATCTCCCTCATAACAAACCAGCATTGTGACCAAACTTCAAGAGTTTCTGGTCAACTCTAGGCCTGGGTACTTCGTCCCAGAACCACCAGAACGAACCTGTCATGTTCCTAAGCTGCAAAGGTCAATGGAGTTGTGCTTTCCAGGCATCCATGTGGGAGAGCTCTGCTACATATACTTTCCACATAAGGGACCCTGGAGCAAACAAACAAGACTCCAACTGTCCTATAGAAAGAAACCTTGCGGGGGGGACAAGATGGCGGGGTAGTAGGAAGAGGCGTCTTTTCAGCCAGTACCCCAAAGTGAGCTGATTACCTACCAAAGAACTCCGATCACCCATGAAATCAGCCTGAGATCAGAATTATACACGTCTGGATCTCTACAGGGGCAGAAGACGTCAGTGAGCAGGTAAAGCAGAATGGGAATGGCGGACTGATATCGGAAGATAAACAAAAGGGGGAGTGAACCACCAGTGGCGACCGGTGGGAAAGTAATACCCCAATCCGAGCAGGAGCACCCTGCGTCTGGGGACCAGCAGTAACTCGGAGACTGATTGAAAGCACTCCAAAAGAGCAAAGGATCGCGGGGGGAAATTGTGGTAATCTGGGCGGCTAGGAAGAGGGTCTTAAGTCCCCGGTCCCAGACAGCCTCCCCGGCGCGGAGGCAGAGAGAGTGCGGCGGAGAAACCGCTCCTGGTCCCTAAGCCGCCAGCGCGCCCCAGAGCGCGTGGGTTCCGGCTCCTGTGACGGGATGGGAGCCGCGCCGGTCTGCGGAACGCACGCTAGCCCTCCCACAAAGCTTGAAATATGCGCACAAGTCCCTCACTCTTCCCTGAATTACTGAGGCCCGGCGGGTGCTCCTTGACCCGCGCCATTGATTCAAAGCCTAAGCCGCGTGCCCGCGCGAAACTCTTCCCCAGACAGAGGCGCGCAAAAGCCCAGCCTGGGGATCACGGACCCGCGCCCCCTTCTCAGTGCCCCAGACGCGCGCCCGACCCACAGCCGCCTCTGAAAAGAGGTGCGCGCAAGCCGGGCACTCCCAGACCGGGCCGGCGGCAAAATCTCAGTGTGCGATCGCTGCTTGTAACCTCTCTGGCGGTCGGGAGCTCCCAGACAGCCGCTACTGCCTTGGCTTTGGGGACGAGCAAAAGATCCTGCACCCCCAGGGTCTGCACCTTGGAACCTGGGCTGCCAGCGACCAAGGGGGAATTTATTCAGCTTCTCACCCAGACTGAGGCTTCTTTCTGAGACGGAGATCAGGGTGCGGTTTGATTTCTTCTGGGTGGCTCAGTGGATTAGGCCACTGCCTTCAGCTCAGGTCATGATCTCAGGGTCCTGGGATCGAGTCCCGCGTCGGGCTCTCTGCTCAGCAGGGAGCCTGCTTCCCCCTCTCTCTCTCTGCCTGCCTCTCCGTCTACTTGTGATTTCTCTCTGTCAAATAAATAAATAGTTTAAAAAAATGATTTCTTCTAATACTACAAAAACCATCAAAGGCGGTCAAGGTGAGAGGGAAAAAAGTGAACAAGCAAAAAAACCGCCAGAGAATAAAAGCCTGAAAAAAACCAGTTTCCCCAGAGCCCACCCCCGTGAGGGGGGCGGGGAGACTCAGGTCAGGAAACATCATTGACTGACAACCCAATGAGAGGCAGGCCCCTCACCCAGAAAACAAACCAAGAAAGAAAGAAAAAAAAAAGGACTACAAGAGAACCACCACTACTTCATAGGAAAACTTGTTCACTCGTTTCCACTATTCCGGTTCATATTTTTTTATTTTTTTAATTTTTTTTTACACATAGGTAATTTTTTAACCTATTTACCGTCACAGCAAACTGTACAGTACATCAAATTCCATAATACCTTTCTAACCTGAACTTTTTGATACATACACCTATGTTTTTCTTTTGCATTAATATTTTTTGAATTCCCTTTTTAAAAAAAAATTTAGTTTAGTTTAGTCTAGTATATTCCTTTTTATTTTTATCCTCTAATATTCATATAGAGTTAACTTCAAAGTAATCCCCTTTTCCCAATCAATACTACTCCTATAGGTAAACCAATTTTTAATCCCCTTTATCTTGGAAAGTTGAGTCCTTTAAAAAAGACATCAAGATACATCCAGAAAGAATCAAAACAACCTTCCTCGCACACTCTGAGAATTTATAAGAACTCTCCCATCTTCTTCCACCAGTGTTTCTGTGTTTTTTGTGTTTGTCCTGATAGCATATAAATTTTACACTTGTGGTTCTTTTTGACAAGGTTCTTTCTTTATTTGCATATATATATATTTTTTTTTTCTTTTTTTTCTCTTGCCATATAATTGTATCAGTCTTTTTATCTCTTTTTGTTTGTCTACTTCATAAATCTTACCTTGGGGCCCATCTGGGCTGAACCTTCTCTTTCATCTTCCCTTTCTTTCCTGTCTCTCTCTCTCTCTCTCTTATCTTTTTGTCTTCTTCTTCTTTTTATTATTTTCCTTTTATTCTTTTTCTTTTTCTTTTCTTTTGTCTCTCATTTGGGTGGGGAATCCTGATTGCTCAGAAGTGTTCCAGGGTGCACCTTGACTGCACCAGAGTTGATACATCCAGCTACATCTGTTCAGTCTTCTCCCACCAAAATGACTAGGAGGAGGAATGCCCAACAGAAGCAAAATACAGAGGATGGACCTTCTGCAACAGAGCTAATGGCTATCAACATAGACAATATGTCGGAAAGAGAATTCAGGCTAACAATTATCCAGGCAATAGCTAGGTTGGAGAAAGCCATGGATTACCAAACAGAATTGATTAGGGCCGAACTGAAAGCGACCAGACAGGATGTTCACAATGTTAGGGCGGAGCTTAAAGCTACCAGGGAGGAGGTCCACAATGCTCTCAATGAGTTCCAATCTAATCTAAACTCTCTCAAAGCTAGGGTAACTGATACAGAAGATAGAATTAGTGACCTGGAAGACAAACAGATAGAGAGAAAGGATCAGGAGGAAGCCTGGAACAAACAGCTTAGATCCCACGAAAGCAGAATCAGGAAAATAAATGATGCCATGAAGCGTTCCAACGTCAGAATTATTGGAATTCCTGAAGGGGAGGAGAAAGAAAGAAGTCTAGAAGATATCGTGGAACAAGTCCTTCATGAAAACTTTCCGAATCTCGGGAATGAAACCAGCGTTCATGTACTAGAGGCTGAAGGGTCTCCACCCAAGATTATACATTCCAAAAAAACACCACGACAAGTGATAGTCAAATTGAGGAATTATAATTGTAGGTATAATCTCTTGAAAGCAGCCAGGGCAAAGACGCTCCTTACTTACAGAGGGAAGCCCATCAGAATAACGTCAGACCTGTCCACAGAGACCTGGCAAGCCAGAAGAGGATGGCAAAATATATTCAGGGCACTAAATGAGAAGAACATGCAGCCAAGAATACTTTATCCAGCAAGACTGACATTCAAAATGGATGGAGAGATAAAGAGTTTCCAAGACGGGCAAGGCTTAAAAGACTATGCAACCACCAAGCCGACACTGCAGGAAATATTAAGGGGGGTTCTATAAAAGAGGAAAAATCCCAAGAATAGCATTGAACAGAAATATAGAGACAGTCTACAGAAAGAAAGACTTCAAAGGTAACTCGATGTCATTAAAAACGTATCTATCAATAATCAGTCTCAATGTGAATGGCCTAAATGCACCCATAAAACGGCACAGGGTGCAGATTGGATAAAACGACAGGACCCAACCATATGCTGTCTACAAGAGACCCATTTTGAACCTAAAGATGCACGCAGACTGAAAGTGAAGGGGTGCAGAAGCATCTTTCATGCCAATGGGACTCAAAAGAAGGCTGGGGTAGCGATTCTCATATCAGATAAATTAGACTTCAAACTAAAGACTGTAGTCAGAGATACAGAAGGACACTACATAATCCTTAAAGGGACTATCCACCAAGATGATCTAACAATTGTAAATATCTATGTTCCCAATATAAGAGCAGCCAATTACTTAAGAAAACTGTTAATCAAGATAAAGAGTCATATTGATATGAATACACTAATCATTGGAGATCTTAACACGCCTCTCTCAGAATTAGACAGATCATCGAAGCAGAAAATCAATAAAGAAACAAGAACATTGAATGGCACATTGGACCAGATGTACCTCATAGATATATACAGAACATTCCACCCTAAAACAGCAGAATACTCATTCTTCTCAAGTGCACACGGAACCTTCTCCAGAATAGACCACATACTGCGTCACAAATCAGGACTCAACCGATACCAAAAGACTGAGATTATTCCCTGCATATTCTCAGATCACAATGCTTTGAAACTGGAGCTCAACCAAAAGGAAAAGTTCAGAAGGAACTCAAACACCTGGAAGCTAAAGACCACCTTGCTTAAGAATGCTTGGATCAACCAGGAGATCAAAGAAGAACTGAAACAATTCATGGAAACCAATGAGAATGAAGACACTTCGGTCCAAAACCTATGGGATACAGCAAAGGCGGTCCTAAGGGGAAAATATATAGCCATCCAAGCCTCACTCAAAAGAATTGAAAAATCCAGAACACACCAGCTGTCTCTACACCTTAAAGAACTGGAGGATCAACAACAAATCAAACCAACTCCACACATGAGAAGGGAAATCATCAAGATTAGAGCTGAGATCAATGACAGAGAAACCAGTGATACGGTAGAACGTATCCATGAAACTAGAAGCTGGTTTTTTGAAAGAATCAATAAGATCGATAAGCCACTGGCTACACTAATCCGAAAGAAAAGAGAGAAAGCCCAAATACATAAAATTATGAATGAAAAGGGAGAGATCACAACTAACACCAAGGAAGTAGAAACAATCATCAGAAGTTATTACGAACAGTTATATGCCAATAAGCTTAGCAACCTAGATGAAATGGATGCATTCCTGGAAAAATATAAACTACCAAAATTGAACCAGGAAGAAATGGACAACCTGAATAGACCAATATCTAAAAACGAGATTGAATCAGTGATCAAAATCCTCCCAAAAAACAAGAGCCCAAGACCTGACGGATTCCCTGGGGAATTCTACCAAACCTTCCAAGAAGAAATAACACCTATTCTCCTGAAGCTGTTTCAAAAAATTGAAGCAGAAGGAAAACTTCCAGACTCTTTCTATGAAGCCAGCATTACCCTGATCCCCAAACCAGGCAAGGACCCTACCAAAAAGGAGAATTTCAGACGAATATCACTGATGAATATGGATGCTAAGATTCTCAACAAGATCCTAGCCAACAGGATCCAACAGCACATTAAAAAGATTATCCACCATGATCAGGTGGGATTCATCCCTGGGCTACAAGGATGGTTCAACATTCGCAAATCAATCAATGTGATACAACAAATTAATATGAGAAGAGAGAACCACATGGTCCTCTCAATTGATGCAGAAACAGCATTTGACAAAATCCAAAATCCGTTCCTGACTAAAACGCTTCAAAGTATAGGGATAGAGGGAACATTCCTGAACCTCATCAAATCTATCTATGAAAGACCCACAGCAAATATCATCCTCAATGAGAAAAAGCTTACAGCCTTCCCATTGAGATCAGGAACAAGACAAGGATGCCCACTTTCACCACTCTTGTTCAACATAGTATTAGAAGTCCTAGCAACAGCAATCGGACAACAGAGAGAAATAAAAGGTATCCAAATTGGTAATGAAGAAGTCAAACTCTCTCTCTTCGCAGATGACATGATTCTTTATATGGAAAACCCAAAAGACTCCACCCCCAAACTACTAGAACTCATACAGCAATTCAGCAACGTGGCAGGATACAAAGTCAATGTGCAGAAATCAGTGGCTTTCTTATACACTAACAATGAAAATACAGAAAGGGAAATTAGAGAATCGATTCAATTTACTATAGCACCAAGAACCATAAGATACCTGGGAATAAACCTAACTAAAGAGGTAAAGGATCTGTACTTGAGGAACTACAGAACACTCATGAAAGAAATTGAAGAAGACACAAAAAGATGGAAGATCATTCCATGCTCTTGGATCGGAAGAATAAACATTGTTAAAATGTCTATACTGCCTAGAGCAATCTATACTTTTAATGCCATTCCGATCAAAATTCCACCGGCATTCTTCAAAGAGCTGGAACAAATAATCCTAAAATTTGTATGGAATCAGAAGAGACCCCAAATCGCTAAGGAAATGTTGAAAAACAAAAATAAAGCTGGCGGCATCACCTTACCTGATTTCAAGCTTTATTACAAAGCTGTGATCACCAAGACAGCATGGTACTGTCATAAAAACAGACACATAGACCAGTGGAACAGAGTAGAGAGCCCTGATTTGGACCCTCAACTCTATGGTCAATTAATCTTCGAGAAAAGAGGAAAAAATATACAGTGGAAAAAAGACAGTCTCTTCAATAAATGGTGCTGGGAAAACTGGACAGCTATATGTAGAAGAATGAAACTCGACCATTCTCTTACACCGTACACAAAGATCAACTCAAAATGGATAAAAGACCTCAACGTGAGACAGGAATCCATCCGAATCTTAGAGGAGAACATAGGCAGAAATCTCTTCGATATCAGCCAAAGCAGCTTCTTTCAAGATACGTCTCCAAAGGCAAAGGAAACAAAAGCGAAAATAAACTTCTGGGACTTCATCAAAATCAAAAGCTTCTGCACAGCAAAGGAAACAGTCAAAAAAACAAAGAGGCAACCCACGGAATGGGAGAAGATATTTGCAAATGACAGTACAGAAAAAAGGTTGATATCCAGGATCTATAATGAACTCCTCAAACTCAACCCACACAAAACAGACAAACACATCAAAAAATGGGCAGAAGATATGAACAGACGCTTCTCCAATCAAGACATACAAATGGCTATCAGACACATGAAAAAATGCTCATCATCATTAGCCCTCAGGGAGATTAAAATTAAAACCACATTGAGATATCACCTTACACCTGTTCAATGGCTAAAATTAACAAAACGGGAAACAACATGTGTTGGAGAGGATGTGGAGAAAGGGGAACCCTCTTACACTGTTGGTGGGAATGCAAGTTGGTGCAGCCTCTTTGGAGAACAGTGTGGAGATTCCTCAAGAAATTAAAAATAGAGCTCCCCTATGACCCTGCAATTGCACTCCTGGGTATTTACCCCAAAGACACAGATGTCGTGAAAAGAAGGGCCATCTGTACCCCAATGTTTATAGCAGCAATGGCCACAGTCGCCAAACTATGGAAAGAACCAAGATGCCCTTCAACGGATGAATGGATAAGGAAGATGTGGTCCATATACACTATGGAGTATTATGCCTCCATCAGAAAGGATGAATACCCAACTTTTGTAGCAATATGGACGGGACTGGAAGAGATTATGCTGAGTGAAATAAGTCAAGCAGAGAGAGTCAATTATCATATGGTTTCACTTAATTGTGGAGCATAACAAATAGCATGGAGGACAAGGGGTGTTAGAGAGGAGTAGGGAATTTGGGTAAATTGGAAGGGGAGGTGAACCATGAGAGACTATGGACTCTGAAAAACAGTCTGAGGGGTTTGAAGTGGCGGGGGTGGTGGGAGGTTGGGGTACCAGGTGGTGGGTATTATAGAGGGCACGGCTTGCATGGAGCACTGGGTGTGGTGAAAAAATAATGAATACTTTTTTTTCTGAAAATAAATGAATTGGAAAAAAATTATTAAAAAACAAACAAACAAACAAAAAAACCCTTTGGGTCCGCCAAATCTGCAGGGCCCCTGACCCACAAGCATATTCCAAGGTCTCCATGGACACAAACCCACATTATGACCCATCCTCAGGATTGTACATTTGAACTCAGCCCCCTGGGTAGCTTTTCCCAGAGGCAGAAGATCAAACATGTCTTGTCGCTAATAGCCAATGGGAATGCTAGGCATGCTGTACAGGCATCCATCCTTCTAACCCTGCTCTCCAATCCTTTCGTATGGGACATCCTAGAGCCATCCAACAGGACTTGACTATCCCTCAGAAAGAAACCATGTCATTTGGAGCAACTCCCAAACTCAGTGTGGGAAATCTTCCTTGGCCTCATGAGACCCCCGCTTCATGAAGGTGTCATCAGGGACACAAACTCCAGCCTCAGCCAACGTCTAATCATCATCCTGACTTCAGGTGCAGGAGATTTTGATTCAGTCTCTGCAGAGTAAGCCTGCCATGTCCTTGGCCCCAAACCTCACCCTAGCTTGTGTTTTCAGACTTCCGTCCTCACACTCCTTTCCCACAAGCTCTCCTGATTGGGAATTCTGGGGTCACAACGAAGCACTCTGCCTGCCCACCAGGAGAATAAAATTGTCTATAGCATTGCCAGAAACCCCAAATGAGGATCAACCTGCTTGGCCCTCAGCAACACCCCAATTGCATATGCTACCCTAAGCACGAATGCTCTGTCTTACATAGCCTGAGCCCAGACCTTCTGACAGACACCAAGAAAACTGGCCGCACACCCAGCACATCAGACCTGCCATGGTCTTAGGCCATTTTTCCGTCCCTTTGACCTGCCTGTCTTTCTGAGTTATTTTCTGAGGCTGTGTCTGACTGTGCATTTTTTCTGGCGTGGCCTATGAATTTGGGGTCGGTTCAGGGGCCTTGCAGTTTTCTCCTAATCTGGCGGCTTTGGGAAACTGAGACGGGCAGAGTTTCCTCGGGAGAGCAGGCCCAGTGATGTGGTGTGGTCCTGGAGGCCCCATCTTGGAGTGCAAGTGGGTCAGGACTTTGGTTCCAAAGTGTTCAGACACAAACTCGTGTAAGAGTTAGGGGCGAGGTGATGGCAGGCCCGATCTGCAGACCCTGAGGGCAGCTCTTCGGAATTTGAAATTCAGAAGGCTGAGAGGCAGCAGCACAGGCTTTTCTGTCTGGATTTTTTGTCTAAGATGGCCACGGAATGGAGGGGTGGCCTCATGGGTCCGTCCATGTGAGATTCTACCCAGCACCCAAGAGTTTGGTTTCTTTTTGGGGGGTGGGGGGAGTGTGGTTTTCCCTGTCAGGGATCCCATCCAAACAGGCATTCCATAAATAGGTTCTGGGTCTGGGAGCCTGGAAAACCCCAACAAGGCTTAGGATTTGGGCCTAGGTGCATGACAGGCCTGCTCTGGGGGGTCCTGGTCCAGCTCCCGAGGGGCCTTGTTGGAAAGGGTTCTCAGTCTGAGGGTCAAAATGCCTGTTTGAGCCCAGATGCCCATCCTGAGTTGGCGTGGTCTCATGGGCCATGCACCTGGCTCCCACTCTGAGGGTTGGACAGCCATCTCAACATTCAGTTTTACTGCCATGGGGAAGGAAAAGTACTCTTTTGGGCTTCAGTGTGCCCCATGGGCATGAATTTGAGCTATGTTCTGGGACAGGTACCTGAATACCCAGATGGCTTCGAGATGAGGTCCTCAGGTTGAGGAAGTACCAACCTGCAGGATATGGGGCCCACTGTCTGGGTGGCTGACAGGAGGTCAGGCTCGAGGTGTGTCTAACAGAGCATTCGTGCAGAGGTTGGCCTAAGATGTTGGGGTGCCATTGAGAGCTGTGCAGCTGGATCCTCATGTGCGGTTTCTATGCAGACCCATAGGGCACTTGTTCTTTCTGGTTGGCAGGCATAAGGCTGCATTGTGGCTCCAGAATTCCCAATATGGAGGGCTTTCAGGCGAGGAGTGTGAGGACAGAAGTCTGAAAACACAAGCTACGGTGTTAAGCTCAGTGCCGAGCACATGGGCATTCCAATGTCCAGCGGTTGTTTCGAGATCTCAAGGACCTGGGCGAGGGTCAGATGTCTGATCACACTGGAGTTAGTATCCATGATGGCCATCGAATTGTGGATTGACCTCAAGAAGCCTTGGAGGTTTTCCCAAGCTGGAGCTTGTGAGCTGTTCCAAATATCAAGGTGTCCTACTGCAGAACAGGAGAAGTCCACTTACAGGGCTCCAGGGTCCCCCATATGGAAGATCTGATACCAGAGTTCTGTGAATGGATGCCTGGGAAGCCAACCTCGCATTACCATTGCAGCCGAGGAACAGGGAAGGCTTGATTCAATGACACTGATTCCAAGTTCCAAGTGATCTGTGTTGATGGAAGTTCTCAGTCTAACGGGTCCCAATGCTGCTTGGTGTCCAATGAGACCGTAGAATGTGGTGGTGGCTCTCTGGCCATGCAGAGTTTTCTATTGTGAGGATTAGACCCAGTACCCAGGAGCCATGTTTCCTTCCCGGGACAGGAGGCGTTCTCTTGTATGGCTCACGGACCCCAGGTTGGACCATATGTTGAGTTTCCAGAACAGGCCTCTGGGGAGAGAGGCCTCAAAATCTGAGCTAAGGTTCTGATGAGGTCCTAAGGGTATGGCAGGTTCAACCTTTGGACTCAGTGACATTGGCCTGCGTTTCTTCCTGGAGGAAGGTGCTGAGGCTGTGTCAGACTGTGCATTTTTTCCAGAGCAGCCTATGAAATTGGGGTGGACTCAGGGGCCTTGCAGTTTTCTCCTATCCTGGATGGTTTGGGAAACTGAGACGGGCAGAATTTCCTCAGGAGAGCAGGACCAATGATGTGGTGTGGTTCTGGAGGCCCCATCCTGGAATGCATGTGGGTCAGGACTTTGGGACCAAAGACTTCAGACAAAAACACGGGTAAGAGTTATGGGCGAGGTGATGGCAGGCCCGATCTGTAGACCTTGAGGGCAGTTCCTCGGGTTTTAAATTCAGGTGGATGGGAGGGAGGAGCACAGGCCTTTCTGTCTGGATTGTGTGTCTAGGATGGCCACAGAATGGAGGGGTAACCTCATGGGTCCATGGGTTATTCGTCCACTCTGGGGATTCTGCCTGGCACCCAAGTATTTGATGTCTTTCTGGGGAAGAGGAAAACGCTGTTTTCCAGCTCAGGTTTCCTGTCCAAACAGGGATTCCAGAGATGGGTTCTGGGTCCAGGCTCCTGGAAAACCGAACCAAGGCTTAGGATTTGGGCTTTGGGGCTTGAGAGGCCCACTCAGTGGGCTCCTGGTCCAGGTCCCAAGTGACCTTGTTTGAAGAGGACCTCAGGCTGAGGGTCACAATGCCTGTTTGTGCCCAGCTGCCCATAAGGGGTGGATGTGGTCTCATGGGCCATGCCCTGGCTCCCAATCTGAGGGTTGGACAGCTATCTCAACATTCAGTTTTCCTGCCATGGTGAAGGAGAAGTACTCTTTGTGCTTTAGGGTTCCCATGGGCAGGAATTTGAGCTAAATTCTGGGACAGGAACCTGAATACCCAAGTTGGTTCGAGATGATGGCCACAGGCCAAAGCAGGACCCACCGGCAAGATATGGTGCCCGCTGTCTGGGTGGCTGACAGGAGGTCAGGATTCGAGGTGTGTCAGACAGAGCATTCATGCAGAGGTTGGCCTATGATATTGGGGTGCTGTTGAGAGCCGTCTACTGGATCCTCATGTGGGGTTTCTGTGCAGAACCTTAAGGCACTTCTTCTTTCTGGTGAGCAGGCAGAAGGCTGCATTGTGGCTCCAGAATTCCCAATGTGGAGGACTTGCAGGCGAGAAGTGTGAAGACAGAAGTCTGAAAACACAAGGGACGGTTAAGCTCAGTGCTGAGCACATGGCCATTCCAATGTACAGCGGTTGTTTCGAGATCTCTAGCACCTGAGTATGGGCGAGATTCAGATGTCTTCTCATGCTAGAATTTGTATCCATGATGGCATACGAAAGGTGGGGTGGCCTCCAGAAGCCTTGGAGGTTTTCCCAAGCTGGAGCTTGTGAGCTGCTCCAAACAGCAAGGTGTTCTACTGCAGGATATGGGTAGTCCACTTAGAGGGCTCCAGGGTACCCCATATGGAAAGATTCAATAGCAGAGCTCTCTGAATGGAGGTCTGGGAAGCCCACCTCACATTACCATTGCAGCTGAGGAATAGAGCAGGCTAGATTTGCTGTCTCTGGTTCCAGGTTCCTAGTGATCTGCATTGATGACGCAGTCAGTCTAACGGGTTCTCAGCATTCTCAGTCTAATGGGTCCCAATGCTGCTCAGTGTCCAGGGAAAACTTAGAAAGGTGGTGGTGGTGGTGGTGGCCCTGGGTCCAGGTAGGTTCTCCTACCTGATGGTTAGTCCCAGTTCCCAGGAGCCAGGTTTCCTTCTCAGGACAGGTGGGGTTCTCTTGTATGTCTCACGTACGACATGTTGTACCATATGGTGGTTTTCCAGAACAGACCTCTGGGTACAGAGGCCTGAAAACCTATGCTAGGCTTCCAGTGAGGTCCTGGGGCATGGCAGGTTCAAACTTCGGACTCAGGGCCACTGAGCTGCATGTCTTTCTGGAGGTAGGTCTGAGTCTGTCAGACTGAATTTTTACCAGATTGGCCTAAGAAATTCGGGTGGGCTCAGGTTCCTTGCAGGCTTATGCTGATCTGGAGGATTTGGGCAACTGAGACGGGCAGACTACCCTCGGGAGAGCAGACCGAGTGACGTGCTGTGGTTATGGAGGCCCCATCCTGGAAGGCATGTGGATCAGGGATTTGGGACCAAAGTCTTCAGACACAAACTCGGATAAGAGTTAGAGGAGAGGTGATCACAGTCCCGATCTGCAGACTCTGAGGGCAGCTCCTTGTGATTTGAAATTCAGGCGGCTGGTAGGCAGGAGCACAGGCTTTTCTGTCTGGATTGTGTGTGTAGAATCACCACGGAATGGAGAGGTGGCCTCATGGGTCCATGGGATATTCTACCTCTCTGGGGATTCTGTCCAGCACCCAAGAGTTAGGTGTCTTACTGGGGGAAGGGGAGAGTGTGGTTTTCCGTGTCAGGAGTCCCATTCAAACAGGCATTCCACAGATTGGTTCTAGGTCTGGGAGCCTGGGTAACAACATCAAGGCTTCAGTTTTGGGCCTAGGGGCATGACAGGCCCTCTCTGTGGCTCCTGGTCCAGCTCCCGAGATGGCTCATTGGAAAGGGGTCTCAGTCTGAGGGTCACAATGCCTGTTTATGCCCAGCTGCCTATCCTTAGTGGGCATGGTCTTATGGGCCATGCACCTGGCTCCCACTCTGCTGGTTGGACAGCCATCTCAACATTCAGTTTTCCTGCCATTGGAAAGGAGGAGTGCTTTTTTGGTCTTCAGGTCCCCCATGGGCAGGAATTTGAGCTAAGTTCTGGGACAGGAAACTGAATACCCAGGTTGGTTCGATATGATGGCCTCGGGCCAAGGCTGGATCCACCTGCAGGATATGGGGCCCTCTATCTGGGTAACTGACAGGAGGTCGGGCATCGGGCTGTGTCAGACAGAGCATTTATGCAGAGAGCGACCTAGGATATTGGGGTGCTGTTGAGGGCCATGCAGGAGGATCCTCATGTGGGTTTCTGCGAAGACCCATAGTGCATTTCTTCTTTCTGGTGGGCAGGCAGAAGGCTGTGTTGTGGCTCCAGAATTTCCAATATGGAGGGCTTGTAGGCGAGGAGTGTGAGGACGGAAGTCTGAAAACACAAGCCATGGATAAGCTCAGTACCGAGCACATGACCGTTCCAATATGCCGCAGTTGTTTCGAGATCTCCAGCACCTCAGTTTGGGCGAGTTTCGGATATCTGCTCATGCTGGAGTCTGTATCCATGATGGTCAACGAATTGTGGGGTGTCCTCAAGAAGCCTTGGAGGTTTTCCGAAGCAGGACCTTGTGAGCTGCTCCAAACAGCAAGGTGTCCTACTTTGGGACAGGGGAAGTCCGCTTAGAGGGCTACAGGAAAGATTTGATAGCAGAGCTCTCTGAATGGAGGCCCGGGGAGCCTTCCTTGCATTACCATTGCATCTGAGGAACAGGGCAGGCTTGATCCGCTGGTTCTGGTTCCAATTTCTAAGTGATCTAAGTTGACGGATGTTCTCAGCCTAATGGTTCACAATGCTGCTTGGTGTTCAGGGAGACCTCAGAATGTGGTGTTGGATCTGCGGCCATGCAGGATTCTCCTACCTGAAGGTTAGACCCAGTTCCCAGGAGCCAGGATTCCTTCTCGGTACAGGAGGGGTTCTCTTGTAAGGATCAGGGACCACCTGTCGGACCATATGTTGAATTTCAAGAATAGGTCTCTGGGCACAGAGTGCTGAAAACTTAAACTAGGGTTCTGATGAGGTTCTAGGGGCATGTCAGGTTCAACCATCGGACTCAGGGACTTTGACCTGCATGTCTTCCTGGAGGTAGGTGCTGAGGCTGTGTCAGACTGTGCATTT
The DNA here is from genome assembly GCF_020171115.1 of Neogale vison. Lineage (NCBI taxonomy): Eukaryota > Metazoa > Chordata > Mammalia > Carnivora > Mustelidae > Neogale > Neogale vison. Next base: position 193,844,429 of record NC_058093.1, read on the forward strand.
TTTCGAGAGCGGCCTATGAAATTGTGGTGGGCTCAGGGGCCTTACAGGTTTCTCCTAATCTGGAAAGTTTGGGCAACTGAGACGGGCAGAGTTTCCTTGGGAGTGCAGGCCCAGTGATGTGGTGTGGTTCTCATGTCTCCATCCTGGAGGGCATGTGACTAAGGGCTCTGGGACCAATGTCTTCAGACAAAAAATGGGTAAGAGTTAGGGGCGAGGTGATGGCAGGCCCGATCTGAAGACCCTGAGGGCAACTCCTTGAGATTTGAAATTCGTGAGGCTGGGAGGCAGGAGCAAAGGCTTTTTTGTCTGGATTGGTCTAGGATGGTCTCAGAATAGTGGAGTGTCCTCATGTGTCTATAGAAGAGTCTTCCTATCTGGGGATTCTGCCCAGCACCCAAGAGTTTGGTGTCTTACTGGGGGAAGGAGAGAGCACAGTTTACCGTGTCAGGGTTCCTGTCAAAACAGGGATTCCAGAGACGGGTTCTGGGTCCTTGTCCATGGATAACCACACAATGGCTTAGGATTTGTGCCTAGGGACATGACAGACCGGCTCTGTGGGCTCCTGGTCCAGCTCACACGGGGACTTGTTGGAAATAGGTCTCAGGGTGAAGGTCACAATGCCTGTTTGTGCCAGATTCCCATCCTGAGTGGGTGTTGTCTCTTGTTCCATGGACCTGGATCCCAATCTGAATGGTGGACAACCATCTCAACATTTAGTTTTCATGCCATGGGGAAGGAGGAGTACTCTTTTCTGCTTCAGGTTCCACCATGCCCAGGAATTTGTGCTATGTTCTGGGACAGGTACCTGAATACCCAGGTTGGTCGAGGACTCAGGTCAAGGTAGGTCACACCTGCAGGATATAGGGGCTTCTATCTGGGTGGCTGCCAGGAGGTCGGCGCTCAGGCTGTGTTAGACAGAGCATTAGTGCACAGGGTGGCCTATGATATTGGGGTGCCATAGAGAGCCGTGCAAGTGGATCCTCATGTGGGGTTTCTGCACAGACCAATAGGGCACTTCTTCTTTCTGGTGGGCAGGCAGAAGGCTGCATTGTGGCTCCTAAATTCCCAATATGGAGGGCTTGCAGGCGAGGAGTGTGAGGACAGAAGTCTGAAAACACAACGTACAGTTAAGCTTAGTGCCAAGCAAATGGCTGTTCCAATGTGTAGCGGTTGTTTTGAGATCTCCAGCACCTGAGTATGGGCAAGGGTCAGATGTTGGCTCAGGATGGTGTTTGTATCTATGATGGCCAACGAACGAAATATCCAGCACCTGAGTAAGGATGGATGTCAGATGTTTGTTCACACTTGAGTTTGTGTCTATAATGGCCCACAAATGGAGGATTGGCATCAAGAGGCCATGGAGGATTCCCCACGCTGATGCATGTGTGATGCTCCAAATAGCAAGGTTGTTTTTTCTACTGGACAAGTGGAGTCTGGTTTGTTTGCTTCAGGGTCCCCCATGTGAAAAGTAAGGGTAGCAGAACTCTTCTGCATGGATGATGGAAAGCACACCTCCATTGACCAATGCAGCTGAGGAACATGGCAGGATCGTTCTGGTGGCTCTGGGGTGAAATATCAAGGCCTTCAGTTGACATGGAATCTCTTGCAGATGGGTCACAATGCTGGTTTGTTACCAGGTAGATCTTAGAATGTGTTGGTGGCTAAGGTGCCATGCCGGATTCTCCTACCATGGAGCCACACAACAATACAGCTCCTGTCCCCAGAGGAAACCATGCACTTTGACCTGTATTGTTGTGTGGCTCAGGGACTACATGTTGTATCATAAGTTTGTATTCCAGAATAGGCCTCTGAAGTTCGGTGCCTGGCAATCTAATCAAGGGTTCCAAAGAGGTCCTAGGGGCATGACAGTTTCAATCTTCAGACTCAAGACAGTTGTCTTGTGTACCTGCTTGGATGTAGGTGATCAGGGTGTTTCAGACTGTGCATTTGCATCCAGAGCAGCCTCCAATATTGTGGTGGGCTCAGGGGCTTTGTAGATTTCTAATAATCTGGAGGTTTTTGGCAACTGTGATGGTCAACATTTCCTTGGGGATGGCAGGCACAGTCCTATGGTTTGGCTCCAGAGACTGCACCCTGGAGGGCATGTGAGCCATGATTTTCGGAGAGAAGTCTGCAAACACAAATTCGGGTTAGGGTTAGTGGCGAGGTTTTCACAGGGCAATGCATAGACCTGGAGGACTGCTCGTCAGGAACAGTAATTTGGGTGACTTGAAGGCAGAAGCACAGGCTTTTTTATCTGGATTGTGTTTCCAAGATGGCCTCGGAATGCAGGTGTGGTCTCATGGGTCCATGGGAGATTTTCCTCTCTAAGGATAGTGGCGGTTCCCAAAAGATTGATGGCTTTTCGGGGTGGGAAGAGTGCTGTTTTCCATCTTAGGGTTGCCCCAAAACAGGGATTCCAGAGACGCGCTCTGGGTCTTGGCGAATGGAAAATCCAACCAAGTGTTAGGATTTGGGCCTAGGGGCTTACCAGGCCTGCAACGTGGGATCCTGGTGGTGCACTGAGAGGGCTTGTTTGAAAGCATGCTCAGGATGAGGGTCATAATGCCCTCAGTTTGTGCCCAGGGCGGGCCTCGGGAGTGGGCTTGGTCCCATTGCTCATGTGCTGGCTCCCACCCTGAGGAATGGACACACATTCCAATGCCCAGGTTTCCAGCCATGGGGAATGAGTAGTTCTCTATTGGGCTTCAGGTTTCCTTATTGGAAGTGATTCTAGCAAATGTCTGGGGACAGATGCCTTAATACCAAGAATGGGTAGAGATGACAGATTTGGGCCATGGCCTTTCTCAAAGGCTGGATACGGGCCCCGCTTTACGTGTGGTTGACACGAGGTCTGGGATCAGGCTGTCAGACACAGCACTAGTGGCCATGGAAGCCTATATATCGGGGTTCCCTCAAGGACCGTGCAGATTGATCCTCATGTGGGGCTTCTGGGAAGACTCTCCAAACACTTCTTTCTATGGGCCAGGCAAAATGCTGCGTTTTGGCTCAAGAATTCCATATCAAGAGGGCTTGGGGACAAGTAGGGTGAGAATGCAATTGTAAACGCCAGCTACGCTTAAATTCAGTGCCAAGCGGAAGTCAGTTCCAATGTGCAGCGACTTATACAAGATATACAGCACCTGAGTAAGGGCAGATGTCAGATGTTGGCTCACACTCGAATTTGTGTCTATTATGAACAACAAATGGAGGAGTGGCTTCAAGAGGCCATGGAGGATTACCTATGATTAGGATTGTGAGATGCTCCAAACAACAAGGTTTCCTTCTAATGGACAGGACGGATCTGGTTTGTTTCCTCCAAGGTTCCTCATGTGGAAAGTTTGGCTAGTAGAGCCCTCCTGCATGGATGACTGGAAATAAACATCCAATGTCCATTGCAGCTGAGGGACATGACAGGTTCGTTTTGGTGGTTCTTGGGCCAAGTATCAAGTCCTTGAGTTGACATGGAATCTCTTGCAGAGGTGTTCCAATACTGGTTTGTTACCAAAGAGGTCTGAGAATGTGCTGGTGGCTAAGGGGCCATGAAGGGTTCTCCTACCCTGAGGGTTTGGCACAGGTAAGTGCACAGTTTCCTCCTTGGGAGAGGAGATGTTCTGTTTTGTGGCTCAGGGTACATATGTTGTATCCTAACTTGGTATTCAAGAACAGGCCTCTGAGTACAGATGCTTGACACCTAATCTAGGGTTTCAGTGATGTCCTAGGAGCACGTCAGTTTCAATTTTCTAAGGACCATCGACTTGGGTGTCTGTCTGGATGTAGGTGATCAGGGTGTTTCAGACTGTGCCTTTGCATCCAGAGCCACTTCTAATATTGGGGTGGGCTCATGGGCCTTGCACGTTTCTCCTAATCTTGGTGCATTGAGCAACTGTGATGGGCACAGTTTCCTTGGGTGTGGCAGGCCCAGTCCTGTGGTGTGGCTCCAGAGACCCTGTTCTGGAGGGCATGAGAGCCATGGTTTTGGGAGGGAAGTCTGCAAACACTAATTTGGGTTAGAGTTAGTGGCAAGGTGATCACAGTTCCAAAGCATAGACCTAGAAGGCAGCATGTCAGGAACTATAATTAGGGTGACTAGAAGGCTGTAGCACAGGCTTTTCTATCTGGATTGTGTGTCTTGGATGGGCTCGGAATGTAGGTGTGGTCTCATGGTTCAGTGGGAGACTTCTCCTCTCTTAGGATCCTGGTGGCTCTCCATAGATTGGTAGCCTTTTCGGAGAAGAAAAGAGTTCTCTTTTCCATCTTACGGGTGCCACAAAACAGGGATTCCAGAAAAGGCTTTGGGTCTGGGTGCCTGGAATATCCCAACAAGGGTTAGGATTTGGGCCTAGGGGTGTTCCTGGCCTACAATGCAGGATGCTAGTGGTGCAACGGAGAGTGCTTGTTTGAAAGCTTGCTCAAGGTGAGGGTCACCATTCCTGTTTGTGCCCAGGTCGGCCCTCAGGAGTGGGTGTGGTCTCATTGGCTATACAGCTGGCTCCCACTTTGAGGGTTGGAAACCCATCCTAACAGCCAGGCTTCCTGCCATGGAAAGAGGAGTTCTCAATTGTGCTTCAGGTACCCCCATTGACAGGGTTTCCAGAAAAGGTGAGGGGAAAGGTGCCTGAACACCAAGATGTGTAGAGATGACGGACTTGTGCTATGGCCAGTCTCACATGTTGGTAATGGGGCCCACTCTCTTGGTGGCTGACACTATGTCGGGGCTCATGCACTGTCAGACCCAGCACTAGTGGCCAGGGCAGTCTATAAATCAGGGTTCCCTTGAGGGCTGAGCATCATTATCCTCATGTGGGATTTCTGGGAAGACTCACCAGGCAACTCTTCTTTTTATGGGGAAGTCATAATGCTGCATTGTGGCTCCAGAATTCCCTAACATGAGGTCTAGGGGACTAGTAGGCTGAAGATGGATTTGTAAAAATAAGCTAGGGCTCAGTTAAGTCCCAAATGGAAAGTAGTTCCAATGTGCAGCGGCTTATTCCACATATCCAGCAGCGGATTAAGAGCAGATGTAAGATATTTGCTCACACTGTACTTTGTGTCTATGATGACTGACAAATGCAGGGGTGGCATTAAGAGGCCATGAAGGATTTCTCACGCCAAAGCTTGTGAGATGCTCCAAGCAGCAAGGTTTCTTTCTTTCTTTTTTTTTTTAAATCATTATTTATTTATTTATTTTCAGAAAAACAGTATTCATTATTTTTTCATTACACCCACAGCTCCATGCAAGCCGTGCCCTCTATAATACCCACCACCTGGTACCCCAACCTCCCACCCCCCCCCGCCACTTCAAACCCTCAGATTGTTTTTCAGAGTCCATAGTCTCTCATGGTTCACCTCCCCTTCCAATTTACCCAAATTCCCTACTCCTCTCTAACACCCCTTGTCCTCCATGCTATTTGTTATGCTCCACAAATAAGTGAAACCATATGATAATTGACTCTCTCTGCTTGACTTATTTCACTCAGCATAACCTCTTCCAGTCCCGTCCATATTGCTACAAAAGTTGGATATTCATCCTTTCTGATGGAGGCATAATACTCCATAGTGTATATGGACCACATCTTCCTTATCCATTCATCCGTTGAAGGGCATCTTGGTTCTTTCCATAGTTTGGCGACTGTGGCCATTGCTGCTATAAACATTGGGGTACAGATGGCCCTTCTTTTCACGACATCTGTGTCTTTGGGGTAAATACCCAGGAGTGCAATTGCAGGGTCATAGGGGAGCTCTATTTTTAATTTCTTGAGGAATCTCCACACTGTTCTCCAAAGAGGCTGCACCAACTTGCATTCCCACCAACAGTGTAAGAGGGTTCCCCTTTCTCCACATCCTCTCCAACACATGTTGTTTCCCGTTTTGTTAATTTTAGCCATTGAACAGGTGTAAGGTGATATCTCAATGTGGTTTTAATTTTAATCTCCCTGAGGGCTAATGATGATGAGCATTTTTTCATGTGTCTGATAGCCATTTGTATGTCTTGATTGGAGAAGCGTCTGTTCATATCTTCTGCCCATTTTTTGGTGTGTTTGTCTGTTTTGTGTGGGTTGAGTTTGAGGAGTTCATTATAGATCCTGGATATCAACCTTTTTTCTGTACTGTCATTTGCAAATATCTTCTCCCATTCCGTGGGTTGCCTCTTTGTTTTTTTGACTGTTTCCTTTGCTGTGCAGAAGCTTTTGATTTTGATGAAGTCCCAGAAGTTTATTTTCGCTTTTGTTTCCTTTGCCTTTGGAGACGTATCTTGAAAGAAGCTGCTTTGGCTGATATCGAAGAGATTTCTGCCTATGTTCTCCTCTAAGATTCGGATGGATTCCTGTCTCACGTTGAGGTCTTTTATCCATTTTGAGTTGATCTTTGTGTACGGTGTAAGAGAATGGTCGAGTTTCATTCTTCTACATATAGCTGTCCAGTTTTCCCAGCACCATTTATTGAAGAGACTGTCTTTTTTCCACTGTATATTTTTTCCTCTTTTCTCGAAGATTAATTGACCATAGAGTTGAGGGTCCAAATCAGGGCTCTCTACTCTGTTCCACTGGTCTATGTGTCTGTTTTTATGACAGTACCATGCTGTCTTGGTGATCACAGCTTTGTAATAAAGCTTGAAATCAGGTAAGGTGATGCCGCCAGCTTTATTTTTGTTTTTCAACATTTCCTTAGCGATTTGGGGTCTCTTCTGATTCCATACAAATTTTAGGATTATTTGTTCCAGCTCTTTGAAGAATGCCGGTGGAATTTTGATCGGAATGGCATTAAAAGTATAGATTGCTCTAGGCAGTATAGACATTTTAACAATGTTTATTCTTCCGATCCAAGAGCATGGAATGATCTTCCATCTTTTTGTGTCTTCTTCAATTTCTTTCATGAGTGTTCTGTAGTTCCTCAAGTACAGATCCTTTACCTCTTTAGTTAGGTTTATTCCCAGGTATCTTATGGTTCTTGGTGCTATAGTAAATTGAATCGATTCTCTAATTTCCCTTTCTGTATTTTCATTGTTAGTGTATAAGAAAGCCACTGATTTCTGCACATTGACTTTGTATCCTGCCACGTTGCTGAATTGCTGTATGAGTTCTAGTAGTTTGGGGGTGGAGTCTTTTGGGTTTTCCATATAAAGAATCATGTCATCTGCGAAGAGAGAGAGTTTGACTTCTTCATTACCAATTTGGATACCTTTTATTTCTCTCTGTTGTCCGATTGCTGTTGCTAGGACTTCTAATACTATGTTGAACAAGAGTGGTGAAAGTGGGCATCCTTGTCTTGTTCCTGATCTCAATGGGAAGGCTGTAAGCTTTTTCTCATTGAGGATGATATTTGCTGTGGGTCTTTCATAGATAGATTTGATGAGGTTCAGGAATGTTCCCTCTATCCCTATACTTTGAAGCGTTTTAGTCAGGAACGGATTTTGGATTTTGTCAAATGCTGTTTCTGCATCAATTGAGAGGACCATGTGGTTCTCTCTTCTCATATTAATTTGTTGTATCACATTGATTGATTTGCGAATGTTGAACCATCCTTGTAGCCCAGGGATGAATCCCACCTGATCATGGTGGATAATCTTTTTAATGTGCTGTTGGATCCTGTTGGCTAGGATCTTGTTGAGAATCTTAGCATCCATATTCATCAGTGATATTCGTCTGAAATTCTCCTTTTTGGTAGGGTCCTTGCCTGGTTTGGGGATCAGGGTAATGCTGGCTTCATAGAAAGAGTCTGGAAGTTTTCCTTCTGCTTCAATTTTTTGAAACAGCTTCAGGAGAATAGGTGTTATTTCTTCTTGGAAGGTTTGGTAGAATTCCCCAGGGAATCCGTCAGGTCTTGGGCTCTTGTTTTTTGGGAGGATTTTGATCACTGATTCAATCTCGTTTTTAGATATTGGTCTATTCAGGTTGTCCATTTCTTCCTGGTTCAATTTTGGTAGTTTATATTTTTCCAGGAATGCATCCATTTCATCTAGGTTGCTAAGCTTATTGGCATATAACTGTTCGTAATAACTTCTGATGATTGTTTCTACTTCCTTGGTGTTAGTTGTGATCTCTCCCTTTTCATTCATAATTTTATGTATTTGGGCTTTCTCTCTTTTCTTTCGGATTAGTGTAGCCAGTGGCTTATCGATCTTATTGATTCTTTCAAAAAACCAGCTTCTAGTTTCATGGATACGTTCTACCGTATCACTGGTTTCTCTGTCATTGATCTCAGCTCTAATCTTGATGATTTCCCTTCTCATGTGTGGAGTTGGTTTGATTTGTTGTTGATCCTCCAGTTCTTTAAGGTGTAGAGACAGCTGGTGTGTTCTGGATTTTTCAATTCTTTTGAGTGAGGCTTGGATGGCTATATATTTTCCCCTTAGGACCGCCTTTGCTGTATCCCATAGGTTTTGGACCGAAGTGTCTTCATTCTCATTGGTTTCCATGAATTGTTTCAGTTCTTCTTTGATCTCCTGGTTGATCCAAGCATTCTTAAGCAAGGTGGTCTTTAGCTTCCAGGTGTTTGAGTTCCTTCTGAACTTTTCCTTTTGGTTGAGCTCCAGTTTCAAAGCATTGTGATCTGAGAATATGCAGGGAATAATCTCAGTCTTTTGGTATCGGTTGAGTCCTGATTTGTGACGCAGTATGTGGTCTATTCTGGAGAAGGTTCCGTGTGCACTTGAGAAGAATGAGTATTCTGCTGTTTTAGGGTGGAATGTTCTGTATATATCTATGAGGTACATCTGGTCCAATGTGCCATTCAATGTTCTTGTTTCTTTATTGATTTTCTGCTTCGATGATCTGTCTAATTCTGAGAGAGGCGTGTTAAGATCTCCAATGATTAGTGTATTCATATCAATATGACTCTTTATCTTGATTAACAGTTTTCTTAAGTAATTGGCTGCTCTTATATTGGGAGCATAGATATTTACAATTGTTAGATCATCTTGGTGGATAGTCCCTTTAAGGATTATGTAGTGTCCTTCTGTATCTCTGACTACAGTCTTTAGTTTGAAGTCTAATTTATCTGATATGAGAATCGCTACCCCAGCCTTCTTTTGAGGCCCATTGGCATGAATGGTGCTTCTGCACCCCTTCACTTTCAGTCTGCGAGTATCTTTAGGTTCAAAATGGGTCTCTTGTAGACAGCATATGGTTGGGGCCTGTCGTTTTATCCAATCTGCACCCTGTGCCGTCTTATGGGTGCATTTAGGCCATTCACATTGAGACTGATTATTGATAGATACGTTTTTATTGACATCGAGTTACCTTTGAAGTCTTTCTTTCTGTCTACTGTCTCTATATTTCTGTTCAATGCTATTGGGATTTTTCCTCTTTTATAGAACCCCTCTTAATATTTCCTGCAGTGTCGGCTTGGTGGTTGCATAGTCTTTTAAGCCTTGCCGGTCTTGGAAACTCTTTATCTCTCCATCCATTTTGAATGTCAGTCTTGCTGGATAAAGTATTCTTGGCTGCATGTTCTTCTCATTTAGTGCCCTGAATATATTTTGCCAGCCTCTTCTGGCTTGCCGGGTCTCTGCGGACAGGTCTGACGTTATTCTGATGGGCTTCCTTCTGTAAGTAAGGAGTTCTCAATTTGACTATCAGGTGTCGTGATGTTTTTTTGGAGTGTATAATCTTGGGTGGAGACTGTTCAGCCTCTAGTACATGAACGCTGGTTTCATTCGCGAGATTCGGAAAATTTTCATGAAGGACTTGTTCCACGACATCTTCTATACTTCTTTCTTTCTCCTCCCCTTCAGGAATTCCAATAATTCTGACGTTGGAACGCTTCATGGCATCATTTATTTTCCTGATTCTGCTTTCGTGGGATCTAAGCTGTTTGTTCCAGGCTTCCTCCTGATCCTTTCTCTCTATCTGTTTGTCTTCCAGGTCACTAATTCTATCTTCTGTATCAGTTACCCTAGCTTTGAGAGAGTTTAGATTAGATTGGAACTCATTGAGAGCATTGTGGACCTCCTCCCTGGTAGCTTTAAGCTCCGCCCTAACATTGTGAACATCCTGTCTGGTCGCTTTCAGTTCGGCCCTAATCAATTCTGTTTGGTAATCCATGGCTTTCTCCAACCTAGCTATTGCCTGGATAATTGTTAGCCTGAATTCTCTTTCCGACATATTGTCTATGTTGATAGCCATTAGCTCTGTTGCAGAAGGTCCATCCTCTGTATTTTGCTTCTGTTGGGCATTCCTCCTCCTAGTCATTTTGGTGGGAGAAGACTGAACAGATGTAGCTGGGTGTATCAACTCTGGTGCAGTCAAGGTGCACCCTGGAACACTTCTGAGCAATCAGGATTCCCCACCCAAATGAGAGACAAAAGAAAAGAAAAAGAAAAAGAATAAAAGGAAAATAATAAAAAGAAGAAGAAGACAAAAAGATAAGAGAGAGAGAGAGAGAGACAGGAAAGAAAGGGAAGATGAAAGAGAAGGTTCAGCCCAGATGGGCCCCAAGGTAAGATTTATGAAGTAGACAAACAAAAAGAGATATAAAGTCTGATACAATTATATGGCAAGAGAAAGAAGAAAAGAAAATATATATATATGCAAATAATGAAAGAACCTTGTCAAAAAGAACCACAAGTGTAAAATTCATATGCTATCAGGACAAACTCAAAAAAGACAGAAACACTGGTGGAAGAAGATGGGAGAGTTCTTATAAATTCTCAGAGTGTGAGAGGAAGGTTGTTTTGATTCTTCCTGGATGTATCTTGATATCTTTGTTAAAGGACTCAACTTTCCTAAGATAAAAGTGATTAAAAATTGGTTTACCTATAGGGGTAGTATTGATTGGGGAAAGGGGATTACTTTGAAGTTAACTCTATATGAATATTAGAGGATAAAAATAAAAAGGAATATACTAGACTAAACTATACTAAAATTTAAAAAAAAGGAATTCAAAAAATAAAAAATGCAAAAGAAAAACATAGGTGTATGTATCAAAAAGTTCAGGTTAGAAAGGTATTATGGAATTTGATGTACTGTGCAGCTCACTGTGGTGGTAAATAGGTTAAAAAAATTACCTATGTGTAATATATATATATATATATATATATATATATATATACCGGAATTGTGGAAACGAGTGAATAATACAAGTTTTCCTATGAAGTAGTGGTGGTTCTCTTGTAGTCCTTTCTTTTTTTCTTTCTTGGTTTGTTTTCTGGGGGAGGGGCCTGCTACGTGGGTTGTCAGTCAATGATGTTTCCTGAGTTGAGTCCCCCCGCCCCCCTCAAGGGGGTGGGCTCTGGGGAAACTGGTTTTTTTCAGGCTTTTGTTCTCTGGCGGTTTTTTTTTTTTGCTTGTTCACTTTTTTTCCTCTCACCTTGAACCGCCTTTGATGGTTTTTGTAGTATTAAAAGAAATCAAACTGCACCCTGATCTCCCTCTCAGAGAGAAGCCTCAGTCTGGGTGCAGAAGCTGAATAAATTCCCCCTTGGCCGCTGGCAGCGCAGGTTCCAAGTTGCAGACCCTGGGGGCGCAGGATCTTTTGCTCGTCCCCAAAGCCAAGGCAGTGGCGGCTGTCTGGGAGCTCCTGACCGCCAGAGAGGTTCCAAGCAGCGATCGCACACTGAGATTTTGCCGCCGGCCCGGGCTGGGAGTGCCCGGCTTGCGCGCACCTCTTTTAGAGGCGGTTATGGTTCGGGCGCACGTCTGGGGCATTGAGAACGGGGCGCTGGTCTGTAAGCCGCAGGCTGGGCTTTTGAGCGCCTCTGTCCAGGGAAGAGTTTCGTGCGCACGCGGCTTAGACTTTGAAACAATGGCATGGGTCAAGAAGCGCCCCCGGGCCTTAGTAACCCAGGAGAGCTCGAGGGACGTGCGCTCGCATCTCAAGCTTTGTGGTAGGACTAGCGCACGTTCTGCAGACTGGCGCAGCTGCCATCCCCTCACAGGAGCCGGAACCCACGCGCTCTGGGGCGCGCTGGTGGCTTAGGGACCAGGAGCTGATTTCTCCGCCTCACTCTCTCTGCCTCCGCGCCCGGGAGGCCGTCTGGGACCGGGGACTTAAGCCCCTGTCCCTAGCCGCCCCGATTCCCACTATTTCCCCCCGCAATCCTTTGCTCTTTTGGATTGCTTTCAACCAGTCTCCAAGTTAATGCTGGTCCCCAGACGCAGGGCACTCTCGCTCGTATTGGGGTATTACTTTCCCACTGGTCGCCTCTGGTGGCTCCCTCCCCCTTTAGTTTATCTTCTGATATCAGTCCCCCGTTCCCATTCCGCTTTACCTGCTCACTGGCGTCTTCTGCCCCTGTAGAGATCCAGACGTGTATAATTCTGATCTCAGGCTGATTTCATGGGTGATCGGAGTTTTTTGGTAGGTAATCAGCTCATTTTGGGGTACCAGCTGAAAAGACGCCTCTTCCTAGTACCCCGCCATCTTGTCCCCCCTACCCAAAGGGTTTTATACAGCTCCATTAATAAATATTCCCATTTGGAGATGAGAGAGATTCGGTTTGGTGCCTCAGAAAAGCCCCATATGCTTTTCATTGAAACCAGTCCTCTGAGGAGGGACACCTGTAAACTAAAGCTAGGGATCAGATTAGGGTCTAGGGGCCTGTCCATTTTAATCTTCTGTCTCTGGAGACACTGTCTACGTGTACAAGCAGAGATAGTTGCTCAGCTCGTGTCAGAGTGCCCCTCTTTGTCCAGGGAAGCCTACACTATCGGGAATGACTCAGGAGACTTGGAGGTTTTTCCTAACCTGTAGCGTTGTGATCAATGGATTGGGCACAGTTTCTTTGGAGAGAACAGGCACAGTCCTTCGGTGTGGCTGCAGAGGCCCTTGCTTGGAGGTTGTGTGGGTCCAGGATGTGGGCACAGAGGTCTGAAAACACAAACTTGGCTTAGGTGTGGCACCGAGGGTATGGCAGGCTGGATCTACAGACCGAGAGGGGATCTCCTCAGCATATGAAAAAGGAAGAGTGGGTGGTGTTCCTTCAGGCTTTTGTCTCTGGATGTTATGTCCAGGATAGCCGTGGATTGTAGGGGTGGCCTCAGGGGCTGTGGACGAATTTCCATCTCTGAATATTTGGCACAGCTCCCAAGAGTTTTGGGTCATTTTGTGGAAGGGTGGGGTCCTGTTGTCTGGCTCAGGTGTCTCTCCAAGAGTGGGATTCCAGAGCAGAGCCACAGGTACGGGCGACTGGAAAACTCAAACTCTGGTGAGGATTGGGAACATAGGGGATAGGCAAGCCCCATATGGGGGCTCTTGGTCCAGGCCCTGAGAGGCCTTACTTCGACATGGGGCTCACGCTGAGGGTCACAATGCGAGTTACTGCCCAAGGCATCACTCAAGTTTGGGCATGGCCTCAGGGGCCATGAAGGTTTTTCCTACCCTGAAGGTGTGACTCCATGCCACCAGCAAGCTTTACAGCCATGGGGAAGGAGGAGTTCTGATTTGTGCTTCAGGTACCCCCCTGTGGAGGATTTGATATAATTTCCAGGTTGAGATATCTGATAACTCAGGTTGATAAGAGATGACGGCCTAAGGCCATGGCATGTCCAATGTGCTAGGTGTGTGGCCAGCTGTCTCCTTGTCTTTTGGGACGTCTGGCCTCAGGCTGTGTCAGACAGAGCATTAGTGCCCAAGGCAGCCTATCCAATCGGGGTGTGGTCGAGGCCCAAGCAGATTGATCCTCATTTGGGGTTTCGGAAAGCCCCATAAGGCAACATTTTTCTCTGGTGGGCAGGCAGAGGGCTGCATTGTGTTTCCGGAATTTCCAATCTGAGGGTTTGTTTGCCAGGGGTGTGAGGAAGGAAGTCTGAAAACACAAGCTAGTGTTAGGTTTGGGGCCGAGGGCACGGCAGGCCCACTCTGCAGAGGCTGAATCGAGATCTCCTGCATCTGAGGTCATGGCAAGTAGGAGACGTTGCCTCAGGCTGGAGTTTGTGTCCATTATGGCCCCTTCCTGAATGGAGTGGGGGCTTCATGAGGCCAAGGAGGTTTCCCTACACTGGGAGTTGTGAGCTTCTCCAAACCTCAAGGTTTCCTTCTGCAGGACAGTCGAGTCCTATTGGGTGGTTCCCCGATGCCCCATAAGGAAAGACTCGAGAGCAGGGGTCTAAGCATGGATGCCTGGAAACGCCACCTCACATTCCCACTGGCTGCTCGGGACAGGGCAAGTTCAATCTGTGGGCTTTTGGGCAAGATACCCAAAGGGCTGAGTTAAATGGACTTTGCTGAGGATTCATAATGTAGGTTGATGGCCATGGAGACCTTGGAATGTGGCGGTGGCTCAGGGACTCTGCAGGATTCTCCAACCCGAAGGGTTTGACACAACTCCAACAAGGAATCTCCCCATGGTGACGCCTGGGTGGCTCAGTGGGCTGAACCGCTGCCTTCGGCTCAGGTCATGATCCAGGGGTCCTGGGATCGAGTCCCGCATCGGGCTCCTTGCTCGGCGGGGAGCCTGCTTCTCTCTCTGCCTCTGCCTGCCTCTCTGCCTGCTTGTGTGTACTCGCTTGCTCTCTCTCTCTCTGGCAAATAAATAAAAAATCTTAAAAAAAAAAAAGGAAGCTTCCCATGTGGAGATGAGAGGTGTTCTGTTTGGTGCCTCAGGAAAGCCACAAATGCTGGTCTTTGACCCAAGGTCTCTGAGGAGTGACACCTGGAAACCAAAGTAAGAGTACAGATTAGGGCCTAGGGTCCTGCCCGGTTAAATATTCTGTCTATTTGGATATCTGTCTGCGGGTCTGCATGAAGGTAGTTGCTCAGCTTGTGTCAGATTGCCCCTGTTTGTCCAGGGTGGCTTACAGTAGTGGGATGTCCGCTGGGGCCTTGAGGTTTCTCCTATTCTGTAGGGTTGTGGCCAATGAAATGGGCACAGTTTCCTAGGAAAGAGAAGGCACAGTCCTGTGGTGTGGCTCCAGAGGACCCAGCCTTGAGGCTGTGTGGGCCAGGGCTGTGGGGACAGATGTCCAAAAACACAAACGTGGCTCAGGTTTGAGGCCAAGGTTATGGCAGGCCTGATCTCCAGTCACTGAGGGGAGCTTTTCTGGATATGAAAGGAGGGCAAGTGGGAGGCAGTCGCTCAGGCTTTTGTCTCTGGGTGTTGTGTCCACAATGGCCGTTTAATGTATGTTTTGTCTCATGGGCCGTGGAAGAGTCTCCCTCTCTGGTGATTTGCCAGCTCCCAATTGTTTGGGGTCATTCTGTGGGAAGGGAAGAATACTGTTTTCTGCCACAGGTTTCCCCCCAGTAGAGAGATATTAGAGCAGAGCAGTGGTTACTGACACCTGGAATACCTGCCATCTTGTTAGGCCTGGGTCCCTATGGGCATGGCAAGCTCCATATGCAGGCTCTTGGTCCAGCCACTGAGAGGCATTACTTGAATAAGAGACTCACTCTGAGGGTCACAATGCGTGTTTGTTCCTAAGGCGTCCCTCAAGCATGGGCGTGGTCTCATGGGCCATGAAAGTTTCTCCTACACTGAAGGTTTGACTCACTGCCAACAGCAAGGTTTCCTGCCATGGGGAAGGAGGAGTTCTGACTTGTGCATCAGGTTCTCCCCTGTGCAGTGATTGGAGATAAGTTTTAGCTTCTGATGCCTGAAAACCCACTTTGAGAAGGGATGATGACCTAAGTCAAGCAGTTTGATCCTCTTTTGGGGTTTCTGGACAACCCCATAGACAAGGTTTATCTTCTGGTGGGCTGGCAGAGTGCTTCGTTGTGGCCCGAGAATTCCCAAACGGGAGAGCTTGTGGGCCAGGAGTATGATGACGGAAGTCTGAAAACACAAGCTAGGGGGAGGTTTGGGGCCAAGGACACGGCAGGCTCACTCTGCAGAAGCTGAATCGAGATCTCCTGCATCTGAATTCAGGGTGATTATCAGACGATGGATGATGCTGGAGTTTGTGTCCATGATGGCCCCTTCATGAAGCGGGGACATCATGAGGCCAAGGTGGTTTTCCCACGCTCAGTTTTTGAGTTGCTCCAAACCACAAGATTTCCTTCTGCGGGACAGTGGAGTCCTGTAGGATGGCTCCAGGATGTCCCATATGGATGGACTGGAGAGCAGGGTTCAAAGGATGGATGCCTGTACAGCATACCTTGCATTCCCATTGGCTATTTGCAACAAGACATGGTTGATCTCCTAGCTCTGGGGAAAGCTACCCAGGGGGCTGAGTTCAAATGGACTCTCCTGCGGATAGGTCGTAATGAGAGTTTGTGTCCATGGAGACCTTAGAATGTGCTGGTGTTTCAGGGGCCCTGCAAAATTCGCCTAACCTGAAGGGTTTGATAGAGCTCCAAAAAGAAAGCTCCCCATGTGGAGATGAAAGAGGTTCTGTTTGGTGCCTCAGAAATTCCCCATATGCTGTTCTTCGAACCCAGGCCTCTGAGGAGTGACACCTAGAAACCAAAGCAAGAGTTCAGATTAATTCTAGATGCCTGTCTGGTTCAATCTTCTGTCTCTTTGGACATCCGTCTGCGTGTCTGTGTGGATGTAGTTGCTCAGCTTGTGTCAGAAAGCCCTGTTTGACCAGGGCGACTTACAGGAGTGGGAGGTCCCTAGGGGCCTATCCAGTTCAATCTTCTTCTATTTGGACATCTGTCTATATTTCTGATTGGAGGTAGTTGCAGAGCTGTTGTCAGATCGCCCCTGTTGTCCTGGGCGGCCTACACTATTGGGATCGCCTCATTGACTTTGGAGGTTTCTCTTAATTTGCAAGGTTGTGGCCAATAGAATGGGCAGTATTCCTTTGGAGAGGGAAGGCATAGTTTTGAGGTGTGGCTCCAGGGGCCCAAGCATGGAAGGTGTGTGGGTCAGGGCTGTGGGCACAGACGTCTGAAAACACAAACTCGGCTTAGGTTTGGGGACGTAGTTATGGGAGGCCCGATCTACAGACCGTGAGGAGAACTCTTCAGGATATGCACAAAGGGTGTGAGGTGCTTGCTCAGGCTTTTGTCTCTGGATTTTGTGTCAACGATGGCTGTGGAATGTCGGGGAGGCCTCATGGTCCATGGGCATAATTCCCTCTCTGTGCATTTGGACCGTTCCCAAGAGTTCGGGGTAAATATGTGGGATGGGAAAGTGATTACTGTTTTGTTATCTCAGGTGTCCTACCAAAAGAGGAATTCTAGAGCAAAGACCTTGGGAGGGGCAATTGGGCAACCCGACCTCTGGGTGAAAATTGGGGCCTAGGGAGATGGCAAGCCCAATATGCCATCTCTTGGTCCAGCCACTGAAAGACCTTACTTGAGGACAGGGCTCACGCTGATGGTCACAATGCGTGTTTGTGCCCTCTCGGCTCTCAAGCATGGGTGGGGCCTCATTGGCCACGCTGGTTTCTAATCCACTGAACGGTGGACAACATGCCAACCACAGGGTTTCTTGCCATGGGGAAAAATGAGTTCTGGCTTCTGCATCGCGTTCACCCCTGGTCCTTGATTGGGGTTAAGGTCTAGGTTCTGAAACCTGAAAAGCTAGGTTGGGAAGAGATGACGAGCTAAGGCCTTGGAAGGTCCAATATGCTCAGTGTGCAGCCAGCTGTCTGGGTGTCAGTAGGGAGGTCGGTGCTCACACTGTGTCAGACAGGGCCTTAGTGCCCAAGGTAAACTGTATAATTGTGGTACAGTCCAGTGGCGTACAGGTTGATAATCATTTGGGGTTTCTAGGTAGCCCCATAGGGCAATATTTTTCTTCTGGAGCGCGGGCAGAATGTTGCACTTTGTCTCCTGAATTCCCAAACTGGAGGGCCATGAGTGTGAGGACAGAAGTCTGAGAACACAAGAGAGGCTTAGGTTTCGGGGCAAGGGCATGGCAGGCACACTCTGCAGAGCTGAATCAAGATCCCGTGCATCTGAAGTCAGGGTGAGTATCAGATGTTGGTTCAGATTGGACTTTCTGTCCATGATGGCCCTTTCATGAAGGGGACAGAGCAAACACGAGACCATGGAGTTTTTCCCCTGATGGGAGTTTTGAGATGCTCCAAACCGCAAGGATTCCTTCTGCAGAACAATGGAGACTTGTTGGAGTGGTCCAGGGCATCCCATACGGAAGGACTCCAGAGCACAGTTCTAAGGATGTATGCCTTGGCAGCCTGCCTCACATTCCAATTGTCTCCTAGTGACAAGACAGGTTCAATCGGTTGGCTCTTGTAGAGGAAGTAAAGGGGTTGAGTTGTAATGGACTCTCCTGCAAATGGGTCTCAATGTGGGTTTTGTCCATGCAGACCTTGAAATGGGGTGGTGGCACTGGAGCCCTGAAGGATTCTCCTAACCTGAGGTTTTTACACAGCTCCAACGTGCAAGTTTCCCATGTGGAGATGAGAATTGCTCTGATGGAGCCTCAGGAAACCCCCATATGCTGGTATTAGAAACCAGGCCTCTGAGGAGAGATGCCTGGAAACTAAAGCAATGGGTCCGATTATGGCCTAGGGGTCTCTCCGGTTCAATCTTCTTGTCTGTGGACATCTGTCTACGGGTCTGAGTGGAGGCAGCCCTCTGCTGGTGTCAGATCGCCTCTGTTTTTCCTGGGTGGCCTACACTATTTGGATGGCCTCGGGTGCTTTGGAGGTTTCTCCTAATTTGTATGGCTGTGGCAAATGGAATGGGCAGAATTCCCTTGGAGAGAACAGGGAAAGTCCTGATTTGTGGTACCATGGGCCCCAGCCTGGAGGGTGTATGGGCCCAGACTATGGGAACAGAAGTCTGAAAACACAAATTCGCCTTAAGATTGAGGACGTAGGTATGGCAGGCCCGATCTACAGACCATGAGGAAACATCTTCAGGATATGAACAAAGGGCGAGTGTGAGGCACATGCTCAGGCTTTTGTCTCTGGATTTTGTGTCACCGATGGCCATGGAATGACGGTGTGGCCTCATGGGCCATGGATGAGTCTCCAAACTGTGTGGATTTGGCCCAATCCCAAGAGTTAGGGGTCTTTCTTGGGATGGTAGGAGTCCTTTCAGTATCCTAACCTGGTCTCCCATCTAAAGAGGGATTCTAGAGCAGAGCCCTGAGGAGAGGTGACTGGACATCATGACCTCTGGTTAAAATTCAGGGCCTAGGGGCATCACAAGCCCCATATGCGGGCTCTTGCTCCTGCCACTGAGAGGCCTTACTTGAAGACAGGGCTCACGCTGAGTGTCACAATGTGTGTTTGTGCCCAATGCTGCCCACAAGCATGGGCGGGGCCTCATGTGCCACAAGGTTTTTCCTACAATAAATGTTGGACAACATGCCAACCACACTATTTCTTACCATGGGGAAGGATGAGTTCTGATTTCTGCATCACGTTCAACCCTGGGGATTGATTGGAGATAAGGTCTAGGTTCTGAAGCCTGAAATACGAGGTTGGGAAGAGGTGACAACCTAAGGACATGGCGGGTCGTTGTGCTCTGTGTGCGGCCAGCTGTCTGGGTGTTGGTCGGGAAGTCTGGGATCAGCCTGTGTCAGACAGGGCATTAATTCCCAGACTGTATAATTGGGGTACAGTAGAGTGGCGTACAGGTTGATCCTCATTTGTGGTTTCTGGGTAGCTCCATAGGGCAACTTTTCTCTTCTGGAGGGCAGTTATATTGCTGCATTGTGGCTCCAGTATTGCCAAACTTGAGCCCTTGTGGGCCAGGAGTATGAGGATGGAAGTCTGAGAACACAAGCTAGGCTTAGATTTCGGGGCGAGGGCACGGAAGGCACTCTCTGTAGAGCTGAATGGAGATCCCTTGCATCTGACATCAGGGTGATGCTCAGACATAGTCTCAGGATAGGGTTCCTGTCCATGATGACCCCTTCATGAAGGGGCCGGGCATCACAAGGCCATGGATTTTTCACCAAGGGAGTTCTGAGATGATCCAAACTACAAGGATTCCTTCTGCAGGACAGTCAGGACCTGTTAGATGGCTCCAGGACATCCCGTACATAACGATTCCAGAGCAGGGCCTAAGGATGGATGCCTGGGCAGCCCGGCTCACATTCCAATTGTCTACTAGTGGCAAGACAAGTAAGATATGCTGGCTCTGGGGGAGAAACCAAGGGGGCTGAGTTTAAATAGACTCTTCTGCATATGTGTCCTAATGTGGGTTTGTGTCCATGGAGACTTGGAATGGGGTAGTGGCACTGGGGCCCTGAAGGATTCTTCTAACCAGAGGTTTTGAGACAGCTCCAAAAAGCAAGTTTCCCACGTGGAGACGACATATGTTCTAATAGGTGCGTCAGGAAACCCCCATATGCTAGTATTGGAAACCAGGCTTCTGATGAGAGATGCCTGGAAACCAAAGCAATGGATCCAGTTAGGGCCTATGGTCCTGTCTTGTTCAATCTTCTTCTCTGTGGACATCTGTCTATGGTTCTGAGTGGAGGCAGTTGTTCACTAGTGGCAGATCATCCCTGTTTTTCCTGGGAGGCCTACACTATTGGGAAGGCCTCAGGGGCTTTGGAGGTTTCTCCTAATTTGTACGGTTGTTGCCAATGGAATGGGAAGAATTCCTTTGGAGAGGACAGGCACAGTCCTGAATTGTGGCACCAGAGGCCCCAGCCTGGAGGGTGTTGGGTTAGGGCTGTGGGGACAGAAGTCTGAAAACACAATCTCAGCTTAGGTTTGGAGACGTAGGTATTGCAGACTCATTTTACAGACCGTGAGGAGACATCTTCGGGATATGAGCAAAAAGCAAATGTGAGGTGCTTGCTCAGGCTTTTGCCTCTGGCTTTTTTGTCAATGATGGCTGTGGAATGTTGAGGTGGCCTGAAGGGCCATGGACGAGTGTCCCTCTCTGGGAATTTGGCCTGATCCCAAGAGTATGGGTGCATTTTGTGGGATGTGCTTCCTTACTTTTTTTTTTTCTTTTTAACCTTTGTTGTCTCATCAAAGTGGGATTCAGAGCACAGCCCTGGGAATGGCAACTTGACAGCCCGAACTCTGGTTAAGGATTGGGCCTAGGGACATGGCAAGCCCCATAAGCGGGCTCTTGGTCCAGCCACTGAGAGGCCTTATTTGAGGACTGGGCTCACACTGAGGGTCACAATGCGTGTTTGTGTCGAACGAAGACCTCAAGCATCGGCAGGGCCTCATGGGCCACGCTGGTTTCTCCTACACTGAATGTTGGACAACATAACATCCGCAATATTTCTTGCCATGGGTAAGGATGAGTTCTGATTTCTGCATTACGTTCACCCCTGGGCAGTGATTGGAGATAAGGTCTAGGTTCTGAAACCTGAAAACCAAGATTGGGAAGAGATGAGGACCTAAGGCATGGTGGGTCCAAATGTGTTCAGTGTGCGGCAGCTGTCTGGGTGTATGTCGGGAGGTCCTGGCTCAGGCTGTGTCAGACAGAGCATTAGTGCCCAGGGTAGACTCTATATTTGGGGTACAGACGAGTGGCATGCGATTTGATCTTCATTTGGGGTTTCTTGGTAGCCCCAGAGGGCAAATTTTTTCTTCTTGAGGGCAGGCAGAGTGCTGCATTGTGGCTCCGGAATTCCCAAACTGGAGGGCCTGTGGGCCAAGAGTGTGAGGACAATAATCTGAGAACGGAAGCTAGGCATAGGGTTCGGAGCGATGGCACAGCAAGCACGCTCTGCAGAGCTGAATCGAGATCTCGTGCATCTGAAGTTTGGGCGAGGATCAGATGGTGGCTCAGTTTGGAGTTTCTGGCCATGATCGCCTCTTCATGAAAAGGGGGGTTATCACAAGGCCATGTAGGTTTTCCCACGATGGGAGTTGTGAGATGCTCCAAACAGGAAGGATTCTGCAGGAAAATTGAGACCTGTTGGAATGCTCCAGGATGTCCCATATGGAACGACTCCAGAGCAGGGATCTAAGGATGGATGCCAAGGCAACCCGCTTCCCATTCCAATTGTCTCCTAGTGACAAGACAGGTTCGATCTGCTGGCTCTGGGCGAGCAACAGAGGGGGTTGATTGAAATGTACTCTCCTGCGGTTGGGTCCTAATGTGGGTTTATGTCCATAGAGACATTAGAATGGGGAGTATTTCCTTCTGGGGACAGGATATGTTCTGATGTGAGGCTCAGGGAACAGATGTTGTATCATAAGTTGATTTTAGAGAACAGCCATCTGAGGACAGATTCCTGAAAACCTATTCTTGGGTTCTAATGGTGTCCTAAGGGCATGCCAGGTTCAATTTTCTGACTCAGGATCATTGACTTTAGTGTCTGCCTGGATGTAGGTGATCAGGGTGTTTCAGACTGTGCTTTTGCATGCAGAGCCACTTCCAATATTGCAGTGGATCAAGGGCCTTGCAGGTTTCTCCTAATCTGGAGGGTTTGGGCAAATGTGATGGGCAAAGTTTTCTTGGGGATGGCAGGCACAGTCCTGTGGTGTGGCTCCAGAGACCCTATCCTGGAAGACATGTGAGGCATGGTTTTGGGAGAGAAGTCTGCAAACGAACACTATGTTTAGTCTTAGTGGCACGGTGATCACAGCCCAATGTGTCGACCTGGAGGGCAGCTTGTCAGGAACTGTAATTAGGGTGACTCGATGGCGGTAGCACAGCCTTTTCTATCGGCATTGTGTGTCCAAGATGGCCTCAGAACGCCAGTGAGTTCTTATGGGTCCATGGGAGTTTTTTCCTCCCTAAGGATCCTGGCGGCTCCCCATAGTTTGGTGGTTTTTTCGGTGAAGGGAAGAGTGGAGTTTTCCATCATTGGGGTGCCAAAAAACAGGGATTTGAGAGATGGGTCTGGGTCTGGGCACCAAGAAATTCCCACCAATGGTTTGGATTTGGGCCTATGGGCGTACCGGGGGTGCAATGGGGGATCCTGGTTGTGCAATAGAGAGGGCTTGTTTGAAAGCATGCTCAGGCTGAGGGTCACAATCCCTGTTTGTTCCCAGGGCACCCTTCAGAAATGGAAAGGGTCTCATTGCCCATGCAGCTGGCTCCCTTTCTGAGGGTTGGACCCACTTCCCAACAGCTAGGTTTCCTGCCATGGGGAAGAAGCAGATCTCTATTGGGCGTCAGTTTCCCCCATTGGCATGAATTCCAGCAGAGGTCTGGAGACGGATGTCCGAATACCAAGGATGGGTAGTGAGGACGTACTGGGCCATGGCCAGTCTCACATGCTGGATATGGGCCCTGCTCTCTGGGTCGCTGACACGGGGTTTGGGGCTCAGGCTCTGTCAGACACAGCACTAGTGGCCAGAGCTGCCTAAAAATTGGGTATCAGCAAGGGTCAAGCAGATGATCTTCATGTGGGTTTTTTGAGCAGTCTTACCAGGCACCACTTCATTCTATGGGGAAGGCAGAATGCTGCTTTGTGGATCCAGAATTCAGTATCAAGTGGGCTTCAGTACCAGTAGGGTGAGGATGGAATTGTAAACACAAGCTAGAGTTAAATTCAGTTCAAAGCAGAAGACAGTTCCAATATGAAGCAACTCATTCGAGACTTCCAGCACCTGAGTAAGGGCGTGAGAAAGATGTTTGCTCAGACTGGAGTTTGTGTCTATGATGACCAAAAAATGGAGAGGTGGCATCAAGAGACCATGGGGGATTCCCCATGCTGAGGCTTTTGAGATGCTCCAAATTTCAAGGTTTCCTTCTACTGGACATGTGGAGTCTGGTTTGTTTGCTCTGGTGTCTCCTATGTGGAAATTTTTGGTAGCAGAGACCTTCATCATGGATGCCTAGAAAGCACAAGTCCAATGAACATTGCAGCTGATGAACATGACAGGTTCATAAAGGTGGCTCTGGGGCCAAGGGCCAAGGCCTGGAGTTGACATGGAATCTCTTGCAGTTGCGTCCCAATGCTGGTTTGTTACCAGGTAGGTCTTAGAATGTGCTGGGGATTAAGGAGTCATGAAGGATTCTCCTACCCTGAGGGTTTGGCACAGGTCGAAGTGCTCAGTTTCCTTCTTGGGACAGGAGATGTTCTGTTGTGTGGCTCAGGGTCCACATGTTGTAACCTAACTTGGTATTCCAGAACAGGCCTCTGAGACAGATGCCTGAAACCTAATCTAGGGTTCCAATGATATCCTAGGTGCATGTCAGTTTCAATTTTCTGTCTTAGGACAATTGACTTGGATGTCTACCTGGATGGAGGTGATCAGAGTGTTTCAGACTGCGCATTTTTGTCCAGAGCGGCTTCCAATATTGGGGTGGGATCAAGGGACTTGCAAGTTTCTTCTAATCTGGAGGGTTAGGGCAACTGTGATGGGCAAAGTTTCCTTGGAGATGGCAGATACAGTCCTGTGGTGTGGCTCCAGAGACCCCATCATGGAGGGCATGTGAGCTATGGTTTTGGGAGAGAACTCTGCAAATGAAAACTCAGATTAGGCTTAGTCATGCAATGATTGCAGGCCCAACACATCGACCTGGAAGGCAGCTCCTCAGTCATTAGAGTGACTCCTCAGTAATTAGAGTGACTCAATGAAGGTAGCACAGGCTTTTTTATCTGCATTGTGTGTCCAGGATGGCTTTGGAATGCAGGTGTGGTCTCATGGGTCCATGGGTGATTTTTCCTCTCTACGGATCCTGGTGACTCCCAATCGTTTGGTGACTTTTTCGGGGAAGGGAAGAGTGCTGTTTTCCATCTTGGGGTGCCGCAAATCAGGGATTCCAGAGACAGGCTCTGGGTTTGGACACCAAGAAATTCCCACCAAGGTTTAGGATTTGAGCCTAGGGGCATACCAGGCCTGCAATGCTGGTTCCTGGTGGTGCAACTGAGAGGGCTTGTTTGAAAGCTTGCTCAGGCCAAGGGTCACAATGCCTGTTTGTTCTTAGGGCACCCCTCAGGAGTGGGCATGTCTCATTGCCCAAGCAGCTGGCTCCCTCTCGGAGGGTTGGACAACCATACCAACAGCTAGGTTTCCTGCCATGGGGAAGGAGCTGTTCTCTATTGGGCTTCAGGTTCCCCCACTGGAAGGGATTCCAGCAAAGGTCTGGAGACCGATGCCCAAATAAAAAGGATGGGTAGTGAGGCTGGACTGGGCCATGTCCGGTCGCACATGCTGGATATGGGTCCTGTTCTCTGGTGGCTGACACGAGGTTGGGGCTCAGGCTCTGTCAGACACAGCATTAGTGGCCAGAGCAGCTTATAAATCAGGGTTGACTCGAGGGACGAGCAGATGATCCACATGTGGTTTTTGGGGCAGACTCACCAGGCAGACTCACTCTTCTTTCTATGGGGAAGGCAGAATGCTGCTTTGTGGCTCCAGAATTCCCTATTAAGAGGTCTTCAGGACCAGTAGGGTGAGGATGGAATCGTAAACACAAGGTAGTGTTAAATTCCTTTCAAAACAGAAGGCAGTTCAAATGTTTAGCAATGCATTCGACACATCCAGCACCTGAGTAAGGGCAGATGAAAGATGTTTGCTCACACTTGAGTTTGAGTCTATGATGACTGACATATGTATGGGTGGCATCAAGAGGCCATGGAGGATTTCCCATGCTGAGGCTTGTGAGATGCTCCAAATAGCAAGGATTCCTTCTACTGGACAGGTAGAGTCTGGTTTACTTGCTCCAGGTTCACCCACGTGGAAATTTTTGGTAGCAGAGCCCTTCTGCATGGATGCCTGGAATGCACAAGTGCAATGACCATTCTAGCTGACAAACATGACAGGTTCATAATGGTGGCTCTTGGGCCAAGTGCCAAGGCCTTGACTTGACATGGAATCTCTTACGGATGGGTCCCAATTCTGGTTTGTTACCCGGTAGGTCTTAGAATGTGCTGGTGGCTAAGGGGCCATGAGGGATTCTCCTACCCTTAGTGTTTGAACACAGAATGAAGTGCACAGTTTCCTTCTTGGGAAGGGATATGTTCTGTTGTGTGGCTCAGGGTCCACATGTTGTATCCTAACTTGGTGTTCTAGAAGAGGCCCCTGAGGGCAGATGCTGGAAACAGAATCTAGGGTTCCTATGATGTCCAAGGTTCACGTCAGGTTCAATTTTCTGACGCAGGACCAGTGACTTGGGTGTCTGCCTGGATGTAGGTGATCAGGGTGTTTCAGACTGTGAATTTGCATCCAGAGCCGCTTGCAATATTGGGGTGGGATCAGGGGCCTTGAATGATTTTCCTAATCTGGAGGGTTTGGACAAATGTGATGGACAAAGTTTCCTTGGTGATGGCAGGCACAGTCCTGTGCTGTGGCACCTGAGACTCCATCCTGGAGGGTGTGTGAGCCATGGTTTTGGGAGAGAATTCTGCAAAGAATAATTTGTGTTACAGTCTGATGTGAGGTGATCGCAGGCCCAATCTGTCAACCTGGAGGGCAGCTCATCAGGAACTGTAATTAGGGTGATTGGATGTCGGTAGCACAGGCTTTTCTATCTGGATTGTGTGTCCAGGATGGGCTCAGAATTTAGGTGTGATCTCATGGGTCCATGGGAGACTTTTCCTCTCTAATGATCCTGGCGGCCTCCCATAGTTTGGTGGCTTATTCAGGGAACTGAAGAGTGCTGTTGTCTATCTTATAAGTGCCCAAAACAGGGATTCCAGGGACGGTTCTGAGCCTGGGTGCCTGGAAATACCACCAAGTGTTAGATTTTGGGCCTAGAGGCATACCAGGCCTGAAATGCGGGATCCTGGTGGTGCCACTGAGAGAGATTGTTTGAAAGCATGCTCAGGCTGAGGGTCAATATGCCTGTTTGTGCCCAGGGAGGAACCTAGGTTAGGGTGTTGGCTCATTGGACTTGGAGCTTGCTTCCAAGTTGAGGGTTGGCCACCCATCCCAACAGTCAGGTTTCCTGCCATAGGAAGGAGTTCTCTATTGTGCTTCAGGTTCCCCCAATGGGAGGTATTCCAGCAAATTTCTGGGGACAGGTGCCTGAATACCAAGGATTTGTAGTGATGATGGAATAGAGCCATGGTCGGCCCCACATTCTAGATATAGGTCCCGCTATCTGGGTGGCTGAAACTAGGTCGGAGCTTAAGCTCTGTCAGACACAGCGCTAGTGGCCAGGACAGCCTATAAATTGGGGTTCCCTTGAGGGCCGAGCAGATTGATCCTCATGTGGTGTTCCTGAGCAGACGTACAAGGCACTACTTATTTCTATGCGAAAGGCAGAATGCTGAGTTTAGGCTCTAGAATTTCTTTTTTTTTTTTTAATGAAAAGCATTTTTGTACACTTAGGAAAACAGAATATTTCTGTTTTATCATAGATATATTTTTCTCCAATTTATTTATTTTCAGAAAAACAGTATTCATTATTTTATCACCACACCCAGTGCTCCATGCAAGCCGTGCCCTCTATAATACCCACAACCTGGTACCCCAACCTCCCACCTCCCCGCCACTTCAAACCCCTCAGATTGTTTTTCAGAGTCCATAGTCTGTCATGGCTCACCTCCCCTTCCAATTTACCCAAAAGCACATACCCTCCCTAATGTCCATAACCCTAACCCCCTTCTCCCAACCCCCCTCCCCCCATCAACACACAGTTTGTTTCGTGAGATTAAGAGTCACTTATGGTTTGTCTCCCTCCTTATCCCATCTTGTTTCATGGATTCTTCTCCTACCCACTTAAGCCCCCATGTTGCATCACCACTTCCTCATATCAGGGAGATCATATGATAGTTGTCTTTCTCCGCTTGACTTATTTCGCTAAGCATGATGCACTCTAGTTCCATCCATGTTGTCTCAAATGGCAAGATTTCATTTCTTTTGATGGCTGCATAGTATTCCATTGTGTATATATACCACATCTTCTTGATCCATTCATCTGTTGATGGACATCTAGGTTCTTTCCATAGTTTGGCTATTGTGGACCTTGCTGCTATAAACATTCGGGTGCACATGCCCCTTTGGATCACTACGTTTTTTTGTTTTTTTTTAAGACTTATTTATTTATTTATTTGACAGAGAGAGATCACAAGTAGGCAGATAGGCAGGCAGAGAGAGAGTGGGGGAAGCAGGCTCCCTGCTGAGCAGAGAGCCCGACGCGGGGCTCGATCCCAGGACCCTGGATCATGACCCGAGCTGAAGGCAGAGGCTTTAACCCACTGAGCCACTCAGGTGCCGCTGGATCACTACGTTTGTATCTTTAGGGTAAATACCCAGTAGTGCAATTGTTGGGTCATAGGGCAGTTCTATTTTCAACATTTTGAGGAACCTCCATGCTGTTTTCCAAAGTGGTTGCACCAGCTTGCATTCCCAACCACAGTGTAGGAGGGTTCCCCTTTCTCCGCATCCTCGCCAGCATCTGTCATTTCCAGACTTGTTGATTTTAGCCATTCTGACTGGTGTGAGGTGATATCTCATTGTGGTTTTGATTTGTATTTCCCTGATGCCGAGTGATATGGAGCACTTTTTCATGTGTCTGTTGGCCATCTGGATGTCTTCTTTGCAGAAACGTCTGTTCATGTCCTCTGCCCATTTCTTCATTGGATTATTTGTTCTTTGGAAGTTGAGTTTGTTATGTTCTTTATAGATTTTGGACACTAGTCCATTATCTGATATGTCGTTTGTAAATATCTTCTCCCATTCTGTCAGTTGTCTTTTGATTTTGTTAACTGTTTCCTTTGCTGTGCAAAAGCTTTTGATCTTGATGAAATCCCAATAGTTCATTTTTGCCTTTGCTTCCCTTGCCTTTGGCGATGTTCCTAGGAAGATGTTGCTGCGGCTGAGGTCGAAGAGGTTGCTGCCTGGGTTCTCATCAAGGATTTTAATGGATTCCTTACTCACATAGAGGTCCTTAATCCATTTTGAGTCTATTTTTGTGTGTGGTGTAAGGAAATGGTCCAATTTCATCTTTCTGCACGTGGCTGTCCAATTTTCCCAACACCATTTATTAAAGAGGCTGTCTTTTTTCCATTTGACATTCTTTCCTGCTTTGTCGAAGATTAGTTGACCATAGAGTTGAGAGTCTATTTCTGGGCTCTCTATTCTGTTCCATTGATCTATGTGTCTGTTTTTGTGCCAGTACCATGCTGTCTTGATGATGACAGCATTGTAATAGAGCTTGAAGTCCGGAATTGTGATGCCACCAACTTTGGCTTTCTTTGTCAATATCCCTTTGGCTATTCGAGGTCTTTTCTGGTTCCATATAAATTTTTAAAATATTTGTTCCATCTTTGAAAAAGATGGATGGTACTTTGATAGGAATTGCATTAAATGTGTAGATTGCTTTAGGTAGCATAGACATTTTCACAATATTTATTCTTCCAATCCAGGAGCATGGAACATTTTTCCATTTCTTTGTGTCTTCCTCAATTTCTTTCATGAGTACTTTATAGTTTTCTGAGTATAGATTCTGTGCCTCTTTGGTTAGGTTTATTCCTAGGTATCTTATGGTTTGGGGTGCAATTGTAAATGGGATTGACTCCTTAATTTCTCTTTCTTCTGTCTTGTTGTTGGTGTAGAGAAATGCAACTGATTTCTGTGCATTGATCTTATATCCTGACACTTAACTAAATTCCTGTACAAGTTCTAGCAGTTTTGGAGTGGAGTCTTTTGGGTTTTCCACATAGAGTATCATATCATCTGCAAAGAGTGATAATTTGACTTCTTCTTTGCCGATTTGGATGCCTTTAATTTCCTTTTGTTTTCTGATTGCTGAGGCTAGGACTTCTAGTACTATGTTAAATAGCAGTGGTGATAATGGACATCCCTGCCGTGTTCCTGACCTTAGTGGAAAAGCTTTCAGTTTTTCTCCATTGAGAATGATATTTGCGGTGGATTTTTCATAGATGGCTTTGATGATATTGAGGTATGTGCCCTCTATCCCTACACTTTGAAGAGTTTTGATCAGGAAGGAATGCTGTACTTTGTCAAATGCTTTTTCAGCATCTATTGAGAGTATCATATGGTTCTTGTTCTTTCTTTTATTGATGTATTGTATCACATTGACTGATTTGCAGATGTTGAACCAAGCTTGCAGCCCTGGGATAAATCCCACTTGGTCGTGGTAAATAATCCTTTTAATGTACTGTTGAATCCTCTTGGCTTGTATTTTGGTGAGAATTTTTGCATCTGTGTTCATCAAAGATATTGGTGTGTAATTTTCTTTTTTGATGGGATCCTTGTCTGGTTTTGGGATCAAGGTGATGCTGGCCTCATAAAATGAGTTTGGAAGTTTTCCTTCCATTTCTATTTTTTGGAACAGTTTCAGGAGAATAGGAATTATTTCTTCTTTAAATGTTTGGTAGAATTCCCCTGGGAAGCCATCTGGCCCTGGGCTTTTGTTTGTTTGGAGACTTTTAATGACTGTTTCAATCTCCTTACTGGTTATGGGTCTGTTCAGGCTTTCTATTTCTTCCTGGTTCCATTTTGGTAGTTTATATGTTTCTAGGAATGCATCCATTTCTTCCAGATTGTCAAATTTTTGGTGTAGAGTTGCTCATAGTATGTTCTTATAATAGTTTGTATTTCTTTGGTGTTAGTTGTGATCTCTCCTCTTTCATTCATGATTTTATTTATTTGGGTCCTTTCTCTTTTCTTTTTAATAAGTCTGGCCAGGGGTTTATCAATTTTATTAATTCTTTCAAAGAACCAGCTCCTAGTTTCTTTGATTTGTTCTATTGTTTTTTTGGTTTCTATTTCATTGATTTCTGCTCTGATCTTTATGATTTCTCTTCTCCTGCTGGGCTTAGGGTTTCTTTCTTGTTCTTTCTCCAGCTCCTTTAGGTGTAGGGTTAGGTTGTGTACCTGAGACCTTTCTTGTTTCTTGAGAAAATCTTGTACCGCTATATATTTTCCTCTCAGGACTGCCTTTGTTGTGTCCCACAGATTTTGAACCGTTGTATTTTCATTATCATTTGTTTCCATGATTTTTTTTTCAATTCTTCTTTAATTTCCCGGTTGACCCATTCATTCTTTAGAAGGATGCTGTTTATCTCCATGTTTTGGGGTTCTTTCCAAACTTCCTCTTGTGGTTGAGTTCTAGCTTCAGAGCATTGTGGTCTGAAAATATGCAGGGAATGGTCCCAGTCTTTTGATATCAGTTGAGTCCTGATTTAGGACTGAGGATGTGATCTATTCTGGAGAATGTTCCATGTGCATTAGAGAAGAATGTGTATTCTGCTGCTTTGGGATGAAATGTTCTGAATATATCTGTGATGTCCATCTCGTCCAGTGTATCATTTAAGGCCTTTATTTCCCTGTTGATCTTTTGCTTGGATGATCTGTCCATTTCAGTGAGGGGAGTGTTAGAGTCCCCTACTATTATTGTATTATTGTTGATGTGTTTCTTTGATTTTGTTATTAATTGGTTTATATAGTTTGCTGCGCCCACGTTGGGGGCATAGATATTTAAAATTGTTAGATCTTCTTGTTGGACAGACCCTTTGAGTATGATATAGTTTCCTTCCTCATCTCTTATTATAGTCTTTGGCTTAAAATCTAATTGATCTGATATAAGGATTGCCACTCCTGCTTTTTTCTGATGTCCATTAGCATGGTAAATTCTTTTCCACCCCCTCACTTTAAGTCTGGAGGTGTCTTCGGGTTTAAAATGAGTTTCTTGGAGGCAACATATAGATGGGTTTTGTTTTTTTATCCATTCTGATACCCTGTGTCTTTTGATTGGGGCATTTAGCCCATTAACATTCAGGGTAACTATTGAGAGATATGATTTTAGTGCCATTGTATTGCCTGTAAGGTGACTGTTACTGTATATTGTCTCTGTTCCTTTCTGATCTACCACTTGTAGGGTCTCTTTTTGCTTAGAGGACCCCTTTAAGTATTTCCTGTAGAGCTGGTTTGGTGTTTGAAAATTCTTTCAGTTTTTGTTTGTCCTGGAAGCTTTTAATCTCTCTTTCTATTTTCAATGATAGCCTAGCTGGATATAGTATTCTTGGCTGCATGTTTTTCTCGTTTAGTGCTCTGAAAATATCATGCCAGCTCTTTCTGGCCTGCCAGGTCTCTGTGGATAAGTCAGCTGCCAATCTAATACTTTTACCATTGTATGTTACAGACTTCTTTTCCCGGGCTGCTTTCAGGATTTTCTCTTTGTCACTAAGGCTTGTAAATTTTACTATTAGGTGACGGGGTGTGGGCCTATTCTTATTGATTATGAGGGGCATTCTCTGAACCTCCTGAAATTTGATGCTCATTCCCTTTGCCATATTGGGGAAATTCTCCCCAATAATTCTCTCCAGTATACCTTCTGCTCCCCTCTCTCTTTCTTCTTCTTATTCTGGAATCTCAATTATTCTAATGTTGTTTCGTCTTATGGTGTCACTTAACTCTTGAATTCTCCCCTCATGGTCCAGTAGCTATTTGTCCCTCTTTTGCTCAGCTTCTTTATTCTCTGTCATTTGGTCTTCTATATCGCTAATTCTTTCTTCTGCCTCATTTATCCTATCAGTGAGAGCCTCCATTTTTTATTGCACCTCATTAATAGCTTTTTTGATTTCAACTTGGTTAGATTTTAGTTCTTTTATTTCTCCAGAAAGGGCTTTTATATCTCTGGAGAGGGTTTCTCTAATAGCTTCCATGCCTTTTTCAAGCCCGGCTAGAACCTTGAGAATTGTCATTTTGAAGTCTAGATCTGACATATTACCAATGTCTGTATTGATTAGGTCCCTATCCTTCAGTACTGCCTCTTGTTCTTTTTTTTTGTTGTGAATTTTTCCGCCTTGTCATTTTGTCCAGCTAAGAGTATATGAAGGAGAAAGTAAAATACTAAAAAGGTGGCAACAATCCCAGGAAAATATGCTTTAACCAAATCAGAAGAGATCCCAAATCGTGAGGAGGGATTCTTTCCGACCTCACGATTGGGTGAAGGATCTCCTCTGATTGGGATCTCCTCTGATTGGGATCTCCCAATCTCTTCTGATTAGGATCCCTTCTGATTTGGGGATAAGGAGAGTTTCAAAAAGAAAGAAAGAAAAAAAAGAAAAAAAAAGAATAAGAAAAAAGTGATTGAATTAAAAATTCAATCAAGAATTAAAAAAAGAATTAAGAAAAGAGATTGAAGAGATTGGGATCTCTTCTGACTTGGGGATAAAAAGAGTTTCAAAAAGAAAGAAAGAAAAAAAAATAAAAATAAAAATTAAAAAAAAGAAAACAAATAAAAAAGTATAAAAAAGAAAAAAAATATATATATTTATATATATCTATTAGATAAACTAGTTAAAAACATTAAAAAAGAAAAGGGTAAAATTTTAAAAAATTTAGCAGAAGAAGAGAAAATAAATGAAAAAGAAAAAAAGTAAATTAACTGCAAGACTAAAAAATCACAGGGAGAATGTCATGAGTTCCGTGGTTTGTTTTCTCCTCCTCTGGAATTCTGCTGCTCTCCTTGGTATTGAAACTGCACTCCTTGGTAGGTGAACTTGGTCGTGCCTGGATTTCTTGTTGATCTTCTGTGGGAGGGACCTGTTGTAGTGATTCTCAAGTGTCTTTGCCCCAGGCGGAATTGCACCGCCCTTACCAGGGGCCGGGCTGAGTGATCCGCTTGGCTTTGCTTTCAGGAGTTTTGTTCCCTGAGCGCTTTCCGTCGAGTTCAGGAGGACGGGAATACAAATGGCGGCCTCCTGGTCTCCAGCCCGGAGGAACCGAGAGCCCAGGGCCCCGCTCCCCAGTGCGCCCTCAGCGAACAGCTCCCAGTAACTCCCGTCTGCCTGACCTCTGGCCGTGCTCTGAGCTCACCGAGCCTGTGACCGGTTCAAGGCAACACCGAGCTGTGAGCTTACTGTCAGCTCCATCTCTGCAGCCGGCTTTCCCGTTCCAATATCCGCAAGCTCTGCAACACTCAGACACCGCCAATCCTTCTGTGACCCTGCGGGACCTGAGGCCACGCCGACCCCGCGTGGGCTTCGCCCCGTTTTAGCCTCTGGAGCGATGTGCCTCCACGGAACAGACTTTTAAAAGTCCTGATTTTGTGCTCCGTTGCTCCGCCGCTTGTCGGGAGCTGGCCCCTCCCCCCGGGGTCTATCTTCCCGTCACTTTGGATTCACTTCTCCGCCAGTCCTACCTTTCAGAAAGTGTTTTTTTTTTTCTGTTTCTAGAATTGTTGTTCTTCTTCTTCGATCTGCCAATGGATTTGCAGGTGTTTGCAATCTTTAGATAAGCTCTCTAGCTGATCTCTTGCTAGCTGAAGTAGTATCAACCTGCTACTTCTCCGCCATCTTGACTAGGCTCTAGAATTTCTTATCAAGATACCTTGGGGACAAGTAGAGTGAGGATGGAATTGTGAACACTAGCTTGGGTTCAATCAGTGACAAGCGAAAGGAAGTTCCAGTGTGCAGCAGCTGATATGAATATCCAGCACCTGAGGAAGGGCAGATGTCAGATATTTGCTCACACCGGAGTTTGTGTCTCTTATGACAGACAAATGGAGGGTTGGCATCAAGAAGCCATTTGAGGATTTCCCACGCTGAGGCTTGTGAGATGCTCCAAACAGCAAGGTTTCCTACCACTGGACAGGTGGAGTCTGGACTGTTTTCTCAAGGGTTCCCCATGTGAAAAGTTTAGGAAGCAGACCTACCTGCATGGATGCCTGGAAAGCACACCCCCATTGACGACTGCAGGTGAGGAACATGGCAGGTTCTTTCTGTTGACTGTGCGGCGAAGTACAAAGTCCTAGATTTGACATGGAATGTCCTGCAGATGGGCCACAATGCGGTTTTGTTACCAGGGTTATCTTAGAATGTGCTGGTGCCTAACGTTACGTGCAAGATTCTCCTACTCTGAGGGTTTGGCACAGGTAGAAGAGCACGGTTTCATTCTGGGGGCAGGAGATTTTCTGTTGTGTGGCTCAGGGACCACATGTTGCATCATAAGTATGTATTCACAAGAGGCCCATGAGGGCAGGTGCCTGAAAACCCAATCTCGGGTTCCAGTGATGTCCTAGGGGCATGTCAGTTTCAATCTTCAGACTCGGGACCCTTGACTTGGCTGTATGCCTGGATGGAGGTGTTCAGGTGTTTTCAGACTGTGCATTTGCATCCAGTGCGGCCACCAATGTTGGGGTGGGCTAAGTGCCTTTCAGGTTTCTTCTAATCTGTAGGGGTTGGGAAACTGTGATTGGTAAATTTTCCCAGGGAATTGCAGGCACATACCTGTGGTGTGCCTCGAGAGACCCCATCCTGGAGGCATGTGAGCCATGGTTTTGGGAGAGAAGTCTGCAAACACAAATTCAGGTTCGGGTTAGTCGCAAGGCGATCACAGGCCCAATGCTTAGACATGGAGGACAGCACATCAGGAATTGTAATTAGGGTGACTGGAAGGTGGTAGCATAGGCTTTTCATCTGGATTGTTTGTCCAGAATGTCCTAGGAATGCAGGTGTATTCCTGTGGGTCCATGGGAGACTTTTCCTCACTAAGGATCCTTGTGGCTCCCCATAGTTTGGTAGCTTTCTCAGGGAAGGTAAGATTGCTGTTTTCCATCTTAGAGGTGCCCCACAACAGTGATTCCAGAGACAGTAAAATCCAACCAAGGTTTTGGATTTGGGCCTACGGGTGTACCAGGTCTGCAATGCAGGAACATGGTGGTGTAACTGAGAGGACTTTTTTGAAAGCATACTCAAGCTGAGGGTCACAATGCCTGCTTGTTCCAGGGAAGCCATCAGGAGTGGACGTGGTCACATTGGCCATGCACCTGGCTCCCACTTGAAAGTTGGACACCCATCCCAACAGCCAGGTTTCCTGCCTTAGGGAAGGAGTAGTATTCTATTGTGCTTCAGATTCCCCCATTGGAAGGATTCCAGCAAAGTCTGGGGAGAGAAGCCAGAATACCAAGGATGAGTAGAGATGACGGACTTGGGCCATGGGCAGTCCCACATGCTTGACATGGGGCCCACTCTCTGTGTCACTGCATACGGTCTGGACTCAGGCTCTGTCAGACACAGCACTAGTGGCCAGGGCAGCCTGCAAATCGGGGTTCCCCCGAGAGCCGAGCCAATTCATCCTCATATGGGGATTCTGGGCAGACTCAATAGGCACTTCTTCTTTCTATGGGGAAGGCAGAATGCTACAGTGGGGCTCCAGAATTCCCTATCAATAGGGCTTGGGGACGAGTATGGTGAGGATGGAATTATAAACACAAGATAGAGTTCCATTCAGTGCCAAGCAGATGACAGTTCAAATGTGAAGCTTCTTTTTTGAGATATCCAGCACCTGAGTAAGGGCAGATGTCAGATGTTTGCTCACACTAGAGTTTGTTTCTTGATGACTGACAAAAGGAGGGGTGGAGTCAAGAGACTATGGGGGATTTCCCATGTTGAGCCTTGTGAGATGCTCCAAATATCAATGTTTCCTTCTACTGGACAGGTGGAGTCTGGTTTGTTTGCTCCAGGGTCCTCCATGTGGAAAGTTTGGGTAGTAGAGCTTTCCTGTATGGGTGCCTGGAAAGCACACCTCCACTGAGCATTGCAGCTGAGGAACATGGCAGGTTCGTTCTGGTGGCTCTGGGGCGAAGGACCAAGGCCTTGAGTTGACATGGAATCTCTTAAAGATGGGCCACAATGCTGGTTTGTTACCAGGAAGATCTTAGAATGTGCTGGTGGCTAAGGTGCCATGCAGTATTCTCCAACCCTGATGATTTGGCACACGTTGAAAAGCACGGTTTCCTTCTCAGGACAGAAGATGTTCTGTTGTGAGGCTTCGAGACCACATGTTGTATCTTATGTTGGTATTCCAGAACAGGCCCCTAAGACAGATGACTGAAGACCTAATCTAGGATTCCAATGAGTTCGTATGGGCATGACAGTTTCAATCTTCTGACTCAGGACATTTGACATGGCTGTCTGACTGGATGTAGTTGATCAGGGTGTTTCAGACTGTGAATTTGCACAGAGCAGCTGCCAATATAGCAGTGGGCTCAGGGGCTTTGCAGGTTTCTCCTATTCTGGAAGGTTTGGGCAACTGTGACAGGCACAGTTTCCTTGGGGATGGCAAGAACGGTCCTGTGTTGTGGCTCCAAAGGCCCCATCTTTGATGGTATGAGAGCCATGGTTTTGGGAGAGAATTCTGAAAACTGAAATTCAGGTTAGGGTTAGTGGGGAGGCGATCGTACTCCCAATGCTTAGACCTAGAGGGCAGCACATCAGGAATTGTAAATAGGGTGACTGGAAGGCAGTAGCACAGGCGGTTTTATCCGGATTGTGTGTCCAGGATGGCCTCGGAATGCAGGTGTGGTCTCATGGGTCCATGGGAGAATTTTCCTCTCTAAAGATAATGGTGGCTCTCCATAGTTTGGTGCCTTTTTTGGGGAAGAAAAGAGTGCTGTTTTACATCTTAGGGATGGCCCAATACAGGGATTCCAGAGATGGGCTCTGGGTCTGAGCACCTGGAAATCGCACCAAGGGTCAGGATTTGGGCTGAGGGGCATACCATGCCTGCAATGAGGTATCCTGTTGGTGCAACTGAGAGGGCTTGTTTGAAAGCATGCTCAGGCTTAGGGTCACAATGCCTGTTTCTGCCCAGGGCGGATCTCAAGAGTGGGCATGGTCTCATTGACCATGCAGCTGTCTCCCACTTTGAGGGCTGGACACTCATCCCAACAGCCAGGTTTCTTGTCATGGGTAAGGAGGAGTACTCTATTGTGCTTCAGGTTCCCCCATTGTCAGGGATTCCAGCAAAGGTCTGGGGACAGGTGCATGAATACCAAGGATGGGTAGCGTGGATGGACTTGGGCCATGGCTGGTCTCACATGCTGGATATGGGGCCCTCTCTCCAGGTGGCTGACATGAGGTCGGGGCTCAGGATCTGTCAGACCCAGATCTAGTGGCCAGGGTAACCTGAAAATCGAGGCAGCCTATAAATCCCTCGATGGCCGAGCAGCTTGATCCTCATTTGGTGTTTCTGGGCAGACTCACCAGGCACTTCTTCTTTCTATGGGGAAGGTAGAATGCTGCAATGTGGCTTGAGAATTCCCTACCAAGAGGGATTTGGGTCCATGGGGGTAAGGATGGAATTGTAAACCCAAGCTACAGTTAAACTCAGTGCCACGCAGAAGGCAGTTCTAGTGTGCAGTGGCTTATTCGAGATATTCATCACCTGAGTAAGGATGATATCAGGATTTTTCTCCCACTGGAGTTTGTCTCTATGATGACCAACAAATGGAGGGGTGGCGTCAGGAGGCCATGGATGATTTCCCTCGCTGGGGCTTAGGAGATGCTCCAAACTATAAGGTTTCATTCTACTGGACAGGTGGAGTCTGGTTTGTTTGCTCCAATGTCCTCCATGTGGAAGGACTTCCGCAAGGATGTGTGGAAAGCACACCTCCAATGACTATTGCAGCTGAGGAACATGGCAGGTTCGTTCTGGTGGCTATGGAGTGAAGTATCAAGACCTTGAGTTGACAAGGAATCTCTTGCAGATGGGTCTCAATCCTAATTTGTTACCAGGGAGATCTTAGAAAGTGCTGTTGGCTAAAATGCCATGCAGGATTCTACCACCCTGAGTGTTTGACACAGGTCCAAAAGCATAGTTTCATTTTGGGGACAGGAGATGTTCTGTTGTGTGGCTCAGGGAACACATGTTGCATTATAAGTTGGTTTTCCAAAACAGGCCTCTGAAAACAGATGCCTGAAAACCTAATCTAGGGTTCCAATGAGGTCCTAGGCACATGTAAGTTTCAATCTTCTGACTCAGGACCATTCATTTGGTGTCTTCCTGGATGGAGGTGATACGGGTGCTTCAGACTGGGCTTTTGCATCCACAGCTGCCTTCCATATTGGGATGAGCTCAGAGGTCCTTCAGGTTTATCCTAATCTAGAGGGTTTGGGCAACTGTGACGGGAATAGTTTTCTTGGGGATGGCAGTCAAAGTCCTGTGCTATGGCTCCAGAGACCCCCTTCTGTAGGACATGTGAGCCATGGTTTTGGGAGAGAAGTCTGCAAACCCAAATCGGGTTATGGTTAGTGGCGAGGTGATCGCAATCACAATGTGTAAACCTGGAGGGCAGATCGTCAGGAATCATATTTATGGTGACTGGAAGGCAGTGACATAGCCTTTTATATCTGGATTGTGTGTCTAGGATGGCCTCGGAATGCATGTGTGGTCTCATGGTTCCATGGGAGATTTTTTTCTCTCTAAGGATCCTGGCCGCTACCCTTAGTTTGTTGGCTTTTTCTGGGAAGAGAAGAATGCTGTTTTCCATCTTAGGGGTGCCCCAAAACATCGATTCCAGAGCCGGGCTCTGGGTCTGGTAGCCTGAAAAATCCCACTAAGTGTTAGGATTTGGGCCTAGGGGTGTACCAGGCCTGCAATGTGGGATCCTGATGGTGCAACTGAGAGGGCTTGTTTGAAAGCATGCTCCGGCTGAGGGTCACAATGCCTGCTTGTGCCCTAGGTGGCCCTCATGTGTGGGTGTTGTCTCATTGGCCATGCAGCTGGCTCCCCGTCTGAGTGTTGGACACCAATCTCAACAGCCAGGTTCCTGCCATCTGGAAGAAGGAGTTCTCTATGGTGCTTAAGGTTCCCCTGTAAGGGTCTGGTTGGCCAGAGGGAGTCATTTTGTGTTTATGTAGTGTACTTAGATTGACTCTATGCAGTAAAATTAGATTGACCCCGCCCTTGACAGAGGAACTTACTAGATAGCCTAGTAAGCCTAGATAGAAGGGCGGTTCAGGCCAGGTGAAGACATCCAATCAGTGGGGCATGCACATATCTACTAGGGTAAATTGTAATACAGTTGGGCACCCGTGTGTTACCTATCATTTTGTGTGTGTGTGTGTGTGTGTGTGTGTGTGTGGTGATTTAGCATGACTGTGCAGTGTTCTCTGTGTATTGCAATCTCATTGGCCATGTGTGTATAGCCCGGATAAATACCTCTATAAAAGTTAGTCTGTGAGGCTGGGAGGGGTCGCCTCTTTGCAAGAGTCGGCCCTTACCAGTCAGTTTGATTCTCAATGCTTGGCATGAAATAAAGCTTTGCTTGACCTTCGCTTTATATCAGTTTCGCTCCTTTGATTACAGACCCTAACTTTGGAGGGGGAACCCAGATTCAAACGACGAGAACTGAGCCAGCATTGGAATTTTTGGGAAAAGTATCCGGAAGTAAGATCACAGTATCCTATCTGTCTGTCTGGTTAGAGCTCCAGGGTATGGCCCACCGGGGAGAAGATGGAAGCAGCCGTGCCCCCCAGGGCTGAAGTGGATGCGGGGATGCCCCATCCCTCTGCTGGTATATTGACGGGGGGTACGAGTCCCCCTGGGTGGTCGGGGGTTTCGAGTCCGCCTAGGCTGTCGCCAGGGTTCTCAAGTCCCCCGGTCAGTCAGGGGTCTGCCAGGGAGTTAGAGTCCCCCTAGGCAGTTGGAGGGTTCGAGTCCCCATAGAAAGTCAGAGGGTTCGAGTCCCCCTAGATTGTCGGGGGGGTTCAAGTCCCCTAGATGGTCAAGGGGGTTGAATCCCAGTGGGCAGTTGGGGGTTTCAAGTCCACCAGACAGTTGGTGATTTCATGTCCCCCTGGGCGGTTGGGGGTTCGAGTCCCCCTGGGCGGTTGAGGGGTTTGAGTCCCCCTAGGTGGTCGTGGGATAAAGCCCCCACCAGTGGCAGTTATGGGTAAGAATCCTTGGGCTTGTGGTTGTCTTTGCCTGGTCCTTTTGCTGTCTGTTGTGTTGTTTGTTATGATTGAAGGAATGGGGCAAGCAGAGAGTAAGGGGACTCTGATTTTCATCTCTCTGTTCTTCATAACAGATGTGAGGCTTCTCGCTCACTCATTTTGTGTGTTAAGGGCTATGACTGGAGCCAGCTAGGGTTAGTTGAATGCTGGGTTAAGGTGCCCAATGCTGGCTCTTTGGAGCCGGGTGTGGAATATGAATGCCTCGTGGGCCACTTTTGGTAAGCAGAACTGGCACTGCAGGATGAACCAACATCGAGACAGAGACTTTAAGAAATATTCCCAAGCAGCTGCTGAAACTTCTTTTGTTTTGGGGAATTCCTTGCCTTTTCTGGCCCAACGTGGACTGTATAGCCCCTCCCCCTTGCTGGCGGGAGACCATGGCATCTGACATGGAGATCATTATTTGTCTGTCTCAAGGTTTTAATGGGTAATTGTTAAAGTGGCTTCTGAATTCTTTGGTAACGTTAAACTGTGAAGGGTTGCTTGAATGACAAATGGAATTAAATTTGTTGGACAAGTAGGTCTTAACCAAATGGAATAAAATGCTAGAGTGCTGGCTGCTGGAACTGGGTTTGTGATTTTGAAATCTGCTGGTGAGCATGTTCTGTGCTTAACTGATTGATAAATTTGCCATCTAAAGAATTCTGTTGTACTAACTCACAATAGGTTTATATTTAGTCTTCAGTAGATGTTCAGGTATTTCTAAGAGCACAAACTTCTGTTAAGTGTAATTAAGATGATGGAAAAGAGAAAAGTAACTCTGTATGTAAAAAGTAGGAGATATGTGAAAGCATGAATATGAAGAGTGCCTGACTGTGTGAATGTGTCTGTATGGCTCCACTTCCACTACGGAGTCTGAGTGGGCTGTACCCAGAGTCTTGTGGGGCATTATATGGCATAACGGTCATCTACTCCACGGCATATCCTGGTCCAGGATTTATAGTGACAGACCTTAAATAAGATGGTCCTAAGTTCCCGTGAGAGACAAGAGCAGGACAGCATCTGAAAGATCTCCTTCCCTTTGTCTGCAACATCATTCACGATGGGAGGGAAACCTAGTATACTCATTATATGCTTACTTTAAGAAAAAAGACACTGGTATAGAAAAGCTCGTTTCCTCTCTGCTAAAAAGACAAAGTTTTCTTAAGTTAATTGATCTGTTATGGTTTTCTCTTTGCCTGCCCAGAAAATTCAGTTTCTATGTTTGGTTTTATCAGGTTTTTAACTGCTAAGATGGAAAAGAGCACTGTTCCCTTACACGAAAAAACCAAACTATGGAGAGCCACCAGGATCGTAAGTGAGGTAAAGTCTCCCATGAAACCATGAGACCACACTTGCATTTGGAGTCTATCTGGACACACAATCCAGATAGAAAAGCCTGTACTACCGCCTTCCAGTCACCCTAATTAAAGTTCCTGATGAGCTGCTCTCCAGGTATATGCATTGACCTGCGATCATCACGCCACTACTCTAGCGAATTTGTGCTTGCACACTTCTCTCTCAAAACCATGTGTCACATGCCGTCTAGGATGGGGTCTCTGGATACTCACCACAGGACTGTGCCTGCCACCCCCAAGGAAACTGTCCTCGTCACAGTTGCCCAAACATTTTTGATTTTGTGAAACCTACAAGGCTCCTGAGCCCACCACAATATTGGAGGCCGCTCTGGACGCAAATGCACATTCTGAAACACCCTCATCACCTACATCCACGTAGAAGGCCAAGTCAATTGTCCTAAGTCAGAAGATTGAACCTGACATGCCCCTAGGACTTCATTAGAACCGAAGATTGGGTATTCAGGCATCTGCCCTCAGGTGCCTGTTCTGAATACCAACTTATATTTCAACACGTGGTCCTTGAGCCACACAACAGAACATCTAATGTATCCAGAAGGAAACCGTGCTTGTCGGCCTGTGCCAAAACCTCAGTGTAGGAGAATCATTCACATAGCCTTAGTCACCAGCACATTCTAAAATATCTCTGGTAACAAACCAGCATTGTGGCCCATTTGCAAGAGATTCCATGTCACTTCAAGGCCTTTGTAGGTTGCCCCACAACCACCAGAATAAACCTGCCATTTTCACAGATGCAGTGATCAATGGAAGTGTGTTTCCAGGCATGCATGTGGGAGAGCTCTGCTACCCAAACTTTCCACATGCGGGACCCTGGAGCAAACAAACCAGAATCCACCTGTCCAGTAGGAGGAAACCTCGCTGTTTGGAACATCTCACAAGCCTCACCATGGGAAATACTCCATGGCCTCTTGATGACAACCCTGCATTTGTCGGTCATCATAGACACAAACTCCAGTGTGAGCAAACATCTGACATCCTCCCTTACTCAGTTGCTGGATATCTCGAATCAGCCACTGCACATTGGAATTGCCTTTTGCTTGGCAGTGAATTGAACCATAGCTTGTGTTTACAATTCCATCCTCACCCTACTGGTCCCCAAGCCCTCTTGATTGGGAATTCAGGAGCCCCAAGGAAGCATACTGCCTTCCCCATAGAAAGAAGTGCCTGGTGAGTCTGCCAAGAAACCCCAAATGAGGGTGTATCTGCTCGGCCCTCAAGGGAACACCAATTTATAGGCTGGCCTGGCCATTAGTACTGTTTCTAACAGAGCCTGAGTCTCAACCTAGTGTCAGCTACCCAGAGAGCGGGCCCCATATCCAGCAGGTGAGACCTGACAAGGCACAAGTCCTTCACCTCTACCCATCCTAGGTATTCAGGCACCTGTCCCCAGGCCTTTACTGGAATCCCTGCCAATGGGGGAACGTGAAGCACAACAGAGAACTCCTCCATCCCATGGAAGGAAACCTGGCTGTTGGGATGGGTGTCCAATATTCAACGTGGGAGCCAGCTCCATGGCCAGTGAGCCAACTTCCTCTCCTAGGGGCCACCCTGGGCACAAACAGGCATTGTGACCCTCAGCCTGAGCATGCTTTCAAACAAGCCCTCTCTATTGCACCACCAGGATCCCGCATTGCAGGCCCGGTACGCCCCTAGGCCCAAATCCTAAATCTCGGTGGGAATTTCGTAGCAACCAGACCCAGAGCCCGTCTCTGGAATCGCAGGTTTTGGGCACCCCTAAGATGGAAAACAGCACTTTTCTCCGAAAAAGCCACCAAACTATGTGGAGTCGCCAGGATCCTTAGAGAGGAAAAATCTCCCATGGACTCATGAGACCACACCTCCATTCTGAGGTCACCCTGCACACACAATTCCGATGGAAAAGGCTGTGCTACCGCCATGGAGTCACCTAATTACAGTTCCTGATGAGCTGCCCTCCAGTTCAATGCACTGGGCTGTGGTCACCGCACCACTAAACATAAACCTAGTTTTCGTTTGAAGACTTCTCTCCCAAAACAAAGCCTCACATGTCCTCCAGGATGGGGTCTCTGGAGCCAAACCACAGGACTGTGCCTGCCAACCCCAAGGACACTTTGCCCATCACATTTGCCCAAACCCTCCAGATTAGGAGAAACCTCCAAGGCCCCTGACCCACCCCAATTGGAAGTGGCTCTGGCCACAAATGCACAGTCTGAAACACCCTGATCACCCACAACGAGGCAGACACCCAAGTCAATGATCCTGAGTCAGAAATTTGAACCTGACATGCCCCTACGACATCATTGGAACCCTAGATTAGGTTTCAGGCATCTGTCCTCAGTGGCCTATTCTGGAATATCAACTAAGGATACAACATGTGAACCCTGACCCACACAACAGAACATCTCCTGTCCCAGGAAGGAAACTGTGCTCTTCGACCTGTGCCAAACCCTCATGGTAGGAGAATCCTTCATGGCCCCTTAGCCAACAGCACATTCTAAGACCTCCGTTGTAACAAACCATTATTGGGACCCATCTGCTAGAGATTCCATGTCAACTCAAGGCCTTGGCACTTGGCACCAGAACTTCCAGAACTAACCTGTCATTTTCCTCAGTTGCATTGTTAATTGGACATGTGCTTTACAGACATCCATGAGGGAGGGCTCTGCTAACCAAACATTCCATATTAAAGACCCCAGAGCAAACAAACCAGACTCCACCTGTCCAGTAGAAGGAAACCTTGTTTGGAGCATCTCACAATCCTAAGCATGGGTAGTCCTCCATGGCCTCTTGAAGCCACCTCTACATTTGTCGGTCATCATAGACACAAACTCCAGTGTGAGCAAACATCTGACATCTGCCCTTACTCAGGTGCTGGATATCTCGAATAAACCACTGCACATGGATCTGCATTTTGCTTGGCACTGAATTTAACCGTAGCTGGTGTTTACAATTCTATCCTCACCATACTGGTCCCCAACTAGCCTTGATAGGGAATTCTGGAGCCACAGCGCAAATACTGCCTGCTCCATAG
The DNA here is from genome assembly GCF_020171115.1 of Neogale vison. Taxonomy (NCBI): domain Eukaryota; kingdom Metazoa; phylum Chordata; class Mammalia; order Carnivora; family Mustelidae; genus Neogale; species Neogale vison. The sequence goes on from NC_058093.1 coordinate 193,889,181, forward strand.
AAAGAACAAGTGCCTGGTGAATCTGCCAAGAAACCCGAGATGAGGGTCATCTGCGCAGCCCTCGAGGGAACCCCGATTGATTGGCTACCCTGGCCACTAGTGCTGTTCTGACTGAGACTGATCCCAGACCTAATGTCAGCCACCTAGAGAGCGAGGCCCATATTCAGCATGTGAGAACGGCCATGGCACAAATCTGTCATCTCTATCCATCCTTGATATTCAGGTACCTGTCCCAAGACCTTTGCTGGAATCCCTACCAATGGAGGAAACTGAAGCCCAATAGAGAACTCCTCCTTCCCCATGGCTGGAAACCTGGCTGTTGGAATGGGTGTCCATCCCTCAGAATGGGAGCCAGCTGCATGGGCAATGAAACCACGTACCATCCTGAGGGCCACCCTGGGCACAAAGAGGCATTATGACCCTCATCCTGAGCATGCTTTCAAACAATCCCTCTCAGTTGCACCACCAGGATCCCGTATTGCAGGTCTGGTAGGCCCCTTGTCCCAAATCTTAAACCTTGGTGGGAATTTCTTGTCGCCCAACCAAGACCCCAGCTCAGGAATCCCTGTTTTGGAGCACCCATTAGATGGAAAACAGCACTCTTCCCTCCCCAGAAAGCCACCAAACTATTGGGAGCCGCCAGGATCCTTAGAGAGGAAAAATCTCCAATGGACTCATGAGATCATACCTGCATTTTGAGGCCATCCTGGACACACAAACCTGCTGCACATTGGAACGGCCATGTGCTCGGCACTAAACTTAACCATAGCTTGTGTTTTCAGACTTCTGTCCTCACAGTCCTCACCTATAAGCCCTCCATATTGGGAATTTGGAGCCACAATGCAGCCCTCTGCCTGCCCAAGAGAAAAAAGAAGAGCCTTATGGGTCTGCGCAGAAACCCCACATGAGGATCCACCTGCACGGCTCTCTATAGCACCCCACCATCTTAGGCCACCCTGTGCACTAAGCTCTGTTTGACACAACCCGAGCCCCGACCTCCTGGCAGCCACCCAAAGAGTGGGCCCCATATCCTGCAGGTGTGACCATCCTTAATTTGAGTCCTTCATCTTGAACCAACTTGGGTATTCAGGTACCTGTCCAGAACATAGCTCAAATTCCTGCCCATGGGGGACTCGAAAGCACAAAAGAGTACTCCTCCTTCCCCATGGCAGGAAAACTAAATGTTGAGATGGTTATCCAACCCTTAGATTGGGATCCAGGTGCATGGAACAAGAGATAACACCCACTCAGGATGGGAATCTGGGCACAAAAAGGCATTGTGACCCTCACTCTAAGATCCATTTCCAACAAGGCCCCGTGGAAGCTGGACCAAGACCCCAAAGAGCGGGCCTGTCATGTCCCTAGGCCCAAATCCTAAGTCTTGGTGGGGTTATCCAGGCACCAGTACCCAGAACCCATCTCTGGAATCCATATTTTGACAGGAACCCTGACAAGGTAAACCACACTCTCTCCTTACCCCAGTAAGACACCAAACTTTTGGGTACCGGACAGAATCCCCAGATAGGAAGAATCTCCCATAGACACATGAGGACACCCTCCATTCCGTGGCCATCCTAGACACAATCCAGACAGAAAGGCCTTTGCACCTGCCTTTGAGCCGCCCGAAATTTAAATCCCGAGGAGATGCCCTCAGGGTCTGCAGATCTGGCCTGCCATAACCTCGCCCCTTACTCTTACCCCATTTTCTGTCTGAAGACTTTGGTCCGAGAGCCCTGAACCACATGCCTTCAAGATGGGGCCTCTGGAACCACAGCACATCACTGGACCTGCTCTCTGGAGGAAGCTCTGCCCATCTCAGTTTCCCAAACCCTCCAGATTAGGAGAAACCTGCAAGGCCCCTGAGCTCACCCCAATTTCATAGGCCCCTCTGGAAAAAAAATGCACAGTCTGACATAGACGCAGCACCTACCACCAGGAAGGCACGCAGATCAAAGGCCCTGAGTCTGAAAGTTGAACCTGACATGCCCCTAGGACCTCATCAGAACCCTAGATTAGTTTAACAGGCCTCTGTTCCCAGAGGCTTATTCTTGAAATCCAAAATATTGTCTGTCATTGGTCCATGAGCCATACAAGAGAACCCTTCCTGTCCTGAGAAGGAAACCTGGATCCTGGGAACTGGGTCTAACCCTCAGGTAGGAGAATCTTGCATGGCCGCAGATCGACCACCACATTAAGGTCTCCCTGGACACCAAGCAGCATTGTGACCCATTAGACTGAGAACTTCCATCAATGCAGTTCACTTAGAACTTCAAACGAGTCAGTGGATCAATCTTCCCTGTTCCTCGACTGCAATGGTAATGAGAGGAAAGCTTCCCAGGCCTCCATTTCGAGAGCTCTGCTATCGAATCTTTCCTTATGGAGGACACTGGAGCCCTCGAAGCAGACTTCCCCTGTCCAGCAGTAGGACACATTTCTCTTTGGAGCAGCTTACAACCTCCTGCTTGAGAAAACCTCCAAGGCTTCTCAAAGCCACCCCACCATTCTTTGGAAATCATGGATACAAACTCCAGCGTGAGCAGACATCTGACCCTGACCCATATTCAGATTCTGGAGATCTCAAAATAATTTTCTCACATTGGAACAGCCATGTGTCAGCACTGAACTTAACCTTTGCTTGTGTTTTCAGACTTCTGTCCTCACACTCCTCGCCTGCAAGTCCCTCCATATTGGGAATTCAGGAGCCACAATGCAGACTTCTGCCAGAAGAAGAAGGAAGTGCCTATGGGTCTGCGTAGAAACCCCATATGATATCCACCTGCACAGCCGTCAATGGCACCCCAATATTATAGGCCACACTGTGCACTAATGTTCTTTCTGATACAGCCTGATCCCCAACCTCCTGTCAGCCACCCAGATATCTTGCCCCATATCCTGCAGACCCAATATCCTTGGGCCAAGGCCGGGTCCTGCCTTGGCCTGAGGCTGTCATCTCAAACCAACCTGTGTATTCAGTTACTTGTACCAGAACATAGCTCAAATTCCTGCCCATAGGGGACACTGAAGCACAAAAGAGTAATCCTCCTTCTCCATGGCAGGAAAACTGAATTTTGAGATGGATGTCGAACCCTTATATTGGGAGCCAGGTTCATGGCCCATGAGACCATGCCCACTAAGGATGGGCACAAACACAGACATTTTGACCCTCAGACTGAGACCCCTTTCCAACAATCCCCCTGGGTAGTTGTACCAGGAACCAACAGAGCATGCCTGTCATGCCTCTAAGCCCAAATCCTAAGCCTTGGTTGGCTTATCCAGGATCCCAGACCCAGAACCCATCTCTGGAATGCCTGCTTGGATGGGAACCCTGACATGGAAAACCGCGCTCTCCCCTTCCCCTCAGAAAGTCACCAAACTCTTGTGTGCCAGACAGAATCCCCAGAGAGGAAGAATCTCCCATGGACCCATGAAGCCATCCCTCCATTCCGTGGCCATCCTGGATACAAAATCCAGACAGAAAGGCCTGTGCTCCTGCCTCCAAGCTGCCAGAATTTCCAGTCCCAAGGAGCTGTGCTCCGGGTCTGCAGATCGGGCCTGCCATCACCTCGCCCGTAAATCTTCCCCGAGTTTGTGACTGAAGACTTCGGTCCCAAAGTCCTGACCCACAAGACCTCCCAGATAAGGTATACAGAACCACACCACAACACTGGGCCTGACCTCCCGAGGAAGCTCTGCCCATCTCAGCTTCTCCAAACTTCCAGATTAGGAGAAACCTGCAAGGCCACTGAGCCCACCCCAATTTCATAGGCTTCTCTGGAAAAAAAGCACAGTCTGACACAGCCTCAGCACCCACTTCCAGAAGGACACGCAGGTCAAAAGCATGGAGTCCGAAGACTGAACCTGCCATGACCCTAGGACCTCAATGGAACAATAGCTTACATTTTCAGGCCTCTCTCCCAAGAGGCCTGTTCTGTAAATCCAACATATGGTCAAACCTGTGGTCCATGAGCCATACAAGAGAACCCTATCTGTCCCGAGAAGGAAAACAGGCTCGTGGAAACTGTGTCCTACCCTCAATTAGGAGAATCCTGCATGTCCCCAGAGCCACCACCACATTCTAAGGTCTCCCTGGACGCCAAGCAGCATTGGGACCTGTTAGACTGAGAACTTCCATCAATGCAGTTCACTTAGAAGTTCGAACCAGAGTCAGTGGATCAAGTCTGCCCTGCTCCTCGGCTGTAATGGTAACGCGAGGTTGGCTTCCCAGGCCTCCATTCAGAGAGCTCTGCTATCGAATCTTTCCATATGGGGGACCCTGGAGCCCTCTAAGCGGATTTCACCTTTCCTGCAGTTGGACACTTTGCTGTTTGGAGCAGCTCACATGCTCCAGCTTGGGAAAACCTCCAAGGATTCTCGAGGCCACCCCACCATTTTTTGGCCATCATGGATATAAACTCCAGCATGAGCAGACATCTCACCCCCGCCCATACTCAGGTGCTGGGATCTCGAAACAACCACTGCACATTGGAGCGACCATGTGCTTGGCACTGAGCTTAACTGTACCTTGTGTTTTAAGACTATGCCCTCACATTCCTTGCCTGCAAGCCCTCCATATTGGGAAATCTGGAGCCAAACACAGCCTTCTGACATCCCCACCAGAATGAAGAAGAGCCCTATGGGTCTTCGCAGAAACCCCACATGAGGAGCCACCTGCATGGCCCTCAACAGCACCCCAATATCATAGGCTGACCTCTGCACTAATGCTGTCTGATACAGCCCGATCCCCGACCTCCTGTCAGCCACCCAGATACCAGACCTCATATCCTGCAGGTGGGTCCTGCCTTGGCCCGAGGCTGTCATCTCAAACCAACCTGTATATTCAGGTACCTGTCCCAGAACCTAGTTCAAATTCCTGCCCATAAGGGACCCTGAAACATGAAAGAGTACTCCTCCTTCCCCATGGCAGTAAAAACTGAATTATGAGATGTTTGTCTAATACTAAGAGTGAGAGCCAAGTGCAGGGCCTGTGAGATCACACCCACACAAGATGGACAGCTGGGCACAAACAGGCATTGTGACCTTCACCCTGAGACCGCTTTCCAACATGCCCCCTCAGTAGCTGGAATAGGATCCGAGGAGCAGCCTTGTCATGACCCTATTCCCAAATCCTAAGCCTTGGTTGGGTTATACAGGCACATGGACCCAGAACCCATCTCTGTAATCCCTGTTTGGAGGGGACTGCTGACACGGAAAAATGCGCTTTACCCTTCCCCCAGGAAGACACCAAAGTCTTGCGTGCCAGGCAGAATCCCCGGAGTGGAAGAATGTCCCATGGACACATGAGGCCCCCTTCCATTCCGTGGTCATCCTAGACACACAATCCAGACAGAAAAGCCTGTGTTCCTGCCTCCCAGCTGCCCGAATTTCCAATCCCAAGGAGCTGCCCGCAAGATCTTCAGATCGGGAATGCCATCACCATGCATCTAACTCTTACCCAAGATTGTGTCTGAAGATTTTGGTCCCAAAGCCCTTACCCATATGCCCTCCAGGATGGGGCCTTCAGAACCAGACAACATCAGAAGGCCTGCTCTCCCGAGGAAATTCTGCATGTCTCAGTTGCCCAAACCCTCCACATTAGGAGAAACCTGCAAGGCAACTGAGCCCACCCCAATTTCAAAGGCTGCTCTTGAAAAAAATGCACAGTCCAACACAGCCTCGCATGAGTGGTTCAGTGGTAGAATTCTCGCCTGCCAACACAGCCTCAGCACCTACCTCAGAAGACATAAAGGTCAATGGCACTGAGTCTGAAGATTGAATCTGCCATGCCCCTAAGGCCTCATCAGAACCCTAGCTGAGGTTTTTAGGCCTCTCTCCCCAGAGGCCTGTTCTGGAAAACCAACATATTGCCAACCTGTGGTCCGTGAGCCATACAAGAGAACTCCTCCTGTCCCGAGAAGGAAACCTGGCTCTTGGGAACTGGGTCTAACCCTCAGTATAGGAGACTCCTGCTAGGCCCCAGGGCCATAGATACATTCAAAGGTATCCCTGGAAATGAAGCATCACTGGGACCCATTAGGCTGAGAACTTCTCTCAACACAGATCACTTGTAACGTGGAACCAGAGAGAACGGATCAAGCCTGCCCTGTTCCTCGGCTGTAATGGTAACACGAGGTTGGCTTCCCAGGCCTCCATTCAGAGAGCTCTGCTATTGAATCTTTCCATATGGGGGACCCTGGAGCACTCAAAGCAGACTTACCCTGGCCCGCAGTAGCACACTTTGCTGTTTGGAGCAGCTCACAAGCTCCAGCTTGGGAAAACCTCCAAGGCTTTTCGAGGCCATCCAACCATTTGTTGACTATCAAGGATACAAACTCCAGCGTGAGCAAACATCTGACCCTCGTGGATACTTAGGTGCTGAAGATCTTGAAACAACCGCTACACATTGGAACGGCCACGTGTTCTGCACTGAGCTTAACCGATCCTCATGTTTTAAGACTTATGACCTCACATTCCTCGCCTGAAAGCCCTCCATTATGGGAGATCTGGAGTCACAACGCAGCCTACTGCCTGCCCACCAAATGAAGAAGTGCCCTATGGGACTTCGCAGAAAACCCACATGAGGATCCTCTTGCACGGCCATCAACATCACCCCAATATCATAAGCAGCCCTGTGCATTAATGCTCTGTCTGACACAGCCCGAGTCCCGACCTCCCCTCAGCCACCCAGATAGCTGGCCCCATATCCTTCAGGTGGGTCCTGCCTTGGCCCGAGGACCTGATCTCACACCAACCTGGGTATTCAGGTACCTGTCCCAGAATGTAGCTCAAATTCCTGCCCATGGGAAACCCTCAAGCACAAAAGAATACTCCTCCTTCCCAATGGCAGGAAAACTGAATGTTAAGATGTTTTCCAACCCTCAGAGTGGGAGCCAAGTGCATTGCCCATGAGACCACGACCACTCAGGATGGGCAGCTGGGCAAAAACAGGCATTGTGACCCTCACCCTGAGACCCCTTTAAGACAATCCCACAGGAAGCTGGACCAGGACCCTACAGAGCAGGCTGTCATGCCCCTAGGCCCAAATCCTAAGCCTTGGTTGGTTTATCTATGTGTCTGGACCCAGAATCCATCTCTGGAATCCCTGTTTGCAGGGGACCCCTGAAATGGAAAACTGTGCTCTCCCTTTCCCCCAGAAAGACACCAATATATTCAGTGCCAGGTAGAATTCCCAGAGAGGGAGAATCTCACATGGATCCATGAGGCCACCTCTCCGTTCCATAGTCATCGTAGACATTTAATCCAGAAAGAAAAGCCTGTGCTCCTGACTCCCAGCTGCAGAATTTCCAATCCCAAGGAGCTTCCCTCAGGGTCTGCAGATTGGGAATGCCATCACCTTGCCCTAACTCTTACCCGAGTTAGTGACTGAAGACTTTGGTCCCAAAGCCAAGACCCACATGACCTCCACGATGGGTCCTTCAGAACCACACCACATCACTGCGCCTGCTCTCTGGAGGAAAGTCTGTGCCATCTCAGTTGCCTATACCCTCCAGATTAGGAGAAACCTGCAAGGTCCCTGAGCCCACCCCATTTTCATAGGCCGCTCTGGAGAAAATGCACCTTCTGACACAGCTTCACACCATCCTCCAGGGAGACACGCAGGTCAATGGTGCTGAGTCCAAAGATTGAACCTGCCATGCCCTTAGGACCTCATTGGAACCCTAGCTTAGGTTTTCAGTCCTCTGTGCCCAGAGGCCTGTTCTGGAAAACCAATATATGGTCCAATCTCTGGTCCGTGAGCCATATAAGAGAACCCCACCTGTCCTGAGAAGGATACCTGGCTCCTGGGAACTGAGTCTAACCCTGCATGGCCCCAGGGCCACCGCCACATTGTAAGTACTCCCTGGACATGAAGCAGCGTTGTGACACGTTAAAGTAAGAACTATCATCAATGCAGATCTCCTGGTACTTGGAAGAGAGACAGCATTCAGAGTGCTCTGCTATCCAATCTTTCCATATGGGGGACCCTGAATCCCTTGAAGCAGACTTACCCTGTCCCACAGTAGGATACCTTGCTGTTTGGAGTAGCTCACGAGCTCCAGCTTGGGAAAACCTCCAAGGCTTCTTGAGGTAACTCCACCATTTGTTGGCCATCATGGATACAAACTCCAGCGTGAGCAGACAGCCAATCCTCGCCTATGCTCAGGTGCTAGATATCTCAAAGCAACCACTGCACATTGGAAGAGCCATGTGCTCGGCACTCAGCCTATTTGTGGCTTTGTGTTTTCAGACTTCTGTCCTCACACTCCTCGCCTAGAAGGCCTCCATATTTGGAATTCTGGAGCCAAAATATAGCCTTCAGCCAGCCCACCAGAATGAAGAAGTGTCCTATGGGTCTTCGCAGAAACCCTAGATGAGGATCCACCTGTACGGCACTCAATGGCAACCCAAAATCATAGACCGCCCTGTGCATGAATGCTGTGTCTACAGCAGCCTGTAGCCCAACCTCCTTTCAGCCACACAGATAGCGGGCCCAATATCCTGCAGGTGGGTCCTCCCTTGGCCCAAGGCTGTCATCTCTAACCAACCTGGGTATTCTGGTACCTGTCCCAGAACTTAGCTCAAATTCCTTCCCATAGGGGTTCTTAAAGCACAAAAGAGTACTCCTCCTTCCCAATGGCAGGAAAACAGAATGTTGAGATGGCTGTCTAACCCTCAGTGGGAGCCAGGTACATGGCCCATGAGACCACACCCACTCAGGATGGGCAGTTGTGCAAAAACAGGCATTGCAACCCTTAGCCAGAGAAGCTCTTCAAACAAGCCCACTCGGAAACTGGACCAGGAGCCCATAGAGCGGGCCTCTAATGCCCCTAGGCCTAAATCCTAAGCCTTAATTCGGTTATCCAGTCACCTGGACACAGAACACATCTCTGAAATCCCTATTTGGACGGGATCCCTAAGACAGAAAACAGGGTTTTCCTCTTCCACAGAAAGACATCAAAATCTTGGGTGCCGGGCAGGATCTCCAGAGAGGAAGAATATCCCATGGATCCATGAGGCCACCCCTCCATTCCGTGGCCATCTTAGACATACAATCCAGACAGAAAAGCCTGTGCTCCAGCCTCTCAGCCACCCAAATTTCAACTTCCGTAAGCTTCCTTCAGGGTATGCAGATCGGGCCACCATCACCTCGCCCCTAACTCTTACCCAAGTTTGTGTCTGAAGACTTTGGTCCCAAAGCCCTGAACCACATGCCCTCCAAAAAGGGTCCTCCAAAACCACATCACATCAGTGGTTCTGCTCCCCGAGGAAATTCTGCCCATCTCAGTTGCCTAAACCCTCCAGATTAGGAGAAACCTGCAAGGCTCACAAGCCCACCCCAATTTCATAGGCCGCTCTGGAGAAAATGCAGTCTGACACAGCCTCAGCACCTACCTCCAGGAAGACACAAGGGTCAATGGCACTGAGTCTTAAGATTGAACCTGCCATGCCCCTAGGACCCCATCAGAACCCTAACTTAGGTTTTCAGGTCTCTTGCCCAGAGGCCTGTTCTGGAAAACCAACATATGGTCCAACATGTGGTGTGTGAGCCATACAAGAGAACCCCACCTGTCCCAAAAAGGAAACCTGGCTCCTGGGAACTGGGTCTAACCCTCAGATAGGAGAATCCTGCATAGCTCCAGAGCCACCACCACATTATATAGGGCAAGAGTGGGACACAGGGTGGTAGCAGATCAGAAGCAGGGTGGCGGTAAGGGCGCAATGACAGTGAAGGCATGGGTTTGATAGTGGGGGTGTGGGGCACCCAGCAGGGTAGAGGTGCGGGGAGAGCACAGAGGGATGGTAGTAGCAATGTGGTGAGGCAGCAGAATAGTAATGAGCATGGTGGTGGGCGGGATGGGACAGTGTGGCTGCACAGGTGCATGCAGGGTGGCAGGCGGGTGGTGGCATGGGGAGAAGGGGGGACAGAACCAGCTGGGAGGCAGTGGCACTGCAAATGCACAGGAAGGGCATGAAAGGCAGGGTAGGGCCTTAATGCATGTTGGTGGGGACTGGAGAGTGATGGTCAGCAGTGGCCTGGGGCACAGGGCAGAAGCTTAGCTACATCAACGGTGGTAATGTGGACAGAATGAGGGGTGTGCTGCGCATGGCAGGGTCACGAGGCAGGGGCACCCAGGAAGTAGCAGCATTGGGAGAAAGCTGGGATGAGTAAGGTGGCAGCAGCAGGTCAACGGGGAGGGAATCTGGAGGCACTGAAGCAAGGATGGGGGCACGACAGGCGGTAGCATTTTGGGGGTGTTTGGTGGGACCATCAGGGCAAGAGCATGGGCCCTGTGGGCAGGGAAGGGCCTCTGCAGAGCTGTGGCAGCAAGGGGACAGTATGCAGTGAAGAAATGGCAGTGGGGGGCAGTGAGATAGCAGTGACTTGAGAAAGGCAGTGACTTAAGGAAATGCAGTTGGATGGCAGCAGACGTGGAGGCGAAGCGGGGAGGGATTGGCCCGGATGTGGTTGGGAGGGACCAGTGGGGCAGCAGCTGCCTGGCAATGGCATGGCATGGCTTGGGGCAAGGCGGGGCAGTGGAGATGGGCAGGGGCAGCAGGGTGACCATGGTAGCAGCAGTGATGCTTGGAAACCCAGGCACCAGGACAGTAGAAGAACTGGAGAGTGGTGCAGCAGGGTGGCAGAGTCCTGGGGGTGCACAAGGGAGTGGTAGGGGCACTGGGGGTGACAGAGCAGGGCATCAGTTGCAACACACAGGGCAGCAGGGCAGCTATGGTGAGGGTTAGCTGTTGTGGTACAAAGGGCACTGCTGTGGAGTAGCAGGGTGGAGGGTGACAGCGCTGATGGCAGTGGCCTGTCAGCAATGGGGGGTGGAAGGGACAGACGCGGGTGTGTGGGGCACAGCAGGGTGGCAGTGGGGGGATGGCACAGTGGGGTGGCCGTGGTACGGGGTTTGGAGACCAGCCAGGCAGCAGAAGCACAGATGGGGGGGCAGTGATTTGGTAGAAGCGCTATCAAATGCTTTTTCTGCATATGTTGAGATGGTCCTATGATGCTGAATCTTCGTTTTGTGAATGTGACACATTAGTTTGATTTGTGTGATGATTTTTATGTCTATGTTCGTGACAGATACTAGTTTGACATCTTCTTGGGGCACATTGGGAGGTTTCGATAAGGGCCATGCTGGCCTCATAAAATGAGATGAGGATCATTCCTTCCTCTTGTTTTTCTGGCAGAGTTGTAGAAGGATTGGTATTCTTTTTTTTTTTTTTTTTTTTTTTTCTGTGGATGATTCATAGAATTCACCGGTGAAACCATGGGGTCCTGGACTTTTGCTTGTTGGAAGTTTCTGGTTTCTTATTTAATCTCCTTACTGGTCATTGGTCTGTTCAGAATTTCTGTTTCTTCAGGATTCAGTCTTGGCAGGTTGTATGTTTCTGGGAATGTATCCTTTTCTTTTGGATTATCCATCTTATTGGGGTGTATTCTTTCATAGGACTTTCTTATGAGCCTTTACATATCTATGGTATCAGGGAATATCTCTTTCATTTCTGAGGATGAATCCTCTTTCTTTTTTGTTAGCTTGAGTCTGACTGAGACTCTGTCAGCTTTGTTCTTTTCAAACACCCAGCTCTTTGTTGATCTGTTGTTCTTGTTTTATTCATTTTTTTATCTTTCTGTTGTCTTTTTAGTCTGTATTTCACTTATTTCAGTTTTGATGTGTTCCTTCCTTTGTTCTACTAACTTTGGACTTCATTTGTTCTTTTTCTGTTTCCTTGAGTTATCAAGTTATGTTGTTTATTTGAGATGTTTCTTGTTTCTTGAGTTAGGCCTGTATTATTATAAACTTCCCCCTTAGAACGACTTTTTTTAAGTTAGCTCTAAGGGGTGCCTGTGTGGCTCAATCTGTTAGGCATTGGACTTTGGCTCAGGTCATGAATTTAGAGTCCTGGAATTGAACACTGCATGAGCTCTCTGGTTAGCATGGGGAGCCCCTTTCACCCTCTTCTACTGCCTGCTGCTCCTTCCACTTTGCTCAGTCTCTGTCTCTCTCCCTCTGTGTCAAATAAATAAATGACCTCTTCAAAAAATTAAAGCGATCTCTTTGCCCAGCGTGGGGTTGAAACTCAAAACCGCAAGATCAAGAGTCACAGCACTGCACTGACTAATCGGGTACCCCATTTTATAACCCATTTTACTGCATTCCATAAGTTTTGTTTGATTGTATTATTTTTTTTCATTTGCCTCAAAGTATTTCTGTGTTCCTATTTCAGTTTGCCATGAATTCAATTGGTTGTTCAGTAGCATGTTGTTTAGTCTCTGTGTCTATGAATTTCCAGTTTTCTTCTTGTAATTGATTTCTAGTTCTATACCACTGTGTTTGGAAAAAATGGTCAATTTGGTTTCACTCATCATTTGGGAAAATCTTAGGCTTCTGGAGTTTATTGACTTGTCTTGTGGCCTCACATATGACCTATGGTGGAGAATGTTCTATGTGAACTTGAGAGGAGTGCATTCCATGTGCTGCTTTGGATGGAGGGTTCTGTGTGTATCTGTCAAGTCCATCAAAGTAACGGCTTGTCTGAGGCTGATGTTTCCTTTGTGATCTTCCGTCTGGATGATGTATCATTGAGAGAAGTGTGAGGTATTAAAGCATTAAATTTCCCTATGGTATTAGTGCTGATTGCTTCTCTTAGATCTGTTCATATATGCTCTACATATTTAGTTGCTCCATTGCTGGGTGGGTATATGTTTATAAATATTGCATCATCTTACTGCATTGATTCCATTATCAGTTTCTGGTGCCCTTCATTGGCTCTTGTTACAGTGTCTGGATTTTTTTTTTCTTTCTCCATTGTAATGAAAATCAGAAGATCATCTTTTAGCTCTGCAGTCATGAGCAGAGCAGAACTCTGCTCTGAGTCTGGTTTTCTTTATTTTCCTATATAAATAAACACAATAAATTTTTCTCCCAGGACCATATCCTGACTCCATTAAGAAAGTATGTATAAAAGTGCTTTGTAAACTAGGAGATACTGCCCAATAATGAAAATGATTATACAACCACCAAATGTTCAAGATTAGATTTTTAAGACATATTTATTTATTGTAGAGACAGAAAGAGATTGCATGTGCAAGAATATGCTACAGAGGGGAGGGTCAGAGGGAGAGAGGGAATCCTCCAGCAGCATACCCGCTGAGTGTGGAGCCTGGTGTGGGGCTCTCTCCCAGAAGTTGGGAACTTGATTTGAGCCCAAATCAAGAGTCAGCTGCTTAACTGACCGTGCCACCCAGATACCCCCAGAATAAGATTTTAAAAACATTTTGAGGGCCTACTCTCATAGGTATTATTCTAAGTGACCTCTATTTCATTCAAATCTAAAAACTATTATTAAATTAAAAATAGAAACTCTTCTAAAAGCAAATATTCATAATAACCTCAGAGGTGGGGAAACAGGCAGAAAAGAGGTTAAGAAGGGAACTGGGGTGTTTCAGTTGTTGAAGCTTGCCTTTGGCTCAGGACATAATCCCAGGTTCCTGGGATCAAACCCCAGTTCAGACTCCCTGCTCAGTAGGAAGTCTTCTTCTCCATCTCCCTCTGTCTCTCCCCCTGCATATGTACCCCCCTTCTCTGTCTCTCAAATAAATAATTAAATTAAAAAGGCAAGTTACTTTCTCAGGGTCATGATAAATATTAGAACTAGAAACAATCCTGAGTGTGTGATCCTGAAGAATGTGTTCTTTCATTTGTACATTTACCAAAAAATACCTAGCCCTCAAAATACCATAGATTAAATTAGTTCCCCCTTTCTCCATACCCTAAGTATTGGAAGATGTGACAATTCCAGGACCCTGGCTGGCAGGGTCGGTGGAGTGTTTGACTTTTGATCTCCAAGTTATGAGTTTGAGTCATGTTGGGGGTACAGATTACTTAATTGAAAAAAAAAAGATGCTATATTTGGGTTTGTTTTCTTTTTTCCTTTTGACAACTTCACCCATTTATCCCAGCTCCAACCCCAAACTTCTGCCAGACCCCATCCGTTCTGTCTGTGAGCTCACATTTTTGCTTTGGTTTTGTTTTAAGGTTCTACATGTAAGTGATTTCTAGTATTTTTCTTTCTGTCTGGCCTGTTTTATTTAGCATAATGCTTTCAAGGTCAATGTTGTTGTAAATCAAAAGATTTCACCCTTTATTATGGCTGAGTAGGATTCCACTGTGTTTATCAACCACAATTTCTTTATTCATTCATCCACTGATGGCATTTAGGTTGTTTCTTTTATTTCACTGTTGTAAATAATCCTGCAGTGTACACAGGGGTGAATATACCTTTGTGAATTAGTGTTTTCATTCCCTTCAGATAAATACTCAGAAAGGGAACTGCTTGTTCCTTTGGTTGCTCTATTTCTCATTTTTTTGAGGAACTTCCATACTGTTTTCCATAATGGCCGCACCATTTATACTCCCCGTAATAGTGGACTAGAGTTTTTCTCTACTCCACATCTTTACCAAAACTTGCTATTTCTCCTGTTTTTTGATAATGGCCCTTCTGACAGGTATGAAGTAGGGCCTCATTCTGGTTTGATTTGCATTTCCCTGATGATTAATGATGAGCATATTTTCATGTTCAAGTAGAACATCTGTATGTCTTCTTTAGAATAATGTCTATTTGGAACTTCTGATACACTCTATAACTTGTGGGGTTTTTGTTGTTTTTGGTGCTTTTGTGTGTTTTGTTTTGTTGTTGAGTTGCATGGGTTCTTTATATTTTGAATATTAACCCCTTACTGGATATATAATTTAAAAATATTTTACCTTAGGTTACCGTTTTATTTTGTTGATGGTTTCCTTTGTTGTTTGGATGTTTTATAGTTAGATGTAGGCCCACACTTTGCTTCTTTGTTTATTTTTACTTTTGTATCCGCTTAAAAGCACCACTACCAAAACCTTTCAGCAAGGGCCTTTCCAAACCCTGTGTTTTCTGCTACAGGTTTTATAGTTCCAGACTTTCATTAAATTGACCCATTTTGAGTTAATATTTGTGGATGGTGTAAGAGAATGGTGCAGTTTTCTTCTTTTGCATGTGGCTCTCCAGTGTTCCCAGCAACATTGATGAAAGAGACTCTTTTCCCCCCTTGTTTATTCTTAACTCCTTTGTCATAAGGTCCTGGACCATAGATGTGTGTGTTTACTTCTGGGCTCTCTCCTGTCTCCTGGAGATGTGTGTGTCTGTTCTTATGACAATGGTAGATTATTTTGATTACTCTAGCTTTGTCATTAGTCTGAAATGAGCAAGCACGATGCCTTTAGTGTGGTTCTTCTTTCTCTAGATTGTTCTGGTATTCAGAGTCTTTTGTGGCATCATACAAATTTTTAGAAACTTTCTTCTCTTTCTGTGAAAAATATCCTTAGAATTTTGACAGGAATTGCAGTGAAACTGTAGATGGCTTAGAGAAGTATGGACATTTTACCATTATTAATTTTTCTCACCCATTAATATGCAGTGTCTCTTGGTTGATGTGTGTGGCCTTCAGTTTCTTTCCTTCCCATCTTGTCATTTTCATCATACAATATTTTACCTCTTGGTGAAGTATATCCCTGCGTGTTTCATTCTTTTTCATGTAACTTCAGGTGGGATAATCTTCCTAATTTTCTCATGATTCCTTATTAGCATATAGAAACACAGCAGATTTTGGGGTAGTGATATATTATCCTGCCCCTTTACTGAATTTAGTCATAGTTTGAACAATTTTTCATTGGCTTCTTTTAGGTTTTCCTTATATTCTATATCAACTGCAAGTAGTGACCATTTTACTTCTTTCTTTCCAGTTTTGATGCCTTCTGATTATCTTCTTGCATAATTGTTCTGCCTTGGATTTTCAATATTATGTTCAACAAAAGTGGCAAGGAAAGATAGGCAATGTTCCTAACTTAGGTGATCTTAGAGGAAATAGAAACAGCTAAAACTTTTCACTATCAGATGTGACGTAATCTGTGTGGTTGTCATATATGGCTTTTTTTTTCCAATTTATTTATTTTCAGAAAAACAGTATTCATTGTTTTTTCACCACACCCAGTGCTCCATGCAAGCCGTGCCCTCTATAATACCCACCTTTTAAAAAAAAATATTTTATTTTATTTATTTAATTTCATTTTATTTATTTTATTTATTATGTATTTTATTTTATTTCATTTATTATTTGATAGAGAGAGATCCCAATTAGGCAGAGAGGCAGAGAGAGGAAGGAGCAGGCTCCCTGCTTAGCAGAGAACCTGATGCTGGGCTCGATCCCAGGAACCTGAGATAATAACCTGAGCTTAAGGCAGAGGCTTTAACCCCCTGAGTCACCCAAGCACCCCATATATGCCCTTTTTGGTGTTGAGGGATGTTTCTGGTCTACACTGTTGAGAATTTTGATTGCAAACGGATATTAAAGTATGTCAAATGCTTTCCTGAATCTCAAGTTGATCACATCATTTTTATTCTTTATTTTCTTAATGTGCTCTATCACTTTGATCAGTGTGTACCTGTAAAGCATCATTTCATTCCTGCAAGATCCCACTTGATCATAGTATATGATTTTCTCAGCATATTGGTGAAATTGAGTTGCTAGTATTTTGTTGAATATTTTTGCATCTGTGATCATCAGGGATATTGGACTGTAAGACTCTTTTCTTGGGGGGGTCCTTGTTTATTTTTTCATTCGTTTATTTTGCATTAGGGTGATGATGGCCTCAGCAAATGAGTTTAGAAGCTTTCTTTTTTTTTAGATTTTATTTATTTATTTGACAGAGAGAGAAAGAAATCACAAGCAGGCAGAGAGGCATCTAGTTTTTGGAAAAGTGGGCAAATGACTACTATGAATCCTTCCCTGAATGGTAGAATTTAGCACGAAATGCATCTGGTTCTGGAAGTTGGTTTTTTGGGAGGTTTTAAGTTGCTGATATGAAGGATACTGGTGTTTTATGTAAGTATTGAATCACTAAAGATGAAACTGTTTCCACATCTTGGTGGTGGGTTGGATGAAGGGGAATGAGAGTCATGGAGGCCCAGCACTCAGAGGCTCTGTGTGCCAATGTGGCTGTGCCATTCCTCTCAGATGCTGGCAGAGGAGGAGGACATGGCAGAATCACAGCAGAGTGGTGGTGGCAGGGTGGTGGGAATGTAGAGTTCAAGGGGATGATGAGACTGATGCATGGTCCTCCTGTCCCACCCACAGGATATCAGATCATCTACTGCCTGGCCAAACAGCAAATCCAGCATGTTCACCACAGTGGAGATGGGTGCCATGGTTGGGCGATTCACGGCCATTGAGCTGGCCCCAGAGTCAGCGTACATCTTCAGACTGATGACCAAGATGAGGCAGGGCTGGGGGAGCCCCTAGAGGCCACCATCTTCACCACTGACAAGCGAGGTAAGGCCACAGGCTCAGGTCCACTGTCCTGGCGACACGGGGTGGACAGCTGGGTCCAATTGGGGGCCACAAACTTGCTGGATCCACAGCTTCCTGGGGCAGAGCTTGCAGGGTAGTGTGTCTACACAGGGTGATATTTACCAGACTGGCAGGAATTTCCCTTGAGAGGAGGTTGTGTAACTGGATCAGGGTGGCTCTGAGTCACCATGTTAGAGGGAGGCTCCATGAAGCCAGATGCTTTTTCTCTGATGTTCAAAACGACATGAGCAGCTGAGCCAGGGGTTCCAAAACACGTTTTCTACCAAGCAATTCTAGGGAGATATGTCTTCATGGATGCATGCCGCTTCTTTTCCAAGAAGTGGTGAAGTGTTTATTGTTCATTGTCTTGGTTTTTCTTCACCAAATCATGGGGGACAAAAGGCTATGAGGCCCAGTTCTATAGAAGATGTGGGGCACAGACAGATTAAGTCATTTACCAGAGACACAGCTGTTAGGCAGTGATGTGAACACCCTCCACAGACACTGGGCTCCCTGTTCCCACAGCAATCTGCTGTGGATTCTTATATCGGTGAGCCACTGCTATGCCCTCCATCCTCATTCTGGGATCTGCATCAGTGGGTTCCCTTCCCAGGGCCACCCCAAACACTCTAGGTCCTTTTTATGCCACCTGACCTTGGAGGGACCACAGGGGTTCCAGCTTAGGTCTGAGTCAGGAAAGAGCAGGGGCAATCTGGAATGCAGAGCAGGCACTGAGCCCCCTCTCTGAGGCTGCCAGGAGCCTAGTTGGCTTTCAGAACAGCTGATGCCTGCCAGTTTCTATGCTACAACCTGCCCACATGCCTAGATACCTTAGAGTTCTGGCTTCAGAATGTGTGGTTCAAGGACTGCATCCCTGTTCTCTCCACATCCAGGGAGCAGGCTGTGCATTGGCCCTGCTGATGTCACAGGGTAGCACACAGTTAGTAGCTTGACCTGGCCTAACACTGGAGTGGTGTTGAGGGGAACATATGGCTCATTTACCTCCTGTGCTCTTGAATGGAGATCCCCGTCCATGCCCCAGAGGTATCTCCCTGGACTTTGGAGCAAAATAAAAACAACAAAATGAAAGGATCCAGGATACATTTGGACCTATTTACCTGCAGAGTTACTCTTGGTCTGTGGCTTGCTCATCAATGTCGGAGTAGGGCTCTTACTGTAGCACAGGTAGGATGACAACCAGGCTGACTGCAAGGTATCTGGAAATGTTGCCACCCTGGGAGAAACACATTTGCTCACTACTCAGGTGTTGTTTGTGCTGTTGTGCTGAATCCTTTTCTGATTCAACTGCGTACTATGAGAGGCTGAGTGATATGCAAAGCCTGGATTGTAGAATGTGTTGGCTTCCCTATACATCTGTCCCTAGGGGTTATGTGGCTGCTGAGGAGGGGGCTGGGAGCAGGTATTTGGGTCTGATGTGCCTTGCTTCAAAAGCGCCCCCTGAGGTTGAGCAGGAAGGTGGGGGCTGCAGTCCTATCTGTCACTTGGGTCCACATTGGTCACCATGATGGCTGGGTTTATGGGAGAACATGTCCAGCAAGCACGAGTCTGTGGATCCTCAACTGCCTGTTGACGGCCTGTAACCAGGGCCTGGGGCACCAGAGCAGAGCCAGAGTTGCAGGGCCCAGGCATATGATCATAGGAAAGGACTGGAGTCAGGGAGGGAGATGTTCAGTCCCAGGCAGCCACATCAGACAGCCAGATCACAGGGAGGCTGAAGACTGGCTCTGTATTCTGTGACACATGTCTCAGGGCAATAAGCACACAGTGGGAATTCAGCCATCACCACAACCCTGAAGTTGAAGGTGTGGTGTGGAGCACAGTCAGGCACCTGTGTACAGTGTGTGTGTCTCCTAATCCAGTCTCCTTTCGAATGCCTCGGTCAGCACTTGGATGTTGGATGAAGGGAAGCTAGCTAGGGTGCAGGAGTTCTTTCTGTGGAGGCTGGCAGGTGGAATGCTGCCTCGTGGATTGGGTGGGTGGTGGGGTTATAGACCAAAATATCCTGCTAAGCACTAAGGCTCAGGCACTGTGCAAGGGGATTCTTGGAAGTTCCACAGAAGAAGAACCCCATCTCTATGTCCCTGCAGCTCTGCTCCCCCTGCACAAACCTTGGATGGGTGCAAGGAGGGAGTAAGGGTGGGGAGGAGTATATTTGCTCCTTCCACGCCCATGCAGGTCACCATCTTCCAAAGAGATCCATCAAGGACATGGAACACAGAGGCTGAGTGGCCTGGTGGACACCAGGAGAGGGTGTTCTGTGCATCCAGGGGAGAAAGGGCTATATCTGCCTGACCATGGTGGATACAATGTGGACACTAAACAGTTTTGTGGGCCTCGGGCAAGGCAGTGGACTGCATGGTGTCACCATCATCCAGGAAGCCTCCATGAACACTGTTGCAAATCCTTTACAACCCCTCTGGTTTTCTCCTTGGGAGAAAATTCTAGAAGCAGAACACTTTGCTCAGAAGATATGAGTGTGTTTGGCTTGAAGATACAGAAACTCACGGAAAGGCCATGCCCTAGGAACGGGGATGCAGGTCTTGTAGCCTCTCTGCTTTCATGCTGATGTCTTGCCTTCAATGTTTGGTGAAAATATATCTCATTAAGCGTGTGTCCACAGACCTTTCATTCCTACTCTACCACTAAATGCCTGTGAATTTACACGGTGATGTGTCTCATGGGGTCTTAGTGTCTGATCATGAAAATCCTCAAACTCAACTGGGTACAGATTTGCAGAACTCATGGAAAATCTGCATTCAAGTAGAACAAGAAATAATAATGGGGGGACTCAGTGAGTTGAGGAAAATGAGCCTACCTTTGTGACTCTTGTTTGAAACATTGCTTGTTCTTTAATCTTTCTTCTTCCAGATTGAGGGAAACTAGATCTGAAAGTATCCATGATCTACAGAAATGTGATGAAATATTTCTGTGTGAGCAAATGGGAGCATTTAACTTCTCTTCCTTTTTGAAACCTCCATCATTCAGAAACTCTCAGGGAGAATTCTTTCTTCCAAGGTTCTTAGGATTATTGGCGTAGGTTCAGCACAAGTGCCTTTTTATTGTAACAGGACACCGCTAGAAACATTGGTTATTTTACCAAAGGATTGCGTGAAATGTCCTATTTGAGAGTAACGTGTATAGACTCAGATAATGACCAGACAATTTTCAGGAATTAAGGGTGGCTTTGTGGAGCCCCTTGGCAATAGAGGCTTCAAACCTCGATGACACAGTGCCCAGGACCCTTGCCAGATGAGTAGGGAAAGTTACTTGTTGGCAGGTATAGGAACCTCAGGATATTTGGGGGACCTCAAGAAGAGGAATCAACCCAAATCGACAGGTATTACAGTCAAGTCTGATGGGAGTATCTTGGTTGACTTTGGCTTGGACACACTACTGAAATTTCACTCTAGAGATTCCTCATGAAAAGTTCCAGCACAGCAGGGTTTCAAAATCTGTATGGAATGGTCCATCACTATGCCTGCCAGACTTAGTTAGAATAGATGGTAAGAAACCAAGTGTGCTTGTGGCTGCCTTCATGCATCTAAGAAACAATCCCAGATCCGTTGAATTGAAATCCATCACCTATGTGGACTGGTACCCACTGTCACCACTTCCAGGCATTTCTATGCCTCACAATGTGTCCTGTGAAGCTCTGAATCTATTTAATTCACAATCAGGTTTGGGGACCTCACCTTGGAGGCTGGCAGTGTATTCTGTTTGGGAAAATCCTGTCAGAACTATACCCCAAATCGTCCCAGAATCCTTTTGAAGCTGGTTGTTGGAGGGCTTGCCCTTTGGGTCAGTAGAATAGTCGCTGGTTAGGGGTGAAACAATCTTCAATATCCAAGGTATACTTTACATTCATTTTGGATGGTTATTAGTTGTTGTTTTTTTTATTTCTTCTTTTGAGTTCCAGGGTCCATGAGAGGCATGTCTTAGAAATGAAAGACCAGAGGCTCATTTCAGCCAAATATTGTTATGAAAAAAGAAAGAAAGACAGACTAACAGAGTCACTCATGTAGAGTAGAAAAAAACACTAAGAAGGTAGAGTATATGCACATCTACTATGGGAGTCCTGTGTCACTGAAGTTACAGGGTAGATTAATGAGAACGCTTTTCAAAAGTGAAAAGAAGATTCAAGGAGAAGTAAGAAACCCTAGGATGGTCATGCAAAATGCAGTTGAAATAGGGTTTCTGCAGATCTCCTGTTCGGGTTCTTGGTGCAGCAGGAACTTTACTTAGACTCTCGTCACTAGTTGCAAATGGTGAGTGACCTCTGGGCCATCACCTGGCAAACATCCTTCTGCTTGGGACTGGCATAGATATTATGGAACTCCTGATAGCCAATTTACCATGCATGTATTATTTGAAGGTCTGCCAGCAGCAATGCTAAGTCTTTCAACAATTTCAGGTTCCTGTGGTTTTGGCCTCTTTGAGCTTGTGCTCTCTGTTGGAAGGGAGGAGCATGCTTTCAGTTTTCTATGACATTGTATCTTCCGGAGTATGGGTCCTGAGACCTCAGCTAAATGCTCTCTCTGTTTTTACAGGTGGTGGTTCAAGGCTCAGGCGACTTGGCCTCCTTGGCAGCATCCAATGTACCCGGCCTCTGTCTCTTCGGTACAGATTCAAGTGCAACACGTATAGGAGTGTGACCTCTGTCATCTACCTGATGGATGTGCATCACAGCAGTAAGTTTTCCTGGTTCTGAAACTTCTGCCTGGGTTGAGGTTCAGGGCTTGAGTGCCTGAGGTTGGGTGCCTCTTTTGCTGGCTTCTATCTTTCTTCTGGAGGCAGATACCCTCTTCTTTTTTTTTAAAATTGAAGGTGTACCCTTAGCCAGAATATCTAGAGTTTGTTGCTTGGGGGAAAGTACTTAGTGGCACATATGGAGAAGATTCTGCAAGTCCCTGCTCCAAGCGAAACATCTGAACTACAGGTTGGTTCTGTTAGCAGAATCCTGAGTTATTGCAGGGTTATCTTATAAATAGACATTCTCTCCAGAATAGTGTTTTCTGTCAACAAATTCTTTTTAGGGCCAGTAAAGTAGAGGTAAGAATATTGGGCATTTTTACAAATGGATCTCTGAGTGGACGTGCTTTTTTTTTTTTTTTTTTTGAGGGGGAGGTGCGAGAGAGAGAGGGATACACTGGGCAGGCGCCACACGCTTTGTAGAGCATGACACAGGACTCGATCTCACAACGCTGGGATCATTATCTCAGCCAAAATCAAGAGGGTCAGTAAGAAGGTCACTCACATAGAGTAGAGAAGACTTGAGGAGGTAGAGTGTTTGCACATCTGCTGTAGGAATTACATATCACTGAAGATTCAGGATAGATGAATGAGAACATATTTCTTTTTTTTTTCCTTTTTTAAAATTTATCTTTTATTTTCAGCATAACAGTATTCATTATTTTTGCACCACACCCAGTGCTCCATGCAATCCATGCCCTCTATAATACCCACCACCTGGAACCCCGACCTCCCACCCCCCGCCCCTTCAAAACCTTCAGATTGTTTTTCAGAGTCCATAGTCTCTCGTGGTTCACCTCCCCTTCCAATTTCCCCCAACTCCCTTCTCCTCTCTATCTCCCCATGTCCTCCATGTTATTTGTTATGATCCACAAATAAGTGAAACCATATGATAATTGACTCTCTCTGCTTGACTTATTTCACTCAGCATAATCTCTTCCAGTCCCGTCCATGTTGCTACAAAAGTTGGGTATTCGTTCTTTCTGATGGAGGCATAATACTCCATAGTGTATATGGACCACATCTTCCTTATCCATTCGTCCGTTGAAGGACATCTTGGTTCTTTCCACAGTTTGGCGACCGTGGCCATTGCTGTTATAAACATTGGGGTACAGATGGCCCTTCTTTTCACGACACCTGTATCTTTGGGGTAAATACCCAGCAGTGCAATGGCTGGGTCATAGGAAAGTTCTGTTTTTAATTTCTTGAGGAATCTCCACACCGTTCTCCAAAGAGGCTGCACAAACTTGCATTCCCACCAACAGTGGAAGAGGGTGCCCTTTTCTCCACATCCCCTCCAACATATGTTTTTCCAATATTGCGGATTTTGGCCATTCTAACTGGTGTAAGGTGATATATCAATGTAGTTTTAATTTGAATCTCCCTGATGGCTAGTGATGATGAACATTTTTTCATGTGTCTGATAGCCATTTGTATGTCTTCATTGGAGAAGTGTCTGTCCATATCATCTGCCCATTTTTTGATATGATTGTCTGTTTTGTGTGTGTTGAGTTTGAGGAGTTTATTATATATCCTAGATATCAACCTTTTGTCTGTACTGTCATTTGCAAATATCTTCTCTCATTCCGTGGGTTGCCTCTTTGTTTTATTGACTGTTTCCTTTGCTGTGCAGAAGCTTTTGATTTTTATGAACTCCCAAAAGTTCATCTTCGACTTTGTTTCTTTTGCCTTTGGAGACAAATTTTGGGAAAGAAGTTGCTTTGGCTGATATCGAAGAGATTACTTCCTGTGTTCTCCTCTAGGATTCTGATGGATTCCTGTCTCACGTTGAGGTCTTTTATCCATTTTTTTTTTTTTAAATTTTTTATTTATTTATTTATTTATTTTTATTTTTTATTTTTTTCCAATTTATTTATTTTCAGAAAAACAGTATTCATTATTTTTTCACCACACCCAGTGCTCCATGCAAGCCGTGCCTTCTATAATACCCACCACCTGGTACCCCAACCTCCCATCCCCCCGCCACTTCAAACCCCTCAGATTGTTTTTCAGAGTCCATAGTCTCTCATGGTTCATCTCCCCTTCCAATTTACCCAAAAGCACATACCCTCCCCAATGTCCATAACCCTACCCCCCTTCTCCCAACCCCCCTCCCCCCAGCAACCCACAGTTTGTTTCGTGAGATTAAGAGTCACTTATGGTTTGTCCATTTTGAGTTTATCTTTGTATACGTTGTAAGAGAATGGTCGAGTTTCATTCTTCTACATATAGCTGCCAAGTTTTCCCAGCACCATTTATTGAAGAGACTGTCTTTTTTCCACTGTATATTTTTTCCTGTTTTGTCAAAGATTATTTAACCATAGAATTGAGGTTCCATATCTGGGCTCTCTACTCTGTTCCACTGGTCTATGTGTCTGTTTTTATGCCAGTACCATGCTGTCTTGGTGATCACAGCTTTGTAGTAAACTTCAAATCAAGTAACGTGATGCCCCCTGTTTTATTTTTGTTTTGCAACATCTCCTTAGTGATTCGGGGTCTCTTATGATTCCATACAAATTTTAGGATTATTTGCTCCAGCTCTTTGAAGAATACAGGTGGAATTTTTATTGGAATAGCATTAAAAGTATAGATTGCTCTAGGCAGTATAGACATTTGAACAATGTTTAATCTTCCGATCCAAATGCATGGAATGGTCTTCCATCGTTTTGTGTCTTCTTCATTTTCTTTCATAAGTATTCTGTAGTGCCTCAAGTACAGATTCTTTACCTCTTTGGTTACGTTTATTCCCAGGTATCTTATGGTTCTTGGTGCTATAGTAAATGGAATCGATTCTCTAATTTCCCTTTCTGTATTTTCATTGTCAGTGTATAAGAAAGCCACTGATTACTGTACATTGACTTTGTATCCTGCCACGTTGCTGATGCTATGAATTCTAGTAGTTTGGGGGTGGAGTCTTTTGGGTTTTCCATATAAAGAATCATCTCATCTGCGAATAGAGAGAGTTTGACATCTTCATTACCAATTTGGACACATTTTAATTCTCTTTGTTCTGTGATTGCTGTTGGTAGGACTTTTTTTGGATTTTTTCTTCCAATTTATTTATTTTCAGAAAAACAGTATTCATTATTTTTCCACCACACCCAGTGCTCCATGCAATCCGTGCCCTCTATAATACCCACCACCTGGAACCCCAACCTCCCACCCCCCCTCCACTTCAAACCCCTCAGATTGTTTTTCAGAGTCCATAGTCTCTCGTGGTTCACCTCCCCTTCCAATTTCCCCAACTCCCTTCTCCTCTCTAACACCCCTTGTCCTCCATGCTATTTGTTATGATCCACAAATAAGTGAAAACATATGATAATAGACTCCCTCTGCTTGATTTATTTCACTCAGCATAATCTCTTCCAGTCCCGTCCATGTTGCTACAAAAGTTGGGTATTCGTTCTTTCTGATGGAGGCATAATACTCCATAGTGTATATGGACCACATCTTCCTTATCCATTCGTCCGTTGAAGGACATCTTGGTTCTTTCCACAGTTTGGCGACCGTGGCCATTGCTGTTATAAACATTGGGGTACAGATGGCCCTTCTTTTCACGACACCTGTATCTTTGGGGTAAATACCCAGCAGTGCAATGGCTGGGTCATAGGAAAGTTCTGTTTTTAATTTCTTGAGGAATCTCCACACCGTTCTCCAAAGAGGCTGCACAAACTTGCATTCCCACCAACAGTGGAAGAGGGTGCCCTTTTCTCCACATCCCCTCCAACATATGTTTTTCCAATATTGCGGATTTTGGCCATTCTAACTGGTGTAAGGTGATATATCAATGTAGTTTTAATTTGAATCTCCCTGATGGCTAGTGATGATGAACATTTTTTCATGTGTCTGATAGCCATTTGTATGTCTTCATTGGAGAAGTGTCTGTCCATATCATCTGCCCATTTTTTGATATGATTGTCTGTTTTGTGTGTGTTGAGTTTGAGGAGTTTATTATATATCCTAGATATCAACCTTTTGTCTGTACTGTCATTTGCAAATATCTTCTCTCATTCCGTGGGTTGCCTCTTTGTTTTATTGACTGTTTCCTTTGCTGTGCAGAAGCTTTTGATTTTTATGAACTCCCAAAAGTTCATCTTCGACTTTGTTTCTTTTGCCTTTGGAGACAAATTTTGGGAAAGAAGTTGCTTTGGCTGATATCGAAGAGATTACTTCCTGTGTTCTCCTCTAGGATTCTGATGGATTCCTGTCTCACGTTGAGGTCTTTTATCCATTTTTTTTTTTTGATTTTTTATTTATTTATTTATTTATTTTTATTTTTTATTTTTTTCCAATTTATTTATTTTCAGAAAAACAGTATTCATTATTTTTTCACCACACCCAGTGCTCCATGCAAGCCGTGCCTTCTATAATACCCACCACCTGGTACCCCAACCTCCCATCCCCCCGCCACTTCAAACCCCTCAGATTGTTTTTCAGAGTCCATAGTCTCTCATGGTTCATCTCCCCTTCCAATTTACCCAAAAGCACATACCCTCCCCAATGTCCATAACCCTACCCCCCTTCTCCCAACCCCCCTCCCCCCAGCAACCCACAGTTTGTTTCGTGAGATTAAGAGTCACTTATGGTTTGTCCATTTTGAGTTTATCTTTGTATACGTTGTAAGAGAATGGTCGAGTTTCATTCTTCTACATATAGCTGCCAAGTTTTCCCAGCACCATTTATTGAAGAGACTGTCTTTTTTCCACTGTATATTTTTTCCTGTTTTGTCAAAGATTATTTAACCATAGAATTGAGGTTCCATATCTGGGCTCTCTACTCTGTTCCACTGGTCTATGTGTCTGTTTTTATGCCAGTACCATGCTGTCTTGGTGATCACAGCTTTGTAGTAAACTTCAAATCAAGTAACGTGATGCCCCCTGTTTTATTTTTGTTTTGCAACATCTCCTTAGTGATTCGGGGTCTCTTATGATTCCATACAAATTTTAGGATTATTTGCTCCAGCTCTTTGAAGAATACAGGTGGAATTTTTATTGGAATAGCATTAAAAGTATAGATTGCTCTAGGCAGTATAGACATTTGAACAATGTTTAATCTTCCGATCCAAATGCATGGAATGGTCTTCCATCGTTTTGTGTCTTCTTCATTTTCTTTCATAAGTATTCTGTAGTGCCTCAAGTACAGATTCTTTACCTCTTTGGTTACGTTTATTCCCAGGTATCTTATGGTTCTTGGTGCTATAGTAAATGGAATCGATTCTCTAATTTCCCTTTCTGTATTTTCATTGTCAGTGTATAAGAAAGCCACTGATTACTGTACATTGACTTTGTATCCTGCCACGTTGCTGATGCTATGAATTCTAGTAGTTTGGGGGTGGAGTCTTTTGGGTTTTCCATATAAAGAATCATCTCATCTGCGAATAGAGAGAGTTTGACATCTTCATTACCAATTTGGACACATTTTAATTCTCTTTGTTCTGTGATTGCTGTTGGTAGGACTTTTTTTGGATTTTTTCTTCCAATTTATTTATTTTCAGAAAAACAGTATTCATTATTTTTCCACCACACCCAGTGCTCCATGCAATCCGTGCCCTCTATAATACCCACCACCTGGAACCCCAACCTCCCACCCCCCCTCCACTTCAAACCCCTCAGATTGTTTTTCAGAGTCCATAGTCTCTCGTGGTTCACCTCCCCTTCCAATTTCCCCAACTCCCTTCTCCTCTCTAACACCCCTTGTCCTCCATGCTATTTGTTATGATCCACAAATAAGTGAAAACATATGATAATAGACTCCCTCTGCTTGATTTATTTCACTCAGCATAATCTCTTCCAGTCCCGTCCATGTTGCTACAAAAGTTGGGTATTCGTTCTTTCTGATGGAGGCATAATACTCCATAGTGTATATGGACCACATCTTCCTTATCCATTCGTCCGTTGAAGGACATCTTGGTTCTTTCCACAGTTTGGCGACCGTGGCCATTGCTGTTATAAACATTGGGGTACAGATGGCCCTTCTTTTCACGACACCTGTATCTTTGGGGTAAATACCCAGCAGTGCAATGGCTGGGTCATAGGAAAGTTCTGTTTTTAATTTCTTGAGGAATCTCCACACCGTTCTCCAAAGAGGCTGCACAAACTTGCATTCCCACCAACAGTGGAAGAGGGTGCCCTTTTCTCCACATCCCCTCCAACATATGTTTTTCCAATATTGCGGATTTTGGCCATTCTAACTGGTGTAAGGTGATATATCAATGTAGTTTTAATTTGAATCTCCCTGATGGCTAGTGATGATGAACATTTTTTCATGTGTCTGATAGCCATTTGTATGTCTTCATTGGAGAAGTGTCTGTCCATATCATCTGCCCATTTTTTGATATGATTGTCTGTTTTGTGTGTGTTGAGTTTGAGGAGTTTATTATATATCCTAGATATCAACCTTTTGTCTGTACTGTCATTTGCAAATATCTTCTCTCATTCCGTGGGTTGCCTCTTTGTTTTATTGACTGTTTCCTTTGCTGTGCAGAAGCTTTTGATTTTTATGAACTCCCAAAAGTTCATCTTCGACTTTGTTTCTTTTGCCTTTGGAGACAAATTTTGGGAAAGAAGTTGCTTTGGCTGATATCGAAGAGATTACTTCCTGTGTTCTCCTCTAGGATTCTGATGGATTCCTGTCTCACGTTGAGGTCTTTTATCCATTTTTTTTTTTTGATTTTTTATTTATTTATTTATTTATTTTTATTTTTTATTTTTTTCCAATTTATTTATTTTCAGAAAAACAGTATTCATTATTTTTTCACCACACCCAGTGCTCCATGCAAGCCGTGCCTTCTATAATACCCACCACCTGGTACCCCAACCTCCCATCCCCCCGCCACTTCAAACCCCTCAGATTGTTTTTCAGAGTCCATAGTCTCTCATGGTTCATCTCCCCTTCCAATTTACCCAAAAGCACATACCCTCCCCAATGTCCATAACCCTACCCCCCTTCTCCCAACCCCCCTCCCCCCAGCAACCCACAGTTTGTTTCGTGAGATTAAGAGTCACTTATGGTTTGTCCATTTTGAGTTTATCTTTGTATACGTTGTAAGAGAATGGTCGAGTTTCATTCTTCTACATATAGCTGCCAAGTTTTCCCAGCACCATTTATTGAAGAGACTGTCTTTTTTCCACTGTATATTTTTTCCTGTTTTGTCAAAGATTATTTAACCATAGAATTGAGGTTCCATATCTGGGCTCTCTACTCTGTTCCACTGGTCTATGTGTCTGTTTTTATGCCAGTACCATGCTGTCTTGGTGATCACAGCTTTGTAGTAAACTTCAAATCAAGTAACGTGATGCCCCCTGTTTTATTTTTGTTTTGCAACATCTCCTTAGTGATTCGGGGTCTCTTATGATTCCATACAAATTTTAGGATTATTTGCTCCAGCTCTTTGAAGAATACAGGTGGAATTTTTATTGGAATAGCATTAAAAGTATAGATTGCTCTAGGCAGTATAGACATTTGAACAATGTTTAATCTTCCGATCCAAATGCATGGAATGGTCTTCCATCGTTTTGTGTCTTCTTCATTTTCTTTCATAAGTATTCTGTAGTGCCTCAAGTACAGATTCTTTACCTCTTTGGTTACGTTTATTCCCAGGTATCTTATGGTTCTTGGTGCTATAGTAAATGGAATCGATTCTCTAATTTCCCTTTCTGTATTTTCATTGTCAGTGTATAAGAAAGCCACTGATTACTGTACATTGACTTTGTATCCTGCCACGTTGCTGATGCTATGAATTCTAGTAGTTTGGGGGTGGAGTCTTTTGGGTTTTCCATATAAAGAATCATCTCATCTGCGAATAGAGAGAGTTTGACATCTTCATTACCAATTTGGACACATTTTAATTCTCTTTGTTCTGTGATTGCTGTTGGTAGGACTTTTTTTGGATTTTTTCTTCCAATTTATTTATTTTCAGAAAAACAGTATTCATTATTTTTCCACCACACCCAGTGCTCCATGCAATCCGTGCCCTCTATAATACCCACCACCTGGAACCCCAACCTCCCACCCCCCCTCCACTTCAAACCCCTCAGATTGTTTTTCAGAGTCCATAGTCTCTCGTGGTTCACCTCCCCTTCCAATTTCCCCAACTCCCTTCTCCTCTCTAACACCCCTTGTCCTCCATGCTATTTGTTATGATCCACAAATAAGTGAAAACATATGATAATAGACTCTCTCTGCTTGATTTATTTCACTCAGCATAATCTCTTCCAGTCCCGTCCATGTTGCTACAAAAGTTGGGTATTCATCCTTTCGGATGGAGGCATAATACTCCATAGTGTATATGAACCACATCTTCCTTATCCATTCTTCTGTTGAAGGGCATCTTGGTTCTTTCCATAGTTTGGCGACCGTGGCCATTGCTGCTATAAACATTGGGGTACAGATGGCCCTTCTTTTCACTACATCTGTATCGTTGTGGTATATATCCAGGAGTGCAATTGCAGGGTCATAGGGAAGTTCTATTTTTAATTTCTTGAGGAATCTCCACACTGTTCTGCAAAGAGGCTGCACCAACTTGCATTCCCACCAACAATGTAAGAGGGTTCCCCTTTCTCCACATCCTCTCCAACACATGTTTTTCCTGTTTTGTTAATTTTGGCCATTCTAAC
Source organism: Neogale vison (assembly GCF_020171115.1). Lineage (NCBI taxonomy): Eukaryota > Metazoa > Chordata > Mammalia > Carnivora > Mustelidae > Neogale > Neogale vison. The sequence continues at coordinate 193,919,955 of NC_058093.1, forward strand.
TGGTGTAAAGTGATATCTCAATGTGGTTTTAATTTGAATCTCCATAAGGGCTAATGATGATGAATATTTTTTCATGTGTCTGATAGCCATTTGTATGTCTTGATTGGAGAAGTGTCTGTTCATATCTTCTGCCCATTTTTTGATGTGTTTGTCTGTTTCATGTGGGTTGAGTTTGAGGAGTTCATTATAGATCCTGGATATCAACCTTTTGTCTGTACTGTCATTTGCAAATATCTTCTCCCATTCCGTGGGTTGCCTCTTTGTTTTTTTGACTGTTTCCTTTGCTGTGCAAAAGCTTTTGATTTTGATGAAGTCCCAAAAGTTTATTTTTGCTTTTGATCCCTTTGCCTTTGGAGACGTATCTTGAAAGAAGTTGCTTTGGCTGATATCGAAAAGATTACTGCCTATGTTCTCCTCTAGGATTCTAATGGATTCCTGTCTCATGTTGAGGTCTTTTATCAGTTTTGAGTTTATCTTTGTGTACGGTGTAAGAGAGTTATTAACTATTCCATTCAGAGAACTCTACTATCGATTATTTTCATATGGGGGATCCTGGAACTCTCTAACTGGATTTCCACTGTCTCACAGAAGGACACCTTGTTGTTAGGAGCAGCTCACAAGCTCGAGCTTGGGAAAGCCTCCAAGGCTTCCTGAGGTGACCCCACCAATCTTTGGCCATCATGGATAGAAATTCCAGCGTGAGTAGACATATGAAACTCGCCCTTACTCAGGTGCTGGAGATCTCAAAACAACTGCTGTACATTAGAACTTCCATGCACTCAGCCCTGAATTTAACCGTAGCTGCTGTTTTCACAGTTCCGTCCTCACACTCCATACCTGCAAGCCCTCAATATTGGGAATACTGCAGCCGCAACAGCCTTCTGCCTGCCAACCAGAAGAAGAAGAGCTCTATGGGTCTACCCAGACACCCCCCATTGAGTATCTACCTGCATGGCCCTCAAAAGCACCCCAATATCATAGGAAGCTCTGTGACTAATGATCTGTCTGACACAACCTGAGCCCCGACCTCCTGTCAGCCACCCAGATACTGGGCCCATATGCTGTAGGTGGAACCTGCCTTGGCCCGAGGCCATCATCTCAAACAACCTGGGTATTCAGGTACCTGTCTCCAAACATAGCTCAAATTTCTGCCCATGGCGGAACCTGAAGAATGAAAGAGTTCACCTCCTGCGCCATGGCAGTAAACATGGTTGTCCAACCCTCAGAGTGGGAGCCAGCTGCATGGCACATGAGACCACACCCACTCAGGATGGGCAGCTGGGCACAAACATGCATTGTAACCCTCATCCTGAGAATCCTTTCAAACAAGCCCCCGCGGGAGCATGACTGGGAGCACACAGAGTGGGCTTCTCATTCCCATAGGCCCAAATTCTAATCCTTGCTGGGTTATCAAGGCACCCGGACCCAGAACCCATCTCTGGTATCCCTGTTTGGCCAGGAATCCTGAGACAGAAAACAGCACTCTTCCCTTCCCACCAAAAGACACGAAACTCTTGGGAGGAGGGCAGAATCCCCAGATATGAAGAATCTCCCATGGACCCATGAGGCCACCAGTCCATTCCGTGGCCATCCCAGAAATACAATCCAGACAGAAAAGCCTGTGCTACTGCCTCCATGCCCCCTGAATGTCAAATCCTGTGGAACTTCCCTCAGGGTCTGCAGATATGGCGTCCCATCCCCTCGCCCCTAACCCTTACCTGAGTTTGTTTCTGAAGATGTAGGTCGCAAAGCCCTGACCAACATGCCTCCAGGATGGGGTCTCCACAACCACCAAGCATCAATGGGCCTGCCCAAGAAAACTCTGTCAGTCTCAGTTGCCCAAACTCTCCAGTTTAGGAGAAACCTGTACATTCCCTGAGCCCACCTTAATTTCATAGGGCGCTCTGGAGAAAATGCACAATCTGACACACCCTCAGCTCCTACCTCCAGGAAGACACGCAGGTCAATGGCCCTGAGTCCGAAGATTAAAACCGACATGCCCCTAGGACCTCAAAGGAACACTAGCTTAGGTTCTCAGGCCACTGTCCCCAGAGGCCTGTTTTGAAAATCCAATATAGAGTCCAAAATGTGATCCCAAGCCATACAACAGAACACCTCCTGTCCTGAGGAGAAAAACTGGATCTTGAGAACAGGGTCCAATACTAAGTGTAGGAGAATCCTGCATGGCCCCAGAGCTACCTCCACATTCTAAAGTCTCCCTGGACACCAAGCAGCATTGTGACCAGTCAGACTGAGAACGTCCATCATGTCAGATCACTTGGAACTTCGTCCCCAGAGCCAGCGGATCAAGCTTACCCTGTACCTCGGCTACAATGGTAACGTGAGTTGGGCTTTCCAGGCATCCATTCATAGAGCTCTGCTATCCAATATTTCCATACGGGGGATGCTGGAGTCCTCTAAATGGATTCCCCTGTCTCGCAAAAGGACACCTGGCTGCTTGGAGCAGCTCACAAGCTCCAGCTAGGTAAAGACTCCACAGTTTCTTGAGGCGACCCCACCATTCTTTGGCCATTATGGATACAATTTCCAGCTTGAGCAGACATCTGACCCTCGCCCTTACTCAGGTGCTAGAGATCTCGAAACAGCCGCTGTACATTGGAACTGCTATTAACTCGGCCCTGAACTTAACCGTAGCTGCTGTTTTCACACTTCTGTCCTCACACTTCACGTCTACAAGCCCTCCATATTGGGAATTCTGCAGCCACAACGCAGCCTTCTGCTTGCCCACCAGAAAGAAGAAGAGCTCTATGGTCTGCCCAGAAACCCCACATGAGGATACACCTGCATGGCCCTCAACAGCAGCCCAATATCGTAGGCCGCCCCGTCCAATAATGATCTGTGTGACACTACATGCATGGCGCATGAGACCACACCCACTCCAGAGGGGCAGTTGGTCACAAAAAGGCACTGTGACCCTCATCCTGAGATACTTTACAAACAAGCCCCCATGGTGGTTGAAGCAGGAGCCCACAGAGCGGGCCTGTCATGCCCTTAGGCCCAAATACTAAACCTTGTTTGGGTTAGGCAACATCCAGAACCAGAACCCCTCTCTGGATTCCGTGTTTAGGCGGGAACCTGAGACGGAAAACAGCACTCTTCCCTTCCCCCAGAAAGAGACCAAACTCTTGGAAGGAGGGCAGAATCCCCAGATAGGTAGAATCTCCCATGGACCCATGAAGACATCCGTCCATTCCGTGGCTATCCTAGACAGATAATCCAGACAGAAAGGCCTGTGCTTCTGCCTCCCAGCCCTCCGAATTTCAAATCCTGAGAAGCTGACCTCAGGGCCTGAAGATATGGCCTGCAATTACCCGGCCCCTAACCCTTACCCGAGTTTGGGTCTGAAGACTTCAGTCCCAAAAACCTGACCCACATGCCCTCCAGGATGGAGCATTCAGTAACACACCATATCACTGGGCCAGCTCTCCCGAGGAAACTCTGCCAATCTCAGTGGTCCAAACCCTCCAGATCAGGAGAAACCTACAAGTCCCCTGGGCCCACCACATTTTAGTAGGCCACTCTGCAAAAAAATGCACAGTCTGACACCCCCTCAGCACCTACCTCAAGGAAGACATGCAGGTCAATGGCCCTGTGTCCGAAGATTGAACTGGACATGCCCCTAGGACCTCATGGGATCCTTGGCTTAGGTTTTCAGGCCTGTGCCCCCAGAGGCCTGTTCTTGAAATCCAACATATGGTCCAACATGTGGTCCCTGAGCCATACAGCAGAACTCCTCCTCTCCCGAGAAGGAAACCTGGCTCTTGGGATCTGGGTCCACCCCTCAGAGTAGGAGAATCCTGCATGGCCCCAGAGCCTCTGCCACATTCTAAGGTCTCCCTGGACACCAAGCAGCATTGTGACCCATCAGACTGAGAACCTCAACACAGATCACTGGGAATTTGGAATCAGAGCCTTTGGATAAAGCCTGCCCTGTTCCTTGGCTGCAATGTTAATGCAAGGTGGGCTCTCCAGGCATCCATTCAGAGAGCTCTGCTGTCAAATCTTTCCATACAGTTGAATCTTGAGCCTTCTAACTAGACTTCCATTTTCCCACTGTAGGGCATCTTGCTGTTTGGAGCAGCTCACAAGCTCCAGCTTGGCAAAGCCTCCAAAGATTCTTGAGGACACCCCACCATTTGTTGGCCATGAGGTATACAAACTCTAGAGTGAGGAGACATCTGACACTCGCCCTTTCTCAGGTGCTAGAGATCTCGAAACAGCCACTGCACATTGGAACTGCCATGTGATCGGCACTGAACTTAAACGGAACTAGTGTTTTCAGACTTCCGTGCTCACACTCCTCATCTGCAAGCCCTCCATATTGGGAATTCTGGAGACACACGGCAATGTTCTCTCTGCCCACTAGAAAGAAGTGCCCTATGGGTTTTCCCTGGAACCTCCCGTGAGGATCCACCTGCACGGCCGTCTTCGGCACCCAGTATCATAGGCAGCTCTGTGCACTAATGATCTGTCTAACACAGCATGAGCCAAGACCTCCTGTCAGCTACCCAGAACACGGGCCCCATATATTGTAGGTGGGACCTGCCTTGGCCCGAGACCGTCATCTGAACCAACCTGGGTACTCAGGTAACTGTCCCCAGAATGGAGCTCAAATTCTTGCCCATGGCGGAACCTGAAGAACAAAAGAGTATGTCTCATTTCCCATGGTTGGAAAACTGGATGTAGAGATGGTTGTCCAACCCTCAGAGTGGGAGCCAGCTGCATGGCGCATGAGATCACGCCCACTCAGGAGAGGCAGCTGGGAACAAACGGGAATTGAGACGCTCAGCCTGAGACCCATTTCAAACAAGGCCCCTCAGGAGCATGAATAGGAGTCACAGAGTGGGCTGCTCATGTCCATAGTTTACATCCTAATTCCTGCTTGGGTTATCCAGGCGTTTGGACTCAGAACACATCTCTGGAATCCCTATTTGGCCGAGACTCCTGAGATGGATAAGACCACTCTTCCCTTCTCCCAGAAAGACACCAAAGTCTTTGGAGCAGGGCAGAAACCCCAGATAGGAAGAATCTCCCATGGGCCCATGAGGCCACCAGTCCATTCCATGGCCATCACAGACACACAATGCAGACAGAAAAGCATGTTCTACTACCTTCCAGCCACCTGAATTTCAAATCCCGAGGAGCTTACCTCAGGGTCTGCAGATATGGCCTGAGATCACTTCGCCCCTAAGACTTATCGGAGTTTGTTTCTGAAGACTTCGGTCCCAAAGCCCTGAACCTCATACCCACTATGATGGGGCATCCACAACCACACAGAATCACTGGGCCTGCTCTCCGGAAAAAACTCTGCCCGTCTCAGTGGCCCAAACCCTCCAATTTAGGAGAAACCTGCACGTTCCCTAAGCCCACCCAAATTTCATAGGCTGCGCTGGAGAAAATGCCCAGTCTGACAGCTCCTACCTCCAGGAAGACATGCAGGTCAATGGCCCTGAGTCCGAAGATTGAACCTGACATGCCCCTAGGACATCATTGGAACCCTAGTTTAGGTTCTCAGGCCACTGTCCCCAGAGGCCTGTTTTGGAAAACCAATACATAGTCCAAATTTTGGCCCCCAGCCACACAACAGAACACCTCCTGTCCCGATGAGGAATACTGGCTCCTGGGAACAGGGTCCAATTCTCAGTGTAGGAGAATCCTGCATGGCCCCAGAGCCACCTCCACATTCTAAGGTCTCCCTGGACACCAAGAGGCATTGTGACCAGTCAGACCGAGAACGTCCCTCAAGTCAGATCACTTGGAACTTCGTCCCCAGAGCCAGCGGATCAAGCTTTCCCTGTTCCTCAGCTGCAATGGTAACACAAGTTGGGCTTTCCAGGCATCCATTCATAGAGCTCTGCTATCCAATATTTCCATATGGGGGATGCTGGAGTCCTCTAAATGGATTCCCCTATCTCGCAGAAGGACACCTGGCTGTTTGGAGCAGCTCACAAGCTCCAGCTAAGGAAAGCCTCCATGGCTTCTTGAGGCCACCCCATCATTCCTTGGCCATCATGGATACAATTTCCAGCTTGAGCAGACATCTGACCCTCGCCCTTACTCAGGTGCTAGAGATCTTGAAACAGCTGCTGTACATTGTAGCTGCTATTAACTCGGCCCTGAACTTAACCGTAGCTGCTGTTTTCACACTTCCATCCTCACATTCCATGCCTACAAGCCCTCCATTTGGGAATTCTGCAGCCACAATGCAGGCTTTTGCTTGCCTACCAGAAAGAAGAAGAGCCCTATGGGTCTGCCCAGAAACCCCACATGAGGATACACCTGCATGGCCCTCAACAGCAGCCCTATATTGGAGGACGCCCTGTCCAATGCCCAAGCCCCGAACACCTGTCAACCACCCAGATAAAGGGCCCCATACCCTGCCAGTGGGACTTGCCTTGGCCCGAGGCTGTCATCCCAATCAACCTGGGTGATCAGGTACCTGAACTCAGAACGTAGCTCAAATTCCAGCCCATAGTAGAACCTGAAGCACAAAAGATATTGCCTCCTTCCCAATGGCAGGAAAAGTGGATGTTGAGATGGTTGTCCAACCTTCAGAGTGGGAGCCAGCTGTATGGCACATGAGACCACGCCCACTCCAGAGGGGCAGTTGGTCACAAAAAGGCACTGTGACCCTCAGCCTGAGACACTTTACAAACAAGCCCCCATGGTGTTTGAAGCAGGAACCCACAGAGCGGGTCTGTCATGCCCTTAGGCCCAAATACTAAACCTTGTTTGGGTTAGGCAGCGCCCAGACCCCAAACCCCTCTCTAGATTCCATGTTTGGGCGGGAACCCTGAGATGGAAAACAGGACTCTTCTTTTCCCCCAGAAAGACAGCAAAGTCTTGGGAGCAGGGCAGAAACCCCAGATAGGAAGAAGCTCCCATGGACCCATGAGGCCACACATCCATTCCATGGACATCATAAACACACAATGCAGACAGAAAAGCATGTGCTACTACCTCCCAGCCCTCCGAATTTCAAATCCCGAGAAGCTGACCTCAGGGTCTGCAGATATGGCCTGCCATCACTTTACCCTAACCCTTACCTGAGTTTGTTTCTGAAGACGTTGGTCCAAACCCTGACCCACATGCCCATTATGATGGGGTTTCCACAACCACACAGAATTACTGGGCCCGCTCTCCCAAGGAACCTCTGCCACTCTCAGTGGCCCAAACCCTCCAATTTAGGAGAAACCTGCTAGTTCTCTGAGTCCAGTGTAATTTCATAGGCTGCGCTGGAGAAAATGCCCAGTCTGATACACCCTCAGCTCCTACCCCCAGGAAGACACACAGGTCAATGGCCCTGAGTTCAAAGATTGATCTGCGTTGAGGGTAGTTTGTAGTCTAATGCGTCAAAACGCTGCTTCGTGTCCAGGGAATCCTTATAATGTGGTGTGGCCCTGGGGTCATGCAGGGTTAGACTCAGTTCCCGGGATCCAGGTTTCCTTGGAACAGGTGGGGTTCTCTTGTATGGCTCACGGACCACAGGTTGGGCCATAGGTTGGACCATAGGTTGGACCATAGGTTGGTTGTCCAGAACAGGCCTCTGGGGACAGAGGCCTGAAAACCTAAGCTAGGGTTCCAAAGAGGTCCTAGAGGCATGGCAGGTACAATCTTCGGACTCAGGACCATTGACCTGCGTGTCTTCCTGGAGGTAGGTCCTGAGGCTGTGTCAGACAGTGCATTTGTTTCAGAGCAGCTTATGAAATTGGGGCGTGCTCATGGGCCAATGCAGGTTTCTCCTAATCTGGAGGATTTGGGCAACTGAGACGGGCGGAATTTCCTCGGGGAGCAGGCCCACTGATGTGCTGTGGTTTTGGAGGACCCAACCTGGAGGGCACGTGGTTCAGGGCTTTGGGATCAAAGTCTTCAGACACAAATTCGGGTAAGAGTTAGGGGCGATGTGATGGCAGGCCCGATCTGCAGACCCTGAGGACAGCTCCTCGGAATTTGAAATTTGGGCTGCTGGGAGGCAGGATCACAGGCTTTTCTGCATGGATTGTGTGTCTAGGATGACCACAGAATGGAGGTGTGACTTCGTGGTTCCATGGCATATTCTTCCTATCTGGGGATTCTGCCCGGCACCCAAGATCTTATGACATTCTGGGGAAGAGGAAAATGCTGTTTTCCATTTCAGGGGTCCCGTCCACACAGGGATTCCAGAGATGTGTTCTGGGTCCAGGTTTCTGGATAACCCAACCAAGGCTTAGGATTTGGACCTAGCGGCATGAGAGAACCGCTCTGTGGGCTCCTGGTCCAGTACCCGTGTGGGCTTGTTTGAGGTGGTTCTCAGGCTAAGGGTCGCAATGCCTGTTTGTGCCCAGCAGACCATCCTGAGTGGGTGTGGACTCATGGGCCTAGAACTTGGCTCCCACTCTGAGGTTGGGACTACCATCTCAACATTCGGTTTTCCTGCCATTGCGAAGGAGGAGTACTCTTTTGTGTCTCAGGGACCCCTATGGGCAGGAATTTGAGCTAAGTTCTGGGACAGGTATATGAATACACAGGTTGGTTCAAGATGACATCCTCGGGCCAAGGGAGGACCCACCTGCAGGATATGGAGCCCGTTATCTGGGTGGCTGACAGGAGGTTGGGGCTCAGGCTGTGTCAGGCAGAGCAATAATGCACAGGGCAGCCTATGATATTGGGGTGACACTGGGCCATGCAAGTGGATCCTCATGTGGGGTTTCTGTGAAGACCCATAGGGCAATTCCTCATTCTGGTGGGCAGACAGTAGGCTGCGTTGTGGCTCTAGATTTCCTAATATGGAGGGCTTAGAGGCGAGGAATGTGAGGTCATACATCTGAAAACACAAGGATCTGTTAAGCTCAGTGCAGAACACATGGCCATTCCCATATGCAACGGTTGTTTCAAGAACTTCAGCACCTGATTATGCATGAGGGTTAGATGTCTGCTCATACTAGAGTTTGTACCCATTATGTTCAAGGAATGATGTGGTGGCCTCAAGAAGCCTTGGAGGTTTTCCCGAGCCAGAGCTCGTGAGCTGTTCCTAACAGCAAGGTGTACTACTGCGGGACAGGGTAAGTCAGCTTCCAGGGCTCCAGGTTCCCCCATATGGAAAGATTCAATAGCAGAGCTCTCTGAATGGAGGCCTGTGAAGCTTTCCTCGTGTTATCATTGCTGCTGAGGAACAGGGCAGGCTTGAACCGATGGCCCTCTTCCAAGTACCAGGAGATCTGCATTGATGGTAGTTCCTAGTCTAATGCATCACAACGCTGCTTCATGTCCATGGAGACCTTACAATGTGGCGTGGCCCTGGGGCCATGAAGGGTTAGACTCAGTTCCCAGAGCTAGGTTTCCTTTTTGGGACAGGTGGGGTTCTCTTGTGTGGCGCACGGACCATAGGTTGGACCATAGGTTGGTTTTCCAGAACAGGCTTCTGGGGACAGAGACCTGAAAACCTATGCTAGGGTTCTGATGAGGTCCTAGAGGCATGGCAGGTTCAATCTTTGGACTAAGGATCATTGACCTGCGTGTCTTCCTGGAGGATGGTGCTGAGGCTGTGTCAGACTGTGCATTTTCTCCAGAGCAGTCTATGAAATTGGGGTGGGCTCCGGGGCCTTGCTGGTCTCTCCTAATCTGGAAGGTTTCGGCAATTGAGACGGACAGATTTTCCTTGGGAGAGCAAGCCGAGTGATATGGTATTGTTCTGGAGGACCAATCGTGGAGTGCATGTGCGTTAGGGATTTGGGACCAAAGTCTTTATTCACGAAGTAGGGTAAGAGTTAGGGGCGAGGTGATGGCATTCCCGATCTGCAGACCCTGAGGGCAACTCCTCGGAATTTGAAATTCGGGCTGCTGGGAGGCAGAAGCACAGACTTTTCTGTATGGATTGTGTGTCTAGGATGGCCTCGGAATGGAGGGGTGGTCTCATGGTTCCAATGGATATTCTTCCTATCTGAGGATTCTGCCCAGCTCACATACCCTCGAGAACGTGGTCTCTGGAGCTGCACCACAGGACTGTGCCTGTCATCCCAAAGGAAATTGTGCCCGTCATAGTTGCCCAAGCACTTCATATAAGGATAAATCTGCAAGGCCCCTGAGCCAGCCCCAATATTGCAAGCCACTCTGAACACAAATGCGTAGTCTGAAACACCCTGATCACCTACATTCAGGCAGACTTCCAACTTAATGTCCCGGAGTCAAAAGATTGAACTTGACAAGCCCCTAGGACCTCATTGGAACCCTAGATTAGTTTTTCAGGCATCTGTCCTCAGAGGCCTGTTCTGGAATAACATCTTATGATACAACGTGTGGTCCATGAGCCACACAGCAGAACATCTCCTTTCCCCAGAATGAAACTGTGCTCTTCGACCTGTGTCAGACATGCAGGGTAGGAGAATCCTGCATCACCCTTTAGCCAGCAGCACATTCAAAGATCTCCCTTATATCAAACAAGCATTGTGACCCATCTGCAAGAGATTCCATGTCATTCAAGGCCTTGGTACTTCGCCCCAGAGCCACCAGAATGAACCTGCCATGTTCCTCAGCCGCAATCATCAATGGAGGTGTGCTTTCTAGGCATCCATGTGGCAGAGCTCTGCTATCCAAACTTATCACATGGGGGAACCTCGAGCAAACAAATCAGACTCCACCTGTCCAGGAGAAGGAAACCTTGCTGTTTGGAACATCTCACAAGCCTCAGCATGGAAAATTCTCCATGGCGTCTTGACAACAGCCCTCCATTTATCAGTCATCATAGACACAAACTACAATGTGAGCAAACATCTGACATCTGCCCTTACTCAGGAGCTGGATATCTCGAATAAGCCTCTGCATATTGGGACTGCCTTTTGCTTGGTACTGAATTATTTTTAAGATTTTATTTATTTATTTATTTCACAGACAGAGATTACAAGTAGGCAGAGAGGCAGTCAGATAAAGGAGGAGGCTGTCTCCCTGCTGAGCAGAGTGACCAATGCGGGGCTCGATCCCAGGACCCTGGGATCATGACCTGAGCTGAAGAAAGAGGCTTTGACCCACTGAGACACTCAGGCATCCCTTGGTACTGAATTTAACCATATCTTGTTTTTACAATTCCATCCTCAACTCCCTGGTCCCCAAGCCCTCTTGATAGGGAATTCTGGCGGCACAATGCAGCATTTTGAATTCGCCATAGAAAAAGAAATTCCTGGTGAGTCTGCCCAGAAACCCCACATGAGGATCCATCTGCTCTGCCCTCAATTGTACCCCAATTTATAGGCTGCTCTGGCCACTAGTGATATGTCTGACAGAGCCTGAGCCTCGACTTAGTGTCAGCCACCCAGGAAGCGGGTCCCATATTCAGCATTTGAGTTCGGCCATGGCTCAATTCTGTCATCTCTACGAATCATTTGTGTTCAGGCATCTGTCCCCAGAACTTTGCTTGAATCCCTGCCAATTGGGAAACCTGAAGCACAATAGAGAACTGCTACTTCCCCATGCCAGGAAACCTGGCTATTGGGATGGGTGTCCAACTCTCAAGTGGGATTCAGGTGCATGGCCAATGAGACCACAGCCACCTCCAAGGGCCACCCTAGGGACAAACATGCATTGTGTCCCTCAGCCTGAGCATGCTTTCAAGAAGGTGCTCTCAGGTGCTCCACCAGGATCCCACATTGCTGGCCTGGTATGCCCTTAGGCCCAAATCCTTACCATTGGTGGGATTTTCCTGGCACCCGGACCCTGAGCCCGTCTCTGGTATCCCTGTTTTGGGGCACCTATAAGATGAAAAACAACACTCTTTACTTCCCCATAAAAGTCACCAAACTATTGGGATCTGCCAGGATCCTTAGAGAGGAAAAATTTCCCAGGGAACCATGAGATCACAACTGCATTCTGAGGTCATCCTGGACACACAGTCCAGATGTAAAAGTATGTTCTACCACCTTCGAGTCACCCTAATTAAATTTCCTGACATACAGCCCTCCAGGTATACACACTGGGCCTGTGATCACCTCGCAAATAACCATAACCAAGTTTGTGTTTGCAGAAATCACTCATAAGACCATGACTCACATGCTCTCCAGAATTGGGTCTCTGGATCCATGCCACAGAACTGTGGCTGCCATCCCCAAGGAAATTGTGCCCATCACAGTTGTCCAACTCCTCCAGATTAGGAGAAATCTGCAAGGCCCCTGAGCCCATCCCAATACTGGAGGCTGTTCTCGACGCAAATGTGCAGTCTTAAACACCCTGATCACCTATATACAAGCAGACGCCCATGTCAAAGGTCCTGAGAGAGAAGATTGAAACTGACATGCCCCTAGGACTTCATAGGAATCCTAGATTAGAGTTTCAGGCATCTGTGCTCAGAGACCTTTTCTGGAATACCAACTTATGATACAACATGTTGACCCTGAGCTACACAAGAGAACATCTCCTGTCCCCAGAGGGAAACCATGATCTTTGACCTGTGACAAACCCACAGGACAGGACAATCGTGCATGGCCCCTGAGCCAGCAACAGATTCTAAGATTTCCCTGATAACAAGCCAGCATTGTCACCCATCTTCAAGAGAGTCCACGTCAACTCAAGGCCTAGGTACATCACTACAGAGCCACCAGAAAGAACCTGCCATGTTCCTTAGCTGCAAGGGTCAATGGAGGTGTGCTTTCCAGGCATCCGTGGGAGAGCTCTGCTAAACAATGTTTCCACATGGGGGACCCAGGAGCAAACAAACCTGGCTCCACCTGTCCAGTAGAAGGAAACCTTGCTGTTTGGAGTATCTCACAAGCCTCAGCGTTGGAAATCCTCCATGGCCTCTTGACCCCACCCCTCCATTTGTCGGTCATCATAGACACAAACTCCAGTGTGGAAAAACATGTGACATCCGCTTTTACTCAGGTGCTGGATATCAAGAATAAGCTGCTGCACATTGCATGGCCTTCCAATTGGTACTGAAGTAAGCCGTAGCTTGTGTTTACATTCCCACCCTCACCCTACTGGTCCCTAAAGCCTCTTGATAAGAAATTCTGGAGCCACAACACAGCATTCTGCTTCCCCATAGAAAGAAGAAGGGCCTGGTGAGTCTGGCCAGAAACTCCACATGAAGATTAATCTGCTCAGCCCTCGAGGGAACCCCGATTTATAGGCTGCCCTGGACACTAGTGCTGTGCCTGACAGGCCTGAGGCCCTACCCCGTGTCAGCCACCCAGGGAGAAAAGCCCATATCCAGCATGTGAGACCAGCCATGCCCTAAGTCCGTCATCTCTTCCCATCCATCATATTCAGACATATGTCCCCATACCTTTGCTGGTATCCGGGCAAATGGGGGAATTTGAGGCATAGTAGAGAACTTCTCCTTCTCCATGGCAGGAATCCTGGCTGTTGGGATGGGTGTCCAACCCCCAGAGTGGGAGCCAGCTCCATGGGCAATGAGTCCACGCCCACTCCTGAGGGCTGCCTTGGGCAAAAACAGGCATTGTGACCCTCAGCCTGAGCATGCTTTCAAACAAGCCCTCTCAGTTGCTCCACCAGGATCCCTCATTGCAGGCCAGATATGCCCCTAGGTGCAAATCCTAACCCTTGATTGGATTTTCCAGGCGCCCAGACCCAGAGCCCTTCTCTGGAATCCCTGTTTGGGGGCACCCCTAAGATAGAAAACACCACTCTTCCCTTCCCAGAAAAAGCAACCAAACTATTGGGATCCGCCAGGATCCTCAAAGAGGAAAAATCTCCCATGGACCCATGAGACCACTCCTGCATTCCAAGCCCATCCTGGACAAACAATCCAGATATAAAATCCTGTGCTACCATCAAGTCACCTTAATTAAAGTTCCTGATGAGCTGCCTTCCAGATCTATGCTTTTGGTCTGGGATCACCTCGCCACTAAACCTAACCTGAGTTTGTGTTAGCAGACTTCTCTCCATGACCATGGCTCACATGCCCTCTAGGATTGGGTCTCTGGAGCCACACCACAGGACTCTGCCTGCCATCCCCAGGGAAACTTTGCCTGTCAAAGTTGCGCAAACACTCCACATGAGGAGAAACCGGCAAGACCCCTGAGCCCATCCCAATATTGGAAGCCATTTTGGATGCAAATGCGCAGTCTGAAACACACTGATTACCTACATCCAGGCTGACACCAATTTAATGGTCCTGAGTCAAAAGATTGAAACTGACATGCCCGTAGGACCTCATTGGAACCCTAGATTAGTTTTTCAGGCATCTGTCCTCAGAGGCCTGTTCTGGAATAACATTTTATGATAAAACATGTGGTCCCTGAGCCACACAACAGAGTTTCTCCTGTCTTCAGAAGGAAACCGTGCTCTTCGACCTGTGCCAAAACCTCAGGGTATGAGAATCCTGCATGACTCCTTAGCCACCAGCACATTCTCAGATTTCCCTGGTACCAAACAAGCATTGTGACCCATCTTCAAGAAATTCCATGTCAACTCAAGGCCTTGGTACTCGCCCCAGAGCCACCAGAAGGATCCTGTCATGTTCCTTAACTGCAATGGTCAATGGAGGTGTGCTTTCCAGGCATCTATCCGGGCGAAAACTACCACCTAAACTTATCACATGGGGAACCCTGGAACAAACAAACCAGACTCCACCTGTCCAGTGGAAGGAAACCTTGCTCTTTGGAACATCTCACAAGCCCCAGCGTGGGAAATCCTCCATGGCCTCTTGACACCCCCCTCCATTTGTCAGTCATCATAGACACAAACTGCAGTGTGAGCAAACATCTGACATCCTCCCTTACTCAGGTGCTGGATATCTCAAAGAAGCCACTGCAGATGGGGACTACCTTCCACTTGACACAGAACTTAACTGTAGCTTGTGTTTACAATTCCATTCTCACCCTTCCAGTACCTAAGCCCTCTGTATAGGGAATTCTAGAGCCACAACGCAGCATTCTGCCTTCCCCATAGAAAGAAGAAGTGCCTGGGGAGTCTGCCCAGAAACCCCACATGAGGATCAATATGCTCGGCCCTTGAGGGAAACCCAATTTATAGACTGCCCTGACCTCTAGTACGGTGTCTGTAGAGCCTGAGCCCCAACATAGTGTCAGCCACCCTGAGAGCAGGCCACATATCTAGCATGTGGGACTGAACATGGCCCTACTCTATCATCTCTACCCATCCTTGGTATTCAAGCATCTGTCCCCACACCTTTGCTGGAATCCCTGTCAAATGGGGATCCTGAAGCACAATAGAGAACTTTTCCTTCCCCAAGGTCGGAAAACCTGGATGTTAGGATGGGTGTCCAACTCTCATAGTTGGACCCAGCTGCATGGCCAATGAGACCACACCCACACATGAGGGCCACATAGAGCACAAACAGGCACTGTGACCCTCAGCATGAGCATGCTTTCAAATAAGCCTTCTCAGTTGCAACATCTGTGTCCCGCATTTCAGGCCTGGTATGCCTCTAGGCAAAAATCCTAACCCTTGGTAGGAATTTCAAGGTGGGAATCCCTCTTTGGGGGCACCCCTAAGATTGAAAACAGTACTCTTCCCTTCCCCGAAAATGACCCCAAACTATTGAGAGCTGCCATAATCCTTATGGAGAGTAAATCTCCGAAAAACCCTTGAGACCACACCTGCATTCTGAGGCCATTCTGGACACACAATCCAGAAATAAAAGCCTGTGCTACTGCCTTTAAGTCACCCTAATTACAGTTCCTGATGAGCTGCCCTCCAGGTCTATGCATTGGGCCTGCGATCACCTCGCCACTAATCCTAATCCGAGTTTCTGTTTGTAGACTTCTCTCCATAACCATGGCTCACATGCCCTTCAGGAATGTGTCTCTGGAGCCACACCACAGCACTGTGTGTGCCACCCCCTAGGGGATTGTGCACGTCACAGTTTCCCAACCCTCCTGTTTATGATAAACCTGCAAAGCCCCTGAGCACACCCAAGTATTGGAGGCCACTCTGGATGCAAATGCACAGTCTGACACACTGATCACCTACATCCTGGCAGACACCAAATTCAACTGTCCTTAGTCTGAAGATTGAACCTGACATGCCCCTAGGACCTCATTGGAGCACTAGTTAGGTTGTCAGGCATCTATCCTCAGAGGCCTGTTCTGGAATACGAACTTATGATTCAACACTGGTCCCTGAGACACACAACACTATATCTCCTGTTCCCAGAAGGAAACACAGCTCATGAGTGTGTTAAACACTCATTGCAGGAGAATCCTGCATGGCCCCTTAGCCACCAGCATATTCTAAGATCTCCCTGGTAAAAAACCAGCATTGTGACCCATCTGCAAGAGATTCCATGTAAACTCAAGGCCTTGGTACTTCGCCCCAGGGCCACCATAACGAACCTGCCATGTTCCTCAGCTGCAATGGTCAATGGAGGTGTGCTTTCCAGACATCCATGCGGAAGAGCTCTGCTACCGATACTTTCTACATGGGGGACCCTGGATCAATCAAATCAGACACTACCTGTCCAGTAGAAAAAACAACCTTGCTGTTTAGATCACCTAACAATCATCAGCTTGGGGAATCCTCCATGGCTTCTTGACGCCACTACTCCATTTGTTGGTCATCATAGACACAAACTCCAGTGTGAGCACACATCTGACATCCGCCCTTACTCAGGTGCTGGATATCTCGTTCCTTGGCCATCATAGATAAAACTCCATCTAGAGCAGACATCTCCCCCTCGCACATACTCAGGTACTGGAGATCTCGAAACAACTGCTGGACGTTGGAATGGCCATGTGCTTTGCACTGAACTTAACTATAGATTGTGTTTTCAGACTTTTGTCCTCACACTCCTCACCTACAAGCCCTCCATATTGGGAATATGGGAGCCAAGATGCAGCCTTATGCCAGCCCACCAGACTATCGGTCTGCAGAGAAACCACACATGAGCATCCAACTGCACGGCCCTCTATGGCACCCCAACATCATAGGCTACCGTGTGCACTAATGCTCTGTCTGACACAGTCCAAGCCCCGACCTTGTGGCAGCCACCAGACAGCGGACACCATATCCTGTAGGTGTGACCTGCCTTGACGTGAGTCCCTTATCTCGAAGTAACCTGGGTATTCAGATACCTGTCCCAGAATATAGCTCAAATCCCTGCCCATGGGGGAACTTGAAGCAGGGACGCCTGGGTGGCTCAGTTGGTTAAGCGGCTGCCTTCGGCTCAGGTCATGATCCCAGCGTCCTGGGATCGAGTCCCACATCAGGCTCCTTGCTCGGCAGGGAGCCTGCTTCTCCCTCTGACTCTGCCTGCCACTCTGTCTGCCTGTGCTCACTCTCACTCTCTCTCTCTGATGAATAAATAAAATCTTTAAAAAAAAAAAAAGAAAAAAAAAAAGAGTA
The DNA here is from genome assembly GCF_020171115.1 of Neogale vison. NCBI lineage: Eukaryota > Metazoa > Chordata > Mammalia > Carnivora > Mustelidae > Neogale > Neogale vison. The sequence goes on from NC_058093.1 coordinate 193,937,268, forward strand.
CTCCTCCTTCCCCATGGCAGGAAAACTAAATGTTGAGATGGTTGTCCAACCCTCAGATTGGGATCCAGGTGCAAGGAACAAGAGACAACGCCTACTCAGGATGGGCAGCTGGGCATAAATAGGCATTGTGTCCCTCACCCTGAGACCCATTTCAAACAAAACCCCATGGGAGCTGGACTAAGACCCCACAGAGGGGGCCTGTCATGCCCCTAGGTCCAAATCCTAAGCCTTGGTGGGGTTATCCAGGAACCAGGACCCAGAATCATCTCTTTAATCCCTGTGTTGAAAGGAACCCTGACACGGTAAAACACGCTCTCCCTTACCACAGTAAGACACCAAACTCTTGGGTGCCGGCTAGAATCCCTAGAGAGGAAGAATCTCCCATGGACACATGAGGCCACCCCTCCATTCCATGGCCATCCTAGACACATTCCAGACAGAAATGCATTTGCCTTTGCCTCCCAGCCACGGAATTTACAGTCCCAAGGAGCTCCCCTCAGGGTCTGCAGATAGGGCCTGCTATCACCTCGCCCCTAACTCTTACTTGAGGTTGGGTCTGAAGACTTTGGTCCCAGAGCCCTGACCCACATGCCCTCCAGGATGGAGCCTCCAGAACCACACCACATCACTGGGCCTGCTCTCTGGAGGAAACTCTGCCCGTCTCAGTTTCCCAAACCCTTCAGATTAGGAGAAACCTGCAAGGCCCCTCAGCCCACCTCAATTTCATAGGCCGCTCTGGAAAAAAATGCACAGTCTGTCAGAGACTCAGCACCTTCCTCCAGGAAGACACACAGGTCAAGGGCCCTGAGTCCGAAGGTTGAACCTGACATGCCCCTAGGACCTCATCAGAACCCGAGCTTATGTTTTAATGCCTCTGTGCCCAGAGGCCTGCTCTTCAAATCCAACATATGATCCAACATGTGGTCCCTGAGCCATACAAGAGAACCCCTCCTGTCCCGAGAAGGAAACCTGGATCCTGGAAACTGGGTCTAAACCTCAGGTAGGAGAATACTGCATGGCCCCAGAGCCACCACCACATTCTAAGTTCTCCCTGGACACCAAGAAGCATTGGGACCCATTAGACTGAAACCAGGCCCCTGAGGAGAGATGCCTGGAAACCAAAGCAATGGATCCGATTAGGGCCTAGGGGCCTGTCCGTTTCAAACTACTTCTCTGTGGATATCAGTCTATGGATCTGAGTGAGATAGTTGCTCAGCTAGTGTCAGATAACCCCTGTTTGTCCTGGGCAGCCTACACTATGGGAATGGCCTCAGGGACTTTGGATGTTTCTCCTAATTTGAAAGTTTGTTGCCAAGGCAATGGGTAGAATTCCCTTAGAGAGGCCAGGCACAGTCTTGAGGTGTGGCTCCAGGGGCCCCAGCCTGGAGGGTGTGTAGGCTCGGGCTGAGAAGACAGAAGTCTGAATACAAACTCGCTTATGTCTGGGCACTTAGGAATGGCAGGCCAAATATACAGACCGTAAGGAGAACTCTTCGGGATATGAACTAATGGCGAGTGTGAGGTGCTTGCTCAGGCTTTTGTCTCTGGATTTTGTGTCAACGATCCTGCAGAATGATGGTGTGGTCTCATGGTCCATGAATGAGTCTCCCTCTCTGGAGATTTGGCCCGATCCTAAGAGTTTGGGGTCATTCTGTGGGATGGAAGGAGTCCTTTCTGTTTTTTTACTTCAGGTGTCCCCAAAAAAGAGGCATTCCAGAGCATAGCCCTGGGGAGGGGTGACTGGACAACCTGACCTCTGGTTAAGATTGGGGGCCTAGGGACATGGCAAGCCTCATGTGCTTGCTCTTGGTCCAGCCAGTGAGAGGGATTACTTGAGGACAGGGCTTACGCTGATGGTCACAATGCATGTTTGTGACCAACGCGGCCCTCAAGCATGGACATGGCCTCATGGACCATGCCTTTTTCTCCTACACTGAACATTGGACAACATGCCAGCCACAGGGTTTCTTGCCACGGAGAAGGAGGAGTTCTGATTTCAGCATCACGTTCACCCCTGGACAGTAATTGGAGATAAGGTCTAGGTTCTGAAGCCTGAAAACTGAGGTTGGGAGAGATGATGACCTAAGGCCCTGACGGGTCCAATGTGCTCAGTGTGCGCCTAGCTGTATGGGTGTCGGTCAGGAGGTCCGGGCTCAAGCTATGTCAGACAGGGCATTAGTGCTCAGGCTAGTCTGATTAATTGGGGTAGGTCGAGTGGCCTGCATGTTGATCCTCATTTGGGGTATCTGGGTAGCCCCATAGGGCAATGTTTTCCTTCTGTAAGGCAGGCAGTGTGCTGCTTTGTGGCTCTGGAATTCCAAAACTGGAAGGCATGTGTCCCACACAGTGAGAGCCAGCTTCATGAACAATGAGATCATGCCAACTCCTGAGGGCCGCCCTGGGCCCAAACAGGCATTTTGACCCTCAGCCTGAGCATGCTTTCAAAAAAGCCCTCTCATTGGCATGGCCAGAATCCAGCATTGCAGGCCTGGTGTGCCCCTAGGCCCAAATAATAACCCTTGCTGAGATTTTCCAGGCACCCAGTCTGAGAGTCCGTCTCTGGAATCCCTGTTTTGGGGCAACCAATGATGGAAAACTGCACACTTCCTGTCCCTGAAATAGCCACCAAACATGGGGAGCCACCAGGATCCTAAGAGGGGAAAAATCTCCCATGGACCCATGAGACCACACCTTCATTCCAAGGCCATCCTGCAAACACAATCCAGATAGAAAAGCCTGTTCTACCACCTTCGAGTCACCCTAATTACAGTTCCTCATGAGTTACCCTCCAGGTGTATGCATTGGGCCTGCGATCACCTCGCCACTAACCCTAACCCAAATTTGTGCTTGCAGACTTCTTTCCCAAAACAATGGCTCACTTGCCTTCCAGGATGGTGTCTCTGGTGCCAGAGCACAGGACTGTGCCTGCTGTCCCCAAGGAAACTGTGCCCGTCTCAGTTGCCCAAACATTTCAAATTTGGAGAAATCTGCAGGGCCCCAGAGCCCACCTCAATATTGACGGCCCCTCTGCACGCAATGCCCAGTCTGAAACACCCTGATCACCTACATCCAGGCAGACACCCAAGGTAATGGTCCTGAGTCAGGTGATTGAAACTGACATGCCCTAGGAGCACACTGGAACCCTAGATTAGGTTTTCAGGCATCTGTCCTCAGTGAACTTTCTGGAATACCAACTTATGATACAACATGTGTTCCCTGAGCCCCACAACAGAAGATATCCTGTCCCCAGAAGGAAACCGTGCTCCTCAACCTCTGCCAAAGCCTCAGAATAGAAGAATCCTGCACTGCACCTTAAAACAGCACATTCTAAGATCTCCCTAGTAAGAAACCACCACTGTGACCCCTCTGCAAGAGATTCCATGTCAACTCAAGGCCTTGGTACTTCACCTCAGAGCCACCAGACGGACCTGCATGTTCCTCAACTGCAATGATCAATGGAGGTGCGCTTTTCAGGCATCCATGTGGGAGAGCTCTGCTACCCAAACTTTCCACATGAGGGCCCTGGAGCAAACAAACTAAACTCCACCTGTCAAGTTGAAGGAAACCTTACTGTTTGGAGCATCTCACAAGCCTCAGAATGGGAAATACTCCATGGCCTCTTGACACCACCCCTCCATTTGTTGGTCATCATAGATACAAACTCCAGTGTGAGCAAACATCTGAAATCCACGCTTAGGTGTTAGATACCCGTATAAGCCGCTGCACAAAGAAACTGCCTTCTACTTGGCACTGAATTGATCCATAGCTTATGTTTACAGTACCATCCTCACCCTCCTGGTCCCCAAGCCCTCTTGATAGGGAATTCTGGAGCTACCACACAGCATTCTTCCTTCCCCATAGAAAGAAGAAGTGCATGGTGTGTCTGCCCAGAAACCCCACATGAGATTCAATCTGCTCAGCCTTCGAAGGAACCCTGATTTATAGGCTTCCTGGCCACTAGTGCTGTGTCTGACAGAGCCTGATCCCTTACCTAGTGTCAGCAACCCAGAGAACGGGCCCCATATCCAGCATGTGAGACTGGTCATGGACAAAGTCCGCCATCTCCACCCATCCTTGGTGTTTAGGCACCTGTCCCCAGACTTTTGCTGGAATCGCTGCCAATGGGGGAACCTGAAGCACAAGAGAGAACTACTCCTTCCCATGGTAGGAAACCTGGCTTTTGGGATGGATGTCCAAACCTCAAAGTGGGGGCCAGCTGCATCGCCAATGAAACCACGCCCACACATGAGAGCAACGCTGGGCACAAACAGGCATTGTGACCCACAGCCTGAGCATGTTTTCAAACAAGCCCTCTCAGTTGCACCTTCAGGATCCTACATTGCAAGCCAGGTATGCCCCTTGGCCCAAATCCTAAGCCTTGATGGGATTTTCCAAGAACCCTGACCCAGAGCCCGTTTCTTGAATCCCTGTTTTGGGGCACGCATAAGAGGGAAAACAGCACTCTTCCCTTCCCCGAGAAAGCCACCAAACAATGGGAGCCACCAGGATCTTTAGAGCTAAAAAATCTCCCATGGACCCATGATTCCCACGGGCATTCCGAGGCCATCCTGGACACACAATCCAGAAACAAGAGCCAGTGCTACCGCCTTGGAGTCACCCGACTTATGGTTCCTGACTAGCTGCTCTCCAGGTCTATGCATTGGGCCTGTGATCCCCTCGCCACTAACCCTAAGCCGAGTTTGTGTTTTCAAATTTCTCTCCCAAAACCATAACTTACATGCCCTACAGGATGGGGTCTCTGTAGCCACACCACAGGACTGTTCCAGCCATCCCCAAGGAAATTGTGCCATCAAAGTTGCCCAAACCCACCAGATGGGAGAAATCTGCAAGGCCCCTGAGCCCACCCCAATTTTGGAGGCCGCTGTGGACTCAAATGCGCAGTCTGAAACACCCTGATAACCTACATCCAGGCAGATATCCAAGTCAATGGGCATGAGTCAAATGTTTGAACCTGACATGCCCCACGTACTTCATTGGAACCCTAGATTAGGTTTCAGGCACCTGTCGTCAGAGGCCTGTTCTGGAATACCAACTTATGATTCAACATGTGGTCCCTGAGCCACACAACAGAACACCTCCTGTCCCAAGAAGGAAACCGTGCTCTTGGACCTGTGTCAAACTTTCAGGGTTAATGAATCCTGCATGGCCCCTTAGCCACCAACACATTCTAAGTTCTCCCTGGTAACAAACCATCATTGTGACCCATCTTCATGATACTCCATGTCAACTCCAGGCCTTTGTACTTCTCCTTAGAGCCACCAGAAGGAACCTGCCATGTTCCTCTGCTGCAATGGTCAATGGAGGTGTGCTTTCCACGCATCCATATGGGAGTGCTCTGCTACACAAACTTTCCTCATGAGGGACCCTGGAGCAAACAAACCCGAATCCCCCTGTCCGGTTGAAGGAAACCTTGCTGTTTGGAGCATCTCACAAGCCCCAGCATGGGAAATCCTCCATGACCTCTTAACGCCACCCTCCATTTGTTGGTCAATATAGATACAAACTCTTGTGTGAGCAGACAGCTGACATTCGCACTTACTCAGGTGTTGGATATATCCAATCAGCCACTGCACACTGGAGTTGCCTTCCACTTGGTAATTACTTTAACAGTTGCGTGTGTTTACCATTCCATCTTCACCCTCCTGGTCCACAAGCCCTCTTGATAGGGAATTCTGGAGCCACAACGCAGCATTCGGCCTGCCCCAAGAAAAGAATTGCCTGGTGAGTCTACCCAGAAACCCCACATGAGGATCCACCTGCAGGGCCCTCGATGACACCCTAATATCTTAGGCCACCATGGGAACTAAGGCTCTCTCTGACAGAGCCTGAGCCACGACCTGCAGTCAGACACCCAGACAGTGCCCCATTTCCTGCAGGTGGGACTTGTTGTGGCCCAAAGCCGTCATGTCTACTCAATGTGGATATTCAAGCCTCTGTGCCCAGTCCGTAACTCAAATCCCTGCCTATGGGGTACCTGAAGCACAAGGGTACTCCTCCTTCCTGATGGCAGGAAATCTGGCCGTTGGTATGGATGTCCAGCCCTCAGAGTGGGAACCAGCTGCAAGGACATGAGACCACGGCCACACATGGGAGCTGCAAACACATTGTGGGCCAAACAGGCATTGTGACCATCAGTGTGAACCTGCTTCCAAACAAACCCCCACAGTAGCTGGACCAGGAGCCCGCAGAGTGGGACATCCAGGCCTCTAGGGGCAAATCCCTGCCCTTGTTGGTGTTTCTCAGTCTCCTAGACCCAGAAACTGTCTCCAGAATCCCTTTTGTGGGGGTCCATTGAGACGGAAAACAGCAGTCTTCCCTTCCCCAGAGACAGCAAATTCTTGGAAGATGCGCAGAATCCCCAGAAATGAAGAAGGTTGCATGGCACCATGAAGCCACCCCTACATTTTGTGACCATTCTGGACTCACAATCCAGACAGAAAAGTCTGCCCAACTGCCTCGATGGCACCTTAATTTCACTACACAATGAGATGCCCTCAGAGCCTTCAGATCGGGGCAGTGATCACCTCGGGCCTCACCCTAACGCTAGTTCGTGTTTGCAGATTTCTGTCTCCAAAACCCTGTCACAGTGCCCTCCAGGATGGGGCCTCTGGAGCCACAACAGACGACTGTGCCTACCCTCCCTAAGGAAAATCTGCCCTTCACTGTTTCCCAAACCCTGAAGTTTAGGAGCAAAGTACAAAGCCCCTGAGCACACCTCCATTTCCAAGAATGGTCTGGACGCAAGTGTACATTGTGACACACAGTTACCACCTGCCTCCAGGCAAACATCCAAGTCAAAGGCCCTGAGTCAGAAGATTGAACCTGACATGCTCCTAGGAATTGATCTATGCCCTAGCTTAAGTTTTCAGGCGCCTGTCCCGAGAGGACTGTTCCCACATACTGTCTTATATTCCAACATGTCCCTGAGCCACACAACATACCCTCCTGTTGCAGGATACTTTGCTCTTGGTAGCTGTGTCCAAGACTTAGTGCATTAGAATCCTGCATTGCCCCTGACCATCCCAACATTCCAGTGTCTCCCTGGATACAAACTAGCATTGTGATCGAAGAGCATAATACTTCATGTCAACTCAGCCCCCTTGGAACTGTGCCCCAGAGCCACCAGATCGAAACTGCCATGTTCCTGAGCTGCAATGGTCAATGGAGTAGTGCTTTTCAGGCATTCATGAGGGAGAGCTCTGCTACCATCCTTTCCATATGGGGGACATTGGAGCAAACAAACGAGACTCCTCCTGTCCAGTAGAAGGAAACCTTACTGTTTGGAGCATCCCACTAGCCACAGAGTGTGAAATCCTCCATGGCCTCTTGATGCAAACCCACCATATTTCCGTCATCCTAGACACAAACACCAGTGTGAGCAAATATCTGACATCCGCCCTTACTCAGGTGCTGGATGTCTCGAATCAGCCGCTGCACGCTGAAAGTGCCTTCCGCTTGTCACTGAATTGAACTGTAACATGTGTTTTTAATTCCAACCTCACCCCCCTGGTCCCCATGCCCTCATGATAGGGAATTCTGTAGCCACAACGCAGCTTTCTGCCTCCCCCCACAGAACGAAGAAGTGCCTGGTGAGTCTTCCTAGAAACCCCACATTAGGATCCACCTGCATGGCCCTCGATGGCACCCTAATATCTTAGGTCGCCACAGGCTCTCAGGCTCTGTCTGACACAGCCGGAGCCACGACCTCCAGGCAGCCACGCAGACAGTGGGCCCCATATCCTGCAGGTGGGACCTGCCATGGCCGAAAGCCGTCATCTCTTTTCAACCTGGGTATTCAGGCATTTTTCCCAAACCATAGCTCAAATCCCTGCCTATGGGGGAACCTGAAGTACATGAGAATCCTTATTCCCAATGGCAGGAAACCTGGTTGTTGAGATGGGCACTAAGACTCTGTCTGACACAGCCTGAGCCACGACCTAGTGTCAGCCATGCAGATAGTGCGCCCCATATCCTGCAGGTTGGACTTGTTGTGGCCCAAAGCCGTCATCTCTACTCAACCTGGATATTCAAGCATCTTTCCCAGATTGTAGCTAAAATCCCTGACTACGGAGGATCCTGAAGCACAAGAGTACTCCTCCTTCCTGAAGGCAGAAAGCCTGGCTGTTGAGGTAGGTGTCCAACCCAAAGAGTGGGATCCACTTGCATGGCCCATGAGACCACGGCCACTCATGGGAGCCACTCTGGGAACAAACTTGCATTATTACCCTCAGTGTGAGGCTGCTTTCAAACAAAACCCTTCAGTAGCTGGACCAGGAGCCCGCAGAGCATGCCTACCACCCTAGGGCCAAACACTCACCCTTGTAGGTGTTTTCCAGGCACCCACACCTAGAACCTCTCTATGCAATCCCTCTTTTGGGGTTCCCTGAGACAGAAAACAACAATCTCTTGGGAGCTGAGCAGAATCCCCAGAGCCGAAGTATCTCTCATGGCCCCATGAAGCCAACCCTACATTTTGTGAAAGTCCAGGACAAACAATGCAGACAGAAAATCCTGCACTACCGCCTCCATGATACCTTTACTTCAGTACACTATGAGCTTCCAACAGGGCCTGCAGTTCGGGCCTGTGATAACCTCAGTCCTCAACCTACCCTAGTTCGTGTTTGCAGATTTCTTTCCCAATGACCTGCCCACATGCCCATCAGGAAGCAGTCTCCAGCCACACCAGATGATTGTACCTACATACCCGAAGGAAACTCTGCCCTTAACGGTTGCCGAAGCCCTGAAGATTAGGAGCAAAGTACAAAACCCGTAGCCCACCTCAATTCCAACAAAAACTCTGGACCCAAGGGCACATTCTGACACACAATGAGCCCGTGCCTCCAGGCAGACATCTAAGTCAAAGGCCCTGAGCCAGAAGATTGAACATGTCATGCCTCTAGGACTTTATCAATACGCTAGCTTAGATTTTCAGTTACCTGTCCCCAGAGGCCTGTTCTTCAATACCAACTTATATTCCAATATGTGGTCCCTGAGCCACACAACAGAAACCCTCCTGTCACTTAAGGATATCTTGGTCATGGTAGCTGTGTCCAAGACTCAGTGTAAGAGAATCCTGCATGGCCCCTGACCGCCCCAACATTCTAACTTCTCCCTGGATACAAACCAGCATTGTGATCCAACAGCATGAAACTCCATGTCAACACCGGCGACTTTGAACTTCGCCCCAGCGTCACCAGTACGAAAATGCCATTTCCTCATCTGCAATGGACACTGGAGGTGGGCTTTCCAGACATCCATGCAGTCTGGATGTCTGCTCCAGATGTCTCTGCTCCCCAAACTTTCTGCATGGGGAACCCTGGAGCATACAAATAAGGCTCCACCAGTCAATTAGAAGGAAACCTTGCTGTGTGGAGCATCTCACAAGCCCGAGGGTGGGAAATCCTCCATGGCTTCATGAAGACTCCCCTCCATTTGTCAGTCATCATAGACACAAATTCCAGTGTGAGCAAACATCTGACATCTGCCCTTGCTCAGGTGGTGGATGTCTTGAATCAGCAGCTGCACACTGGAAGTGCCTTCTGATTGTCACTGAATTTAATCATAGCTTATTTTAACAATTCCATCCTCAACCTCCTGGTCCACAAGACCTCTTGATAGCGATTCTGGAGCCACAATGCAACATTCTGCCTCCCCCAAAGAAAGAAGAAGTGCCTGGTGAGTCTGCCCAGAAACCCCACATGAGGATCTACCTGTATGGCCCTCGACGACACTGTAATATCATAGGTTTCCATGGGCACCAAGGCTCCATATCACAAAGCCTGAGGCACGACCTCCAGTCAGCCACCCAGCCGGTGGGCCACATTTCCTGCAGTTGTGACTTCCTGTGACCTGAAACCAACATCTCTACTCACCCTGGATATTCAGAACTCTGTCCTAGACTGTAGCTCAAATCCATGCCTATGGGGGAACCTGACACACAAGAGTACTCCTCCTTCCCAACCCTCTGATTGGGAACCAGCTGCATGGCCCATGAGACCACGGTCACTTATGGAAGACTCCCTGGATACAAACAGCCATTGTGATCCTCAGCATGAGCCTGCTTTCAAACAAAACCCCTCAGTCGCTGGATCAGGAGCCCACAGAGTGGGACTGCCAGGTCCCTAGGGCCAAATCCTCACCCTTGTTCATGTTTTCCAGGCGCCCAGACCCAGAACCTGGCTCTGGAATCCCTCTTTGGGTGTCCACTGAGATGGAAAACAACAGTCTTCCCTTCACCCAGACACCAAACTCTTGGGAGCTGAGCAGAATCCTCAGAGACGAAGAATTTCCCATGGACTCATGAAGCCACTCCTACCTTTTGCAACCATCCTGGACACACACCCGACAGAAAAGCCTGTGCTACCGCCTCCATGACACCTTAATTTCAGTAAACTATGAGCTGCCCTCAGGGCCTGCACATCGGGCCAGTGATCACATCGACCCTCACTATAACCCTTGTTTGCTTTTGCAGATTTTTCTCCCCAAAGGGCATGCCCACATGCCCTCCAGGATGGGGCCTCTGGTGCCACACAAAACGACTGTCCCTATGCTCCCAAAGGAAACTCTGCTCTTCATGGTTGCCCAAATCCTGAAGATTAGGAGCAAAGTAAAATCCCCTGAGCCCGCCTCAATTTTGAATAAGGCTCTGGACCCAAATGTGCATTCTGACACACAATGAGCCCCTACCTCCAGGCAGACATCCAAGTCAAAGGCCCTGAGTCAGAAGTTTGAACCTGCCATGACTATAGGACTTCATCAATACCCTAGTTTAGATGTTTAGGCGCCTGTCCACAAACGCCTGTTTTCCAATACCAACTTACATTCCCACATGTGGTCCTTGAGCCACACAACAGAACCCCTCCTGTCCCCAGAAGGATACCTTGCTCTTGGTTGCTGTGTCCATGACTCAGTATAGGAGAATCCTGCATGGCCCCTGACCTCCCCAACATTCTAACGATCCCTGGATACAAACAAGCATTGTGATCCAACAGCATGAAACGCCATGTCAACTCAGGCCACTTGGAACTTCTCCCCAGAGCCACCAGATCGAACTTGCCATGTTCCTCGGATGCAGTGGTCAATGGAATTGTGCTTTTCAGGCATCCATGCAGGAGAGCTCTGCACCCAAACTTTCCATATGGGGGACACTGGAGTAAACAAACCAGACTCCACCTGTCCAGTAGAAAGAAACCTTGCTATTTAGAGCATCTCACAAGCCCCAGGGTGGGAAATCGTCCATGGCCTTGTTACGCCACCCCTCCATTTGGTGGTCAATGTAGACACGAACTCCAGCATGAGCAAGCATCTGACATCCCCCCTTACTCGGATTCTGGATAACTTGCATCAGCAGTTGCACACTGGAACTGCCTTCTGCTTGGCACTGAATTGAAACATAGATGGTGTGTACAATTCCATTTCACCCTCCTCATCCCCAAACCCTCTTGATAAGGAACATTGGAGCCACAACTCAGCATTCTGCCTACCACAAAGAAAGAAGACGTGCCTGTTGAGTCTGCCTGAAACCCCACCTGAGGATCCACCTGCCTGGCCCTCGACAGCACCGTAATATCATAGACAGCTATGGGCAATAAGGCTCTGTCTGACACATCCTGAGCCATGACCTCCAGACAGCCATGCAGACAGTGGGCGCCATATCCTGCAGGTGGGACCTGCCATAGCCCAAAACCATTATCCCTATCCAACATGGGTATTCAGGAATCTTTCCCAGACCATAGCTCAAAATCCCTTCCTATGGGGGAACCTGAAGCACAAGAGTAATCCTCATTCCCGATGGCAGGTAACCTGGCTGTTGAGATGGGTGTCCAACCCTCAGAGTGGGAACTAGCTGCATGGCCCATGAGACCATGGTCATTCATGGGAGCCACCCTCGGCAAAAACAGGCATTGTGCCCCTAAGCCTGAGCATGCATTCAAACAAGCCCTCTCAGTTGCACCACCAGGATACCGCATTACAGGCCTGGTACTCCCCTAGTCCCAAATACTAACACTTGGTGGGATATTCCAGGCACCCAGACCCAGAGCCCGTCTCTGGAATCCCTGTTTTGAGGCACTGCTTATATGGAAAACAGCCCGATTCCCTTCCGCAAAAAGGCTAACAAACTATTGGGAACCGCTAGAATCCTTAGAGAGGAAAAATCTCCCATGTATCCATGAGACAACATCTGCATTCCGAGGCCATCCAGGACACACAATCCAGATATAATAGCCAGTGCTACCACATTCGTGTCACCCTCTTTACATTTCCTGAGGAGCTGCTCTCCTGGTCTAAGTATTGGACCTGCCATTGCCTCGACACTAACTCTAACCCCAATTTTTCTTTGCAGACATCTCTCCCAAACCATGACTCACATGCCCTCCAGGGTCTTGTCTTTGGAGCCACACCACAGGACTCTGCCTGCCATTCCCAAGGAAACTTTGCCCATCAGAGTTTCCCAAGAAGGACAAGATGGCGGGGGCGTAGGAAGAGGCGCCTTTTCAGCCGGTACCCCAAAGTGAGCTGATTACCTACCAAAGAACTCCGATCACCCATGAAACCAGCCTGAGATCAGAATTATACACGTCTGGATCTCTACAGGGGCAGAAGACGCCAGTGGGCAGGTAAAGCGGAATGGGAACAGTGGACTGATATCGGAAGATAAACCAAAGGGGGAGGGAGCCACCAGAGGCGACCGGTTGGAAAGTAATACCCTAATATGAGCGAGAGTGCCCTGCGTCTGGGGACCAGAAGTAACTTGGAGACTGGTTGAAAGCACTCCAAAAGAGCAAAGGATTGCAGGGGGAAATTGTGGGAATCGGGGCGACTAGGGACAGGGGCTTAAGTCCCCGGCCCCAGACAGCCTCCCCGGCGCAGAGGCAGAGAGAGTGCGGCAGAGAAACTGCTCTTGGTCCCTAAGCCACCAGCGCGCCAGAGAATGCGTGGGTTCTAGTTCCAGTGAGGGGATGGGAGCTGCGCCGGTCTGCAGAATGTGTGCTAGCCCTACCACAAAGCTTGAGATACGCGCGCACATCCCTCATGCTCCCCTGAGTTACAAAGGCCCGGCCAGCCTCTTTGACCCGCGCCATTGTTTCAAAGCCTAAGCCGCGCGCCCGAAACTCTTCCCCGGACAGAGGCACGCAAAAGCCCAGCCTGCGGCTTATGGACCAGCGCCCCGTTCTTAGTGCCCCAGACGCGCGCCCGACCCACAGCCGCCTCTAAAAAGAGGTGCGCGCAAGCCGGGCACTCCCAGCCCGGGCCGGCGGCAAAATCTCAGTGTGCGATCGCTGCTTGGAACCTCTATGGCGGTCGGGAGATCCTAGACAGCCGCCACTGCCTTGGTTTTGGGTACGAGCAAAAGATCCTGCGCCCCCAGGGTCTGCAACTTGGAACCTGCTCTGCCAGCGGCCAAGGGGGAATTTATTCAACTTCTGCACCCAGACTGAGGCTTCTCTCTGAGAGGGAGATCAGGGTGCGGTTTGATTTCTTCTAATACTACAGAAACCATCAAAGGCGGTCAAGGTGAGAGGAAAAAAAAGTGAACAAGCATAAAAACCGCCAGAGAAAGACTGAAAAAAAAAAAAAAAAACAGTTTCCCCAGAGTTGCCCAAAACCTCTAGATTAGGAGAAACCTGCAAGGTCCATGAGACCACGCCAATATTGGAGGACACTCTGCACGCAAATGCACACTCTGAAACACTCTGATTCCCTATGTCCAGGCAGACACCCAAGTCAATGGTCCTGAGTCAGAATATTGAACCAGACATGTCCCTAGGACCTCACTGGAACCCTCCATTAGTTTTTCAGGCGTATGATCTCAGAGGCCTATACTGGAATAAAAACTTATGATACAACATGTGGTCCCTGAGCCATACAACAGAAAACCTCCTCCCCCCAGAAGGAAACCGTGCTCTTGGACCTGTGTCAAAAGCTCAGGGTAGGAGAATCCTGCAAGGCCCCTTTGCCAACAGCACATTCTAAGATCTCCCTGGTAACAAACCAGCATTGTGACCCATGTGCAAGACATTCCATATTAACTCAAGGCCTTGGTACTTCGCTCCAGAGTCACCAGAACGGACCTGCCATGCTCCTCAGCTGCAATGGTCAATGGAGGTGTCCTTTCCAGGTGTCCCTGCTGATGAGTTCTGCTACCCAAACTTTCCACATGGGGTACCATGGAGCAAACAAACCAGACTCCACCTGTCCAGTAGAAGGAATCCTTGCTGTTTGGAGCATCTCAGAAACCTCAGCGTGGGAAATCCTCCATGGGCTCTTGATGCCACCCCTCCATTTGTTGGTCATCATAGACACAAACTCTAGTGTGAGCAAACATCTGAGACCCGCCCTTACTCAGGTTCTGGATATCTTGAATAAGCCGCTTCACATTGGAACTGTGTTCCGCTTGGCACTGAATTGTACAGTAGCTTGTGTTTACAATTCCATCCTCACCCTACTGCTCCCCAAGCTCTCTTGGTATCGAATCCTGGAGCTGCAATGCAGCATTCTGCCTTCCCCATAGAAAGAAGAAGTGCCTGGTTAGTCTTCCCAGAATCCCCACATGAGGATCAATCAGCTCAGCCCTGGAGGGAACCCCGATTTATAGACTTCCCTGGCCACTAGTGTTGTGTCTGACAGAGCCTGAGCCCCGACCTAGTGTCAGTCACCCAGAGAGCGGGCCCCATATGTAGCATGTGGGACTGGCCATGGCCCAACTGTCATCTCTACCCACACATGGTATTCTGGCACCTTTCCCCAGACTTTGCTGAAATCCTTCAAATGGGAGAAGCACTATAGAGTACTACTCCTTCCCCATGGGAGGAAATCTGACTGTTGGGATGGATATCCAGCCCTCAAAGTGGGAGCAAGGTACATGACCAATGTGACCACGCCAACTCCTGAGGGCTCCCCGAGGCACAAACGGCATCGTGACCCTCACTCGAGTATGCTTTCAAACGAACCCTCTAAGTTCCACCACAAGGTTCCTGCATTGCAGGCCTGGTACGCCCCTAGACCCAAATCCTAACACTTGGTGGGATTTTCCAGGCGCCCAGTTCCAGAACCCATCTCTGGAATCCCTGTTTAGGGGCACCTCTAAGATGGAAAACAGCACTCTTATCTTCCCCGAAAAAGCCACCAGGATCCTTAGAGAGGAAAAGTCTCCCATGGATCCATGAGACCTCAACTACATTCTGAGGTCATCCTGGACACACAATCCAGATAGAAAAGGCTGTGCTACCGTCTTCCAGTCACCCTAATTACAGTTCCTGACGAGCTGACCCTCAGGTCTATGCATTTGGCCTGTGATCGCCTTGCGACTAACCCGAACCCGAATTTGTGTTTGCAGACTTCTCTCCCAAAATCATGGCTCACATGCCCTCCAGGAGGGGTCACTCGAGGTGCACCACAGGACTCTGGCTGCATTCTCCAAGGAAACTGTGCCTATCACAGTTGCCCAAACCTTACAGATTAAGAGGAACCTGCAAGGCCCCTGAGCCAACCCCAATTTTGGCTGCTGCTGTGGACACAAATGCGCAGTCTGAAACACCCTGATCAGATAAATTCAGCTAGAAAGACACGTCAATGGTCCTGAGTCAGAAGATTGAACCTGACATGCCCTTGGACCTCATTGGAACCCTTGATTAGGCTTTCAGGCATCTGTCCTCAGAGGCCTATTCTGGAATACCAACTTATGATACAACATGTGGTCCCTGAGCCACACAACAGAACATTTCCTGTCCCCAGAATGAAACCGTGCACCTGACGTGTGCCAAACCCTCAGAAGAGTAGAATCCTGTACCGCACCTTAGCCACCAGCACATTCTAAGATCTCCCTGGTAACAAACCAGCAGTGTGACCCATCTGAAAGAGATTCCATGTTAACTCATTGCCCTTGGTACTTCACACCAGAGAAACCAGAATGCACCTGCCATGTTCCTCAGCTGCAATGGAGAATGGAGGTGTTCTTTCCAGGCATCCATGTTGGAGAGCTTTGCTACCCAGAATTTCTACATGGGGGACCCTGGAGCAAACAAATCAGATTCCACCTGCCCAGTAGAAGGAAAACTTACTGTTTGGAACATCTCATAAGTCTCAGCATGGGAAATCCTCCATGGCCTCTTGACGCCACCCCTCCAATTTTCAGTTATCATAGACACAAATGCCAGTGTGAGAAAACATTGAACAACTGCCCTGACTCAGGTGCTGGATCTGTCGAATCAGCCACTGCACATTGGAACTGCCTTCCACTGGCACTGAATTTAACCATAGTTTGTGTTTACAATTCCATCCTCACCCTACTTGTCCCCAGGCCCTATTAATAGGGAATTCTGGGGGCACAACGCAGCATTTTGCCTGTCCCATAGAAAGAAAAAGTGCCTGGTGAGTCTGTCCAGATCCCCCACATGAGGATCCACCTGCATGGCCCTCGACAATGCCCTAATATCATGGGCCACCATGGGAACTAAAGCTCTGTCTGACATAGTCTGATCCACGACCTCCAGTCAGCCACCTAGACATTGGGCCCCATATCCTGCAGGTAGGACCTTCCATGGACCAAAATCAACATCTCTTCTCAACCTGGCTATTCAGGCATCTGTCCCCAGAATTTAGCTCAAATCCCTTCCTATAGGGGGACTTGAGTCACAAGTGTTCCCCTCTTCCTGATGGCAGGAAATCTGGCCTGTGAAATGGATGTCCAACCCTCAGAGTGGGAACAAGCTGCATGGGCTTTGAGACCACGGTCACTCATGGGAGACGCCCTGGGCACAAACACATTGTGACCCTAAGCGTGAGCCTGCTTTCAAACAAACGGCCCTAGTAGATGAACCAGGAGTCTGCAGAGCAGGCCTACCAGGTTGCTACTGTCAAATCCTCTACCTCATTGGTGTTTTCTAGGCACCCAGACCCAGAAACTCTCTCTGGAATCTCTCTTTTACGGTTCCCCTGAGACTGAAAACAGCAGTCTTCCCTTCCCTCCGAGATACCAAACTCTTGGGAGCTGGGCGGAATACACGGAGATGAAGAATCTCCATGGTCCCATGAAGCCACCCCTATATTTTGCGACTGTCCTGGACACAGAATCCAGACAAGATAGCCTTCACTACCGCCTCCATGACTCCTTAATTTCAATACACTATGAGCTGCCCTCAGGGCCTGCTGATCGGGCCTTTGATCACCTTGGCCCTCACCCTAACCCGAATTCGTGTTAGCAGATCTGTCCCCAAAGTCCCGGCCCACATGCCCTCCGGGATGTGGCCTCTGTTGCAATACCAGATGATTGTGCCAACCCTCCTGAAGGAGACTATACACTTCACTGTTGCCCAATCCCTGAATATTAAGAGCAAAGTAAATGCCCCGAGCCCATGTCAATTTTGAAGGATGCGCCGGACCAAAATGTGCATTCTGACACACAATGAGCACCTGCCTCCAGGCAGACATCCAAGTTAAAGGCCCTGAGTCAGAAGATTTGACCTGACATTCCCCTAGGACTTCATCAATAGCCTAAATTAGATTTTCAGGTTCCAGCCCCAGAGGTCTGTTCTCCAATACCAACTTATATACCAACATGTGGTCCCTGAGCGACACTACAGAACCCCTCCTGTCCCCAGAATGATACCTTGCTCTTGTAGCTTTGTCCAAGACTCATGTAAGAGAATCCTGCCTTGGCGGGTCACAGCAGCTCGGGCAGCAGGAGGAGCAGCAGCTGCCAGGCAGCCCAGCTTCGCGAAGGCTCTCGGCGCGCCGCTGCCCGGAGGCACTCGGCACGCGCCCGCCCCGCCGCCACAATGCCCAAGAGGAAGGTGAGCTCCGCTGAGGGCGCGGCGAAGGAGGAGCCCAAGAGGAGGTAGGCGCGGTTGTCCGCGAAGCCCGCGCCTGCGAAAGTGGAAGCGAAGCCCAAGAAGGCGGCAGCAAAGGATAAATCTTCAGACAAAAAAGTGCAAACAAAGGGGAAAAGAGGAGCAAAGGGAAAACAGGCTGAAGTGGCTAACCAAGAAACGAAAGAAGACTTACCTGCAGAAAATGGAGAAACTAAAAATGAGGAGAGTCCAGCATCCGATGAAGCAGGAGAGAAAGAAGCCAAGTCTGATTAATATCACATACCATGTCTTATCAGTGGTCCCTGTCTCCCTTCTTGTACAATCCAGAGGAATATTTTTATCAACTATTTTGTAAATGCAAGTTTTTTAGTAGCTCTAGAAACATTTTTAAGAAGGAGGGAATCCCACCTCATCCCATTTTTTAAGTGTAAATGCTTTTTTTTAAGAGGTGAAATAATTTGCTGGTTGTTTATTTTTTGGTACAACCAGAAAATAGTGGGATATTGAATGTGGGAGGCTTTGATTGTCTTGGGTGTCAGCTCAACATTCCATAGATGAGGTAGTTTTTATATCCTGTAATACCAAGCATACTAAACGGCAATTTGGAGTCAGCCGTGCATTTAATATGTCTTGAGTATTTTTAATTACTCCTTTTCCCATGTTGTTTTGGTAGAATTGTTGCCTAAAGAAAACTACTCCTAGATCTTGGCTCTCCCTGTCAGAATTCTTGTGCGCTCTGTAACATCTTGGTTGTGGTAGTCCAGTTTTCCTAGTAACTCTGTTAATGTGCTGTGCAAGATTGAAAATTTGAGTATGTAGTGTATATGATATTAAATTGTGAATTAATGGGACTTAACACTATTAACAGTGTATCAGCATTTGAATCTATTGGTACTTGATACACTGTTAAGGAAAAATTGTCTCCAAATTTTAAGCTGGAAGGTCACTGGAATTACTTTTAGAAAAGAATCACAACTACGTGATTTTTTTTAGATTTTTGGTATGTACGTTAGGAATTGTGTACAAATTGAAATGTCTGTACTGATCCTCAGAACAACCAATTAAAACTCAGTTACAAAAATAAAGAGAATCCTGCCTTGCCCCTGACCTCACCAACATTCTAAAATCTCCCTGGATACAAACCAGCATTGTAATCCAACAGCATAAAACTCCATGTCAACTCAGGCCGGAAGGAACTTTTCCCCATTCGAACCATTCGAACCTTCCATGTTCCTCATCTGTAGTGGTCAATGGAGGTGTGCTTTCCGGGCATCCATGCTGGAGAGCTCTGTTACCCAAACTTTCCATATGGAGAACAGTGGAGCAAAAAAACCAGACTCACCCAGTCCAGTAGAAGGAATCCTTGCTGTTTGGAGCATCTCACAAGCCCCAGCGTGGGAAATCCTCCATGGCCTCATAATGCCACCCCTCCATTTGGTGGTCATCATAAACACATACTCCAGTATGCGCAAAAATCTGACATCTGCCTTACTCAGGTGCTGGATATCTTGGATCAGCCACTACACACTGGAACTGCCTTCTGCTTGGCACTGAATTTAACTGTAGCTTGTGTTGACAATTCCATCCTCACCCTCCTGGTCCCCAAGCCCCCTTGATAGGGAATTCTGGAGCCACAACACAGCATTCTTCATGCCCCACAGAAAGAAGAAGTGCCTGGTTAGACTGCCCAGAGACCCCACATGAGGATCCACCTGCCTGGCCCTTGATGGCACCGTAATATCATAGGACACCAAGAGCACTCAGGCTCTGTCTGACACAGCCTGAGCCATGACCTCTAGTCTGGCACGTTGACAGTGGACCCCATAAACTGCTGGTGGGACCTGCCTTGGCCTGAAGCCGTCACATCTGCTCAACCTGGATATTCAGGCATCTCTCCCGAGACTGTAGCTCAAATCCCTGACTATGGGGGAACCTCATGCACAAGCATATTCCTCATTCCATATGGCAGGAAACCTGGCTGTTGACATCGGTGTCCAACCCTCAAAGTGGGAAATAGCTACAAGGCCCATGATTCCACGGCCACTCTTGGTATCCTCCCTGAGCACAAACAGGCATTGTGACCCTCATCGTGAGCCTGCTGTGAAACAAACGCCCTTGGTAGCTAGACCAGGAGATCGCCGAGCGTGACTGCCAGGTCACTAATACCAAATGCTTACCCTAGTTCGTGTTTAATTGCGCCCAGACACAGAACCTGTCTCTGGAATCCCACATTTGGGTGTACCCTGAGACGGAAAACAACAATCTTCCCTTCCCCCAGAGACACCAAATTCATAGGAGCTGGGCAGAATCCCCAGAGATGAAGAAGCTCCCATGGCCTCATGAAGCCACACCTACCATTTGAGACCATCCTGGACACATAATCCTGACAGAAAAGCCTACGCTAATGCCTCCAAGACATCTTAATTTCAGTACACTATGCAATGCCCGCAGGGCCTGCATATCAGGCCTGTGATCACCTTGGCCCTCACCCTAACCCTAGTTCCCGTTTGCAGATTTCTGTCCCCAAAGCCCTGGCCCACATGCTCTCCAGGATGGGGCCTCTGGAGCCACACTGGACGACTGTGCCTACCCTCCCTAAGGAAACTCTGCCACTCATTGTTGCCCAAACCCTGAAGATTAGGAGGAAAATACAAAATAACTGAGTCCACCTCAATTGCGAGGAAAACTCTGGATCGAAATGTGCTTTCTGGCATACCATGAGCACCTGCCTTCACGCAGACATCCATGTCAAAGACCTTGAGTCAGAAGACTGATCCTGACATGCCCCTAGGACTTCATCAGTACCATAGATTAGATTTTCTGGCGCCTGTCACCAGAAGCCTTTTCTCCAATAACAACTTAAATTCCAACATATGGTCCATGAGCCACACAATAGAATCCCTCCTGTCACCAGAAGGATAGCTTGCTCTTGGTAGCTATGTCCATGGCCCCTGACCACCCCAACATTCTAACATCTCCCTGGATACAAACCATCATTATGATCCAACAGCATGAAACTCCATGTCTACTCAGGCCACTTGGAACTTCGCCTCAGCGTCACCAGAACGAACCTGCTATTTTCCTCACCTGCAATGGTCATTGGAGGTGTGTTTTCCAGTCATTCATTTTGGAGAGCTCTGCTACCCAAACTTTCCATGTGGGGTACGGTGGAGCAAACAAACCAGACTCGCCCTGTCCAGTACAAGGAATCCTTGCTGTTTGGAGCATCACACAAGCCCAAGTGGGGGAAATCCTCCATGTCCTCATGAGGCCACCCCTCCATTTGGTGGCCAACATAGACACAAAGTCCAGTGTAAGCATACAACCTAGATCAACCCTTACTCAGGTGCTCGTATCTCCAATCAGCCGCAGCACACTCAAACTGCCTTTTCCTTGGCACTTAATTTAAACTTAGCTTGTGTTTACAATTTTATACTCACCTTCCTTGTCAACAAGCCTTCTTGACAGGTAATTCTGGAGCCAAAATGCAGCATTCTGCCTATCCCACAGACAGAAGAAGTTCCTGGTGAGTCTTCCCAGGCCCTCAATGGTACCCTAATATCATAGGCCGCCATGGGTACCCTATGATATTAGGGTACCATTGAGTTGTGTGTACCTCTAGTACTAGAGATGTGTGTACCTCTAGTCAGGCACACGGACAGTTTGCTCCATAGCCTGCAGGTGGTACCTGTCGTGGCCCAAAGCCCTCACATCTGCTCAGCCTGGATATTCAGGCATCTCTCCCCAGACTGTAGCTCAAATCCCTGCCTATGGGGGAACCTGAATCCCAGGAGTACTCCTCCTCCCCAATGGCATGAACCCTGGCTATTGGGAAGGGTGATCAACCCTCAGAGTGGGAACCAACTGCATGGCCCATGAGGCCACGGTCTCTCATGGAAGCCGCCCTGGGCACAAAGAGGCATTGTGACCCTCAGCCTGAGCATGATTTCAAACAAGTCCTTTAAGTTGCACCACCAGGATCCCACATTGAAGGCCTGGTATGCCCCTAGTCCCAATACTAACCCTTGTTGGGATATTCCAGGGGCCCATACCCAGAGCCTGTCTGGAATCCCTGTTTTGTGTCACCCCTAATATGAAAACAGCACTCTTCACTTCCACAAAAACGCCACCAAACTATTGGGAGCCGCTAGGATCCTAAGAGAGGAAAATTCTCACATGTACCCATGAGACAACATCTGCATTCCGAGGCCATCTGGGACAAGAGTCCAGATATAAAAGCTTGTGCTACTGCCTCGCATTACCCTAATTACAGCTCCTGACGAACTGCCCTCCAGGTCTATGCACTGGGCCTGTGATCACATCGCCACTAAGCCTACCCCTAGTTTGTGTTTTCAGACTTCTCTCTCAAACCATGGATCACATTCCCTCCAGGATGGTGTCTCTGGAGCCACACCACAGGACTTTGCCTGCCATACCAAAGGCAGTTTGCCCAACCCACTTGCCCAAACCCTCCAGATTAGAAAAACCTGCAAGTCTCCTGAGCCCACCCCAATATTGGAGGCTGCTCTAGATGCAAATGCGCAGTCTGAATCACCCTTAGTCCCTACATCTAGGCAGACTGTCAAGTCAATGGTCCGGAGACTGAAGATTGAAACACACATGCCACTAGGACCTCATTGGAACCCCAATTAGGTTTTCATGCTTTTGTCCTCAGAGGCCTGTTCTGGAATACCAACTTATGATACAACATGTGGTCCCTAAGCTACAAGCAGAAAAACTCCTGTCCCTAGAAGGAAACCGTGCTCTTGGACCTGTGTCAAACCGTCAGGGTAGGAGAATCCTGCATGGCACCTTAGCCACCAACACATTCTAAGATCTCCCTTGTAACAAACCAGCATGGTAACCCCTTTGTTAGAGGTTCCATGTCAACTCAAGGCCTTGGTACTTCTTCACAGAGTCATCGGAATGAAGCTGCCATGCTCCTAAGCTGCATGGTTCATGGAGATGTGCTTTCTAGGCATCCATGTGGGAGAGCTCTACTACCCAAATTTTCCACATGGGGGACCCTGGAGCAATCAAATCAGACTCCACCTGTCCAGTAGAGGGAAACCTTGCTGTTTGGAGCATCTCACAAGCCTCAGCGTGGGAAATCCTCCAGGGCCTCTTTATGCCTCCTTTCTATTTGTTGCTCATCATAGAGACAAACTCCAGTGTGAGTAAACATGTGACATCCGCCCTTTCTCACATGCTGGATATCTCGAATAAGACGCTGGACATTAGAACTGTCTTCAGCCTGGTACTGAATTTAACCGTGTCTTCGGTTTACAATTCCATTCTCACCCTACTCTTAGCCATGCCCTCTTGATAGGGAATTCTGGACCCAAAACGCACCATTCTGCCTTCCCCATAGAAAGAAGTACCTGAGAGACTGCCAGGTAATCCCACATGGGGATCTGTCTGCTCGGCCATCGAGGGAACCCCGATTTATAGGTTCACTGGCCACTAGTGTTGTGTCTGACAGAGCCTGTGCCCCGACCTCATTTCAGCCACCCAGAGAGTCGGACCCATATCCAGCAGGTCGGACCCATATCCAGCAGGTAATACCGTCCATCCTCTCTACCCATCCTTGGTATTCAGGCATCTGTACTCAGACCTGTGCTGGAATCCCTGACAATGGGGGAACCTTGAGCACAATAGAGAACTCCTATTTCTCCAAGGCAGGAAACGTGGCATTTGGGAAGTTTTTCCAACCCTCAGAGTTGGAGCCAGCTGCATGGCCAATGAGATCACGCCGACTCATGGAGGCCACCATGGGCACAAACAGGCATGTAGACCCTCAGCCTGAGCATGCTTTCAAGCCAGCCCTCTTAGTTGCACCACCATGATCTCGCTTTGAAGGCCTGGTATGCCCCTAGGACCAAATCCTAACCCTTGGTGGGATTTTCCATGTGCCCAACCCAGAGTCCATCTCTGGAGTCCCTGTTTTCAGACACCCCTAAGATGGAAATCAGCACTCTTCCCTTCCCTGAAAAAGCCAACAAAGTATTGGGAACCGCTGGGATCCTTAGAGAGGAAAAATCTCCCATGGATCCATGATACTACACCTGCACTCCAAGCCATCCTGGACACACAGTCCAGATAGAAAAGGCTGTGCTACCACCTTCGAGTCACTGTAATTACAGTTCCTGATGAGCTGCCATCCAGGTCTATGCATTGAGCATGTGATCTCCTCACCACTAACCCTAACCTGAATTTGTGTTTGCAGACTTCCCTCCCAAAACAATGCCTCACATACCCTCCAGGATTGGGTCTCTGGATCCACACCACAGGACTCTGCCTGCCACTCCCAAGGAAAATGTGCCCCTCACAGTTGCCCAAACCCTCCAGATTAGGAGAAACCTGCAAGGCCTCTGAGACAACCCCGATACTGGAGGCCGCTTGGGATGCAAATGTGCAGTCTGAAGCAGCCTGATCACCTCCATCGAGTCAGACACCCAAGTCAATCTTCTTGAGTCAGAAAATTGAAACTGACATGCCCCTAGGACCTCTTTGGAACCCTAGATTAGGTTTTCAGGCCTCTGTCCTCAGAGGCCTGTTCTGGAATATCAGTGTATGATACAACATGTGGTCCCTGAGCCACACAACAGAACATCTCCTATCCCCATAAGGAAAACGTCCTCTTAGACCTGTGTCAAAGTCTCTGGATGAGAGAATCCTGAATGGCCTCTTAGCCACCAACACATTCTAAGATCTCCCTGGTAACAAACCATCATTTTGACCCATATGCAAGTGATTACCTCTCAACTCAAGGCCTTCGCACTCGCCCTAGAGCCATCAGAACGAACCTGATATGTTCCTTAGCTGCAATGGTCAATGGAGATGTGCATTCCAGCCATCCATGCGGTGTAGCTCTGCTACCCAAACTTTCCACCTGGAGGACCATGGAGCAAACAAACCACTCTCCTCTTGTCTAGTAGAAGGAAACCTTACTCTTTAGAGCATCTCACAAGCCTCAGCTTGAGAAATCCTCCATGGCCGTTTGACGCCACCCCTCCATTAGTTGGTCATCATAGACACAAACTCCAGTGTGAGCAAACATCTGACATCCGCCCTTACTCAGGTGCTGGTTATCTTGAATCAGCTTCTGCACATTGGAACTACCTTCTGCTTGGCACTGAATTAACCATAGGGTGTGTTTACAATTCCACTCTCAACCTACTGGTCGCCAAGCCCTCTTAATAGGGAATTCTGCATCCACAATGCAGCATTCTGCCTTCCCCACAGAAAGAAGTAGTGTCTGGTGAGATTGCCAGGAAATCCCACATGAGGTTCAATCTGCTCGGCCCTCGAGGGATTTATAGGCTGCCTCGATTTATAGCTAATCTGGCCACTAGTTCTGTGTCTGAGAGATCCTGAGCCCTGACCTACTGTCAGCCATCCAGAGAGCCGGGCCCATATATAGCATGTTAGGACCGCCATGTCCCGGGTCCGTCATCTCTACCCATCCTTAGTATTCAGTCATCTGTACCCAGATATTTGCTGGAATCCCTGCCAATGGAGGAACCTGAAGCACAATAGAAAACTTCTATTTCCCCAAGGCAGGAAACGTGGGTTTTGGGGTGGGTTTCTAACCCTCAGAGGGGGAGCCAGCTGCATGGCCTATGAGACCACGGCCACTCATGAGGGCTGTCATGGGCACAAACAGGCATTTTGACACTCAGCTTGAGCATGCTTTCAAGCCAGCCCTCTCAGTTGCACCACCAGGAGCAGGCATTAAAGGTCTGGTATGCCCCTAAGACCAAATCCTAACGCTTGGTAGGATTTTCCAAGTGCCCAGACCCAGAGCCCATCTCTGGAATCCCTATTTTGGGTCACCCCTAAGTTGGAAACCATCACTCTTCCCTTCCACGAAAAAAAAGTATGGCTCCAAAGTATTGGGAGCCACTGGGATCCTTAGAAAGGAAAAATCCCTCATGGACCCATGAGATCAGACCTGAATTCTGAGGCCATCCTGGACAGATCCAGATGCTAAAGCCTGTACTACCACTTTCGAGTCACCCTAACTACAGTTCCTGATCAGCTGTACTCCAGTTCTATGCATTGGTCCTGCATTCACCTCGCCACTAACCCTAACCTGAGTTCGTATTTGCAGACTTCTCTCAGAAAACCATGGCTCACATGCCCTCCAGGATGTTGTCTCTGCAGCCACACCAGAGGGCTGTGCTGGCCATCCCCAAGGAAACTGTGGGTATCACATATGCCTAAACCCTCCAGATTAGGAGAAACCTGCAAGGCCTCTGAGACCCTCCCAATACTGGAGGCCGGTCTGGAGGCAAATTTGCCTCTGAAACACCCTGATCTTCTCCATTGAGGCAGACACCCAAGTCAATGGTCCTGAGTCAAAAGATTGAACCTGACATGCCCCTAGGACCTCACTGGAAACCTAGATTAGGTTTTCAGGCATCTGTCCTCAGAGGCCTGTTCTGGAATACCAAGTTAAGATACAAAATGTGGTCCCTGACCTAACAACAGAACATCTCCTGTCCCAAGAAGGAAACTGTGCTCTTCGACCTGTGCCAAACCCTCAGGGTAGGAGTATCCTGCATGGCACCTTAGCCACCAGCACATTCTATGATCTCCATGGTAACAAAGTAGCATTGGGACCCATCTGGAAGAGATTCCATGTCAACTCAAGGCCTTGGTACTTGGCCCCAGAGCTACCAAAACTAACCTGTCATGTCCGTCAGCTGCAATGTTCATTGGATGTGTGCTTTACAGGCATCCATGCGGGAGAGCTCTGCTACCCAAACTTTCCACATGGAGGAAACGGAGCAAACAAACCAGACTCCACCTGTCCAGTAGAAGGAAATTTTTTTTTTGGAGCATCTCACAATCCTAAGCATGGGTAATCCTCCATGGCCTCTTGAGACACGCCTCAATTTGTTGGTCATCATAGACACAAACTCGAGTGTGAGCAAACGTCTGACATATGCCCTTACTCAGGTGCTCGATATCTCAAATAAGCTGCTGCACATTGGAACTGCCTTCTGCTTGGCACTGAATTTAACCATATCTGGTATTTACAATTCCATCCTCACCCTACTCATCCCTAAGCCATCTTGATAGGGAATTCTGGAGCCAAACCACAGCATTCTGCCTTCCCCATAGAAAAAAGAAGTGCCTGGAGAGACTGCCCAAAAACCCCACATGAGGTTCATCTGATCGGCCCTCGAGGATCCCCGATTTATAGGCTGCCCTGGCCACTAGTGCTGTGTCTGACAGAGCCTGACAACCAACCTCGTGTCAGCCACCCAGAAAGCGGGGCCCATATCCAGCATGTGATACTGGTCATGAAGCAATCCATCCTCTCTCTGCATCCTTGGTATTCAGGCATCTGTCTTCAGACTTTTGCTGGAATCCCTTCCAAAGGGGGAGCCTGAAGTTCAATAAAGAACTGCTCCTTCCCCAAGGCAGGAAACCTAGCTGTTGGGATGGTTGTCCAACCCTCACAGAGGAAGACAGCGGCATGGGCAATGAGACCACTCCTAAGGTGTGCCCTAAGAACAAACAGGCATTGTGACCCTCAGCCTGAGCAAGCTTTCAAACAAGCCCTCTCTATTGCACCACCAGGATATCACATTGCAGGCCCGGTACACCCCTAGGCCCAAATCCTAACCCTTGGTGGGAATTTCTTGGTGCCCAAACCCAGAGCCCGTCTCTGGAATCCCTGTTTTGCAGCACGCCAAGATGGAAAAACACCACTCTTCCCTTCCCCGAAAAAGCCACCAAATAATTGGGAACCACCAGGATCCTTAGAGAGGAACAATCTTCCATGGACCCAGGAGACCACACCTGCATTCCAAGGCCATCCTGGACACACAATGCAGATAGAAAAGCCTGTGCTATCACCATTGAATCACCCTAATTACAGTTTCTGACGAGCTGCCCTCCAGGTCGATGCATTGGGCCTGCGATCACCGCACCACTAAGCCTAACCCGAGATTTAATTTGCAGAGTTCTCTCCCAAAACCATGGCTCGCGTGCCCTCCAGAATGTGGTCTCTGGAGCTACACCACAGGACTGTGCCTGCCATCCCCAAGGAAACTTTGCCCATCACATTTTCCAAAACCCTCCAGATCAGGAGAAAGCTGCAAGGTCCCTGATCCCACCCCAATATTGGAAGCTGCTCTGGACAAAAATGCACAGTCTGAAACACCCTGGATCACCTACATCCAGGCAGACACCCAAGACTATGTTCCTGAGACAGAAAATTGAAACTGACATGCACCTAGGATATCATTGGAACCCTAGATTAGGTTTCAGGCATCAATCCTCAGTGGCCTGTTCTGGAATACCAAGTTAGGATACAACATGTGGACCCTGATCCACACAACAGAACATCTCCTGTCCCAAGAAGGAAACTGTGCTCTCCGACCTGTGCCAAACCCTCAGGGTAAGAGAATCCTTCATGGCCCCTTAACCCCCAGCACATTCTAAGACCTACTGGGTAACAAAACAGCATTGTAACCGAACTGCAAGAGATTCCATGTCAACTCAAGGCCTTAGTACTTGGTCCCAGACCAACCATTACGAACCTGTCATGTTCGTCAGCTTCAATGGTCATTGGACTTGTGCTTTCCAGGCATCCAGGCGGAAGGGCTCTGCTACCAAAAATGTCCACATGGGGGACCCCAGATCAAACAAACCAGACTCCACCTGTCCAGTAGAAGGTTCCTTGCTATTTGGAACATCTCAAAAGCCTCAGCATGGGAAATCCTCCATGGCCTCTTGATGCCACCTCTCCATTTGTCGGTCATCATAGACACAAATTCCAGTGTGAGCAAACATCTTTCATCTGCCCTTACTCAGGTGCTGGACGTCTTGAATGAGTTGTTACACATAGGAACTGCCTTCTGCTTTGAACTGAATTTAACCCTAGCTTGTGTTTACAATTCCATCCTCACCCTACTGGTCCCAAAGCCCTCTGGATAGCGAATTCTGGAGCCACAACGCAGACTTCTGCCCTCCCCATAGAAAGAAGTGGTGCCTGATAAGACAGCCAAAAACACCCACATGAGTATCATCTGCTCGGCCCTCGCGGATCCCTGATTTTTAGACTTCCCTGGCCACTAGTGCTGTGTCTGACAAAGCCTGAACCCGAACTCATGTCAGCCACCCAGAGAGCACGGCCCATATCCAACATGTGAGACCAGCCATGGCCCAATCTCTCCTCATTACCCATCCTTGGTACTCGGGCATCTGTCTCCAGAACTTGGCTGGAATCCCTGCCAATGGGGGGAACCTGAAGCCCAAGAGAGAACTGATCCTTCCCCATGGCAGGAAACCTAGATGTTGGGATGGGTTTCCAACCCTCAGAGAGGGAGCCTGCTGCATGGGCAATGAGACCATTCCCACTCCTTAGGGTGTCCTGGGAACAAACAGGCACTTTAACCCTCAGCCTGAGCGGGCTTTCAAACAAGCCCTCTCAGTTGCACCACCAGGATATAGCATTGCAGACCAGGTATGCCCCTAGGCCCAAATCCTAACTGTTGGTGGGAATTTCTTGGTGCACAGACCCAGAGCCCATCTCTCAAATCCCTCTTTTTGGGCACCCCTGAGACAGAAAACAGCACTCTCCCCTTCAAAGAAAAAGCCACCAAGCTGTGGGGATCCACCAGAATCCTTAGAGAGGAAAAATCTCCCATGGAACCATGAGACCACACCTGCATTCCGAGGTAATCCTGGACACACAATGCCGATAGAAAAGGCTGTGCTACCGTCATCAAGTCACCCTAGTTACAGTTCCTGATGAGCTGGCCTCCAGGTCGACACACTGGGCTGTGATCACCGAGCCACTAAGCCTAAACCTAGTTTTCGTTTGCAGACTTCTCTCCCAAAACCATGCCTCACATGTCTTCCAGGATGGGGTCTCTGGAGCCACACCACAGGACTATGCCTGCCATCCCTAGGAAGCTTTGCCCATCACATTTGCCCAAACCCTCCAGATTAGGAGAAACCTCCAAGGCTCCTGATCCACTGCAATATTGGAAGTGGCTCTGCATGCAAATGCACAGTCTGAAAGAACCCTGATCACCTACATCCAGGCAGACACCCAAGTCAATGATCCTAAGTCAGAAAATTGAACCCGACATGCCCTAGGACACCATTGGAACCCAAGAATAGGTTTTCAGGCATCTGTCCTCAGATGGCTGTTCTCTAAGACCAACCTATGATGCATCATCTGTTCTCTGAGTCACACAACAGAACATCTCCTGTCCCTAGAAGAAAATTCTCCCTTTCCAATGTCACTATGGACACAAACCTACATTAGGACAAATCCACAGGAGAGTCCATTACAACTCAGCCCCCTCTGTTGCTCCCCCTGAGCCAGCAGATCAAACCTGTCTTGTCACTAGGAGACAATTGGAATGCGAGGTGGGATGCCCAGGCATCCATCCTCAGAAACCTGCTCTGGAGTTGTTCTATATGGGACGTCCTGGAGCATTCCAACAGGTCTCAATTTTCCCGCAGAAAGAATCCTTGCAGTTTGGAGCATCTCACAACTCTCATCGTGGGAAAACCTCCATGGCCTCGTGATGACCGCCCCCCTTCATGAAGGGGCCATCATGGCAAGAAACTCCAAACTGAGCCAACGTCTGATCCTCGACCAGACTTCAGATGCACGAGATCCCGATTCAGCTCTGTAGAGTGTGCCTGCCATGCCGTCACTCCGAAACCTATGCCTAGCTTCTGTTCTCAGATTATTGTCCTCACATTCTTGGCCCACAGACCCTCCAGTTTGGGAAATCCGGAGCCACAGTGCAGCACGCTGCCTGCCCTCAAGAAGAAAAAAAGTTGCCCTCTGGGGCTACCCAGAATCCCCAAATGAGAATCGACCTGCACGCCACTTGAATGTACCCCAATTATACAGTCTACCCTGGGAATTAATGCACTGTTTGACACAGTCTGAGCCTGGAGCTCCCTACCGACAACCAGACAGCTGGCCGCACACTGAGCACATCGAACCCACCATGGCCTTAGGTCATCATCTCTTCCCAACTTCCTTTTTCAGGCTTCAGAACCTAGACCTTATATCCAATCACTGCCCAGGGTTGAACATGATGCAGAAATCAGAACTCATCCTTCCCCATCGCAAGACACCTTGTAGTTGGCATATTGTCCAACATTCAGTGTAGGAGAAACATTGTGGCCCATGAGGCCCCGCCCATGCTTGAGGGCAGCATTGGGCACAATCACGAATTGTGACCCTCAGCATGAGCCCTGTCCTCAAGTAAGGCCTCTCAGTGGCTGGAGCAAGAGCCTGCATATTGGGCTTGCGACACCCCTAGTTCCCTAATCTTAACCAAAGATCAGGATGTCCAGTCACCTCTCCCCAGGGCTCTTCTCAAGAATCCCTCTTTTGGTGGGAGACCTGGTTAGGAAATAGAAAGGACTCCTACCATCCCAAGAATGACCCCTAACTCTTGGGATCGGGCCAAATCCCCACAGTTTGGTGACTCGTCCATGTCCCATGAGGCCACCCCATCATTACATGGTCATCAGTGACACAAAATCCAGAGACAAAAGCTTGAGCATGCACCTCACACTCGCCCTTTGTTCATATCCCAAAGATGTCTCCTCACGATCTGTAGATCAGGCCTGCCAAACCTATGTCCCCAATCCTAAGCCGAATTTGTGTTTTCAGAATTCTGTCCCCACAGTCCTGCCCATACACCCTCCAGGCTGGGGCCCCTGGTACCACAACTCAGGACTTTGACTTTCCTCTCCAAGGGAATTCTGCCATTACATTTGCCACAGCCATACAAATTAGGAGAAGCCTCCAAAGTCCCCAAAGTCATCCCAATAGTGGATGCTGCCCAGGACAAACAAGGGCGATCTGACACCAGCTGAGGAACTACTTCCATTCAGACCCATAGACAGATGTCCCCAGAGAAGAAGATTGAACCGGACAGGCCTCTAGGCCGTAATTGAATCCATTGCTTTGTTTTCCAGGCATCACTCCTCAGAGGCCTGGTTTCCAATACCAGCATATGGCGTTTCCTGAGGCACCATCAGAGCAAATCTCATCTTCATATGGGAAAGCTTGCATGTTGGAGCTTTGTCAAAACCTCCAGTTAGGAGAATCCTTCAGGGGTTTGGTGCCACCACCCCATTCCAAGGTCTGCATGGACACAAACCCACATTAAGATCCATTTTTAGGAAAGTCCATTTCAACTCAACCCCCTTGCTTTCTCTATAAGAGCCAACCAATAGAACCTCTCTTGTCACTAGGAGACAACTGGAATGCGACGTGGGCTGCCCAGGCATTCATCCTTAGAACTGTGCTCTGGAGTCATTCGTATGGGGCATCCTGGAGCTCTCCAACAGGTTTCAATTGTCCCGCAGAAGGAATCCTTGTGGTTTGGAGCATCTCAAAACTCCCATTGAGGGAAAAACTCCATGGCCTCATGTTACCCCGTCCTCTTTATGAAGGGGCCATCATGGACAGAAACACCGAACTGAGCCAACGTCTGATCCTCGACCTGATTTCAGATGCATGGAATCTCGATTTAGTTCTGCAGAGTGTGCCTGCGGTGCCCTCGCCCCAAAACCTAAGCCTGTCTTGTGTTCTCAGACTTCCATGCTCACACTCCTGGTCCACAAGCCCTCAAGTTTGGCAATTCCAGAGCCATAGTGCAACACTCTGCCTGTCCTCCAGAAGAAAAACGTTGCCCTATGGGGCTACCCAGAAACCCCAAGTGATTATTAACCAGCACGCCACTCGACTCTACCTCAATAATACTGCCTACATTGGGGACTAATGCCCTGTCTGACACAGCCTGAGCCCGACACTCCCTACCAAGAAACAGTCAGCTGGCCGCACACTGAACACATCGGACCCGCCATGGCCTTAGGTCGTCATCTCTTCCCAACCTAGCCTTTAGGCTTCAGAACCTAGACTTTAACTCCAATCAAGGCCCAGGGGTGAAAGTGATGCAGAACTGAGAACTCATCCTTCCCCATGGCAAAAAACCTTGTGGTTGGCATGTTGTCCACCATTCAGTGTAGGAGAAACCAGCGTGGCCAATGAAGCCCCGCCCATGCTTGATTGCCGCGAGGGCACAAACATGCATTGGGACCCTCAGCGTGAGGCCTCTCCTCAAGTAAGGCCTTTCAGTGGCTGGAACAAGAGATTGCATATTGGACTTGCCATCCCCCTAGGCCCAAATTTTTACCCAGAGGTCAGGTTGTCCAGTCACCCCTCACCAGGGCTTTGCTCTGGAATCCCTATTTTGGTGGGACACCTGAGGTAACAAGACAGAAACGACTCATCCCATCCCACAGATTGACCCAAATCTCTTGGGAATGGGACAAATCCAAAGAGAGCGAGAGTCATCCATGGACCATGAGGCCTCCCTGACATTCCACAGCCATCGTTGACACAAAATCCAGAGACAAAAGCCTGAGCAAGAGACTCACACTCGCCATTTGTTCATATCCTGAAGAGTTCTCCTCACGGTCAATAGATAGGGCCTGCCATACCTATGTCCCCAAACCTAAGCCGAGTTTGTGTTTTCAGAATTCTGTCCCCACTGTCATGGTCCACGTACCCTCCATGCTTGGGACTTTGGAGCCACACCTCAAAACTGTGCCTTCCCTCTCCAAAGGAATTCTGCCCATTTCATTGGCCACAACCTTGCAAATTAAGAGATTATCTCCAAAGTCACCGAGGTGCTTCCAATAGTGTAGGCTGCCCAGGACAAATAGGGCGATCTGACAACAGCTGTAAAACTACCTCCACTCAGACCCGTAGACAGATGTCCACAAAGAAGAAGATTGAACCGGATAGACACATAGGCACATCCCACTACTGTAAGCCACCCTGGACAAACAGGGACATTCTGACACAAG
Organism: Neogale vison; assembly: GCF_020171115.1. Lineage (NCBI taxonomy): Eukaryota > Metazoa > Chordata > Mammalia > Carnivora > Mustelidae > Neogale > Neogale vison. Next base: position 193,970,972 of record NC_058093.1, read on the forward strand.
CTGAGCAGCTACATCCATGCAGACATGCAGACAGATGTCTGCAGAGACAGATGATTGAACCGGACAGGTCCCTAGGCTTAATCTGAACTCTTGCTTTGGTTTCCAGGTGTCACTCCTCAGAGCCCTGGGTTCGAGGAACAGCATATGGGGCTTTCCTGAGGCACTAAACAGAACCTCTCTCATCTCCACATGGGGAACTTTCTTATTGGAGCTTTATCAAACCCTTCAGGTAGGCGAATTCTGTAGGGGCCCTGAAACACCAGCACATTCAAATTCTCCATGGACACAAACCCACATTACGACCCATCCTCAGGAGAGTCCTTTTCAACTCAGCACCCTGTGTAGCTTGCCCCAGAGCCAGCAGACCAACCATGTCTTGTCGCAAATAGCCAATGGGAATGCGAGGTATGCTGTACAGGCATCCATCCTTCGAACCCTGCTCTCCAGTCCTTCCATATGGGAAGTCCTGGAGCCATCCAACAGGACTCAACTGTCTTGCAGAAAGAAACCTTATGGTTTGGAGCAACTCACAAACTCAGTGTGGGAATACCGCTTTGACCTCATGAAGCCCCCGTTTCATCAAGGGGTTATCACGGACACAAACTCTAGCATCATCCAAAGTCTGATTATCACTCTGAACCCAGATGCAGGAGATCCCGATTCAGCCTCTGCAGAGTGGGCGTCCTGTGTCCTTGGCTCCAAACCTCACCCTAGCTTGTGTTTTCAGACTTACCTCCTCACACTCCTGGCCCACAAGCCACCCTGATTGGGAATTCTGGGGCCACAACAAAGCACTCTGCCTGCCCCCCAGAAGAAAATCATTGTTTATTGCATTGCCCAGAAATGCCAAATGAGGATCAAACTGCTTGGCCCTCGGCTACGCCCCAATTGCATAGCCTACCCTAAGCACTAATGCTCTGTCTTACATAGCCTGAGCCCAGACCTTCCAACAGACACCGAGACAGCTGGCTGCACACCCAGCACATTGGACCCACCACGGCCTTAAGCCATCATCCATTCCCAACCTGGGTTTTCAGGCATCGGAAACTAGACCTTATCTCCAGTCCCTGCACAGGGGGGAATACCAAGAATGGATAGAGATTACGGCCCTGGGCTATGGCAGGTCTCACATGCTGGATATGAGCCCCTGTCTGGGTGGCTGACACAAGTTCGTGGCTCAGGCTCTGTCAGACACAGCAATAGTAGCCAGGACAGCCTATGAATCAGGGTTCCCTAGAGGGCCAAACAGGTTGATCCACAGTAGAGTTTCTGGGAAGACTCACTAGGCACTTCTTTCTATGGAGAAAGCAAAATGCTGTGATGTGGCTTTGGAAATTCTCATCAAGAGGGCTTGGTGCCCAGTAGGGTGAGGATGGAATTGTAAACACAAGCTACACTTCAATTAAGTGCCAAGCTGAAGGCATTTTCTATGTTATGCAGCTTATTCGAGATATCCAGGACCTGTTTAAGAGTGGATGTCTGATGTTTGCTCACACTGGAGTTTGTGTCTATGATGACCGACAAATGGAAGGGTGGCGTCTAGTGGCCATGGAGGATTTCCCACGCTGAGGCATGTGAGATGTTCCAGACAGCAAGGTTTCCATCTACTGGACAGTTGGAGCCTGGTTTGTTTGCTCCAGGGACCCCCATGTGGAAAGTTTGGGTAGCCGAGCTCTCCCGCATGGATGCCTGGAAAGCACACCTCCATTGACCATTTCAGCTGAGGAACATCTCATATATGTTCTGGTGGCTCTGGGGCGAAGTACCAAGGCCTTGCGTTGACATGGAATCTCTTGCAGGTGGGTCACAAGACTGGATTATTACCAGTGATATCTTAGAATGTGCAGGTAGCAACGGTGCCTGGCAGGATTCTCCTACCCTGAGGGTTTGGTACAGTTCAAAGAGCACGGTTTCATTCTGGGGACAGGAGATGTTCTGTTGTGGGCCTCAGGGACTACCTGTTGTATCATACATTGGTATTCCAGAACAGGCCTCTGAGGACAGATGCCTCAACACCTAATCTATGGCTCCAATGAGTTACTAGGGGCATGTCAGGTTCACTCTTCTGACTCAGGATCATTGACTTGGATATCTGCCTGGATGAAGGTGATCAGGGTGTTTCAGAATTCACTTTTGCATCCAGTGTGGCCTCCAATTTTGGTGTGCGCTCATGGTCCTTGCAGGTTTCTCCTAATCTTGAGGGTTTGGGCAACTGTGACGGGTACCATTTCCTTGGGGATGGCAGGCACAGTCCTGTGGTTTGGCTCCAGAGACCCCATTCTGAAGGGCATGTGAGTCATGGTTTTGGGAGAAAAGTCTGCAAACACATACTCAGGTTATGGTTAGAGACGAGGTGATCACAGGCCCAATAAGACCTGGAGGGCATCTCGTCAGGAAATATAAATCAGGCGACTGGAAGGTAGTAGCACAGGCTTTTTTGTCTGGATTTTGTTTCCAAGATGGGCTCAGAATGCAAGTGGGGTGTCATGAGTTAATGGGAAATGTTTCCTCTCAAAGTTCCTGACTGCTCCCAATAGTTTGGTGGCTTTCTCGGGGGAAGGGAGGAGTGCTGTTTTCCATCTTAAGGGTGCCTCAGAACTAGGATTCCAGAGATGGGCTCTGGGTCTGGGCCCCTAGAAAATCCCACCAAGGGTTAGAATTTGGGCCTATGGACGTACCAGGGCTGCAATGAACCATCCTGGAGGTGCAACCGAGAGCGATTATTTGAAAGCATGCTCAGGCTGAGGTTCAAAGACCTGTTTGTGCCCAGGGTGGCCCTCAAGAGTAGGCTTAGTTTCATTGGCCTTGCAGTTGGCTTCCACTATGACGTTTGGACTAAATATCCCAACAGCCATGTTTCCTGTCATGGGGAAGGAGGAGATCTCTACTGTGCTTCAGGTTCTCCCATTCCCCGGGATTCCAGCAAAGGTCTGAGTACAGATGCCTGAATACTGAGGTTAGGTAGAGATGACGACCCTGAGTCATGGCCAGTCTCACATGCGGATATGGGCCCTGCCCCCTGGTTGGCTGACATGAGGTCGGGACTCAGGCTCTGTCAGACACAGCACTAGTGGCCAGGGCATCCAATTAATCGGGTTTCCCTCGAGGGCTGAGTAGATTGATCTTCATGGGGAGTTTCTGGGCAGACTCACTGGGCACTTCTTCTTTCTATGGGGAAGCTAGAATGCTACGTTGTGGCCCCAGAATTCCCTATCAAGACGGCTTGCGGACCAGGAGGGTGAGGATGGATTCGTAAACACAAGCTACTTTTCAATTCAGTGCCAAGCAAAAGACAGTTCCAGTGTGCTGCGGCTGATTCGCATATCCAGCACCTGAGTAATGACGGAGGTCAGATGTTTGTTCACGCTGGAGTTTGTTTCTATGATGACTGACAAATCGAGGGGTGGCATCATGAGGCCATGGAAGATTTCCCACGCTGGGGCTTGTGAGATGCACCAAACAGCGAGGTTTCCTTCTACCGAACAGGGTGAGTCTGGTTTGTTTGCTCCAGTGTTCCCTATGTGAAAAGTCCGTGTATCAGAACACTCCCACATATATGCCTGGAAAGCACACCTCCATTTACCCTTGCAGCTGCAGAACGTGGCAAGTTTGTTCTGGTGGCTCTAGGACAAAGTACCAAGGCCTTGAGTTGATATGGAGTCTCATGATGATGGATCACAATGCTGGTTTGTTACTAGGGAGATCATAGAATGTGATGGGGCTAAGGGACCCTTTAGGATTCATTTACCCTGAGGGTTTCACACAGGTCCAAGAGCATGCGTTCATTCCGGGGACAGGAGTTGTTCTGTTGTGTGGCTCGGGGACCACATGTTGTATCATAAGTTGGTATTCTAGTATAGGCCTCTGAGGACAAATGCCTGAAAACGTATCTTGGGGTCCAATGAAGTCCTAGGGTGTGTCAGTTTCAATCTTATGACTCAGGACAATTGACTTGGGTGTCTGCCTGGTTTCAGAGGTTCGGGGTGTTTCAGACTGCACATTTGTGTCCAGAGCAGCCTCCAATATTGGGGTGGGCTCAGGGACCTTTCAGGTTTCTCTTAATCTGGAGGTTTTGGGCAAATGTGACAAGCACAATTTCCTTGGGAATGGCAGGCCCTGTCCTATTGTGTAGCTCAAGAGACCCCGTCCTGGAGGGCCATGGTTTTGGGAGAGAAGTCTGCAAATACAAACTTGGTTTAGGGTTAGTGGTGAGGTGATCTCAGGCCCAGTGCATAGACCTGGAGGGCAGCTCGTCATGAAATGTAATTTGGGAGACTCAAAGATGGTATCACAGGCTTTGGGATATGGGTTGTGTGTCCAGGATGGCCTCATAATGCAGGTGTGGTCGCTTGGTTCCATGGGAGATTTTTCCTCTCTAAGGATCCTGGCGGCTCCCAATATTTCGGTGGCTTTCTCCGGGAAAGGAAGAGTGCTGTTTTCCATCTTAAGGGTGTCCCATACCAGGGATTCCAGATTCACACTCCTGGTAAAGCACCTGGAAAATCCCACAAAGGGTTAGGATTTGGGCCTAGTGGCATACCAGGCCTGCAATGCAGAATCATGGACGTGCAGCTGAGAGGGCTTGTATGAAAGCATGCTCAGGCTGAGGGTCACAATGCCTGTTTGTGCCCAGGGTTGCCCTCATGCATGGGCTTGTTCTCATTGGCCATGCAGCTGATTCCCACTCTGAGGTTTGGACACCTATCCCAACAGCCAGGATTCCTGTCATGAGGAAGGAGGAGTCGCTATTGTGCTTCAGGTTCCCCCAATGGCATGGATTCCAGCTAAGGTGTGGGGACAGATGCCTGAATACCAAGGATGGATAGAGATGATGGCCCTGGTCCTTGGATGGTCTCACATGCTGGATATGAGCCCCTGTCTGGGTGGCTGACACACAGTCGGGGCTCAGGTTCTGTCAGACATAGCACTAGTAGCCAGGGCAGCCCATAAATCAGGGTTCCCTAGAGGGCCAAACAGGTTGATCCACAGGTGGAGTTTCTGGGAAGACTCACTAGGCTCTTCTTCTTTCTATGGGGAAGGCAAAATGCTGCGTTGTGACTTCCGAATTCCCTAAAGAGAGGGCTTGCAGACCAGTAGTTTGAGGATGGAATTGTAAACCACACCTACAGTTATATTTAGTGCCAAGCAGAAGGCATTTCCAGTTTGCAGGTCCTAATTCAAGATATCCAGCACCTGAGTAAGGGTAGATGTCAGATGTTACTTACACTGGAGTTGTGTCTATGATGGCAAAGGGAGGGGTGGTGTCAAGATGCAATGGATGATTTCCCATGCTGAGGCTTGTGTGATGTTCCAAACAGCAAGGTTTCCTTCTACTGGACAGGTGGAGCCTGGTCTGTTTTCTCCAGGGTCCCCCATGTGGAAAGTTTCAGTAGCAGAGCACTCCTGCATGCATGTCTGGAACACACACCTCCATTGACCATTGCAGCTGAGGAACATGGCAGGTTTGTTCTGGTGGCTCTGAGGTGAAATACCAAAGCCTTGAGTTGACATGGAATCTATTGAAGATGGGTCACATGCTGAATTGTTACCAGGGAGATCTTAGCATGTGCTGGTGGCTAAGTTGACCGGCAGGATTCTCCTACTCTGAGGGCTTGGCACAGGAAGAAGAGCACAGTTTCCTTCTGGGGGCAGGAAATGTTCTGTTGTGTGGCTCAGGGACCACATGTTGTATCATAAGTTGTTATTCCAGAACAGGCCCCTGAGGACATATGCCTTCAAACTTAATCTAGAGTTCTAATGAGGTCCTAGGGGCATGTCAGGTTCAATCTTTTGACTCAGAACCATTGACTTGGCTTGCTCCTGGATGTAGGTGGTCAGGGCATTTCAGAGTGTGCATTTGCGTGCAGAGGGGCCATCAATATTGGGTGGGTTCAGTGGCCTTGCAGGTTTCTCCTCATTTGAAATGTTTGGGCAACCGTGACGGGCACAGTTTCTTTGGGGATGGCAGGCACAGTCCTGTGGTCTGGATCCAGAGACACAGTCCTGGAGGGCATGTGAGCCAGGGCTTTGGTAGAGAAGTCTGCAAACACAAATTCGCGTTAGCGTTAGTGGTGAAGTGATCACAGGCCCCATGTGTAGACCTGGAGGGCAGCTCATCAGGAAATGTAATTAGGGTTACTGGAAGGCAGTAGCACAGGCTTTTCTATCTGGATTGTGTGTACAGGATGGCCTTGGAATGCAGGTGTGGTCTCATGGGTCCATGGTAGATTTTTCCTCTCTAAGGATGCTGGAAGTTCCCCAGAGTTTGGTGGCTTTTTCTGTGAAGGAAAGCGTGCTGTTTTCCATCTTTGTGGTGCCTCAAAACAGGGATTCCAGAGACAGGCTCTGGGTCTGGATGCCTAGAAATTCCCTTCAAAGGTTCGAATTTGGGCCTAGGGGCATACCAGGCCTGCAATGTAGGATCTTGGTGGTTCCACTGAGAGGGCTTGTTTGAAAGCATGCTCAGGCTCAGTTTCACAATGCCTGTTTGTGCCCAGGGCAGACTTCAGGAGTGAGTGTGGTCTTATTGGCCATAAAGCTGGCTTCCAGTTTGAGGGTTGGACACCTATCCCAAAAGCCAGGTTTCCTGCCATGGGGATGGAGGAGTTCTCTATTGTGCTTCTGGTTCCCTCATTGGCAGGGATTCCAGCAAAGTTCTGGGGACAGGTGCCTGAATACCAAGGATGGTTAAAGATGAGGACTTGGGCATTGACCGTTCTCACTTGCTAGATATGGGGCCCACTCTCTGGGTGGCTGAAAATAGGTCTGGTCTCAGGCTTGCTATACACAGCACAAGTGGCCAGGGCAACCTATAAATCGGGGTTCCCTCGAGGGCCAAGCAGATTGATTCTCATGTGGGATTTCTGGACAGATTCACCAGGCACTTCTTCTTCCTATGGATAAGGCAGAATGCTGCGTTGTGGCTTCAGAAATCCTCATCAAGTGGGCTTGGTGCCCAGTAGGATGAGGATGGAATTGTAAACACAAGCTACACTTCAATTAAGTGCCAAGCTTAAGGCATTTTCTATGTGCAGCAGCTTATTCGAGATATCCAGGACCTGTGTAAGGGCGGATGTCAGATGTTTGCTCACACTGGAGTTTGTGTCTATGATGACCGACAAATGAAAGGGTGGCGTCTAGTGGCCATGGAGGATTTCCGACGCTGAGGCTTGTGAGATGCTCCAAACAGCAAAGTTTCCTTCTACTGGACATTGGAGCCTGGTTTGTTTGCTCCAGGGGTTTGTTTCCCCCATGTGGAAAGTTTGAGTAACAGAGCTCTCCCACATGGATGCCTGGAAAGCACACCATCATTGACCATTTCAGCTGAGGAATATTTCATGTATGTTCTGGTGGCTCTGGGGTGAAGTACCAAGGCCTTGAGTTGACATGGAATCTCTTGCAGATGGGTCACAATGCTGGATTATTACCAGTGATATCTTAGAATGTGCAGGTAGCAACGGTGCCTGGCAGGATTCTCCTACCCTGAGGGTTTGGCATAGTTCGAAGAGCATGGTGTTGTTCTTGGGAGAGGAGATGTTCTGTTGTGGGCCTCAGGGATTACCTGTTGTATTATAAATTGGTATTCCAGAACAGGTCACCGAAGAGCGATGCCTGAAAACCCAATCTAGGGTTCCAGTGAGATCTTAGGGGCATATCAGTTTCAATCTGCTGACTCAGGACCTCTGACTTGGCTGTCTCCCGGATTTAGGTTATCAGAGTGTTTCCGAATGGGCATTTACATGCAGAAGGGCTGCCGATATTGGAGTGGGCTTGGGTCCTTGCTGGTTTCTCCAAATATGAAAAGTTTGGGCAGTTGTGTCTGGCACAGTTTCCTTGGGGATGGCAGGCACAGTCCTGTGGTGTGGCTCCAGATACCACAACCTGGAGGGCATGTGATCCATAGTTTTGGGAGAGTTGTCTGCAAACACAAACTCGGCTTAGGGTTAGTGGCAAGGTGATAGCAGGCCCAATGTGTAGACCTGGAATGTAGCTTGTCAGGAACTGTAATTAGGGTGACTGGAAAGCGGTAGTACAGGCTTCTCTATCTGGATTGTGTGTCCAGGATGGCCTCAGAATGCAGTTGTGATCTCATGGTTCCCTGGAAGATTTTTCCCCTAAGTTTCCTGGTGGCTCCAAATATTTTGGTGCTTTTTCAGGGAAGGGAAGTGTGCTGTTTTCCATCTTAGGGGTGCCCCAAAACAGGGATTCCAGAGACGGGCTCTCTGTCTGGGCCCCTGGAAAATCCCATGAAGTGTTAGGATTTGGGCCTAGGGGCGTACCAGGCCTGCAATGCGGGATTCTGGTGGTGCCACTGAGAGGGATTTTTTAAAAGCATGCTCAGGTTGAGGGTCACAATGCCTGTTTGTGTCCAGGGCAGCCCTCAGCACTGGGCGTAGTCTCATTGTCCATGAAGCTTGTGCCCCCTTTGAGGGTTGGACAACCATCCGAAAAGCCAGGTTACCTTCCATGATGAAGGAGGACTTCTCTATTCTGCTTTAAGTTCCCCAACTGGCTGGAATTCCAGCAAAGGTCTGGGGACAGGGTCGTGAATACCAAGGATGTGTAGAGATGACGGACTTGGGTCATGGCTGGTCTCATATGCTGGATATGGTGACTGCTCTCTTTGTGGATGACACTAGATCTGGGCTCAGGCTCTGTCAGTCAAAGCTCTAGTGTCCAGGGCAGCCTATAAATTGGGGTACTCTCGAGGGCCGAGCATATTGATCCTCAAGTGGTGTACATGGGCAGACTTACCAGGCACTTCATTTTACTATGGGGAAGGCAGAATGGTGGGTGGTGACTCCAGAATTCCCTTTCAACAGAACTTGAGGACCAGTAGGGTAAGGATGGAATGGTAAACACAATTTAGGGTTGAATTCAGTGCCAAGAAGAAGGTAGCTCCAGTGTGCAACGGCTTACTCGAGATATCCATCACCTGAGTTAGGGCAGTTGTCGATGTTTGTTCACACTGGAATTTGTGTCTATGATGACCGACATATGGAGGGGTGGCATCAAGGGTCCGTGGAGGACTTCCCACGCTGAGGCTTCTGAATGCTCCAAACAGCAAGGTTTCCTTCTACTGGACAGGTGGATCCTGGTTTGTTTGCTCCAGGGTCCCCCATGTGGAAAGTTGGGTAGCAGAGTTCTCCCACATGGATGCCTGGGAAGCACACCTACATTGACCATTGCAGCTGACGAACATGGCAGGTTCATTCTGGTGGCTCTGGAGTGAAGTACAAAGGCCTGGAGTTGACATGGAATCACTTGCAGATGGGTCACAATGCTGGTTTGTTACCAGGGAGATCTTAGATTGTGCTTGTGACTAAGGTTCAGTGTAGGACTCTCCAAACCTGAAGGTTTGGCACAGGTCGAAGAGCACGGTTTCCTTCTGGGGACAGGAGATGTTCTGTTGTGTGGCTCAGGAACCACATGTTGTATCATAAATTGGTAATCCAGAACTGACCTCTGAGAACAGATTCCAGAATACCTAATCTAGGTTTCCAATGAGGTCCTAGGGGCATGTCAGATTCAATCTTCTGACTAAGGACCACTGACTTTGCTGTCTCCATGGATGTACGTGGTCAGGTTGCTTTAGATTGCCTATTTGCATCCAGAGTGGCCGCCAATATTGGGGTGGGCTCAGAGGCCTGTCAGGTTTCTCCTAATATTGTAGATTTGGGCAACTGTGACAGGCAGTTTCTTGGGGATGGCAGGCAGCGTCTTGTGATGTGGCTCTGGAGACCTCATCCTGGAAGGCATGAGAGCCATGGTTTTGGGAAAAAAGTCTGCAAACACAAATTCCAGTCAGGGTTAGTGGTGAGGTGATAGCAGGTCCAGGACATAGACCTGGAGGGTAGCTCGTCAGGAACTGTAACTAGGGTGATGGGATAGCGGTAGCACATGCTTTTCTATCTGGATTGTGTATCCAGGATGGCCTCAGAATGCAGGTGTCATCTCATTGGTCCATGGGAGATTTTTCCTGTCTAAGTATCCTGGTGGCTCCCAATAGTTTTAACGGTTTTTCGGGGAAGGGAAGAGTGCTTTCTTCCATCATAGTGGTGCCCCAAAACAGGAATTCCAGAGACGGCCTCTGTGTCTGGGCTTATGGAAAATCCCACCAATGGTTAGGTTTTGGGGCTAGGGGCGTACCAGGCCTGCATTGCGGGATCCTGATGGTGAAAATGAGAGGGCTGTTTGAGAGAATGCACAGGGTGAGGGACACAATGCTTGTTTGGGCCCAGAGCAGCCCTCAGGAGAGGGCGGCGTGGAATCATCGGCTATGCAGCTGGCTCCCTCTCTGAAAGTTAAATTCAATGCCAAGTGGGAGGCAGTTCCAATGTGCAGCAGCTAATTCGAGCTATCCAGCACCTGAGTAAGGGCGGATGACAGATGTTTGCTCACACTGTAGCTTGAGTCTATGATGACTGACAAATGAAGACGTGGCACAAGAGGCCATGGAGGATTTCCCACACTGCCTCGTGAGATGCTCCAAACAGCAAGGTTTCCTTCTATAGGACAGGTGGATTCTCGTTTGTTTGCTCCAGGGTCCCCCATATGGAAAGATTGGGTAGCAGAGCTCTCCCACATGGATGCCATGAAAGCACACCTCCATGGTCCACTGCAGCTGAGGAATATGGCAGGTTCATTCTGGTGGCTCTGGGGCTAAGTTCCGAGAGGCCTGAGTTGACATGGCGTTTCATGCTGTTGGATCACTGTGCTAGTTGGTATCCACGGAGAATTTAGAATGTTGGTGTGGTCAGAGGGCCAAGCAGGATTCTCTTACACTGTTTCTTGGACACAGCTGCCAAAAGAAACATATCATTCTGGGGACAGGAGTGGTTCTGTTGTGTGGCTAAGGGACCACAAGTTGGAATATAAGTTGGTATTGGGTAACAGGTCCCTGGGGATAGGCACCTGAAAACCTAAGCTCGGGTATCGATGAAGTCCTAGAGGCATGTGAGGCTCAATATTCTGACTCAGGGCCTTTGATTTGGATGTCTGCCTGGAGGCAGGTGCTCATTCTGTGTCAGTATTCGCATTTGGGTCCAGAGATTTCTTAAAATGGAGGTGGACTCAGGGGCTTTGTACTTTGCTCCTTATCTTCAGGGTTTGGGCAGCAGTGAAGGGTATACATTCCTTTGGGAGGATAGGCACATTCGTCTGGTGTTGCACCATAGGCCCCATCCTGGAGGGCATGTGGGCCAGGGTTTTAGAGAGAAATCTGCAAATGCAAACTAGAGTTAGGGTGAGGGCTAAGGTGGTTACAGACCCGATCTGCAGGCCCTGAATGCAGCTTATAGTGTCCTGAAATTAAGGTGTCATAGAGACGGTAGTGCAGGCTTTTCTGTCTGGATTGCGTGTCCAGGACAGATTCAAAATGTAGGGGAGTCTTCATGGGGCCATGGGGGATACTTCGTCTCTGGGGATTCTGCCCAGATCCTAAGAGTTTGGTGTCTCTGAGGGAAGGAAAGACTGCTGTTTTCCATCTCAGGGGACCACAAAAAGAGGGATTCCAGAGACAGATCCTGGGTATGGACACCTGGAAAACATGAACAAGTGTGAGTATTTGGCCCTAGGAACCTGGAAGGCCCACTCTGTGGGTTCCTGGTCCAGCTACCGAGGGGGTTTGTTTGAAAGCAGGCTCAAGCTGAGAGTCACAATGCCTCTTTGTGCCCAAGGCGGCTTTCATTAGTGACCGTGTTTTCATGGGCCATGCAGCTGGTTCCCACTCTGAGGGTTTGACACCCATCTCAACAGCCAGGTTTCCTGCCATCGGGAAGGAGGAGTACTCCTTTACTTCAGTGTCCCCCATAGGCAGGGATTTGAGCTACGGCCTGGGGAGAGATGCCTGAATATCCAGGTTGTGTAGATATGATGGCTTCAAGCCACAGAAGGTCCCACCTGTAGGATATAGGGACCACTGTCTGCGTGGCTGTCTAGAGTTCGTGGCTCAGGCTTTATCAGACAGAGCCTGAGTGCCCATGGCGGCCTATGATATTAGGGTGCTGTCGATGGCCATGCATGTGGATCCTTATGTGGGATTTCTGAGCAGACTCATCAGGCACGTCTTCTTTCTGTGGGGTAGTCAGAATGCTGCGTTTTGTCTCCAGAGTTCCTTTTCAAGAGGGTTTTTGGACAAGGAGGGTGAGGTTGGAATTAAAACACAAGCTATGGTTCAATTCAGGCCAAGCAGTAGGAAGTTCCCGTGTTTAGTGGCTGATTTGAGATATCCAGCACCTGAGTTAGGGCGGAGGTCAGATGTTTGTTCACACTGGAGTTTGTGTCTATGAAGACAGCCAAATGGAGGGGTGGCGTCACGAGGCCATGGAGGATTTCCCATGGTGGGGCTTGTGAGATGCTCCAAACAGCAAGGCTTCCTTCTACTAGACAGGGGGAGTCTGGTTTGTTTGTGGCAGTGTCCCCCATATGGAAAGTTTGGGTAGCAGAATTCTCCCACATGGATGCCTGGAATGCACACATCCGTTGGCCATTGCAGCTTAGGAACATGACAGTTTCGATCTGGTGGCTCTGTTGCGAAATTCCAAGTGGCCTGAGTTGACATGGTGCTTCATGTTGTTGGATCACAATGCTGGTTTGTATCCAGGGAGTGGTTAGAATGTTAGGGTGTTCAGGCGCCATGCGGGATTCTCCTTCCCTGAGTCTTAGACACAGCTATCAAGTGCAAGGTATCCTTCTGGGGACAAGAAGGGTTCTGTTGTGTGTCTCAGGGACCACATGTTGGAATATAACTTGGTATTGGAGAACAGGCCTCTGGGGACAGGCGCCTGAAAATCTCAATAAGGGTATCAATGAAGTCCTAGAGGCATGCCAGGTTTAATCTTCTGACTCAGGGCCTTTCACTTGGATGTCTGCCTGGAGGCAGGTGCTCATTGTGTGTCAGAATATGCATTTAGGTCCAGAGCGTTCTTCAAAATTGAGGTGGGCTCAGGGGCTTTGTACTTTGCTCCTAATCTTCAGGGATTGGGTAAAAGTGAAGCCAGTTTGCTGTGGGAGGGTAGGCACTCTCGTCCGGTATGGGACCAGGGGCCCCACCCTGGAGGGCATGTGGGCCAGGGCTTTGGGTACAGAAATCTGCAAATGCGAATTAGGCTTAGGGTGAGGGCTGAGGTGATCACGGGCCCAATCTGCAGCCCCTGAGGGTAGTTCATCAAGTAATGAAATTAAGGTGTCATAGAGGTGGAAGCGGAGGCTTTTCTGTTGAGATTGTTTGTCCAGGACGGTCACAAAATGTAGGGGTGGCTTCATGAGGTCATGGGAGAATCATCATCTTTGGGGTTTCTACCCAGCTCCCAAATGTTTCGTGTCTCTGGGAGAAGGGAAGACTGCTGTTTTCCGTCTCAGGGGATCCCCCAAAGGAGGCATTAGAGACAGGTTCTTGGATTGGGCGCCAGGCAAACATGGACAATCGTGAGCATTTGGCCCTAGTGACCTGTAGGCCCGCTCTGCAGGCTCCTGGTCCAGATTCTGAGGGGTTTTTTTGAAAGCAGGCTCACACTGAGAATCACAATGCCTGTTTGTGCCCAGGGTATCTTCCATGAGTGACTGTGGTCTCATGGGCCATGCAACTGGTTTCTACTCTGAGGGTTGGAAACCCATCCCAACAGACAGGTTACCTGCCATCGGGAATAAGGAGTAATCTTGTGCTTCAGGTTCCCCCATTGGCAGAGATTTGAGCAATGGCCTGGCAAAGATGCCTGAATACCATGTTGAGTAGAGATCATGGTTTCAGGCTATGGCAGGTCCCCCCTACAGGATATGAGGCCCACTGTCTGCATGGCTGTCTGGAGGTCATGGCTCAGGCTGTGTCAGACAGAGCCTGACTGCCCATGGTGGCCTATGATATTAAGGTGTTGTCGAGGGCCAGGCAGGTGGATCCTCATGTGGCATTTCTGGCAGACTCAAAAGGCACGTCTTTGGGGCACCTGGATGGCTCAGGGGGTTAAAGCCTCTGCCTTCAGCTGAGGTCATGATCCCAGAGTCCTGCGATCGAGCCCCGCATCGGGCTCTATGCTCAGTGGTGAGCCTGCTTCCCTCCTCTCTCTGCCTACTTGTGATCTCTGTCTGTCAAATAAATAATAAATAAAAAATCTTAAAAAAAAAAAAGGTACGTCTTTTTTCTGTGGGGTAGGCATAATGATGCGTTGTGGCTCCAAAGTTCCCTATCAAGAGGGTTTGGGGACAAGGAGGGTGAGGATGAAATTGTAAACACAAGCTACGGTTCAATTCAGTGCCAAGCGGAAAGCACTTCCAGTGTGCAGAGGTTGATGCGAGGTATCCAGCATCTGAGTAAGGGTGGATGTCAGATGCTTGCTCACACTGGATTTTGGGTCTATGATGACCGACAAATGGAGGGGTGGCGTCAAGAGGCCATGGAGGATTTCCCACCCTGGGGCTTTTGAGATGCTCCAAACAGCAAGGTTTCCTTCTACTGGACAGGGGGCATCTGGCTTGTTTGCTCCAGTGTACCCCATATGGAAAGTTTGGTGCAGAGCTCTCCAGCCTGGATTCCTGAGAAGCACAACTCCATCGACCACTGCAGCTGAGAAACATGGCAGATTCGATCTGGTGGCTCTAGGGCGAAGTTTGATGTGGCCTGACTTGACATGGAGTTTCATGCTCTTGGATCACAATGCTGGTTTGTATCCAGAGAGTGGTTAGAATGTTGGGGTGGTCAGGGGCCATGCAGGATTCTCCTACACTGAATTTTGGACACAGCTCTCAAGAGCAAGGTATCCTTCTGGGGACAGGAGAGGTTCTGTTGTGTTTCAGGGACAACATGTTGGAATATAAGTTGGTATTGGAGAACATGCCTCTGGGGACTCTCGCCTGAAAACCTAAAATAAGGCATCGATGAAGTCCTAGGGGCATGTCAGGTTCAAACTTCTGTCTCAAGGCGTTTGACTTGGATGTCTGCCTGGAGGCAGGTGCTCATTTTGTGTCAGAATGCACATTTAGTTCCAGAGTTTTCCTCGCAATTGAGGTGGGCTCAGGGGTTTTGTACATTGCTCCTAATCTTCAGGGTTTGGGCAATAGTGAGGGGCAGAGTTTCCTTCGGAAGGGTAAACACAGTCGTTCGGTTTGGCTCCAGGGGCCGCATACTGGAGGATTTCTGGACCAGGGCTTTGGGGAACAAATCGGCAAATGGGAACTAGGGTTAGGGTGAGAGCCGAGGTGATCACGGTTCCGATCTGCAGGCTTTTTGGGCAGCTCATAGTGTACTGAAATTAAGGTGTCATGGAGGTGGTAGCGCAGGTTTTTCTGTCTGCATTGTTTGTCCAAGACGGTTGCAAAATGTAGGGGTGGCTTAATGGGGCCATGGGAGATACTTCGGCTCTGGGGATTCTGCTCAGCTCCCAAGAGTTTGTTGTTTCTAGGAGAAAAGAAGACTGCTGTTTTCCGTCTTAGGGGACTCCCAAAAGAGGGATTCCAGAGGCAGAGTCTGGGTGTGGGCACCTGGAAAACACCTATGAGGTTGAGTGTTTGGCCCTAGGGTGGCAGACGTGCTCTGAGGGCTCCTGGTCCAGCTACCGTGGGGCTTTGTTTAAAAGCAGACTCATGCTGAGGGTAACAATGCCAGCTTCTTTCCAGAGTGGCTCCCATGAGTGGCTGTGGTCTCAGGGGACATGCAGCTGATTACCACTCTGAGGGTTGGACACCTATCCCAACAGCTAAGCTTCCTGCCATCAGGAATTGTGCTTCAGGTTCCCCTGTAGTCAGGGATTGAGCTACAATCTGGGTAAGATGCCTGAATATCCAGATTGAGTAGAGATGACAGCCTTGGGCTACAACCAGTTCAACCTGCAGGATATGGGGTCCACTATCTGCATGGCTGACTCTAGGTCATGGCTCAGGCTGTGTCAGACAGAGTCTTAGTGCCCATCTGAACAGCCAGGTTTCCTGCCATTGGGAATAAGGAGTACTCTTGTGCTTCAGATTCCCCCATAGTGAGGGATATGAGCTACGGTTGGGGACAGATGGCTGAAAAAAAAAGGTTGAGTAGAGATGACGGCTTCCTGCCACGACAGGTCCCACCTGCAGGATATGGGTCCTATTGTCTGTGTGGCTACCTGGAGGTCGTGGCTCCGGCTGTGTCAGAGAGAGCCTGAGAACCCTTGGCTTCTTAAGATATTAGGGTGCCATCGAGGGCCATGAAGGTGGATCCTCAGGTGGAGTATTTGGGCAGACTCACCAGGCACTTCTTCTTTCTATGGGGAAGGCAGAATGCTGTGTTGTGGCTCCAGAATTCCCTATCAAAAGGGCTTGGGGACAAGGAGGGTTAGGATGGATTGTAAACACAAGATATGGTTCAATTCAGTGACAAGCGGAAGGCACTTCCAGTGTGCAGTGGCTGATTCGAGACATCTAGCACCTGAGTAAGGGCAGATGTCAGATGTTTGCTCACACTGGTGTTTGTGTCTAGGATGACGGACAAATGGGGGGTTTGCGTCAAGAGGCCATGGAGGATTTCCCATGCTGCGGCTTGTAAGTTGCTCCAAACAGCAAGGTTTCCTTCTATTGGACAGGGGGAGTCTGTTTTTTTTTTTTTTTTTTTTTTGCTCCAGGGTCCCCCATATAGAAAGGTTGGGTAGCAGAGCTCTCCCTCATGGATGCCTGGAAACCACTATTCCATTGACTATTACAGCTCAGGAACATGGCAGGTTCGATCTCATTGCTCTGGGGTAAAATTCCAAGGGGGCTGAGTTGACATGGAGTTGATGCTGTTCGATCTCAATGCTGGTGTGTATCCAGGAGGACACTGGAATGTTGGGATGGTCAGGTGCTATGCAGCATTCTAATACACTAAGTCTTGGACACAGCTACCAATAGCAAGGTATCCTTCTGGGGACAGGAGGGGTTCTTTTGTGTGGCTCAGGGACCACATGTTGGAACATAAGATGGTATGGGAGAACAGGCCTCTCAGACAGGCATCTAAAAACCTATGCTAGGGCATCGATGAAGTCCCAGGGGCAAGTCATGTTCAATCTTCTGACTCAGGGTCTTTGACCTGGATGTCTCCCTTGAGGCAGGTGCTCACTGTGTGTCACAATGTACACTTGAGTGCAGACCATTCGTGGAAATTGAGGTGAGCTCAGGGGCTTTATACTTTGCTCCTAAGCTTCAGGGTTTGGGCAACAGTGAAGGGCAGATTTTCCTTCGGGAGGGTAGGCACAGTCATCTGGTGTGGCTCCAGAGGCCCCATCCTTGAGGTCCTGACGGCCAGGGTTTTGGAGACAGAAACCTGCAAACGTGAACTAGGGTTAGGGTGATGCCCGAGGTGATCACAGCCCCGAAATTCAGGCTCTGAGGGAAACTCATTGTGTAGTGAAATGAAGGTATCATGGAGGTGGTTGGGCAGGCTTTTCTGTCCGGGTTTTGTGTCCTGAATGGTCGCAAAATGTAGGGATGGCTTCATGGGGCCATAGAACATTCTTCATCTCTGGGGATTCTGCCCAGCTCCAAGAGTTTGGTGTCTCTGGTGAAAGGGAAGACTGCTGTTTTCCGTCTCAATGGACCCCCACAAGAGGGATTCCAGGGACAGATTCTGGGTCTAGGTGACTGAAAAACACCAACGAGGGTGAGGATTTTCCCCTAGGGACCTGAAAGGCCCACTCTGTGGGCTCATGGTCCAGCTACCATGGGGATTTGTTTGAAAGCAGGCTCACACTGAGGGTCACAATGCCTGTTTGTGCCCAGGGAGGCTCCCATGTGTGGCTGTGGTCTATGTCAAATGGCTGGTTCCCACTCTGAGGGTTGGACACCCATCTCACTAGCCAGATTTACTGCCATAGAGAAGGAGGAGTACCCTTGTGCTTCAGGTTCCCTGTAGGCAGGGATTTGAGCTACAGCGTGGGCACAGAGGACTGAATATCCAGATTGAGTAGAGATGAGGTCTTTGGGCCACAACAAGTCCCAACTGCAGGATATGGGGTCCACTGTCTGGGTGGCTGACTGAAGGTCATGGCTCAGGCTGTGTCAGACACAGCCTTAGTTCCAATGGTGGGCTAAGATATTAGGGTGTCATTCAGGGTCCTGCAGGTGGATCCTCATGTGGGGTCTCTGCACAGACTCACCAGGCACTTCTTCTTTCTATGTGGCAGGCAGAATGTTGCATTGTGGCTCCAGAATTCCCTATCAAGAGGGTTTGTGGACGAGGAAGGTGAGGAATGAAAGGTAAACACATGCTACTCTTAAATTCAGTACCAAAGGGTAGGCAGTTCCAGGGTACAGTGGCTGATTGGAGATATCCAACACCTGAGTAAGGGCGGATGTTAGATGTTTGCTCACACAGGAGTTTGTGTCTTTGATGACCAGCAAATGGAGGGGTTGCCTCAAGAGGCCATGGAGGATTTCCCACGCTGAGGATTGTGAGATGCTCCAAACAGCAAGGTTTCCTTATACCATACAGGGGGAGTCTGGTTTGTTTGCTCCGGGGTCCCACATGAGGAAAATTTCTGTAGCAGAGGACTCCCACATGGATGCCTGGAAAGCACACCTCCATTGACCATTGCAGCTGAGGAACATGGCAGGTTTGTTCTGGTAGCTCTGGGGCGAAGTACCTAGGCCTGGAGTTGACATGGAGTCTCATGGAGATGGGTCACAATGCTTGTTTGATACCAGGAGGATTTTAGAGTGTGCTGGTGGCTAAGAGGACGTGCAGGATTCATCTACCCTGAGGGTTTGACAGAGGTTCAAGAGCACGGTTTCCTTCTGGGGACAGGAGATGTTCTATTGTGTGTCTCAGGGACCACATGTTGTATTATAAGTTGGTATTCCAGAACAGACCCCTGAGAACAGATGCCTGAAAACCTTATCTAGAGTTCCAATGAAGTCATAGGGGCATGTCATTTAAATCTTCTGACTCAGGCCCATTTACTTGGGTGTCTGCCTGGATGGTGGAGATCAGCATGTTTCAGACTGCACATTTGCGTCCAGATCGGTCTCTAATATTGGGGTGGGCCCAGGGGCCTTGCAGGTTTCTCCCATCTGGAGGTTTGGGGAAACTGTGATGGGCACAGTTCTGTGGTGTGGCTCCAGTGGCCCCATACAGGAGGTCATGTACACCATGTTTTTGGGAGAGAAGTCTGAAAACACAAACTCGGCTTAGGGTTAGTGGCAAGGTGATCGCAGGCCCAATGCGTAGACCTGGAAGGCAGCTTGTCAGGAACTGAAAATCAGGACACTCGAAGGTGGTAGCACAGGCTTTTGTATCTGGATTGTGTCCAGGAAGGCCTCGGAATGCAGGTGTGGTCTCATGGGTCCATGGGAGATTTTTCCTCTCTAAGGATCCTGGTGGGTCCCAATAGTTTGGTGGATTTCTCAGGGTAGGGAAGAGTGCTGTTTTCCATCTTATGCTTGCCACAAAAGAGGGATTTCAGAGACGGGCTCTGGGTCTGGGCGTCTAGAAAGTCCCAACAAGTGTTAGGATTTGCACCAAAAGACATCCTAGGCCTGCAATGCCGGATCCTGGAGGTTCAACTGAGAGAGCTTGTTTGAAAGCATGCTCAGTCTGAGGGTCGCCATGCCTGTTTGTGCCCAGGGTGTCTCTCATGAGGGTCGTAATCTCATTGGCCATGAAGCTGGATCCCAATCTAAGGGTAAGCCAGCCAGGATTCCTGCTATGGCGAAGGAGGAGTTCTCTATTGTACCTCAGGTTTCCCCATTGGAAGGGAATCCGTGAAAGGACTGGGGACAGATGCCTGAATACCAAGGATGGGTAGAGATGAAGAACTTGGGTCATCGCCAGTCTCACACGCTGGAATTGGGCCCCGCTCTCTGGGTGGCTGACACTAGGTCAGGGCTAAAGCTGTGTCAGACACAGCACTAGTGGCCAAGGCAGCCTATCTGCTTGTCCTCGAGGTCTGAGCAGATTGATCCTCATGTCGAGTTTCTGGACAGGCTCACCAGGCTCTTCTTTTTTCTATGGGGAAAGCAGAATGCGGGGCTGTGGTTCAAGAATTCCCTATCAAGAGGGCTTGGGGACCAGTAGTGTGAGGATGGAATTGTAAACCCAAGCTACAGTTTAATTCAGTGCCAAGATGAAGGCAGTTGCAGTGTGCAGCAGCAGATTTGAATATCCAGCACCTGAGTAAGGGTGGATGTCAGATGCTTGCTCATGCTGGAGATTGTGTCTATGAAGACTGACAAATGGAAGGGTGACATCAAGAGACCGTGGAGGATTTCCCACTCTGGGGCTTGTGAGATGCTCCAAACAGCAAGGTTTCCTTGTACTGGAGAGGGGGTGTCTGGTTTGTTGACCCCAGGGTGGGTCCTACATGTGGAAAGTTTGGTAGCAGAGCTCTCCCGCATGGATGCCTGGAAAGCACACCTCCATTGACTATTGCAGCTGAGGAACATAGCGGGATAGTTCTGGTGTTTCTGAGGCGAAGTACTGAGGTCTTGAGTTGACATGGGATCTCTTGAAGATGGGACACAATGCTGGTTTGTTATCAGTGTGGTCATAGAATGTGCTGGTGGCTAAGGTACCATGCAGGATTCTCCTACCCTGAGAAATTGGCACAGGTCTAAGAGCACGGTTTCCTTCTGGGGACAGGAGCTGTTCTGTTGTGTGGCTTATGGACCACATGTTATATCCTAAGTTGGTATTCCAGAATAGGCCCCTGAGGACAGATGCCTGAAAACATAATCTAGGGTACCAATGAAGTCCTAGGGGCATGTCAGGTTCAATCTTCTGACTCAGGACCATTGACTAGGATGTCTGCTTGCATGGAGGTGATCAGGGTGTTCCAGACTGCGCATTTGCATCCAGAGTGGCTTCAATTATTTGGGTGGGCTCAGGGGCCTTGCAGGTTTCTTGTAATCTAGAGGGTTTCGGCAACTGTGACTGGCACAGTTTCCTTGGGGATGGCAGGCACAGTCCTGTGGTGTGGCTCCAGAGACTCCATCCTGGAGGGCATGTGAGCCATAGTTTTGGGAGAGTAGTCTGCAAACACAAACTCGGCTTAGGGTTAGTGGCAAGGTGATGGCAGTCCCAATGCATAGACCTGGGCGCAGCTCATCATGAACTTTAATTCGGGTGACTGGAAGGCAAAGGCTTTTGTATCTGGATTGTGTGTCCAGGATGGCCTCAGAATATAGTTGTGGTCTCATAGGTCCATGGGAGAATTTTCCTCTCTAAAGTTCCTTGCAGCTCCCTATAGTTTGGTGGCTTTCTAGGGAAGGGAAGAGTGCTGTTTTCCTTCTTAGAGGTGCCCCAAACAGGGATTCCAGAGACGGGTTTTGGGTCTGGGCCCCTGGAAATCTCACCAAGGGTTAGGGTTTGGGACCAGGGGCATAACAGGCCTGCAATGCAGGATCCTTGTGGTGTAACTGAGAGGGCTTGTTTGAAAGCATTCTCAGACGGAGGGTCACAATGCCTGTTTGTTCCCCAGGCGCCCCATAGGAGTGGGCATGGTCTCATTGCCCATGCTGCTGGCTCCCTCTCTGCGGGCTGGACACCAATCCCAACAGCTAGCTTTCCTGCCGTGTGGAAGAAGTTGTACTCTATTGGGCTGCACATTACCCCATTGGCAGGGATTCTAGCCAAGGTCTGAGGACAGATGTCTGAATATCAAGGATGGGTTGAGAGGACGGATTGGGCCATGGCCAGTCTCACATGCTGGATATGGGTCCCACTCTCTGGGGGGCTGATACGAGGATGGGTCTCAGGCTGTGCATACACAGCACTAGTGGCCAGGGTAGCTTATAAATCGAGGATTCTCGAGGGCTGAGCAGATGATCCTCATATGGCGTTTATGGGCAGACACATCTGTCACTTCTTCTTTCTATGGGCAAGGCATAATTTTTGCTTTTTGGCTCCAGAATTGGCTATCAAGGTGGCTTGGGTTTCCAAGCTTCTCTCCTCAGAGGCCTGGTTTCCACTACAAGCATATGGGGTTTCCTGAGGCACCGATCAGAACAAATGTCGTCTCCACATGGGAAATGTGCTCTTTGGAGTTGTGTGCAAACCTCCGGTTAGCAGAATCCTTCAGGGCCCCAGTGCCCCCGCCCCATTCCAAGTTATGCATGGACACAAACCCACATTAGGACCCATCTTCAAGAGAGTTTATTTCACCTCAGCCCCCTCAGTTGCTCCCCCAGAGCCAGCAGATCGAACCTGTCTTTTCATTAAGAGACAATTGGAATGTGAGGCAGGCTTCAGAGGCATCAGTCTTTAGAACTTTTCTCTGGAGTCATTTCGTATGGGACGTCCTCAAGCCATCCAACAGATCTCAATTGTCCTTCAGGAGGAATTCTTGCGATTTGGAGCATCTAACAACTTTCTTCGAGGGAAAAACTCCATGTCCTTTTTTTTTGCCCCATGCCCCTTTATGAAGGGCCCATTGTGGACAGAATCTCCAACCTGAGCCTACGTGTGATCCTCGCTGTGCCTTCAGATGTACGAGGTCTCAATTCAGCTCTGTAGAGTGTGCCTTCTGTGCCTTCGCCCAGAAATCTATGCCCAGGTTGTGTTCTCAGACTTCCGTCCTCACACTCCTGGCCCACAAGCCCTCCAGTTTGACAATTCCAGAGCCACAATGCAGCACTCTGCCTGCCCTCCAGAAGAAAAACGTTGCACTCTGGGACAAACCAGATACCCCAAATTAGGATCAGCCTGCACGCCACATGACTGTACCCCAATTATACAGTCTGCCCTGGGCACTAATGCTCCATATGACAAAGCTTGAGCCCAGAACTCCTGACCAACTCACAGACAGGTGTTCCCACATTGTGCACATTAGGACCGACCATGGAATTTGGTTGTCATCTCTTCCCAACCATGGTTCTCAGGCTTCAGAACCTAGACCTAATTTCCAATCACTTCCCAGGGGTGAATGTGATGCAGAAATCAGAACTCCTCCGTCCCCATGGCAAGAAACCTTGTGGCTGGCATGTTGTCCAGAGTTTAGTGAAGGAGAAACCAGTGTGGCTTATGAGTCCCCGCCAATGCTTGAAGCCAGCGTTGGGCACAAACATACATTGGCACCCTCAGTATGAGCCCTGTACTCAAGTAAGGTCGCTCAGTTGCTGGACAAAGAGCCCGCATATGGGGCTTGCCATGCCTCTAGGCCCCCATTCTTAAGCAGAGTTCAGGTTGTCCAGACACCCCTCCGCAGGGCTCTGTTCTGGAATCCCTCTTCTAGTGGAACACCTGAGGTGAAAAAACAGAACAGACTCCTCCCATCCCACAGAATGACCCCAAACTCTTGGGATCAGGCTACATCCCTAGAGACAGAGACTCTTCTATAGCCCATGAGTCCACACGGACATTCCACGTCCTTCAGTGACACAAAACCCAAAGACAAAAGCCTGAGCAAGTGCCTCAAACTCGTCCATTGCTCATAACCTGAAGAGTTCTCCTAACGGTCTGTTGATCGGACCTGCCATACCTACATCCCCAAACCTAAGCCGAGTTTGTGTTTTCAAAGTTCTGTCCCCATAGCCCTGGCCCTCACACCCTACAGACTGGGGCCTCTGGAGCCACACCTCAGGACTGTGCCTGACTTCTCAAAGGGAATTCTGCCCATTCCTTTGACCACAACCGTATAAATTAGGAGAGACCTCCAAAGTCCCTGAGGCCATCCCAATAGTGTAGGCCGCCCAGGACAAACAGGGGCAATCTGACTCCATCTGAGTGAGCACCTACGTCCATTCAGACCCGTAGACAGATATCCCCAGAGAAGAAGGTTTAAACAAATAGGCCGCTAGGCCGTATTCAGAACCATTGCTTTGGTTTCCATGCATCTCTCCTCAAAGGACTGGCTTGCAATACCAGCTTATGGGGGTTTCCTGAGACATCCATCAGAACAAATCTCGTCTCCACATGGGAAACGTGCACATTGGAGCTCTGTCAAAACTTCCATTTAGGAGAATCCTTCAGGGCCCCGGTGCCACCACCCCATTCCAGTCTCGATGGACACAAACCCACATGAGGACCCATCATCAGGAGAG
This sequence comes from Neogale vison, assembly GCF_020171115.1. Taxonomy (NCBI): domain Eukaryota; kingdom Metazoa; phylum Chordata; class Mammalia; order Carnivora; family Mustelidae; genus Neogale; species Neogale vison. The sequence continues at coordinate 193,994,942 of NC_058093.1, forward strand.
TCCATTTCAAGTCAGCACCCTCGGTTGCTCCCCCAGAGCCAGCAGATTGAACCTCCCTTGTTGCTAGAAGATAATTGGAATGCGAGGCGGACTTCACAAGCATCAGTCTTTAGAACTTTTCTCTGGAGTCATCCGGTATGGGATATCCTCAAGCCATCCAACAGATCTCAATTGTCCCGCAGGAGGAATCCCTGTGGTTTGGAGCATCTAACAACTCTCTTCGAGGGAAAAACTCCATGGTCTTATGTTGCCCCACGCCTCTTTATGAAGGGCCCATCATGGACAGAATCTCCAACCTGAGCCAACATGTGATCCTCGCCCTGCCTTCAGATGAATGAGGTCTCAATTCAGCTCTGCAGAGTGTGCCTTCTGTGCCCTCGCCCAGAAATCTATACCCAGGTTGTGTTCTCAGACTTCCGTCCTCACACTCTTGGCTCACAAGCCCTCCAGTTTGACAATTCCAGAGCCACAATGCAGCACTCTGCCTGCCCTCCAGAAGAAAAACGTTGCACTCTGGGGCAACCCAGATACCCCAAATTAGGATCAGCCTGCACATCACTCGACTGTACCCCCAATTATATAGTCTACCCTGGGCACTAATGCTCTATCTGACACAGCCTGAGCCTGGAACTCCCGGCTGACTCACAGGCAGGTGTCCCACACTGAGCACATTTGGACCCGCCATGGAATTTGGTTGTCATCTCTTCCCAGCCATGGTTTTCAGGATTCGGAACCTAGACCTTATTTCCAATCACTGCCCAGGGGTAACATGATGCAGAAATCAGAACTCTTCCTTCCCCATGGCAAGAAACCTTGCAGTTGACATGCTGTCCAACGTTCAGTGTAGGAGAAACCAGTGTGGCTCATAAGTCCCCACCCAAGTTTGAAGGCAGCGTTGGTCACAAACAGCATTGGGACCCTCTGTGTGAGCCCTGTCCTCAAGTAAGGCCTCTCACTTTGCTGGACCAAGATCCCGCATATGGGGCTTGCCATGCCCCTAGGCCCCCATTCTTAAGCAGAGTTCAGGTTGTCCAGATGCCCCTCTCCAGGGCTCTGCTCTGAAATCCCTCTTTTAGTGGAACACCTGTGGTGAAAAAACAGAATGGACTCCTCCCATCCCACAGAATGACCCCAAACTCTTGGGATCGGATCAAATTTTTATAGAGGGAGACTCTTCCATGGCCCATGAGTCCACACGGACATTCCACGGCCTTCAGTGGCACATAATGCAAAGACAAAAGCCTGAGCAAGCTCCTCAAACTCGCCCTTTTCTCATATCCTGAAGAGTTCTCCTCATGGTCTATTGATCGGACCTGCCATAATTACCGAGTTTGTGTTTTCAGACTTCTGTCCCCACAGTCCTGGCCCACACACCCTCCAGGCTGGGGCCCCTTTAGGCACACCTCAGGACTGGCCTGTCCTCTCAAAGGTAATTCTGCCCATTTCTTTGGCCAGAACCATACCAATTACGAGAAACCTCCAAAATCCCCAAGGCCATCCCAATCGTCTAGGTCGCCCAGGACAAACATGGGCTATCTGACTCCATCTGAGAGCCTACCTCCACTCAGACCCATATACAGATATCCCCAGAGAAGAATATTGGAATGAATAGGCCCCTATGCCCTAATCAGGTCCATTGATTTGGGTTTTAGGCATCTCTCCTCAGAGACCTGGTTTCCAATATCAGCTCATGAGGATTTCCTGAGGTGCCAGTCAGAACAAATCTCGTCTCCACATGGGAAACTTGTGCATTGGAGCTGTGTCAAAACGTCCGGTTAGGAGAATCCTTCAGGGTTCCGGGGACAAACCTTGAGGTTTGGAGCAGCTCACACCTCCCAGCGTAGGGAAACCTTCCTGGCCTCATGACGCCCCCACCCCCTTCAGGAAGGAGCCATCATGGACACAAACTCCAACTTGAGGCAACATCTAATACTCGCCCTGACCTCAGATGCAGGAGATCTCGATTCAGCCTCTGCAGAGTGGGCCTGCTGTGCCCACAGCACCAAACCTAACACTGGCTTGTGTTTTCAGACTATCTTCTTCACATGCCTGGCAAATAAGCCCTCCAGACTGGGAATTCCAGAATCATAACACAGCCCTTTGCCTGCCCACCAGAAGAAAAACGTTGCCTTATGGGGCTCTCCAGAAACCCCAAATGAGGGTCAACCTGCTCGGGCCTTGACTGCACCCCAATTGGATAGGCTGCCCTGGGCACTAATGTTCTGTCTGACAGAGCCTGAGACCAGACGTCCTGACAGACAAGGAGACAGCTGGCTACACACCCAGCACATCGGACACGCCAATGGACTTATGCCGTCATCTCTTCCCACCTGGTTAATCAGACTTCTGAACCTAGACCTTATATCAAATTCCCTCACAGGTGGGTACCTGAAGCACAAATCAGAACTCCTCCTTCCCCATGGCTGTAAATCTTGCTGTTGACATGGAGTCATACCTTCAGGGTAGGAGAAACCTAAATGGCCCCTGAGGCCACGCCCAAAGTTGAGTGCCGCCTTTGGCACAAACTTGCATTGTGAACCTCAGCATGAGCCCCATGTCGATGTAAGGCCTCTCAGGGCCTGGAACAAGAACCCGCCTATGGGGATTGCCAAGACCCTATGTTTCCAATCCTCACCAGAGTTCGAATTTTCTAGTCGCCTGTACCTGGGGCTCTGCTCTGTAATCCCTCTCTTGGAAAGACACCTGAGCCAGACACCAGACTCCGACCTTCCCACAAATTGACCCCAAATTTTGGGAGCTGGGCCAAATCCCCAGAGAGAGTGACTCGTCCATAGCTCCTGAGAACACCCCTATAATCCATGGCTATCCTGGACACAACATCCATAGACAAGAGCCTAAGGGACCGCCTCCCACTCACCCTTCTTTCATAAGCCGAGGACCTCCCCTCACGGTCTGTAGATCCAGCCTGCCATAACTCCGGTGCCACATTTAAGCTGAGTTTGTATTTTCAGACTTCTGTGCCAACAGCCCAGACCCACAAATCCTCCAGGCTAGGGCCTCTGGAGCCACACTGAAGGACTATGCCTGTTCTCCCCCAGGAAACTGTGCCCAATCCATTGACCACAACCCTACAGATTAGGAGAAACCTCCAAGGCCCCCGAGGCCATCCCAATAGTGTAGTCTGCCCTAGATTAAGAGGGGCACTCTGACACTGGCTGAGCAACCATCTCCACTTAGTCACTTAGACAGTGTCCCCAGAGACAGGAGATTGAAATGGACAGGACTCTAGCCCCTAATCTAAACCCTAGCTTTGGTTTCCAGGTGTCCATTCTCAGAGGACTGGTTTTTAAGACCAGCATCTGGGGTTTTACTGAGGCACCAAACAGAACCTCTCTCGTCTCCACATGGGGAGCTTTCTTATTGGAGCTGTATCATACCCTTTGGGTAGGCGAATTCTGCACGAGCCCTAAACCACCAGAACATTCCAAAGTCTCCAATGACACAAACCCACATTATGACCATCCTCAGGAGAGTCCATTTCAACACAGCCCCCTGGGTAGCTCACATCAGAGCCAGCAGTTCAAACATGTCATGTTGCAAATAGCCAAAGGGAATGCGAGAAATGCTGTACAGGCATCCATCTTTTGAACCCTGCTCTCCAGTCTGCCCATATGAGACATCCTGGAGCCATCCAACAGGACTCGACTGTCCCTCAGAAGGAAACCTTGTGGTTTGGAGCAATTCACAAATTCAGTGTGGGAAATCCTTGGCCTCATGAAGCCCCCACTTCATGAAGTGGCCATCATGGACACATACTCCAGCCTCAGGCAAAGTCTGATCATTACCCTGACTTCAGATGCAGGAGATCTCGATTCAGCTTCTGTGGAGTGGGCCTGACATGCCCTTGACCCTAAACCACACCCTAGCTTTTGTTTTCAGACTTCTGTCCTCACAATCCTGGCTCACAAGCCCTCCCGACTGGGAATTCTGGGGCCACAATGAAGCACTCTTCCTGTGCACCAGAAGAAAAACATTGTCTTTGGTGTTGCCCAGAAACCCCAAATGAGGATCAGTCTGCTCGTCCCTCGGCAACACCCCAATTGCATAGGCTACGCTAAGCACTAATGCTCTATCTTACATAGCTCGAGCCCAGACCTTCTGACAGAAACAGAGACAGATGGCTGCACACCCAGCAAATCGGACGCGTCATGGTCTTAGGCCATTCATCCCTTCCCATTGACCTGCATGTCTTCCTGGAGGTATATTCTGAGGCTGTGTCAGACAGTGCATTTTTTTCCAGAGCGGCCTATGAAATTGGGGTGGGCTCAGAAGCCTTGCAGTTTTCTCCTAATCTGGAGGGTTTGGGAAACTGAGACAGGCAGAGTTTCTTTGGGAGAGCAGGCCCAGTTATGTGGTGTGGTTCTGAAGGCCCCATCTTGGAAGGCTTATTGATAAGGGCTTTGGGACCAAAGTCTTCAGGCACAAACTTGGGTAATAATTAGGGGTGAGGTGATGGCAGGCCCGATCTGCAGACCCTGAGGGCAGCTGCTCGGGATTTGATATTCAGGTGGCTTGGAGGCAGGAGCACAGGATTTCCTGTCTGGATTTTGTGTCTAGGATGGCCACAGAATGGAGGGGTGACTTCATGGGTCCATGGGATATTTCTCCTATCTGGGGATTCTGTCTGGCACCCAAGAGTTTGATGTCTTTCTGGGGAAGAGGAAACGCTGTTTTCCGTCTCAGGGGTCTTGTCTATACAGGGTTTCCAGTGATGGGTTCTGGGTTCAGGCGCCTGGAAAATACAACCAAGGCTTAATATTTGAGCTTACCAGCAGAGATACCTGCTCAGAGGGCTCCTGGTCCTGTTCCTGAGTGACCTGTGTTTGAAGAGGGTCTCAGGCTGAGGGTCACAATGCCTGTTTGTGCCAAGATGCCTATAAAGGGTGAGTGTGGTCTCATGGGCTGTGCACCTGGCTCCCACTCTAAGGGTTGGACAGCCATCTCACCATTTAGTTTTTCTGCCATGGGGAAGGAGAGGTACTCTTTTCTGCTTCATTGTCCCTCATGGGCAGGAATTTGAGCTAAGTTCTGGGACAGGCACTTGAATACCCATGTTGCTTCAAGATGATGCACTCGGGCCAAGGCAGGACCCACCTGCAGGATATGGGGCCCACTGTCTTGTTGGCTGACAGGAGGTCGGGGCTTAAGCTGTGTCAGACAGAGCATTCATGCAGAAGGCAGCCTATGATATTGGGGTGATGTTGAGCTGTGCAGCTGGATCCTCATATGGGGTTTCTGCACAGACCCATAAAGCACTTCTTCTTTCTGGTGGGCAGGCAGAAGGCTGTATTGTGGCTCCAGAATTCCCAATATGGAGGGCTTGCAGGCAAGAAGTGTGAGTAAAGAATCTGAAAATACAAGGATCGGTTAAGCTCAGTGCAGAGCATGTGGCTGTTCCAATGTGCAGCGGAGATCTTGAGATCTCCAGCCCCTGAGTATCCACAAGGGTCAGCTGTCTGCTCACGCTGGAGTTTGTATCCATGATGGCCTAAGAGTGGTGGGATGGCCTCAAGAGACCTTGGAGTTTTTCCCAAGCTGGAGCTTGTGAGCTGCTCCAAACAGCAAGGTGTCCTACTGCAGGACAGGGGAAATCTGCTTCGAGGTCTCCATGGTCCCCCATATGGATAGATTTGATAGCAGAGCTTTCTGAATGGATGTCTTGGAAGCCCACCTCGCGTTACCATTGCAGCTGAGGAACAGGGCAGGTTTGATCCTCTGGCACTGATTCCAAGTTCCAAGTGATCTTCGTTGATGGAAGTTCTCAGTCTAACGGGTCCCAGTGCTCCTTGGTGTCCAGGGAGAACATAGAATGTGGTGGTGGCCCTGGGGTCAGGCAACATTCTTCTACCTGGGGGTTAGACCCAGTTGCCAGGATCCAGGTTTCCTTCTCGGGACAGGTGGGGTTCTCTAGTATGGCTCACGCACCACAAGTTGGATGATATGTTGGTTTTACAGAATAGGCCTCTGGGGACAGAGGCATGAAAACCTTAGCTAGGTTTCCGATGAGGTCCTGGGGCATGTCAAGTTAAATCTTTGGACTCATGGGCATTCAACTGTGTGTCTTCCTGGAGGTAGGTGCTGAGTCTTTGTCGGACTGTTCATTTTCTCCAGAGCAGCCTATGAAATTGGGGTGGACTCAGGGGCCTTGCAGGTTTCTCCTAATCTGGAGGGTTTGGGCAACTGAAACAGGCAGAATCTCCTCCATAGAGCAGGCCCAGTGATGTGCTGTGGTTCTGGAGGCCCCATCCTGAAAGTCATGTGGGTCAGGGATTTGGGACCAAAGTCTTCAGACACAAACTCAGGTAAGAATTAGAGGTGATGTGATGGCAGGCCTGATCTGCAGACCCTGAGGGCAGCTTTTTGGGATTTGAAATTCGGGCGGCTGAGAGGTAGGAGCACAGGCTCTTCTGTCTGGATTGTGTGTGTAGGATGGACACAGAATGGAGGGGTGGCCTCATGGTTCCATGAGAGTTTCTACCTCTCTGGGGATTCTGCCCAGTACCCAAGAGCTTGGTGTCTTACTGGGGGAAGGGGATAGCGTGGTTTTCATTGTCAGGGGTCCCGTTCAAACAGGCATTCCAGAGATGGGTTCTGGGTCTTGGTGCCTGGATAACCCAACCAAGGCTTAGAATTTAGACTTATGGGCATGACAGGCCCACTCTCTGAGGTCCTGGTCCAGCTCCCGAGGGGGCTTGTTGGAAAGGGGTCTCAATCTGAGGGTCACAATACCTGTTTGTGCCCAGCTGCCCATCCTGAGTGGGCATGGTTTCATGGGCCATGTACCTGGCTCCCACTCTGTGGGTTGGACAGCCATCTGAACATTCTATTTTCCTGCCATGGGGAAGGAGGAGTACTCTTTTGTGCTTTCGAGTCCCCCATGGGCAGGAATTTGAGATAAGTTCTGGGACAGGCACCTGAATACCCAGGTTGCTTCAAGATGACGGCCTCAGGCCAAAGGAGGATCCACCTGCAGGATATGGGGCCCGCTATCTGGGTGGCTGACAGGAGGTCAGTGCTAGATCTGTGTCAGACAGAACATTCATACAGAGGGCATGCTATGATAATGGGGTGATGTTGAGAGCCTTGCAGCTGGATCCTCATGTGGGGTTTCAGCACAGACATATAAGGTATGTCTTCTTTCTGGTGGACAGGTAGAAGGCTGCGTTGTGGCTCCAGAATTCCCAATACGGAGGGCTTGCAGGTGAGAAGTGTGAGGACAGAAGTCTGAAAACACAAGCTACAGTTAAGCTCAGTGCAGAACACATGGTCGTTCCAATGTGCAGCGGTTGTTTCGAGATGTCCAGCACCTGAATATCCACAAGGGTCGGATATCTGTTCACGCTGGAGTTTGTATCCATGATGGTCAATGAATGGGGGGGTGGCCTCAAGAAGCCTTGGAGGTTTTCCCAAGCTGGAGCTCTTGAGCTGCTCCAAATAGCAAGATGTCCTACTGCGGGTTAGGGGTAGTCTGCTGTTAGGGTTCCAGGGTCCCCCATATGGAAAGATTTGATAGCAGAGCTCTCAGAATAGAGGTCAGGGAAGACCACCTCTCGTTACCAATGCAGCTGAGGAACAGGGCACGCTGCATTCCCTGGCTCTGATTCCAAGTTCCAAGTGATCTGCATTGATGCAAATTCTCAGTCTGACAGTTTCCAATGTTGCTTGGTGTCCAGGGAGACCTTAGAATGTGGTGTTGGTTCTGGAGCTATGCAGGATTCTCCTACCTGAGGGTTAGACCCAGTTCCCAGGAGCCAGGTTTCCTTCTTGGGACAGGTGCAGTTCTCTTGTATGGCTCACACACCACATGTTGGACCGTATGTTGGTTTTCCAGAACAGGCCTCTGGGCACAGAGACCTGAAAATCTACGTTAGGGTTCCGATGGGGTCCTGGGGGCATGACAGTTTCAATATGCAGACTCAGAGCCATTGACCCGTGTGTCTTCCTGGAGGTAGGTGCTGAGGCTGTGTCAGACTGTGCATTTTCTCTAGAGTGGCCTATGAAATTGGGGTGGGCTCAGGAGCCTTGCAGGTTTCTCCTAACCTGTAGGGTTTAGGCAACTGAGACGGGCAGAAATTCCTCGGGGAGCAGGCCCACTGATGTGATGTGGTTTTGGAGGACCCATCCTGGAGGGCATGTGATTCAGGGCTTTGGGACCAAAGTCTTCAGACACAAACTTGGGTAAGAGTTAGGGGCGAGGTGATGGCTGGCCCGATCTGCATACACTGAGGGCAGTTTATGGAGGTTGTAATTTGGGTGGCTGAGAGGCTGGAGCACAGGCTTTTCTGTCTGGATTGTATGTCTAAGATGGCCACGGAATGGAGGGGTGGCCTCATGGATCCATGGGATATTCTTCCTCTCTGGAGATCCTGCCCAACACCTAAGATTTTGATGTCTTTCTGTGGAAGAGGAAAACCCTGTTTTCTGTCTTAGGGATCCCGTCCAAATAGGGATTCCAGAGATGTGTTCTGTGTCCAGGTGACTGGATAACCGAATCAAGGCTTAGGATTTAGACCTAGGGGCATTAGAGGCCCGCTCTATGGGCTCCTGGTCCAGTTTCCGAGTGGGCTTGTTTGAAGAGCTTCTCAGGCTAAGCTTGCAATGCCTGTTTTTGCCCAGCTGCCCATCCTGAGTGGGTGTGGTCTCATGGGCCAAGCACCTGGCTCACACTCTGAGGGGTAGACCGCCATCTCAACATTCTGTTTTCCTGCCATTGGGAAGGAGGAGTACTCTTTCGTGCTTTAAGAACCCCTATGGGCAGGAATTTGAGCTAAGTTCTGGGACAGGTACCAGAATACCCAGGTTGGTTAGAGATGACAGCCTTGGGCCAAGGGAGGACCCACCTGCAGGATATTGGGCCCGCTATCTGTGTGGCTGAAAGGAGGTTGGGCTACAGGCTGCTGTAGACACAGCATTCATGCACAGGGCTGTCTATGATTTTGGGGTGCCCTTGAGTGCCATGCAGGTGGATCCTCATCTGGGGTTTTTCTGCGAAGACCCATAGGGCACTTCTTCATTCTGGTGGGCTGGCAGAAGGCTGCATTTTGGCTCCAGAATTCCCAATATGGAGTCCTTATAGGCGAGGAGTGTGAGGACAGAAGTCTGAAAACACAAAGCCACAAATAAGCTCAGTGCCGAGCACATGACTCTTCCAATGTGCAGTGGCTGCTTTGAGATCTCTAGCACCTGAGTATAGGCGAGGATTGGCTATCTGCTCACGCTGGAGTTTGTATCCATGATGGCCAACAAATGGTGGAGTTACCTCAAGAAGCCTTGGAGGTTTTCCCAAGCTGGAGCTGGTGAGCTGCTCCAAACAGCAAGGTATCCTACTCTGGGACAGGGTAAGTCCGCTTCGAGGGATTCAGGGTCCCCCATATGGAAAGATTGGATAGCAGAGCTCTCTGAATGGAGGCCTGGGAAGCTTTCCTCGCGTAACCATTGCAGCCGAGGAACAGGGAAGGCTTGATCCTCTGGCTCTCTTCCAAGTACCAGGAGATCTGCATTGATGGTAGTTCTTAGACTAATGTGTCACAATGCTGCTTCGTGTCCAGGGAGACATTACAATGTGGCGGTGGCCCTGGGACCATGCAGGTTTAGACTCAGTTCCCAGGAGCCAGGTATCCTTCTCGGGACAGGTGGGGTTCTCTTGTATGGCTCACGGACCAGAGATTGGACCATATGTTGGTTTTCCAGAACTGGCCTCTGGGCACAGAGGACTGAAAACCTAAGCTAGGGTTCCAATGAGGTCCTAAGGGCATGGCAGGTTCAATCTTTGGACTCAGCACCATTGACCTGCATGTCTCCCTGGAGGATGGTGTGAAGCTGTGTCAGACTGTGCATTTTCTCCAGAGCGGCCTATGAAATTGGGGTGGGCTCAGGGACCTTGCAGGTTTCTCCTAATCTGGAGGGTATAGGCAACTGAGATGGCACAGACTTTCCTCCAGAGAGCAGGCACAGTGATGTGGTGTGGTTCTGGAGGACCCATCATGGAGGTCATGTGGGTCAGGCCTTTGGGACCAAAGTCTTCAGTCACTAACATGGGAAGAGTTAGGGCAAGGTGATGGTATTCCCAATCTGCAGACCCTGAGGGCAGCTCCTCGGGATTGGAAATTCTGCAGCTGGGAGTCAGGAGCACAGTCTTTTCTTTCTGGATTATATGTCTACGATGGCTATGGTATGGAGAGGTGGCCTCATGGATCCATGTGAGATTCTTCCTCTCTGGGAATTCTACCTGGCACTGAAGATATTGGTATCTTTATGGGGGAAAGGGAAAGCGCAGTTTTCAGTGTCAGGGGTCCCCTCCAAACAGGGATTCCAGAGATGGATTCTGGGTCCAGACACATGGATAAACCAACCAAGGCTTAGGATTTGGGCCTAGGGGCATGACAGGCCTGCTCTGTGGGGTCCTGGTCCAGCTTCCTGTGGGCTTGTTGTAAAAGAGTCTCAGGGTGAGGGTCACAATGCCTGTTTTTGCCCAGCTGCCCATCCTGAGTGGTTGTGATCTCATGGGCAATGCACTTGGCTCCCACTCTGAGGGTTGGACAACATCTCAACTTTCAGTTTTCCTGCCATTGGGAAGGAGGAGTATTCTTTTGTGCTTGAGGGTTTCCCATGGGCAGGAATTTGAGCTACATTCTGGGACAGGTACCTGAATACCCAGGTTGGTGTGAGATCAGGTCCTCGGGCCAAGGCAGGACCCACCTGCAGGATATGGGGCCAGCTATCTGGGTGGCTGAGGGGAGGTCGGGACTCGGGCTGTGTCAGACAGAGCATTAATGCACAGGGCTGCTTATGATATTGGGGTGATGTTGATGGTCGTGCAAGTGGATCCTCATGTGGGTTTTCTGCGAAGTCCCATAGGGCACTTCTTCATTTGGTGGGCAGGCAGTAGGCTGCGTTGTGACTCCAGATCTCCCATAATGGAGGGCTTTCAGGCGAGGAATGTGAGGTCATAAGTCTTAAAACATGAGGATCGGTTAAGCTCAGTGCAGAATCAGGGATTACAGAGATGGGTTCTGGGTCCAGTTAACTGTATAACCCAACCAAGGCTTAGGATTTGGGAACAGGGTCATGACAAGGCCACTCTTGGGATCCTATTCCAGCTCCTGAGGGGGCTTGTTGGAAAGTGGTCTCAGGGTGAAGGTCACAATGCCTGTTTGTGCCCAGCTCCCCATCTTGAGTGGGTGTGCTCTCAGAGGCCCTGGACTTGGCTCTCACTCTGAGTATTAGACAAACATCTCATCATTCAGTTTTTACTGCCATGGGGAAGGAGGAGTACTCTTTTATGTTTCAGGGTCCCCTATGGGCAGGAATTTGAGCTAGGTTCTGGGGCAGGTACCTGAATACACAGGTTGGTTTGAGATGACAGCCTCGAGCCAAGGCAGGACCCAACTGCAGGATATGGGGTCTGGTATCTGGGTGGCTGACAGGAGGTCGGGGATCGGGCTGTATCAGACAGCATTAGTGCAGAGGTCAGCCTATGATATTGGGGTGCTGTTGAGGGCCATGCAGGTGGCTCCTCATGTGGGGTTTCTGCGAAGACCCATAGGGCACTTCTTTATTCTGGTGGGATGTCAGGCTGTGTTTGGCTCCAGATTTCCCAATATGGAGGGCTTGCAGGCAAGGAATGTGAGGACATAAGTCTTAAAACACAAGGTACAGTTATGCTCAGTGCCAAGCACATGGTCACTCCAATGTGCAGTGGTTGTTTCGAGATCTCCAGCACCTGAGTATGGGCGGGGGTGAGATGTCTGCTCATGCTGGAGTTTATATCCATGATGGCCAACAAATAGTGGGGTGGCCGAGAGAATCTTTGGAGGTTTTCCCAAGCTGGAGCGTGTGAGCTGCTCCAAACAGCAAAGTGTCCAACTGCAGGAAAGGTGAAATCCGCTTAGAGGGCTCCAGGGTCCCCCATATGGAAAGATTCGATAGCAGAGCTCCCTGAATGGAGGCCTGGGAAGCCAACCTCGCATTACCATTACAGCCAAGGAGCAAGGCAGACTTGATCCACTGGCTCTGGTTTGAACTTCTAAGTGAACTGCATTGACGGAAGTTCTCAGTCTAACGGGTCCCAATGCTGCTTGGCGTCCAGGGAGACCTTAGAATGTGGTGGTGGCTCTGGGGACATGCAGGATTCTCCTAATTGAGGGTAGGACCCAGTTTCCATGAGCCGGTTTTCCTTCTCGGGACAGATGGGGTTTTCTTGTATGGCTCATGGACCACAGGTTTGACTATATGTTGGATTTACAGAACAGGCCTCTTGGGAGAGAGGCCTGAAAATGTAAGCTATTGTTCCGTTGAGGTCCTAGCGTCATGGCAGGTTCAGTCTTCAGACTCCATGATTTTGACCTGCGTGTCCTTCTGGAGGTGGGTGCTGAGGCTGTGTCAGACTGTGCTTTTTTTCCAGAGAAGCTTATGAAATTGGGGTGGGCTCAATGGCCTTGCAGGTTTCTCCTAATCTGGAAGTTTTGGGAAGCTGAGATGGGTAGAGTTTCCTCGGGAGGTCAGGCCCAGTGTTGTGGTATGGTTCTGTATGCCCTATCTGGGAGGTCTTGTGGGTCAGGGCTTTGGGACCGAAGTCTTCAGTCACAAACTCGGGTAATATTTAGGGGCAAGGTGATGGCAGGCCCGATCTGCAGACCCCGAGGGCAATCCTCGGGACTGGAAATTCTGGCAGCTTGGAGGCAGGAGCACAGGATTTTCTCTCTGGATTGTGTATCTAGGATGGCCACGGAATGGAGGGGTGGCTTCATGGGTCCATAGGAGATTCTTCCTCTCTGGGGATTCTGCCCGGCATACAAGAGTTTGGTGTCTTTCTGGGGGGAAGGGGAGAGCGCGGTTTTCCATTTCAGGGTTCCCGTCCAAACAGGCATTCTAGAGATGGGTTCTGGGTCTGGGCTCCTGGATAAGCCAACCAAGGCTTAGGATTTGGGCTTAGCGGCATGACAGGCATGCTCTGTTGGCTCCTGGTACAGCTCCCCAGGGTGCTTGTTGGAAAGGGGTCTCAGTCTGAGGGTCACAATGTCTGTTTGTGCCCAGCTGCCCATCCTGAGTGGGCATGGTTTTATGGGCCATAAACCTGGCTCCCACACTTAGGGTTGGACATCCATCTAAAAATTCAGTTTTCCTGTCATGGAGAAGGAGGAGTACTCTTTTGTGCTTCAGTGTCCCCTATGGGCAGGAATTTGAGCTATGTTCTGGTACAAGTAACTGAATGCACAGGTTGGTTCGAGATGACAGCCTCAGGCCAAGGCAGGACATTGCCTTGACCCGAGGATATTGGGCCTGCAGGATATGAGGCAAGATATCTGGGTGGCTAACAGGAGGTCGGGGATCAGGCTGTGTCAGAAAGAACATTAGTGCACAGTGAGGCCTATAATATCGGGGTGCCATTGACAGCCGTGCAGGTGGATCCTCATGTGGGGTTTCTACACAGACCCATAGGCACTTCCTTCTTCTTCTGGCAGAAGTCTGCATTGTGGCTCCTGAATTCCCAATATGGAGGGACTTGCAGGCGAGGAGTGTGAGGACAGAAGTCTGAAAACGCAAGCAAAGGTTAAGCTCAGTGCCGAGCACATAGCTGTTCCAATGTGCAGAAATTATTTTGAGATCTCCAGAATCTAACTTTGGGTCAGGGTCAGATGTCTGCTCACGCTGGAGTTTTTATCCATGATTGCCAAAGAATGGTGGGATGGCTTTGAAAAGCCTTGGAGGTTTTCTCAAGCAGGAGGTTGTAAGCTGCTCCAAAGAGAAAGGTGTCCTACTGCTGGACAGGGGAAGTCCGCTTCGAAGGCTCCAGTGTCCTCCATATGGAAAGATTCGATAGCAGAGCTCTCTAAATGGAGGCCTGGGAAGCCTTCTTCTTGTTACCATTGCAGTCGAGGAACAGGGAAGATTGATCCACTGACTCTCGTTCGAAGTTCTAAGTGAACTGCATTGATGGAAGTTCTCAGTCTAACAGGTCACAATGCTGCTTGGTGTCCAGGGAGACCTTAATGTGGCGGTCGATCTGCGGCCATGCAAGATTCTCCTACCTGAGGGTTAGACCCAGTTCCCAGGATCCAGGTTTCCTTCTCAGGACAGGAAGGGTTCTCTTGTATGGCTCTTGGACGACTGACAGACTATATTTTGGATTTCAAGAATAAGCCTCTGGGAACAGAGGCCTGAAAAACTAATCTAGGGTTCTGATGAGGTCCTAGGGGCATGTCAGTTTCAACCTTCAGACTCAGGACCTTTGATCTGTGTGCCTTCCTGGTGGTAGGTGCTGCGTCTGTGTCAGACTGTGCATTTTTTTTCCAGAGTGGTCTATGAAATTGGGGTGAGCTCAGGGGCCTTGCAGGTTTCTCCTAATCTGGAGGGTTTGGGCAACTGAGATGGGCAAAGCTTCCTCCAGAGAGCAGGCCCAGTGATGTGCTGTGGTTCCGGAGGCCCCATCTTGAAGGCATGTGGTTCAGGGCTCTCGGACCAAAGTCTTCAAACAGAAAATGGGGTAAGAGTGGCGAGGTTATGGCAGGCCAGATCTGCAGACCCTGAGGGCATCCCCTCGGGATTTAAATTTCGGGCGGCTCGAAGGCAGGTGCAAAGGCCTTTCTGTCTGGATTGTGTCTAGGATGGCCAAGGAATGGAGGGGTGTCCTCATGTGTCCATGGGAGATTCTTCCTATCTGGGGATTCTGCCCGGCACCCAAAATTTTGGTGTCTTACTGGGGTAAGGAGAGAGCGTGGTTTACCGTGTCAGGGTTCCTGTCAAAATATGGATTCCAGAGATGGGTTCTGGGTACTGGTGCCTGGATAACCCCACCAAGGCTTAGGATTTGGGCCTAGGGACATGACAGGCCCGCTCTATGGGGTCTTGGTCCAGCTTTCACGGGGCCTTGTTGGAAATGGGTCTTAGAGTGAGGGTCACAATGCCTTTTTGTGCCCAGATTCCCATCCTGAGTGGGCGTTATCTCTTGTTCCATGCACCTGGATCCCAATCTAAGGGTTGGACAACCATCTCAACATTTAGTTTTCCTGCCATGGGGAAGGAGGAGTACTCTTTTGTGCTTTCGAGTCCCCCATGGGCAGGAATTTGAGCTATGTTCTGGGACAGGTACCTGAATACCCAAGTTGGTTCAAGATGAAGGACTCAAATTAAGGATGGTCACACCTGCAGGATATGGGGCTCACTCTTTGGGTGGCTGCCAGGAGGTCGGGGCTCGGGTTGTGTCAAACAGAGCTTAGTGCACAGAGTGGCCTAAGATCTTGGGGTGCCATAGAGGGCCGTGCAGGTGGAACCTCATGTGGGGTTTCTGTACAGACCCATAAGGCACTTCTTTTTTCTCGTGGGCAGGCAGAGGGCTACATTGTGGCTCCAAATTCCCGATATGGAGGGCTTATAGGTGAGGAGTGTGAGGACAGAAGTCTGAAAACACAAGCTATGGTTAAGCTTAGTGCCCAGCACATGGCCGTTCTAATGTGCAGCAGTTTTTTTGGGATCTCCAGCACCTGAGTATGGGCGAGGGTCAGATGTGTGCTCACGCTGGAGTTTGTATCTATTATGGTCAACGAACGAGATATCCAGCACCTGGGGAAGGGCGGATGCCAGATGTTTGCTCAACTGGAATGTGATATGTTTAGGTAGCAGAGTTCACGTGGATGGATGCCTGGAATGCATTCCTCCATAGACCATTGCAGCTGAGGAACGTGGCAGAATCCTTCTGGTGGATCTGGGACGAAGTACCAAGGCCTTGAGTTGACATGGAATCTCTTGCAGATGAGTCACAATGCTGGCTTCTTACAAGGGAGCTCTTAGAATGCGCTGGTGGCTAAGGGGTCATGCAGGATTCTCATAACCTGAGGATTTGACACAGGTCGAAGAACACGGTTACCTTCTGGGGACAGGAGATATTCTGTTGTGTGGCTCAGGGACAACATGTTTTATCATAAGATGTTATTCCAGAACAGGCCTCTGAGGACAGATGCCTGATAATCTAATCTAGGGTTCCAATCAGGTCCTATGGGCATGTCAGGTTCAATCTTCTGACTCAGGACCATTAACTTGGTGTTGGCCTGCATGTAGGTAATGAGTGTGTTTCAGACTGTGCATTTGCATCCAGAACGGCTTCCAATATTGGGGTGGGCTCAGTGACTTTGCAGGTTTCTCCTCATGTGGAGGGTTGGCGCAACTGTGACAGGCAAAATTTCTTGGGGATGGCAGGCACAGTACTGTGGTGTGGCTCCAGAGACACAATCCTAGAGTGCACGTGAGCCATGGTTATGGAGAGAAGTCTTCAAACACAAAGTCAGGTTAAGGTTAGTGGTGAGGTGATCCCAGGCCCAAAGCGTAGACCTGAAAGGCATCTCATCAGGAACTGTAAATCGGGTGACTTGAAGGCATTAACACAGGCTTTTGTATCTGGATTGTGTATCCAGTATGGCTTTGGAATTCAGGTGTGGTTTCAAGGGGCGATGAGAGATTTTTCCTCTTTGAGGATCCTGGCAGCTTCAATAGTTTGGTGGCGTTTTCGGGGAAGGGAAGAGTGCTCTTTTCTATTATAGCAGTGCCCAAAACAAGGATTCCAGAGATGGGTTCTGGGTCTAGGCTCCTGGAAAATCCCACCAAGTGTTAGGATTTCTGCCTGGGGCGTATCTGGCCTGCAATGCGGGATGCTGTTGGTGCAACTGAGAGGGCTTCTTTGAAAGCATGATCAATTTGAGGGTCACAATGCCTGTTTTGCCCAGGGATGCCCTCAAGAGTGGGCATGGTCTCATTGACCATGCAGCTGGCTCCCACTCTGAGGGTTGGATTCCCATCCCAACAGCCAGGGTTCCTGCCATGGGGAAGGAGCAGTTCTCTATTGTGCTTCAAGTTCCCCCATTGGCAGGCATTCCAGCAAAGGTCTGGGGACAGATGCCTTTATACCATGGATGGGTAGAGATGAAGGACTTCGGCCATGTCAGTTCTCATATGCTGGTTATGGGCCCTGCTCTCTGGGTAGCCGACACTAGGTCGGGGCTCACGCTCTCTCAGACACAGCACTAATGGCCAGAGCATCCTATAAATCGGGGTTCCCTCGAGGGTCGAGCAGATTGATACTCATGTGGGTTTTCTGGACAGACTCACTAGGCATTTATTCTTTCTATGGGGAAAGCAGAGTGTTACATTGTGTCTCCAGAATTCCCTATCAAGTGGGCTAGGGGACCAAGAAGGTGTGGATGGAATTGTAAACACAAGGTACGGTTAAATCCAATGCCAAGCAGAAGGCAGTCCCAATGTGTAGCGTGTTATTCGAGATACCCAGCACCTGAAAGGGCCTATGTCAGATATTTCCTCACACTGGAGTTTGTGTCTATGATGACTGACAAATGGAGGCGGAGGGCATCAAGAGGCTATGGAGGGAGTGAAAAGGGGGGGGGACGAGATGGCGGGATACTAGGAAGAGGCGTCTTTTCAGCTGGTACCCCAAAGTGAGCTGATTACCTTCCAAAGAACTCCGATCACCCATGAAATCAGCCTGAGATCAGAATTATACGTGTCTGGATCTCTACAGGGGCAGAAGACGCCAGTGAGCAGGTAAAGCGGAATGGGAACGGCAGACTGATATCAGAAGATAAACAAAAGGGGGAGGGAGCCACCAGAGGCGACTGGTGGGAAAGTAATACCCCAATACGACCGAGAGTGCCCTGCGTCTGGGGACCAGCATTAACTTGGAGACTGGTTGAAAGCACTCCAAATGAGCAAAGGATTGTGGGGGGAAATAGTGGGAATCGGGGCGGCTAGGGACAGGGGCTTAAGTCCCCGGTCCCAGACGGTCTCCCCGGCGCTGAGGCAGAGAGAGTGCGGCGGAGAAACCAGCTCCTGGTCCCTAAGTCGCCAGCGCGCCCCAGAGCCCGTGGGTTCTGGCTCCTGTGAGGGGATGGGAGCTGCGCCGGTCTGCCGAACGCGTGCTAGCCCTACCACAAAGCTTGAGATGCGCGCGCACGTCCATCGAGTTCTCCTGGGTTACTAAGGCCCGGGGGCGCTTCTTGACCTGCGCCATTGTTTCAAAGTCTAAGCCGCGCCCGCGCGAAACTCTTACCCAGACAGAGGCGCGCAAAAGCCCAGCCTGCGGCTTATGGACCAGCGCCCCGTTCTTAGTGCCCCAGACGCGCGCCCGACCCACAGCCGCCTCTGAAAAGAGGTGCGCGCAAGCCGGGCACTCCCAGCCCGGGCCGGCTGCAAAATCTCAGTGTGCGATCGCTGCTTGGAACCTCTCTGGCGGTCAGGAGCTCCCAGACAGCCGCCACTGCCTTGGCTTTGGGGACGAGCAAAAGATCCTGCGCCCCCAGGGTCTGCAAATTGGAACCTGCACTGCCAGCGGCCAAGGGGGAATTAATTCAGCTTCTGCACCCAGACTGAGGCTTCTCTCTGAGACGGAGATCAGGAAGTGTTCCAGGGTGCACCTTGACTGCACCAGAGTTGATACATCCAGCTACATCTGTTCAGTCTTCTTCCACCAAAATGACGAGGAGGAGGAATGCCCAACAGAAGAAATATACACAGGATGGACCTTCTGCAACAGAGCTAATGGCTATCAACATAGACAATACGTTGGAAAGAGAATTCAGGCTAACAATTATCCAGGCAATAGCTAGGTTGGAGAAAGCCATGGATGACCAAACAGAATTGATTAGGGCCGAACTGAAAGCGTCCAGACAGGATGTTCACAATGTTAGGGCGGAGCTTAAAGCTACCAGGGAGGAGGTCCACAATGCTCTCAATGAGTTCCAATCTAATCTAAACTCTCTCAAAGCTAGGGTAACTGAGACAGAAGATAGAATTAGTGATCTGGAAGACAAACATATAGAGAGAAAGGATCAGGAGGAAGCCTCGAACAAACAGATTAGATCCCACGGGAGCAGAATCAGGGAAATAAACGATGCCATGAAGCCTTCCAACGTCAGAATTATTGGAATTCCTGAAGGGGAGGAGAAAGAAAGAAATCTAGAAGATATCATGGAACAAGTCCTTCATGAAAATTTTCCGAATCTCACGAATGAAACCAGCGTTCATGTACTAGAGGCTGAACAGTCTCCACCCAAGATTATACACTCCAAAAAAAATCACAACACCTGATAGTCAAATTGAGAAATTATAATTGTAGGTATAATCTCTTGAAAGCCGCCAAGGCAAAGAGGCTCCTTACTTACAGAGGGAAGCCCATCAGAATAACGTCAGACCTGTCCACAGAGACATGGCAAGCCAGAAGAGGCTGGCAAGATATATTCAGGACACTAAATGAGAAGAACATGCAGCCAAGAATACTTTATCCAGCAAGACTGACATTCAAAATGGATGGAGAGATAAAGAGTTTCCAAGACCGGCAAGGCTTAAAAGACTATGCAACCACCAAGCCGATACTGCAGGAAATATTAAGGGGGGTTCTATAAAAGAGGAAAAAACCCAAGAATAGCATTGAACAGAAATATAGAGACAGTCTACAGAAAAAAAGACTTCAAAGGTAACTCAATGTCAATAAAAACGTATCTATCAATAATCACTCTCAATGTGAATGGCCTAAATGCACCATAAAACAGCACAGGGTTGCAGATTGGATAAAACGACAGGACCCATCCATATGCTGTCTACAAGAGACCCATTTGGAACCTACAGATACACGCAGACTGAAAGTGAAGGGGTGCAGAAGCATCTTTCATGCCAATGGGACTCAAAAGAAGGCTGGGGTAGCGATTCTCAAACTAAAGACTGTAGTCAGAGATACAGAAGGACACTACATAATCCTTAAAGGGACTATCCACCAAGATGATCTAACAATTGTAAATATCTATGCTCCCAATATGGGAGCAGCCAATTACTTAAGAAAACTGTTAATCAAGATAAAGAGTCATATTGATATGAATACACTAATCGTAGGAGATCTTAACACGCCTCTTTCAGAATTAGATCATCGAAGCAGAAAATCAATAAAGAAACAAGAGCATTGAATGACACATTGGACCGGATGGACCTCATAGATATATACAGAACATTCCACCCTAAAACAGAAGATTACACATTCTTCTCAAGTGCACATGGAACATTCTCCAGAATAAACCACATACTGGGTCACAAATCAGGACTCAACCGATACCAAAAGACTGAGATTATTCCCTGCATATTCTCAGATCACAATGCTTTGAAACTGGAGCTCAATCACAAGGAAAAGTTCCGAAGGAACTCGAACACCTGGAAGCTAAAGACCAGCTTGCTTAAGAATGCTTGGATCAACCAGGAGATCAAAGAAGAACTGAAACAATTCATGGAAACCAATGAGAATGAAGACACTTCGGTCCAAAACCTATGGGATACAGCAAAGGCGGTCCTAGGGGGAAAATATATAGCCATCCAAGCCTTGCTCAGAAAAATTGAAAAATCCAGAACACACCAGCTTTCTCTACACTTTAAAGAGCTGGAGGATCAACAACAAATCAAACCAACTCCACACATAAGAAGGGAAATCATCAAGATTAGAGCTGAGATCAATGAGGGAGAAACCAGAGATACAGTAGAACGTATCAATGAAACTAGAAGCTGGTTTTTTGAAAGAATCAATAAGATCGATAAGCCACTGGCTACACTAATCCGAAAGAAAAGAGAGAAATCCCAAATTCATAAAGTTATGAATGAAAAGGGAGAGATCACAACTAATGCCAAGGAAGTAGAAACAATCATCAAAAGTTATTACGAACAGTTATATGCCAATAAGCTTAGCAACCTAGATGAAATGAATGCATTCCTGGAAAAATATAAACTACCAAAATTGAACCAGGAAGAAATCGACAACCTGAATAGACCGATATCTAATAATGAGATAGAATCAGTGATCAAAAACCTCCCAAAAAACAAGAGCCCAGGACCTGACGGATTCCCTGGGGAATTCTACCAAACCTTCCAAGAAGAAATAACACCTATTCTCCTGAAGCTGTTTCAAAAAATTGAAGCAGAAGGAAAACTTCCAGACTCTTTCTATGAAGCCAGCATTACCCTGATCCCCAAACCAGGCAAGGACCCTACCAAAAAGGAGATTTTCAGACCAATATCAATGATGAATATGGATGCTAAGATTCTCAACAAGATCCTAGCCAACAGGATCCAACAGCACATTAAAAAGATTATCCACCATGATCAGGTGGGATTCATCCCTGGGCTACAAGGATGGTTCAACATTCGCAAATCAATCAATGTGATACAACAAATTAATATGAGAAGAGAGAAGAACCACATGGTCCTCTCAGTTAATGCAGAAATAGCATTTGACAAACTCCAACATCCGTTCCTGACTAAAACGCTTCAAAGTATAGAGATAGAGGGAACATTCCTGAACCTCATCAAATCTATCTATGAAAGACCCACAGCAAATATCATCCTCAATGGGAAAAAGCTTGCAGCCGTCCCAATGAAATCAGGAACAAGACAAGGGTGCCCACTTACCACTCTTGGTCAACATAGTATTAGAAGTCCTTGCAACAGCAATCAGACAACAGAGAGAAATAAAAGGTATCCAAATTGGTAATGAAGAAGTCAAACTCTCTCTCTTCGCAGATGACATGATTCTTTGTATGGAAAACCCAAAAGACTCCACCCCCAAACTACTAGAACTCATACAGCAATTCAGCAACGTGGCAGGATACAAAGTCAATGTGCAGAAATCAGTGGCTTTCTTATACACTAACAATGAAAATACAGAAAGGGAAATTAGAGAATCGATTCCATTTACTATACCACCAAGAACCATAAGATACCTGGGAATAAACCTAACTAAAGAGGTAAAGGATCTGTACTTGAGGAACTATAGAACACTCATGAAAGAAATTGAAGAAGACACAAAAAGATGGAAGACCATTCCATGCTCTTGGATCGGAAGAATAAACATTGTTAAAATGTCTATACTGCCTAGAGCAATCTATACTTTTAATGCCATTCCGATCAAAATTCCACCGGCATTCTTCAAAGAGCTGGAGCAAATAATCCTAAAATTTGTATGGAATCAGAAGAGACCCCGAATCACTAAGGAAATGTTGAAAAACAAAAATAAAGCTGGCGGCATCACGTTACCTGATTTCAAGCTTTATTACAAAGCTGTGATCACCAAGACAGCATGGTACTGGCATAAAAACAGATGCATAGACCAGTGGAACAGAGTAGAGATCCCTGATATGGACCCTCAACTCTATGGTCAATTAATCTTTGACAAAACAGGAAAAAATATACAGTGGAAAAAAGACAGTCTCTTCAATAAATGGTGCTGGGAAAACTGGACAGCTATATATAGAAGAATGAAACTCGACCATTCTCTTACACCGTACACAAAGATCAACTCAAATGGATAAAAGACCTCAACGTGAGACATGAATCCATCAGAATCTTAGAGGAGAACATAGGCAGTAATCTCTTTGATATCAGCCACAGCAACTTCTTTCAAGATAAGTCTCCAAAGGCAAAGGTAACAAAAGCAAAGACGAACTTTCGGGACTTCATCAAAATCAAAAGCTTCTGCACAGCAAAGGAAACAGTCAAAAAAACAAAGAGGCAACCCACGGAATGGGAGAAGATATTTGTAAATGACAGTACAGACAAAAGGTTGATATCCAGGATCTATAATGAACTCCTCAAACTCAACCCACACTAAACAGACAAACACATCAAAAAATGGGCAGAAGATATGAACAGACACTTCTCCAATCAAGACATACAAATGGCTATCAGACACATGAAAAAATGCTCATCATAATTAGCCCTCAGGGAGATTCAAATTAAAACCACATTGAGATATCACATTACACCAGTTAGAATGGCCAAAATTAACAAAACAGGAAACAACATGTGTTGGAGAGGATGTGGAGAAAGGGGAACCCTCTTACACTGTTGGTGGGAATGCAAGTTGGTGCAGCCTCTTTGGAGAACAGTGTGGAGATTCCTCAAGAAATTAAAAATAGAGCTCCCCTATGACCCTGCAATTGCACTACTGAGTATTTACCCCAAAGATACAGATGTCGTGAAAAGAAGGGCCATCTGTACCCCAATGTTTATAGCAGCAATGGCCACAGTTGCCAAACTATAGAAAGAACCAAGATGCCCTTCAACGGATGAATGGATAAGGAAGATGTGGTCCATATACACTATGGAGTATTATGCCTCCATCAGAAAGGATGAATACCCAACTTTTGTAGCAACATGGATGGGACTGGAAGATATTATGCTAAGTGAAATAAGTCAAGCAGAGAGAGTCAATTATCATATGGTTTCACTTATTTGTGGAGCATAACAAATAGCATGGAGGACAAGGGGCGTTAGAGAGGAGTAGGGAATTTGGGTAAATTGGAAGGGGAGGTGAACCATGAGAGACTATGGACTCTGAAAAACAGTCTGAGGGGTTTGAAGTGGCGTGGGGGTGGGAGGTTGGGGTACCAGGTGGTGGGTATTATAGAGGGCACAGCTTGCATGGAGCACTGGGTGTGGTGAAAAAATAATGAATACTGTTTTTCTGAAAATAAATAAATTGGAAAAAAATAGTGAAAAGAAAAAAAAAAAAGAGGCTATGGAGGATTTCCCATGTTGGGGCTTTTGAGATGCTCCAAACAGTAACGTTTCCTTCTACTGGACAGGGGGAGTCTGATTTGTTTGCTCCAGTGTCTCCCATGTCAAAGTTTGTGTAACAGATCTCTCCAGCTCTCAAAGCACACCGTCATTGACCATTGTAGCTGAAGAACATGTCAGGTTCGTTCTGGTGGCTCTGGGGCTTAGGACCATGGCCTTGAGTTGATATGGAATCTCTTGCATATGGGTCACAAGGCAGGTTTTTTTTAGCAGGGAGATCTGAGAAAGTGCTGGTGGCTAAGGTGCCATGCAGGATTCTCCTACCCTTAGGGTTTGACACAGGTCCAAGAGCTCGGTTTCCTTTGGGGGACAGGAGATGTTCTGTTGTGTGGCACAGGGACCACATGTTTTATCATAAGTTGGTATTTCAGAAGAAGCCTCTGAGGACAGATGCCTTTAAACCTAATCTAGGGTCCAAGAGGTCCTAGTGCCATGTCAGGATCAATCTTCTGACTCAGGACAATTGACTTGGGTGTCTGCCTGTATATAGGTGATTAGTGTGTTTCAGACAGCGCATTTGCGTCCAGAGTGGCCTCCAATAGTGGGGTGGGCTCAGGGGTCTTACAAGTTTCTCCTAATATGGAGGTTTTGAGCAACAGTGACAGACAGAGTATCCTTCAGGATGGCAGGCACAATCCTGTGTTGTGGCTCCAGAGGCCGCATCCTTGAAGGCATGTGAGCCATAGTTTTGGGAGAGTACTCTGCAAACACAAATTCGGGTTAGTGTTAGTGGAGAGGTGAACTCAGACCCAATGCGTAGACCTGGAAGGCGTTCGTCAGGTACTGTAATTAGTGTGATTCGAAGGCGGAAGCACAGGCAGTGGTATCTGGTTTGTGTGTCAAAATTGCAGGTATGGTCTTATGGGTCCATTGGAGATGTTTCCTCTAAGGATCCTGGCGGCTCCCAATAGTTTGGTGGCTTTTTCTGGGAAGGGAAGAGTGATGTTTTCCGTCTTATGGGTGCCCCAAAACAGGGATTCCTGAGTCGGGGTCTTGGTTGGACGACAAGAAATTCCCACCAAGGTTTAAGATTTGGGACAAGGGGCGTACCAGACCTGCAGTACGGGATCATGGTGGTATAGCTGAGAGGGTTTGTTTGAAAGCATGCTCAGGATGAGGGTCATAATGCCTCTTTGTGCCCAGGGCGGCCCTCAGGAGGGTACGTGGTCTCATTGCCCATGCAGCTGGCTCCCAATCTGAGGGTTGGACACCCATTCCAACAGACAGGTTTCCAGCCATGGGGAAGAAGGAGTTCTCTATTGGGCTTCAGTTTCCTCCATTGGTGGGGATTCCAGCAAAGGTCTTGGGACAGATGCCTGAATATCAAGGATGGGTAGAGATGACAGATTTGTGCCATGGCCGTTCTCACATACTGGATATGGGCCTCGCTCTCTGGGTGGCTGACATTAGGTCTTGGCTCAGTCTCTGTCAGAACAGCACTAGTGGCCAGGGTAGCCAATCAATCGGGGTTCCCTCGAGGGCAATGCTGATGATCCTCATCTCCGGTTTCTTGGCAGATTCACCAGGCACTTCTTCTTTCTATGGGGCAGGAAGAATTTATGCTGTGGCTCCAGAATTCCTTATCAAGGGGGCTTGGGGACCAGTAGGGTGAGGATAGAATTGTAAAAACCAGCTACGGTTAAATTCAGTGCCAAGCAAAATGCAGTTCCCATGTGCAGTAGCTTATTCGAGGTATCCAGCACCTGAGTAAGGGCAGAGGTCAGATATTTGCTCACACTGGAGTTTGTGTCTATGATGACCGACAAATGGAGGTGTGGCTTCAAGAGGCAATGGAGGACTACCCATGCTTATGATTGTGAGATGCTCCAAACAAGGTTTCCATCTACTGGACAGGTGGAGTCTGGTTTGTTTGCTCTGGGGTCCCCAATATGGAAAGTTTGGTTAGCAGAGCCCTCCCTCATGGATGTCATTAAAGCATATGTCCAATTAACAATGCAGCTGAGGAAAATGACAGGTTAGTTCTGGAAGCTCTGGCGCCAAGGGCCAAGGCCTTGAGTTGACATGGGATCTCTTGCAGATGGGTCCCAATAATGGTTTGTTACCATGGAGGACTTAAAATGTGCTGTTGGCTAAGGGGCCATGATGGATTCTCCTACCCTGAGTGTTTGGCACAGGACGAAGAGCACAGTTTCCTTCTTGGGAGAGGAGATGTTCTGTTGTGTGGGTCAGGGTTCACATGTTGTATACTTAGTTGGTATTCCAGAATAGGCCACTGAGGACAGATGCCTTAAACCTAATCTAGGGTTCCAGTGACGTCATAAGTGCATGTCAGGTTCAATTTTCTAACTAAGGATCATTGACTTGGGTGTCTGCCTCGTTGTGGGTGATCAGGGTGTTTCAGACTGTGCATTTGTGTCCAGAGCCACTTCCAATATTGGGGTGGGATCAGGAGCCTTGGAGCTTTCTCTTAATCTGGAGGGTTTGGGCAAATGTGATGGGCAAAGTGTCCTTGGGGTTGGCAGGCACAGTCCTGTGGTTTGGCTCCAGAGACCCCATCCTGGAGGACATGTGAGGCTTTGTTTTGGGAGAGAAGTCTTCAAACGAAAACTAGGTTTAGGCTTAGTGGCGCAGTGACCAAAGCCCAATGCGTCGACCTGAAGGGCAGCTCATCAGGAACTGTAATTCCATGGTGGTAGCACAGCCTTTTCTATTGGCATTGTGTGTCCAGGATGGCCTCAGAATGGAGGTGTGGTCTCATAAGTCCATGGAAAATTTTTCCTCTCTAAGGATTCTGGCAGCTCCACATAGTTTGGTGGCTTTTTCGGAGAAAAGTGCTGTTTTCCATCTTAGGGGTGCCCCAAAAGAGTGATTCCAGAGATGGGCTCTGGGTCTGGTTGCCAAGACATTCCCACCGAGGTTTAGGATTTGGGCCTAGGGGCATACCGGGCCTGCAATGCAGGATCCTGGTGGTGCAATAGAGAGGGCTTATTTGAAAGCATGCTCAGACTGAGGGTCACAATGCCTGTTTGTGCCCAGGGTGGCCCCTAGGAGAGGAAGTTGGCTCATTGGCCATGGAGCTTGCTCCCACGTTGAGTGTTGGACACCCATCCCAATAGCCAGGTTTCCTTCCATGGGATGGAGGAGTTCTCTATTGTGCTTCACGTTCCCCCATTGGCAGGGATTCCAGAAAAGGTCTGGCGACAGGTGCCTGAATACCTAGGATGGGTAGAGGTGAAGGACTTGTGCCCTGTCAGGTCTCACCTGCTATATATGGGGCCCACTCTCTGGGTAGCTGACACTAGGTTGAGACTCAGGCTCGGTCAGAAACAGCAATAATGGCCAGGGCAGCCTATAAATCGGTATTCCCTCGAGGGCCGAGCAGATTTATCCTCATTTGGGGTTTCTTGGCAGAGTCACCAGGCACTTCTTTCTGTGGGGAAGGCAGTATGCTGCCTTGGGGCTCCTGAATTCCCAATCAAGAAGGCTTGGGGACCAGTAGGGTGAGGATGGAATTGTAAACACAAGCTATGGTTTAAAAAAGTGCCAAGCAAAAGGCAATTCCAATGTGCAGTGGCTGATTCGAGATATCCAGCACCTGAGTAAGGGAGGATGTCAGATGTTTGCTCACATTGGAGTTTGTTTCTATGATGACCGACAAATGCAGGGTTGCCATCAAGAGGCCATGGAGTATTTCCCATGCTGAGGCTTGTGAGATGTTCTAAACAGGGAGGTTTCCTCCTACTGGACAGGTGGATTCTGGTTTGTTTGCTCCAGGGTCCTGCATGTGGAAAGTTTGGGTAGCAGAGCTCTCCCACATGCATGCCTGGAAACACACTTCCATTGATCACTGCATCTGTGAAAATGGCAGGTTCATTCTGGTGGTTGTGGGGCAAAGTACAAAGGCCTTGAAGTGACATGGAATCTCTTGCAAATGGGCCACAATGCTGGTTTGTTACCAGAGATATTTTAGAATGTGCTGTTGACTAAGGTTATGTGAATGATTCTCCTACACTGAGGGTTTGGTACAGGCCGACAAGCACGGTTTCCTTCGGGGTATATTTGTTGTTCTGTTGTGTGGCTCAGAGACCACGTGTTGAAATATAAGTTGGTATTCAGAACAGGCACCTGAGGGCAGATGCCTGAATACCCAATCTTCGGTTGTAATGAGGTCCTAGGGGCATGTCAGTTTCAATCTTCTGACTCAGGACAGTTGACTTGGCCTTCTACGTGGATGTAGGTGATGAGGGTGTTTCAGAATGTGCATTTGCTTCCAGAGTGGCCTCCAATATTGTGGTGGGCTCAGGGGTTTTGTAGGTTTCTCAAAATCAAAAAAGTTTGGGCAACTGTGACAAGGACAATTTCCTTGGGGATGGCAGGCACAGTCCTGTGGTGTGTATCCAGAGACCCCATCCTGGATGGCATGTGACCCATGGTTTGGAGAGAGAAGTGTGCAAACACAAATTCACTAGAGTAGTGGCGTGGTGATCGCAGGTCAATGCATAGACCTGGAGGGCAGCTCATCAGGAACTTTAATTAGCGTGACTGGAAGGCGGTAGTACAGGCTTTTCTATCTGGATTGTGTGTCCAGATAGACTCCAAATGCAGGTGTGGTCTCATGGTTTCATGGGAGACTTTACCTCACTTAGGATCCTGGTGGCTCTCCATAGTTTAGTGGTTTTTTCGGGTAAGGGAACAGTGCTGTTTTCCATCTTAGTAGTTAAAAACCTGATAAAACCAAACATAGAAACTGAATTCTCTGGGAAGGCAAAGAGAAAACCATAACAGATCAATTAACTTAAGAAAACGTTGTCTCTTTAGCAGAGAGGAAACGAGCTTTTCTATACCAGTGTCTTTTTTCTTAAAGTAAGCATATAATGAGTATACTAGGTTTCCCTCCCATCGTGAATGATGTTGCAGACAAAGGGAAGGAGATCTTTCAAATGCTGTCCTGCTCTCATCCCTCACGGGAACTTAGGACCATCTTATTTAAGGTCTGTCCCTATAAACCCTGGACCAGGATACGCCATGGAGTAGATGACCGTTATGCCATATAGTGCCCCACGAGACTCAGGGTACAGCCCACTCAGACTCCGTAGTGGAAGTGGAGCCATACAGACACATTCACACAGTCAGGCACTCTTCATATTCATGCTTTCACGTATCTCCTACTTTTTACATACAGAGTTACTTTTCTCATTTCCATCAGTCTTAATTACACTTAACAGAAGTTTGTGCTCTTAGAAATACCTGAACCTCTACTGAAGACTAAATATAAACCAATTGTGAGTTAGTACAACAGAATTCTTTAGATGGCAAATTTATCAATCAGTTAAGCACAGAACATGTTCACCAGCAGATTTCAAAATCACAAACCCAGTTCCAGCAGCCAGCGCTCTAGCATTTTATTCCATTTGGTTAAGACCTACTTGTCCAACAAATTTAATTCCATTTGTCATTCAAGCAACCCTTCACAGTTTCAGGTTACCAAAGAATTCAGAAGCCACTTTAACAATTACCCATTAAAACCTTGAGACAGACAAATAACAATCTCCATGTCAGATGCCATGGTCTCCCGCCAGCAAGGGGGAGGGGCTATACAGTCCACGATGGGCCAGAAAAGGCAAGGAATTCCCCAAAACAAAGGAAGTTTCAGCAGCTGCTTGGGAATATTTCTTAAAGTCTCTGTCTCGAGGTCGGTTCATCCCGCAGTGCCAGTTCTGCTTACCAAAATTGGCCCACGAGGCACTCATATTCCACACCCGGCTCCAATGAGCCAGCATTGGGCACCTTAACCCGGTATTCAAATAACCCCAGTTGGCTCCAGTCATAGCCCTTAACACACAAAATGAGTGAGCGAGAAGCCTCACATCTATTATGAAGAACAGAGAGATGAAAATCAGAGCCCTCTTACTCTCTGCTTGCCCCATTCCTTCATCATAACAAACAACACAACAGACAACAAAAGGACCAGGCAAAGACAACCGCAAGCCCAAGGATTCTTACCCATAACTGCCACTGGTGGGGGCTTTATCCCCCGACAACCTAGGGGGACTCAAAGTCCTCAACCGCCCAGGGGGACTCGAACCCCCACCACCCAGGGGGACATGAACCCACCAACTGTCTGGCGGACTTGAAACCCCCAACTGCCCACGGGGATTCAAACCCCTTGACCATCTAGGGACTTGAACCCCCCGACAATCTAGGGGGACTCGAACCCTCTGACTTTCTTTGGGGACTCGAACCCTCCAACTGCCTAGGGGGACTCTAACTCCCCGGCAGACCCCTGACTGACCGGTGGACTTGAGAACCCTGGCGACAGCCTAGGTGGACTCGAAACCCCCGACCACCCAGGGGGACTCGTACCCCCCGTCAATATACCAGCAGAGGGATGGGGCGTCCCCGCATCCACTTCAGCCCTGGGGGGCACGGCTGCTTCCATCTTCTCCCCGGTGGGCCATACCCTGGAGCTCTAACCAGACAGACAGATAGGATACTGTGATCTTACTTCCGGATACTTTTCCCAAAAATTCCAATGCTGGCTCAGTTCTCGTCGTTTGAATCTGGGTTCCCCCTCCAAAGTTAGGGTCTGTAATCAAAGGAGCGAAACTGATATGAAGCGAAGGTCAAGCAAAGCTTTATTTCATGCCAAGCATTGAGAATCAAACTGACTGGTAAGGGCCGACTCTTGCAAAGAGGCGACCCCTCCCAGCCTCACAGACTAACTTTTATAGAGGTATTTATCCGGGCTATACACACATGGCCAATGAGATTGCAATACACAGAGAACACTGCACAGTCATGCTAAATCACCACACACACACACACACACACACACACACACACAATGATAGGTAACACACGGGTGCCCAACTGTATTACAATTTACCCTAGTAGATATATGCATGCCCAACTGATTGGATGTCTTCACCTGGCCTGAACCCCCCTTCTATCTAGGCTTTACAAGTAAGTTCCTCGGCAAGGGCGGGGTTAATCTAATTTTACTACATAGAGTCAATCTAAGTACATTACATAAATACAAAATGACTCCCTCTGGCCAAACAGACCCTTACAGGGGAACCTTAAGCACCATAGAGAACTCCTTCTTCCAGATGGCAGGAACCTGGCTGTTGAGATTATTGTCCAACACTCAGACGGGGAGCCAGCTGCATGGCCAATGAGACAACACCCACACATGAGGGCCACCTAGGGCACAAACAGGCATTGTGACCCTCAGCCTGAGCATGCTGTCAAACAAGCCCTCTCAGTTGCACCATCAGGATCCCACATTGCAGGCCTGGTACACCCCTAGGCCCAAATCCTAACACTTAGTGGGATTTTTCAGGTGACCAGACCCAGAGCCTGGCTCTGGAATCGATGTTTTGGGGCACCCCTAAGATGGAAAACAGCACTCTTCCCTTCCCTGAAAAAGCCACCAAACTAGGGGTAGCGGCCAGGATCCATAGAGAGAAAAAAATCTCCCATGGAACCATGAGACCACACATGCATTCTGAGGCCATCCTAGACTCACAATCCAGATATAAAAGGCTATGGTACTGCCTTCCAGTCACCATAAATACAGTTCCTGACGAGCTGCCCTACAAGTTTACACATTGTGATTGCGATCACCTCGCCACTAACCATAACCGGATTTGGGTTTGCAGACTTCTCTCCCAAAACCATGGCTCACATGTCCTACAGCAGGGTGTCTCTGGAGCCAAAGCACAGGACTTTGCCTGCCATCCCCAAGAAAACTATTCCTGGCACAGTTGCCCAAACCCTCCAGATTAGGATAAACCTGAAGGACTTCTGAGCTCATCCCAATATGGAAGACAGCTCTGCATGCAAAAGCCCAGTCTGAAGCACCCATATCACCTCCATCCAGGCAGACACCAATGAATGGTCCTGAGTCAGAAGATTGAAACTTACATGTGCCTAGGACCTCATTGGAACCCTAGATTAGGTTTTCAGGCATCTGTTTTCAGAGGCCTGTTTTGGAAAACCAACTTATAATGCAACATGTGTTCCCTGAGCCACACAACAGAACATCTCCTGTCCCCAGAATGAAACTATGCTTTTGGACCTGTGTCAAACACTCAGGGCGGTAGAATCCTGCATGGAATTTTAGCCAACAGCACTTTCTAAGATCTCCCTGGTAATAAATTAGCATTGAGACCCATCTGCAGGAGAGTCCATGTCAACTCAAGGTCTTAATACCTCACTCCATAGCCACCAGAACGAACCTGCCATGTTCCTCAGCTGCAATAGTCATTGGAGGTGTGCTTTCCATACATCCTTGTGGAAGTGCTCTGCTACCCAAACTTTCCACATGGAGGACATTGGAGCAAACAAACCAGACTCCACCTGTCCAGTAGAATGAAACCTTATAGTTTGGAGCATCTCCTAAGCCCCAGCGAGGGAAATCATCCATGGCCTCTTGAAGCCACCCTTCCATTTGTTGGTCATCATAGACACAAACTCCAGTGGGAGAAAAATCCTGATATCATCCTTACTCAGGTGATGAATATCTCGAATAAGCCACTGCACACTAGAACTGCCTTCTGCGTGGCACTGAGTTTAACTGTAGCTTGGGTTTACAATTCCATCCTTACCCCCATGGACCCAAATCCCTCCTGGTAGGGAATTCTCAAGCCACATTGCAGCATTCTACCTTCCCCATAGAAAGAAGAAGTGCCTGGTGAGTCTGCCCAGAAACACCAAATGAGGATCAAGCTGCTCGGCCATCGAGGGATTTATAGGCTGCCTCGATTTTCAGGTTACCCTGGCCACTAGATCTGGGTCTGACAGATCCTGAGCCCCGACCTCATGTCAGCCACCTGGAGAGAGGGCCCCATATCCAGCATGTGAGACCAGCCATGGCCCAAGTCCATCCACTCTACCCATCCTTGATATTCATGCACCTGTCCCCAGACCTTTGCTGGAATCCCTGACAATGGGGGAACCTGAAGCACAATAGAGCACTCCTCCTTCCCCATGACAAGAAACCTGGATGTTGGGATGGGTGTCCAGCCCTCAAAGTGGGAGACAGCTGCATGATCAATGAGACCATGCCCACTCCTGAGATCCGCCCTTGGGCAGAAACAGGCATTGTGACCCTAAGCCTGAGCATGCTTTCAAACAAGCCCTCTCAGTTGCACCAACAGGATACCTCATTTCAGGCATGGTATGCCCCTCGGCCCAAATCCTAACCCTTGGTGAGATTTTCCAGGTGCCCAGACCCAGAGCCCATCTCTGGAATCCCTGTATTGGCGCATCCCTAAGATATAAAACAGCACTCTTTCCTTCCCCAAAAAAGGCACCAAACTATGGAGAACCACCAGGATCATTAGAGAGGAAAATTCTCCCATGGACCCATGAGACCACACCTGCATTCTGAGGCCATCCTGGACACACAATCCGGATAAAACCACCTGTGCTACTGCCTTCCAGTCACCCTATTTACAATTCCTGATATGCTGCCCTCTAGGTCTAAGCATTGGGAGTACGATCGCCTCCCCACTAACCCTAACCTGAATTTCAGTTTTCAGAATTCTCTCCCAAAACCATGGCTCTCATGCCATCAAGGATGGGGCCTTTGGAGCCACAACACAGGACTGTTCCTGCCATCCCCAAGGAAACTGTGCCTGTCACAGTTGCCCAAACCTTCCAGAATAGGAGAAACCTGCAAAGCCCCTGAGCCCACTGCTATATTGGCGGCTGCTCTGTGCATATTTGCAGTCTGAAACACCCTGATCACCTACATCCAGTCAGACAGCCATGTCAAATGTCCTGAGTCAGAAGATTGAAACTGTCATGCCCATACGAACTCAATGGAATCCTAGATTAGGTCTTCAGTCATCTGTCTTAGGGGCCTATTCTGGAATACCAACATAAGATACAACATGTGGTCTCGAAGCCTCACAACAGAACATCTTCTGTCCTGAGAAGGAAACCGTGCTTTTCAACGTGTGCCAAATCATCAGGGTTGGAGAATCCTTCATGGCACCTTAGCCACCAGCACATTCTAAGATCCTCCTGGTAACAAACCAGCATTGTGGCCCATCTTTAAGAGATTCCATGTCAACTCAAGGCCTTGGTCCTTTGCCCCAGGGCCACCAGAACGAACCTGCCATGTACCTCAGCTGCAATGCTCAGTGGAGGTTTGCTTTCCAGGCATCCATACAGGAAAGCTCTACTACCCAAACTTTCCACATGGAGGACCCTGGAGCAAACAAACCAGACTCCACCTGTCCAGTAGAAGGAAACATTGATATTTGGAGCATCTCACAAGGCTCAACGTGGGAAATCCCCCATGGTCTCTTGACTCCACCCCTCCTTTTGTCAGTCATCAAGAAACAAACTCTAGTGTGAGCAAACATCTGACATATGCCCTTACTCAGGTGCTGGATATCTCAAAAAAGAAGCTTCACATTTGAACTGCCATCTGCTTGGCACTGAATTGAACTGTAGCTTGTGTTTATAATTCCATCCTCACCCTACTCATCCCCAAGGCCTATTGATAGGGAATTCTGGAGTCACACTGTAGCATTCTGCCTTCCCAATAGAAAGAAGAAGTGCCTATTGAGTCTGCCCAGAATCCCCATATGAGGATGAATTGGCTCGGCTCTCGAGGGAACCCCGATTTGCAGACTGCCCTGGCCACTAGTGCTTTGTCTGACAGAGCCTGAGTCCAGACCGTATGTCAGCGACACAGAGAGTGGGCCCCATGTCTAGCATGTGGGACTGCCCATGGCCCAAGTCCGTCATCTCTACTCATCCTTGGTATTCTGGCTTCTCTCCCCAGACTTTGCTGGAATCCTTCCAATGGGGGAACCTGAAGCACAATAGAATACTACTCCTTCCCTAAGGCAGGAAACCTGGCTGTTCGGATGGGTGTCCAACCCTCAAAGTGAGAGCCAGGTGCATGGCCAATGTGACCACGTCCACTCCTGATGGCTTCCCTGGAACAAGCAGGCATTGTGACCCTCAGCTTGAGTATGCTTTCAAACAACTCCTCTCAGTTACACCACCATGTTCCTGCATTGAAGACCTGGTACACCCGTAGGCCCAAATCCAAAACCTTGGTTGGATTTTACAGGCGCCCAGAACCAGAGCCTGTCTCTGGAATCCCTGTTGTGGGGCACCTCTAAGATGGAAAACAGCAATCTTACCTTCCCTGAGAAAGCTACCAAACTACAGGGAGCCACAAGGATCCTTAGAGAGGAAAAGTCTCCCATGGACCCACAGGAATACACCTGCATTCCTAGGACATTCTGGACAAACAATCCAGATGAAAAGCCTATGCTACCACCTTCCAGTCACCCTAATTACGATTCCTGATGTGCTGTCCTCCATGTCTAAGCATTGGGCCTGTGATCGCCTTGCGACTAACCCGAACCTGAATTTGTGTTTGCAGACTTCTCTCCCAAAACCATGGCTCACATGCCCTCCAGGATGGGGTCTCTCGAGGCACACCACCGGTATGTGCCTGCAATTCCCTGGGAAAATTTACCAATCATAGTTTCCCAACCCCTACAGATTAGAAGAAACCTGAAAGGCACTGAGCCCACCCGAACATTGGTGGCTGCACTGGATACAAATGCACTGTCTGAAACAACCTTAACACCTCCATCCAGGCATACAGCCAAGTCAAGGGTCCCGAGTCTGAAGATTGAAACTGACATGCCCCTAGGACCTCACTGGAACCCTAGATTGGGTTTTCAGGCACCTGCCCTCATGGGCCTGTTCCGAATACATACTTATGATGCAACATGTGGTCCCTGAGCCACACAAAATAAAATCTCCTGTGCCCAGAAGGAAACTGTGCTCTTCGACCTGTGCCAAATCCTCAGTGTAGGAGAATCTTGCACGTAACGTTAGGCACCAGCACATTCTAAGATATCCCTGGTGACAAACCCGCATTGTGGCCCATCTGCAAGACATTCCATGTCAAATAAATGACTTTGTACTTCGCCCCACAGCCAACAGAAAGAACCTGCCATGTTCCTCACCTGCAATCGTCAATGGGGGTGTGCTTTCCAGGCATCCATGCAGGTAGCTCTACTTCCTAAACTTTTCACATGGGGAACCCTTGAGCAAACAGTCCAGACTCCACCTGTCCAGTGGTAGGAAACCTTGCTGTTTGGAGCATCTCACAAGCCTCAGCGTGGGAAATCCTCAAATGGCCTCTTGATGCCAATCCTCCATTTGTCGGTCATAAGAGACACAAACTCCAGTGTGAGCAAATATCTGACATCTGCCCATCCTCAGGTGCTGGATATTCATATCAGCTGTTGCACACTGGAAATGTTTTTCTCTTGTCACGGATTGAACCCTAGCTAGTGTTCACAATTCCATCCTCACCCTACTTGTCCCCATGGTCTCTTGATAAGAAATTCTAGAGCCTAAACTCAGCATTCTGCCTTCCCCATAGAAATAAGTAGTGCCTGGTGAGTCTGCTCAGGAACCCCACATGAGGATCAACCTGCTCGGCCCTCAAGGGAACCCCGATTTATAGGCTGTCCTGGCCACTAGTGCTGTGTCTGACAGAGCCTAAGCCCCGACCTAGTGTTAGCCACCCAGAGAGAGGGACTTATATCTAGCATGTGGGGCTGATCATGGCCCTACTCCATCATCACTACAAATCCTTAGTATTCAGGCACCTGTCCCCAGAACTTTGCTGGAATCCCTGCCATTGGGGGAACCTGAAGCACAATAGAGAACTCCTTCTTCCCATGGCAGGAAACCTGACTGTTGGGATGGGTGTCCAACCCTCAACATGGGAGCAAGCTCCAAGGTCAATGAGCCAACGCCGTAACCTAGTGGCCTCCCTGGGCACAAATAGGCATTGTGACCCTCAGCCTGAGCATGCTTTCAAACAATCTCTCTCAGTGGCACCACCAGGATCCCACATTTCAGGCCTGGTATGCCCCTAGGCCCAAAACCTAACACTTGGTGGGATTTCCAGACACCCAGGCTCAGAGCCCATCCATGGAATCTTGTTTTGGGCACCCTTAAGATAGACAACAGCACTCTTCAGTTCCCTGAATAAGCTACCAAACTATGGGGAGCCGCCAGGATTGTTAGAGAGGAAAAGACTCCCATGGACCCATGAGTTCACACCTAAATTCCGAGCCCATCCTGGACCCACAATCCAGATTGAAAAGCCTGTGCTACCGACATCCAATCACCCTAATTACAGTTCCTGATGAGCTGCCCTCCAGGTTGACAGATTGGGCCTGCGATCACCTCACATCAAACTATAACCCAAATTATGCTTTGCAGACTTCTCTCCCAAAACCATGGCTCACATGCCCTCCAGGATGGGTTCTCTGGTGCCACAGCACAGGACTGTGCCTGCCATCACCAAGGAAACTTTGCCCATTACATTTGTCCAAACCCTCCAGATTAGGAAAAACCTCCAAGGCCCCTGATCCCACCCCAATACTGGAAGTGACTCTGGATGCAAATTCACAGTCTGAAACACCCTGATCACCTACATCCAGGAAGACACCAATGTCACTAGTCCTGTGTCAGAAAATTGAACCTGACATGAACCTTGGACATCATAGGAACCCCAGATTCTGTTTCCAGCATCTGTCCTCAGAGACCTCTTCTGAAATTCCAAGTTAGGATACAACATGTGGACCCTGAGCCACACAACAGAACATCTCCGGTCCCAAGAAGGAAACTGTGCACCTCATACTGTGTCAAACACTAAGGGTAGGAGAATCCCGCATGGCACCTTAGCCACCAGCACATTCTAAGACCTACCGGGTAACAAACCAGTATTCTGACCCATCTGTAAGAGATTCCATGTCAAGTCAAGGCCTTGGCACTTGGCCCAAGAGCCACCAATATAAACCTTTCATGTTTGTCAGCTACAATGGTCATTGCACTTGTGCATTCCAGGCATCAATGCAGAAGGGCTCTGCTACCAAAAATTTCCACATGGGTGACCCTGGAGCAAGTAAACCAGACTCTACCTGTCCAGTAGAAGGAATCCTTGCTATTTGAAGCATCTCACAAGCCTCAGCATGGGAAATCCTCCATGGCCTCTTGATGCCACCCTTACATATGTCAGTCATCATAGACTCAAACTCGAGTGTGAGAAAACATCTTTCATCTGCCCTTACTCAGGTGCTGGATGTCTCAAATGAGTTGCTAAACATTTGAACTGCCTTCTGTTTTGAAATGAATTTAACCCTACCTTGTGTTTACAATTCCATCCTCACCCTACTGGTCCTGAAGTCCTCTTAATGGGGAAATCTGGAGCCACAACACAGCATTCTGCCTTCCCCATAGAAAGAAGAGTGAGTCTGCCTGGAGAGTCTGCCCTCAAAACCACATGTGGACCATCTGTTCGGCCCTCGAGTCAACCCTGATTTATAAGCTGCTCTGGCCACTAATGCTGTGTCTGACAGAGCCTGAGCCCCGACCTCGTGTCAGCCACCCAGAGAACAGGACCCATATCCAGCATGTGCGACCGGACATGGCCCAGTCCAGCCTCAGTCCCCATCCTTTTTATTTGGGCATCGGTCTCCAGATCTTTGCTGGAATCCCTTCCAGTGGGGGAACCTGAAGCCCAATAGAGAATGGCTCCTTTCCCATGGCAGGAAACCTAGCTGTTGGAATGGTTGTCCAGCCCTCCGAGAGGGAGCCAGCTGCTTGGGCAATGAGAACATGCCCACTCCTGAGGGGCGCCCTAAGAAGAAAAAGGCATTGTGACCCTCGGTCTGAGCAAGCTTTCAAACAAGCCCTCTCAGTTGCACCACCAGGAACCCGCATTGCAGGCCTTGTATGCCCTTAGGTTCAAATCCTAACCCTTGGTGGGAATTTCTTGGTGCCCAAACCCAGAGCCTGTCTCTGGAATCCCTGTTTTGCGGCACCCCAAGATGGAAAACAGCACTCTTCCCTTCCCCGAAAAAGTCACCAAACGATTGGAAGTCACCAGGATCCGTAGAGAGGAAAAATCACCCATGGACCCATGAGACCACACCTGCATTCCGAAGCCATCCTGGACACAAAATGCAGATAAAAAAGCCTGTGCTACCTCCATCGAGTCACTCTAATTACTGAGGAGTCACTCTAATGACTGAGGATGTGCCCTCCAGGTCGATGTGTTGGGCCTGCAATCATTGCACGACTAAGCCTAATCTGAGTTTTCATTTGCAGAATTCTCTCCCAAAACCATGGCCCACATGCCCGGCATGATGGGGTCTCTGGAGCCACACCACAGGACTGTACCTGCCATCCCCAAGGAAACTTTGCCCATCACAGTTGCCCAAACCCTCCAGATTAGAAGAAACTTGCAAGGCCCTTGAGCCCACCCCAATATTGGAAGCCGCTCTGGATAAAAATGCGCAGTCTGAAACACCCTGATCACCTCCATCCAGGCAGACACCGAAGTCAATGGTCCTGAGACAGAAAATTGAAACTGACATGCACCTAGGATATCATTGGAACCCTAGATTAGGTTTCAGGCATCTGTCCTCAGAGGCCTGTTCTGGAATACCAAGTTAGGTTACAACATGTGGACCCTGATCCACACAACAGAACATCTCCTGTCCCAAGAAGGAAACTGAGCACTTCGACCTGTGCCAAACCCTCAGGGTAGGAGAATTCTTCATGACCCCTTAATCCCCAGCACATTCTAAGACCTACCTGGTAACAAACCAGCATTGGGACGCAACTGCAAGAGATTCCTTGTCAACTCAAGGCCTTGGCACTTGGCCGCAGAGCCACCATTATAAACCTGTCATGTTCATCAGCTGCAATGGTCATTGGACTTGTGCTTTCTAGGCATCCATGCTTAAGGGCTCTGCTACCAAAAATTTCCATATGGGGGACACCAAAGCAAACAAACCAGACTCCACATGTCCAGTAGAAGGAAACCTTGAAATTTGGAGCATCTCAAAACTCTCAGCATGGGGAATCCTTCATGGTCTCTTGATGCCACCGGTCCATTTGTTGGTCATCATAGACACAAACTCCAGTCTGAGCAAACATCTTTCATCTGCCCTTAGTCAGGTGCTGGATGTCTCAAATGAGTTGGTGCACATTGGAACTTTCTTCTGCTTTGAACTGAATTTAACTCTAGCTTGTGTTTACAATTCCATCCTTACCGTACTGGTCCTGAAGCCTTCTTGATAATGAATTCCAGATCCACAACGCAGCATTCTGCCTTCCCCATAGAAAGAAGTGGTGCCTGGTAAGACTGCTCAAAAAATCCACATGAGTATTATCTGCTTGGCCATCGCTGATACCCAATTTTTAGGCAGCTCTGTCCACTAGTGCTGTATCTTACCTGTCTTGTCACTAGCAGACAATTGGAATGTGAGCCGGGCTGCCCAGGCATCCATCCTTAGGCCCTGCTCTGGAATCGTTATGTACAGGACGTCCTGGAGCCATCCAACGGGTCCTGACTGTCCTGCAGAAGGAATCCTTGTAGTTTGGAGCATCTCAGAACTCCCTTGGGGAAGCCTCCATGGCCTTGTGATGCCCGGCCCCTTCATGAAGGGGCCATCATGGACAGGAACCCTATCCTGAGACTATGTCTGAGCCTCACCCTGACATCAGATGCAAAGGATCTCGATTCAGCTCTACAGAGAGTGCCTTCCATGCCCTCACCCCGAAATCTAAGCCTAGCTTGTGTTCTCAGACTTCCATCCTCATACTCCTGGCCCACAAGGGCTCAAGTTTGGCAATACTGGAGCCACAATGCAGCAACCTAACTGCCCTCTAGAAGAGAAACGTTGCCCTATGGGGCTACCCAGAAACCCCAAATGAGGATCAACCTGCACGCCACTCTACTGTACCCCAATTATACAGTCTACCCTGGGAATTAATGCCCTGTCTGACACAGGCTGATCCCAGAATTCCCGACCAACACCCAGACAGCTGGCCGCACACTGAGAACAACGAAACCGCCATGGCCTTAGTTCGTCATCTCTTCCCAACCTCATTTTTCAGTCTTCAAAACCTAGACATTCTCTCCAATCAATCCCCAGGTTTAAAAGAGATGTAGAAATCAGAACTCATCCTTCCCCATGGCAAGAAATATTGGGGTTGGCATGTTGTCCAACATTCAGTGTAGGAGAAACCTTGTGGCACATGAGGCCCCGACCATGTTTGAGGGCAGCATTGGGCACAAACACACATTGTGACACTCAGAGTGAGCCTTGTCTTCAAGTAAGGCCTCTCAGTGGCAGAAGCAAGAGCCCGCAAATTGGGCTTGTGATGCCCCTAGGGCCTGAATCTTTTTTTTTTCCAATTTATTTATTTTCAGAAAAACAGTATTCATTATTTTTTCACCACACCCAGTGCTCCATGCAAGCTGTGCCCTCTATAATACCCACCACCTGGTACCCCAACCTCCCACCACCCCTCCACTTCAAACCCCTCAGATTGTTTTTCAGAGTCCATAGTCTCTCATGGTTCACCTCCCCTTCCAATTTACCCAAAAGCACATACCCTCCCCAATGTCCATAACCCTACCCCCCTTCTCCCAAACCCCCTCCCCCCAGCAACCCACAGTTTGTTTTGTGAGATTAAGAGTCACTTATGGTCTCCCTCCCTATCCCATCTTGTTTCATGGATTCTTCTCCTACCCACTTAAGCCCCCATGTTGCATCACCACTTCCTCATATCAGGGAGATCATATGATAGTTGTCTTTCTCCGCTTGACTTATTTCGCTAAGAATGATACGCTCTAGTTCCACCCATGTTGTCGCAAATGGCAAGATTTCGTTTCTTTTGATGGCTGCATAGTATTCCATTGTGTATATATACCACATCTTCTTTATCCATTCATCTGTTGATGGACATCTAGGTTCTTTCCATAGTTTGGCTATTGTGGATATTGCTGCTTTAAACATTCGGGTGCACGTGCCCCTTTGGATCACTATGTTTGTATCTTTAGGGTAAATACCCAGTAGTCCAATTGCTGGGTCATAGGGCAGTTTTATTTTCAACATTTTGAGGAACCTCCATGCTGTTTTCCAGAGTGGTTGCACCAGCCTGCATTCCCACCAATAGTGTAGGAGGGTTCCCCTTTCTCCGCATCCTCGCCAGCATCTGTCATTTCCTGACTTGTTGATTTTAGCCATTCTGACTGGTGTGAGGTGATATCTCATTGTGGCTTTGATTTGTATTTCCCTGATGCCGAGTGATATGGAGCACTTTTTCATGTGTCTGTTGGCCATCTGGATGTCTTCTTTGCAGAAACGTCTGTTCATGTCCTCTGCCCATTTCTTGATTGGGTTATTTGTTCTTTGGGTGTTGAGTTTGTTAAGTTCTTTATAGATTCTGGACACTAGTCCTTTATCTGATATGTCATTTGCAAATATGTTCTCCCATTCTGTCAGTTGTCTTTTGATTTTGTTAACTGTTTCCTTTGCTGTGCAAAAGCTTTTGATCTTGATGAAATCCCAATAGTTCATTTTTGCCTTTGCTTCCCTTGCCTTTGGCGATGTTCCTAGGAAGATGTTGCTGCGTAGGCCATGAATCTTAATCAGAGGTCATGATGTCCAGTCGCCTCTCCTCAGGGCTCTGCTCAAGAATCCCTCTTTTGGTGGGAGACCTGGTTAGGATACAGAAAGGACTCCTACCA
Organism: Neogale vison; assembly: GCF_020171115.1. Classification (NCBI taxonomy): domain Eukaryota; kingdom Metazoa; phylum Chordata; class Mammalia; order Carnivora; family Mustelidae; genus Neogale; species Neogale vison. The sequence continues at coordinate 194,037,144 of NC_058093.1, forward strand.
TCCAAAAATAACCCCTAACTCTTGGGATTGGGCCAAATCCACACAGTTTGGAGACTCATCCATGGCCCATGAGGCCACACCGTCATTCCATGGCCATCGGTAACACAAAATCCAGAGACAAAAGCCTGAGCATGTGCCTCACACTCGCCCTTTGTTCATATCCTGAAGATGTTTCCTCATGGTCTGTAGATCGGGCCTGCCATACCTATGTCCCCAATCTTAAGGCGAATTTGTTTTCAAATTTCTGTCCCCACAGTCCGGGCCCATACACCCTCCAGGCTGGGGACCCTGGACTCAAATCAGGACTTTGCCTGTTCTCTCCAAGGGAATTCTGCCCATTCAATTTTCCACAGCCATACAAATTAGGAGAAACCTCCAAAGCACCTGAGGCCATCCAAATAGTGTAGGCTGCCCAGGAAAAACAGAGGGGATCTGACACCAGCAGAGGGCTTCCTCCACTCAGACCCATAGACAGATGTCCACAGAGAAGAAGATTGAACCGGACAGGCCCCTAGGCCATAATCGGATCCATTGCTTTAGTTTCCAGGCATCTCTCCTCAGAGGCCTGGTTTCTAATACCAGCATATGGGGGTTTCCTGAGGCTCCATCAGAGCAATTCTCATCTCCACATGGGAAACTTGCACATTGGAGCTGTGTAAAAACCTCACGTTAGGAGAATCCTTCAGGGCCCCAGTGCCACCACCCCATTTCAAAGTCTGCATGGACAAAAACCCACATCGAGACCCATTTGCAGGAGAGTCCATTTCAACTCAACCCCCTCACTTCCTCTACAAGTGCCAACCGATTGAACCTGTCTTGTCACTAAGAGACAATTGGAATACGAGGTGGGCTGCCAAGGCATACATCCTTAGACCTGTGCTCTGGAGTCCTTCCATATGGGATGTACTGGACCACTCCAACAAGTCTCCATTGTCCTGCAGAAGGAATCCTTGCGGTTTGGAGCATCTCAAAACTCCCATCAGGGGAAAAACTCCATGGTCTCGTGTTGCTCTGTCCCCTTCATGAAAGGGCCATCATGGACAGAAAGTCCAATCTGAACCAACATCTGATACTCACCCTGACTTCAGATGCATGGGATCTTGATTCAGCTCTGCAGACTGTGCCTGCCATGCCCTTGCCCCGAAACCTAAGCCTCTCTTGTGTTCTCAGACTTCTGTCCTCACACTCATGGCCCTCCAGTTTGGGAATTCAGGAGACAAAGTGCAACATTCTGCCCGCGCTCCAGAAGAAAAATATTGCCCTATGGGGCTACCTAGAAACCCCAAATGATTATCAACCTGTACGCCACTGGACTGTACCACAATTATACAGTTTACCTTGGGCACTAATGCCCTGTCTGACACAGTGTGAGCACCGACCTCCCTACTGACACCCAGACCGCTGGCTGCACACTGAGCATATTGGACCTGCCATGGCCTTAGCTCGTCATCTCTTCCCAACCTAGCTTTTCAGGTTTCAGAACCTAGACCTTAACTCCAATCAAGGACCAGGGGTGAACGTGATGCAGAAATCAGAACTCATCCTTCCCCATAACCCTGTGGTTGGCATGTTGTCCACCGTTCAGTGGAGGAGAAACCAGCGTGGCCAATGGGCCCCGACCCATGCTTGAGAGCCGAGAGGGCACAAACACGCATTGTGACCCTCAGCGTGAGGCCTGTCCTCAAGTAAGGTCTTTCAGTGGCTGGACCAAGAGATGGCATATTGGGCTTGCCATCCACCTAGGCCCCAATTTTCACCCAGAAGTCAGGTTGCCCAATCGCCACTCCCAAGGTCTTTGCTCTAGAATTCCTCTTTTAGTGGGGCACCTGAAATAACAAAACAGAAATGACTTTCCCATCCCACATATTGACCCCAAACTCTTGGGAACGGGCCAAATCAACAGAGAGGGAGACATGTCCATGGACCATGAGGTCTCCCCGACATTTCACGGCCATCGTTGACACAAAATCCAGAGACAAAAGCCTGCGCAAGCACCTCACACTCGCCCTTTGTGCATATCCTGAAGAGTTCTCCTCACGGTCTGTAGATCAGGCCTGCCATAACTACGTCCCCAAACCTAAGCCGAGTTTGTGTTTTCAGACGTCTGTCCCCACAGCCCTGGCCCACACACCTTCCATGCTTGGGCCCCTGGAGCCACACCTCAAAACTGTGCCTTCCCTCTCCAAAGGAATTCTGCCCATTCCATTGGCCACAACCTTGCAAATTAAGAGAAACCTCCAAAGTCAATGAGGCGATCCCAATAGTGTAGGCCGCCCAGGACAACAGGGACGATCTGACAACAGCTGAGCAACTACCTCCAATCAGAACTGTAGCAGATGTCCACATAGAAGAAGATTGAACCGGATAGGCCCCTAGGGACTTCCCACTACTGTAAGTCGCCCTGGTCAAACAGGGACATTCTGACACAAACTGAGCAACTACATCCACACAGACACGCAGACAGTTGTCCAAAGAGACAGAAGATTGAACCAGACAGGCATCTAGACTTAATCTGAACTCTTGCTTTGGTTTCTAGGTGTCAATCCTAAGAGGCCTGGGTTCGAAGAACAGCATATGTGGGATTTCTGAGGCACCAAACAGAACCTCTTTCATCTCCACATGGAGAGCTTTCTTATTGGAGCTCTATCAAACCCTTCAGGTAGGCGAATTCTGCAGAGCCCCTGAAACACCAGCACATTCTAAGGTCTCCATGGACACAAACCCTCATTATGACCCATCCTCAGGAGAGTCCATTTGAACTCAGCCCCCTGGGTAGCTTTCCCCAGAGCTAGGAGATAAACCATGTTTGTTGCAAATAGCCAATGGAAATGCAAGGTATGCTGTACAGGCATCCATCCTTCAAAACCTTATTTCTAGTCTATCCATGTGGGACATCCTGGAGCCATCCTACAGAACTCCACTGTCCCGCAGAAGGAAACCTTGTGGTTTAGAGCAACTCACAAACTCAGAGTGGGAAAACCACCTTGGCCTCATGATGTCCCCGCTTCATGAAGGGGCCATCATGGACACAAACTCCAGCATCATCCATCGTCTGACAATCACCCTGAATTCAGATGAAGGAGATCTCTATTCAGCTTCTGCAGAGTGAGCCTGCTGTGTTCTTGGCCCCAAACCTCACCCTACCTTGTGTTTTTAGACTTCTGTCATCATAGTCCTGGCCCACAAGCCCTCCCATTTGGAAATTCTGGGACCACAACGAAGCACTCTGCCAGCCCACCAGAAGAAAAACCTTGTCTATGGGTTTGCCCAGAAACCCCAAATGAGGGTCAAAATGCTTGGCCCTTGGCAAAACCCCAATTGCATAGGCTACCCTAAGCACTAATGCTTTGTCTTACATAGCCTGAGCCCAGACCTTCTGACAGACACCAAGACAACTGGCTGCACATCCAGCACATCGGACCCGCCACGGTCTTAGGTCATCATCCCTTCCCAAAGTGGGTTTTCAGGCGTCAGAAGCTAAAACTTATCTCCAATCACTGCACAGGGGAGAACCTGATGCACAAGTCAGAACTCCTCCTTCCCCATGGCAGGAAACCTTGCTGTTGGCAGTGAGTCAAAGCTTCAGTGTAGGAGAAACTTTCATGGCCCATAGACCACGCCCATGCTTGAGGGACGCCTTAGGAACAAACACACATTGTGACCCTCAGTGTGAGTCCCTTATTCAAGTAATGCCTCTCAGTGGCTGGACCAAGAGCCTGCATATGGAGCTTGCCATGCCCATAGGGACCCAGGCCTAACAAGATGGCAGGTATTCCAGTTGTCAGTACCCACTGCTCTGCTCTAAAATCTCTCTACTGGGGGGACACCTGTGGCAGAAAACAGTATTCTTCCCTTCCCAGAGAATGACCCCAACCAATTGGGAGCTGGCAAATCACCAGAGAGGGAGACTCTTCCATGGCCCATGAGAGAACGCCTACATTAAACGGCCACTGTGGACACAACACCCAGAGACAAAAGCCTGAGAGACTGCCTCCCACTCGCCCTCCTTTCATATCCAGAGGAGCTCCCCTCACGAACTGGAGATCAAGCCTGCAATAACCTTGGCCTCAAACCTGAGCCAAGTTTGTGTTTTTGGACATCTGTCCCCACAGCCCTGGCCCACACATTCTCAAGGCAGGGTCCTCTGGAGCCACACCACAGGACTGTGCCTGCTCTTTCCTAGGAAACTGTGCCCATTTAATTGGCCACAACCCTATAGGATAGGAGAAACCTCAAGGCCCCCGAGGACATCCCACTACTGTAAGCCAGCCTGGACAAACAGGGGCATTCTGACACAAGCTGAGCAACTACCTCCATGCAGGCACACAGACAGATATCCACATAGACAAAAGATTTAACCGGACAGGACCCTAGGCCCTAATCTGTACTCTTACTTTGGTTTCCAGGTGTCACTCCTCAGAGGCCTGGGTTCAAAGACCAGAATTTGTGGCTTTCCTGAGGCACCAAACAGAACACCTCTCATCTCCACATGGGAAGCTTCCTTGTTGGAGCTGTGTCAAACCCTTCGGGTTGAGAATCCTGCAGAGACCCTAAGCCACAGCCACATTCCAAGGTCTCCATGGCCATCAACCTACATTATGACCCATCCTCAGCAAAGTCCATTTAACTCAGCCCTTTGGGTATCTTGCCAAAGAGCCCACAGATTGAACCTGCCCTGTCCCGAGCAGCCAGTGGGAATGTGAGGTGGCGTTTCCAGGCATCCATGCTTAGACTCCTGTTCTCGAGTCTTTCCGTACAGGGCATCGTGGAACCACCCAATAGGACTCGACTGTCCTGCAGAAGGAAACCTTGAGGTTTGGAGAAGCTCACAACTCCCAGTGTAGGAAAACCTCCCTGGTCTCATGAAGCCCCCACTTCCTTCAGGAAGGGGCCATCATGGACACAAACTCTAGCCTGAGGCAATGTCTCCTACTCACCATGACCTCAGATGCAGGAGATCTCGATTCAGCCTCTGCAGAGTGGGCCTGTCGTGCCCTCGGCCCCAAACCTAACAGTAGCTTGTGTTTTCAGACTTCCTTCCTCACACTCCTGGCAAACAAACCCTCAGACTGGAAATTCTGGAAATACAATGCAGCCCTCTGCCTGCCCACCAGAAGGAAAACGTTGCCCTATGGGGCTTTCCAGAAACCCCAAATGAGGATCAACCTGCTTGGGTCTCAACCTCACCCTGATTGGATAGGCTGCCCTGAACACTAATGCTCTGTCTGACACAGCCTGAGGCCCGACGTCCCAACAGACAAGGAGACAGCTGGCCACACACTTAGCACATTGGACACGCCATGGCCTTAGGCCATCATTTCTTATCAACCTGAGTTATCAGATATCTGAACCTATAAATTATACCAAATCCCCCACAGAGGGGTACCTGAAGCACAAATCAGAACTCCTCCTTCCCCATGGCTGTAAAGCTTGCTGGTGGCATGGAGTCACACCTTCAGGGTAGGAGAAAACTTCATGGCCCCTGAAGCCATGCCCAAACGTGAGTGCCGCCTTGCGCAGAAACTCGCATTGTGACCCTCAGCGTGAGCCCCATGTCGACGTAAGGCCTCTCAAGGCCTGGACCAAGAGCCCCCATATGGGGCTTCCCAAGCCCCTATGTTCCCAATCCTCACCAGATTTCAAGTTTTCCAGTCGCCCATACCTGGGGCTCTGCTCTGGATTCCCTCTCTTGGAGAGACACCTGAGCCAGACAGCAGGACTCCAACCTTCCCACAAAATGACCCCAAACTCTTGGGAGCTGTGCCAAATCGTCAGAGAGGGAAATTAGTCCATAGTCCCTGAGGCCACCCCTACAATCCACGGCTATCCTGGACACAACATCCATAGAAAAAAGCCTGAGGGAACGCCTCCCACTCTCCCTTCTTTCATAAGCCGAGGAGCTCCCCTCTCGGTCTGTAGATCCAGCCTGCCGTACCCTCGGCACCACACCTAAGCCGAGTTTGTGTTTTCAGACCTCTGTGCCCACAGCCTGGACCCACACAACCTTCAGGCAAGGGCCTCTGGAGCCACACGGAAGGACTGCGCCTGTCCTCTCCAAAGATACTATGGCAAATCCATTGACCACAATGCTACAGGTTAGGAAAAACCTCCAAGGCCCCTGAGGCATTCCCGATAGTGTAGGCTGCTCTGGACAAGAGGGGCACTCTAACACCAGCTGAGTAACTATCTCCGCTTATACACGTAGACAGTGTCCCCAGAGACAGAAGATTAAAACGGACAGGGCCCTAGACCTTAATCTGAACCCTAGCTTTGGATTCCAGGTGTCCCTTCTCAGAGGACTGGTTTCGACGACCAGCTTATGGGATTTTCTGAGGCACCAAACCGAATCTCTCTCGTCTCCACATGGGGATATTTCTTATTGGAGCTGTATAAAACCCTTCGGGTAGGCCAAATCTGCAGGGCCCCTGAACCACAAGCATATTCCAAGGTCTCCATGGACACAAGCCCATATTATGACCCATCCTCAGGATCGTACATTTGAACACAGCCCCCTGGGTAGCTTGCCCAGAGGCAGCAAATCAAACATGTCTTGTCACTAATAGCCCATGGGAATGCTAGGCATGCTGTACAGGCATCCATCCTTGGAACCCTGCTCTCCAGTCCTTTCGTATGGGACATCCTAGAGCCATCCAACAGGACTCGACTATCCCTCAGAAGGAAACCATATCGTTGGGAGCAACTCCCAAACTCAGTGTGGGAAATCTTCCTTGGCCTCATGAGGCCCCCACTTCATGAAGGTGTCATCATGGACACAAACTCCAGCCTCAGCCAACGTCTAATCCTCATCCTGACTTCAGGTGCAGGAGATTTCTATTCAGCCTCTGCAGAGTAAGCCTGCCATGTCGTTGGCCCCAAACCTCACCCCAGCTTGTGTTTTCAGACTTCCGTCCTCACACTCCTTTCCCACAAGCTCTCCTGATTGGGAATTCTGGGGTCACAACAAAGCTCTCTGTCTGCCCACCAGAAGAAAAAAAATTGTCTATGACATTGCCCAGAAACCCCAAATGAGCATCAACCTGCTCGGCACTCAGCAACACCCCAATTGCATATGCTACCCTAAGCACTAATGCTCTGTCTTACATAGCCTGAGACCAGAGCTTCCGACAGACACCGAGACAACTGGCCGCACACCCAGCACATCAGACCTGCCATGGTCTTAGGCCATTCATCCCGTTCCTTTGACCTGCCTGTCTTTCTTGAGTTATTTTCTGAGGCTGTGTCTGACTGTACATTTTTTCTGGAGTGGCCTATGAATTTGGGGTCGGTTCAGGGGCCTTGCAGTTTTCTCCTAATCTGGCGGCTTTGGGAAACTGAGACGGACAGAGTTTCCTCGGGAGAGCAGGCCCAGTGATGCGGTGTGGTCCTGGAGGCCCCATCCTGGAGTGCAAGTGGGTCAGGACTTTGGTTCCAAAGTCTTCAGACACAAACTCAGGTAAGAGTTAGGGACGAGGTGATAGCAGGCCCGATCTGCAGACCCTGAGGGCAGCTCTTCAGAATTTGAAATTCGGAAGGCTGGGAGGCAGGAGCACAGGATTTTCTGTCTGGATTGTGTCTAAGATGGCCACGGAATGGAGGGGTGGCCTCATGGGTTCATGTGAGATTCTACCTCTCTGGCGATTCTACCCGGCACCCAAGAGTTTGGTGTTTTTTGGGGGGATGGAGGGAGTGTGGTTTTCCGTGTCAGGGATCCCATCCAAATAGGCATTCCATAAATAGGTTCTGGGTCTGGGAGCCTAGAAAACCCCAACAAGGCTTAGGATTTGGGCCTAGGTGCATGACAGGCCTGCTCTGGGGGGTCCTGGTCTAGCTCCCAAGGGGGCTTGTTCGAAAGGGGTCTCAGTCTGAGGGTCACAATGCCTGTTTGTGCCCAGATGCCCATCCTGAGTTGGCGTGGTCTCATGGGCCATGCACCTGGCTCCCACTCTTAGGGCTGGACAGCCATATCAGCATTCAGCGTTACTTCCATGGGGAAGGAAGAGTACTCTTTTGGGCTTCAGTGTGCCCCATGGGCATGAGTTTGAGCTATGTTCTGGAACAGGTACCTGAATACCCAGATGGCTTCGAGATGAGGTCCTCGGGCTGAGGAAGGACCCACCTGCAGGATATGGGGCCCACTGTCTGGGTGGCTGACAGGAGGTTGGGCTTGAGCTGTGTCTAACAGAGCATTCGTGCAGAGGGTGGCCTAAGATGTTGGGGTGCCATTGAGAGCTGTGCAACTGGATCCTCATGTGGGGTTTCTGCACAGACCCATAGGGCACTGCTTTCTGGTTGGCAGGCAGAAGGTTGTGTTGTGGATCCAGAATTCCCAATATGGAGGGCTTGCAGGCAAGGAGTGTGAGGACAGAAGTCTGAAAACATAAGCTACAGTTAAGCTCAGTGCCGAGCACATGGACGTTCCAATGTACAGCGGTTGTTTCAAGGTCTCAAGCACCTGGGCGAGGGTCAGATGTCTGATCACGCTGGAGTTAGTATCCATGATGGCCAACGAATGGTGGATTGACCTCAAGAAGCCTTGGAGGTTTTCCCAAGCTGGAGCTTGTGAGCTGCTCCAAACATCAAGGTGTCCTACTGCAGGACAGGAGAAATCTACTTACAGGGCTCCAGGGTCCCCCATATAGAAGATCTGATAGCAGAGCTCTGTGAATGGATGCCTGGGAAGCCAACCTTGCGTTACCATTGCAGCCGAGGAACAGGGAAGGCTTGATTCAGTGACACTGATTCCAAGTTCCAAGTGATCTGCGTTGAAGGAAGTTCTCAGTCTAATGGGTCCCAATGCTGCTTGGTGTCCAGGGAGACCGTAGAATGTGGTGGTGGCTCTCCAGCCATGCAGGATTTTCTATCCTGAGGATTAGACCCAGTACCCAGGAGCAATGTTTCCTTCCCAGGACAGGAGGAGTTCTCTTGTATGGCTCACGGACCACAGGTTGGACCATATGTTGAGTTTCCAGAACAGGCCTCTGGGGAGAGAGGCCTCAAAATCAGAGCTAGGATTCTGATGAGGTCCTAGGTGTATGGCAGGTTCAATCTTAGGACTCAGTGACATTGACCTGCGTTTCTTCCTGGAGGTATGTGCTGAGGCTGTGTCAGACTGAGCATTTTTTCCAGAGCAGCCTATGAAATTGGGGTGGACTCAGGGGCCTTGCAGTTTTCTCCTAACCTGGATGGTTTGGGAAACTGAGACAGGCAGAATTTCCTCGGGAGAGCAGGACCAATGATGTGGTGTCGTTCTGGAGGCCCCATCCTGGACTGCATGTGGGTCAGGACTTTGGGACCAAAGACTTCAGACACGAACTCGGGTAAGAGTTAGGGGCGAGGTGATGGCAGGCCCGATCTGCTGACCCTGAGGGCAGATCCTCGGGATTTGAAATTCAGGTGGCTGGGAGGGAGGAGCACAGGCTTTTCTGTCTGGATTGTGTGTCTAAGATGGCCATGGAATGGAGGGGTAACCTCTGGGTCCAGGGGATATTCGTCCACTCTGGGGATTCTGCCTGGCACCCAAGAATTTGATGTCTTTCTGGGGAAAAGGAAAACGCTGTTTTCCATCTCAGGTTTCCTGTCCAAACAGGGATTCCAGAGATGGGTTCTGGGTCCCGGCTCCTGGAAAACCAAACCAAGGCTTAGGATTTGGGCTTTTGGGCATGAGAGGCACACTCTGTGGGCTCCTGGTCCAGGTCCCGAGTGACCTTGTATGAAGAGGGCCTCAGGCTGAGGGTCACAATGCATGTTTGTGCACAGCTGCCCATAAGGGGTGGCTGTGGTCTCATGGGCCATGCCCTGGCTCCCAATCTGAGTGTTGGACAGCCATCTCAACATTCAGTTTTCCTGCCATGGGGAAGGAGAAGTACTCCTTGTGATTCAGGGTTCCCATGGGCAGGAATTTGAGCTAAGTTCTGGGACAGGAACCTGAATACCCAGATTGGTTCAAAATGACAGCCACAGGCCAAGGCAGGAACCACCTGCAAGATGTGGGGCCCGCTGTCTGGGTGGCTGATAGGAGGTCAGAGTTCGAGGTGTGTCAGACAGAGCATTCATGCAGAGGTTGGCCTATGATATTGGGGTGCCGTTGAGAGCCGTCTAGCGGGATCCTCATGTGGGGTTTCTGTGCAGAACCTTAGGGCACTTCTTCTTTCTGGTGAGCAGGCAGAAGGCTGCGTTGTAGCTCCAGAATTCCCAATATGGAGGGCATGTAGGCGAGAAGTGTGAGGACAGAAGTCTGAAAACACAAGCTACGGTTAAGCTCAGTGCCAAGCACATGGCCATTCCAATGTACAGCGGTTGTTACGAGATCCCTAGCACCTGATTATGGGTGAGGTTCAGATGTTTGTTCATGCTAGAGTTTGTATCCATGATGGCAAACGAATGGTGGGGTGGCCTCCAGAAGCCTTGGAGGTTTTCCCAAGCTGGAGCTTGTGAGCTGCTCCAAACAGCAAGGTGTTCTACTGAGGGATACGGGTAGTCCACTTAGAGGGCTCCAGGGTACCCTATATGAAAGATTCGATAGCAGAGCTATCTGAATGGAGGTCTGGGAAGCCCACCTCACGTTACCATTGCAGCCGAGGAACAGGGAAGGCTAGATTCGCTGTCTCTGGTTCCAAGTTCCAAGTGATCTGCGTTGACGATGCAGTCAGTCTAACGGGTTCTCAGAGTTCTCAGTCTAACAGGTCCCAATGCAGCTCGGTATCCAGGGAAAACTTAGAATGGTGGTGGTGGTGGTGGCCCTGGGTCCAGGTAGGTTTCTTCTAACTGATGGTTAGTCCCAGTTCCCAGGAGCCAGGTTTCCTTCTCAGGACAGGTGGGGTTCTCTTGTATGTTTCACGTACCACATGTTGTTCCATATGGTGATTTTCCAGAACAGACCTCTGGGGACAGAGGCCTGAAAACCTATGCTAGGCTTCCGATGAAGTCCTGCACAGCAGGTTCAATCTTCGGACTCAGGGCCACTGAGTTGCATGTCTTTCTGGAGGTAGGTCTGAGTCTGTCAGACTGAATTTTTACCAGAGTGGCCTAAGAAATTCAGGTGGGCTCAGAGGCCTTGCAGGCTTATGCTGATATGGAGGGTTTGGGCAACTGAGACGGGAAGACTACCCTCAGGAGAGCAGACCCAGTGACGTGCTGTGGTTCTGGAGGCCCCATCCTGGAAGGCTTGTGGATCAGAGATTTGGGACCAAAGTCTTCAGACACAAACTCGGGTAAGAGTTAGAGGAGAGGTGATCACAGTCCCGATCTGCAGACCCTGAGGGCAGCTCCTTGGGATTTGAAATTCAGGCGGCTGGGAGGCAGGAGCACAGGCTTTTCTGTCTGGACTGTGTGTGTAGAATCGCCATGGAATGGAGGGGTGCCCTCATGGGTCCATGGGAAATTCTACCTCTCTGGGGATTCTGTCCAGCACCCAAGGGTTGGTGTCTTACTGGGGGAAGGTGAGAGTGTGGTTTTCCGTGTCAGGGGTTCTGTTCAAAAAGGTATTCCACAGATGGGTTCTAGGTCTGGGAGCCTGGGTAACACCACCAAGGCTTCGGTTTTGGTCCTAGGGTCATGACAGGACCGCTCTGTGGCTCTTGGTCCAGATCCTGAGATGGCTCGTTGGAAAGGGGTCTCAGTCTGAGGGTCACAATGCCTGTTTATGCCCAGCTGCCTATCCTCAGTGGGCATGGTCTTATGGGCCATGCGCCTGGCTCCCACTCTGCGGGTTGGACAGCCATCTCAACATTCAGTTTTCCTGCCATTGGAAAGGAGGAGTACTTTTTTCGGCTTCAGGCCCCCATGAGCAGGAATTTGAGCTAAGTTCTGGGACAGGAACCTGAATACCCAGGTTGGTTCGATATGATGGACTCGGGCCAAGACTGGACCCAGCTGCAGAATATGGGGCCCTCTATCTGGGTGGCTGATAGGAGGTCAGGCATCGGGCTGTGTCAGACAGAGCACTTATGCAGAGAGCGACCTAGGATATTGGGGTGCTGTTGAGGGCCATGTAGGAGGATCCTCATGTGGGTTTCTGCAAAGACCCATAGTGCATTTCTTCTTTCTGGTGGGCAGGCAGAAGGTTGTGTTGTGGCTCCAGAATTTCCAATATGGAGGGCTTGTAGGCGAGGAGTGTGAGGACGGAAGTCTGAAAACATGCCACGGATAAGCTCAGTACTGGGCACATGGCCATTCCAATATGCCACAGTTGTTTCGAGATCTCCAGCACCTCAGTTTGGCGAGGGTCAGATATCTGCTAATGCTGGAGTTTGTATCCGTGATGGTCAATAAATTGTGGGGTGTCCTCAAGAAGCCTTGGAGGTTTTCCCACGCAGGACCTTGTGAGCTGCTCCAAACAGTAAGGTGTCCTACTTTGGGACAGGGGAAGTCCGCTTAGAGGGCTCCAGGAAAGATTTGATAGCAGAGCTTTCTGAATGGAGGCCTGGGAAGCCTTCCTTGCATTACCATTGCAGCTGAGGAACAGGGCAGGCTTGATCTGCTGGTTCTGGTTCCAATTTCCAAGTGATCTAAGTTGACAGATGTTCTCAGTCTAACGGCTCACAATGCTGCTTGGTGTTCAGGGAGACCTTAGAATGTGGTGTTGGATCTGCCGCCATGCAGGATTCTCCTACCTGAAGGTTTGACCCAGTTCCCAGGAGCCAGGTTTCCTTCTCGGTACAGGAGGGGTTCTCTTGTAAGGATCAAGGACCACATGTCGGACCATATGTTGAATTTCAAGAACAGGTCTCTGGGCACAGAGGCCTGAAAACCTAAGCTAGGGTTCTGATGATGTTCTAGGGGCATGTCAGGTTCAACCATCGGACTCAGGGACTTTGACCTGCATGTCTTCCTGGAGGTAGGTGCTGAGGCTGTGTCAGACTGTGCATTTTTTCGAGAGCGGCCTATGAAATTGGGGTGGGCTCAGGGGCCTTGCAGGTTTCTCCTAATCAGGAGGGTTTGGGCAACTGAGACGGGCAGAGTTTCCTCGGGAGAGCAGGCCCAGTGATGTGGTGTGGTTCTCATGTCTCCATCCTGGAGGGCATGTGGCTAAGGGCTCTGGGACCAAAGTCTTCAGACAAAAAATGGGGTAAGAGTTAGGGGCGAGGTAATGGCAGGCCCGATCTGAAGACCCTGAGGGCAGCTGCTTGGGATTTGAAATTCGTGAGGCTGGGAGGCAGAGGCAAAGGCTTTTCTGTCTGGATTGTGTCTAGGATAGTCTCAGAATGGTGGAGTGTCCTCATGTGTCCATGGGAGATTCTTACTATCTGGGGATTCTGCCCAGCACCCAAGAGTTTGGTGTCTTGCTGGGAGAAGGAGAGAGCACAGTTTACCATGTCAGGGTTCCTGTCAAAACAGGGATTCCAGAGATGGGTTCTGCGTCCTTGTCCATGGATAACCACACAAAGGCTTAGGATTTGTGCCTACGGGCATGACAGGCCGGCTCTGTGGGCTCCTGGTCCAGCTCACACAGGGACTTGTTGGAAGTAGGTCTCAGGCTGAAGGTCACAATGCCTATTTGTGCCAGATTTCCATCCTGAGTGGGCGTTGTCTCTTGTTCCATGGACCTGGATCCCAATCTGAAGGTTGGACAACCATCTCAACATTTAGTTTTCATGCCATGGGGAAGGAGGAGTACTCTTTTCTGCTTCAGGTTCCACCATGCCCAGGAATTTGTGCTATGTTCTGGGACAGGTACCTGAATACCAAGGTTGGTTGAGGACTCAGGTCAAGGTAGGTCACACCTGCAGGATATAGGGGCTTCTATCTGGGTGGCTGCCAGGAGGCCGGGGCTCAGGCTGTGTCAGACAGAGCATTAGTGCACAGGGTGGCCTATGATATTGGGGTGCCATAGAGAGCCGTGCAGGTGGATCCTCATGTGGGGTTCCTGCACAGACCAATAGGGCACTTCTTCTTTCTGGTGGGCAGGCAGAAGGCTGCATTGTGGCTCCTAAATTCCCAAAATGGAGGGCTTGCAGGAGAGGAGTGTGAGGACAGAAGTCTGAAAACACAAGGTACGGTTAAGCTTAGTGCCAAGCAAATGGCTGTTCCAATGTGCAGTGGTTGTTTTGAGATCTCCAGCACCTGAGTATGGGCAAGGGTCAGATGTTGGCTCATGATGGAGTTTATATCTATGATGGCCAACGAACGAAATATCCAGAACCTGAGTAAGGATGGATGTCAGATGTTTGCTCACACTGGAGTTTGTGTCTATAATGACCCACAAATGGAGAAGTGACGTCAAGAGGCCATGAAGAATTCCCCACGCTGATGCATGTGTGATGCTCCAAACAGCAAGGTTGTTTTTTCTACTGGACAAGTGGAGTCTGGTTTGTTTGCTTCAGGGTCCCTCATGTGAAAAGTATGGGTAGCAGAACTCGTCTGCATGGATGATGGAAAGCACACCTCCATTGACCAATGCAGCTGAGGAACATGGCAAGATCATTATAATGCTCTGGGGTGAAGTATCAAGGCCTTCAGTTGGCAGGGAATCTCTTGCAGATGGGTAACTATGCTGGTTTGTTACCAGGTAGATCTTAGAATGTGTTGGTGGCTAAGGTGTCATGCAGGATTCTCCTACCATGAGGGTTTAATACAGGTCGAAGAGCATGGTTTCCTCTGGGGACAGGAGCTGTATTGTTGTGTGGCTCAGGGACTACATGTTGTATCATAAGTTTGTATTCCAGAATAGGCCTCTGAAGTCAGATGCCTGGAAACATAATCTAGGGGTCCAATGATGTCCTAGGGGCATGACAGGTTCAATCTTAAGACTCAGGACAGTTGCCTTGTGTGTCTGCTTAGATGTAGGTGATTAGGGTGTTTCAGACTGTGCATTTGCATCCAGAGAAGCTTCCAATATTGTGGTGGGCTCAGGGGCTTTGCAGATTTCTCCTAATCTGGAGGGTTTTGGCAACTGTGATGGGCAAATTTTCCTTGGGGATGCCAGGCACAGTCCTGTAGTGTGGCTCCAGAGACTGCATCCTGGAGGGCATGTGAGCCATGGTTTGGAGAGAAGTCTGCAAACCGAAACATGGGTTAGGTTTAGTGGCGAGGTTTTCACAGGGCAATGCATAGACCTGGAGGGCTGCTTGTCAGGAACAGTAATTTGGGTGACTTGAAGGCAGAAGCACAGGCTTTTTTATCTGGATTGTGTTTCCAGGATTGCCTCGGAATGCGGGTGTTGTCTCATGGGTCCTTGGGAGATATTTCCTCTCTAAGGATACTAGCTGTTCCCAAAAGATTGATGGCTTTTTGGGGTGGGAAGAGTGCTGTTTTCCATCTTAGGGGTGCCCCAAAACAGGGATTCCAGAGACGGGCTCTGGGTCTTGGCGAATGGAAAATCTAACCAAGTGTTAGGATTTGGGCCTAGGGACGTACCAGACCTGCAACACAGGATCCTGGTGGTGAACTGAGAGGGCTTGTTTGAAAGAATGCTCAGGTTGAGGGTCACAATACCCTCAGTTTGTGAGCAGGGCAGACATCGGGAGTGGGTGTGGTCCCATTGCCCATTTGCTGGTTCCCACCCTGAGGGATGGACACACATTCCAATGCCCAGGTTTCCAGCCATGGGGAATGAGGAGTTCTCTATTGGACTTCAGGTTTCCTTATTGGAAGGGATTCCAGCAAAGGTCTGGGGACAGATGTCTGAATACTAAGAATGGGTAGAAATGACAGATTTGGGCCATGGCCTTTCTCACAGGCTGGATACGGCCCCCACTCTATGTGTGGCTGACACGAGGTCTGGGCTCAGGCTGTCAGACACAGCACTAGTGGCCATGGCAGACTATATATCGGGGTTCCCTCGAGGGCCATGCAGATTGATCCTCATGTGGGGTTTCTGTGCAGACTCTCCAAGCACTGCTTCCTATGGGTCAGGTAGAATGCTGTGTTTTGTCTCCAGAATTCCATATCAAGAGGGCTTGGGGACAAGTAGGGTGAGAATGCAATTGTAAACACCAGCTACGCTTAAATTCAGTGCCAAGCGGAAGTCAGTTCCAATGTGCAGCAGCTTATACAAGATATCCAGCACCTGAGTAAGGGCAGATGTCAGATGTTTGCTCACACTCGAATTTGTGTGTATGATGACCAACAAATGGAGGGGTGACTTCAAGAGGCCATGGAGGATTACCTATGATTAGGATTGTGAGATGCTCCAAATGAAAAGGTTTCCTTCTAATGGGCAGGAGGGATCTGGTTTGTTTCCTCCAGGGTCCCCCATGTGGAAAGTTTGGCTAGTAGAGCCCTCCTGCGTGAATGACTAGAAAGCAGACGTCCAATGTCCATTGCAGCTGAGGAACATGACAGGTTCCTTTTGGTGGTTCGTGGGCCAAGTATCAAGTCCTTGAGTTGACATGGAATCTCTTGCAGAGGTGTTCCAATACTGGTTTGTTACCAAAGAGGTCTTAGAATGTGCTGGTGGCTAAGGGGCCATAAAGAGTTCTCCTACTCTGAGGGTTTGGCACAGGTTGAAGTGCACAGTTTCCTTCTTGGGAGAGGAGATGTTCTGTTTTGTGGCTCAGGGTACATATGTTGTATCCTAACTTGGTATTCAAGAACAGGCCTCTGAGTACAGATGCTTGACACCTAATCTAGGGTTCCAATGATGTCCTAGGAGCATGTCAGGTTCAATTTTCTAAGGACCATTGACTTGGGTGTCTGTCTGGATGTAGGTGATCAGGGTGTTTCAGACAGTGCCTTTGCATCCAGAGCCACTTCTAATATTGGGGTGGGCTCAGGGGCCTTGCAGGTTTCTCCTAATCTGGATGCTTTGAGCAACTGTGATGGGCACAGTTTCCTTGGGTATGGCAGACCCAGTCCTGTGGTGTGGCTCCAGAGACCCTGTTCTGGAGGGCATGAGAGCCATGGTTTTGGGAGGGAAGTCTGCAAACACTAATTTGGGTTAGAGTTAGTGGCAAGGTGATCACAGTTCCAATGCATAGACCTAGAAGGCAGCATGTCAGGAACTATAATTAGGGTGACTAGAAGGCTGTAGCACAGGCTTTTCTATCTGGATTGTGTGTCTTGGATGGGCTCGGAATGTAGGTGTGGTCTCATGGTTCAGTGGGAGACTTTTCCTCTCTTAGGATCCTGGTGGCTCTCCATAGATTGGTAGCCATTTCGGAGAAGAAAAGAGTGCTCTTTTCATCTTAGGGGTGCCCCAAAACAGGGATTCCAGAAAAGTCTTCTGGGTCTGGGTGCCTGGAATATCCCACCAAGGGTTAGGGTTTGGGCCTAGGGGTGTTCCAGGCCTGCAATGCAGGATGCTAGTGGTGCAACTGAGAGTACTTGTTTGAAAGCTTGCTCAAGGTGAGGGTCACCATGCTTGTTGGTGCCCCGGGAGGCCCTCAGGAGTGGGTGTGGTCTCATTGGCTATACAGCTGGCTCCCACTTTGAGGGTTGGACACCCATCCTAACAGCCAGGCTTCCTTCCATGGAAAGAGAAGTTCTCTATTGTGCTTCAGGTACCACCATTGACAGGGTTTCCAGAAAAGGTCAGGGGAAAGGTGCCTGAATACCAAGATGTGTAGAGATGACGGACTTGTGCCATGGCCAGTCTCACATGTTGGTAATGGGGCCCACTCTCTTGGTGGCTCATGAGCATGTTGGGGCTCATGCTCTGTCAGACCCAAAACTAGTGGCCAGGGCAGTCTATAAATCGGGGTTCCCTTGAGGGCTGAGCATCTTTATCCTCATGTGGGGTTTCTGGGCAGACTCACCAGGCACCTGTTCTTTCTTTTTTTTTTTAAAGATTTTATTTATTTTTATTTAAGAGAGAGACAATGAGAGAGAACATGAGTGAGGAGAAAGTCAGAGGGAGAAGCAGACTCTTCACGGAGCTGGGAGCCCGATATGGGACTAGATCCCGGGACTCCAGGATCATGACCTGAGCCGAAGGCAGTCGTCCAACCAACTGAGCCACCCAGGTGCCCCAGCACCTCTTCTTTCTATGGGGAATTCATAATGCTGCATTGTGGCTCCAGAATTCCCTAACATGAGGTCTAGGGGACTAGTAGGCTGAGGATGGATTTGTAAAAATAAGCTAGGGCTCAGTTCATTCCCAAATGGAAAGCAGTTCCAATGTGCAGCGGCTTATTCCACATATCCAGCAACCGATTAAGAGCAGATGTCAGATATTTGCTCACTCTGTACTTTATGTCTATGATGACTGACAAATGGAGGGGTGGCATCAAAAGGCTATGGAGGATTTCCCACGCCAAAGCTTGTGAGATGCTCCAAACAGCAAGGTTCCTTCTATAGGACAGTTGGAGTCTTGTTTGTTTGCTCCAGGTTCCCCCATGTGGAAAGTATGGGTAGCAGAGCTCTCCCACATGGATGCCTGGAAAGCACAACTCCATTTTCCTTTGCAGCTTAGGAACATGACAGGTTCGTTCTGGTGGTTCTGGGACGAAGTACCCAGGCCTTGAGTTGACCAGAAACTCTTGAAGTTTGGTCACAATGCTGGTTTGTTATGAGGGAGATCTTAGAATGTTCTGGTGGCTAATGTACCGTGCTGGATTCTCGTACACTGAGGGTTTGGCACAGGTCAAAGAACACGGTTTCCTTCTTTGGAAAGGAGATGTTCTGTTGTGGGGCCCAGGGACAAAGTGATTTATCCTAACTTGGTATTCCAGAACAGCCCCTGAGGACAGATGCCTAAAATTCTTATCTAGGGTTCTAATACAGTCCTAGGGGCATGTCAGGTTCAATCTTCTGACTCAGGACCATTGACTTGGCTGTCTGCCTCGATGTAGGTGATCCGTTGTTTCAGACTGTGCATTTGCATTCAGAACGGATGCCAATATTGGGGTTGGCTCAGGGGCCTTGCAGGTTTCTCCTAATCTGGAAGGTTTGGGCAACTGTGATGGGTACAATTTCCTTGGTGATGGCAGCACAGTCCTGTGGTGTGGCTCCAGAGACACCATCTAGTTGGCCAATTGATCCATTTTTTTTGGAGTGAAATCTGCAAACACAAATTCAGGATTGGGTTAGTGGTGTGGTGGTCACAGGCCCAATGTGTAGACCTGTAGGGCAGCTCCTCAGGAACTGTAGTTGTGGTGATGAGAAGGCAGTAGCACAGACTTTTCTATCAGGATTGTGTGCCTAGGATGGCCTCGGAATGCAGGTGTGGTCTCATGAGCCCATGGGAACTTTTCCTCTCTAAGGATCCTGACGGGTCCCCATAGTTTGATGGCATTTTCAGGGAAAGGAAGATTGCAGTTATGTATCTTAGGGGTGCCCCAAACAGGGATTCCAGAGGTGGGCTCTGGGTCTGGGCACCTGGAAAATCCCACTAAGTGTTAGGATGTGGGCCTAGGGGCATACCAGAACTGCAATGCAGGATCCTGGTGGTGTAACTGAGAGGGCTTGTTAGAAAGCATGCTTATGCTGAGGGTCACAATGCCTGTTTGTGCCCAGGGTGGCCCTCAGGAGTGGGCGTGTTCTCAGTGGCCAGGTAGCTGGATCCCACTTTGAGGGTTGGACACACATCCCAAAAGCCAGGTTTCCTGCCATGGGGAAGGAAGAGTTCTCTATTGTGCTTCAGCTTCCCTCATTGGCAGGGATTCCATCAAAGGTCCAGGGACAGGTGCCTGAATACAAAGGACGGTTAGAGATGACGGAAGTGTGCCATTGCTGGACCAACATGCTAGATATGTGGCTTGCTCTCTGGGTGGTTGACACTAGGTCAGGGCTCAGGATCTGACAGGCACAGCACTAGTGGCCAGGGCAGCCTATATATCAGGGTTTCTTCGAGGGCCGAGCAGATTGATCCTCATTTGGCGTTTCTGGGCAGACTCACCAGGAACTTCTTCTTTCTATGGGGTAGGCAGAATGCTGCACTGTGGCTTCAGAATTCCCTATCAAGAGGCTTTAGGGACCGGTATGGTGAGGATAGAATAGTAAACACAAGCTATGGTTCAATTCAGTGCCAAGCAGAAGGCAGTTCCAATATGCAGTGGCTGATTCGAGATACCCAGCACCTGGTTAAGTTCGGATATTAGATGTTTGCTCACACTGGACTTTGTGTTTATGATGACCAACAAAAGGAGGGGTGATGTCATGAAGCCATTGGAGGATTTCCCATGATGAGCTTGTGAGTTGCTCCAAATAGAAAGGTTTCCTTCTACTGGACAGGTGAAGTCTGGTTTGTTTGTTCCTGGGTCCTCCATGTGGAAAGTTTGGTTAGCAGAGCTTTCCCGCATGGATGCCTGGAAAGCATACCTCCATTGACCGTTGCAGCTGAGGAAAATGGCAGGTTCATTCTGGTGGCTCTGGGGAAAAGGACCAAGGCTTTGTTTGAAATGGAATATCTTGCAGATGGGTCACAATGATGGTTTGTTACCAGGGAGATCTTAGAATGTGCTAGTGGCCAAGGTGTGGTGCAGGATTCTCCTGCCCTGAGGGTTTGTCACAGGTCGAAGAGCACGATTTCCTTCTCGGGACAGGAGATGTTCTGTTGTGTGGTCCAGGTACAACATGTTATATCTTAAGTTGGTATTCCAAAACAGGTCTCTGAGGACAGATGCCTAAAATCCTAATCTAGGTTTCTAAGAGGTCCTAGGGGCATGTCAAATTCAACCTTGTGACTCAGGACCATTCACATAGTTGTCTGCCTGGATGTAGGTGATCAGGGTGTTTCAGACAGTGCATTTGCTTCTGGACCGGCCGCCATTATTGGGATG
Organism: Neogale vison; assembly: GCF_020171115.1. Taxonomy (NCBI): domain Eukaryota; kingdom Metazoa; phylum Chordata; class Mammalia; order Carnivora; family Mustelidae; genus Neogale; species Neogale vison. The sequence goes on from NC_058093.1 coordinate 194,057,801, forward strand.
GGCTCAGGGGCCTTGCAGGTTTCTCCTTATCTGGAAGGTTTAGGCAACTCTGACGTGCACAGTTTCCTTGGGAATGGCAGTACAGTCCTGTTGTGTGGCTCCAGAGACCCCATCCTGAAGGGCATGTGAGCTATGGTTTTGAAGAGAAATCTGTAAACACAAATTCAGGTCAGGGTTAGTAGAGCGGAGGTGGCAGACCCAATGAAAAGACATGGAGGGAAGCTCATCAGGAACTGTAATTAGGGTGACGGGAAGGCAGTAGCACTGGCTTTTTTATGTGGATTGTGTATCCAAGATGGCCTCTGGATGTGGTCTTATGGGGCCATGGGAGACATTTCCTCTCTAAGGATCCTGGTGGCACTCCATAGTTTGGTGGCTTATTCGGTGAGGGAAGAGTGTAATTTTCCATGTTAGGCATGCCCTTATACAGGGATTCCAGAGATGGGCTCTGTGTCTTGGCGCCTGGAAAATCCCACCAAGGGCTAAGATTTCAGGATAGGTGCATACCAGGCCTGCAATGCAGGATCCTGGTGGTGCAACTGAATGGGCTTGTATGAAAACATGCTCAGGCTGGGGTCATAATGCCTGTTTGTGCCCAGGGCGGCCCTCATTTTTCGTGTGGTCTCATTTGCCATGCAGCTGGCTCCCACTTTGAGGGTTGGACACCCATCCCAATAGCCAGATTTACTGCCATGGGGAAGAAGGAGTTCTCTATTGTGCTTCAGGTTCCCCCTATGGCAGGGATGTCAGCAAAGGTCAGGGGACAGGTGCCTGAATACCAAGGATGGGTAGAGATGACAGACTTGGACTATGGCTGTTCCAACATGGTAGATATGTGCACTGCTCTCAGTGTGGCTGACACTAGGTCTGGGCTCAAAGTCTGTCAGACATAGCACTAGTGGCCAGGGTAGCCAATAAATCGGGTTTCCCTTGAGAGCAGAGCAAATTGATCATTTTACGGGGTTTCTGGGCAGACTCACCAGGAACTTCTTCTTTCTAGGGGGAAGACAGAATGCTGAGTTGTGGCTCCAGAATTCCCTATCAAGAAGGCTTGGTGTCCAGTCGGGTAAGGATTGAATTGTAAACACAAGCTATGGTTCAATTCAGTGCCAAGCGGAAGGCAGTTCCAATGTGAAGCGGCTTATTCGAGATATCCAGCACCTAAGTAAGGTGGAATCAGACGTTTGCTCACACTGGAGTTTCTGTCTATGATGACCAACAATTAGAGGGGTGGCTTCAAGAGGCCATGGAGGATTTCCCAAGCTGAGGCTTGTAAAATGCTCTAAACAGCACGGTTTCCTTCTACTGGGCTGGTGGAGTCTGGTTTGTTTGCTCCAGGCTCCTCCATGTGGAAAGATTTGGTAGCAGATCTCTCCCACATGGATGCCTAAAAAGCATACCTCCATTGACCATTGCAGCTGAGGAACATGGCAGTATCATTCTGGTGGCTCTGGGACAAAATACTAAGGCCTTGAGTTGACTTGGAATCTCTTGCAGATGGGCCGCAATGCTGGCTTGTTACCAGGGAGATCTTGGAATATGCTGGTGTCTAAGGTGTCGTGCAAGACTCTCCTACCCTGAGGGTTTGGCAAAGGTCGAAATGCATGGTTTCCTTCTGGGGACAGGAGATATTCTGTTGTGGGGCTCAGGGACCACCTGTTGTATCATAAGTTGGTATTCCAAAACAGGCCACTGAGGACAGATGTTTGCAAACCGAATCTAGGGTTCCAATGAGGTCCTAGGGGCATGTCAGGTTCAATCTTCTGACTCAGGACCATTGACTTGGCTTTCTGCCGGGATATAGGTGATCAGGGTGTTTCAGACAGCACATTTTCGCCCAGAGCAGCCGACAATATTCGACAATGGGCTCAGGGGCCTTGCAGGTTTCTCCTAATCTGGAAGGTTTGGACAAATGTGACGGGCACAGTTTCCTTGGGGATGGTAGCCACAGTCCTGTGGTGTGGATCCAGAGACCGTATTTTGGAGGGCATGTGAGCCTTGGTTTTGGGAGAGAAGTTGTAAACACAAATTCGGATTTGGGTTAGTGACATGGTGATCGCAGGCCCAATGCATATACCTGGTGTCAGCTCGTCAAGAACTGTTATTAGGGTGACTGGAAGGCCGTAGCAAGGCTGTTCTATCTGGATTGTGTGTCCAGGATGGCCTCGGAATGTAGATGTGGTCTCATGGGTCCATGGGATACATTTCCTCTCTAAGGGTCCTGGTGACTCTCCATAGTTTGGTGCCTTTTTCGTGGAAGGGAAGAGTGCACTTTTCCATCTTAGGGGTGCCCCGAAACAGGGATTCCAGAGACGGGCTCTGTGTCTGGGCGCCTGGAAAATCCCACCAAGGGTTAAGATTTGGGCGTAGGGGCATACCAGGACTGCAATGCAGGATCCTGGTGGTGCAACTGAGAGGGCTTGTTTGAAAGCATGCTCAGGCTGAGGGTCACAATGTCTGCTTGTGCGCAGGGCAGCCCTCAGGAGTGGGCGTGGTCTCATTGGCCATGCAGCTGGCTCCCACTTCGAGTTTTGGACACCCATCACCATAGCCAGGTTTTCCTGCCTTGGGGAAGAAGGAGTTCTCTATTGTTCTTCAGGTCCCCCAATAGCACGATTCCAGCAAAAGTCTGGGGACAGATGCCTGAATACCAAGGATGGGTAGAGATGACGGAGTAGGGCCATGGTCCGTCCCACATGCTAGATATGGGTCCCGATCTTTAGGTGACTGACCTTAGGTCGGGGTACAGTCTCTGTCAGACACAGCACTAGTGGCCAGGGAAGCCGATAAATCGGAGTTCTCTCAATGTCTGAGCAGATTGATCCTCATGTGAGGTTTCTGGGAAACCTCACCTGGCACTTCTTTTTTCTATGGGTAAGGCAGAATGCTGTGTTGTGGCTCTATAATTCCCTTTCAAGAGGCCTTGGGGACCAGTAGCGTGAGGAAGGAATTGTAAACACAAGCTGCGGTTAAATTCAGTGGGAAGCAGAAGGCAGTTCCATTGCGCTGTCTTTTATTTGAGATATCCAGCACCTGAGTAAGGGCATATATCAGATGTTTGCTCTCACTGGATTTTCTATGATGACCGACATATGGAGGGGTGGCATCAAGTGGCCATGGAGGATTTCACATGCTAAGGATCCTTAGAGAGGAAATGTTTCCCATGGACCCATAAGACTACACCTTCATTCCGAGGCCATCCTGGACACTTAATCCAGATAGAAAAGACTGTGCTACTGACTACTAGTCACTCTAATTACAGTCCCTGATGAGCTGCCCTCCAGGTCTATGCATTGGGCCTGTGATCACCTCGCCACTAACCCTAACCCGAATTTGGTTTTGCAGACTTTTCGCTGAAAACCATGGCTCATATGCCCTCCAGGATGGGGTCTCTGGAGCCACAGCACAGGTCTGTGCCGGCCATACAACCTGTGGTCCCTGAGCCACACAAAAGAACATCTCCTGTCCCCAGAAGGAAACCATGTCTTCGACCTGTGCAAAACCCTCAGGGTAGGAGAATCCTGCACCGCACATTACACACCAGCCCATTCTAAGATCTCCCTGGTAACAAACCAGCATTGTGGCCCTTCTGCAAGATATTCTATGTGAACTCAAGGCCTTGGTCCTTCGCCCCAGAGCCATCAAAACTCTCCTGTCATGTTCCTCAGCTACAATGACCTCCAGGCAGCCATGCAGAGAGTGAGACCCATATCCTGCAGTTGTGACCTGCTGTGGCCAGAAGCCGTCCTCTGTTTTCAACCTGGGTATTCAGGCATCTGTCACAAACCGTAGCTCAAATCCCTGCCTATGGGGGATTTGAGCACAATAGTACTCCTCATTCCCGATAGCAGGAAACCTGGCTGTTGAGATGGGCACTTGACTCTGTCTGATACAGCCTGAGCCATGACCTAGAGTTAGCCATGCAGATAGTAGGCCCCATATTCTGCAGGTTGGACTTGTTGTGGCACAAAGCCGTCATCTCTACTCAACCTGGGTATTCAGGGATCTTTCCCAGATTGTAGCTCAAGTCCCTGCCTACGGAGGAGACTGAAGCACAAGAGTACTCCTCCTTCCCAATGGAAGGAAGCCTGGATGTTGAGATAAGTGTCCAACCCTGAGAGTGGGAACCAGGTGCATGGCCCATGAGACCATGGCCACTCATGGGAGCCACTCTGGGAACAAAATTGCATTATTACCCTCAGTGTGAGGCTGCATTCAAACAAATCCCCTCAGTAGCTGGACCAGGAGCCTGCAGAGCGCGCCTGCCACCCTAGGACCAAACACTCACCCTCATAGGTGTTTTCCAGGTGCCCACACCCAGAACCTGTCTCTGGAATGCCTCTTTTGGGGGTCCCCTGAGATGGAAAACAGCAGTGTTCCCTTCTACCAGAGACAAAAAACTCTTGGGAGCTGAGCAGAATCCCCAGAGCCGAAGCATCTCCCATGGTCCCATGAAGCCACCCCTATCTTTTGCGAGTTTCCTGAAAAAACAATCTGACAGAAAAGCCTCCACTTCTCCCTCAATGACACCTTAATTTAGTACTCTATGAGCTACCCTCAGGGCCTGCAGATTGGACACGTGATCACCATGGCCCTCACCCTAACCCTAGTTCTCTTTGCAGATTTCTATCCCAAATACCCTGGACCACATGCCCTCCAGGATGGGGTCTCTAGTCCCACACCAGATGAGTGTGCCTACACTCCAGAAGGAAAGTGGCTTTCACTGTTACCCAAACCCAGAAGATTAGGAGCAAAGTACAAAGCCCCTGAGCCTACCTCAATTTCGAAGAACACTCTGGACCCAAATGCCCATTCTGACACACAATGAGCACCTGCCTCAAGGCAGACATCCAACTCAATGACACTGAGTCAGAAGATTAAAACTGGAATGCCTCTAGGAATTCATTGGTACCCTTGTTGAGATTTTCAGGCGCCTGTACCCAGAGGCCTGTTATCCAATACCACGTTATATTCCAACATGGGGTCCCTGAGCCACACAACAGAACCCCTCCTGTCCCCTGAAGGATACTTTGCTCTTGGTAGCTGTGTCCAAGACTCATTGTAAGAGAATCCTGCATGACCCCTGACCACCCCAACATTCTAACGTCTCCCTGGATACAAGCCATCATTGTGATCCAATAGTATGAAGCACCATGTCAACTCAGGCCACTTGGAACTTCGCACCAGAGCCACCAGATCGAAACTGTCATATTCCTCATCTGCAATTTTCAATGGAGGTGTGCCTTCCAGGAATCCACGTGGGAGAGCTCTGCTACCCAAACTTTGCATATGGGGGACACTGGAGCAAACAAACTGGACTACCCCTGCCGAATAGAAGGAAACTTTGCTGTTTGGAGCATCTCACAAGCCCCACTGTGGGAAATCCTTCATGGACTCGTGACGCCACCCCTCCATTTGTCCATCTTCGTAGACACAAACTCCAGTGTGAACAAACATCTGACCTCCGTGTTAACTGCTGGATATCTCGAATCAACCACTGCATGCTGGAACTGCCTCCTGCTTGGAACTGAATTGAACCATACCTTGCGTTTATAATTCCATCCTCACCCTCCTGGTCCCCAAACCCTCTTGATAGGAAACTCTGGAGCCATAATGCAGCATTCTGACTACCACACAGAAAGAAGTGCCTGGTGAGTCTGCCCAGAAACCCCACATGAGGATCCACCTGCATTGCCATCAATGGCACCCTAATATCATATGCCGCCATGGGCACTCAGGCTCAGTCTGACACATCCTGAGCCACGACCTCCACAGAGGCACACAGACAGTGGGCCCCTTATTCAGCAGGTGGGTCCTGCCATGAGCCAAAGCCGTCGTCTCTACTCAACATGGGTATTCAGGCATCTGTCCCCAGACTGTAGCTCAAATCCCTGCCTATGGGGGAATCTGAAGCACAAGAGTACTCCTCATTCCTGATGGCAGGAAACCTGGCTGTTGAGATGTGTGTCCAACCTTCAGAGTGGGAACAAGCTGCCTGGCCCATGAGACCACAGCCATACTTGGGAGCCACCCTGGGCACAAACAGGCATTGTGACCCTTAGCGTGAGCCTGCTTTCAAACAAACACCCTCGGTAGCTGGAACAAGAGCCCACAGAGTGGAACAGCCAGGTCCCTAGTTCCAGATGCTCACCATCATGTGTGTTTTCCTGGCGCCCAGACACATAACCTGTCTCTGGAATCCCTGTTTTGGGGGTCCCCTGAGACGGAAAACAGCAGTCTTCCCTTCTCCCAGAGAAAGCATACACTTGGGAGCTGGGAAGAATCTCCAGAGATGAAGATACTCCCATGGCCTCATGAAGATATCCCTACCTTTTGCAACTGTCCTGGACACACAATCCCGACAGAAAATTCTGTGCTATCACTACCATGACACCTTATTTTCGTACACTATGAGCTGCCCTCAGGGCCTGCAGAACGGGCCTGTGATCACCTTGGCCATCCCCTAACCCTAGTTCGCCTTTGCAGATTTCTGTCCCCAAAACCCTGGCCCACATGCCTTCCAGGATGGGGCCTCTGGTCCCACACTGGAAAAGTGTACCTACTATCCTGAAGGAAACTGCTCTTCACTCTTGCCCAAACCCTTAAGATAAGGAGCAAAATACAAAGCCCCTGAGTCCACCTGAATTTTGAAGAGCACTCAGGACCAAATGTGCATTCTGACACACCATGAGCACCTGCCTCCAATCAGACATCCAAGTCAAAAGCATTGAGTCAGAAGACTGAACCTGGAATGCCTCTCGGAATTCATTAATACCCTAGTTGAGATTTTCAGGCATCTGTCCCCAGAGGCTTGTACTTTAATACCAACTTATAGTCCAACATGTGGTTCCTGTGCCACACAAAAGAACCCCTCCTGTTCCAGAAGGATACCTTCTTCTTGGTAGCTGTGTCCAAGACTCAGTGTAGGAGAATCCTGCATGGATCCCTGACCACCCCAACATTCTAACATCTTCATGCATACAAACCAGCATTGTGATCCAACACCATGAAACTCCATGTCAGCTCAGGCCGCCTGGAACTTCAAACCAGAGCCACCAATCGAAACTGTCATTTACCTCAGCTGCATTGGTCAATGGAGGTGTGCTTTCCAGGCATCCATGAGGGAGAGCTCTGCTGCACAAACTTTCCATATGAGGGACCCTGGAGCAAACAAACCAGACTCCCCCGTCCAGTAGAAGGAAACCTTGCTGTTTGGAGCATCTCACAAACCCCAGCGTAGGAAATCCTCCATGTCCTCCTGATGTCACCACTACATTTGGTGGTCATCCTATACACAAACAACAGTGAGAACAAACATCTGACATCCGCCCTAACACAGGTGCTGGAATCTCGAATCAGCCACTGAACACTGGAACTGCCTTCGCTTGGCACTGAATTCAACCATAGCTTGTGTTTACCATTCCAGCCTCACCTTCCTGGTCCCCAATTCCTCTTGATAGGGAACTCTGGGGACACAACACAGTTTTCTGCCTACCCCACGAAAAGAAGATGTGTCTGCTGAGTCTGCACAGGAACCCCACATGAGGATCCACCTGCATGGCCATTGATGGCACCCTAATATCATAGGCCGCCATGAACACTCAGGCCCTGTCTGACATGGCCTGAGTCACGACCTCAAGTCAGGAATGTGGACAGTGGGCCCCATAACCTGCTGATTGGGCCTGCCTTGCCCTGAATCCATCACATCTACTCAACCTAGATATTCAGGCATCACTCCCCAGACCATAGATCAAATCCCTGGATATGGGGGATCCAGATGCACAAGAGTACTCCTCCTTCCCGATGGCAGGAAACCTGGCTGTTGAGATGTGTGTCCAATCCTCAGAGTGGCAACCAGCTGCATGGCCCATGAGACCATGGCCACTCATGGTTGCCACCCTGGTCACAAACAGGCATTGTGACTCGCAGCATGATCCTGCTTTCAAACAAATTCCCTCATTAGTTGGACCAGAAGCCCACAAAGCGGGCCTGCCAGGTCCCTAGGACCAAATCCTCACGCTTGTTCATGTTTGCCAGGCGCCCAGACCTAGAACCTGTCTCTGGAATCCCTCTTTTGGGAGTCCTCTGAGACGGAAAACCACAGTCTCCCCTTCCCCTAGAGACACCAAACACTTGGGAGCTGGGTAGAATCCCCAGTGACCAAGAATCTCCCGTGTCCCCATGAAGCCAACCCTGCATTTTGCGACCATCCTGGACACAGTCCAGAGAGAAAAGCCTGCACTATTGTTTCCATGACACCTTAATTGCAGAACACTATGAGCTGCCCTCAGGGCCTGCTGATTGGTCCTGTGAACACCTCTGCCCTCACCCTAATGCTAGTTTGTATTTGCAATTTTGTCCCCAAAGCCCTGGCCCACATGCCATCCAGGATGGGGCCTCTGGTCCCAAATCGGACGAGTGTGCCTCAGCTCCTTAAGGTAACTGCCCTTCACTGTTTCCCAAAACCTGAAGATTAGGAGCAAAGTACAAAGCTCCTGAGCCCACCTCAAATTCAAAGAATGCTCTGGACCCAAATGGCATTCTGACACACAATGAGCCCCTGCCCCCAGGCAGACATCTAAGTCAAAGGCTCTGAGTCAGAAGATTGAACCTGACATGAATCTAGGACTTTATAGATAGCCTAGCTTAGGTTTTCAAGCACCCGTCCTGAGAGTCCTGTTTTCCAATACCAATTTATATTGCAACATGTAGTCCTTGAGCCACACAACAGGACCCCTGCTGTCTCCAGAAAGATACCTTGATCTTGGTAGCTGTGTCCAAGAATCAGTGTTGGAGAATCCTGCATGGCCCCTGACCACGCCCAACATTCTTACATCTCTCTGGATACAAACCAGCATTGAGATCCAACAGCATGAAATTCCATGTCATCTCAGCCCCTAGAACTTCGTCTCAGAGCCACCAGATCGAACCTGCCTTGTTCCTGAGCTGCAATGGTCAATGGAGGTGTGCTTTCCAGGCATCTATGCCGGAGAGCTCTGTTACCAAAACTTTCCATATGGGGGACACTGGAGCAAACAAACCAGACTCCCCCTGTCCAGTAGAAGGAAACTTTCCTGTTTAGAGCATCTCACAAGCCGCAGCCTCGGAAAACCATCATGGCCTCTTGACGCCACCCCACCATTTGTCTATCCTCATAGACACAAACTCCAATGTGAGCAGAAATCTGACATCTGCCCTTACTCAGGTGTGGGATGTCTCAAGTCAGCCATGCACACTGGAACTGCCTTCTGCTTGGCCTTGAATTTAACCATAGCTTGTGTTTACAATTCAATCCTCACCCTCCTGGTCCCTAAGCCCTCTTTATAGGGAATTCTGGAGCCACAACGTAGCATTCTGCCTGCCCCATAGAAAGAAGAAGTGCTTGGTGAGTCTGCCCAGAACCCGCACATGAGGATCCACCTGCATGAGCATCAGCGACACCCTAATATCATAGGCTGCCATGGGCATTAAGCATCTGTCTGACAGCCTGAGCCACGACCTCCAGTCATCCATGCAGACAGTGGGCCCCATATCCTGCAGGTGGGACCTGCCATGGCCCAAAACCATCATCTCTGCTCTACCTGGTTATTCAGGCATCTATGTCCAGACCATAGCTCAAATCCCTGCCTATGGGGGAACCTGAAGCACAACAGTTCTCCTCCTTCCCAATGACAGGAAATCTGGCCTGTGAGATAGGTGTCCAACCCTCAGAGTGGAAACCAGCTGCATGGGCCTTGAGATCACAGTCACACATGGGAGCAGCCCTGGGCACAAACAGGCATTGTGACCCTCAGCATGAGCCTGCTTTCCTACAAAAGCCATCGGTAGCTGGACCAGGAGTCCACAGAGCAGGCCTGCCAGGCACCTGTCCCAAGAGGCCTGTTCTCCCATACAATCTTATGTAACAATATGGGATCCCTGAGCCCCACAAAACACCCCTCCTGTCCCCAGAAGGATACCTTGCTCTTGGTAGCTGTGTCCAAGACTCAGTGTAGGAGAATCCGGCATGGCCCCTCACCTCCAGCATCTCCCTGGAAACAAACCAGCAATGTGATCCAACAGGATGAAACTCCATATCAACTCAGGCCACTTGGAACTTTGCTCCAGAGCCACCAGATCGAACCTTCCATGTTCCTTGGCTGCAGTGGTCAATGAAGTTTTGTTTTTCAGTCATCCATGCGGGAGAGCTCTGCTACCCAAACTTTCCATATGAGGGACACTGATGCAAACAAACCAGACTCCCCCTGTCAATTAGAAGGAAAACTTGCTGTTTGGAGCATCACACAAGACCCAACGTGGGAAATCCAACCATGGCCTCATGATGCCATCCCTCCATTTGGAGGCCATTGTAGACACAGACTCCAGTGTGAACTAACTTCTGTTATCTGCCCTGACACAGGTGCTGGAATCTCGAATCAGCCACTGAACACTGGAACTGCCTTCGCTTGGCACTGAATTGAACCGTAGCTTGTGTTTACAATTCCAACCTCACCCTCCTGGTTCACAATCCTTCTTGATAGGGAACTCTGGGACCACAACACAGTTTTCTGCCTACCCCACAGAAGAAGAAGTGCCTGGTGAGCCTGCACAGAAAACCCACATGAGGATCCACCTGCATGGCTCTCGACAGGACCCTAATATCTTAGGCCGCCATGGGCACTGAGGCTCTGTCTGACACAGCATCAGCCATGACCCTCAGTCAACCAGGAAGACAGTGGGCTCCATATCCTGCAGGTGGGATCTGCCATGGCCCGAAGCCATCACATATACTCAACCTGGGTGTTCAGGCATCTCTCCCCAGACCATAGCTCAAATCCCTGCCTATGGGGGAAACTGAAGCACAGGTGTACTCTTCCTTCCAGATGGCAAGAGACTTGGCTGTTGAAATGAATATCCAACACTCAGAGTGGGAACCAGCTGAATGGCCCATGAGACCACGGTCACTCATGGGAGCTGCCGTGGGCACAAACAGACTTTATGACCCTCACCGTGAGCCTGCTTTCAAATAAAACCCCTCAGTAGCTGGACCAAGAGCCTGAAGAGCAGGCCTACCAGGTCCCTAGGGCCCAATCCTCACCCTCGTTCATGTTTTCCAGGCACCCAGACCCAGAACCTGTCTCTGGAATCCCTCTTTTGGCGGTCCCCTGAGACAGAAATCAGCAGTCTTCCCTTCCCACAGAGACAGCAAACTCTTGGGAACTGGGCAGAATCCCCAGAGACGAGGAATCTCTCATAGCCCCGTGAAGACACCCCTACATTTTGTGACCATCCTGGATACACAATCCAGACAGAAAAGCCTGTGCTACCTCCTCCATGACACCTTAATTTCAGTACAATATGAGCTGCCTCAGGGCCTGCAGATCGGACCTGTGATCACCTCGGCCCTCACCTAACCCTAGTTTGTGTTTGCAGATTTTTGTCCCCAAAGCCCAGGCCCACATGCACTCCAGAATGGGGTCTCTGGAGCCACACCAGACAAGTGTGCCTACCCTCCCAAAGGAAATTCTGCCCTTCACTGTTGCCAAAACCCTGAAGTTTAGGAGCAAAGTGCAAAGCCCCAGAGCCCATTTCAATTCCAAGGAAAACTCTGGTCCCAAATGTGCATTCTGACACACAATGAGCACCTGCCTCCAGGCAGACATCCAAGTCAAAGGCCCTGTGTCAGAAGATTGAACCTGACATGCATGTAGGACTTCACTGATACCCGACATTAGGTTTTCAGGTGCCTATGCCCAGGGGCCTGTTACCCAATACCAACTTGTATTCCAACATGTGGTCCCTGAGACAAACAACAGAACCCTTCCTGTCCCCAGAAGGATATGTTGCTTTTGGTTGCTGAGTCCAAGACTCATGTAGGAGAATTATGCATGGGCCCATGACCACCCCAACATTCTAATGTCCCCTACATACAAAGCAGCACTGTGACCCAACAGCATGAAACCCCATGTCAACTCAGGCCTCTTGGAGCTTCGTCCCAGAGGCACCAGGTCGAATATGCCATGTTCCTCAGTCTCAATGGTCAATGGAGTTTTTCTTTTCAGGCATCCATTCGGGAGAGCTCTGCTACCGAAACTTTCCATATGGGGGACCCTGGAGCAAACAAACCACACACCCTCCAACCAGTAGAACTAAACCTTGCTGTTTGGAGCATCTCACAAGCCCCACCGTGGGAAATTCTCCATAGCCTCTTGATGCCACCCCTCCATTTGGCGGTCATCAGAGACAAAATCTACAGTGTGAGCAAACATCTGACATCCACCCTTAGTCAGGTGCTGGATATCTCGAATCAGCCACTGCACGCTGGAACTGCCTCCTGCTTGGAACTGAATTGAACCATACCTTGCGTTTATAATTCCATCCTCACCTTCCTGGTCTCCAAACCCTCTTGATAGGGAATTTTGGAGCCACAACTCATCATTTTGCCTACCCCACAGAAAGAAGACGTGCCTGCTGAGTCTTCCCAAAACCCCACATGAGGATCCCCTGCCCGGCCCTCGATGGCACCCTAATATCATAGGCCGCCATGGGCACTCAGGCTCTGTCTGACACAGCCTGAGCCACGAAGTCCAGACAGCCATGCAGACAATGGGCCGATATCCTGCAGGTGGGCCCTGACATAGCCTGAAACCATCATCTCTACTCACCATGGTTATTCAGGCATCTTTACCAGATCATAGCTCAAATCCCTGCCTATGGGGGAACCTGAAGGACAAGAGTACTCCTTATTCCCAATGGCAGGAAACCTGGATGTTGAGATGGGTGTCCAACCCTAAGAGTGGGAACCAGCTGCATGGCCCATGAGAACATGGTCACTCATGGGAGATGCCCTGGGCACAAAAAGGCATTGTGACCCTCAGCGTGAGCCTGTTTTCAAACAAACACCCTGAGGAGCTGGACCAGGAGCCTGCAGAGTGTGCCTGCAGGTCCCTAGGCCCAAATGCTCAAGATCGTTTGTGTTTTCCTGGTGCCCTGACCAAGAACCTGTTTCTGGAATCCCTTCAATGGGGTCCCCTGAGACGGAAAACAGCAGTTTTGTCTTCTCTCAGAGACAAAAAACTCTTGGGAGCTGGGTAGAATCCCCAGAGATGAAGAATCTCCCATGGCCTAATGAGGTCATCCCTATCTTTTCCGAGTGTCCTGGAAAAACAATCCCGAAACAAAAGCCTCCACTTCTGCCTCCATGACACCTTAATTTCACTACTCTATGAGCTACCCTCAGGGCCTGCAGATTGAGCCTGTGATCACCTCAGCCCTCACCCTAACCCTAGTTCGCCTTTGCACATTTCTGTCCCAAAAGTGCCTGCCCCACATGCCCTCCAAGATGGGGCCTCTGGTGCCACGCCAGACAACTGTGCCTACCCTCCCGAAGGAAATTGTCCTTCACTATTTGCCCAAACCCTGAAGATTAGAAGCAATCTACAAAGCTTCTGAGCTGAGGCCATCACAGACGGAACAACTCCAGAGCAGAGTTCTAAGGATGGATGCCTGGGCATCCCGACTCTCATTCCAACTGTCTCCTAGCGACAAGACAAGTTCGATCTGCTGGCTCTGGGGAGCAACCGTGGGACTGAGTTGAAAAGGACTCTCCTGTGGATGGGTCATAATGTGGGTTTGTCTCAAAGGATACCTTAGAATGAGGCAGAGGCACCAGGGCCCTGAAGGATTCTCTTAACTGGAGGTTTTGACACAGCTTTAATGAGCATGGCTCCCATGTGGAGACAAGAATTGTTCTAAAGGGTTCCTCAGGAAATCCCCATATGCTGGTATTGGAAACCAGGCCTCTTACGAGAGATGCCTGGATACCAAAGCAATGGATCCGATTGGGGCCTAGGGGTTGGTCCTGTTCAATCTTCTTCTCTGTGGACATTTGTCTATGGGTCTGAGTGGAGTTAGTTCCTCAGCTGGTGTCAGATCGCCCCTGTTTGTCCCAGGTGGCCTACGCTTTGGGATGGCCTTGGGGACGTTGGAGGTTTCTCCTAATTTGTACGGCTGTGGCAAATGGAATGGGCAGAATTCCCTTGGAGAGGACAGGCACAGTCCTGAGGTGTGGCTCCAGGGGGTTTACCCTGGAGGATGTGTGGTCCAGGGCTGTGGGTACAGAAGTTTGAAAACACAAACTCGGCTAAGGATTGGGGACAAAGATATGGCAGGGCCGATCTACAGACCTTGAGGAGGACTCTTTGGCATATGAACAAAGGGCAAGTGTGAGGTGCTTGATCAGGCGTTTGTCTCTGGATTTTGTGTCAGCAATGGCTGTGGAATGTCGGGGAGGCTTCATGGGTCGTGGACGAGTCTCCCTCTCTGTGGATTTGGCATCATCCCAAGAGTTTTGGGCCAATGTGTGGGATGGGAGGAGTCCTTTCTGTTTTTTTACCTCAGGTGTTCCACCAAAAGAGGGATGCCAGAGCAGAGCCCTGGTGAGGTGCAAGTGGACAACCTGAACTCTGGCTAAAAATTGAGGCCTAAGGACATGGCAAGCCCGATACACTGTCTCTTTGTCCAGCCACTGAGAGGCCTTACTTGAGGACAGGACTCACACGGAGGGTCAAAATGCGTGTTTGTGCCCTTGCGGCGCTCAAAATGGGCGGGGACTCATGGGTCATGCTGGTTTCTCCTACACTGAACTTTGGACAAGTTGCCAACCACAAGGTTTCTTGCAATGGGGAAGGAGGAGTTCTGATTTCTGCATCACATTCACCCCTGGGCAGTGATTGGAGTGAAGGTGTAGGTTCTGAAGCCTGAAAACCGAGGTTGGGAAGAGATGACAACCTAAGGCCATGGCAGGTCCAATGTGTTCAGTATGCCGCCAGCTGTCTTGGTGTCGGTCAGGAGGTCTGCGCTAAGGCATGACAGGTAGGGCTTTAGTGCCCAGAGTAGACTGTATAATTGGGATACAGTTGAGTTGCGTGCAGGTTCATAATCAATTGGGTTTTCTGTGTAGCCCGTAAGGCAACGTTTTTCTTCTGCAGGACAGGCAGAATGCTACACTGTGACTCCGGAATTCCCAAACTGGAGGTCTTGTGGGCCAGGAGTGTGAGGACGGAATTCTGAGAACACAAGAGAGGCTTAGGTTTCGGGGCGAGGGCATGGAAGGCACACACTGCAGAGCTGAGTCGATATCTCATGCTTCTGAAGCAGGGCGAGGATAAGACGTTGGCTCAGGTTGGAGTTTCTGTCCATGATGGCCCCTTCTTTTTTTTTTTAAGATTTTATTTATTTGACACAGACAGAGAGAGATCACAAGTAGACAGAGAGGCAGGCAGAGAGAGATAGCGGGGAGGAAGCAGGCTCCCTGCGAAGCAGAGAGCCCGATATGGGGCTCAATCCCAGAACCCTGGGATCTTGACCTGAGCCGAAGGCAGAGGCTTTAACCCACTCAGCCACCCAGGCGCCCCATGATGGGCCCTTCTTGAAGGGGTGGGGCATCACAAGGCCATGGAGATTTTCCCATATTTGGAGTTGTGAGATGCTCCAAACGGCAAGGATTTCTTCTGCAGGACAATTGAGACCTATTGAATCGCTGCAGGACGTCCCATACAGAACGACTCCAGAGCACCGTTATAAAAATGGATGCCTGGGCAGCCCACCTCTCATTCCAATGGTCTCCAGTGACAAGACAGATTTGATCGACTGGCTTTTGTGGAGAAAGTGAGTGGGTTGAGTTAATATGGACTCTCCTGCAAATGGGTCTTAATGTGGGTTTGTGTCCATGGAGACCTCAGAATGGAGTGGTGGCACCGGCGCCCTGAAGGATTCTCCCAACCGGAGGTTTTGAAACAGCACTAACAAGCAAGTTTCCCATGTGGAGAAGAGATTTGTTCTGATTGGTACCTCCGGAAACCCCCATATCCTGGTATTGGATACCAGGCCTCTGAGGAGAGATGCCTGGAAACCAAAGCAATGGATCCTATTAGGGCCTACAGGCCTGTCCAGTTCAATCTTCTTCTCTGTGGACATCTGTCTATGGGTCTGAGTGAAGGTGTTCCTCAGCTGGTGTCAGATCTCCCTGTTTGTCCCAGGCGGCCTACACTATTGGGATGGCCTTGGGGTCTTTTGAGGTTTCTCCTAATTTGTACAGTTGTGGCCAATGGAATGGGCAGAATTCCCTTGAAGAGGACTGACACAGTCCTGAGTTTTGGCACCAGGGCTCCCAGCCTGGAGGTTGTGTTGGCCCTGTCAGTGGGAACAGTAGTCTGAAAACACAAATTCCTCTTAGGTTCGGGGATGTAGGTATGGCAGACCCGATGTCTGTCTTAGACAGATCGAGAGAAAAAATCTTCAGGATATGAACAAAGAGCGAGCTTGAGGCGCTTGCTCAGGCTTTTGCCTCTGGATTTTGTGTCAACCATGGCCGTGGAATGTCAGGGTGGCCTCATGGGCCATGGATGTGTCTTCCTCTCTGGGGATTTGGCCAGAACCCAAGAGTTTGGGTGCATTCTGTGGGATGGGAGGAGTCCGTTCTGTTTTTTTTACCTCAGGTGTCTCACTAAAAGAGAGATTCCAGAGCAATGTCCTGGGAAGGGGTGACTTGACAAACCGAACTCTGATTCAGATTGGGGGCCTAGGGGTACAGCAATCCCCATATGCAGGCTCTTGGTCTAGCCACTGAGAGGCCTTACCTGTGGATAGGACTCACGCTGAGGGTCACAATACTTGTTTGAGCCCAACCAAGCCCTCAAGCATGTGTGGGGCCTCATGAGCCTAGCTGCTTTCTCCTACACTGAACATTGGACAAAAGACAACCACAAGGTTTCTGGCCATGGGGAAGGAGGAGTTCTGATTACTGCATCACGGTCACCACTGGACAGTCACTTCAGATAAGGTCTTCGTTCGGAAACCTGAAAACCGAGGTTGGGAAGAAATGACGTCCTAAGCCATGGTGGGTACGATGTGCTCAGTGTGTGGCCAGCTTTCTGGGTGTCGGTCGGGAGGTCCAGGCTCAGGCTGTATCAGACAGGGCATTAGTGCCCAGGGTAGACGGTATAATTAGGGTAGAGTCTAGTGGCGTGCAGGCTGATTATTTGGTGTTTCTGAGTAGCCCCATAGGGCAAAGTTTTTCTTCTGGAGTGTAGGCAGAGTGCTGCATTGTGGATCCCGTATTGCCAAACTAGAGTGTTAGTGGGCCAGGAGTGTGAGGATGGAAGTCTGAGAACACAAGCTAGGCTTAGGTTTTGGGGTGAGGGCATGGCAGGCACACACTGCAGAGCTGAATCGAGATCTCGTGCATCTGAAGTCAGGACAAGGATCAGACGTTGGCTCATGTTGGAGTTTCTGTCCATGATGGCCCCTTCATGAAGGAGGGAGGGGACAAGAGGCCATGGAGGTTTTCCAATGATGGGAGTTGTGAGATGCTGAAACCGCAAGGATTCCTTCTGCGGGACAATTGAGACCTGTTGCATGGCTCTAGGACGTCCCATACTGAATGACTCCAGAGCGTGCTTCTAAGGATAGATGCCTGGGAATCCTACCTCGCATTCCCATGGTCTCCTATCGACAAGACAGGTTCTATCTTCTGGCTATGGGGGAGCATCTGAGGGGGCTGAGTTGAAATCGACTCTCCTGAGGATGGGACCTAATGTGTGTTTGTTTCCATGAGGACCTTGGAATGGGACATGGCACTGGGTTCCTCAAGGATTCTCCTAACCGGATGTTTTACCACAGCTCCAACGTGCAAGTTTCCCATGTGGAGACGAGATTTGTTCTGATGGGTGCCTCAGGAAAACCCCATATGCTGGTATTGTAAACCAGGCCTCTGAGGAGAGATGCCTGGAAACCAAAACAATGGATCCAATTATGGGCTAGGGGCCTGTTCTGTTCAATCTTTTTCTCTGTGGACATCTGTCTATGGGTCTGAGTGGAGGTAGGTGCTCAGCTTGTGTCAGATTGCCCCTGTTTGTCCTGGGCGGCCTACACTATTGGGAAGGCCTCAGGGACTTTGGAGGTTTCTCCTAATTTGGACGGTTGTGGCCAATGGAATGGGCAGAATACCCTTCGAGAAGGCACGCACAGTCGTGAGGTGTGGCTCCAGGGGCCCCAGTCTGTAGTGTGTGGGGGTCATGGCTATGGGGACAGAAGTCTGAAAACACAAACTCAGCTGAGGTTTGGGGACTTAGGTATGGCAGACCTGATCTAGACTGTGAGGAAAACTATTCGGGTTATGAAAAAAGGGTAAGTATGAGGCATATGCTCAGGCTTTTGTCTCTGGATTTATTGTCACCGATGGTCGTGGAATGTCGGTGTGGCCTCAGGGGACATGGACAAGTCTCCCTCTCTGGGGATTTGGCCTGATCTCAAGAGTTTCAGGTCATTCTGTGGAATGGGGGGAGACCTTTCTGTTTTTTGGTTTTTTTTTTTTTTTTTTTAACCTCAGGTGTGCCACCAAAAGAGGGATTCCAGAGCAGAGCCCTGGGGACTGGCGACTGGACAACCCAAACTTTTTTTAATATTGGGGGCCTAGGGGCATTGCAAACCCCTTATGCAGGCTCTTGGTCCAGCCACTGAGAGGCCTTACTTGAGGACAGGGCTTATGCTGAGGGGCACAATGCATTTTTGTGCCCATCGCGGCCCTCAAGATTGGGCGGGGCCTCATGGGCTACACTGGTTTCTCCAACACTGAACGTTGGACAACATGCCAACCACAAGGTTTCTTGCCTTGTGGAAGGAGGAGCTCTGATTTCTGCATCACGTTCAACCTGGGCAGAGATTGATGAGTGATTGGAGGTCTAGGTTCTGAAGGCTGAAATCCGAGATTGGGAAGAGATGAGGACCTAAGGCCATGGTGGGTCCGATGTGCTCAGTGTGCGGCCAGCTGTCTGGGTGTGGGTGGGAGTTCCAGGATCAGGCTCTGATAGACAGGGCATTAATACCCAAGGTGTACTGCATAATTGGTGTACAGTTGAGTGGCGTGCAGATGATCCTAATTTGGGGTTTCTGGATAGCCCCAGAGGGCAACTTTTTTCTTCTGGAGGGCAGGGAGAATGCCTCCTTGAGGCTCCGGAATTCCCAAACTGAAGGGCTTGTGGGCCAAGAGTGTGAGGATGATAGTCTGAAAACAAAAGCTAGGCATAGGTTTCAGGGTAATGGCGGGCAGGCACACTCTGCAGAGCTGAATTGAGATCTCGTGCATCTGACATCAGGGAGAGGATCAGACGTTGGCTCAGGTTGGAGTTTCTGTCCATGATGGCCCCTTCAAAAGGGGATGGGCATCACAAGGCCATGGAGGTTTTCCCACGATGGGAGTTGTGAGTTGTTCCAAACCATAAAGATTCTTTCTGCAGGACAATTGAGACCCGTTGGATGGCTCCTGGATGTCCCATAAGGAACGACTCCAGATCAGGGATCTAAGGATGGATGCCTGGGCAGCCTGCCACGTATCCCAAGTGTCTCCTAGCGTCAAGACACGTTCGATCTACTGGCTCTGAGGGAGCAACCGAGGGTGCTGAGTGGAAATGGATTCACCTGTGGAAGGGACTAATGTGGGTTTGTGTCCATGAATTCCTGGGAATGGGACGGTGGCACCAGGGCCCTAAGGATTCTCCTAACCGGAGATTTTGACAGCTCCAATGCACAAGTTTCCCATGTGGAGACAAGATTTGTTCTGATGGGTGCCTCAGGAATCCCCCATATGCTGATATTGGAAACCAGGACTCTGAGGACAGAAGCCTGGAAAACCAAAGCAATGGATCCGATTCGTGCCTAGGGGCCTGTTCTTTGCAATATTCTTCTCTGGGGACATCTGTCTACGGGTCTGAGTGGAGATAGGTGCACAGATGGTGTCAAATTGCCCATTTGTACTGGGCGGCTTACACTATTGGGAAGGCCTCGCGGACTTTGGAGGTTTCTCCTCATTTGTACGGTTGTGGCTGATGGAATGGGCAGAATTCCCTTGGAGAAGGCAGGCACAGTCCTGAGGTTTGGATTCAGGGGCCCCAGCCTGGAGGGTGTGTGGGCCAGGGCTGTGAGGACAGAAGTCTGGACACAAAAACTTGGCTTACATTTGGGGACGTAAGTATGGCAGGCTCGATCTACAGACTGTGAGGAGAACTCTTTGGGACATGAACAAAGGGTGAGTGTGAGGCACTTGCTCAGGCTTTTGTCTTTGGATTTTGTGTCACCGATGGCCATGGAATGTCCTGGTGGACTCATGGACCATTGAGGAGTCTTCCTTTCTGGGGATTTGAACCGATCCCAAGACTTTGGGGTCATTCTGTGAGATGGGAGGAGTCCGTTCTGCTTTTTTGTTTTGTTTTGTTTTGTTTTGTTTTTTTGTTTGTTTTTGTTTTTGATTTTCCCCTCAGGTGTCTCACTAAAAGTAGGATTCAAGAGCAGAACACTGGGGAGGGGCGTCTGGACAGCCCAATCTCTGGTTAAGAATGGGGACCTAGGGGCATGGGAAGCCACATATGCTGGTTTTTGGTCCAGCCACTGAGAGACCTAACCTGAGGACAGGGCTCACGATGAGGGTCACAATGCGTGTTTGTGCCCAACGTGGCTTCATGCATGGGTGGGGACTCATGAGCCACACTGGTATCTCCTACACTGCACTTGGACAACATGCCAACCACAAGCTTTTGGGCCATGTGGAAGCAGGAGTTCTGATTTCTGCATCACGTTCAACCCTTGGCAGAGATTGGAGATAAGATATAGGTTCTGAAGCCTGAAAACCATGGTTGGAAAGAGATGACAACCTAAGTCCATGGCAGGTCCCATGTGCTTAGTGTGCAAACACCTGTCTGTTTGTTGGTCAGGAGGTCCGGGCTGAGGCTGTGTCAGATAGAGCATCAGTGTCCAGGGTAGACTATATAATTGGGATATAGTCAAGTGGCGTGCAGGCTGATCCTAATTTGGGGTTTCTGGGTAGCCCCAGAGGGCAACGTTTTTCTTCTGGAGGGCAGGCAGAGTGCTGTATTGTGGCTCCGGAATACCAAACTGGAGGGCTTGTGGGCCAGGAGTGTGAGGACGGATGTCTAAGAACAAAAGAGAGGCTTAGGTTCTGGGCGAGGGCTCTGAAGAGCTGAATCAAGATCCCGTGCATCTGACGTCAGGGTAAGGATCAGACGTTCGTTCAGGTTGGAGTTTCTTTCCATGATGGCCCCTTCCTTAAGAGGGGTGGGACAACACGAGGCCATGGAGTTTTTCCCTCGATGGGAGTTTTGAGATGCTCCAAACCTCAAGGATTCCTTCTGCGGGAGAATTGAGACCTGTTGGATGGCTTGAGGACGTCCCATATGGAATGACTCCAGAGAACGTTCTAAAAACTGATGCCTGGGAAGCCCGCCTCACATTCCAATTGTCTCCTAGTGACAAGAGAGGTTTGATCTGCTAGCTCTTGGGGAGCAACTGAGAAGGCTAAGTTGAAATGGACTCTCCTGCATATGGGTCATAATATGGGTTTGTTTCCATGGAGACCTTGGAATGGGGCAGTGGCACCGAGGCCCTGAAGTATTCTCCTAATAGGATTTGACACACCTCCAAAGAGCAAGTTTCCCATGTGGAGATGAGATTTTTTCTGATTGGTGCCTCAGGAATCCCCCATATGCTGCTATTGGAATCCAGTCCACTGAGGAGAGATGCCTGGAAACAAAAGCAAGGGATCTGATTAGAGCCTAGGAGCCTGTCTGGTTCAATCTTCTCACGGGGGACATCTGTCTATGGGTCTGCATGGAGGTAGTTGCTTAGCTGGTGTCAGATCGCCCCTGTTTGTCCTGGGTGGCCTACACTATTGGGATGGCCTCAACACTTTGGAGGTTTCTCCTAATTTGTACAGTTTTGGCCAAAGAAACGGGCAGAATTCCCTTGGATAGGGTAGGCACAATCCTGGGGTGTCACTCCGGGGACCCCAGCCTAGAGTGAGTGTGGGCCAGGGCTGTGGGGACAGAAGTCTGAAAACAAAAGTTTGGCTTAGGTTTTGTCGTAGGTATGGAAGACATGATGTATAGACGGTGAGGAGAACTCTTTGGTATATGAACAGAGAGCGAGTGTGAGGCACTTGCTCAGGCTTTTGTCTCTTGTATTTGTGTCACTGATGGCTGTGGAATGTCAGTGTGGCCTCAGGGGCCATGCAAGAGTCCCCCTCTCTGGGGATTTGGCTCAATCCCAAGAGTTTGGTGTCATTCTGTAGGAAGGGAGGAGTCCTTTCTGGTTTTTTTTTTTTTTTTTTTTTACCTCAAGTGTCCCAACAAAAGAGGTATTCCCGAAGAAAACCCTGGGGAGGGGCGTCTGAAAAACCTGACCTCTGGTTAAGAATGGTGGCCTAGGGGCATGGCAAGCCCCATATGTGGGCTCTTGGTCCAGTCACTGAGGAACCTTACTTGAGGACAGGGCTGAGGGTCACACTGCATGTTTTTGCCCAACGGGTCCCTAAAGCATGGGCAGATCCTCATGGGTCCCGCTGGTGTCTCCAAGACTGAACTTTGGACAAAATACAAACTACAAGGTTTCTTGCCATGGGGAAGGAGCAGTTCTGATTTCTTCATCACATTCGCCCTTGGGCAGTGATTGGAGATAAGGTCTAGGTTCTGAATCCTGAAAACCGAGATTGGGAAGATATGATGACCTAAGGCCATGGAGGGTCCATGTGCTCAGTGTGTGGCCAGCTGTCTGGGTGTCGGTCGGGAGGACTGGGCTCAGGCTGTGTCAGACAGGATATTAGTGCCCAAGGTAGACTGTATAATTGGGGTAGAGTTGAGTGGTGGCCAGGTTGATCCTCATTTGGGGTTTCAGTGTAGCCCCATATGGAAAAGTTTTTCTTCTGGAAAGCAGGCAGATTGCAGCATTGTGACTCTGTAATTGCCAAACTGGAGGGCTTTGGGGCCAGGAATGTGAGGTTGGAAGTCTGAGAACACAAGCTAGGCTGAGCTTATGGGGCTAGGGCACAGCAGGCACACTCTGCAGAGCTGAATCGAGATCTCGTGCATCAGAAGTCAGGATGAGGATCAGACGTTGGCTCAGATTGGAGTTTCTGTCCATGATGGCCCCTTCATGCAGAGGTGGGGTCATCACGAGGCCATGAGGTTTTCCCACGATGGGAGTTGTGAGATGCTCCAAACTGCGAGGATTCATTCTGCAAGACAACTGAGACCTGTTGGATGGCTCCAGGACCTCCCATACGGAATGACCCCAGAGCAGGGTTTTAAGGATGGACTATTGGGTAGCCTGCCTCATGTTCAAATTGTCTCCTTGCAATAAGACAGGTTCTATCTGCTGGCTCTAGGGGAACAACCGAGGGGGCTGAGCTGAAATTGACTCTCCTGCAGATGGGTCATAATGTGTGTTTGTGGCTAGTAGGACCTTGGAATGGGGCTTGGCACCAGGGTCCTGAAATATTCTACTATCCGGAGGTTTTTACACATCTCCAACATGCAAGTTTCCCATATGGAGACGAGATTTGTTCTGATGCATGCCTCAGGAAACCCCCATATGCTGGTATTGGAAAGCAGGCCTCTGAGGAGAGATGCCTGGAAACCAAAGCAATGGATCCAATTAGGGCCTAGGGGCCTGTCTGGTTCAAACTACTTCTCAGGGGATATCGGTCTATGGGTCTGAGTGGAGGTAGTAGTTCTGCTGGTCTCAGATCGTCCCTGTTTGTCCCGGTCGGCCTACACTATTGGAATGGCCTCAGGAACGTTTAATGTTTCTCCTGATTTGAAAGCTTGTGGCCAATGAAATGGGCAGAATTCTCTTGGAGAGGGCAGGCACAGTCCTGAGGTATGGCTCTAGGGGCCCCAGTCTGGAGGGTGTGTGGGCCAGGGTGGTGGGGACAGAAGCCTGGAAAAAAATGGGTAAGTTTGGGGATGTAGCTATGGCAGGCCCCACCTACAGACTGTGAGGAGACCTCTTCGGGATCTTTCTTTCTTGGGGCATCTGTCTAGGGGTCTGAGTGGAGGTAGTTGCTCAGCAGGTGGCAGATTGCTCCTGTTTGTTCGGGGAGGCCAACACTCTTAGAATGGCCTCGGGGAATTTGGAGATTTCTTCTGCTTTGTTCTTATTGGAGCCATCCCAACATTTCATGGACATCATTGACATAAAATCTAGACAAAAGACTGAGCAAGCACATCACACTCCCTCTTTGTTCATATCCCAAAGAGTTCTCCTCATGGTCTGTAGATCAAGTATGTCATACCTTCGTCCCCAAACCTAAGCCGAGTTTGTGTTTTCACACTTCTGTACCCACAGTCCTGGCCCACATACCCTCCAGGCTGGGACCCCTGGAGCCACACCTCAGGACTGTGCCTGACCTCTCCAAGGAATTCTGCCCATTCCATTGGCCACACCTGTTCAAATTAGAGGAACCTCCTAAGTCCCCAAGGCCATGCCAATAGTGTAGGCCACCCTGGACAAACAGGGGTGATCTGCCACCAGCGGAGCAACTGCCTCCACTTAGACCTGTAGACAGATGTCCCCAGAGAAGAACATTGAACCCAAAAGGGCCCTAGACCCTAATCGGATCCATTGCTTTGGTTTCCAGTCATCTCTCCCCAGAGACCTGGTTTCCAATACCAGCATTTGGGGTTTCCTGAGGCACCAATCAGAACAAATCTCATCTCTATATGGGAAAGTTGCTCTTTGGAGCTGTGTCAAAACCTCGGGTTAGGAGAGTCCTTCAGGGCCCTGGTGCCACCGCCCCATTCCAAGGTCTCCATGCACACAAATCCACAGTATGACCCATTCGCAGGAGAGTCTATTTCAACTCAGCCCCCTCGGTTGCTCCCCTGAGCCAGCTTATTGAACATGTCTTGTGGCTAGGAGACAATTGGAATGTGAGGAGGGCTGCCAGGCATCCATCCTTAGAACCGTGCTCTGGAGTCGTTCTGCATGAGACATCATGGAGCCATCCAATAGGTCCCAATTGCCCCACAGAAGGAATTCTTGCGGTTTGGAGTATCTCACAACTCCCATTGTGGGAAAACCTCCATGGCCTCCTGATGCACCCCTTTCATGAAGGGGCCATCATGGACAGAAACTCCAACCTGAGCCAAAGTCTGATCCTCGCCATGACTTCAGATGCCCGAGATCTCGATTCAGCTCTTCAGAGTGTGCCTTTCCTGATCTTGCCTAGAAATCTAAGCCTAGCTTGTGTTCTCAGACTTTTGTCCTCACATTCCTGGCCCACAAGCCCTCCAGTTTGGGAATTCCGGAGCCACAATGCAGCAATCTAACTGCCATCCAGAAGAAAAATGTTGCTCTATGGGCCTACCCAGAAACACCAAATGATTATCAATCTGCACGTCACTCACTGTACCCCAATTATACAGTCTACCCTGGGCACTAATGCCTTGTTTGACACAGCCTGAGCTGGGACCTCCCGACTGACACCCAGACAGCTGGTCGCACAGTTAGCACATCGGACCCGCCATAGTGTTAGGTCGTCATCTCTTCCCAACCTCGGTTTTCAGTCTTGAGAACCTAGACCTTATCTCCAATCACTGCCCAGGGGTAAACTTGACGCAGAAATCATATCTCTTCCATCCCCATAGCAAAAAACCTTGTGGTTGGCATGTTGTCCAATGGTCAGTGTAGAAGAAACCAGTGTGTCAGTGAGGCCCTGCCCATGCTTGTGGGCTGCGTTGGGCACAAACACGCATTGTCAAACACAGCGTGAGCCCTGTCCTCAAGTAAGGTCTCTCAGTGGCTGCAAAAAAAGCCCACATATGGGGGTTGCCATGCCTCTAGGCCACCATTCTTAACCAGAGGTCAGGATGTCCAGACGCCCTCCCCAGGGCTCTGCTCTGGAATCCCTCTTTTGGTGGGACACCTGAGGTTAAATAAATAAATAAATAAATAAATAGATAATAAAAAACAGAAAGGACTCCTCCCATCGAACTGAATGACCCCAAAACTTGGGATCGGGCCAAATCCCCATAGACGGAGATTCCTCTAGTGCCCATGAGGCCAACTTGACATTCCATGATAATCTTTGACAAAAAATCCAGAGACAAAAGCCTGAGCAAGCACCTCACACTCGCCCTTGGTTCATATCCTGAAGAGTTCTCCTCATGGTCTGTAGATCGGGCCAGCCATACTTACGTCCTGAAACCTAAGCCGAGTTTGTGTTCTCAGACTTCTGTATCCACAGCCCTGACCCACAAACCCTCAAGGCTGGGGACCCTGGAGCCACACCTCAGGATGGTGCTTGCCCTCTCCAAGGGAATTCTGCCCATTCCATTTGGAAAACCATACAATTTAGAAGAAATCTCCAAAGTCCCTGGGGCCATCCCAAGGTGTAGGCCGCCCGGGACTAACAGGGGCGATCTGGCACCAGCTGAGCAACTACCTCCACTCAGACCCGTAGACACAAGTACACAGAGAAGATTGAACTGGACAGGCATTGAGCCCCTAATTAGACACATTGCTTTGGTTTCCAGGCATCTCTCCTCATAAGCCTGGTTTCCAGTACCAAATTATGGGTGTTCCTCAGGCACCAATCAGAACAAATCTCGTATATGCATGGGAAACTTGCTCTGTGGAGCTGTGTCAAAACCTCCGGTTAGGAGAAAGCTTTAGGTCCCCGGAGCCATATCCCCATTCCAAGGTCTCCATGGACACAATCCCACATTATGACCCATCCTCAGGAGAGTCCATTTCAACTCAGCTTCCTTGGTTGCTCCCCCAGAGCCAGCAGATCGAACCTGCCTTGTCGCTAGGACACAAATGGAATGTGAGGTGGGCTCTCCACGCATCCAACCTTAGAAACCTGCTCTGGCGTCATTCTGTATGGGACGTGCTAGAGCCATCCAACAGGTCTCGACTGTCCCTCAGCAGGAGTCTTTGCAGTTTGGAGCATTTCACAACTCCCTTCGTGGGAAAACCTCCATGGCCACATGTTGCCGCCCACCTTCATGAAGGGGGATCATGGACAGAAATTCCAACCTGAGCCAACGTCTTATCCTCACCCTGACTTCAGATGCACGAGATCTCCATTCAGCTCTGCAGAGTGTGCCTGCCGAACCCTCAACCCAAATCCTAAGTCTAGCTTGTGTTTTCAGACTTCCGTCCTCACTCTCCTGGACCCAAGCCCTCCAGCTTGGGAAAACTGGAGCCACAATGCAGCACTCTGTCTGTCCTCTGGAAAACAAATGCTGCCTTTTGGCTACCCAGAAACCAAAAATGAGGATCAAATTGTACTCTACTCGATTGTACCCCAATTATATAGTCTAGCCTGGGCACTAATGCCGTGTCTGACACAGCCAGAGCCTAGACATACCAACAGACACCCAGACAGCTGGAGCCACACCTCAGGACTGATCCTGCCCTCTCCAAGGGGATTCTGCCCATTCCATGGGCCAAAACCCTACAGAATAGGAGAAACCTCCGAAGTCCCCTAGACCATCCCCATAGTGTAGGTCGTCTAGGACAAACAGGGGCGATCTGCCACAAGCTGAGCAATGACCTCCACTCAGAACCATTGGAAGATATCCCCAGAGAATAAGATTGAAGTGGACAGGTCCTTAGGCCCTAATCAGATCTATTGCTTCATTTTCCAGGCATCTCGCCCCAGATGCCTGGTTTCCAATACCAAATTATGGGGGTTGCTGAGGCACCAATTAGGACAAATGTCATCTCACATGGGAAACTTGCTCTTTGTAGCTGTGTCAAAACCTCCAGTTAGGAGAATACTTCAGGGCCCCAGACCCACCGCACCATTCCAAGCTCTCCATGGACACAAACCCACATTATGACCGATCCTCAGGCGAGTCCATTTCAACTCAGCCCCCTCGGTTGCTCCCCCAGAGCCAGCAATTCGAACCTGCTTGTCTTTAGGAGACAATTCGAATGTGAAGTGGGCTGCCAAGGCATCCATGTTTAGAACCATGCTCTGGAGTAGTTCCTTATGGGATGTCCTGTATCCATCCAACAGGTCTCGACTGTCCCACAGATGGAATCCTTGAGGTTGGGAGCATCTCACACTCCCACCGTGGGAAAACCTCCACGACCTCATGATGCACCCCCACCTTCATTAAAGGGCCATCGGGGACAGAAACTCCAACTTGAGCCAACGTCTGATCCTTGCCCTTACTTCAGATGCACTAGATCTCGATTCAGCTCTGCAGAGTGAGCCTCCCATGCCCTCGCCCCGAAACCTAAGCCTAGCTTGTGTTCTCAGACTTCTGTCCTCACACTCCTGGCCCACAAGCCCTCTGATTTGGGAATTCTGGAGACACAATGCAGCACTCTGCCTGCCCTCCAGAAAGCCCTATGGGGCCACACAGAAACCCCAAATGAGGATCAACCTGCACGTCACTCTACTGTACCCCAATTATACAGTCTATTCTGGGCACTAATGCAATGTTTGACACAGCCTGAGCCCGGACTTCGCGACCAACACCCAGAGAGCTTGCCACCCAATGAGCACATCAGACCCACCATGGCCTTAGGTCGTCATCTCTTCCCAACCTCGGTTTTCAGGCTTCAGAAATTAGACTTTATCTCTACTCACTGCCCACGGGTCAACGTGATGCAGAAATCAGAACTCATCTTTCCCCATGGCAAAAAACCTTGTGGTTGGAATGTTGTCCAACGTTCAGTATAGGAGAAAGCAGTGTGGCCCATGGCCTCGCCCATGCTTGAGGGTTGCGATGGGCACAAACACACTTTGTCACCCTCAGCTTGAGCCCAGTCCTCAAGTAAAGCCTCTCACTGGCTGGACCAAGAGCCCGCATATGGGGCTTGCCATGTCCCTATTCCACCAATCTTAATCAGATGTGGAGATGATGAGTCACCCCTACTCCGGGCTTGAGGCAAAAAAATACAGAAATGACTCATCCCATCCACAGAATGGCCCCAAACACTTGGGATCGGGCCAAATCCCCAGAGAGAAAGACTCGTCCATGGCCCATGAGGGGACCCTGACATTCCAGTGCCACCGTTGACACAAAATCTGGAGACAAAAGCCAGAGCAAGCGCCTCACACTTGCCCTTTGTTCATAGCCCGAAAAATTCTCCTCACGGTCTGTAGACCAGTCCTGCCATACCTAGGCCCCCAAACCTAAGCCGAGTTTGTGTTTTCAGATTTCTGTCCCCACAGTCCTGGCCCACACACCTTCCAGGCTGGGGCCCCTGGAGCCACACTTCAGGACTTTGCCTGCACTATCCATAGTAATTTGCCCATTCCAATGGCCACAACCCTACAGAATAGGAGAAACCACCAATGTCCCAGAGACCATCCTAATAGAGTAGACCACCTGAGACAAACAGGGGAGATGTGACACAAGCTGAGCAACGACCTCCACTCAGAACTGTAGGCAGATATCCCCAGAAAAGAAGATTGAACTAGACAGGCACCTAGGTCCTAAGTGGATCCATTGCTTTCGTTTCCAGGCATCTCTCCTCAGAGGTCTGGTTTCCAATACCAGCATATGGGGGTTTCCTGAGGTACCAATCAGAATAAATATCGTCTCCACATTGGAAAATTGCTCTTTGGAGCTGTGTCAAAACTTACAGTTAGGAGAAAACTTCAGGTCCCCGGAGACACCGCCCCATTCCAAGGTCTCCATAGACACAAACCCACATTATGACTCATGCTCAGGAGAGTCCATTTCAACTCAGCCCCTTCAGTTGCTCCCCCAGAGCCAGAAGATCCAACCGGCCTTGCTGCAAGGAGATGATTGGAATAAGAGTTGGGATGCCCAAGCATCCATCATTAGAACCGTGCTCTGGAGAAGTTACTTATGGGATATACTGGATCCATCCAACAGGTCTCGACTGATTCGAGGATGGAATCCTTGTGGTTTGGAACATCTCAACTCCCATCGTGGGAAAACCTCCATGGCCTCGTGATGCCCCCACCCACATTCATGAAGGGGCCAGCATGAGCAGAAACTCCAACATGAGCCAACGTCTTTTCCTGCCCTGAATTCAGATGCACGAGATCTCGATTCAGCTCTGTATAGGGTGCCTCCCATGCCCTCACCCCAAAACCTAAGCCTAGCTTGTGTTCTCAGACTTCCGCCCTCACACTCCTGGCCCACAAGCACTCCAATTTGGGAATTCTGGAGGCACAATGCAGCACTCTGACAGCCCTCCAGAAAAACAAAACAAAATAAAACAAACAAACAAAGTTGTTCTATGGGGCTATCCAGAAACCCCAAAGGAGGAAAAACCTGCACGCCTCTCGACTGTACCCAAATTATACAGTCTAGCCTGGGCACTAATGCCCTGTCTGACACAGCCTAATCCCAGAAATCGCGACCGACACCCAGACAGTTGGCTGCACATTGAGCACATTGGACCCACCGTTTCCTTAGGTCGTCATCTCTTCCCAACCTTGGTTTTTAGGCTTCAGAACTTAGACTTATCTCCGATCACTGCCCAGGGGTGAATGTGATGCAGAAGTCAGAACTCCTCCTTCCCCATGGCCAGAAATCTTGTGGTTGGCATGATGTCCAACATTCAGTGTAGGAGAAAGCGTTGCCCATGAGGACCCACCCATGCTTGAGGGCCGCGATGGGCACAAACACACATTGCTACCCTCTGGTTGAGCCCTGTCCTCAGGTAAAGCCTCTCAGAGTCTGGACCAAGAGCCTGCATATGGGGCTTGCCATGCCCCTAGGCCCCCAATGTTAACCAGATGTCGGGTTTTCTAGTCCCCCCTCCCCAGGTCTCTGCACTGGAATCTTTCTTTTGGTGGGACACCTGACGGAAAACAAAACAAACAAACAAACAAACAAACAAACAAAACGAATATACTCTTCCCATCCTAGAAAATGTACCCAAACTCTTGAGTTTGGGCCAAATCCCCAGAGAGGGAGACTCGTCCATGGACCATGAGGCCACCCCAACATTCCATGGCCATTGTTGACACAAAATCCAGAGAGAAAAACCTGAAAATGTCTCACACTCCCCTTTGATCATGTCCCGAAGAGTTCTCCTCACAGTCTGGAGATAGTGCCTGCCATATCTATGTCCCCAACCTAAGCAGAGTATGTTTTTTCAGACTTATGTCCCACATCCCTGGCCCACACACCCTCCAGGCTGGGGCCCCCGGGCCACACCTCAGGAATGTGCCAGCCCTCAACAAGGGAATTCTGCCCATTCCATTGGCCACAACCCTACAGATTAGGAGAAACCTACAATGTCCCTGAGGCCATCCCAATAGTGTTGACTGCCCGGGACAAATAGGGGCGATCTGACTAATCCTGAACAACTACCTCTAATAAGACCTGTAGACAGATATCCCCAGAGAATCAGATTGAACTGGACAAGGCGCTAGTCCCTAATAGGATCCATTGTTTTGGTTTCCAGGCATCTATCCTCAGAGGCCTGGTTTCCAATACCAACATACGGGGCTTTGCTGAGGCACCAATAAGAAGAAAATGTCATTTCAACATGGGAAACTTGCTCGTAGGAGCTGTGTCAAAACCTCCCTTTAGGAGAATCCTTCATAGCCCCATAGCCACTACGCCATTTCAAGGTCCCCATGGATTCAAACCCACATTATGACCCATATAAAGGAGACTCCATTTCAACTCAGCCCCCTCGGTAGCTCCCACAGAGCCAGAAGATCGAACCTGACTTGTCGCTAGGAGAGAACTGGAATGGGAGGCGGGCTGTCCAGGTATCCATCCTTTGAACCCTGCTCTGGAGTCATTCCATATGGAATGTCCTGGAGCCATCCAACAGGTCTCGACTGTCTTGCAGAAGGAATCCTTGAGGTTTGGAGCATCTCACAACTCCCACTGTGGGAAAAAATCTATGCCTCGCTAGACCATCCCCCTTCAGGAAGGGGATATTAAAGTCAGAAACTCCAACCAGCTCAATGTCTGATCCTAGCCCTGATTTGAGATGCACGAGTTCTCGATTCAGCTCTGCAGAGTGTGCCTGCGATGCCCTCGCCCCAAAACCTAAGCCTAGCTTGTGTTCTCAGACTTCTGTCCTCACACTCCTGGTCCACAAGCCCCTCAATTTGGGAATTCCAGAGTCACAATGCAGCATTCTGCTTGTCCTCCAGAAGTAAAATGCTGCCCTATGGGGATATCCAGAAACATAAAACTAGGATCAACATGTATTCCAAATGTACCCCAATGATACAGTCTACCCTTTTCACTAATGCACTGTCTGACACAGCCAGAGCCCACACCTCCCAACTGGCACTCAGACAGCTAGCCACACATTGAGCACATCGGATCCGCCAGGGCCTTAGATCATCATTTCTTTCCAACCTTGGTTTTTGGGCATCAGAACCTAAACCTTTTCTCCAATCACTGCCTAGGGGTGAACGTGATGCAGAAATCAGAACTCCTCCTTCCCCATGGCCAGAAACCTTGTGTTTGGCATGTTCTCCAATGTTCAGTGTAGGAGAAACCAGTGCGGCCCATGAGGTCCCGTCCATGTTGAGGGCCGCATTGGGTACAAACACGCTTTACGACTCTCAGCATGAGCCCTGTCCTCAAGGAAGGCCTCTCAGTGGCTGGACCAAGAGCTTGCAATATGAGGCTTGCCATGCCCCTAGGCCCTCAATCTTAATCAGATGTCGGGTTGTCCAGTCGCTCATTCCCAGGGCTCTGCTCTGGAATCCCTCTTTT
Source organism: Neogale vison (assembly GCF_020171115.1). Taxonomy (NCBI): domain Eukaryota; kingdom Metazoa; phylum Chordata; class Mammalia; order Carnivora; family Mustelidae; genus Neogale; species Neogale vison. The sequence continues at coordinate 194,090,320 of NC_058093.1, forward strand.
GGTGGGACACCTGATGTTAAAAACAAACAAACAAACAAACAAAAACCAGAAAGGACTCCTCCCATCCCACAGAATGTACCCAAAATCTTGGGATCGGGCCAAATCCCCAGAGAGTGAGACTCATCCATGGCCCATTAGGCCACCCCTACATTCTATGTCCATCGTTCACACAAAATCCAGAGACAAAACCCTGAGCAAGTGCCTCACACTCCCCCTTTGTTCATATCCCAAAGAGATCTCCTCACGGTCTGTAGATTGAGCCTGCCATATTTACTTCCCCATATCTAAGCGGAGTTTGTATTCTCAGATTTCTGCCTTCACAACCTTGGCCCACAGACCCTCCAGGAAGAGGCCCCTGGAGCCACACCTAAGGACATTGCTTGCCCTTTCCAAGGGAATTCTGTCCATTCCATTGGCCACAATCCTACAGATTAGGAGAAACCTCCAAAGTCCCCGAGGCCATCCCAGTAGTGTAGGCCACCCAGGACAAACTGGGGCGATCTGTCAAGCTAAGCAACTACCTCCCCTCAGACCCATAGACAGATAGCACCTGAGAAGAAGACTGAACCGGACAGGCACCTAGGCCCTAATTGGTTCCATTGCTTTTGTATCCATGCATCTCTCCTCAAAGGCCTGGTTTTCAATACCACCTTATGGGGGATGCCAGAGGCACTCAACAGAACAAATCTCGTCTCCACATAGGAAAAGTACTCTTTGGAGTTCTGTCACAACCTCCGTTTAGGAGAATCCTTCTGGGCCCCAGATCCACCGCCCCATTCCAAGGTCTCCATGGACATAAACACACATTATGGCTTATCCTCAGGAGAGTCCATTTCAACTCAACCCCATCGGTTACTCCACCAGAGCCAGTCAATCGAACCTGCCTTGGCGCTAGGAGGAAATTGGAATGGAATGTGGGCTGCCCAGGCATCCATTCTTAGAACCCTGCTCTGGAGTTTTTCCCTATGGGATGTCCTGGAGCCATCCAATAGGTCTCGAGTGTTCCACAGAAGGAATCATTGTGGTTTGGAGCATCTCACAACTCCCACCATGGGTAAACCTCCATGGCTTCGTGAGACGCTCCCCTTCATGAAGGGGCCATCATGGAAAGAAACTCCAACCTGAGCCAACGTCTGAACCTCGCCCTGGCTTCAGGTGCACGAGGTCACAATTCAGCTCTTCAGAGTGTGCCTGCCGTGCCCTCGCTCCAAAACCTAAGCCTAGCTTGTGTTCTCAGACTTCCGTCCTCACACCCCTGGCCCACAAGCCCTCCAGTTTGGGAATTCTGGAGCCAAATGTAGCACTCTGCCTGCCCTCCAAAAGAAAAACATTGCCCTGTGGGGTTACCCAGAAACCCCAAATGAGGATCAACCTGCATGCTACTCGACTGTATCCTGATGATACAGTCTATCCTGGGAACTAATGCCCTGTGTGACACAGCCTGAGCCCCCACGTCCCGACTGACACCCAGACAGCTGGTTGCACAATGATCACATTGGTCCCGCCAGGGTCTTAAGTCGTCATCACTTCCCAACCTCGGTTTTCAGGCTTCAGAACCTAGACCTTATCTCCAATCACTACCCATTGGTAAACCTGATGCAGAAATCAGAATTCTTCCTACCCCTTGGCCAGAAACCTTGTGGATGACATGTTTACAACATTCAGTGTAGGGGAAAACAGCATGGCCCATGAGGCCCAGCCTATGGTTGAGAGCGGCATTGGGCACAAACGCTTTGTGATGATCAGCGTGAGCCCTGTCCTCAAAGAAGGCCTCTCAGAGGCTGGACCAAGAGCCCGCATATTGGTCTGGCCATGCACCTAGGCCACCAGTCTTACCCAGATGTCGAGTTGTCCAGTCGCCCATCCCCAGGGATTTGCTCAGGAATCCTTCTTTTGGTGGGACACCTGAGATAAAAAAACAGAAAGGACTCCTCCCATCTCACTGAATGACCCCAAACTCTTGGAATCAGGCCAAATCCCCAGAGAAGGAGATTCATACAAGGCCCTATGGGACACCCCTACATTCCACAGCCATCGTTCACACAAAATCCAGAGAGAAAAGCCTGAGCAAGGGCCTAACACACGCCCTTTATTCATATCCCAAAGAGTTCTCCTCATGGTCCGTAGATCGGGCCTGCCATACCTTCGCCCCCAAACCTAAGCGGAGTTTGTGTTTTCAGATTTCTATCCCAAAACCCTGACCCACGCACCCTCCAACCTGGGGCCCCTGGAGCCACATCTCAGTACTGTGCCTGCCATCAACAAGGAAATTTTGCCCATTCCATTGGCCACAACCCTACAGATTAAGAGAAAACTCCAAAGGCCCTGAGGCCATCCCAATAGTGTAGGCTGCCCGGGACAAAAAGGGGCGATCTGACATAAGCTGATCAACTACCTCCACTCAGACCTGTAGATAGATGTCCCCAGAGAAGCAAATTGAACAGGGCAGGCCCCTAAGCCCTAATTGGATCCATTGCTTTGGTTTCCAGGCATCTCTCCTCAGAGGCTTGGTTTCCAATACCAGCATATGGGGGTTTCCTGATGCACCAATCAGAACAAATGCCGTCTTCACATGGGAAACTTGCTTTTCAGAGCTGTGTCAAAGCCTCCAGTTAGGAGAATTCCTCAGGGCCCCTAGCCACCTCCCCATTCCAAGGTCTCCATGGACTCAAACCCATATTATGACCCAATCTCAGGGGACTCCATTTCAACTCAGCACCCTCGGTTGCTCTCCCAGAGCCAGCAGATGGAACCTGCCTTGGTGCTAAGAGACAACTAGAATGGGAGGTGGGTTGCCCAGGCATCGATCCTTAGAACCCTGCCTTGGAGTTGTTCCATATGGGACGTCCTGGATCCAACCAACATGTCTCCACTGTCCTGCAGAAGTATCCCTGTGGTTTGGAGCATCTCACAACTTCCATCGTGGGAAAACCTTCATGGCCTCATGATACCCTCCCTCATCATGAGGGGCCATCATGGACAGAAACTCCAAACAACCCAATGTCTGATCCTCGCCCTGACTTCAGATACTCGCTTTCTTAATTCAGCTCTGCAGAGTATGCCTGCTTTGCCCTCATCCCGAAATCTAAGCTTAGCTTATGTTCTCAGACTGCCATCCTCACACTCCTGGCCCACAAGCCCTCCAGTTTGGGAATTCCAGGCCACAATGCACTATTCTGCCTGTCTTCCAGAAGTAAAATGTTGCCCTATGGGGCTACCCAGAAACCCCAAATGAGAATCAACCTGCACGCCACTTGACAGCACCCCAATGATACAGTCTAACCTGGGCAGTAAGGGCCTGTCTGACACAGCCTCTGCCTGGATGTCTCGAACGACACCCAGACGACTGGCCGCACACTGAGCACATCGGACCTGACAGGGCTTTGGGTCAGCATCCCTTCACAACCTCGGCTTTCAGGCCTCAGAATCTAGACATTATCTCCAAGCATTGCCCAGGGGTTAACGTGATGCAGAAATTAGAACTTCTCCTTCCCCATGGCCAGAAACCTTGTTTCTTGCATGTTGTCCAACTTTCAGTGTAGGAGAAACCAGCGTGGACCATGAGACCCCGCCCAAGCTTGAGGGCTGTGTTGGGCAAAACACGCTGTGTGAACCTCAGTGTGAGCCCTGTCCTCATTTAAGGCTTCTCAGGGGCTGGAACAAGAGCCCGCATATGGGGCTTACCCTGCCCCTAGGCCCCCAATCTTAACCACAGTTCAGATTGTGCAGTCGACCCTCCCCAGGGCTCTGCTCTGAAATCCCTCTTTTGGTGGGACACCTGAATTAAATAAATAGATAAATAAATAAATAAATAAATAAATAGATAGATAAAACAGAACATACTCCTTCCATCCCACAGAATGTCCCCAAAATCATGGGATAGGGCCAAAACCCCAGAGAGTGAGACTGGTCCATGGCCCATGAGGCCACCCCGACATTCCATGGCCATTGTTGACACAAAATCCAGAGACAAAAGCCTGAGCAAGTGCCTCACAATCACCCTTTGTTCATACACCAAAGAGTTCTCATGGTTTGTAGATTGGGCCTGCCATGCCTACATCCCCAAACCTAAGCCAGATATGTGTTTTCAGATTTCTGTCCCCACAGCCCTGGCCCACACACCTTTCAGGATGGGACCCCTGGAGCCACACCTCAGGACTGTGCCTGCCCTCTCCAATGGAATTCGGCCCATTCCATTGTCCTCAACAGTACAGATAAGGAGAAACCTCCAAAGGCCCCAAGGCCATCCCAATAGTGTAGGATGCCCTGGAAAAACAGGGGTGATCTGACACAAGTTGGGCATCTTCCTCAAATCAGACTCATGTCAGATGTCCTCAGAGAAGCACATTGAACTGGACAGGACCCTAGGCCCTAAACAGATCCATTGCTTTGGTTTCCCGTCATCTCTCCTCACAGGCCTGCTTTCCAATACCAGCATATGGGGGTTTCCTGAGGCACCAATAAGAACAAATGTAATCTCCACATGAGAACCTTGCTCTCTGGAGCTTTGTCAAAACCTCTGCTTAGGATAATCCTTTAGGGTCCCTTAGCCCTGCCCCATTCCAAGGTCTCCATGGACTCAAACTCACATTATGACACATCCTCAGGAGAGTCCAATTCAACTCAGGCGCCTCACTTACTCCCCAAGAGCCATCACATAGAACCTGCCTTGTCACTAGGAGACACTGGAATGGGAGGCGGGCTGCCCAGTCATCCATCCTTCGAACCCTGCTTTGGAGTCATTCCATATATGATGACCAGAAGCCAACCGACATGTCTCGACTGTCCTGCAGTAGGAATCATTGCGGTTTGGAGCATCTTACAACACCCATCGTGGGAAGATCTCCATGGCCTCGTGAGATCCTCCCATCTAAGCCTAGCTTGTGTTTTCAGACTTACGTCCTCACACTCCTAGCCCACAAGCCATCCAGTTTGGGAATTCTGGAGCCACAATGCAGCACTCTGCCTGCCCGCCAGAAGAAAAAAGTTGCCCTATGCGGCTACCCAGAAACCCCAAATGAGGAACAACCTGCACACCACTCTACTGTACCCCAATGATACAGTCTACCCTGGGTACTAATGCCCTTCTGACACAGCCTGAACCCACACCTCCCGACCGACACCCAGACAACTGGCCACACACTGAGCACATAGGTCCTGCCAGGGCCTTAAGTCATCTTCTCTTCCCACCCTCGGTTTTCGAGCTTCAGAACCTAGACCTTATCTCCAATCACTGTCCGGGGTGAATGTGATGTAGAAATCAGAACTCCTCCTTCCCCATGGCAAGAAACCTTATGGTTGGCATGTTGTCCAACATTCAGTGTAGGAGAAACCAATGTAGCCCATGAGGCCCTACCCATGTTGAGGGCCGTGAGGTCACAAATACGATTTGTGACCCTAAGTGTGAGCCCTGTCCTCAAGGAAGGCCTCTCAGAGGCTGGAACAGGAGCCCACATATGGGGCTGGCCATGCCCCTAGGCCACAAATCTTAACGAGAGGTGGTTGTCCATCGCCCATCCATAGGAATCTGCTCTGGAATCTCTCTTTTGATGGGACATATGAGTTAAAAAACAGAAAGGCCTCCTCCCATCCCACAGAATATTAGTGGCAAGGTGATTGCAGGCATAATGAGTAGATCTGGAAGGCAACTCATCATGAACTGTAATTAGGGTGACTGGAAGGTGGTAACACAGGCTTTTCTATCTGCACTGTGTATCCAGGGTGGCCTCGGAATGCAGGTATGGTCTCATGGGTCCATGGGAGACATTTCCTCTCTAAGGATCCTAGTGGATCTCCACAGTTTGGTGACTTTTTCGGGGAGGGGAAGAGGGCTGTTTTCTGTCTTATGGGTGCCCCAAAACAGGGATTCCAGAGACGGGCTCTAGCTCAGGGCGCCTAGAAAATTTCACGAAGGGTTAGGATTGGGGCCTTGGGGTGTACCAGGACTACAATGCGGGAACCTGGTGGTTCAACTGTGAAGGCTTGTTTGAAAGCATGCTCAGGCTGAGGGGCACAATGCCTGTTTGTGCCCAGGGCGGCCCAAAGGAGTGGGCGTGGTCTCATTGGCCATAAAGCTGGCTCCCACTTTGAGGGATGTACACCCATACCAACTGCCAGGTTTTTGCCATGAGGAAGGAGGAGTTCTCTATTAGGCTTCAGGTTCCCCCGTTGGCAGGGATTCCAGCAATGGTCTGGGGACAGATGCCTGAATACGAAGGATGTGTAGAGATGACAGACATGGGCCATGGCCGGTCCCACATGCAAGATATGGGGACCGCTCACTGGGTGAGTGACACTAGGTCGGGGCTCAAACTCTGTCAGACACAACACAAGTGGCCAGGGCAGCCTATAAATTGGGTTCCCTCGAGGACTGAGCAGATTGATCCTCATGTGGGGTTTCAGGCCCTACTCAACAGGTTCTTCTTCTTTCTATGAGGAAGGCAGAATGCTGCATTGTGGCTCCAGCACTCCCTATCAACAGGGCATGGGGAGAGTAGGGGTAGGATGGAATTGTGAACACAAGCTATGGTTCAATCAGTGCCAAGTGGAATGCAGTTTCATTGTGCAGTGGCTTAGTCAAGATATCCAGCACCTGAGTAAGGGCCCATGGCAGATGTTTGCTCACACTGGAGTTTGATGACCGACAAAGGGAGGGGAGGTATCAAGAGGCCATTGGAGGATTTCCCACGCTGACGCTTGTGAGATGCTCCAAACAGCAAGGTTTCCTTCCACTGGACAGTTGGAGCCTGGTTGTTTTGCTCCAGGGTCCCCCATGTGGAAAGTTTGGGTAGCAGAGCTCTCCCAAAGGGATGCCTGGAAAGCACACCTCCATTGACCAATGCAGCTAAGGAACAAGGCAGGATTATTCTGAAGGCTCTGGAGCAAAGTACCAAGGCCTTAAGTTGACATGGAATCTCTTGCAGATGGCCTCAATGCTGGTTTGTTACCACGGAGTTCTTAGAATGTGCTGGTGGTTAAGGTGCCATTCAGGATTCTCCTACCCTGAGGGTGTGGCAAAGGTCGAAGAGCACGGTTTCCTTCTAGGGACAGGGGATGTTCTGTTGTGTGGCTCAGGGAACACATGTTATATCATTAGCTGGTCTTTCAGAACAGGCCTCTGAGGACAGATGCCTGAAAACCTAACCTAGGGTTCCAGTGAGGTCCTAGGGGCATATCAGGTTCAATCGCCTGACTCAGGATCATTGACTTGGCTGTCTGCCTGGATGTAGGTGATGAGAGTGTTTCAGACTGTGCATTTGCCTCCAGAGAAACCGACAATATTGGGGTCAGCTCAGGGACCTTGCAGGTTTCGCCTAATCTGGAAGTTTTGGGAAACTCTGACGGGCACAGTTTCCTTGTGGATGGCATCACAGTCCTGTGGTGTGGATCCAGAGACCCTATCCTGGAAGGAATGTGAGAAATGGTTTTGGGAGAGAAGTCTGTAAACAAAAATTGTGATTTGGGTTAGTGGCGTGGTGATCACAGGCCCAATTCATAATCCTGGAGGGCAGCTCATCAAGAAATGTAATTAGGGTGACTGGATGGCTGTAGCACAGTCTTTTCTATCTGGATTGTGTGTCCAGTATGGCCACGGAATGCATGTGCAGTCTCATGGGTTCATGGGACACATTTCCTCTCTAAGTATCCTGGTGGCTCTCCATAGCTTGGTGGCTTTTTCGGGGAAGGGAAGAGTGCTCTTTTCCATCTTAGGAGTGTCCCAATACAGGGATGCCAGAGACGGGCTCTGAGACTCGGTGCCTGGAAAATCCCACCAAGGGATAGTAATTGGGCCTAGGGGAATACCAGGCCTGCAATGCGGGATTCTGGTGGTGCAACCGAGAGGTCTTTTTTGAAAGCACGCTCAGGCTAAAGGTCACAATGCCTGTTGTGCCCAGGGCGGCCCTCAGGAATGGGCGTGTTCTCATTGGCTATGCAGCTGGCTCCAACTTTGAGGGATGGACTCCCATCCAAGCAGCCAGCCATGTTTCCTGCCATGAGGAAGGAGGCATCTATAGGGCTCAGGTTCCACCCTTGGCAGGGATTCCAGCAATGGTCTGGGGACAGGTGCCTGAATACCAAGGATGAGTAGAGACGCCGGTCATGGGCCATGGCTAGTCCTACATGCTACATATGGGCCCCGCTCTCTGGGTGGCTGACACTAGGTCGTGACTCAGGCTCTAGTGGCACTAGAGACCAGGGCACCATATAAATTGGGGTTCCCTCAAGGACTGAGCAGATTGAACCATATGTGAGGTTTCTGGCCATACTCACCAGGCTCTTCTTCCTTCTATGCAGAAGGCAGAATGCTGCATTTTGGCTCCAGAGTTTCCTATAAAGTGGGTTTGGGGACCAGTAGGGTGAGGATGGTATTGTAAACACAAGCTCTGGCTCAATACATTGGCAAGTGGAAGGCAGTTCCAATGCGCAGTGGCTTATTCGAGATATGCAGTACCTGAGTAAGGCAGAATCAGGTGGTTGCTCACACTGGTGTTTGTGTCTATGATGACAGACAAATGGAGGGGTGGCGTCAAGAGGCCATGGATGATTTCCCATGCTGAGGCTTGTGAGATGCTCCAAACGGCAAGGTTTCCTTCTTCTGCAAAGGTGGCATCTTGTTTTTTTGCTCCAGGATCCCCCATAAGGAAAGGCTGGGTAGCAGATCTCTGCCACATGGATGCCTGGAAAGCACACGTTCACTGACTATTGCAGTTGAGGAACATGGCAGGTTTGTTCTGGTGGCCCTGGGCGAAGGACCAACCCCTTGGGATGGCATGGAATCTCTTCCAGATGGGCCACAATGCTGGTTTGTTACCAGGGAGATCTTAGAAAGTGCTTCAGGCTAAGGTGCCATGCAGGATTCTCCTACCCTGATGGTTTGTCATGTGTCGAAGAGCACGGTTTCCTTCTGGGGACAGGAGATGTTCTGTTGTGTGGCCCAGGGAACACATGCTGAAATATAAGTTCTTATTCCAGAACAGGCCTCTGAGGTCATATGCCTAAAAACTTAATGTGGGTTCCAATGCACTCCTAGGGGCATGTCAGTTTCAATCTTTGGACTCAGGACCATTGACTTGTGTGTCTGCCTGGATGTAGGTGATCAGGTTGTTTCAGACTGCCCATTTGTGTCAAGATGGGCCGCCAATATTGGCGTAGGCTTGGGGGCCTTGCAGGTTTCTCCTAAACTGGAAGGTCTGGGCAACTGTGCTGGGCACAGTTTCCTTCGGGATGGCAGCCAGAGTCCTGTGGTGTGGCTGAAGAGCCCATCCTCAAGAGCATGTGAGCCATGGTTTTGGCAGAGAAGTGCAACCGCAAATTTGGTTTAGGATTAGTGGCGAGGTGATCACAGGCCCAATGAGTAGATCTAGAAGGTAGCTCGTCAGGAACTGTAATTAGGGTGACTGGAAGGTGGTAGCACAGGATTTTCTATCTGTACTGTGCGTCCAGGATGGCCTCGGAATGCACGTGTGGTCCCATGTGTCCATGGGATATTTTCCACTCTAAGGATCCTGGCGGCTCCCCACTGTTTGGTGGCTTTTTAGAGGAAGGGAAGAGTGCTGTTTCCATCTAAGGGGTGCCCCACAACAGGGATTCCAGAGACAGGTTCTGGATCTGGGCACCTGGAAAATCCCATGAAAGGTTAAAATTTGGGCCTTGGGGCATACCAGGCCTACAATGCATGAACCTGTTGGTGCAACTGAGAAGGCTTGTTTGAAACCATGCTCAAGCTAAGGTCACAATGTGTTTTTGTGCCCAGGGCATCCCTGAGGAGTGGGTGTGGTCTCATTGGCCATGCAACTGGCTCCCACATTGAGAGTTGGACACCCATCCCAAATGCTAGGTTTCCTGCCATGGGGAAGGAGGAGTTATCTATTGGGCCTCAGGTTCCCCATTGGCAGGGATTCCAGCAATGGTCTAAGGACAGGTGCCTGAATACCAAGGATGTGTATAGATGACAGACTTGGGCCATGGCTGGTCCCACATGCTAGATACGTTGCCCACTCTCTGGATAGGTGACATTAGGTCGGGGCTCAGACTCTGTCATACATAACACTAGTGGCCAGGGCAGCCTATACATTGGGTTCCCTCGAGGGCCAAGCAGATTGATCCTCATGTGCCGTTTCAGGCTCTACTCAACAGGAACTTAATCTTTCAATGAGGAAGGCAGAATGCTGCATTGTGGCTCCAGCATTTCCTGTCAAGAGGGCTTGGGGACCAGTGGGGGAGGATGGAATTGTAAACACCAGCTACAATTGAATTCAGTGTCAAGCGGAATGCAGTTCCATTGTGCAGCGGCTTAGTCAAGATATCCAGCACCTGAGTAAGGGCCGATGGCAGATGTTTGCTCACACTGGAGTTTGTGTCTATGATGACCAACAAAGGGAGGGGTGGCATGAAGAGGCCATTGGAGGATTTTCCACGCTGACACTTGTGTGATGCTCCAAACAGCAAGGTTTCCTTCCACTGGACAGTTGGAGCCTGGTTGTTTTGCTACAGGGTCCCCCATGTGGAAAGTTTGGGTAGCAGAGCTCACTCTCAGGGATGCCTGGAAAGCACACCTCCATTGACCAATGTAGCTGAGGAACAAGGCAGAATTATTCTGAAGGCTCTGGAGCGAAGTACCAAGGCCTTAAGTTGACATGGAATCTCTTGCAGATGGTCTCAATGCTGGTTTGTTACCACAGAGTTCTTAGAATGTGTTGGTGGCTAAGGTGCCATTCAGGATTCTCTTACACTGAGGGTGTGGCAAAGGTCGAAGGGCACGGTTTCCTTCTCGGGACAAGGGATGTTCTGTTGTGTCCTGCCATGAGAAAGGAGGTCTCTATTGGGCTCAGGTTCTACCCTTGGCAGGTATTCCCGCAATGGTCTGGGGACAGGTGCCTGAATACCAAGGATGGGTAGAGATGCCGGATGTGGGCCGTGGCCAGTCCCACATGCTACATATGGGGCCTACTCTCTGGGTGGTTGACACTATGTCGGGGCTCAGGCTGTAGTTACACTAGTGACCAGGGAAGCCTATAAATTGGGGTTCTCTCGTGGACCGAGCAGATTGATCCTCATGTGGGGTTACTGGCCATACTCAACAGGCTCTTCTCTTTTCTATGGGGAAGGCAGAATTCTGCATTTTGCCTCCAGAATTCCCTATCAAGTGGGTTTGGAACCAGTAGGGTGAGGATGGAATTGTAAACACAAGCTATGATTCAATTCAGTGTTAAGTGGAAGGCAGTTCCATAGTGCAGCGGCTTATTCGACATATCCAGTACCTGAGTAAGGCGGAATCAAATGTTTGCTCATACTGGTGTTTGTGTCTATGATGAGCGACAAATGGAGAGGTGTCGTCAAGAGGCCATGGACGATTTCCCATGCCGAGGCTTGTGAGATGCTCCAAACAGCAAGGTTTCCTTCTTCTGCAAAGATGGCGTCTTGTTTTTTTGCTCCAGGGTCCCCCATGAGGAAAGTTTCAGTAGCAGATCTCTGCCAACATGGATGCCTGGAAAGCACCCCTCCATTGACCATTGTAGCTGAGGAACATGGCGGTGTGTTCTGGTCACCCTGGGGCTAAGGACCAGCCCTTAGGATGACATGGAATCTCTTACAGATGGGACACAATGCTGATTTGTTACCAGGGAAATCTTAAAATGTGTTGATGGCTAAGGTGCCATGCAGGATTCTCCTTCCCTGATGGTTTGTCACGTGTAGAAGAGCACGGTTTCCTTCTGGGGACAGGAAATGTTCTGTTGTGTGACCCAGGGAATACATGCTGAAATACAAGTTCTTATTCCAGAACAGGCCTCTGAGGACAGATGCCTGAAAACCTAATGTAGGGTTCCAATGCGGTTCTAGGGGTATGTCAGGTTCAATCTTTTGACTCAGGACCATTGACTTGGGTGTCTGCCTGGATGTAGGTGATCCGGTTGTTTTAGACTGCGCATTTGCGTCAAGATGGGCCGCCAATATTGTCGTAGGCTCCAAGTCATTGCAGATTTCTCCTAAACTGGAAGGTTTGAGCAACTGTGGTGGGCACAGTTTCCTTCGGGATGGCAGCCACAGTCCTGTGGTGTGGCCAAGGAACCCATCCTGGGGTGCATTTGAGCCGTGGTTTTGGCAGAGAAGTGCAAACACAAATTCGGGTTAAGATTAGTGGCAAGGTGATCACAGGCCCATTGAGTACATCTAGAAGGTAGCTTGTCCGGAACTGTAAGTAGGGTGACTGGAAGGCAGTAGCACAGGCTTTTCTATCTGTACTGTACATTCAGGATGGCCTTGGAATGCAGGTGTGGTCTCAAAGGTCCGTGGGATACTTTTTTGCTCTAAGGATCCTGGCGGCTCCCCATAATTCAGTGGCTTTTCTGGGGAAGGGAAGAGTGTTTTTTCCATCTAAGGGGTGCCTCACAACAGGGATTCCAGAGACAGGCTCTGGTTATGTGTGCCTGGAATATCCCATGAAGGGTTAGGATTTGGGCCTTGCGGTGTACCAGGCCTACAATGCAGGAACCTGGTGGTACAACTGAGAAGGCTTGTTTGACAGCATGCTCAGGCTGAGGATCAAAATGCCTGTTTGTTTCCAGGGTTGTCCTGAGGAATGGGTGTGGTCTCATTGACCATGCAGCTGGCTCCCACTTTGAAGGTTGGACACCCATCCCAACTGCCAGGTTTCCGGCCATGGGGAAGGAGGAGTTCTCTATTTGGCCTCAGGTTCCCCCATTAGCTGGGATTCCTGCATGTCTGGGGACACGTGCCTGAATACCAAGGATGTGTTAAGCTGACCTACTTGGGCCATGACCAGTCCCGCAGTCTAGATATGTTGCCTGCTCTCTCGATGGGTGACACTAGTTCGGGGTTCAGACTCTGTCAGACACAGCACTAGTGGCCAGGGCAGCCTATACATTGGGTTCCCTTGAAGACCGAGCTGATTGATCCTCATGTGGGGTTTCAGGCCCTACTCAACAGAATCTTCTTCTTTCTGTGAGGAAGGCAGAATGCTGTGTTGTGGCTCCAGCATTTCCTATCAAGAGGGCTTGGGGACCAGTAGGGTGAGGATTTAACTCTAAACACAAGCTACAGTTCAATTCAGTGCTAACCGGAATGCAGTTCCATTATGCAGCAGCTTAGTCAAGATAACCAGCACCTGAGTAAGGGCCGATGGCAGATGTTTGCTCACACTGAAGTTTGTGTCTATGATGACCAATAAATGGAGGGGTGACGTCAAGAGGCCATTGGAGGATTTCCCACGCTGATGCTTGTGAGATGCTCCAAACAGCAAGGTTTTCTTCCATTGGACAAGTGGAGCCTGGATGATTTGCTCCAGGGTCCCCCATGTGGAAAGTTTGCATAGCAGAGCTCTCTCTCAGAGATGCCTGGAAAGCACACCACCTCCATTGACCATTGCAGCTCTGGAACAAGGCAGTATTGTTCTGAAGCCTCTGGAGTGAAGTGCCAATGCCTTGAGTTGACATGGAATCTCTTGCATATGGGCCACAATGCTGTTTTGTTACCACGGAGTTCTTAGAATGTGCTGGTGGCTAAGGTGCCATGCAGGATTCTCCTACCCTAAGGGTGTTGCAAAGGTCAAAGAGCACGGTTTCCTTCTGGAGACAGGAGATGTTCTGTTGTGTGCTCAGGGAACACATATTGTATCATAAGTTGGTCTTCCAGAACAGGCCTCTGAAGACAGATGCCTGAAAACCTAAACTATGGTTCCAGTAGTTCCTAGGGGCATATCAGCTTCAATCGTCTGACTCAGGACCATTGACTTGAGTGTCTGCCTGGATGTAGGTGATCAGGGTGTTTCAGATTGTGCATTTGCATCCAGAGCAGCCGACAATATTGGGGTGGGCTCAGGGACCTTGCAGGTATCTCCTAATCTGGAAGTTTTGGGCATCTCTGAAGGGCACAGTTTCCTTGTGGATGTCATCACAGCCCTGTGGTGTGGATCTGGAGACCCTATCCTGGGGAGCATGTGAGAAATGGTTTTGGGAGAGAAGTCTGTAAATAAAAATTTGGATTAGGGTTAGTGGTGTGGTTATCACAGTCCCAATGCTAGTCCTGGAGGGAAGCACTTTAGGAAATATAACTAGGTTGACTGGAAAGTAGAAGCACAGTCTTTTCTATCTGGATTGTGTGTCCAGGATGGCCTCGGAATGCAGGTGTGATGTCATGGGTCCATGGGACACAATTCCTCTCTAAGGATCCTGGTGGCTTTTTATAGTTTGGTGGCTTTTTCTGGGAAAGGAAGAGTGCTGTTTTCCATCTTAGGGGTGCCCCAATACAGGCATTCCAGAGAAAGGCTCTGAGTCTGGGCACCTGTATAATCCCACCAAGGGATAGTATTTGGGCCTAAGGGCATACCAGGTGTGAATGCGGGATTCTGGTGGTGCAACCGAGAGGTCTTTTTTGAAAGCATGCTCAGGATGAAGGTCACAATGCCTGTTTGTGCCCAGGGTGGCTCTCAGGAGTGGGCATGTTCACATTGGCTTTGCAGCTGGCTCCCGCTTTGAGGGTTGGACACCCATCCCAACAGCCATGTTTTCCTCCCTCGGGGAAGGAGGAGTTCTCCATTGTGCTTCAGGTTCCCCCTTTGGCATGGATTCCAACAAAAGTCTGGGACAGATTCCTGAATACCAAGGATGGGTAGTGATAATGGTGTAGGGTCATGGCCAGTCCCACATGCTAGATATGGGTTTGGCTCTCTGGGTGGTTGACACTAGATTGGGGCTCAGAGTCTGTCAAACACAGCACTAGTGTCCAAGGCAGCCTCTAAATCGGAATTCTCTTGAAAGTGGAGCAGATTGATCCTCATATGGGCTTTCTGGGCAGTCTCACCAGGCATGTCTTCTTCCTATGGGAAGGCAGAATTCTGCATGTGGCTCAAGATTCCCAATCAAGAGTCCTTGGGGACCAGGAGATGAGTATGGAATTGTAAACAATGCTATGGTTCAATTCAGTACAAGCAGAATGAAGTTCCAATGTCCATGTCTTTTTCGAGATATCCAGCACCTGAGTAAGTGTGGATGTCAGATATTTCCTCCCACTGGAGTTCGTGTCTAAGATGACCGATAAATAGAGGGGTGGCGTCAAGAGGCCATGGAGCATTTCCCAAACTGAGGCTTGTGAGATGCTCCAACAGCATGGTTTCCTTCTACTGGACAGTTGGAGTCTGGTTTGTTTGCACAAGATTCCCCCATGTAGAAAGACTGGGTAGTAAAGCTCTCCCACAGGGATGCCTGGAAATCACACCTCCATTAACCATTGCAGCTGAGGAACATGGCTGGTTCATTCTGGTGGCTCTGGGGGGAAATACCACGGCATTCAGTTTACATGGAATCTCTTGAAGTTGGATGACAGTGCTCTTTTGTTACCAGGAAAATCTTAGAATGTCCTGGTGGCTACTGACCCCTGCAGGATTCTCCTACTCTGAGGGTTTGGCACAGGTCGAAGAGCCCCGTTTCCTTCTGGGGACAGGAAATGTTCTGTTGTGTGGGTCAGGTACCACATGTTGTATCACAAGGTGGTATTCCAGTACAGACATCTGTGGACAGATGACTGAAAACAAAATCTAGGGTTCTAGTGAGGTCCTTGGGGCTTGTCAGATTCAATCTTTTGACTCAGAACCTTTGACTTGGCTGACTGCCTCGATGTAAGTGATCAGGTTGTTTCAGAGTGCACATTTGCGGCCTCCAATATTCGGGTGGGTTTAGGGGACCTGCAGGCTTCTCCTAATATAGAAGGTTTGGGCAACTGTGATGCGCACAGCTTCCTTGGGGATGGCAAGCATAGTCCTGTGGTGTGGCACTTGAGACCCCATCCTGGAAGACATGTGACCTATGGTTTTGGGAGAGAAGTCTGAAGACACAAATTCGGGTTTGGGTTAGTGGCAAGGTGATTGCTGGCCCAATTCGTAGACCTGTGGAGCAGCTCGTCAAGAACTGTAATTAAGGTGAGTAGAAGGAGGTAGCACAGTCTTTTCTAACTGGATTGTGTGTCCAGGATGGCCTAGGAATGAAGGTGTGTTATCCTGGCTCCATGGGAGATTTTTCCGCTCTAAGGATCCTGCCAGCTCCCCATAGTTTGGTTGGTTTATCGGGAAGGGAAGAGTGCTGTTTCCCATTTAAGGGTGCCCCAAAACAGGGATTCCAGAGATGGGCTCTGGGTTAAGGCACCTGGAAAATCCCACCAAGGGTTACTATTTGGGCCTAGATCCGTAACAGGCATGCAATGTGGGATCCTGTTGGTGCAACTGAGAGGTCTTGTTTGAAAGCATGCTCAGGCGGAGGGGCACAATGCCTGTTTTTGCCCAGGGCGGCCCTCAGAATTGGGCGTGTTCTCATTGGCCATGCAACTCCTTCCCATTCTGTGGGTTGGACACCCATCCCAACAGCTAGAATTCCTGTCATAGGGAAGGAGGAGTTCTCTATTGTGCTTCAGGATCCCCCATTGGCTGGGATTCCAGCAAAGGTCTGGGGACAGATGCATGAATACTAAGGGTGTTTAGAAATCACGGACCAGAGCCATGTCCGGTCTCATATGCTGGATATGGGGCCTGCTCTCTGGGTGGCTGACACTAGGTTGGGACTCAGGCTCTGTCAGACACAGCACTAGTAGCCAAGGCAGCCTATAAATTGGGGTTCTCTCGAAGTCCGTGCAGATTGATCCTCATGTGGGGTTTCTGGGCAGACTCACCAGGACCTTCTTCTTTTATTGGGAAGGCAGAATGCTGCATTGTGGTTCCAGAAGTCCCTATCAAGAGTGTTTGGGCTAATGATGATGAACATTTTTTCATGTGTCTGATAGCCATTTGTATGTCTTCATTGGAGAAGTGTCTCATCATATCTTCTGCCCATTTTTTGATGTGTTTGCCTGTTTTGTGTGTGTTGAGTTTGAGGAGTTCATTATAGATCCTGGATATCAACCTTTTGTCTGTACTGTCATTTGCAAATATCTTCTCCCATTCCGTGGGTTGCCTCTTTGTTTTTTTGACTGTTTCCTTTGCTGTGCAGAAGCTTTTGATTTTGATGAAGTCCCAAAAGTTTATTTTCACTTTTGTTTCCTTTGCCTTTGGAGACGTATCTTGAAAGAAGTTGCTGTGGCTGATATCGAAGAGATTATTGCCTATGTTCCCCTGTAGGATTCTGATGGATTCCTGTCTCACGTTGAGGCCTTTTATCCATTTTGAGTTGATCTTTGTGTACGGTGTAAGAGAATGGTCGAGTTTCATTCTTCTACATATAGCTGTCCAGTTTTCCCAGCACCATTTATTGAAGAGACTGTCTTTTTTCCACTGTATATTTTTTCCTGTTTTGTGGAAAATTAATTGACCATAGAGTAGAGGGTCCATATCTGGGCTCTCTACTCTGTTACACTGGTCTATGTGTCTGTTTTTATGCCAGTACCATGCTGTCTTGGTGATCACAGCTTTGCAATAAAGCTTGAAATCAGGTAACATGATGCCGCCAGCTTTATTTTTTTTTTTCAACATTTCCTTAGCGATTCAGGGTCTCTTCTCATTCCATACAAATTTTAGAATTATTTGCTCCAGCTCTTTGAAGAATGCCGGTGGAATTTTGATCAGAATGGCGTTAAAAGTATAGATTCACTTATTTGTGGAGCATAACCAATAGCCTGGAGGACAAGCGTGTTAGAGAGGAGAAGGGAATTTGGGTAAATTGGAAGGGGAGGTGCACCATGAGGGACTATGGACTCTGAAAAAAAATCTGAGGGGTTTGAAGTCCGGGGGGGTAGGAGGTTGGGGTACCAGGTGGTGGGTATTATAGAGGGCACGGCTTGCATGGAACACTGGGTGTGTTGAAAAAATAATGAATACTGTTTTTCTGAAAATAAATTTTTAAAAAAAGAGTGTTTGGGGACCAGTAGGGTGAGAATGTAATTGTAAACCCCAGCTACGGTTATATCCAGTGCCAAGCAGAAGGCAGCTCCAGTGTGCAGAGGCTGATTAGAATATCCAGCACCTGAGTAAGGGCAGAGGTCAGATGTTTGCTTATGCTGGACTTTGTGTCTATGTTGACCGACAAATGGTGGGGTGGTTTCAACAGGCCATGGAGGATTTCCCATGCTGGGGCTTGTGAGATGCTCCAAAAAGCAAGGTTTCCTTCTAACAGACAGG
Source organism: Neogale vison (assembly GCF_020171115.1). Taxonomy (NCBI): domain Eukaryota; kingdom Metazoa; phylum Chordata; class Mammalia; order Carnivora; family Mustelidae; genus Neogale; species Neogale vison. Next base: position 194,108,438 of record NC_058093.1, read on the forward strand.
GGGAGTCTGGTTTGTTTGCTTCAGGGTCCCCCATGTGGAAAGATTAGGTAGCAAGCACTCCCGAATGGATGCTTGGAAAGCACACCTCCATTGTCCATTGCAGTGGAGGAACATGGCAGGTTTGTTCTGGTGGCTCTGGGGCGAAATACCAAGGCCTTGATTTGACATGGAGTCTCATGAAGATGGGCCACAATGCTGGTTTGTTACCAGGGAGATCTTAGAATGTTCTGGTGGCTAAGCGGCTGTGCAGGATTAATCTACCATGAAGGTTTGACACAGGTCCAAGAGCACGGTTTCCTTCTGGGGACAGGAGATGTTCTGTTGTATTGCTCAGGGGCTACATCTTGTATCATAAGTTGGTATTCCAGAACAGGCACCTGAAGACAGATGCCTGAAAACTAATCTAGGGTTCCAATGAGGTCTTAGGGGCACATCAGGTTCAATATTCTTTTTTTTTTTTTTAAGATTTTTATTTATTTATTTGACAGAGGGAATCACAAGTAGACGGAGAGGCAGGCAGAGAGAGAGAAGGAAGCAGGCTCCCTGCTGAGCAGAAAGCCTGATGCAGGACTCGATCACAGGACCCTGAGATCATGACCCGAGCCGAAGGCAGCGGCCCAACCCACTGAGCCACTCAGGCGCCCCAGGTTCAATCTTCTGATTAAGGTCCATTGAGTTGGCTGTCAGCCTGGATGGAGGTGATCAGGGTGTTTCAGGCTGCGCATTTGCACCCAGAACGTCCGCCAATATTGTGGTAGGCTCATTGGGCTTGCAGGTTTCTCCTAATCTGGAGGGTTTGGGCAAAAGTGAAGGGCACAGTTTTCTGTGGATGGCAGGCACCGTCCTATGGTGTGGATCCAGAGACACCAACCTGAAGGGCAATATGAGCCATGGTTTTTGGAGAAAAATCTGCAAACACAAACTCGGGTTAGGGTTAGTTTCAAGGGGATCGCATTCCCAATGCATAGACCTGGAAGTCAGCTCTTCAGAAACTAATTAGTGTGACTAGAAAGCTGTAGCACAGGCTTTGCTATCTGGAATGTGTGTCCAGGATGGCCTCAGAATGCAGGTGTGGTCTCCTGGCTTCACGGGAGATTTTTCCTCTCTAAGGATTCAGGAGGCTTCTTATAGTTTGGTGGGTCTTGCTGGGAAAGGATGAGTGCAGTTTGCCATCTTAGGGGTGCCCAAAAACAGAAATTCCAGAGATGGGCTCTGGGTTTGGGTGCCTGGAAATCCCACCAAGGGTTAGGATTTGGGCCTAGGGTCATACCAGGCCTGCAATGCAGGATCCTCGTGGTGCAATTGAGAGGGCTTGTTTGAAAGCACGAGATGAAGGACTTGAGCCCTGATCTGTCTCAGAGTGCCTGGTGAGTCTCCCCAGAAACCCCATATGAGGATCAATCTACTCAGCCCTCTAGGGAACTCCAACTTTTAGGCTGTCCTGGCCACTAGTGCTGTGTCTCACAGAGCCTGAGCCCCGACCTAGTGTCAGCCACCCAAAGAGTCGGCCCCATATCTAGAATGTGGGACAGGCCACGGCCCAAGTCCATCATCTCTATCCATCCTTGGTATTCAGTCACCTGTCCCCAGACCTGTACTGGAATCCATGCCAATGGGGAAACCTGAAGCACAATAGAGAACTCCTCCTTCTCCATGGCAGGAAACCTGGCTATTAGGAAGCGGATCCCAACCTCAAAGTGGGAGCCGACATCAATATTCCTGAGTCAGATGATTGAAACTGCCATGCCCCTAGGACCTCATTGGAACCCTAGATTAGTTTTTCAGGCATCTGTCCTCAAAGGCCTGTTCTGGAATACCAACGTATGATACAACATATGGTCTCTGAGCCACATAACAGAAAATATCCCGTCCCCAGAAGGACACCGTACTATTCGACCTGTGTCACACCCTCAGGGTAGGAGAATCCTGCATGGCACCTTAGTCACCAGCACATTCTAAGATCTCCCTGGTAACAAACCAGCATTGTGGCCCATTTGCAAGAGATTCCATGTCAACTCAAGGCTTTGGTCCTTCCCCCAGAGACACCAGAATGACCCTGCCATGTTCCTCAGCTGCAAAGCTCAGTGGAGGTTTGCTTTTCAGGCATTCATGCGGGAGTGTTCTGATAATCAAATTTTCCACATGGCGGTACCTGGAACAAAAAAACCAGACTCCACCTGTCCACTAGATGAAAACTTGCTCTTTGGAGCATCTCACAAGCCTAAGCGTGGGTAATCCCCCATGGCCACTTGACTCCACCCCTTCATTTGTCGGTCATAATAGACACAAACTCCAGTGTGAGCAAACATCTACCATCCACCCTTACTCAGGTGCTGGATATCTCGAATAAATCACTACACATTGGAACTGCCTTCTGCTTGGCACTGAATAGAACCGTAGCTTGTATTTACAATTCCATCTTCACCATACTGGTCCCCAAGCCCTCTTGATAGAGAATTCTGAAGCCAAAAGGCAGCATTCTGCCTTCCCCATAGAAAGAAGAAGTGTCTGCTCAGAAACCCCACATGAGGATCAATCTTCTCTGCCCTCAAGGAAACCCCAATTTATAGGCTGCCCTCGCCATGAGTGCTGTGTCTGACAGAATCTGAGCCCCGACCTACTGTTGGCCACCCAGACAGCAGGCCCAATATACAGCACATGAGACTGGACATGACCCAAGTACATCATCACTATCCATCATTGGTGTTCAGGCAACTTGCCCCAGACATTTGTTGGAATCCCGGCCAATGGTATATCCTGAAGCACAATAGAGAACTCCTCCTGCCCCATGGCAGGAAACCTGGCTGTTGGGATGGGTGTCCAACCATCAGAGTGGGAGCCAGGTGCATGGCCAATGAGACCACGCCAACTCCTGAGGGCCGCCCTGGGCACAAACATTGTGAACCTCAGCCTGAGCATGCTTTCAAACAAGATCTCTCAGTTGCACTATCAGTATCCCGCATTGCAGGCCTGGTACGCCCCTCGGACCAAATCCTAATCCTTGGTGGGATTTTCCAGGCTCCCAGACCCACAGCCCGTCTCTGGAATCCCTGTTTTGGGGCACCCCTAGGATGGAAAACAGCACTCTTCCCTCCCTGAAAAAGCCACCAAACTATGGGAGCCGCCATTATTCTTAAATAGGAAGAATATCCCATGGACCCAGGAGACCTCACCTGCATTCCGAGGCCATCCTGGACACACAAACCAGATATAAAATCCAGTGTTACCGCTTTCCAGTCACCCTAATTACAGTTCCTGACAAGCTCCCCTCCAGATCTATGCATGGGGCCTGTGATCACCTCGCCACTAACACTAACCCAAATTTGTGTTTGCAGACTTCTTTCCCAAAACCATGGCTCACATGCTTTCTAGGATGGGATATCTAGAGCCACAACACAGGACTGTGCTGGACATCTCCAAGGAAATGTGACTGTCAGAATTGCCCAAACCATCCAGATTAGGTGAAACCTGCAAGACCCCTGAGCTCTCCCCAATATTGGCGGCCACTCTGGACACAAATGCACAGGTGAAACATGCTGATCACCTACATCCAGGCAGACAGCCAAGTCAAAGTTCCTGAGTCAGATAATTGACCTGACATGCCCCTGGGACCTCATCGGAACCCTAGATTAGATTTTCAGGCATCTGTTCTCAGGGGTCTCTTCTAGTATACCAACTTATACTACAACATGTGGTCCCTGGGCCACATAACAGAACATCTGCTGTCCTCAGAAGGAAACCGTGATCTTCGATCTGTGCCAAACCCTCAGGGTAGGAGTATCCTTCCAGGAACCCTACCCACCAGCACATTCTAAGATCTCCCTGGTAACAAACCAGAATTGTTGCCCATCTGCAAGAGGTTCATGTCAACCCAAGGTCTTGGTACTTCGCCTCAGAGCCACCAGAACGAACCTGCCATGTTCCTCAGCTGGAGTGATCATAGGAGTTGTGCTTTCCAGGCATCCATGCCAGAGAGCTCTGCTACTTAAACTTTGGACATGAGGGACCCTGGAGCAAACAAACCAGAATCCCCCTGTCCAGTAGAAGAAACCTTGCAGTTTGGAGCATCTCAGAAGCCTCAGGGTGGGAAGTCATCCATGGCTTCTTGTAACCACTCCTCCATTTGTCAGTCATCATAGACAAAAACTCCAGTGTGAGCAAACATCTGACATCTGCCCTAACTCAGTTGCTGAATATCTCGAATCAGCCGCTGCACTTTGGAACTGACTTCTGCTTGGTATTGAAATGAAACGTATACTGTATTTACAATTCCATCCTCACCTGACTCGTCCCCAGGTCCTCTTGGTAGGGAATTCTAGAGACAAGAGGCAGCATTTTCCTTCCCCATAGAAGGAATAAGTGCCTGGTGAGTCTTCCCAAAGACCCCACATGAGGATCAATATGTTCAGCCCCGATATATAGGCTGCCCGGGCCACTAGTGCTGTATCTGAGAGCCTGAACATGACGTAGTGTCATGCACCCTGAGATCGGGCCAGATATCCAGCATGTGAGACTGGGCATGGCCTAAGTGTGTCATCTCTACCCATCCTTGGTATTCAGGCACATGTTCCCAGACCTTTGCTGGCATCCCTGTCAATGGGTCAACCTGAACCACAATAGAGAACTCCTCCTTCCCCATGGCAGGATTCCTGACTGTTGGGATGAGTGTCCAACCCTCAACGTGGGAGCCAGATGCATGGCGAATGAGACAACGCCCACTCCTGAGGGTCGCCCTGGGCACAGACAGGCATTGTGACCCTAGTCTGAGCATGCTTTCAAACAAGCTCTCAGTTGCACCACAAGGTTCCCTCATTGCAAGCCTGATATGCCCCTAGGCCCAAATCCTAACCCATGGTGGGATTTTACAGGCACACAGAACCAGAGCCTGTCTCTGTAATACTTGTTTTGGGGAACCTCTAAGATCTAACAGACCACTCTTCCCTTCCCAGAAAAAGACACCAAACTATCAAGAGCTGCCAGGAACCTAAGAGAGGAAAAGTCTCCCATTGACCCATGAGACCATACTTGCATACCGAGGCCATCCTGTACACACAATCAAGATAGAAAAGCTTGTACTACGACCTTCCAGTCATGCAAATTAGAGTTCCTGAAATGCTACACTTAGGTCTATGCACTGGGCCTGCGATCACCTCGTCAATAACTCACACACAAATTTGAAATTGCAGACTTCTCTCCCAAACACATGGGTCACATGCCCTCCAGCATGGGATCTCTGCAGCCACACCACAGAACTGTTGCTGCCATCCCCCCAAAAACTGTTCCCATTACAGTTGTCCAAACCATCCAGATTTGGAGAAACCTGTAATGTCCCCGAGCCCACTGCAATATTGGCCGCCGATCTGGATGCAAATGTGGAGTCTGAAACACCTTGATCACCTACATCCAGGCAGAAGGCCACATCAATGGTCCTGAGTCAGAAGATTGAACCTGACATGCCCCTAGGACCTCATTTGAACCCTAGATTAGGTTTACAGACATCTGTCCTAAGAGGTCTGTTCTGGAATAACAACTTATAATACCACATGTGGTCCCTGAACTACACAACAAAACACATCATGTCCCCAAAGGGAAGCGTGCGCATCGACCTGTGCCAAACCTTCAGGGTAGGAGAATCCTGCACAACACCTTAGCCACTAGCACATTCTAAGATCTCCCTGGTAAAACAAAAACAAAAACAAAAACAAAAACAAAAAAACAAAACAGAATTTTAATCATCTACAATAGATTCCATGTCAACTTAAAGCCTTGGTACATCACCCAGAGCCACCAGAAAGAACCTTCCATGTTCCTTAGCTGCAATGGTCAATGGAGGTGTGCTTTCCAGGCATCCATGCAGGAGAGTTCTGATACCAAAACGTTCCACATGGGGACACTGGATCAAACAAACCAGACTTCACCTGTCCAGTAGAAGGAAGACTTGCTGTTTGGAGCATTTCACAAGCCTCCACGTGGGAAATCCTCCATGGCCTCCTGAAGAACCATTCCATTTGTCAGACATCATAGACACAAAATCCAGTGTGAGTGAATATCTGAGATCCACCCTTACTCAGGTGCTGGATATCTTGAAAGAGCCGCTGCCCATTGCAATGGCCTTCCTCTGGGCATTGAATTTAACCTTAGCTTGGTTTGCCAATTCTATCCTCTCCCTACTTGTCCTGAAGCCCTCTTGATAGGGAATCCTTGAGCCACAACGCTGCATTCTGTCTACCCCATAGAAATAAGTGCCTGGTGAGTCTGCCTAGAAACACCACATGAGGATCAATCTGCTTGGCCCTAGAGGGAACCCCAATATATAAGCTGTCATGACCACTAGTGCTGTGTCTGACAAAGCCTGAGCCCCAACCTAGTGTCAGCCACCCAGAGAGTGGGACCCATATGCAGCATGTGAGACCGGCCATGCCCCAAGTCTGTCATCTCTACACATCCTTGGTATTCAGACACCTGTACCCAGAACTTGCTGGAATCCCTGCCAATGGGGGAACCTGAAGCACAATACAGAACTCCTATTTCCACATGGCAGGAAACCTGGCTGTTTGGATGGATGTCCAACCCTCAGAGTGGGAGCCAACAGCATGGTCAATGACACCACGGTCACTCATCAGGTCCTCACTGGTCAGAAAGAGGCATTGTGACCCACAGCCTGATTATGCTTTCAAACAAGCTCTCTAAGTTGCAACTCCAGTATCACGCATTGCAGGCCTGGTCCACCCTTCAGCCCAAATCATATCTCTTGTTGGAATTTTCCACATGCCCAAACCCAGAGCCTGTCTCTGGAATCCCTGTTCTGGAGTACCCCTAAGATGTAAAACAGCACTCTTCCCTTCCCTGAAAAATCCACCAAACTATGGGTAGCAACCAGGATACTTAGAGAGGAAAAATCTCCCATGGACCTAGGGGACCACACCAGCATTCCGAGGCCATCATGGACACACAATCCAGAGAGAAAAGCATGTGCTATCACCTTCCAGTCATGCTATTTACAGTTCCTGAGGAGCTGCTCTCCAGGTTTATGCATTGAGCCTGTGATCACCTCACCACTAAACCTAACCCCTGTTTGTGTTTGCAGACTTCTCTCCCAAAACCATGACTCACATGCTCTCCAGGATGGCTTCTCTGGAGCCAAACCACAGGACTGTGCCTGCCATCCCCTTTGAAACTGTGCCCATCCCAGTTGCCCAAACCCTCTAGATTAGGAGAAATTTGCAAGGCCCCTAAGACCACCCAAATTTTGGAGGCCGCTCTGAACACAAATGTGCGTCTGAAACATCCTGATTACCGACATCCAGGCAGACACCCACGTCAATGGTCCTGAGTCAGAATATTGAAACTGACAGGCGCCTAGGACCTCATTGGAACCCGAGATTAGGTTTTCGGGCATCTGCCCTCAGAGTCCTGTTCTGGAATAAGAACTTATGATACAACATGTAGTCCCTGAGCCACACAACAGAATATCTCCTGTCCCCAGAAGGAAACCCTACTCTTCGTCCTGTGTCAAATCCTCAACGTGGGAGAATCCTGCATGACCCCTTAGTCACGAGCACATTCTAAGAGCTCCCTGGAAACAAACTAGCATTGTATCCCATCTGCAAGAGATTCCATGTCATCTCAAGGCCTTGGTATTTGGATACAGAGCTTCCAGAATGAACCTGCAGTGTTACTCAGCTGCAATGGTCAATGGAGGTATGCTTTCCAGGCGTCCAGGCGGGAATGCTCTGCTACCTAAACTTTCCACATGGAGGACACTGGAGCAAACCAACCAGACTGCCCCTGTCCATTAGAAGAAAACCTTGCTGTTTGGAGTATCTCTCAACCCCAGCGTGGGAACTCCTCATTGGCATCGTGATGCCACCCCTCCATTTGTCGGTCATCATAGACACAAACTCCAGTGTGAGCAAACATCTGAATCGCCCTTACTCATGGGCTGGATATCTCAAGCCAATGCACATTGGAACTGCTTTCCGCTTGGGACTGAATTAAACCGTACCTTGTGTTTACAATTCCATCCTCAGCCTACTGGTCCCCAAGCCCTCTTGATAGGGAATTCTCAAGCCACATCGAGTATTCTGCCTCCCCTACAGAAAGAAGAAATGCCTGGTGAGTCTGCCCAGAAACCTCACATGAATAACAATTTGCTCGACCCTCGAGGGAACCCTGATTTATAGGATGCCCTGGCCACTAGTGCTGTGTCTGAAAGAGCCTGAGCCCCGACCTAGTGCCCTCCAACCAGACAGCGGGTCCCATATCCAGCATGTGAGGCCAGATATGGCTCAAGTCTGTCATCTCTACCCATCCTTGTTATTCAGGCGTCTGTCCCTAGTCCTTTACTGGAATCCTGCCAATGGTGGAACCTGAAGCACAATAGTGAACTCCTCCTTCCAGATTGCAGAAAACCTGGCTGTTGGGATGGGTGTCCAACCCTCAGAGTGGGAGCCTGCTCCATGGCCAATGAGACCACGCCTACTCCTGAGAATCACCCTTGGCACAAACAGGCATTGTGACCCTCAGCCCGAGCATGCTTTTAAACAAGCCCTCTCAGTTGCACCACCAGGATCCCGCATTGCAGCCCTGGTATGTCCCTAGGCCCATATAATAACCCTTGGTGAGATCTTCCAGGCACCCAGGCCTAGAGCCGTCACTGGAATACCTGTTTTAGGGCACTCCTAGGATGGAAAACAGCACTCTTCCCTTCCCCGAAAAAGCGACCAAACTATAGGGAGCCACCTGGATTCTTAGGAAAAATCTCCCATGGAGTGTCACGGCCGGTGCAACAAGTAGAAGCAGGGTTGAAGGTTAGAAGAATGAAGAAAGAGAATGTGGGCAACAGGAGGGACAAAGGCGAATGTGTCAAGCAAGTGCCAAAGTTTATTTTGTAGAGTTCTGATTTATACCACACAGTAAAGGAATCACTTCCTATACATCTGGTTCTACTTTCTATTTTGGCCTGAGAGTAGCTGGCCATGCAGGGATATCAGACAGCCTTGACATTTGTGGTTTGGACTCGTAGGCCATAACTCAATATTCACAAAACACAGGAGCCTTATTAACTTAGTCTTGAGACAGCAGCTGCAATGGCAAGAAGCCGAACCTCACAATGTTCTCATAACAATCACCAGGGAGACACGACTGGCACTCTAGCTCGCCATCTGTGAAGGTCCTCAGTTGAAGATGTTCCCAAGAACTGTTGCTCTATTGGTTTAACCCCTTCTAGACACGAGGTCCCCAACATTTCCCCCTTTTTGTTTTAAATGGAGAAAATAGATTTGTGCCTGTGTCAAAGCAGCCGACCTGTTCCACCTATTACACATACAACACCATATCATTGTAATTAGTACAATTAAAATGAGCACTCCACAGAATAGCCATAAGGAATGTTACAAAATGTTTCCAGGGTTAAACCCCCTGAGGGTTCTCAGGAATTGTCCAGCAATATTAGAAGGGTCTGTAATATCCAAGTGTGATTGTCTCATGGTGTTAATTTGTGATTGTAGCTCATCTAGGTCCAGGTTCAAATTGGTATGATGCCAGAAGCTACGCAAATGTCTCTGAACATTTTCTCAAAACTGGTTATCCGTGGGTAAGGGCATAACACATATGTGTTGATATCCTCCATGACATATCAATGACATTTGAGTCAGGAACAAAGATAATTGATTTCCCAAATATTCTACTGCTTCTTCAAGGCCATCTAGTCTACTCAATATCTTTCTATCGATAGTTTCCTGAGTGGAAAAAGCGTGAGATATATTTCGAGACAGAATATTAACATGTTCTGCAGTGTGAGCACTCTGAGATAATGCCAAAGAAGAGACAGTAGCTGTGGCTATTAGGGAAACTAAAGCTGCAATACCTGTTATAAGTAACACAACAAATCGAAGTGTTTGTTTTAACCGTTTTTCTAATTTCAAAGCAAACTGATATCCATAGTTAGCATACCAGGTCCTGTAACTTCTACAGACAATAAAACATAAGGCGGCTGCATAACTAAAAATAACATTGTAGGCCAATCAGACCTATGCAAACCGGAAGCAAGCAAACAATTAGTCAATATACACCGAGGACAGCAAAGCTTGTACATAATAGCTCCATTAACTGTATATCTTGCTATTATTCCTGCCCCAACAACCAATAGGAAGGGTCAAGGGATACAAACTCTTAAGATCAGCTTTTTATTTGCTGGGTAATAAGAAGACAGAGGTGCATCTGCGATAACAAGTTCCGTAGCAGCCACAAGCTTCCAAAGCTCTGGATGAAACATACCCTGTAGTGTAGAAAACATGCTACCAGGGATAACATTAAGATGACCATTAAGAGAATCAATACCAGCAGTCTGAGACCTTTGGGAGTTAAGATTTTTTCTCTTAGACCAATTAGTAATAGAGATGTCAGTGATACCATGGGGAGTAAGAACCTATGGATGTTTCTGCAAACATTCTACCCAAGGAGGTGAATTGGTGCGCCAGGAACTAGAAGTAATGCAATAAGGATGATCTAAAGGAGTCATCCCAACTACCGGATGAATGGGCATAGTTTTTTATTGTACCTCCAGCAGGGTCCAAAGTTCTTTCTTAGCTCCTGGTTTAGCTATGGAAGTCTCTGTATCCTCATCATAACTCATGGTGAAACCATCTAAGTATTTTAAAGTATGTGAGGAGTTAGAAGCAGTTAGGCACCCATATACTGGTTGTTGATTATCTCGGGGAAACTGAAAACAAATGGGAGGGCCCAAGGTGAGGCCCATCCAATTAAATTCATGAGCAACAGTATCAGGTGAGACAGTATCACTTATGCCTCCAAATGCCCAGGTAAAATTTGTCTGGACTTTCTATTGGAGACAGGTCACTCCAAGTAGCCGCCTGAATAGTAGGCAGATCTTACATGTAGGCTCAATAAGGGCGAGCCTCTGAGGCAGAATTTAACAAAGCAAGGAATGCTAAGAACAAATTGGTTGGGGTAACAGGCTTATCTGCGGATTTTATTAATGCCACAGCTCAAGAAGAATGGGCTTTCACGGTGACCCAAGTAGGTGTTGCTTGATGTCGTGCATGTCATTTCCTGGGCTCCCTCAGCCGACATTTGGCTATCTTCCTCTTTATCAGGGAGAAATCGCACCCATCTTGCCGGGAGCCATCACGGCACTTCCTCATCCTGTGGAAAAATACAAACAAAATCGTGTCCTCTGTGGAGGACAGGATTAGGATCCTTCCAAGTGTCTGTCAGGGGTTCTTTCCACCTAGCATAAGGAAGTGGAGAAAAGTCTGGATCCCAAAAGCGTTCAGCTGCTGTGCGACCTATATTGTCAACATTCAAAAAATTTAAAACATAAAGAATTAAAATTAAATGCATATGAGGAGAGTATTTCATGGTTCCCTGTAGTATCTCCCCATCTTTTAATTTTTTGAGATATGATTTAAGGGTACTGTTAGCTCTTTTGACAATGGCTTGTTCTTGTGAATTATAGGGGATGTTTATTGAATGTTTTGAATTGTTTGTAAATAAATATTTTTATATTTTGTAAGTTACAAATATCTTAAGAAAAAAAAATCCCTAATCTGGAAGAGCAAACATTAGAGAACCAGTAATGTTTAAAATAAGACAAAACATTAAAAGACACAACATTATAATCCTTTAGTATTTAGTTCCATGTTACTAAACCTGGTTTAGTCCAAATGTAGTAGCCCCTATTTCTTGAAATTTTTACCCATTTTAGTTCCCAGGATTTTAACATATCGAAGACCTGTATTTGTCCTGAAATTTTCCCCATATGAATATCCTTTAAGGTGGAATTCATCTTACAAGAGATCTAAAACAATTACAAATTAAAAACTCAGAACAGATATACTTAAATATTAAGTGATGACCCTTAACAAAACATTAAAATTTTAGGAAATGTATAGAACCTCTAGAATAATTACAGCATTTACCCAAATGCAACCCAAGGTTTATCTGTAACCTAGAATATTAAGGAAGCCTTATGAGCCAAAGAGATTTCATTTATAACTCTGGGCAAGCAAAGAGAAAACTCATTTATATTTTAATTAACCAAAGAAAACTTTGCACTTGTTTAGATAATTGGGGGTATTGAGCACGAAAATGTCTAAAATTGCCACACTGAAAACATGCTTGATTATTAAATTGTCCTCCCTTAGATTTAATAAAGAGTCAGTGCATTTCTTGAGGGGGAATTCCTTTTAATATTGCAGCCATAGTAACTCCTTGAATATAGGAAGGCCCAATTTCAGCACACAATCGAATGTAATCTTCTAAAGTGCCTGTTTTTCTCCAAGGGCGTATAGCAGTCTGACATGCAGAGTTAGCATTTTCATAAGCCAATTGTTTGACTATAATAGTCCCAGCTTCACCATCCAATACAATGTCCATCAACAGATGAATGGATAAAGAAGATGTGGTATATATACACAATGGAATACTATGCAGCCATCAAAAGAAATGAAATCTTGCCATTTGCGATGACATAGATGGAACTAGAGGGTATCATGCTTAGCGAAATAAATCAAGCAGAGAAAGACAACTATCATATGATCTCCCTGATATGAAGAAGTGATAATGCAACATGGGGGCTTAAGGGGGTAGGAGAAGAATAAATGGAACAAGATGGGATTGGGAAGGAGGCAAACCATAAGTGACTCTTAATCTCACAAAACAAACTGAGGGTTGCTGTGGGGAGGGGGGCTTGGGAGATGGGGAGTGGGGTTATGGACATTGGGGAGGGTATGTGCTTTGGTGAGTGCTGTGAAGTGTGAAAACCTAGCGATTCACAGACCTGTACCTCTGGGAATAAAAATATATTAAATGTTTATACAAAATTAAAAATTAAAAAAAAAAGAAAGAAAAGAAATGGGCCACAAAGTCCTGATAGGGCTCATCATGTCCCTGTCGAATTTTAGATAATTCCTCAGTTTTGGCCCCTGTAGTAGGTAATCTCTTTCAAGCCTTAAGAGCACATTCATTACTTTGAGTGTATGCAATCTCTGGAAAATCTATTTGAGTGCCAACATCATAATAAGGCCCAGATCCTACTAACATATCATAAGTAATAGGAATCTGTGTTCTTCTATTATACAAAGCCATTTCATTAGCTCTTTCAGTGAATTCAGCCTTCCATAATAGGAAATCTCTATCTGATAAACATGCTGGAGCTATGACCTTCCAATCACCAGGACACAAAGCTTCCCTTCCCAAATTATCAAGTAGAGATAAAGTAAAAGGAGTGGTAGGATCATATTGAGCAGGGGCAGTTTTAATTTCTTTTAAGACTTTGAAATTTAGAGCTGTGTAAATTCTTTGTCCTTGTTGGTTGGCAGTAACAGGGAGTGAAGAAAAGTCTGCAAAATCTTTCCCTTTTTGCTGTGTTTGATACAAAGCGCACTGTTATGGTGTTACTCTCGATACAGAAAATGACCGTGCACTTTGTTGTGCAGCACAGTTACAGGAAAAGCAGCACGTTTAGCTCTTACTTTCACTTTATGACTTGGCGCCTGCCATCCAGTATCTGGGATTTCACAGGCCAATTTTATCTTAGATTCACCCCCTAAAAAGGGAGTAGTATCAACCCCAACATGAGTTCACTGTGGCATTAAAGGATTATTTGGTACCAGCTGTTTACATGGTGTATCTAAAAAGGAGTGCAGCAGAGCTGGAGAAGAGGAAACATGGTAGACATTATCATAATCAAGATAAACATCATCTTTTCAATTTCATCATCCCCTGAAGTTATTAATATTGGGCCGGTAAAGTGACCGCACTGGGAGGACTCTCAGATATATGACTTTTATTGAATAATTCCTCCAAAAAAGGGAGAGATGGCACCGACGCCATCATGCAATCTCTGCCCTGAGAAGGGCTTAAACTGCACATTAGAAAATCCTCACCTTCTCCCACTGATTGAGATTTTAAAGACAATAACTCAATAGAATGTTTAGGGTCCAAAAGGTCCCGAATCTGGGACCAGAGGTTCATTGTACCCTCTGGAACTGCTGCAGCACTGCGAGCAAAAATTTGATTCTTAATTTCTTGACCCATATGGCACCATTGTTCAAGATCTATACTCCCTTCCTTAGGAAACCAGGAGCATAAATCACTAACAACCTCAAAACACCCCTGAAGAGTCTTGTGAGACCCTGTTGACCCTCTCTCCTTTAGAAGAGCTTGAAGGGATGGCAAAAAATAACCCTCTTGGGTTGACTGAGCTGTCCCCATATTTTACTCCTGTCATTCCACACCACCTGGATTCTCCTAGTTAATACAAAGTCCTCAATTGAGATGCCTCTTGTCCTCAGTTCCCTGTTAGGGCGCAACCTGAGGCGGCCAGCGCGAGAAGAGGGAGCAGGGTTGAAGGATAGGATAATGAAGAAAGAGAATATGAAGAACAGGAGGGACACAGGTGAACCTGTCAAGAAAGTGCCAAAGTTTATTTTGCAGAGTTCTGATTTATGACACACAGTAAGGGAATCACCTCTTATACATCTGGTGCTAGTTTCTATTTTGGCCTGAGAGTAGCTGGTCATGCAGAGATATCAAACAGCCTTGAACTTCGTGGTTTGGACATTTAGGCCATAACTCAATATTCACAAAACACAGGAGCCTTATTAGCTTAGCTATTATTAGCTATTAGCTTGAGACAGCAGCTTCAATGACAACAAGCCAAACCTCACAATTTTCTAACAATCACCAAGGAGACATGGTGGCACTCTGGCTTGGCACCTGTGAAGGTCCTCAGTTGAAGAGGTTCCCAAGAACTGTTGTTCTATTGAGTTAACCGCTTCTAGGCATGAGGCCCCACCAATGGACCCTTGAAACCACACCTGCATTCAGAGAAAATCCAGGACACACAATCCAGATATAAAAGCCTGTGCTACCACCTTCGATTCACCCTAAGTACAGTTCCTGATGAGCTGACATCCTGGTCTACACATTGGGCCTGCTATTACTCTGTCGCTAACCCTAACCCGAGTTTGTGTTTGCAGACTTTTCTCCCAAAGCCATGGCTCATATGTCCTCCAGGATGGGAGGACACCCCACCTGGTCCTCACCACAGGACTGGGCCGGCCATCCCCAAGGAAAATTTGTCCATCACAGTTGCCAAAACCCTCAGATTAGGAGAAACCTTCAAGGCCCCTGAGCCCACCCCAAAATTAGAGCCCTCTCTGGACACCAATGCCCAGTCTGAAACACCC
This sequence comes from Neogale vison, assembly GCF_020171115.1. Taxonomy (NCBI): domain Eukaryota; kingdom Metazoa; phylum Chordata; class Mammalia; order Carnivora; family Mustelidae; genus Neogale; species Neogale vison. The sequence goes on from NC_058093.1 coordinate 194,123,653, forward strand.
AAATCACCTACATGCAGGCAGACATTCAAGTCAATGTTCCTGAGTCAGAAGATTGAACCTGACATGCCCCTAGGACCTCATTGGAACCCTAGATTAGGTTTTCAGGCAACTGTCCTGAGAGGCCTGTTCTGGGATACGAACTTATGATATAACGTGTGGTCCCTAAGCCCACAACAGAACATCTCCTGTCCCCAAAAGGAAACCGTGCTCTTAGACCTGTGCCAAACCCTCATGGTAGGAGAATCCTGCATGTCACCTTAGTCAACAGCACTTTCTAAGATCTCCCTGGTTATAAACCAGCATTGTGACCCCTCTGAAAGAGATTCCATGTCAAATCAAGCCTTGGTAATTCTCAGCAGAGTCACCAGAAAAGACCTGCCATGTTCCTCAGCTACAATGGTCAATGGAGGTGTACTTTCCAGGCATTGATGCAGGAGAGCTCTACTACCGAAATTTTCCACATGGGGGACACTGGAGCAAACAAACCAGAATCCCCGTGTCCAGTAGAAGAAAACCTTGCTGTTTGGAGCATCTCACAAGCCTCAGCTTGGGAAATCCTCTATTCCCTCTTGACGCCACCCCTCCTGTTGTTGGTCATCTTAGACACAAACTCCAGTGTGAGCAAACATCTAACATCCACCCTTACTCAGGGGCTGGATATCTCCAATAAGCCAGTGCACATTGGAACTGCCTTCCACTTGGCACTGAATTTAACCATAGCTTGGTTTTACAACTCCATCCTCATCCTACTGGTCCCAAAGCCAACTTGATAGGGAATTATTGAGCCACAATGCAGCATTCTGCCTTACCCATAGAAAGAAGAATGCCTGGTGAGACTGCCCAGAAAGAGCACATTAGAATAAATCATCTCAGCCCTCGAGAGAACCCCGATTTATAGGCTTCCCTGGTCACTAGTGCTGTGTCTAACATAGCCCGAGACCCAACCTCGTGTCAGCCACCCAGAGAGAGGGACCCATATCCAGCATATGAGACCAGCTATGGTGCAATTCTGTCATCTGTACCCATCCTTGGTATTTAGGCGTTTGTCCCCAGACATTTGCTGGAATCCATGCCAATGGGGGAACCTGAAACACAATAGATAACCCCGTGTTTTCTATTTCCCCATGTCAGGAAACCTGGCTGTTGGGATAGGTGTCCAACCCTCAGAGTGGGAGCCAGATGCATGGACAATGAGGCCACGCCCACTCATGACGGCTGCACTGGGCACAAACAGGTATGGTGACCCTCAGCCTGAGCATGCTTTAAAGCCAGCCCTCTCTGTTGCACCACCAGGATCCCACACTGCAGGGCTGATATGCCCCTAGGCCTAAATCCTAAAACTTGGTGGGGTTTTCCAGGCCCCAAGACCAGAGCCAGTCTCTGGAATCCCTGTTTTGGGGAACCCCAAAGATGGAAAACAGCACTCTTCCCTTCCCCGAATAATCCACCAAACTATTGGAATTCTCCAGAATCCTTAGAGAGGAAAAATAGCCCATGAACTGTTGGGACCACACCTGCATTCCCAGGCCATCCAGGACAAATATTCCAGCTATAAAAGCCTATGCTAACATCTTCAAGTCAACCTAATTAGAGTTCCTGACGAGGTGCTCTCCATGTCTACACATTAGGCCTGCGATCACCTTGCCACTAACCCTAACCCGATTTTTTGTTTGCAGACTTCTCTCTCAAAATCATGGCTCACATGTTTTTAGGATGGCGTCTCTGGAGCCACACCACAGACTGTGCCTGCAATCCCCAAGGAAACTATGCCTGTCACAGTTGCCCAAATCCTCCTGATTAGGAGAAATCTGCCAGGCCCCTACACTCATCCTAATATTGGAGGCTGCTCTGGATGCAAATGTGCAGTCTGAATCATCCCGATCACCTACATCCAGTCAGACCCCCACGACAATGATCCTGAGTCAGAAAACTGAAGCTGACATGCCCCTAGGACCTCACTGGAATCATAGATTAGGTTTTCAGTCATCTGTCCTCAGAGGCCAGTTCTGTAATATAAACTTATGATACAACATGTGGTCCCTGAGCCACACAACAGAACATCTCCTGTCCCCAGAAGGAAACCGTGCTTTCCTTCCTGTGTCAAAACCTCAGGGTAGTTGAATTCTGCATGGCACCTTAGCCACCAGCACATTCTAAGATCTCCCTCGTAACAAACTAGCATTGAACCCATCAGCAAGAGATTCTATGTTAATTCAAGGCCTTGATACTTCGCCCCATAGCCTCCAGACTGAACCTTCCATGTTCCTCAGCTGCAATGGTCATTGGAGGTGTGCTTTCCACACATCTTTGGGGGAGTGCTCTGCTATAGAAAGTTTTCACATGGGGGACACTGGAGTACACAATCCTTACTCCACCTGTCCTGTAGAAGGAAACCTTGCTGTTTCGAGCATCTCACAAGCCCCAGGAAGGGAAACCTTCCATGGTCTATTGACGCCACCCCTCCATTTGGTGGTCATCATAGACACAAACTCCAGTGTGAGCAAAAGTCTGACATCTCCATTTCTCAGGTGCTGGGTATCTCGAATCAGCCACTGAACACTGGAACTGCCTTCCGCTTGGCACTGAATTGAACCATAGCTTGTGTTTACAATTCCATCCTCACCCTACTGGTCCCCAAGCCCTCTTGGTGGGGAATTCTCCAGCCACATCGCAGCATTTTGCCATCCCCATAGAAGGAAGAAGTGCCTGGTGAGTCTGTCCAGAAACCCCATTTGAGGATCAATCTGCTCAGCCCTCGAAAAAACCCCGATTTATAGGCAACTTTGGCAGAGCCCGAGCCCCGACCTAGTGCTCTCCACCCAGAGAGCGGGGCCCATATCCAGCATGTCAGACCGTTCATGGCTCAAGTCCGTCATCTCTACCCATCCTTGTTATTCAGGCATCTTTCCCAGTCCTTTCCTGGATTCCCTGCCAATGGGGGGTGTTAGGGTCTGTAATCAAAGAAGCGGGACTGATACAAAGCGAAGGTCAAGCAAAGCTTTATTTTGCGCCAAGCATCGAGAATCAAACTGACCGGTCAGTTTGATCTCTTATAAAGAGATGATCCCTCCCAGCCCTACCTTTTATAGAGGTAGTTTAGCCGGGCTATACGCAGGTGGCCAATGACTTTGCAATACACAGAGAACACTGCACAGTCAAGCTACTTCTGCCACACACAGAAAAAAAAAAAAAAAAAGCTAGGTAACACACGGGTGCCCATTTGAATTTCAATTTACCCTAGTAGATATATGTGTGCCCCACTGATTGGATGTCTTCACCTGGCCTGACCCGCCCTTGTATCTAGGCGGGTCCTCTGGGCGGGGCGGGGTCAATCTAAGTTTACTGCACAGGGTCAACCTAAGTTCAATACATAAACACAAAATGATGCCCTCTGTTCCACCAGGTCCTTACATTCCCCGCTATTCTTTGGAGATTAGTCAAATCCTTGACTTTAAAGCCTGTTCTATGTTCTCTGGTTGTAAGGGCTTATATTTAGCATGTAAGTCTAACATTTTTATCACTCTAGTTTTCTTTTGTACAAATGACACTAGTGCACAGTCGGCTGATGAGTTACCCATTTACCTCTTTATCTAATTTCCTACCGATACTTTACATAAACAGGTAACAATAAGAGCAACAATAAACTCATAGTATTTTGAGTCTTAGCTTTAGTCCATGGTCAGCGGGATCCATTGGCTGTGGCTTCGACCTCAGTGGGGTGGGGTGCGTCTTCATCCTCGGCTCATTTGACTTGACACTTGTGAATCCAGGCCCTGATGCCTTCTACTTTTATTGCTGTGGGGGTGGTCAAGATAACAGTATATAGTCCCTTCCAGCAAAGCTCCAAGTTCCCCATTGATAGTGATGTATCCAATCCAAGTCCTTGGATTGGTAAGGATGTGGTTCCACCTCCATCTTCATCCCAGTATGGGCAGTCTCGATTCCTGCAAGGGCTTTTTTTAAGACAGACTGTAATGCCTTCAGTGTTTGGAGTACAGACTGATCAGTAATTTCTGCTAGGGCAACCTCTTGTAGATGAGGACAGAATGGGGAGGGGTTCCCCAAACATTATTTCAAATGGGGTCACCCAGTTTAAATAGGGTGTACATCGTGCCCTGAGGAGGGCAAAGGAAGAAGATCCACCCATCTACTGCCAGTCTCTAGAATTATTTTTGTCAAGGTCACTTTAATTCTTGATCATTCTCTCTACTTGACCAGAACTCTGGGGCCGATAGGCACAACGTAGTTTCCAATTTGTGCCCACGGCCTTGGCCAATGTCTGTGAGACTGAGCTCAAAATGCAGGGCCATAGTCTGACCCAATCACGAGAGGCAGCCCAAAACTCGGATTATTTCTTCCAGTAGCCTTTTTTTGCCTACCACTCCTGCCATCTCAAGTTTGGTGGAAAAAGCCTCTACCCATCCTGAAAAAGGTATCTACAAAAACTAACATACTCTTGTGCCCATATTTTAGAGGTTTCATTTCTATAAAATCAATTTCCCAATAAATTCCTGGTTCCTTACCTCTTTCTCTTTTCCCTCTTTTAATTATAGCTCCTCCCACCTCAACTGCCTGGCATTGAGCACATCTATCAACTACATCCTGAACCATATGACCTAATTTCGAAATCTGAAATTGCTTGCCTATAAGGTCCTTGAGTTTGTGTATCCCGAAATAAGTACCTTGATGTATCTGGTCTTCTAACTTCTTACCTAGTCTTCGAAAAAGAATCAAATTTCCTCTTTTAGTCTTAACCCAGTCCCCTTCATAATCTAATTTAGCCCATTTTTGTAAATACTTTTAATCTTCCTCTGAATAGTCCGGTTTTTCTGGTAGGGCTAGAGCCGGGAGTATAACCAGCTCTTGACTGTTTCTCAGGCTGCTTGTTTTGCGGCTTGATCTGTTAAGTGGTTTCCTTTTGAAATCAGATCAGTCCCCTTTTGGTGTCCCGGGCAATGCATAACAGTCACCTCTTTGGGGTCCCAAATAGCCTGGAGGAGAGCCAGTATTTATCTTCTGTTTATAATTCATTTTCCTTTGGCTGCTAATAGGTCCCTTTCTTTATAAATAGCCACATGTGTATGGAGAGTAGCAAAGGCATATCTGCTGTCCATATAGAAGTTGGTGGTTTTACCTTTGGCCATCTGCAGTGCTTTAGTGAGTGCAATCAGTTCTGCTTTTTGTGCTGAAGTTCCATGTGGCAGGGCTGCTGTCCAGAGTTCCTGCTAAGGAGAAACCACCACAGCCCCCGACTACCTCCTTCCATTGACCATGTAGCTACTCCCATCTGTGAAGAGAGTCATCTTGGCATCCAGGAGGGGAATGTCTCTGAGATCCGGCCTTATTCCTAAGACATGGTTTAGGACCTCCCCAAAGTCGTGTGGATGGTCAGCCAGGTCCTCTGGCAGCAGTGTGGCTGGATTTAGCACCACCGGGGGATGGAAGGTCACTCTTGGTTCGTTTAGGAGGAGGGCCTGATAACCTGTCACTCAGGTGTTCATCATGCATCAGTCGGGAGGAGTCCAGAGAATGCCCTCAATAGCGTGGGTGGTGGTCAAGATGAGATTTTGACCCAAAATCAAAATTTGCATCTTTGCACAGTCAAAATTTTCATCCTTGACCAGGATGGCTGTGGCAGTAATTATGCAAAGGCACGGGGGGGAACCCAGCTGCTACTGGATCTAGTTTCTTGCTAAGATAGGTTACTGGCCTTTGCCAAGTCCCCAGTGTTTGAGTTAAAACCTCTTTGGCCACCCCTGCTTTTTCATCCACATACAAATGGAAGGACTTGGTAACATCCGGGATGGCCAATGCTGGGGCACTCAGTAAGGCTGTTTGTAATTCCTGAAATGCTCCTTCTGCCTCAGCTGTCCACTCTACCCTAGTGAGCCCTCCTTTTGCCAGTAGAGAGGTCAGGCAATCTCTGCCAACCGCGGTATCCACAGCCTACAGTAGAACTCCATGCCAAGAAACTCCCTTGCTTAACGGGATGTGGTGGGGTGGGGGTATCGGGTGATCACCTGTTTCCTGGACTCAGACAGTGAACGCACTCCCTTGTGGAGATCATAGCCTTTAAATGGCATGGCTCTGACAGAGCTGTGCTTTCTTCGCTGACACCCGATACCCTTTTTCCTGCAGTCTGTAAGAGAGCTCTCCTCCCCCACTAACATGACTTATAGTCCTCACAGGTTATTAACAATTCATCAATATATTGTAACAGAGTGACTTCTGGGTTGGAGGTTCTCTACTCGTGCAAATCCTCATGTAGGGCCTCATCGAAGATAGTGGGCGAATTCTTGAACCCTTGGGGAAGCCTGTCCAGGTGAGCTGGCCTTGGAATCCTTCCTCTGGGTCAGATCACTCAAAAGCAAAAAGGTTCTGAGAATTCCTTTGCTAAAGACATGCAGAAAAAATGCATCCTTGAGTTCTGAGATGGTATACAGTTCATTTGGGGTCCAGGAGGGCGAGTAGGGTATAGGGTATCCATCAGGTGGATATCTTCAACCCATTTATTAACTCCCCACAAGTCTTGGACGGGTCCGTACTCCCCAGTCTCAGCCTTTATGACCTGCAGCAAAGGTGTGTTCCATGGAGATTTGTAAGGAACTAGGATCCCCTCTCCTCAAAGGCGGATAATGTGTTTTCTGATCCCTTCCTTTGCTTCCCTGGGAAGGGGATTACTGCCGAACGTGAACAGCCATAGATGTCACCTTTAATTGTACCACAACTGGAGGTTGTTTCTTGGCAAAGGCAGGGGGCTACCCTTCTGCGCAGACCTCAGGATACTCGTCCTGTAGGATTTGAAGAAGGCTCCCCCAACTTTATTTCCTCTGATTTTGAGACTGGCTCATAAAGGAGGTATTTATCTACTGCTGCCATAAGCACTTGTACAGTGGGTGGTCTCAAGGTTACAGACATGCCTCCTTCCAAGAACTGAATGCCAGCTCTTAACTAGTGGAGGAGATCTCTTCCCATCAAGTTATATGGGGCATTAGGGAGGACCAAAATTTGATGTTTAACTATTCCCGAGGCTAAATTTAAAGTCCTTTCTGTTGCCCATTTATGTCTCTCTGTGCCATTTTCTCCTTTTACCCAGACTTCCTCTCCAAGTAGTTTTCCCATAGGTTTAAGTAATGATGAAAATTGAGCTCCCATGCCCACCAAAAAATCAACTGATTTCCCCTCCACTTCAATTTGTACCCGAAGTTCGGGGAGGGTCACCAAACGATGACCCCTTGAGTCTCTGGTGGCAAGCATTGCTGTCTTCCTTTTGGGGCACTCCCTTGCCCAATGCACTCTTTTCTTACATTAAGCACACTAATATGATTCTAAGTCTTCTCGCCTGCCTTCTCTGTGCTTAAGGTTTTCCTTCCATTGACTATCCCCTACCCATCTTCTCTCTGACTCATGTAATGCCAAAACCTTACCAGTTTTTTTTTTATTTTTTCGTCTGTTTTTCATCCTCCTGTGCATCCCTGTTGTTAAACACCTTTTCTGATATTCCCACTAACTCAGTCAGATTCTTCCCTTTAAATCCTTCAATTTTCTGAAGTTTCCTATATCTGGGGCTGACTGACTGACAAAGCAAGATCGTCTAAGTGAGCTATCATGAGACTTCCTGAAGATTACCTCAAGTTGTCTAGCTTAAGTAAACAAACATTTAAAGACAATCAAATCTAGAATTTAACATACATTAAGGTGTGCTATTAAAACATAATTTTTTCTCTCTAAAATAACCCTCGTTTTCAGAGATATTCAAATCAGGACTAATTTATTTGAAAAACAAGTCCAGTTTTAACAAGCTTGGTCTAATTATTTACATAAGGTCAGCAAGAACAGTGAGGGATCGTATAAATCTGTTAGAACCTGCTCTGCTGGAACTTCTCATCAGGAATCTCTAGGTTGAACTTATGATAGCCTCTCCAGGCCAGAAACCAAGCTACATACTTGCACTTGCCATCAGACATGCCTGCAATACTTGATTTGGGTGAATTCCACTTCCTGAGGCCCCCAAAGAATCCTGAGGTTCCTGCACCTGCCAGGAAGTAACATCCTTTACTCACCTGGTGAGGCTGCTGGGAACACTCTAAGCAAGGTATCAGGCCAACAGTTCCAAAGGGCTTTACGGTTCCAGGTTATAGAAAGTCAACCTTAGTTCCTTTAAGCTGTCTAGTCATATCTGAGTCTTTTCTAATATGGCATTCCAGACAAAGCCATAGTTAAATAAAATAACCAATGTTTCCAATGGTGTCCTGTTACAAGGAGAACGGATTCTTATTGAACTTAAGCAGATGTATGATTGCCATGGAAGAAAGAATACTTGCTGAGACATTTTCGTTTCAGAGAGTTCAGATAAAGAGAAAGACTTGAATACCTTGATTTGGTTACAAATGACTACGTTTTATCTCTGTAAGTTACAGATAACTTAAGAAAAAGTATCCTTAGTCTGGAAGAGCAAACATAAGACAAAACATCAAGAGATACAACATTATAGTCTTTCAGTTTACCTAGTCCCATGTTAATAATTATGGTGTAGTCTGAATGCAGCTTTTACCTCTTTTTAAATTCTTACCCATTTCAGCCCCAGAATTTCAACATATCAAAGACCTGTATTTGTCCTGAAAGTCTCCCATATGAATTTTCTTTGAGATGGAATTTATCTTACAAGAGAATTAAAACAATTACAAATGACAAAAACTCAGAATAGATATGATAAAGAGCTGGTGAGATGAGAATTTACAATGTAACTGGCAAGAAAATCAGGTTACTTCTGTGACATGTAACATTTCCATGATCACAATATCAAGTGGTGATCTATCAACGTATTAAAACTTTAGGAAATGCATGGCATTTTCTTAAATGTAACCCAAGGTTTACTGTTGGTTTAAATCTTGTCAACAATTGCTAAAACATTAGAAAGTTTTAAAATACATGCCAAAATATAATTAGGGATGTTAAACACCTGATAAAACAAAACATAGAAACTGAATTTTCTGGGCAGGAAAAGAGAAATCCATAACAGATCAATTAACTTTAGAAAACTTTGTCTTTTTAAACATAGAGAACACCAACTTTTCTATACCAGTGTCTTTTTTTTAAAGTATGCAGATAATGAGTTTACTAGGTTTTCCTCCCATTGTGAATGATATTGCAGACAAGGGGAGGGGGATCTTTTAGATGCTGTCCTGCTCGCGTAGCTCGCGGGAACTTAGGAGCTTCTTAGCTAAGGTCTGTTCGGATAAAACCCGAACCAGGATACTTTGTAAAGTAGATGACTGTTATGCCATGTGATGCCTCGTGAGACTCAGGGTGCAGCCCCCTCAGACTCTGTAGAGGAAGTGGAGCCATACAGACACATTCACACAGTCAGGCACTCTTCAGATTCAAACTTTCACATATCTCCTACTTTTTACATACAGAGTTGCTTTTCTCATTTTCATCAGTCTTAATTACACTTAGCAGAATTTTTTACTCTTAGAAATACATAAATGTCTACTGAAGTTCTTATACTGAAGACTAAATATAAACCAATTTTGAGTTATTACAACAGAATTCTTTAGATGGCAAATTTATCAATCAGTTGCACAGACTGTGTTCACCAGCAGATTTCAAAAGGACAAACCCAGTTCCAGCAGCCAATGTTCTAACATTTTATCCCATTTGGTTAATACCTACATGTCCAACAAATTTAATTCCATTTGTCATTCAAGCAACCCTTCACAGTTTCAGATTACCAAAGACTTCGGAAGCCACTTTAACAATTACCCATTAAAACCTTGAGACAGACAAATAACCATCTCCACATCATATGCCATGCTCTCCCACCAGCAATGGGGAGGGGCTATGCCGTCCACGTTGGGCCAGAAAAGGCAAAGAATTCCCCCAAACAAAGGGAGTTTTGGCAGCTGCTTGAGAATATTCATTAAAGTCACTGAATTGGCACTCATATTCCACACCCGGCTCCAATGGGCCAGCATTGGGCATCTTTACCCAGCATTAGACTAACCCCAGTTGGCTCCACTTATAGCCCTTAACACACAAAATGAGTGAGAGAGACGCCTCACATTTATTATGAAGAACGGAGAGTTGAATGTCAGAGTCCACTTACTCTCTGCTTGCCCCATTTCTTCAATATTAACGAACAACACAACAGACAAAAAAGGACCAGGCAAAGACAACCACAGGCCCAAGGATTCTTACCCATAACATGCCACTAGTGGGGGCTTTATCCCCCGACCACCTAGGACTCGAAACCCTCAACCGCCCAGGGGGACTCGAAACCCCCAACAGCCCAAGGGGACTCAAACTCGCAACTGCCCAGGGTTCTCAACCCCCCCCCTACCATCTAGGGAGACTCAACCCCCCTGACTGCCCAAGGAGACTCAAACCCCTTGACAGTCTAGGGGGACTCGAACTCCCTGACCATTTAGCAGGTCTCAAACCCCCTGACCATCTAGGGGGACTCAAACCACCCCACCGCCCTGGGGGATCTGAACCCCTGGCAGGCCTCTAACTGACCGGGGGATTCATATACCCTGGTGACCGCCTAGGTTGACTCGAAACCCCGACTGCCCAGGGGCACTAGAACTCCCCATTGATCTACCAGCAGAGGGATGGGGCATCCCCGCATCCACTCCAGCCCTGGGGAGCATGGCTGCGTCCATCTTCTCAATGGTAGGCCATACCATGGAGCGCCAACCAGACAGACAGATAGGATCCTGAGATCTTACCTCTGGAGGCTTTTCCCAAAAATTCCGATGCTGGCTCAGTTCACGTCGTTTGAATCCAGGTGCCCCTCCAATGTTAGGGTTCGTAATCAAAGGAGTACACTGATAAAAAGCAAAGGTCAAGCAAATCTTCATTTTGCGCCAAGCATCGAGAATAAAACCTACCGATCAGGGTCGTCTCTTGCAAAGAGGCGACCCCTCCCAGCATGACAGTCTAACTTTTATAGAATTAGTTTAACCGGGCTATACACAGGTGACCAATGAAATTGCAATACACAGAGAACACTGCACAGTCATGCTAAATCACCACACACAGAAAAAAATAATTCCAAGTAACACACAGTGCCCAACTGAATTTCAATTTACCCTAGTAGATATATGTGTGCCCCATTGATTGGATGTCTTCACCTGGTCTGATCTGCTTGTATTTAGGCTTTGCAAGTAAGTTCCTCTGGGAAGGGCGGGGTCAATCTGATTTTACTGCATAAGGTCAATTAAGTTCACTACATAAACACAGAATGACTCCCTCTGGCCAACCAGACCCTTACAGGAAAAACTTAAGCAAAATAGAGAACTCTTTCTTTCAGATGGCAGGAAACTGACTGCTGGGATTGGTGTCCATACTAAGAGTGGGAGCCAGCTGCATGGCCAATGAGACAACACCCACTCCTGAGGGCAGCCCTGGGCACAAACAGGCATTGTGATGCTCAGCCTGTGCATAATGTCAAACAATCACTCTCAGGTGCACCACCAGGATCCTGCATTGCAGGCCTGCTACGTCCCTAGGCCCAAATCATAACCCTTAGTGGAACCCAGAGTCTGGCTCTGGAATCGCTGTTTTGGGGCACCCCTAAGATGGAAAATTGCACTCTTCCCTTCCCTGAAAATGCCACCAAACTATGGGGAGCCCCCAGGATCCGTAGAGAGGAAAAAATCTCCCATGGACCCATGAGACCATACCTGCAATCCGAGGCCATCCTAGTCACAAAATCCAGATAGAAAAGTCTGTGCTACCACCTTCCAGTCATCCTAATTACAGCTCCTGATGAACTACCATCCAAGTTTACGAATTGGACCTGCAATCACCTCGCCACTAACTATAACACGATTTGTGTTTGCATACTTCTTTCACAAAACCATGGCTCACATGTCCTCCAGGATGGGGTCTCTGGAGCCACCACAGGACTGTGCCTGCAATCCCCAAGGAAAGTGTGCCCATCACAGTTGCCCAAACCCTCTAGATTAGGATAAACCTGTAGGGTCTCTGAGCTCACCCCAATATGGGAGACCACTCTGGATGCAAATGTGGAGTCTGAAACATCCTGATCAACTACATCCAGGGAGACACCCACGTCAATGTTCTGAGTCCGAAGATTGAACCTAACATGTCCCTAGGACATCATTGGAACCCTATATTAGGTTTTCAGGCATCTGTACTCAGAGGCCTGTTCTGGAAAATCAACTTATAATACTACATGTGTTCCTTGAGCCACACAACAGAACATCTCCTGTCCTCAGAAGAAAACCGTGTACTTCGACCAGTGTCAAACAGTCAGGGTAGTAGACTCATGCATGGCACTTTAGCCACCAGCACATTCTAAGATCTCCATGTTAAAAATTAGCATTGAGACCCATCTGCAAGAGAGTCCATATCAACTCAAGGCCTTTACACTTCATGCCATAGCCACCAGAACGAACCTGCCATGTTCCTCAGCTGCAATGGTCATTGGAGGTGTGCTCTCCATGCATCTTTGCGGAAGTGCTCTGCTACACAAACTTTCCACATGGAGGACACTGGAGCAACAAACCAAACCAGTAGAATGAAACCTTACTGTTCAGAGCAGTTCCCAAGCCCCAGTGAGGGAAATCCTCCATGGCCTCTTGATGCCACCTCTCCATTTGTTGGTCATCATAGACACAAACTCCAGTGTGAGCAAAATTCTGACATCCGAACATACTAAGGTGATGAATATCTCAAATAAGCAGCTGCACATTAGAACTGCCTTCTGTGTGGCACTGAATTTAACCATAGCTTGGGTTTACAATTCCATCCTCACCCTCATGGACACAAAGCCCTCTTGATAGGGAATTCTCAAGCAACATTGTACATTCTGCCTTCCCCGTAGAAAGAAGAAGTGCCTGATAAGTCTTCCCAGAAATGCCAAATGTAGGTCAATCTGCTCGGCCATTAAGGAATTTATAGGCTGCCTGGATTTACAGGTTACCCTGGCCACTAGTGATGTGTCAGACAGAGACTGAGCCCCGAACTCGTGTCAGCCACCCAGAGAGAGGGCTCCATATACAGCATGTGAGACCAGCTATGGTCCAAGTCCATCAACTCTACCTATCCTTGGCATTCAGGCACCTGTCCCCAGACCTTTGCTGGAATCCCTGCCAATGGGGGAACCTGAAGCACAATAGAGAACTCTTCCTTCCCCATGGCAGGAACCTGGCTTTTTGAATGGGTGTCCAACCCTCTAAGTAAGAGCCAGCTACATGTCCAATGAAACCACACCCACACCTAAGGGCGGCCCAGGGCACAAATAGGCATTGTGACCCTCAGCCTGAGTGTGCTTTCAAATAAGCCCTCTCAGTTGCACCGCCAGGATCTCGCACTGTAAGCCTGGTATGCCCCTAGGCTCAAATCATAACCCTTAGTGGGATTTTCCAGGTGCCCAGACCCAGAGCTCGACTCTGGAATCCCTATTTTGGAGCACCACTAAGATGGAAAACATCACTCTTCCCTTCCCCGAAAAAGTCACCTGGGATCTTTAGAAAGGAAAAATTTCCCATGGAACCATGAGACTTCACCTGCATTCTGAGCCCATCCTAGACACACAATCCAGATAAAAAAAAAATCTGTGCTACCTCCTTCCAGTCACCCTAATTACAGTTCCTGACAAGCTGCCCTCCAGGTCTATGCATTGGGCCTGTGATCACCTCGCCACTAACCCTAACCCGAGTTGCAGACTTCTCTCCCAAAATCATGGCTCACATGCCTTCTGGGATGGCGTCTCTGGAACCACACCACAGGACTGGGCCTGCCATCCCCAAGGAATCTTTGCCAGTCACAGTTGCACAAACCCTCCAGATTAGGAGAAATCTGCAAGAACCCTGAGCCAACTCCAATATTGGAGGCCATTCTGGAAGCAAATGTGCAGTCTGAACGACCCTGAACACCTAAATGCAGGAAAATACCCAAGTCAATGGGCCTGAGGCAGAAGATTGTACCAGACATGCTCCTAGGACCTCATTGGAACCCTGGAATAGGTTTTCAGGCATCTGTCCTCACAGGCCTGTTCTGGAATACCAACTAATAATACAACTTTTGTTCCCTGAGCCAGACAACAGAACGTGTCATTTACCCACAATGGAACCTTGCATTCAACTTACACCAAACCCTCAGGTTTGGAGAATCCTGCACAGCACCTTAGCCACCAGCACATTCTAAGATCTCCCTGGTAACAAACCAGCATTGTGGTCCATCTGCAAGAGATTCCATGTCAACTCATGGCCTTGGTACTTCACCCTAGAGACACCTGAACGAACCTGCCATGTTCCTCACCTACCATGTTCAATGGAGGTGTGCTTTCTAGGCATCCATGAACGATAACTCTGCTACTCAACTTTCCACATTGGGAACTCTGGAGCAAACAAACCTGACTCCACCTGTCCAGTAGAAGGAAACTTTGTTGTTGGAGCATCTCACAAGCCTCAGTGTGGGAAATCCCCCATGCCCTCTTGACACCACCCCTCCATTTGACGGTCATCATAGAAACATATTCCAGTGTGAGAAAACATCTGACATCCGCCCTTACTCAAGTGCTGGATATCTCAACTAAGCCGCTGCACATTGGCACCCCCTTATGCTTGGCACTGATTTGAACCGTAGCTTGTGTTTACAATTCCATCCTCACCCTACTGGTCCCCAAGAACTCTTGATTGGGAATTCTGGAGCCAAAATGCAGCATTCTGCCTTCCCCATAGAAAGCAGAAGGGCATGGTGAGTCTGCCCAGAAACCCCACAAGAGGATCAATCTGCTTGGCCCTTGAGGGAGTCCTGATTTATAGGGTGCTCTGGCCAATAGTGCTGTGTCTAACAGAGCCTGAGGCCCAACCTCGTGTCAGCCACCCAGAGAGCGGGCCCCATATCCATTATGTGAGACCGGTCATGGCCCAACTCAGTCATCTCTACCCATCCTTGATATTTAGGCACCCGTCCCCAGACCTTTGCTGGAATCCCTGCCAATGGGGATCAGAAGCATAATAGAGAACTTCTCCTTCCCCATGGAAAAAAAAAAAAAAAAACCTGGCTGTAGGGATGGGTGTCTCACCCTCAAAGTAGAGCCAGCTACATGGCCAATGAGACCACGCTCACTCCTGTGGGCCGCCCTGGGCACAAAAAAGCATGATGACCCTCAGCCTGAGCATGAGTTCAACAAATCCTCTCAGTTGCCCCACCAGGATCATGCATTGCAAGCTTGGTACACCCCTAGACCCAAATCCTAACCCTTGGTGGGATTTTCCAGGTGCCCAGATCTGAGACTGTCACTGGAATCACTGTTATGGGGCACCCCTAAGATGGAAAACAGCACTATTCCCTTCCCCGAAACAGCCACCAAACTATCGAGAGCCACAATGATCTTTATACAGGAAAAGTCCCCCATGGACCCATGAAACCATACCTACATTCTGAGGCCATCCTGGACACACAATCCAGATAGAAAATTCTGTGCTATCATCTTCCAATCACTATAATTAGAGTTCCTGACGAGCTGCGATCCAGGTCTACCATTGAGCCTGTGATCACCTCGCCACTAACCCTAACACGAATTTGTGTTTGCAGACTTCTCTCCCAAAACCATGGCTCACATGCCCCCAGGATGGGATCTCTGGATCCACACAGGAATGTACCTGCCATCCCCAAGGAAACTGCCCGTCACAATTGCCCAAACCTTTCAGATTAGGAGAAACCTGCAAGGCACCTGACCCCATTCCAATATTGGCAGTGGCTCTAAAAGCAAATGCACATTTTGAAACAACCTGATCACCTAGATCCAGTAAGACAGCCAAGTCAATGCATCTGAGTCAGAAGATTGATCCTGACATGCCACTAGGGCCTCTTGGACCCTAGATTAGATTTAACGGCATCTGTCCTCAGAGGCCTGTTCTGGAATACCAGCTTATGATAAAACATGTGGTCCCTGTGCCACACAACAGAACATCTCCTGTCCCCGAAGGAAGCCGTGCTCTTGGACCTGTGTCAAACCCTCAGGGTAGGAGAATCCTTCATGGCACCTTAGCCACCATCACATTCTCAGATTTCCCTGCTAACAAACCTGCATTGTGACCCATGTGCAAGAGATTCCATTTCAACTCAAAGACATGATACTAAGTCCCAGAGCCACCAGAACGAACCTGCCATTTTCTTCAGCTACAATGGTCAATGTCAGTGTGCTTTCAGAGCTAAGAGCTCTGGTACACAATCTTTCCAAATGGGGGACACTGGAGCAAACAAACCAGACTCCCCCTGTCCAGTAGAAGGAAACCTTACTGTTTGTGAGCATCTCACAAGCCACAGCATGGGAAATCCTCCATGGCATCTTGATGCTACCCTTCCATTTATTGGTCATCATAGACACAAACTCCAGTGCGAGCAACATCTGACACCAGCCCTTTTCAGGTACTGGGTATCTGGAATAACCCGATGCACATTGGGACTGCCTTCTGCTTGGCACTGAATTGAGCCATAGCTTGTGATTACAATGCCATCCACACCTTCCTGGTCCCCCAACCCTCTTGAAAGGGAACTCTGGAGGCACAACGCAGCACTCTGCTTTCCCCATAGAAAGAAGTAATGCCTGGTGAGTCTGTCCAGAAAAACCTCATGAGGATCAATCTGCTCAACCCTCAAGGGAACCCCGATTATAGGTTGCCCTGGCCACTAGTACTGTGTCTGCTGGAGCCTGAGCCTAGATCTAGTGTCAGCTACCCAGAGATTGGGGCCCATAACCAGCATGTGAGATAGAACATGGCCGACGTCTATTATCTCTACCCATCCTTGGTATTCAGGCACCTGTCCCCACACCTTTGCTGGAATGCCTGGCAATGGGGGAACCTGAAGCCCAAGAGAGAACTGCTCATTCCCCATGACAGGAAACCTGGCTGTTGGGAAAGGTGTCATACCCTCAGAGTGGGAGCCATCTGCATGGTCAATGAGACCATTCCCACTCCTGAAGGGTGCCCTGGGCATAAGCAGGCATTGTGGCCATCACCCTGAGCATTCTTTCAAACAATCCCTCTCAGTTGCACCACCAGGATCCCACATTGCAGGCCAGATATGCCCCTAGGCCCAAATCCTAACCCTTGGTGGGATTTTCCCGGTGCCCAGTTCCATATCTCATCTCTGGAATCCCTATTTTGGGGCACTCCTAAGAAAGAAAACATTCTTTCTTTCCCCGAAAAAGCCACCAAACTATTGGGAGCCGCCATGATCCTCAGAGAGGAAAAATCTCTAATGGACCCATGAGATCACACCTGCATTGTGTGGCCATATTGGACACACAATCCAGATAAAAAATCTTGTGCTACCTTCTCGAGTCACTCTAATTACAGTTCCTGACTGGCTGACTTCTAGGTCTACACTTTGGGCCTGGGATTATCTCGTCACTAACCCTAACCCGAGTTTGTGTTTGCAAACTTCTCTCCATAACTATGGCTCACATGCCCTCTAGGATTGTGTCTCTGGGGCCACACCACAGGACTCTTTCTGACATCCCCAAGGAAATTTTGCCCATCAGACTTGCACAAACCCTCCACATGAGGAGAAACCTGCAAGGCCCCTGAAACCCACCCCAATATTGGAAGCCGTTCTGGATGCAAATGTGCAGTCTGAAGCACACTGATTGCCTACCTCCAGGCCGACACCAAGTTAATGGTCCTGAGTCAGAAGATTGAACCGGACATGTACCTAGGACCTCATTGGAACCCTAGATTAGATTTTCTGGTATCTGTCCTCAGAAGCCTGTTCTGGAATAACATCTTATGATGCAACACGTGGTCCCTGAGCCACACAACAGAACTTCTCCTGTCCCTAGAAGGAAACTGTGCTCTTCGACCTGTGTCAAATCCTTAGGGTACGATAATCCTGCATGATCCCTTATCCACCAGCACATTCTAAGATCTCCCTGATAAGAAACCAGCATTGTGACCCACATGCAAGAGATTCCATGTCCACTCAAGGCCTTAGTACTTCGCCCCCGATCCACCAGAAGGATCCAACCATGTTCCTCAGCTGCAATGGTATATGGAGGTGTGCATTCCAAACATCCATCTGGGTGAACTCTGCTACCTAAACATATCACACTCCAGTGTGAGCAAATATCTGACATCCGGGGCGCCTGGGTGGCTCAGTGGGTTAAGCCGCTGCCTTTGGCTCAGGTCATGATCTCAGGATCCTGGAATCGAGTCCCGCATCGGGCTCTCTGCTCAGCGGGGAGCCTGCTTCCTCCTCTCTCTCTCTCTGCCTGCCTCTCTGCCTACTTGTGATCTCTGTCAAATAAATAAATGAAATCTTTCAAAAAAAATCTGACATCTGCCCTTACTCAGATGCGGTATATCTCGTTCATTGGCCATCATAGATACAAACTCCAGCGTGAGCACATCTGACTCTCCCCAAACTCAGGTGCTGGAGATCTCAAAACAACTGCTGCACATTGGAATGGCCACGTGCTTGGCACTGAGCTTAACTGTAGCTTATGTTTTCAGACTTTTGTCCTCACACTCGTCACCTGCAAGCCCTCCATATTGGGAATTTGGGAGCCACAATGCAGCCTTCTGCCTGCCCAACAGAAAGGTGAAGTGCCCTATGTGTCTGCGCAGAAACCTCACATGAGTATCCACCTGCACGGCCCTCTATGGCACCCCAATATCTTAGGCCACCCTCTGCACTAATGCTCTGTCTGACATTGTCCGAGCCCTGACCTCCTTGCAGCCACCCAATAGTGGGCCCCATATCCTGCAGGTGTGATCTGCCTTGACCTGAGTCCTTCATCTCGAACCAACCTGGGCATTCAGGTATTTGTCCCAGAACATAACTCAAATTTCTACTGATGGGTACTCTACAGCACAAAAGAGTACTCCTCCTTCCCCATGGCAGGAGAACTAAATGTTGAGATGGTTGTCCAACTCTCAGATTGGGATCCAGGTGCATGGAACAAGAGAAAACACCCACTCAGGATGGGCAACTGGGAACAAACAGGCATTGTGACCCTCACCCTGAGACCCATTTCTGACAAGTCCCTGTGGGAGCTGGACCAGGACCCCACAGACCGGGTCTGTCTGGCCCCTAGGCCCATACCCTAAGCCTTGGTGGGGTTATACAGGCACCAGGACTCAGAATCCATCTCTGGAATCCCTGTTTTGACAGGAACCCTGACACAGTAAACCGCGCTCTCCCCTTCCTCCAGAGAGACACCAAACTCTTGTGTGCCGGGGAGAATCTCCAGAGAGGAAGAATCTCCCATGGACCCATGAGGCCATTCCTGCATTCCATGGCCATCCTGGACACACAATCCAGACAGAAAGGACTGTGCTCCTGCCTCCAAGCTGACAGAATTTCCAGTCCCGAGGAGATGCCCTCAAGTTCTGCAGATAGAGTCTGCCATCACCTATCTGCTAACTCTCACCCGAGTTTGTGACTGAACTTTGGTCCCAGAGCCATGACACACAAGGCCTCCCGGATAGGGCATTCAGAACCACACCACATGACTGGGCCTGAGGAAACTCTGCCCATCTCAGTTGCCCCAAACCTCCACATTATGAGAAACCTGCAAGGCCCCTGAGACCACTCCAATTTCATAGGCTGCTCCGGAAAAAAAAGCACAGTCTGACACAGCCTCAGCACCCACCTCCAGGAGGACACACAGGTCAAATGCGCTGAGTCAGAAGATTGAACCTGCTATGCCGTTAGGACATCAGCAGAAGGCTAGCTTATGTTTTCAGGCCTCTCTCTCCAGAGGCGTGTTCTGGAAATCCAACATATGGTCCGACCTGTGGTCCATGAGCCATACAAGAGAACCCCACCTGTCCCAAGAAGGAAACCTGGCTCCTGGAAAATGGGTCCTACCCTCAATTAGGAGAATGCTGCATGGCCCCAGAGACACTGCCACATTCTAAGGTCTCCCTGGACGCCAAGCCGCATTGGGACCCGTTAGACTGACAACTTCTTTCAACGCAGTTCACTTAGAACTTCGAACCAGAGCCAGTGGATCAAGCCTGCCCTGCTCCTCGGCTATAATGGTAACGTGAGGTTGGCTTTTCAGGCATTCCTTCAGAAATCTCTGTTATCGAATCTTTCCATATGGGGGAACCTGGAGCCCTCTAAGCGGACTTTGCTTTTCCCGCAGTTGGACATCTTGCTCTTTGGAGCAGCTCACAAGCTCCAGCTGGGGAAAAGCTCCAGGATCCTTGAGGGCACCCCACCATTCATTGGCCATCATGGATACAAACTCCAGCATGAGCAGACATCTGACCTTCGCCCAAACTCAGGTGCTCGAGATCTCAAAAATCCACTGCACATGGAACCCTCCATGTGCTCGGCACTGAGCTTAACTGTACCTTCTGTTTACAGACTTATGTCCTCACATTCCTCGCCTGCAAGCCCAACATATTGGGAAATCTGGAGCCACAATGCAGCCTTCTGCCTGCCCACCAGAAAGAAGATGTGCCCTCTGGGTCTGCACAAAAACCCCATGTGAGGATCCAGCTGCACAGCTCTCAATGGCACCCCATTATCATGAGCCGCCCTCTGCATGAATGCTCTCTCTGACACAGCTCGAGCCCCAACCTCCTGTCAGCCATCCAGACAGCGGGCCCCATATCCTGCAGCTGGGTACTGCCTTGGCCCGAGGCCATCATCTCGATGCAACCTGGGTATTCAGGTGCCTGTCCCAGAACTTAGCTCAAATTCCTGCCCATGGGGGACCCTGAAGCACACAAGAGTACCCCTCATTCCCCATGGCAGGAAAACTGAATGCTGAGATGGTTGTTCTACCCTCAGAGTGGTAGCCAGGTGCATTTCCCATGAGTCCAGTGCATGGCCCATGAGTCCACGCCCACTCAGGATAGGCAGCTTGGCACAAACAGGCATTGTGATCCTCAGACTGAGACCCCTTTCCAACCAGCCCCATCGGAAGCTGGACCAGGATCCAGCAGAGTGGTCCTATCATGCCCCTAGGTCTAATTTCTAATCCTTGGTGGGGTTATCCAGGCAAGAGGACACAGAACCAATCTCTGGGATGCCTGTTTGAATGGGACCTCTGACATGGAGAACTGTGCTCTCCCCTTCCCCCAGTAAGACACCAAATTCATGGGTGCCGGGCAGAATCCCCAGAGAGGTAGAAACTCCCATGAACCAATGAGGCCACCCCTCCATTCCGTGGCCATCCTACACACACAATCCAGACAGAAAAGACTGTGCTCCTGCTTCCCAGCCGCCCAAATTTCAAATCCCAAAGAGCTGCCCTCAGGGTCTGCAGATCGGGCCTGCCATCACCTCCCCTCTAACTCTTACCCGAGATTGTCTGAAGGCTTTGGTTCCAAATCCCTGACCCACATGACTACCAGGATGGGGCCTTGCAGATCCACAGCACATCACTGGACCTGCTCTCTGGAGGAAACTCTGTCCGACTCAGTTGCCCAAACCCTCCAGATCAGGAGAAACCTGCAAAGACCCTGAGCCCACCCCAATTTCATAGGCCACTCTGGAAAAAATGCATAGTCTGATAGAGCCTCAGTACCAACTTCCAGGAAGACATGCAGGTCAATGGCCCTGATCTGAAGATTGAACCTGACCTGCTCAGGACCTCATCAGAACCCTAGCTGAGGTTTTCAGGCCTCTGTCCCCAGAGTTCTGTTTTGGAAAACCAACCTGTGGTCCAACATGTGGTGCGTGAGCCATACAAAAGAACCCCACCTGTCCTGAGGATGAAACCTGGATCCTGGGAACTGGGTATAACTCTCAGGTAGGATAATTCTGCCTGGCCCCAGGGCCAACGGCACATTCTAATTTCTCCCTGGAAATCAAGCAGCTTTGGGACCCATTAGACTGAGAACTTCTGTCAATGAAAACAACTTGGAACTTGGAATCAGTGCCAGTGGATCAAGCCTGCCCTGTTCCTCGGCTGCAATGATAATGTGAGTTGGGCTTCCCAGGCCTCCATTTAGAAAGCTCTGCTATCAAATCTTTCCATATGGGGGACCCTGGAGACCTCGAAGCAGACTTCCCCTGTTCTGCAGTAGGACACCTTGCTGTTTGGAGCAGCTCAGAAGCTCCAGCTTGGGAAAAACTACAAGGCTTCTTGAGGCCACCCCACCATTCCTTGGCCATCATGGATACAATCTCCAGCGTGAGCAGACATCTGACCCTCACCCATACTCAGGTGCTGGAGATCTCAAAACAACTGCTGCACATTGGAACGGCCATGTGCTCTGCACTGAGCTTAACCAATCCTTGTGTTTTCAGATTCTGTCCTTATATGTCTCACGTGCAAGCCCTCCATATTGGGAATTCTGGAGCCACAATGCAGCCTTCTGCCTGCCCACCAGTAAGAAGAATTGCCCTATGGGTCTGTGCAGACACCCCACAGGAGGATCCAGCTGCATGGCTCACAACGTCACCCCAATATCATAGGCCGCCTTCTGCATGAATGCTCTGTCTGACACAGCTCAAGCTCCAACCTCCTGTCAGCAACCCAGAGAGCGGTCCCCATATCCTGCAGGTGGATCCTGCCTTGGCCTGTGGCCGTCATCTCGAAGTAACCTGGGTATTCAGGTTCCTGCCCCAGAACTTAGCTCAAATTCCTGCCCATGAGAGATACTGAAGCAGAAAAGAGTACTTCTCCTGCCACATGGCAGGAAAACTGAATGTTGAGATGGCTGTTCAACCCTTAGAGTGGGAGCCAGGTGCATGGCCCATGAGTCCACGCCCACTCAGGATAGGCAGCTGGGCACAAACAGGCATTGTGACCCTTAGCCTGAGAACCTCTTCAAACAAGCCCACTCGGGTACTGGACCAGGAGTGCACAGAGCGGTCCTCTCATTCCCCTAGGCCCATATCCTAAGCCTTGGTTGTGTTATCCAGTCACCTGGAACCAGAACACATCTCTGGAGTCCCTGTTTGGACAGGAGCTCTGATACAAAAAACGTTTCCTCTTCCCCAGAAAGACATCAAAGTCTTGGGTGCCAGGCAGAATCCCCAGAGAGGAAGAATATCTAATGAACCCATGAGGTCACACCTCTATTCCGTGGCCATCCTAGACACACAATCCAGACAGAAAAGACTGTGCTCCTGCCTCCCAGCCACCTGAATTTCAAATCCCAAGCAGCTGCTCACAGTGTCTGCAGATCTGGCCTGCCATCACCTCACGCCTACTAGTACCCGAGTTTGTGCCTGAAGACTTTGGTCCCAAAGTCCTTACCCATAAGCCTTCCAAGATGGGGCCTCCAGAACCACACCACATCACTGGGCTTGCTCTCCGGAGCAAAGTCTGCCTGTCTCAGTTTCCCAAACCCTCCAGATTTGGAGAAAACTGCAAGGCCCCTTAGCCCACCCCATTTCATAGGTTGCTCTGGATAAAATGCAAAGTCTGACACAGCTTCAGAACATACCTCCAGGAAGACAAACAGGTCAATGTGAAGGGATGAATGGCCCAAGACCATGGCGGGTTCGATGTGCTGGATATGTGGCCAGGTATCTCTGTTTCTGTCCGAAGGTTTGGGCCCAGGCTATGTAAGACAGAACATTAGTGCTTAGTGTAGCCTATGCAATTGGGGTGTTGCCAAGTGCCGAGCAGGTTGATCCTCATTTGGGGTTTCTGGGCAACGCCATAGACAATGTTTTTCTTCTGGTGGGCAGGCAGAGTGCTTTGTGGCCCCAGAATTCCCAATAGGGAATAGGGAATGCGAGTGTGTGCCAGGAGTGTGAGGACGGAAGTCTGAAAACACAAGCTAGGGTGAGGTTTGGGACCAAGGGCACGGTAGGCCCACTCTGCAGAGGCTGAACCGAGATCTCCTGCATCTGAAGTCAGGATCAGACATTGGCTGAGGCTGGAGTTTGTGTCCATCATGACCCCTTCATGAAGTGGAAGCCTCATGAGGCCAAGAAGGTTTTCCCACGCTGAGTTTGTGAGTTGCTCCAAACCACAAGGTTTCCTTCTGCAGGACAGTCGAGTCCTGTTGGATGGTTCCAGGACGTCCCATATGGAAGGACTGGAGAGCAGGGTTCAAAGGATGGATGCCTATACAGCATACCTCACATTCCCATTGGCTATTAGCAACAAGACATGTTTGATCTGCTGGCTCTGGGGTGAGCTACACAGGGGGATGAGTTGAAATGGACTCTCCTGAGGATGCACCATAATGTGGGTTTGTGTCCATGGAGACCTTGGAATGGGCTAGTGTTTCAGAGGCCCTGCAGAATTCACCTACCCGAAGGGTTTACTACATCTCCAATGAGAAAGCTCCCCCTGTGGAGACGGGAGAGGTTCTGTTTGGTACCTCAGAAAAGCCCTATATGCCCGTCTTCAAAACCAGTCCTCTGAGGAGAGACACCTGGAAACCAACACTAGGGTTCAGATTAGGGCAAAGGGTCCTGTCTGTTTCAATCTTCTGTCTCTGGAGACACTGTCTGAGTGTCTAAGTGGAGATAGATGCTCAGCTGGTGTCAGAGTGCCCCTCTTAGTCCAGGGTAGCCTACACTATTGGGATGGCCTCGAGGGCCTTGGAGATTTCTCCTAATCTGTAGGGTTGTGGCCAATGGATTGGGCACAGTTTCCTTGGAGTGGGCAGCCATAGTCTTTTGGTGTGGCTCCAGGGGCCCTGGTCTGGAAGTTGTGTGGGTCTGGGCTGTGGGCACAGAAGTCTGAAAATACAAACTTGGATTAGGTGTGGCACCGAGGGTATGGCAGGCCAGATCCCAGACCGTGAGGGCTTATGAAAGATGTGTGAGTGGGAGGCAGTCCCTCAGGCTTTTGTTGTGTCCAGGATAGACGTGGATTGTAGGCGTGGCCTCAGAGGCTATGGACGAGTCTCCCTTTCTGCGGATTTGGCCCAGCTCCCAAGAGTTTTGGGTCATTTTGTGGGAATGGTGGAGTCCAGTTGTCTGGCTCAGGTGTCTCTCCAAGAGAGGGATTCCAGATCAGAGCCCCAGGTATGGGCGACTGGAAAACTCAAACTCTGGTGAGGATTGGGAGCATAGGGGCTTGGCAAGCCCCATATGCGGGCTCTTGGTCCAGGCCCACGAGGCCTTACTTCAACATGGGGCTCACACTGAGGGTCACAATGCGAGTTTGTGCCCAAGGTGGCACTCAAGTTTGGATGTGTCCTCAGGGGTTATGAAAGTTTCTCCTACCCTGAAGGTGTGACTCCATGCCAACAGCAAGCTTTACAGCCATGGGGAAGGAGGAGTTCTGATTTGGACTTCAGGTACCCCCCTGTGGGGGATTTGATATAATGTCTAGGTTCAGATATCTGATAACTCAGGTTGATAAGAGATGACGGCCTAATGCCGTGGCGTGTCCAATGTGCTGGGTGTGTGGCCAGCTATCTCCTTGTCTGTCGGAATGTCTGGCCTCTGCTTTGTCAGACAGAGCATTAGTGCCCAGGGCAGCCTATCCTATTGGGGTGCAGTCGAGGCCTGAACAGGTTGATCCTCATTTGATGTTTCTGGAGAGCCCCAAAGGGCAATGCTATTCTTCTTGTGGGCAGACAGAGGGCTGCGTTCTGGTTCCGGATTTCCCAGTCTGGAGGGCATGTTTTCCAGGAGTGTGAGGAATAAAGTCTGAAAACACAAGCTAGCGTGAGGTTTGGGGTTGAGGGCATGGCAGGCCCACTCTGAAGAGGCTGAATCAAGATCTCCTGCATCTGAGGTCAGGGCGAGTATCAGATGTTGCCTCATTCTGGAGTTTGTGTCCATGATGACCCCTTCCTGAAGGGGGTGGGGGCGTCATGAGACCAGGAAGGTTTCCCTACACTGGGAGTTGTGAGCTGCTCCAAACCTCAAGGTTTCCTTCTGCAGGACAGTCGAGTCCTATTGGATGGTCCAGGATGTCCCATACGGAAAGACTCGAGAGCATGGGTCTAAGCATGGATGCCTGGAAACGCCACCTCACATTCCCACTGGCTGATTGCGACAAGACAGGCTCAATCTGCAGGATTTTGGGCTCACTACCCAGAGGGCTGACTTGAAATGGACTCTCCTGAGGATGGGTCATAATATGGGTTGTTGGCCATGGGACCTTGGAATGTGGTGGTAGCTTAGGGACTCTGCAGGATTCTCCAACCTGATGGGTTTGATACAGCTCCAACTAGGAAGGTTCTCATGTGGAGACGAGAGGTGTTCTGTTTGGTGCCTCAGGAAATCCCCATATGATGGTCTTCGAACCCAGGACTCTTAGGAGTGACACCTGGAAACCAACACAAGAGTTCAGATTAGGGTCTAGGGTCCTGTCTGGTTCAATCTTCTGTCTCTGTGGACATCTGTGTGCGTGTCTGCATGGAGGTAGTTGCTCAGCTTGTGTCAGAATTCCCCTGTTTGTCCAGGGCAGCTTATAGTAGTGGGATGTCCTCGGGGGCCTTGAGGTTTCTCCTATTCTGTAGGGTTTGGGCCCATGGATTGGGCACAGTTTTCTAGGAGAGAGCAGGCACAGTCCTGTGGTGTGACTTCAGAGTCCCCAGCCTGGAGGGTGTGTGGGCCAGAGCTATGAGGAAAGACGTCCGAGAACACAAACTCAGCTCATGTTTGGGGCCGAGGTTTTGGCAGACCTGATCTACAGTCTGTGAGAGGAGCTGCTCTGGATATGAAAGGAGGGCGAGTCAGAGGCAGTCACTGAGGCTTTTGTTTCTGGATGTTGTGTCCACAATGGCAGTTTAATGTAGGGGTTGTCTCATGGGCTGGGGAAGAGTCTCCCTCTCTGGAGATTTGCCCAGTTCCCAACAGTTGGGGGCATTCTCTGGGAAGGGAAGAGTCCTGTTTCCTGGCTCAGGTGTCCCCCCTCCCCCAGCAGAGGGATTCTAAAGCAGAGCAGTGGGTACTGACTGGAATACCCACCCTCTGGTTAGGCCTGTGTGTTTATGGGCATGGTAAGCTTCATATGCGGGCTCTTGGTCCAGCCACTGAGAGGCATCACTTGAATATGGAACTCAAGCGTAGGGTCAAAATGCATGTTTGTGCCCAAGGCGGCACTCAAGCATGGGCGTGGACTCATGGACCATGCAGTTTCTCCTACACTGAATATTGAACAACATGCCAACCACAAGGTTTCTTGCCATGGGTAAGGAGGAGTTCTGATTCCTGCATCACGTTCACCCCTTGGCAGGGTATAGAGTTAAGGTCTAAGTTCTGAAGCCTGAAAAGCTAGGTTGGGAAGAGATGACCTAAGGTCATGGCAGGTCCGATGTGTTTAGTTTGAGGGCAGCTGTCTGGGTGTCGTTGGGGAGGTCTGGGCTCTGGCTGTGCCAGACAGGGCATTAGAGCCCAGGGTAGGCTGTATAATTGGGGTACAGTCGAGTGGCGTGCAGAAAATAATCATTTGGGGATTCTCAGTAGCCTAATAGGGCAAAATTTTTCTGCTGGAGGACAGGAAGAGTACTGAATTCTGGTTCATGAATTGCCAAACTGGTGGGCTTGTGGGCTAGGAGTGTGAGGTCAGAAGTCTGAGAGCACAAACTAGTCTTAGGTTTCAGGGTGAGGACATGGAAGGCACATTCTTCAGAGCTGAATCGAGATCCTGTGCATCTGAAGTCTGTGTGAGGATCAGACGTTGGCTCAGGTTGGAGTTTCTGTCCTTGATGGCCCCTTCATGAAGGGGGGATCATCACGAGGCCATGGAGGTTTTCCCATGATAGGAGTTGTGAGATGCTCCAAACTACAAGGATTCCTTCTGTGGGACAATTGAATCCTGTTGGATGGCTCCGGGACGTCCCATATGGAACGACTCTGGGGCAGTGTTCTAAGGATGGATGCCTGGGCAGCCCCCCTCACATTCCAATTTTCTCCTAGCTAGAAGACACGTTTGATCTAGTGGGTTTGGGGTTGCAACCAATGGGGCTGAGTTGAAATGGACTCTTCTCAAGATGGGTCATAATGTGGATGTGAGTCCATGGAGACATTGGAATGGGGCGGTGCACTGGGTTCCTGAAGGATTCTCCTAACTGGAGGTTATAACACAGCTCCAACACACAAGTTTCCCATGGCGAGATGAGATTTGTTCTTATTGGTGCCTCAGAAAACCCACCTATGCTGGTATGGGAAACCAGGTCTCTGAGGAGAGATGCCTGGAAACCAAAGCAAAGAATCCGATTAGGGCCTATGGGCCTGTCAGATTCAATCTTCTTCTCTGTGGACATCTGTCCATGGGTCTGAGTGGAGGCAGTTGCTCAGCAGGTGTCAGATCGCCCCTGTTTGTCCCAGCGGCCTACACTATTGGGATGGCCTCAGGGAATTTGGAGGTTTCTCCTAATTTGTACGGTTGTTGCCTATGGAATGGGCAGAATTCTCTTGGAGAAGATAGGCATAGTCCTGAGTTGTCGCCCCAGGGTCCCCAGACTGGAGGGTTTTGGGTCAGGGCTGTGGGGACAGAAGTCTGAAAACACAAACTCAGCTTAGGTTTGGGGACGTAAGTATGGCATACCCAACCTACAGACCGTGAGGAGAACTCTTCGGGATATGAACAAAGGGCGAGTGTGAGGCTCTTGCACAGGCTTTTGCCTCTGGATTTTGTGTCACCAAGGCCGTGGAATGTCGTGGGTGGCCTCAAGGGCCATGGACGAGTCTCCCACTCTGGGGATGTCGTTCGATCCCAAGAGTTTGAATGCATTCTGTGGGATGCATTTTGTTTTGTGGGTGTTTTTTTTGTTTTGTTTTGTTTTTTTTGTTTGTTTGTTTGTTTTACCTCTGGTGTCTCACCAAAAGAGGAATTCTAGAGCAGAGCCCTCGAAGGGCAATTTGACAACCCTAACCCTGGTAGAGAATGGGGGCCTAGAGGGGTGGGAGGTTGGGGTACCAGGTGGCAAGTATTATAGAGGGCACACGGATTGCTTGGAGCACTGAGTGTGGTGAAAAAATAATGAATACTGTTATGCTGAAAATAAATAAATTTAATTTAAAAATGAAAAAGGAATGGGGGCCTAGGGGCATGGCAAGTCCCATAAGCATGCTCTTGGTCCAGCCACTGAGAGGCCTTACTTGAGGACAGGGCTCATGCTGAGGGTCACAACACGTGTTTGTGCCCAACGCTGCCCTCAAGCATGGGCGGGACCTCATGGGCCACATTCTTATCTCCTACACTGAACGTTGGACAACATGCCAACCCGAGGTTTCTTGCCATGGGGATAGAAGAGTTTTGAACTCTGCATCACGTTCACCCCTGGGCAGGGATTGGAGATAAGGTCTAGGTTCAGAAGCCTGAAAACCGAGATGGGGAAGAGATGAGGTCCTAGGGCATGGCGGGTCCAAATGTGCTCAGTGTGCGGCCAGCTGTCTGGGTGTGGGTCGGGAGGTCCAGGCTCAGGTTGTGTCAGACAGGGCATTAGTGCCCAGGGTAGACTGTATAACTGGGGTACAGTCAAGTGGCGTGGATATTAATCCCCATTTGGGGTTTCTGGGTAGGCCCAGAGGGCAAATTTTTTCTTCCTCATTGCAGGCAGAGTGCTGCATTGTGGTTCCGGAATTCCCAAACTGGAGGGCTTGTGGGCCAAGAGTGTGAGGACAATAATCTGAGAACACAAGCTAGCCATAGGTATTGGAGTGATGGCATGGCAGGCACACTCTGCATAGCTGAATCGAGATCTTGTGCATGTGAAATCAGTGTGAGGATCAGACGTTGGCTCAGGTTGGAGTTTCTGTCCATGATGACCCCTTCATGAAGGGGGGGGCGCATAACGAGGCCATGGAGGTTTTCCCACGATGGGAGTTGTGAGATGCTCCAAACCGCAAGGATTCTTTCTGCGAGATAATTGAGACCTGTTGGATGGCTCCAGGACGTCCCATATGGACCGACCCCAGACCAGGACTCTAATTATGGATGCCTGGGCAGCCTGCCCCACATTCCAATTGTCTCCTAGTGACAAGACAGGGTCGATCTGTCAAGCCAGGCCAGGCCTGGCTCTGGGGGAGCAACCGAGGGGGCTCTGTTAAAATGGACTCTCCTGTGGATGGGTGATAATGTGAGTTTGTGTCCATGGAGACCTTGGAATGGGGCGGTGGCACCGGGGCCCAAAGTATTCTCCTAATCGGAGGTTTTGACACAGTTCCAACACACAAGTTTCCCATGTGAAGACGAGATTTGTTCTGATGGGTGCCACAGTAAACCCCCATATGGTGGTATTGGAAACCAGGCCTCTGAGGAGAGATGCCTGGAAACCAAAGCAATGGATCTGATTAGGTCCTAGGGCCCTATTAGCTCCAATATTCATCTCTGGGGACATCTGTCTATGGGTCTGAGTGGAGGTAGGTGCTCAGATGGAGTCAGATTGTCCCTGTTTGTCCCGGGCGGCCTACATTATTGGGATGGCCTCAGGGACTTTGGAGGTTTCTCCTAATTTGTACAGTTGTGGCCAAAGGAATGGGCAGAATTCCCTTTGAGAGGACAGGCACAGTCCTGAGGTATGGCTCTAGGGGCCCCAGCCTGGAGGGTGTGTGGCCCAGGGCTGTGGGGACAGAAGTCTGAAAACACAAACTTGTTTTAGGTATGGGGATGTAGGTATGGCAGGCCCAATCAACAGACCGTGAGGAGAACTCTTCGGGATATGAGCAAAGGTGGAGTTTGAGGTGCTTGCTCAGGCTCTTGTCTTTAGATTTTGTGTCACCGAAGGCTGTGGAATGTCTGGCTAGACTCATGGGCCATGGACGAGTCTCCCTCTCTGGTGATTTGGCCTGATCCCAAGAGTTTGGGATCATTCTGTGCAATAGGAGGAGACCTTTCTATTTTTGTACCTCAGGTGTGCCACCAAAAGAGGGATTAAATAGCAGATCCCTGCGGAGGGGCGACTGGACATCTTGAACTCTGGTTAAGATTGGGGGCCTAGGGGCATTGCAAGCCCCATATGCGGGCTCTTGTTCCAGCCACTAAGAGGCCTTACTTGAGGACAGAGCTCACGCTGAGGGTCACAATGCCTGTTTGTGCCCAACGCTGCCTTCAAGCATGGGTGGGACCTCATGGGCCACACTGTTATCTCTTACACTGAACATTGTAATACATGCCAACCACGAGGTTTCTTGCCATGGGGAAGGAGGAGTTCTGATTTCTGTATCACTTTCACCCCTGGGCAGTAATTGGAGATAAGGTTTAGGTTCTGAAGCCTGAAAACCAAGATTGGGAAGAGATGAGGACCTAGAGCATGGTGGGTGTGAATGTGCTCAGTGTGCGGCCAGCTGTCTGGGTGTGGGTCGGGAGTTCCAGGCTCAGGTTGTGTCAGACAGAGCATTAGTGCCCAGGGTAGACTATAATTGGGGTACAGTCGAGTGGCATGTATATTAATCCCCATTTGGGGTTTCTGGGTAGGCCCAGAGGGCAGATTTTTCTTCCTGAGGGCAGGCAGAATGCTGCATTGTGGCTACAGAATTCCCAAACTGGAGGGCTTGTGAGCCAAGAGTGTGAGGACAATAATCTGAGAACACAAGCTAGCCATAGGTTTCGGAGCGACGGCACAGCAAGCACAATCTGCAGAGCTGAATCGAGATCTCGTGCATGTGAAATCAGTGTGAGGATCAGACGTTGGCTCAGGTTGGAGTTTCTGTCCATGATGTCCCCTTCATGAATGGTGGGGGGATCACGAGGCCTTGAGGTTGTCCTCTGATGGGAGCTGTGAGATGCTCCAAACCGCAAGGATTCTTTCTGCGGGATAATAGAGACCTGTTTGATGGCTCCAGGATGTCCCATATGGAACGACTCCAGACCAGGTCTCTAATTATGGATGCATGGGCAGCCCGCATCGCATTCCAATTCTCTCCTACTGACAAGACAGGTTCAATCTGGTGGCTCTCAAGGTGCAACCGAGGGGCCTGATTTGAATTGGACTCTCCTGCGGATGTTTCATAATGTGGGTTTGTGTCCATGGGTACCTGGGAATGGGGCAGTGGCGCCGCGGCCCTAAGGATTCTCCTAACCAGTGGTTTTGACACAGCTTCAGCTCGCAAGTTTTTCATGTGGAGATGAGATTTGTTCTGATGGGTACCTCAGGAAACCTCCATATGCTGGTATTGGAAACCAGACCTCTGAGGCGAGATGCCTGGAAACCAGAGCAATGGTTGTGATTAGGGCCTAGGGGTCTATTCGTTCCAATCTTCATCTCTGGGGACATCTGTCTACGGGTGTGAGTGGAGGTAGGTGCTCAAATGGAGTCAGATTGCCCCTGTTTGTCCCGGGTGATCTACACTCTTAGGATGGCGTTGGAGATTTTGGAGCTTTCTCCTAATTTGTTCTGAATGGTGCCATCCCGACATTTCACAGACATCGTTTACACAAACCCAGAAAAAAGCTTAAGGAAGTGCCTCACACTCGCCCTTTGTTCATATCCCGAAGAGTTCTCCTCACAGTCTAGATCGGTTCTGCCATACCTTAGTCCCCAAACCTAAGCTGAGTTTGTGTTTTCAGACTTCTGTCCCCACAGCCCTAGCCCAGACACCCTCCACGCTTGGACCCCTGGAGCCACACCTCAGGACTTTGCCTGCCCTCTCCAAGGGAATTCTGCCCATTCCATTGACCACAACTGTTCAAATTAGAGGAACCGCCAAAGTACCCGAGGCCATCCCAATAGTGTATGATGCCTGGGACAAACGGGATATCTCCCACGAGCTGAGCAACTGCCTCCACTCAGACCTGAAGACAGATGTCCCTAGAGAAGAACACTGAACATGACAGGCCCCTAGACCCTAATCGTATCCATTGCTTTGTTTTCTGGTCATCGCTCCACAGAGGCCTGGTTTCCAATACCAGCATTTGGGGTTTCCTGAGGCACTGATCAGAACAAATCTTGTCTCCACTCGGGAAACTTGCTCTTGAAAGCTGTTTCAAAACCTCCGGTTAGGAGAATCTTTTAGAGGCCCGTGCCACCGCCCCATTCCAAAGTCTTCATGCACACAAACCCACATTATAGCCCATCCACAGAAGAGTCCAGTTCAACTCAGCACCCTCAGTAGCTCCCCTGAGCCAGCAAATTGAACATGTATTTTCGCTAGGAGATAATTGGAATGTGAGGCATGCTGCCCATCCATCCATCCTTAGAACCCTGTTTTTGAGTCGTTTCCTATGTGACATCCTGGAGCCATCCAACAGATTTCAATTGTACCGCAGAAGGAAACCTTGTGGTTTGAAGTATCTCACAACTCCCATCATGGTAAAACCTCAATAGTTCCTGAAGTGTGCCACCCCCTTCATGAAGGGACCATCATGGACAGAAACTCCAAACTGAGCCAGCATCTGATCCTCACCCTGACTTCAGATGCACAAGATTTCGATTCAGCCCTGCAGAGTTTGTCTGCCCTGACCTCGCCCCAAAATCTAGGCCTAAGTTGTGTTCTCAGACATTCGTCCTCACACTCCTGGCCCACAAGTCCTCTATTTTGGGAATTCCAGAGCCACAATGCAGCAATCTAACTGCCCTCCAGAAGAAAATCGTTGCCTATGGGCCTACCCAGAAATCCCAAATGATTATCAATCAGCTGGCCAATCGACTGCACCCCAATTATACAGTCTACCCTGGGCACTAATGCCCTCTCTGACACAGCCTGTGCCCGGACCTCCCGACGCATACCCAGACAGCTGGCTGCACACGGAGCACATCAGATACATGGCCTTACGTCATCATCTCTTCCCATTCTCGGTTTTCAGGCATCAAAACTTAGACCTTATCTCCAATCACTGCCCAGGGTTGAACGTGATGCAGAAATCAGAACTCCTCCTTCCCCATAGCACGAAACCCTGTGGTTGGCATGCTGTCCAACGTTCAGTGTAGGAGAAACCAGCGTGGTCCATGAGGCCCTGCCCATGCTGGAGGCCTGTGTTGGGCACATACACACATTGTGACCCTCAGCATGAGCCCTGTCCTCATGTAAGTCCTCTCAGTGGCTGGAAAAATAGCCCATATATGGGCTTGCCATGCCCCTAGGCCCCCATTCTTACAAGAGGTCGGGTTGTCCAGTCACCTCTGCCCAGAGCTCTGCTCTGGAATTCATCTTTTGGTGGGACACCTGAGGTAAAGAAATAGATAGAACTCCTCCCATCCCACAGAAAGACGCCATACTCTAGGTATCAGGAAAAATCCACAGAAAGGGAGACTTGTCCATGACCCATGAAGACTCACCAACATTCCACAGCCATTGGTGACACAAAATCCAGAGACAAAACCCTGAGCAAGCACCTCACACTCACCCTTTGTTCATATCCCAAAGAGTTCTCCTCACAGTCTGTAGATCGGGCCTGCCATACCTACATCCTTAAACTTAGCCGAGATTGTTTTTGTTTTGTTTTTTCAGACTTCTGTCCCCACAGCCCTGGCCCACATGCCCTCCAGGCTGGGGCCCCTGAAGCCACACCTAAGGATTGTGCCTGCAATCTCCAAAGGAATTCTGCCCATTACGTTGGCCACAACTGTACACATTAGGAGAAATCTCCAAAGTCCTCGGGGCCATCACAATGTTGTAGGCCACCCGGGACAATCAGGGTTGATCTGACACCAGCTGAGCAACTACCTCCACTCAGACCCATAGACAGATGTCCCCAGAGAAGAAGATTGAACTGGACAGGACCCTAGGCCCTCATCGGATACATTGTTTTGGTTTCCAGGCATCTCTCCTCAGAGGCCTCTTTCTAATACCAGACTATGGGGGTTTCCTGAGGTACCCATAAGAAGAAATCTCGTCTCCACATTGGAAACTTGATGGTCAAAACTGTGTCAAAACCTCAGAGGCATGGTTTCCAATATCAGAATATGGGGGTTTCCTGAGGAATCAATCGGAACAAATCTCTTTTCCACATGGGAAACTTGCTCATTTTAGCTGTGTCAAAACCTCTGGTTAGGAGAATCCTTCAGGGTCCCAGTGCCACCGCCCCATTCCAAGGTCTCCATGCACAAAAACCCACATTATGACCCATCCACAGGAGAATCCATTTCAACTCAGCCCCCTCAGTTATTCCCCCAGAGCCAGCAGATCGAACCTGTCTTGTCATTATGAGACAATTGGAATGCATGGCGGGCTGCCCAGGCATCCATCCTTAGAACCCTGCTCTGTAGTCGTTCTGTATGTGATGCACTGAAGCCATCCAACAGGTTTTAATTGCCCTGCAGAAGGAATCATTGAGGTTTGGAACATCTCAAAACTCCTATCATGTGAAAAATTTCATGGCCTCATGATGCCCTCCCCCTTCATAAAGGGGCTATCATGGACAGAAACTCCAACCTGAGCCAACGTTTGATCCTCCCCCTGACTTCAGATGCATGAGTACTCGATTCAGCTTTCCAGTATATGCCTGCCGTACCCTCACCCTGAAACCTAAGCCTAGCTTGGTCTCAGACTTCCGACCTCACACTCCTGGCCCAAAAGCACTCCAGTTTGTAATTACGGAGCCACAATGCTGCACCCTGCCTTCCCTCCTGAAGAAAAATGTTGCCCTATGGGGCTACCCAGAAACCTCAAATGAGGATCAACCTGCACGCAATTCGACTGTACCCCAATTATACAGTCCACCCTGGGCCCTAATGCCTTGTCTGACAGAGCATGATCCCGGAACTCCCAATCGACACCCAGACAGTGGACCACACACGGAACACTCAGACCCGCCATGGCTTTAGGTCGTCATATCTTCCCAACCTTGGTTTTCAGGCTTCAGAACCTAGAGCTTTTCTCCCATTACTGCCCAGGGGTTAACATGATGCTGAAATCAGAACTCTTCCTTCCCCATGGCAAGAAACCTTGTGTTTGGCATGTTGTCCAACATTCAGTGTAGGAGGAACCGCATGGCCCATGTGTCTCGTCCATGCTTGAAGACCTCGTTGAGCACAAACACGTGTTGTGACCCTCAGCGTGAGCCCTGTCCTCAAGTACGGCCTCAAGTAAGGCTGGAACAAGAGCCTGAATATGGGGCTTACCATGCCCCTAGGCCCTCCTTCTTAATCAATGGTCTGTTGTCCAGTTGCCCTTCCGAAGAGCTCTGCTCAGCAATCACTCTTTTATTGGGACACCAGGTAAAAAAACCAGAAAGGGCTCCTCCCATCGCACAGAATGACCCCAAAGTCTTGGGATCTGGCCAGATCCCCAGAGAGGGAGATTCGTCCATGGCCCAGAGGCCACCCCGACTTTCCAGTGACACAAAATCCATAGAAAAAAGGCTGAGCAAGCTCCTCACACTCGCCCTTTGTTCATATCCCGAAGAATTCTCCTCACAGTCTGTAGATCGGGCCTGCCATACCTATGTCCCCAAAACTAAGCCGAGTTTGTATTATCAGACTTCTGTCCCCACAGCTTTGGCCCACATAGCCTCCCAAGCTGGGTCCCCTGGAGCCACACTTCAGCATTGTGCCTGCAATCTCCAAGGGAATTCTGCCCATTCCATTGGCCTTGACCTTGCTAATTAGGAGAAACTTCCAAAGTCTCTGAGGCCATCCCAATAATGTAGGATGCCCGGGACAAACAGGGGCAATCTGACACCAGCTGAGCAAATACCTCCACCCAGACCCGTAGACAGATGTCCCCAGAGAATTGGATCGGACTGGAGAGGACCCTAGGCCAGAATCAGATCCATTGCTTTGGTTTCCAGGCATCTGTCCTCAGAGGCCTGGTTTCCAATTCAAGCTTATGGGGGTTTCCTGAGTCACCAATCAGAACAAATCTTGTCTCCACATGGGAAAGTTGCTCGTTGGAGCTGTGTCAAAACCTCCAGTTAGGAGAATCCTTCAGGGCCCCAGTGCCACTGCCCCATTCCAAGGCCTCCATGCAAACAAACCCACATTATGACCCATCAGCAACAGAGTCCATTTCAACTCAGCCCCATCAGTTGCTCCCCTAGAGCCAGCAGATCAAACCTGTGTTTTCACTTGGAGACAATTGGACTGCTAGTCAGGCTGACGAGGCATACATCCTTATAACCCTGCTCTTTATGGGACACCTGGAGCCATCTAGCAGGTCTCAATTGTCCCGTAGAAGGAATTCTTGTGTTTTGGAGCATCACATAACACCCAACGTGGAAAACTTCGATAGCTTCGTTATGCCCCCCCCCCCGCCTCTATGAAGGGGCCATCATGGACAGGAACTCCAACCTGATCCAAAGTCTGATCCTCGCCCTGACTTCAGATGCACCAGATCTCGATTCAGCCCTACAGAGTGGGCCTGCCCTGCCCTCGCCCCAAAACCTAAGCCTAGCTTGTGTTCTCAGACTTCGGTCCTCACACTCCAGGCCCCCAAGTCCTCAGTTTGGCAATTCTGGACCCACAATGCAGCACTCTACCTGCCCTTCAGAAGAAAAATCTTGCCCTATGGGGCTACTGAGACACCCCAAATGAGGCTAAACCTGCATGGCACTCGACTGTACCCAAATTATATGGTCTAACCTGGGCCCTAATGCACTGTCTGACACAGCCTGAGCCCAGACCTCCTGACGAACACCCACAAAGCTGACCGCACACTGAGCACATTGGACCGGCCACGGCCATAGGTCATCATCTCTTCCCACCCTCGGTTTTCAGGCTTCAGAACCTAGACCTTATCTCCAATCACTGCCCAGGAGTGATCGCGATGCAGAAATCAGAACTCCTCCATCCCATGGCAAGAAACCTTATGGTTGGCATGTTGTCCAAAGTTCAGTTTAGGAGATAGAACTTGGCCCATGAGGCCCGCCCATGCTTGAGGGCCGCGTTGGGCAAAAACATGCACTGTGACCCTCAGCATGAGCCCTGTCCTCAAGTAAGGCCTCTCAGTGGCTGGACCAAGAGCCAGCATATAGGGCTTGCCATGCGCATAGGCACCAAGACCTAACCAGAGGGCAGTTATTCCAGTTGTCAGTACCCAGCGTTCTGCGCTAGAATCCCACTACTGGGGGGGACACATGAGGCAGAAAACAGGACTCCTCCCTTCCCACAGAATGACCCCAAACTCTTGGGAGTTAGGCAAATCACCAGAGAGCTAGACTCTTCCATGGCGTTGAGGCCACCCCTACAGTAACTCGGGTTAGGATTAGTGGCGATCGCAGGCCCAAAGCATAGACTGGGAGGGCAGCTCATCAGGAACTGTAAATCGGGTGACTCGAAGGTGGTAGCACCTTCTATTGTATCTGTATTGTGTGTCCAGGATGGCCTCAGAATGCAGGTGTGTTATCAGGGGTCCATGGGAGATTTTTTTCTCTCTAAGGATCCTGGTGGGTCCCAATCATTTGGTGGCTTTCTGAGGGAAGGGTAGAGAGCTGTTTTCCATCATACGGATGCCCCAAAACAGAGATCCCAGAAACGGGCTCTTGGTCTGAGCACTTGGAATATCCCTCCAACGTTTAGGATTTGTGCTTAGGGGCATAACAGGCCTGCAATGCGGGATCCTGGAAGTGCATCTGAGAGGGTTTGTTTCAAAGCATGATCAGACTGAAGGTCATAATGCCTGCTTGTGCCCAGGGCGTCCTCAAGAGAGGGCGTGTTCTCATTGGTCTTGAAGCTGGCTCCCACTCTGAGGGATGGACACCCATTCCAACTGCCAGGAATCCTGCCATGGGGAAGGAGCAGTTCTCTATTGTGCTTCAGGTTCCCCCATTGACAGGGATTCCAGTAAATGTCTGGGGACAGCTGCCTGAATACCAAGGATGGGTAGAAAGGCCGGACTTGGGCCATGGCCAAACTCACATACTGGACAAGAGGCCTTCTCTCTGGGTGGCTGACACTAGACCAGGGTTCAGGCTTTGTCAGACACAGCACTAGTGATCAGGGCAACCTATAACTCGGTGTTCCCTTGAGGGCTGAACAGATTGATCCTCATGTGGGGTTTCTGGGCAGACTCACCAGGCACTTCTTCTTTCTATGGGGAAGGCAGAATGCTGTGTTGTCGCTCCAGAATTCCCGATTAAGAGGGCTTGGGGACCAGTCGGTGAGGATGGAAAGGCAAACACAGTCCACGGTTAAATTCAGTGCCAAGCAGAAGGCAGTTCCAATGTGCAGTGGCTTATTTGAGACATCCAGCACCTGAGTAAGGACCAATGTCAGATGTTTCCTTACACTGGAGTTTGTGTCTATAATGAACGACAAATGGAGAAGTGGCATCAAGAGGCCATGGAGAATTCTGCCCTGAGGCTTGTGAGATGCTCCAAACAGCAAGGTTTCTAGTTACTGGACAGGTTGAGTCTGGTTTGTTTGCTCAAGTGTTCCCCAAGTGAAATGTTATGGTAGTAGAGCTCTCTGGAATGGATGCCTAGAAAGCACATCTTCACTGACCATTGCAGCTGAGGAACATGGCATGTTCGTACTGGTGACTCTGGGGCATAGTACCTAGACCTTTAGTTGACATGGAGTCTCATGAAGTTTGGTCACAATGCTGGTTTGTTACCAGGAAGATCTTAGAATGTGCTGATGGCTAAGGGGCTGTGCAAGATTCATCTACCCTGAGGGTTTGACACAGGTCCAAGAGCACGGCTAACTTCTGGGGAGAGATGTTCTGTTGTGTGGTTAAGCGACCTCATGTTGTATCATAAGTTCGCATTATAGAACAGGCCTCTGAGGACACATGCCTGAAATTCTTATCTAGAATTCCAATAAAGTCCTAGGGGCATGCCAGTTTCAATCTTCTACTCAGGCCCATTGACTTGGGTTTCTGCCTGGATGGAGGGGATCATGATGTTACAGACTTCACTTTTGCGTCCAGAGTGGCCTCCATTATTTGGGTGGGCTCAGGGGCCTTGCAGGTTTCTCCTAATCTGGAGGGTTTTGGCAACTGTGTCAGGCACAGATTTCTTGGGGATGGCAGGCCGTCCTGTGGTTTAGCTCAAGTGTCCCCATCCTGGTGGGCATGTGAGCCATAGTTTTGGGAGAGAGGTCTGCCAACATAAATTCGAGTTAGGGTTAGTGGTGAGGTGATCGCAGGCCCAATGCATAGAGCTGGAGGGCAGCTCATCAGGAACTGTAAATCTGGTGACTCAAAGGCAGTAGGACAAGTTGTTGTATCTGTATTGTGTGTCCAGCATGGCCCTGGAATGCATGTGTGTTCTCATGGGAAATTTGTCTTCTCTAAAGATCCGGGCAGCTCCCAATAGTTTGGTGACTTTCTGGGGAAGGGTAGAGACCTATTTTCCATCATACAGGTGTCCCAAAACAGAGATTACAGAGAAGGGCTCTGGGTCTGTGTGCTTGAAAAATCCCTCCAAGATTTAGGATTTGTGCCTAGGGGCATACCAGGCCTGCAATGTGGGATCCTGGAGGTGCAACTCAGAGGCTTTCTTTGAAAGCGTGCTCAGACTGAGGGGCATAATGCCAGCTTGCGCCAAAGGCAACCTCAAGAGTGGGCGTTGTCTCATTGATCTTGCAGCTGGCTCCCACTCTGAGGGTTGGACACCCATCCCAACAGGCAGGATTCCTGCCATGGGGAAGGAGGAGTTATCTATTGTGCTTCAGGATCGCCCAATGGCAGAGATTCCAGCAGAGGTCTGGGGACAGTTGCCTGAATACAAAGGATGAATAGAGATGATGGATATGGGCCATATTCTGTCTCACATGCTGGATATGAACCCCACTCTCTGGGTGGCTGAAATGAGGTTGGGGCTCAGGCTCTGTCAGACACAGCACTAGTGGCCAGGGCAGCCTGTAAGTCGGGGTTCCCTCGAGGGCCGAGCAGATCGATCCTTATGTGGAGATTCTGTGAAGACTCACCTGGCCCTTATTCTTTAATGGGGTAGGCAAAATGCTGCGTTGTGGCTTCAGAATTCCCAATTAAGAGGGCTTGGGGAACAGTACGGTGAGGATGGAATTGTAAACACAAGCTACGGTATAACTCAGTGCCAAGCAGAAGGTAGTTCCA
Source organism: Neogale vison (assembly GCF_020171115.1). NCBI lineage: Eukaryota > Metazoa > Chordata > Mammalia > Carnivora > Mustelidae > Neogale > Neogale vison. The sequence continues at coordinate 194,164,420 of NC_058093.1, forward strand.
GTATGCAGCGGCTGATTCGAGATATCCAGGACCTGAATTATGATGGAGTTCAGATGTTTGCTCACGCTGGACTTTGTGTCTATGTTGATGGACAAATGGAGGGGTGGCATCAAGAGTCATGGAGGACTTCCCACGCTGAGGCTTGTGAGATGCTCCAAACAGCAAGTTTTCATTCTATTAGACAGGGAGAGTCTGGTTTGTTGGCTCCAGGGTCACCCATGTAGAAAATTTAGGTATCAGAGCACTCCTGCATAGATGCCTGGAATGCACAGCTCCATTGACCATTGCAGCTGAGGAACATGGTAGGTTCGTTCTGGTGGCTATGGGACAAAGCACCAAGGCCTGGAGTAGACATGGAGTCTCATGAAGATGGGTCACAATGCTGTTTTCTTACCAGGGAGATCTTAGATTGTGCTGGTGGCTAAAGCGCCATGCAGGGTTCATCTAGCCTGAGGGTTTGACACAGGTCCATGAGCACGGTTTCCTTCTGGGGACAGGGGATGTTCTCTTGTGGGGCTCAGGGGCCACATGTTGTATCATAAGTTGTAATTCCAGAACAGGCCCCTGAGGACAGATGCCTTAAACCTAATCTAAGTTTCGATTGAGTCCTAGGAGCATGACAGGTTCAATCTTCTGACTGAGGACCATTGACATGGGTGTCTGCTTGGATGGAGGTGATCAGCATATTCCAGACTTCGCATTTGTGTCCATAGTGGCCTCCATTATTGGGGTAGGCTCAGGGACCTTGCAGGTTTCTCCTAATCTGGAGGGTTTTGACATCTGTGCCAGGAACAGATTCCTTGGGGATGGCAGGCCCAGTCCTGTGGTGTGGCTCAAGAGACTGCATTCTGGAGGGCAAGTGAGTCATTGTTTTCGGAGAGAGGTCTGCCAACACAAACTTGGGTTAGGGTTAGTGGCAAGGTGATCACAGGCCCAATGCATAGACCGGGAGGGCAGCTCATCAGGAACTGTAAATCAGGTGACTCAATGAAGGTAGCACAGGCTATTGTATCTGTATTTAGTGTCCAGTATGGCCTTGGCATGCAAGTGTTGTCTCATGGGTCAATGGGAGACTTTTCCTCTCTAAGGTTCCTGGCGGCTCCCCATAGTTCGGTGACTACTTCGTGGAAGGTAAGAGTGCTGTTTTCCATCTTAGGGGTGCCCCAAAACAGGCTTTCCAGAGACGGACTCTGGGTCTGGGTGCCTGGAAAATCCCACTAAGGGTTAGGATCCCTCCAATGCAGGATCCTGGTGGTGCTACTGAGAGGGCTTGTTTGAAAGCATGCTCAGACTGAGGGTCACAATGCCTGTTTGTGCTCAGGGAGGTCCTCAGTAGCTGGCGTGGTCTCATTGGCCATGCAGCTGGCTCCCACTTTGAAGGTTGGACACCGATCCCAACAGCCAATTTTCCTGCCATGGGGAAGGAGGAGTGCTCTATTGTGCTTCAGGTTCCCCCATTGGCCGGGATACCAGCAAAGGTCTGGGGACAGGTGCCTGAATACAAAGGACGGGTAGAGATGACGGATTTGGGCCACGGTAGGTCTCAAATGCTGAATATGGGGCCCTTTCTCTTGGTGGCTGACACTAAGTCGGGGTTCAGGCTCTGTCAGACATAGCACTAGTGGCCAGGGCAGCCTATAAATCGGGGTTGGCTTGAGGGCCCTTCAGAATGATCCACATGTGCGGTTTATGGGCAGACTTACCCAGCTCTCCTTCTTTCTCTGGAGAAGGCAGAATGCTGTGTTGTGGCTCCAGAATTCCCTATCAATTCCCAAATGGGGACCAGTAGGCTGAGGATGGAATTGGAAACACAAGCTACCGTTAAATTCAGTGCCACGTGGAAGGCAGTTCCAATGTGCAGCAGCTGATTTGAGATATCCAACACCTGAGTAAGGGCGGATGTCAGATGTTTGCTCACACTGGAGTTTGTGTCTATTGTGAAGAGCAAATGGAGGGGTGGCATCAAGAGGCCATGGAGGATTTCCCACACTGAGGGTTGTGAGATGCTCCAAAGAGCAAGGTTTCCTTACACTTGACAGTTGGAGTCTGGTTTGTTTGCTCTAGTGTCCCCCATGTGGAAAGTTTGGGTAGCAGATCTATCCCGCATGGATGCCTAGAAAGTACACCTCCATTGGTGACTGCCGCTGAGAAACATGGCAGTTTCGTTCTGGTGGCTATGGGGTGAAGGACCAATGCCTTGTGTTGACATGGAATCTCTTGCAGATGGGCAAAAAAACTTGTTTGTTACCAGGGAGATCATAGAATGTGCTGGTGGTTAAGATGCCATGCAGGACTCTCCTACAATGAGGGTTTGGCACAGGCCGAAGAGCAAGGTTTCCTTCTGGGGACAGGAGATGCTCTTTTCTTGGCCCATGGACCACATGTTGTATCATAAGCTGGTATTCCAGAACAGGACTCTGAGGACAGATGCCTGAAAAACTAATCTAAGTTTCCAATAAGGTCCTAGGGGCATGTCATGTTCAATCTTCTGACTAAGGCACATTGAGTTGCCTGTCTGCCTGGATTTAGGTGATCAGGGTGTTTCAGACTGTGCATTTGTGCCCAGAGTGGCTGCCGAAATTGGGGTGGGCTCAGGGGCCTTGTAGGTTTCTCCTAATCTGGAGGGTTTGGGCAACTGTGAAGGGCACAGTTTCCTTTGGGATGGCAGGCACAGTCCTGTGGTGTGGCTCAAGAGACCCCATCCTCAAGGGCATGTGAGCCATGGTTTTGGAAGAGAGGTCTGCAAACACAAACTCGGGTTGGGGTTAGTGGCGAGGTGATCGCAGGTCCAATGGGTAGACCTGGATGTCAGCTCATCAGGTAATGTAATGTGGTGACTAGAAGGCGGTAGCAGAGGCTTTTCTATCTGGGTTGCCTGTCCAGGATGACCTCGGAATGCAGGTGTGGTCATCTGGCTCCATGGGAGATTTTTCCTCTCTAAGGACCTTGGCTGCTCCCAAGTTTGGTGGCTTTCTTTGGGTAGGCCAAGAGTACTGTTTTCCATCCTAGGGGTATCCCAAATCAGGGATTCCAGAGACGGGCTCTGGATCTGGGTGCCTGGAAAATCCCACCAAGGGTTAAGATTTGGGCATAGGGGCATACCAGGTCTGCAATGCGGGATCCTGGTGGTACAGCTGAGAGGGCTTATTTGAAAGCATAAGGTGATGGACTTGTGTCATGGCCAGTTTCACAGTGCCTGGTAAGTCTTCCCAGTTACCCCACATGAGGATCAATCTGCTCAGCCCTTGAGGGAACCCAGATTTCTAGGCTGTCCTGGACACTAGTTCTGTTTCTGACAGAGCATGAGCCCTGACCTAGTGTCAGCCACCCAGAGAGTGGGCCCCATATCTAGCACGTGGGACAGGCCATGGCCCAAGTCCATCATCTCTACTGATCCTTGGTGTTCAGGCACCTGTCCCCAGACTTTATCTGGAATGCCTGCCAATGGGGGAACCTGAGGCACAAGAGAGAACTCCTCTTTCCCCATGGCAGGAATCCCGGTTGTTAGGATGATTGTCCAACCTTCAGAGTGGAGCCAGCTGCATGGACAATGAGACCACATCCACTCATGAGGTCCACCCGGCACACAAACAGGCATTGTGACCCTCAGTCTGAGCATGCTCTCAAACAAGACCTCTCACTTGCACCACCAAAATCCGGCATTGCAGACCTGGTAAACCCCTAGGCCCAAATCCTAACCCTTGGTGGGATTTTCCAGGTGCCCAGACCCAGAGCCTGTCTCTGGAATCCCTACTTTGGGGCACCCCAAAGATGGAAAACAGCATTCTTCCCACCCCTGAAAAAGCCACCAAACTTTGGGGAGACTCCAGGATCCTAAGAGAGAAAAAATGTCGCATGGACCCATGAGACCACACCTGCATTCCGAGGCCATTCTGGACACACAATTCAGATAGAAAACCATGTGCCACCACCTTCCAGTCACCCTAATTACAGTTTCTGATGTGCTGCCCTCTAGGTCTATGCATTCGGCCTGGGATCACCTAGCCACTAACCCTAACACAAAAATTTTTTGCAGACATCTCTGCAAAACCCAAAACCCAAAACCCAAAACCATGGGTCACATGCCCTCCAGGATGGGGTCTGTGGATCCACACCACAGGACTGTGACTGCCATCCAGGGAAGCTGTGACTGTTGCAGTTGCCCAAACCTTCCAGATTAGGAGAAACCTGCAAGTCCCCTGAGCCCACTCAAATATTGGCGGCTGCTCTGGACGCAATTGGGAAGTCTGAAACGCCCTGATCACCTTTATCCAGACAGAGAGCCAAGTCAATGGTCCTGAGTCAGAAGATTGAACATGACATGCCCCTAAAACCTCATCAGAACCCTAGATTAGGTTTTCAGGCATCTGTCCTCAGAGGCCTGTTCTGGAATACCAACTTATGATACAACTGTGGTCCCTGAGCCACATAACAGAAAATCTTCTGTCCCCAGAAGGAAACCATGCTCTTCGACCTGTGCCAAACCCTCAGGGTAGGAGAGTCCTGCAGGGCATCGAGACATCAGCACATTCTAAGATATCCCTAGTAACAAACGAGCATTGTGACCCAACCGCAAGAGATTCCATATCAACTCAAGGCCTTGGTACTTTGCTCCTGAGCAACCACAACGAACCTGCCATGTTCCTCAGCTGCAGTGGTCAATGGAGGGGTGCTTTCCAGGCATCCATTAAGGAGAGTTTCTACCCAAGCTTTCCACATGGGGGACATTGGAACCAGCAAACCAGACTCCACCTGTCCAGTGGAAGGAACCCTCGCTGTTTGGAGGATCTGAAAGCCTCGGCGAGGGAAATCCTCCATAGCTTCTGGACATCAGGCCTCCATTTTTCTGTCAGCTCAGACACAAACTCCAGTGTGAGCAAACATCTGACATCCGCCCTTACTCAGGTGCTGGATATCTCGAATCAGCCACTGCACATTGGAACTGCCTTCTGGCAGGCACTGAATTGTACCACAGCTTGTGTTTCCAATTCCATCCTCACCCTACTGGTCCCCAAGCCATTATTATAGGGAATTCTGGAGCCACAAGGCAGCATTCCACCTTCACTGTAGAAAGAAAAATTGCCTGGTGTATCTGCCCAGAAACCTCACATGAGGATCAATCTACTCGCCTTCTTTGGAACCCCGATTTATCGGCTGCCTGGCCACAAGTGCTGTGTCTGACAGAGTCTGAGCCCGACCTAGTGTCAGCATCCCAGAGAGCAGGACCCATATCCAGCATGTGAGATTGGCCATGGCCCATGTCTGTCATCATTACCCATCCTTGGTAATCAGGCATCTGTTCCCAGACCTTTGCTGGAATCCATGCCAATGGGGGAACCTGAAGCACAATAGAGAAATTCTCCTTCCACATGGCAGGAAACCTGGCTGTTGGGATGGGTTTCCAACCGTCAAAGTGGGAGCCAGCTTCATGGCCATTAAGACCACGCCCAGTCATGGGGACCTCCCTGGGCACAAACAGGCATTGTGACTGTCAGCCTGAGCATACTTTCAAACAAGCCCTCTCAGTTGCACCACCAGGATCCCGCATTGCTGGTCTGGTATGCCCCTAGGCCCAAATCCTAACCCTTGGTGAGATTTTCCAAGCGCCCAGACCCACAGCCCGTTTCTGGAATCCCTATTTTGGGACACCCCTAAGATGGAAAACAACACTATTCCCTTCCTGAAAAAGCCACCAAAGTATGCCAGGAACCTTAGAGAGGAAACGTCTCCCATGGATCCCTGAGACCACCCCTGATTCCGAGGCCATCATGAACACACAATTCAGATAGAAAAGCTTGTGTTATCGCCTTCTATTCACCCTAATTACAGTTGCTGATGAGATGCTCTCCAGGTCTACGCATTGGGCCTATGATCACCTCGCACCTAATCCTTAAACGAATTTGTTTTTGCAGATTTCTTTCCAAAAACCATGGCTAACATGCCCTCCTGGATGGGGTCTCTAGAGCCACTCCACAGGACTGTGCCTGCCATCCCCAAGGAAACTGTGCCCATCACAGTTGGTCTAACCTTCCAGATTACAGGAACCTGTAAGCCCTATGAGCCCACCCCAGTGTTGGCAGCCACTCTAGATGCATCTGAAACACCATGATCACCTACATCCAGGCAGACAGCCAAGTCAATGGTCCTGAGTGAGAAGATTGAACCTGACATGCCCTAGGACTTCATTGGAACCCTAAATTATGTTTTCAGGCATTTGTCCTCAGAGGCCTGTTCTGGAATACCAACTTATATTCCAACATGTGGTACTTGAGTTACACAAAAGAATATCTCCTGTCCTCAGAAGGAAATCGTGATCTTTGATCTTTGCCAAACCCTCAGGGTAGGAGAATCTTGCACGGCCCCTTAGCCACCAGCACATTCTAATACCTCCCTGGTAATAAACCAGCATTTTGTCCCATCTGCAAGAGATTCAATATCAATTCAAGGCCTTGGCCCTCCGCCCCAGAACGAACCTGCCATGTTCCTCTGCTGCCATGGACAGTGGAGGTGTGCTTTCCAGGCATCCATGCCAGCAAGCTCTGCTACCCAAACTTTCCATATGGGGAAACCTGGAGCAAACAAACCAGACTCCCCCTGTCCGGGAGAAGGAAACCTTGATGTTTGGAGAATCTCACAAGCCCCAGCATGGGAAATCCTCCATGGACTCTTGACGCCACACCTCTATTTGTCAGTCATCATAGACGCAAAGTCCAGTGTGAACAAACACCTGACATCCGCCCTTACTCAGGTGCTGGATATCTCGAATAACCCGTTTCACCCTTGAACTGCCTTCAGCTCGGCATTGTATTTGACCGTAGGTTGTGTTTACAATTCCATCCTCACCCTACTTGTCCCTAAGCCCTCTTGATAGGAAATTATGGAGCCACAACACAGCTTTCTGCCTCCCCATAGAAAGAACAAGTGTCTGGTGAGACTGCCCAGAAACACCACATGAGGATGAGTCTTCTCGGCCCTCAAGAGATCCCCGATTTATAGGCCTTCCTGGCCAGTAGTGCTGTATCTGACAGAGTCTGAGCCCCGACCTAGTGTTAGCAACCCAGAGAGTGGGGCCCATATCCAGCAGGTGAGACTGGCCATGGCCCAAGTCCATCATCTCTACCCATGCTTGGTATTCAGGCATCTGTCCCCAGACCTTTGTTGGAATCCCTGCCAATGGGCGAATCTGAATCACAATAGAGAACTTCTAATTCCCAAAGTCAGGAAACCTGGCTGTAGGATGGGTGTCCAACGCTCAAAGTGGGAGCCAGCTACATGGCCAGTGAGACCACATCCACTCCTGAGGGCTGCCCTGAGCACAAACAGGCACTGTGGCCCTCAGCCTGAGCAGGCGTTAAAACAAGCCCTCTCAGCTGCACTATCCGGATACCACATTGTAGGCCTGGGACCCCCCGCGGCCCAAATCCTAACCCCTGGTGGGATTTTCCAGGTGCCCAGAACCAGAGCCTGTCTCTGGAATCCCTGTTTTGGGGCACTGCTAATATGGAAAGTGGCACTCTTTCATTCCCCGATAAAGCGACCAATCTATGGAGACCTGCCAGGATCCTTAGAGAGGAAAAGTCTCCCATGGACCCATAAGACCACACCTGCATTCAGAGGCAATCCTGGACACATAATCCAGATAGAAAATCCTGTGCTACTGACTTCCAGTCACACTAATTACAGTTCTTTTTGGGCTGCCCTCTAGGTCTCCGCATTGGGCCTGTGATCACCTCGCTACTAACCTTAATTCGAATTTGTGTCTGCAGACATCTCTCCAAAAACCATGGGTCACATGCCCTCCATGATGGGGTCTGTGGATCCACACCACAGGACAGTGCCTGCCATCCCCAAGGAAACTGTGCCCGTCAGAGATGCAAAAACCTTCCAGATTAGGGGAAAGCTGCAAGGCCCCTGAGCCCACCCCAATACGGGAGGCTGCTCAGGACACAAATGCGCAGTTGGGAAAACCCTGATCACCTACATCCATGCAGACACGCAAGTCAATAGTCCTGAGTCCGAAGATTGTACCTGATATGCCCCTAGAACCTCATTGGAACCCTAGATTAGGTTTTCAGGCATCGGTCCTCAGAGGCCTATTCTAGATTACCAACTTATGATACAACATGAGGTCCCTGAGCCACACAACAGAACATCTGTCCCCAGATAGAAACCGTGTGCTTCGACCTGTGTCAAACCCTCTTGGTAGAAGAATCCTGCATGGCACCTTAGCCACCAGCACATTCTAAGATCTCCCTGGTAAGAAATCAGCATTGTGACCCATCTGCAAGAGATTCCATGTCCACTCAAGGCCTTGGAAGTTCACCCCAGAGCCACCAGAATGAGCATGTCTCTGGAATCCCTGTTTTGGGGAACCACTAAGATGGAAAACAGCACTCTTCCATTCCCCAATAAAGCCACCAAACTATGGAGACCAGCCAGGATCCTTATACAGGAAAAGTCTCCCATGGACCCATGAGACCACACCTGCATTCGGAGGCCATCCTGGACACACAATCCAGATAAAGTCTATGCTACTGACTTCCCGTCACACTAATTACAGTTCCTTATGAGCAGTCCTGCAGGTCTCCGTGTTGGGCCTGTGATCATCTTGCCACTAACCCTAACCCGAATTTGTGTCTGCAGACATCTCTTCCAAAACCATGGGACACATGCCCTCCATGATGGGGTCTGTGGATCCACACCACAGGACAGTGTCTTCCATCCCCAAGGAAACTGTGCCCGTCAGAGATGCAAAAACCTTCCAGCTTAGGGGAAACCTGCAAGGCCCCTTAGCTCAGAGGGCCTGGAGTCTGCTCAGGACACAAATGCGCAGTCAGAAACACCCTGATCACCGACATCCATGCAGACACCCAAGTCAATGGTCCTGAGTCAGAAGACTGTACCTGAAATACACGTAGGCCCTCATTGGAACCCTAGATTAGGTTTTCAGGCATCTGTCCTCAGAGGCCTGTTCTGTAATACCAACATTGGACACAACATGAGGTCCCTGAGCCACACAACAGAACATATCCTGTCCCCAGAAGGAAACCGTGCTATTCGACTTGTGTCAAGTCCTCTTGGTAAGTGAACTCTGCATACCACCTTGGCCACCAACACATTCTAAGATCTCCCTGGTAACAAACCAGCATTATAACCCTTCTAAAAGAGATTCCATGTCCACTCATGGCTGTGGTACTTCACCCCAGAGCCACCAGAACAAACCTACCTTGTTCCTCAGCTGCAATGGCCAAGGGAGGTGTACTTTCCAGGCATCCATGTGGAGGTGCTCTGCTACCCAATTTCCAAATGGGAGACCATGGGCCAAACAAACCAGACTCCCCTTGTTGGGTAGAAGGAAACCTTACTGTTTGGAGTATCTCACAAGTCCCAGCATGGGAAATCCTCCATGGCCTCCTGATGCCACATCTCCATTTGTCAGTCATCATAGACGCATAGTCCAGTGTGAGCAAACATCTGTTATCTGCCCTTACTCAGTGGCTGGATATCTCGAATCAGCTTCTGCACCCTAGAACTGCCTTCTGCTTGGCACTGCATTTAACCATAGCTTGTGTTTCCAATTCCATCCTCACCCTACTGGTCCACAAGCCCTCTTGATAGGGAATTCTGGAGCCACCATGCAGCATTCTGCCTTTCCCATAAAAAGAACAAGTGCCTGGTGAGACTACCCAGAAACCCCACATGAGGATCAGTCTGCTTGCCCCTCGAGGGACCCCTGATTTATAGGTCGACCTGGCCAGTAGTGCTGTATCTGACAGAGCCTATGCCTCGGCCTTGTGTCAGCAACCCAGAGAGCGGGGCCCATATCCAGCATGTGAGACTAGCCATGGCCCAAATTCATCATCTCTACCCCTGCTTGGTATTCAGGCATATGTCCCCAGACCTTTCCTGGAATGCCAGCCACTACAGGAACCTGGAACACAAGAGAGAACTCCTCCTTATAGATGGCAGGAGAACTGGCTGGTGGGATGGGTACCTAACCCTCAGACTGGGAGTCAGCTTCGTGGCCATTGAGACCATGCCCAGTCATGAGGGCTGCCCTGGGCACAAAGAGGCATTGTGACCCTCAGCCTGAGCACGCTTTCAAACAAGCCCTCTCAGTTGCACCACCAGGATCACACATTACAGTCCTGCTACACCCCTAGGCCCAAACCCTAACCCTTGGTTAGATTTTCCGGGTGCCCTGAGCCAGAGCTCGTCTCTGGAATACCTGTCTTGGGAAACCCCTAAGATGGAAAACAGCACTCTTCCTTCCCCGAAAAAAAACACCAATCTATTGGGAGCCGTCAGGATCCCTCCAGAGGAAAACTCTCCCATGGACCCATGAGAGCACATCTGCATTCCGAGGCCATCCTGAACACACAATCCACATAGAAAAGCCTGTGCTACTGCCTTCGAGTCACCCGGAATACAGTTCCCAACCAGTTGTCCTCCAGGTCTACTCATTGGCCCTGCAATCTCCTCGCCACTAACCCTAACCCGAGTTTGTGTTTGCAGACTTCTCTCCTAAAACCATGGCTGACATGCTCTCCAGGATCTGGGGTCTGGAGCCACACCACAGTTCTGCGCCTCCCATCCCCAAGGAAACTGTGCCCGTCACAGTTGCCCAAACTCTCCAGATTACGTTGAAACCTGCAATGTTCCTGAGTCCACGTCAATACTGGTGGCTGTTCTGGACACAAAGGCGAAGTCTGAATGATCCTGATCACCTACATCCAGGCAGACACCCATGTCTATGGTCCTGAGTCAGAAGATTAAACCTGACATGCCCTTAGGATCTCAGTGGAACCCTAGATTAGGTTTTCAGACATCTCTCCTCAGAGGCCTCTTTTGCAATACCAACTTATGATACAACATGAGATCCGTGAGCCTCATCCTCTGTCCCCAGAAGGAAACAGCGCTCTTCGATCTGTGTCAAACCCTCCTGATCGGAGAATCCTGCAGGGCACCTAAGCCACCAGCACATTCTAAGTTCTACCTGGTAACAAACCAGCATTGAGACCCATCTGCAAGTGATAGCATGTCCACTCAATGCCTTGGTACTTCCCCACAGAGCCACCACAATGAACCTGACTTATTCCTCAGCTGCAATGGTCAATGGAGGTGTGCTTTCCAGGCATTGATGCGGGAGAGCTCTGCTACAAAAACTTTCCATATGGGGATCCCTGGAGCAAACAAACCAGAATCCCCCTATCTGGGAGAAGAAAACCTTGCTGTCTAAAGAATCTCACAAGCCCCAGCATGGGAAATCTACCATGGACTCTCGATGCCACCCCTCCATTTGTCAGTCATTATAGACACAAAGCCCAGTGTGAGCAAACATCTGACATCTGCCCTTACTCAGGTGCTGGACATCTCAAATCAGCCGCTGTACCCTGGAACTGCCTTCCGCTTTGCACTGTATTTAACCATAAATTGTGTTTACAATTCCATCCTCACTGTACTGGTCCCCAAGCCCTCTAGATAGGGAATTCTGGAGCCACAACGCACCATTCTTCCTTCCCCATAGAAAAACAAGTGCCTGGTGAGACTGCCCAGAAAACCCACATGAGGATCAGTCTGTCCGGCGCTCGAGGGATCCCCGATTTATAAGACTTCCTGGCCAGTAATGCTGTATCTGTCAGAGTCCGAGCCCCAACCTAGTATCAAGCACCCAGAGAGTGGCGTCCATATCCAGCATGTGAGACCGTCCACGCCCAAGTCCGTCATCTCTACCCATCCTTGCTTTTCAGGCATCAGTCCCCAGACATTTGTTGGAACCCCTGCCACTAGGGAAATCATGAGCACAGTAGAGAACTCCTTCCAGATGGCAGGAAACCTGACTATTGGAATGGTTGTCCACGCCTCAGAGTGGGAGCCAGCATCGTGGCCATTGAGACGACACCCAGTCATGAAGGCCGCCCTGGGCACAAACAAGCATTGTGACCCTCAGCCTGAGCATGCGTTCAAACAAGCCCTCTCAGTGGCACCACCAGGATGCTGCATGAAAGCCTGATAATCCCCTAGGCCCAAATCCTAACCCTTGGTGGATTTTCCAAGAGCCCAGACCCAGAGCCCATCTCTGGAATCCCTACTTTGGGGCACCACTAAGATGGAAAACAGCACTGTTCCCTTCCCCCCAAAAAGCCACCAAACTATTGGGACCCGCCAGAACCCTCAAGTGGAAAAATCTCCCATAGACCCATGAGACTGCACCTGCATTACGAGGCCACCCTGGATACACAATCCAGGCAGAAAAGCCTGTGCTACCACCTTCGAGTCACCCAGACAACTGTTCTCAATGAGCTGCCCTTCAGGTCTATGCATTGGGCCTGTGATGTCCTGGCAACTAACCCTAACCCAAATTTGTGTTTGCAGACTTCTCTCCCAAACCATGGCTTACATGACCTCCAGAATGGGGTCTGTGGAGCCTCAACACCAGTCTGCGCCTCCCATCCCCAAGGAATCTGTGCCCGTACCAATTGCCCAAACCCTCCAGATTAGGTTGAAACCTGCAAGGCCCCTGAGTCCACCCCAATATTGGAGGCTGCTCTGGACACAAACATGCAGTCTGAACCACCCTGATCACCTACATCCAGGCAGACACCCATGTTAATGATCCTGAGTCAGAAGATTGAACCTGACATGCCCCTAGGACCTCATTAGAACCCTAGATTAGGTTTTCAGACATCTGTCCTCAGAGGCCAGTTCTGGAATACCAACTTATGATACAACATGTGTTCCCTGAACCCCACATCAGAGCATCTCCTGTCCCCAGAAGGAAACAGTGCTCTTAGATCTGTGTCAAACCCTCTTGGTAGGATAATCCTGCGGGGCACCTAAGACACCAGAACATTCTAAGGCCTACCTGGCAACAAACCAGCATTGTGACCCATCTGCAAGAGATTCCATGTCCACTCAAGGTCTTGGCAATTCACCCCAGAGCCACCAGAATGAACCTGACTTGATCCTCAACTTCAATGGTCAATGGAGGTGTGCTTTCCAGGCATCCAGTAGGGAGAGCTCTGCTACCCAAACTTTCCATATGGGGGAGCCCGAGCAAACAAACCAGACTCACCCTGTCCGGGAGAAGGAAACCTTGCTATTTGGAGCATCTCACAATCCCCAGCGTGGGGAATTCTCCATGGCCTCTTGCTGCCACCCTCCATTTGTCAGTCATCATAGACTCAAAGCCCAGTATGAATGAACATCTGACATCCGCCCTTACTCAGGTGCTGGATATCTGGAATCAGCCGCTGCACCCTGGAACTGCCTTCTGCTTGGCAGTGTATTTAATGGTACCTTATGTTTTCAATTCCATCCTCACCATACTGGTCCCCAAGCCCTCTTGACAGGGAGTTCTGGAGCCACAATGCAGCAATCTGCCTTCCCCATAGAATGAACAAGTGCCTGGTGAGACTTCCCAGAAACCCCATGAGTATCAGTCTTCTCGGCCATTGAGGTATCCCCAATTTATAGGACATCCTGAGCAGCAGTGCTGTTTCTGACAGAGTATGAGCCCCAACCTAGTGTCAACCAGCCAAAGAGCAGTGCTTATATCCAGCATGTGAGACCGGCCATGGTCCAAGTCCATCATTTTTACCCATGCTTGGTATTCAGGCATCTGTCCCCAGAACTTTGGTGGAATCCCTGCCAATAGGGGAACCGGGAGCACAAAAGAAAACTCCTCCTTCCATGTGGCCGGAAACCTGGCTGTTGGGATGGATGTCCAACCCACAGAGTGGAAGAAAGTTTCATGGCCATTGAGACCACGCCCAGTCATGAGGGCTGCCCTGGGAACCAACAGGCATTGTGGCACTCAGCCTGAGCATGCTTTCAAAAAAGACCTCCCAGTTGCACCACGAGGATCCCGCATTACAGGCCTGCTATGCCCTTAGGCCCACATCGAAACCCTTGGTGGCATTTTCCAGGAGCCCAGACTGAGAGCCCGTCTCTGGAATCCTGGTATAGGGGCACCCATAAGATCGAAATCAGCACTCTTTGCTTCCTGGAAAAAGCCACCAAACTATTGGGCGCTGCCAGGATCCCTCAAGAGGAAAAAATCTTCCATGGACCCATGAGATCACACCTGCATTCTGAAGCCATCCTGGACACAAAATCAGATAGAAAAGCCTGTGCTAATGCCTTCGAGTCACCCAGATTACAGTTCCTGACGAGATACCCTCCAGGTCTGTGCCTTGGTCCTGCGATCTCCTCGCCAATAATCCTATCCGGAGTTTGTGTTTGCAGACTTCTCTCCCAAATCCATGGCTCACATTCCCTCCAGGATGGGGTCTCTCGAGTCACACCACAGGTATGTGCCTGCAATCCCCAAGGAAACTGTGCCTGTCACAGTTGCCCAAACCCTCCAGATTAGGAGGAAACCTGCAGGTCTCCTGAGCCAAGCCCAATATTGGAGTCTGGATACAAATGCACACTCTGAAACCCACTGATCACCTTCATCCAGGCAGACACCCAAGTCAATGGTCTGAGTCAGAATATTGTACCTGACATGCCCCTACGTCCTCATTGGAACCCTAGATTAGGTTTTCAGGCATCTGTCCTCAGAGACCTGTTCTGCAATATGAACTTATGATACAACATGAGGTCCCTGAGCAACACAACAGTACATCTCCTGTCCCCAGAAAGAAAGCATACTCTTCAACATGTGTCAAACCCTCTTGGTAGGTGAATACTGCATGACACCTTAACCACCAGCACATTCTAAGATCTCCCTGGTAACCAATCAGCATTGCAAAACAACTGCAAGAGATTCCATGTCAATGGAGGTATGCTTTCCAGGTCCATGCGGGAGTGCTCTGCTACCATAACTTTCCATATGGGGGATCCTGGAGCAAACAAATCAGACTCCCCCTGTCCAGTGGAAGGAAATCTTGCTGTTTGGAGCATCTCACAAGCCCCAGCATGGGAAATCCTCCACGGCATCTTGCTGCCACATGTCCATTTATCAGTTATCATAGAGGCAAAGTCCAGTGTGAGCAAACATCTGACATCTGCCCTTATTAAGAAGCTGGATATCTCAAATCAGATGCGGGAGCCTCAAACTGCCTTCCACTTGGCATGAATTTAACCATAGCATGTGTTTACAATTCCATCCTCACCCTATTGGTCCCCAAGACCACTTGATAGGAAATTCTGGAGCCACAACGCAGCATTCTGACTTCCCCAAAGAAAGAGCAAGTGCTTGGTGAGACTGCCCAGAAATCCCACATGAGGAGCAGTCTGCTCGTACCTAGAGGGATCCCCAATTTATAGGCCACCGAGCCCAGTAGTGCTGTATCTGAAAGAGCCTGAGCCCCGACCTAGTGTCAGCCACCCAGAGAGTGGGGACCATATCCATCATGTGAGACCGACCATGGTCCAAGTCCATCATCTCTACCCATCTTTGGTATTCAGGCCTCTGTCCCCAGACCTTTGCTGGAATCACTGCCACTAGGGGAAGCGGGAGCACAATAGAGAACTCTTCCTTCCAGATGGCAGGAAACCTTTTTGGGATGGATGTCCAACCCTGAGAGTGGGAGAGAGCTTTGTGGGCATTAAGAACTCATCCAATCATGAGGCTTGCCCTGGGCACAAACAGGCATTGTGACCCTCAGCCTGAGCATGCTTTCAAACAAGCCCTTTCAATTGCACCACCAGGATCGCGCATTACATGCCTGCTACGTTTCTGGGCCCAAATCCTAACACTTGGTGGAATTTTCCAGGCGCCCAGACCCAGAGACCGTCTCTGGAATCCCTGTTATGGGGCACCCCTAAGATGGAAAACAGCACTCTTTCCTTCCTCAAAAAAGCCACCATACTATTGGGAGCTGACAGTATCCCTCGAAAGGAAAAAACCTCCCATGGACCCAGAAGACCACACCTGCATTCCGAGGCCATCATGGACACACAATCCAGATATAAAAGCCTGTGCTACCCCTTGGGTCACCCAGATTACAGTTCCTGACAAGCTTCCCTCCAGGTCTACGCATTGAGCCTGCGAACTCCTTGCCATTAATCTTAACATGAGTTTGTGTTTGCAGACTTCTCTCCCAAAACCATGGCTCACATGACCTCCGGGATGGGGTCTCTGGAGCCACACCACAGGTCTGTGCCTGCCAACCCCACAGAAACTGTGCCTTTCACAGTTGGCCAAACCCTCCAAATTAGGTTGAAAACTACAAAGCCACTGAGGTAACCCCAATACTGGAGGCTGCTCTGGACACAAATGCACAGTCTGAAACACCCTGATCACTTACATCCAGGCAGGCACCCAAGTTAATGGTCCTGAGTCAGAAGATTGATCCTGACATGCCCCTAGGACCTCATTGGACCCCTAGATTAGGTTTTCAGGCATCTGTCCTCAGAGGCCTGTTCTGTATAACAACTTATGATACAACATGAGGTCCCTGAGCCACACAATGGAAAGTTTCCTGTCCCCAGATGGAAACCGTGCTCTTCAACCTGTGTCAAACCCTCTTGATAGGAGAATCCTGCATCGCACCTTATCTACCAGGACATTCTAAGATCTCCCTGGTAACAAAAGGGCATTGTAATCCACCTGCAGGAGATTCCATGTCAATTTAAGGCCTGGCTACTTCCCCTCAGAGCCACCAGAACGAACCTTCCTTGTTCCTCAGCTCAATGGTCAATGGAGGTTTGTTTTCCAGGCATCCATGTGGGAGTGCTCTACTACCCAAACTTTCTATATGGGGGACCCTGGAGCAAACAAACCAGACTCCCCATGTCTGGGAGAAGGAAACCTGGCTGTTTGGAGCATCTCAGAAGCCGCAGCGTGGGAAATCCTCCATGGCCTCTCGACACCACCCGTCCATTTGTCAGTCACCGTAGAAGCAAAGTATAGTGTGAGGAAACATCTGACATCCACCCTTACTCAGGTGCTGTATATCTCAAATCAGCTGCTGGACCCTGGATCGGCCTTCTGCATGGCACTGTATTTATCTGTAGCTTGTGTTTACAATTCCATCCTCAACCTATTGGTCCCCAAGACCACTTGATAGGAAATTCTGGAGCCACAACGCAGCATTCTGACTTCCCCAAAGAAAGAGCAAGTGCTTGGTGAGACTGCCCAGAAACCCCACATGAGGATCAATCAGCTCAGCCCTCGAGAGATCCCCAATTTATAGGCCTCCCTGTTCAGTAGTTCTGTACCTGCAAGAGCCTCGGCCCGGACCTAGTGTCAGCCACCCAGAAAGTGGGGCCCATATCCAGCATGTGAGACTTGCCATGGCCCAAGTTCATCATCTCTACCCATCCTTGGTATTCAGGCCTCTGTCCCCAGGCCTTTGCTTGAATCCCTGCCAATAGGGGATCCAGAAGCACAATAGAGAACTCCTCCTTCTACATGGCAGGAAACATGGCTGTTGGAATGGTTGTCCAACCCTCAGAGTGGAAGAAAGTTTCATGGCCATTGAAACCACGCCCACTCATGAGGGATGCCCTGGGCACCTTCAGGCATTGTGACCCTCAGCATGAGCATGCTTTCAAACAAGACCTCTCAGTTGCACCACCAGGATACCGCATTACAGGCCTGCTATGCACCTAGGCCCAAATCCTTACCCTTGGTGGCATTTTCCAGGCGCCCAGACCCAAAGACCTTCACTGGAATCCCTGTTTAGGGGCACCCATATGATCGAAAACAGCACTCTTTCCTTCCCGTAAAAAGCCACAAAACTATTGGGAGCCACCAGGATCCTTCGAGAGGAAAAATCTCCCATGGACCAATGAGACCACACCTGCATTCTGAGGCCATCCTGGACACACAATCCAGATATACAGCCTGTGCTACCACCTTCGAATCACCCGGTTTATGGTTCCAGACGAGATGCCCTTCAGATCTGTGCATCGGGCCTGCAATCTCCTCGCCACTAACCCTATCCGGAGTTTATGTTTGGAGACTTCTTTCCCAAAACCATGGCTCACATGACCTCTGGGATGGGGTCTCTGGAGCCACACCACAGGTCTATGCCTGCCATCCCCAAAGAAACTATGCCTGCCATAGTTGCCTAAATCCTCCAAATTAGGTCAAACCTGCAAAGACCCTGAGGCCACTCCAAAAATGGAGCCTGCTCTACACACAAATGAAACACCCTGATCACCTACATCCAAGCAGACACCCAAGTCAAAGTTCCTGAGTCAGAAGATTGAACCTGACATGCCCCTAGGACCTCATTGATACCCTAGATTAGGTTTTCAGACATCTGTCCTCAGAAGCCTGTTCTGGGATACCAACTTATGGTACAACATGAGGTCCCTGAGCCACACAATGGATCATCTCCTGTCCCCAGAAGGAAACTGTGCTCTTCAACCTGTGTCAAACCCTCTTGGTAGGAGAATCCTGCATGGCACCTTAGCTACCAGCACATTCCAAAATCTCCCTGGTAACCAACCAGTATTGTAATCCATCTGCAAGGGATTCCATGTCAATTGAAGACCTTGGTGTTCAACTCAAAGCCACCAGAATGAACCTGCCTTGTCTCTCCACTGCAATGTCACTGGAGCTGTGCTTTCAAGGCATCCATGCGGGAGTGCTCTGCTACACAAACTTTCCATATGGGGGACACTGGAGAAAACAAACCAGACTCTCGCTGTTCGATAGAAGGAAACCTTGCTGTTTGGAGCATCTCGCAAGCCCCAGAGTGGGAAATCGTCCATGGCCTCTTGATGCCACCGGTCCATTTATCATTCATCATAGACGCAAAGTCCAGTTTGAGCAAACATCTGACATCCACCCTTAGTAAGGTGCTGGATATCTAGAATCAGCTGAAGCACCCTGGAACGGCCTTACACTTGGCACTGAATTTAACTATAGCTTGTGTTTACAATTCCATCCTCAAGAGCCTGAGCCCCGACCTAGAGTCAGCCACCCAGAAAGTGGGGACCATATCCAGCATGGGAGGGCGACCATGGCCCAAGTGCATCATCTCTACAAATCCTTGGTATTCAGGAATCTGTCCCCAGACCTTTCCTGGAATCACTGCAACTAGGGGAACTGGGAGCACAATAGAGAACTCCTCCTTCCAGATGGCAGAAAACATTGCTGTTGGGATGGGTGTCCAACTCTGAGGGTGGGAGACAGTTTAATGGCCATTAAGACCTCCCCAGTCATGACGCCTGCCCTGGGCACAAACAGGCATTGTGACACTCAGCCTCATCATGCTTTCAAACGATCACAGCCCTGGGTATGGGCGACTGGAAAACTCGAACTCTGGTGAGTATTGGGAGCATAGGAGCTTGGCAATCCCCATATGTGGGCTCTGGATCCAGGCCCTGCAAGGCCTTACTTCCACATGGGCCTCACGCTGGGGGTCAAAGTGCGAGTTTGTGCCGAAAGCAACACTCAAGTTTAGGCGTGGCCTCAGGGGCCATGAAGGTTTCTCCTCCACTGAAAGTGTGAAACCATGCCAACAGCAAGCTTTACAGCCATTGGGAAGGAGGACATCTGATTTGTGCTTCAGGTACTCACCTGTGTGGGGATTGGATAAATGTCTACGTTCAGATGTCTGAAAACCCAGGTTGGGAAGAGATGACGGCCTAAGGCCATGGTGTGTCCAATGTGCTGGGTGTGCGGCCAACTGTCTCTTTGTCTGCTGGGATGTCTGGCCTCAGGCTTTGTCAGACAGAACATTAGTGCCCAGGGCAGTCTATCCAGTTGGGGTTCGGTTGAGGCCCGAAAAGGTTGATCCTCATTTAGGGTTTCTGGAGAGCCCCATAGGGCAACATTTTTCTTCTGGTGGGCAGGCAGAGGGCTGCATTATGGTTCCAGAATTCCCAGTTTGGAGGGCTTCTTTGCCAGAAGTGTGAGGAAGGTAGTCTGAAAACACAAGCCAGCGTTAGTTTTGGACCGAGGGCCCAGCAGGCCCACTCTGCAGAGGCGGAATTGAGATCTTCTGTATCTGAGGTCAGGGCGAGTATGAGACGTTGCCTCAGGCTGGAGTTTGTGTCCATGATGGCCACTTCTTGAAGGGGGTGGGGTCGTCATGAGTCCAGGGAGTTGTGAGCTTCTCCAAACCTCAAGGTTTCCTTCTGCTGGACAGTCGAATCCTATTGGATGGTTCCAGGACGCCCCATATGGAGAGACTCAAGAGCAGGGGTCTAAGCATGGATGCCTGGAAACGCCACCTCACATTCCCATTGCCTGGTCGGGACAAGGCAGGCTCAATCTGCGGGCTCTTGGGCGTGCTACCCAGAGGGTTGAGTTGAAATGGACACTCCTGAGGATGGGTCATAATGTGGGTTTTTGTCCATGGAGACCTTGGAATGTGCTGGTGGCTTAGGGGCCCTGCAGAATTCGCCTACATGAAGGGTTGGATACAACTCCAATAAGAAAGGTCCCCATGTGGAGATGAGAGAGGTTCTGTTTGGTGCCTCAGAAAAGCCCCACATGCTGGTTTTTGAAAACAGTCCTCTGAGGACAGACACCTGGAAACCAAAGCTAGGTTTCAGGTTAGGGCCTAGGGGCCTTTCCGTTTCAATCTTCTGTCACTGGGGACACTGTCTGAGTGTCTAAGTGGAGATAGTTGCTTAGCTGCTGTCAGAGTGCCCCCCTTGATCTAGGGTGGCCTACACTATTGGGATGGACTCTGGGGCCTTGGAGGTTTCTCCTAATCTGTAGGGTTGTGGCCAATAGATTAGGCACAGTTTCCTTGGAGAGGACAGGCAAAGTCCTTCAGTGTGGTTCCAGCGGCCCTAGCCTAGTGGGTGTGTGGATCTGGGTTATGGGCACAGAAGTCTGAAAACACAAACTCGACTTAGGTGTGGCGCCGCGAGTATGGTAGGCCAGATCTACAGACTGAGAGGGGAGCTCTTCTGCTTACGAACGAAGGGTGAGTGGGAGGCGGTCACTCAGGTTTTTGTCTCTAGATGTTGTGTCCAGGATAGCTGTGGAATGTAGGGGTGGCCTCTAGGACTATGGAAGAGTCTCCCTCTCTGGGATTTGTCCCAGCTCCCGAGAGTTTGGGGTCATTTTGTGGGAAGGGTGGAGTCCTATTGTGTGGCTCAGGTGTCTCTCCAAGAGAGGGATTCCAGATCACAGCTCTGGGTACGGGCAACTGGAAAACTCGAAATCTGGTGAAGATTGGCAGCATAGGGGCTTGGCAAGTAAGTCCCATATGCAGTCTCTTGGTCCAGGCCCTGAGAGACCTTACTTCGACATGGGCCTCACATGAGGGTCACGATGTGAGTTTTTGCCCAAGGTGGCACTCCAGTTTGGGCATGGTTTCAGTGGCCATGAAGGTTTCTCCTACACTGAAGTTGTGACTTCGTGCCAACAACAAGCTTTACAGCCATGGGGAAGGATGAGTTCTGATTTGTGCTTCAGGTACTCACCTTTGTGGGGATTGTATATTATGTCTAAGTTCAGATGTCTGAAAACCCATGTTGGGAAGAGATGACAGCTTAAGGACATGGTGTGTCTGAAGTGCTTTGTGTGCGACCAGCTGTCTCCTTGTTTGGCAAGACATCTGGCCTCAGGCTGTGTCAGACAGAGCATGAGTGCCCAACGTAGCCTATCCAATTGGGGTGCGGTCTAGGCCCGAGCAGGTTGATCCTCATTTGATGATTCTGGAGAGCCCCATAGGACAACGTTTTTCTTCTGATGGGCAGGCAGAGGGCTGCGTTGTGGTTCCGGAATTCCCAGTCTGGAGGGCTTCTTTGCCAGGACTGCGAGGAAGGAAGTCCAAAAACACAAGCTAGCATGAGGTTTGGGGCCTAGGGCACGGCAGGCCCACTCTGCAGAGGCTGAATCGAGATCTCCTGCATCTGAGGTCAGGGCGAGTATAAGATGTTGCCTCAGGATGGACTTCGTGTCGATTATGGCTTCTTCCTGAAGGGGGTCGGCATCATGAGGATAGGGAGGTTTCCCTATGCTGGGAGTTGTGAGCTTCTCCAAACCTAAAGGTATCCATCTACAGGACAGTCGAGTCCTATTGGATGGTTCCAGGATGCCCCATATGCAAAGAATTGAGAGTAGGGGTCTAAGCATGGATGCCTGGAAACACCAAATCACATTCCCATTGGCACTTCGGGACAAGGCAGGCTCAATCTGCGGGCTCTTGGGCGAGCTACCCAGAGGGCTGAGTTGAAATGCACTCTCCTGAGGATGGGTCATAATGTGGGTTTTTGTCCATGGAGACCTTGGAATGTGCCGGTGGCTTAGGGGCCCTGCAGAATTCGCCTACATGAAGGGTTGGATACAGCTCCAATAAGAAAGGTCCCCATGTGGAGATGGGAGAGGTTCTGTTTGGTGCCTCAGAAAAGCCCCACATGCTGGTCTTTGAAACCAGTCCTCTGAGGACTCACACCTGGAAACCAAAGCTAGGTTTCAGGTTAGGGCCTAGGGGCCTTTCCATTTCAATCTTCTGTCACTGGGGACACTGTCTGAGTGTCTAAGTGGAGATAGTTGCTTAGCTGCTGTCAGAGTGCCCCCCTTGATCTAGGGTGGCCTACACTATTGGGATGGACTCTGGGGCCTTGGAGGTTTCTCCTAATCTGTAGGGTTGTGGCCAATGGATTGGGCACAGTTTCCTTGGAGAGGACAGGCAAAGTCCTTCAGTGTAGTTCCAGCGGCCCTAGCCTAGTGGGTGTGTGGATCTGGGTTATGGGCACAGAAGTCTGAAAACACAAACTCGACTTAGGTGTGGCGCCGTGAGTATGGTAGGCCAGATCTACAGACTGAGAGGGGAGCTCTTCTGCTTACGAACGAAGGGTGAGTGGGAGGCGGTCACTCAGGTTTTTGTCTCTAGATGTTGTGTCCAGGATAGCTGTGGAATGTAGGGGTGGCCTCTAGGACTATGGAAGAGTCTCCCTCTCTGGGATTTGTCCCAGCTCCCGAGAGTTTGGGGTCATTTTGTGGGAAGGGTGGAGTCCTATTGTGTGGCTCAGGTGTCTCTCCAAGAGAGGGATTCCAGATCACAGCCCTGGGTACGGGCGGCTGGAAAACTCGAAATCTGGTGGGGATTGGCAGCATAGGGGCTTGGCAAGCAAGTCTCATATGTGGGCTCTTGGTCCAGGCCCTGAGAGACCTTACTTCAACATGGGCTTCACGCTGAGGGTCACAATGCGAGTTTGCGCTCAAGGCAGCACTCAATTTTGGGTGTGGCTTCAGGGTCCATGAAGGTTTCTCCTACACTGAAGTTGTGACTCCATGTCAACAGCAAGCTTTATAGCCATGGGGAAGGAGGAGTTCTGATTTGTGCGTCAGGTACTCACCTGTGTGGGAATTGGATATAATTTCTAGGTTCAGATGTCTGAAAACCCAGGTTTGGAAGAGATGACGGCCTAAGGCCATGGCGTGTCCAATGTGCTGGGTGTGCGGCCATGTGACTCCTTGTCTGTTCGGACGTTGGGCCTCAGGCTGTGTCAGACAGAGCATTAGTGCCCAGGGCAGCCTATCCAACTGGGGTGCAGTTGAGGCCCGAGCAGGTTGATCTTCATTTGGGTTTCTGGAAAGCCCCATAGGGTAACGTTTTTCTTCCAGGCAGAGGACTGTGTTGTGCTTCTGAAAATCCAAGTCTGGAGAACTTGTTTGCCAGGAGTGTGAGGAAGGAAATCTGAAGACACAAGCTAGTATTAGGTTTAGGGCCAAGGGCCCGGCAGGCCCACTCTGCAGAGGCTGAATCGAGATCTCATGAATCTGAGGTCAGCATGACTATGAGATGTTGCCTCAGGGTGGAGTTTGTGTCCATAATGCCCCCTTCTTTAAGGGGGTGGGGGCGTCATGATGCCAGGGAGGTTTCCCTATGCTCAGAAGTTTGAGTCTCTCCAAACCTCAAGGTTTCCTTCTACAGGACAGTAGAGTCCTATTGGATGGTTCTAAGATGCCCCATATTAAAAGACTCGAGAGCAGGGGTCTAAGCATGGATGCCTGGAAACACCACCCCACAGTCTGCTGGCTCTTGTGCGAGCTACCCAAAGGTTGAAGGCGACTCTCCTGAGGATGGGTCATAATGTGGGTTTGTGTCAATGGGGTCCTTGAAATGTGGCAGTAGCTTAGGGACTCTTCAATATTCTTCATCCTGAAGGGTTTGACACAGCTCCAACAAGAGAGTTTCCCATGTGGAGAGGAGAGGTGTTCTGTTTGTTGCCTCAGGAAAGCCCCATATGTTGGTCTTCGAACCCAGGCCTCTGACGAGTGACACATGGAAACCAAAGCAAGAGGTCAGATTAGGGCCTAGAGGCCTGTCCCATTCAATCTTCTGTCTCTGTGGACATCTGTGTGCGTGTCTGCATGGAGGTAGTTGCTCAGATTGTATAGAATGCCTCTGTTTGTCCAGGGTGGCTTACAGTTGTGGGATGTCCTCGGGGGCCTTGAGGTTTCTCCTATTCTGTAGGGTTGTGGCCAATGGAATGAGCAGTTTCCTAGGAGAGAGCAGGCACAGTCCTATCGTGTGGCTCCAGAGGACCCAGCCTGGAGGGTGTGTGGGGCAGGGCTAAGGGGACAGACGTCCGAAAACATAAACTCGGCTCAGGTTTGCAGCCGAGGTGATGGCAGTCCTGATCTACAGTCCGTGAGAGGATCTCCCCAGGATATGAAAGGAGGGCGAGTGGGAGGCGTTCGCTCAGGCTTTTGTCTCCGGATGTTGTGTCCACAATGGCCGTTTAATGTAGGGGTGGCCTAATGGGCTGTGGAAGTTTCTCTCTCTCTGGTGATTTGCCCATCTCCCAAGAGTTTGAAGTCAATCTGTGGGAAGGGAAGAGTCCTATTTTCTTCCTCAGGTGTCCCCCCAGTAGAGGGATTCTAGAGGAGAGCAGTGGGTACTGACAACTGGAATACCTGCCCTATGGTTTGGCCTGGTGGTCTACGGGCAGGGCAAGCCCCATATGAGGGCTCTTGGTCCATCCAATGAGAGGTGTTACTTGAATACGGGACTCACGCTGATGGTCACAATGTGTGTTTGTGCCCAAGGCCGCCCTTTAACATGGGTGTGGCCTCATGGGTCATGCAGGTTTCTCCTACACTGAAAGTCTGACTCCTTGCCAACAGTAAGTTTTCTTGCCTGGGGAAGGTGGAGCTTTGACTTGTGCATCAGGTTCCTAACTGTGCAGGGATTGGAGATAAGGTCTAGGTTCGGATGCCTGAAAACCCAGGTTGGGAAGGGATGATGGCCTAAGGCCGTGGTGGGTCCGATGTGCTGTGTGTGCGGCCAGCTATCTCGGTGTCTGTCAGAAGGTCTGGGCTCAGGCTGTGTAAGGCAGAGAATTGGTGCTTAGGGTAGCCTATGTAATTGGGGTATTGCTGAGGGCCGAGCAGATTGATCCCCATTTGCATTAGGGATAGGGCTATGTTGGTCCTGAATCAGAAGATTGAACCTGACATGCCCGTAGGACGGCATTGAAACCCTAGTTCACATTTTCAGGCATCTGTCCTCAAGGGGCCTATTCTGTAATACCAACTTATGATACAACATGTGGTCCCTGAAGCACACAACAGAACAATTCCTGTCCCCAGAAGGAAACCGTGCTCTTGGACCTGTGTCAAAAGCTCAGCGTAGAATCCTGCCAGGCCCCTATGCCACCAGCACAATCTAAGATCTCCCTGTTAACAAACCAGCATTGTGACCCATGTGCAAGACATTCCATGTCAACTCAAGGTCTTAATACTTCACCCCAGAGCCACCAGAATGAACCTGCCATGTTTCTCAGTGGGAATGGTCAAAGGAGATGTACTTTCCTCGAATACATGTTAAAGAGCTCTGCTACCCAAACTTTCCACATGGGGGATCCTGGAGCAAACACACCAGACTCTACCTGTTCAGTAGAATGAAACCTTGTTGTTTGGAACATCTCACAACACTCAGGGTGGGAAATACTCCTTAGCCTCTGGACACAACCCCTCCATTTGTCGGTCAACATAGACACAAATTCCAGTGTGAGCAAACATCTGATATCCGCCCCTACTCACATGCTGGATATATCGAATAAGAAGCAGCACATTAGAACTGCCTTACGCCTGGCAGTGAATTTAACCATAGCAGGTGTTTACAATCGTATCCTCACCTACTGTTCCCCAAGACATATTGACAGGGAATTCTGAAAGCACAGCACAGCATTCTGTCTTCCCCAAAGAAAGAAGAATTGCAGGGTTAGTCTGCCCAGCAATGCACCGTGAGGATCAATCTTCTCCTCCCTCGAGGGAACACCAATTCATAGGCTGCCCTGGCCACTAGTGCTGTGTCTGAAAGAGCTTAAGCCCCGACCTCATGTCAGCCTTCTAGAGAGTGGGGCCCATATCCAGCATGTGAGACAGGCCATGGCCCAATTCCGTCATCTCTACACATCATTGGTATTCAGGCATCTGACCCCAGACCTTTGCTGGAATCCCTGCCAATGAGGGAACCTGAAGCACAATACAGATCTCCTCCTTCCCCATGGCAGGAAACCTAGCTAGTGGGATGGTTTTCCAACCCACAGAGTGGGACCCTACTGCATGGCCAATAAGACCTCACCCTCTTGAGGGCCACCCTGGGCAAAACAGGCATTGAAAAACAGTCTGAGGGGTTTGAAGTGGCGGGGGGGTGGGAGGTTGGGGTACCAGGTGGTGGGTATTATAGAGGGCACAGCTTTCATGGAGCACTGGGTGTGGTGAAAAAATAATGAATATTGTTTTTCTGAAAATAAATAAATTGGAAAAAAAAGGCATTGAGACCCTCAGCCAGAGCTTGATTTCAAACAATCCCTCTCAGTTGCACCAATGCAGACCTGGTACTTCCCTAAGCACAAATCATACTTTCAAACAAGTCCTCTCGTTGCACCTCCAGGATCCCGCATTCCAGGCCTGGTATGCCCCTAGTCCCATATCCTAACCCTTAGTGGAATTTTCCAGGCACCGACGCAGATCCCGTCTCTGGAATCCCTAATTTGGGGCACCCCTCAGGTGCAAAACAGCACTCTTCCCTTTCCCGAGAAAGCCGCCAAAAATCGGGACCCTCCAAGATCCTTGAGAGGAAAAATCTCCCATGGACCCATGAGACCACACCTGAATTCCGAAGCCATCCTGGACACACAATCCAGAAACAAAGAAATGTGCTGCCGCCTTCAAGTCACCTGATTTACATTTCCTGATGTGCTGTCCTCTGGGCCTATGCATTGGGCTGTGATCACCTCGACACTAACCCTAACGCAAGTTTGTGTTTGCAGACTTCTCTCCTAAAACCATGGCTCACATGCCTTCCAGGATGGGGTCTCTGGAGTCACACCACAGGACTGTGCCTGCCATCCCCAAAGAAACATTGCCCATCACAGTTGCTCAAATCCTCCAGATTAGGAAAAACCTGCAAGGCCCCTAAGCCAACCCCAATATTGGAGGCGGCTCTGGATGCAAATGTGCAGTCTGAAACACCCTGATCACCTTCATCCAGGCAGACACCCAAGTCAATTGTTCCTGAGTCAGAAGATTGAACCTGACATACCCTAGGACTTAATTGGAGCCCTGGATTAGGATTTCAGGCATCTGTCCTCAGAGGCCTGTTCTGGAATACAAACTTATGATACAACATGTTGTCCCTGGGCCACAAGGAAGAACATCTCCTGTCCCTAGAAGGAAGCTGTGCACTTGGACCTGTGTCAAACCTTCAGGGCAGATGAAACCTGTATGGCCCCTTAGCAACAAGCACATTCTATGATCTCCCTGGTAACAAACCAGCATTGTGACCCATCTTCATGAGACTCCATGTCAACTCAAGGCCTTGATATTTCGCCCCAGAGTCACCAGAACGAACCTGCTATGTTCCCAGCTGCAATGGTCAATGGAGGTGTGCTTTCCAGGCATCCATGCAGGAGTGCTCTGCTACACAAACTTTTCACATGGGGAAACCGGAGCAAACATACCAGACTCCCCCTGTCCGGTAGAAGGAACCATGCTGTTTGGAGCATCTCACAAGACCCAGTGTGGGTAATCCTCAATGGCCTCTTGATGCCAACCCTAGATTTGTTGCTCATCCTAGACACAAACTCCAGCGTGAGCAAACATCTAACATCCGCCATTGCTCAGATGCTGGATATTTGAATCGGCTGCTGAACACAGTAACTGCCTTTCACTTGGCACTGAATTTAACCATAGCTTGGATTTACAATTCCATCCTCACCCTACTGGTCTGCAAACCCTCTTGATAGGGAATTCTGGAGCCAATATGCAGCATTCTGCCTTCTCCATAGAATGAAGGGCCTGGTGAGGCTGCCCAGAAACTCCACCTGAGGATCAGTCTACTCGGCCCGTGACGGAACCCCGATTTATAGGCTGCCTTGGGCACTAGTGCTGTGTCTGACAGAGCCAGAGCCAAGACCTAGTGTCAGCCACCAAGAGAGCGGGGCACATATCCAGCATGTAAGTCCGGCCATGACCCAAGTCTTTCATCTCTACCCATCCTTGGTATTCAGACATTTTCCCCCAGACCTTTGCTGTAATCCCTGCCAATGAGGGAAACTGATGCACAATTGAGAACTTCTATTTCCCCATGGCAGGAAACCTGTCTGTCGGGATGGGTGTCCAACCTTCAAAGAGGGAGCTAGCTGCATGGCCAAGGAGATGACATCCACACATGAGGTAAGCCCTGGGCACAAGCAGACATTGTGACCCTCAGCCTGACCATGCTTTATCCTATGCTACCGCCTACAAGTTACCCGATTTATAGTTCCTGACAAGGTGCCCTACAGTTCTATGCATTGGGCTTGCAATCACCTCACCACTAACCCTAACACGTGATTGTGTTTGCAGACTTTCCTCCCAAAACCATGGCTAACATGCCTCCAGGTTGTGGCATCTGGAGCCACACCACAAGACGGTGCCTGCTGTCCCCAAAGAAACCGTGCCTGTCGGAGTTGATCAAGCACTCCCCATAAGGAGACATCTGCAAGGCCCCTGAGCCCACCCCAATACTGGAGGCCGCTCTGGATGCCAATGCACAGTCTGAAACACCCTGATTACCTACATCCAGGCAGACACCCAAGTTAATGGTCCAGAGTCAGAGATTGAAACTGAGAAGCCCCTAGGACCTCATTGGAACCCTAGATGAGGTTTTAAGGCATCTGTCCTCAGAGGTCTATTCTGGAATATCAACATATTATACAACATGTGATCCCTGAGCCACACAACAGTACATCCCCTGTCCCCAGAAGGAAACTGGGCTTTTCGCTTGTGTCAAAGATGCAGGTTAGGAGAATCCTGCATGGCCCTTTAGCCAGAAGCACATTCAAAGGTATCCCTTGTAACAAACCAGCATTGTGACCCATCTGCAAGAGATTCCATGTCACTCAATGCCTTGATACTTTGACCCAGAGCAACCAGAACAAACCTTCCATGTTCCTCAGCTCAATCCTCAATGGAGGTGTGCTTTCCAAGCATCCATGCGGCAGAGCTCTGCTCTCCAAATTTATCACGTGGGGGACCCTCGAGCAAACAACTCAGGCTCCATCTGTCATGTAGAATGAAACCTTGCTGTTTGGACATCTCACAAGCCCCAGTGTGGGAAATCCTCCATGGCCTCGTGACTCCTCCCCTCCATTTGTCGGTCATCATAGACACAAACTCCAGTGTCAGCAAACATCTGATATCTGCCCTTACTCAGGTTTTGTATATCTCTAATTAACTGCTGCGTATTGGGACTGCCTTTCACTTGGAACTGAATTTAACCATAGCTTGTGTTTACAATTCCATCCTCAACTTCCTGGTCCCAAAGATCTCTTGATATGGAAATCTGGAGCCAGAATGCAGCATTCTGAATTCGCCATAGAAAGAAGTGCCTGGTGAGTCTGCCCAGAAATGCCACATGAGGATCCATCTGTTCTTCCCTCGATGGAACCCCAATTTATAGGCTGCCCTGGCCACTAGTGCTGTGTCTGACAGAGCCTGAATCTGGACCTAGTGTCAACCACCCAGAGAGCATGTCCCATATCCTGCATGTGAGACCGGCCATGGCCCAATTCCATCATCTCTACCCATCCTTGGTATTCAGGCACCTGTCCCCAAACCTTTGCTGGAATCCCTGCCAATCGGGGAACCTGAAGAACAATAGAGAACTCCTCCTTCCCCAGAGCATGGAAAACTGGCTGTTCGGATGGAAGTACAACTCTCAGAGTGGGAACAAGCTGCATGGTAATGAGACCACGCTCACTCAGGAGGGCTGCCCTGGGCACAAACAGGCATTGTGTCCCTCAGCCTGAGCATGCTTTCAAAGAAGTGCTTTCATGTGCACCACAAGGATCCCGCATTACAGCCCTGTATGCCTTTAGGCCCAAATCCTAACACTTGGTAGGATTTCCAGGCACCCGGGCCCAGTACCTGTCTCTGGAATCCCTGTTTGGGGCAACACTTGGATGGAAAACAGCACTCTTACCTTCCCTGAAAAAGCCACCAAACTATTGGGATCCCCCAGGATCCTCAGAGAGGAAAAATATCCCATGGATCCATGAGACCACACCTGCATTTCGAGATCATCCTGGACACACAATCCAGATATAAAATCCTGTGCAAATATCTTCGAGTCACCCTAATTACAGTTTCTGACGAGCTTCCCTCCAGGTCAATGCTTTGGGCCTGGGATCACCTTGCCAGTAACCCTAACCTGAGTTTGTGTTTGCAGACTTCTCTCCATAACCATGGCTCACATGCCCTCTAGGATTGGGTCTATGGAGCCGCACCACAGGATTGTGCTTGCCATCCACAAAGAAATTTTGCCCATCACAGTTGTATAAACCTACCACATGAGGAGAAACCTTCAAGGCCCCTGAGCCCATCCCAATATTGGAAGGTGTTCTGGACGCAAATGCGCAGTTTGAAACACACTGATTACCTATATCCAGGCTGAGTTAATGCTCCTGAGACAGAAGATTGAAACTGACATGCCCCTAGGACTTCATTGGAACCCTAGATTAGGTTTTCAGGCATCTGTCCTCAGAGGCCTGTTCTGGAATAACATCTTGTGATACAACATGTATCCCTGAGTCACACAACAGAACTTCTCCTGTCTCCAGAAGGAAACCGTGCACCTCGACCTGTGTCAAAACTTCAGGGTACTAGAAATCTGCATGACCCCTTAGCTACCAGCACATTGTAAGATTTCCCTGGTAACAAACCAGCATTGTGACCCAACTGCAAAAGATTCCATGTCAACTCAAGGCATTGGTACTTCTCCCCAGAGCCACCAGAAGGATCCTGCCATGTCCCTCAGCTGCTATGGTCAATGTAGGTGTACTTTGCAGACATCCGTCTGGGCAAACTCTACTACCTAACTTATCACATGGGGGACCCTGGAGCAAACAAACCAGACTCCACCTGTCCAGTAGAACAAAACCTTGTAGTTAGGAGCATCTCACAATAACCAGCATGGGAAATCTTCCATGGTCTCTTGACGCCACCTCTCCATTTGTCAGTCATCATAGACACAGACTCCAGTGTGAGCAAACATCTGACATGCACCCTTACTCAGGTGCTGAATATCTTGAAGAAGACGCTGCAGATGGGGACAGCCTCCCACTTGGCACTGAATTTGACCATAGCTTGTCTTTACAATTCCATTCTCACTCTACTGGTCCCCAAATCCTCTGGATAGGGAATTCTAGAGTCACAACACAGCATTCTGCCTTCCCCATAGAAAGAAGAAGTGCCTGGTGAGTCTTCCCAGAAAACCCACATGAGGATCAATCTGTGAGGCCCTCGAGGGAACCCCGATTTATAGGCTGCCCTGGCCTCTTTTTTTTAAGATTTTATTTATTTATTTGACAGAGAGAGATAACAAGTAGGCATAGAGGCAGGCAGAGAGAGAGAGAAGAGGAAGCAGGCTCCCCGCCAAGCAGAGAACCTGACGCGGGACTCAATCCCAGGACCCCGAGATCATGACCTGAGCCGAAGGCAGCGGCTTAACCCACTGAGCCACCCAGGTGCGCTGCCCTGGCCTCTTATACGGTGTATGTCAGAGCCTGATTCCCGACCTAGTGTAAGCAAGCCAGAGAGTGGACCCATATCTAGCATTTGGGACCAAATATGGCCTTACTCCATCATCCCTACTCATCCTTGGTATTCAAGCATCCGTTCCGACCTTTGCTGGAATCCCTGCCAATGGGGGAACCTGAAGCACAACAGACAGCTCCTCCTTTTCCATGGCAGGAATCCTAACTATTGGTATCGATGTCCAACTCTCAGAGTTGGAGCCAGCTGCATGGCCAATGAGACCACACCTACACATGAGGGCTGCCTAGGGCACAAGAAGGCATTGTGACCCTCAGCCTGAGCATACTTTCAAACAAGCCCTCTCAGATGCACCACCAGTATCCTGCATTGCAGGCCAGGTACACCCCTAGGCCCAAATCCTAACCCATTGTTGGAATTTCCAGATGCCCAGACCCAGAGCCCATCTCTGGAATCCCTGTTTTGGGGTACCACTAAGATTGAAAACAGTACTCTTCCCTTCCTTGAAAATGACACCAAACTATTGGGAGCCACGAGGATCCTTAGAGAAAAAATCTCCCAAGGACCCATGAGACCACACCTGCATTCTGAGGCCATTCTGGACACACAATCCAGATATAAAAGCCTGTGGTACCACCTTCGAGTTGCCCTAATTACAGTTCTTGATGAGCTGCCCTCCAGGTCTATGCATTGGGACTGTGATCACTTGCCACTATCCCTAACCCGAGGTTGTGTTTGCAGACTTCTCTCAATAATCATGGCTCACATGCCTTCAAGGGTGGGGTCTCTGGAATCACACCATAGCACTGTGTGTGCCATCCCCTAGGAATCTGTGCACGTCAGTTTCCCAACCCTCCATATTAGGAGAAACCTGCAAAGCCCCTGAGCACACCCCAATATTGGAGGCTGCTCTGGATGCAAATTCACAGTCTGAAACACTCTGATCACCTACATCTAGGCAGACGCCCAAGTCAACTGTCCTGAGTCTGATGATTCAACCTGACTTGCCCCTAGGACTTCATTGGAACCCTAGATTAGGTTTTCAGGCATCTTTCGTCAGAGGACTGTTCTGGAATACGAACTTATGATACAACATGTGGTCCCTAAGCCACTCAACACCACATCTCCTGTCCCCAGAAGGGGACACAGCTCCTCAACCTGTGTTAAACCCTCAGGGTAGGAGAATCTTTCATGACACCTTAGCCACCAGCACATTCTAAGATATCCCTGGTAAGAAACCAGAATTGTGACTTATTTACAAGAGATTCCATGTCAACTCAAGGCCTTGGTAATTCGCCCTAGAGCCACCAGAATAATCCTGCCATGTTCCTCAGCTGCAATGGTCAATGGGGGTGTGCTTTCCAGGCATCCATGCAGAAGAGCTCTGCTATACATACGTTCCACATGGGGGACCCTGGAGCAAACAACCCAGACTCCACCTGTCAGTAGGAAAAACAACCTTGCTGTTTGGAGCATCTCACAAGCATCAGCATGGGGAATCCTCCATGGCCTCTGGACGCCACCCCTCCATTTGTCTGTCATCATAGACACAAATTCCTGTGTGAGCAAACATCATTCATCTGCCCTTACTCACGTGCTGGATATCTTGTTTGTTGGCCATCATAGATACAAACTCCAGTGTGAGCAGACATCTGACCCTCACCCGTACTTAGGTGCTGAACATCTCGAAACAACCACTGCACATTGGAAAGGCCATGTGCTCGGCACTGAGCTTAACCATAGCTTGTCTTTTCAGCCTTCTGTTCTCACACTCCTCGCCTTCAAGCCCTCCATATTGGGAATTTTGGAGCCACAATGCAGCCTTCTGCCTGCCCACCAGAAAGAAGAAGTGCTCTATGGGTCTGCAGGAATCCCTACATGAGGACCCACCTGCATGGTCCTCTATGGCACCCCAATATCATAGGCCACCGTGTGCACTAATGCTTTGTCTGACACAGCCTGAGACCCGACCTCCTGGCAGTCACCTAGATAGCAGGCCCCATATCCTGCAGGTGTGGCCTGCCTTGACATGAGTCCTTCATCTCGAACCAACCTGGGTATTCAGGTACCTGTCCCAGAACATAACTCAAATTCCTGCGCATCGGGGAACCTGAAGCACAAAAGAGTACTCCTCCTTCCCCATGGCAATAAAACTAAATGTTGAGATGGTGGTCCAGCCCTCAGGTTGGGATCCAGGTGCATGGAACAAGAGAAAATGCCCACTCAGGATGGGCATCTGGGCACAAACAGGCATTGTGACCCTCACCCTGAGACCCATTTCCAACAAGTCCCTGTGGGAGCTGGACCAGGGCCTCACAGATCAGGCCTATCATGGCCCTAGGGCAAATCCTAAGTCTTTGTGGGGTTATACAGGGACAAGGACCCAGAACCCATCTCTGGAATACCTGTTTTGACAGGAAACCTGACACGGTAAACTACGCTCTCTCCTTCCCCCAGTAAGAAACCAAATTCTTGGGTGCCGGGCAAAATCCCTAGAGAGGTAGAATATCCCATGGACACATGAGGACACCCCACCATTCCGAGGCCATCCTAGACACAATCCAGACAGAAAAGACGTTGACCTGCCTCCCAGCCACTTGAATTTCAAATCCCGAGGAGCTGCCCTCAGGGTCTGCAGATCGGGCCTGCCATCACCTCGCCCCTAACTCTTACCCAATATCGTGTCTGAAGACTTTGGTCCCAGAGCCCTAAATCACATGCCCTACAGGATGGCGCTGCCAGAACCACACTACATCACTGGGCCTGCTCTCTGGAGCAAACTCTGCCATCTCAGTTGTCCAAACCCTCCAGATTAGGAGAAACTTGTAAGGCCCCTGAGCACACCCCAATTTCATAGGCCGCTCTGGAAAAAAATGCACAGTCTGACACAGCCTCAGCACCTACCTCCAGGAAGACACGCAGGTCAAAGGCCCTGAGTCCAATGGTTGAACATGGCATGCCCCTACAACCATATCAGAACCCTAGCCTAGGTATTCAGGCCTCTGTGCCCAGAGACTTGTTCTGGAAATTCAACATATGAACCGACATGTCATCCCTGAGCCATACAAGAGAACCCCTCCTGTCCTGAGAAGGAAACCTGCCTCATGGGAACTGGGTCTAACCCTCAGGTAGGAGAATCCTGCATGACCGCAGACCCACCACCACATTCTAAGGTCTCCATGGACACGAAGCAGCACTGTGACTCAGACTGAGAATATCCATCAACTTAGATCACTTGGAAATTGGAACCAGAACCAGCAGATGAAGCCTGTCATGTAACTCGGCTGCAATGGTAATATAAGGAAGGCTTCCCAGGCCTCCATTCAGAGACCTTTGCTATCGAATCTTTCCATATTGGGGATCCTAAAGCCCTCTAAGTGGACTTCCCCTGTCCTGCAGTAGGACACCTTGCTGTTTGGAGAAGCTCACAAGGTCCTGCTTGGGAAAACCTCCAAGAATTCTTGAGGCCACCCCACAATTCGTTGACCATCATGAATACAGACTCCAGCATGAGCAGACATCTGACCCTCGCCCATATTCAGGTGCTGGGGTTCTCGAAACAACCACTGCACATTGGAATGGCTATGTGCTCAGCACTGAGCTTATCTGTGGTTTGTGTTTTCAGACTTCTGTCCTCATAGTACTCGCCTGCAAGCCCTCCATATTGGGAATTCTGGAGCCACAACACAGCCTTCTGCCTGCCCACCAGAAAGAAGAAGTGCCCTATGGGTCTTCGCAGAAACCCACATGAGGATCCTCCTGCATGGCCCTCAAGGGCACCCCAATATAATAGGCCGACCTCTGCACAAATGCTCTGTCTGACACAGCCTGATTCCCGACCTCCTGTCAGCCACCCAGATAGTGGGCCCCATAACCTGCAGGTGGGTCCAGCCTTGGCCCTAGGGCATAATATTGAACCAACCTGGGTATTCAGGTACCTGTACCAGACTGAGCTCAAATTCCTGCCCATAGGGGACTCTGAAGCACAAAAGAGTAATCCGCCTTCCCCATGGCCAGAAAACTGAATGTTGAGATGGCTGTCCAACCCTCAGAGTGGGAGCCAAGTGCACGGCCCATGAGATCACACCCACACAGGATGGGCAACTGGGCAAAAATAGGCATTGTGACCCTCAAACTGAGATGCCTTTCCAAAGAGACCCCTTGGGAGCTGGCCCAGGATCCCACAGAGCAGGCCTGTCATGCCCCTAGGCCCAAAACCGAAGCCTTGGTTGGGTTTTCCAGGTACCTGGACCCAGAACCCATCTCTGGAATCCCTGTTTGGACAGGACTCCTGAGATGGAAAACAGTGTTTTCCTCATCCCCAGATATACATCAAACTCTTGGGTGCCAAGCAGAATCCCCAGAGTGGAAGAATATCCCATGGACCCATGAGGTTACCCTACCATTTTGTGGTCATCCTAGACACACAATCCAGACAGAAAAGCCTGTGCTCCTCCCTTCCAGCCACCTGAATTTCACATCCCGAGGAGCTTCCCTCAGGATCTTCAGATTGGGCCTGCCATCACCTCACTCCTAAATATTAGCCAATTTTGTGTCTGAAGTCTTTGGTCCCAAAGTCCTGACCCACATGCCCTCCAGGATGGAGCCTCAAGAACTACCCGACATCACTGGGCCTGCTTTCCTGAGGAAACTCTGCCCGTCTCAGTTTCCCAAGATGTCCAGATTAGGAGAAAACTGCAAGGCCCCTGAGTCCACCCCAATTTCATAGGCTGCTCTGGAATAAATGCAGAGCCTGATACAACCTCAGCACCGACATCCAGGATGACACACAGGTCAATGGCACTGAGTCCAAAGATTGAACCTGCCATGCCCCTACAACCTCATCAGAACCCAGCTTAGGTTTTTAGGCCTCTCTCCCCTGAGGCCTGTTCTGGAAATTCAACATATGGTCCAAACTGTGGTCCGTGAGCTGTACAAGAGAACACCTCCTGTCCCAAGAAGGAAACCTAACTACTGGGTACTGGGTCTAATCCTCAGGAAAGAGAATCCTGCATGGCCCGAGAACTGCCACCACATTCTAAGGTCTCCCTGGACATCAAGCAGCATTGTGACCCATTAGACTGAGAACTTTCGTCAACGCAGATCACCTGGAACTTGGAATCAGTGTCATTGGATCAAGCCTGTTCTGTTCCTCAGCTGCAATGGTAATGCGAGATGGGCTTCCCAGACCTCCATTCAGAGACCTCTGCTATCGAATCTTCCATATGGGGGACCCTGGATCCCTGTAAGCGGACTTCTCCTGTCTTGCAATAGGACACCTTGATGTTTGGAGAAGCTCACAAGCTCCAGCTTGGAAAAACCTCCAAGAATTCTTGAGGCCACCCCACCACTCGTTTGCCATCATGGATACAAACTCCAGCGTAAGAAGACATCTGACCCTCACCAGGTGCTGGAGATCTCGAAACAACTGCTGTACATTGGAACAGACATGTGCTCAGCACTGAGCTTAACCGTAGCTTGTGTTTTCAGACTTCTGTCCTCATACTCTTCACCTATAAGCCCTCCATCTTGGGTATTCTGGAGCCATAATGCAGCCATCTGCCTGCTCACCAGAAAGAAGAAGTGTCCTTAGGGTCTTCGCAGAAACCACACATGAGGATCCAGCTAGATGGCTCTCAATGGCACCCCAATATCATAGGCCGCCCTCTGCACGAATTCTCTGTCTGACACAGCTCGTGCCCGACCTCCTGTCAGCCACCCAGACAGCAGGCCGCATTTCCAGCAGATGGGTCCTGCCTTGGCCCGAGAACCTCATGTCGAAGCAGCCTGGGTATTCAGGTACCTGTCCCAGAACTTAGCTCAAATACCTGCCCATGCAGAACCGTGAAGCACAAAATAGTACATCTCCTTCCCCATGGCAGGAAAACTGAATGTTGAGATTGCTGTCCAACCCTCAGAGTGGGATCCAAGTCCATGGCCCGTGAGACCACGCCCACTCAGCATGGGCATCTGGGCACAAACAGGCATTGTGACCCTCAGCCTGAGACCCATTTGCAAGAAGCCCCCTCGGGAGCTGTACCAGGAGAACATGGAGAGGGCCTTTCATGCCCCTAGGCCCAAATCTTAAGCCTTGAGGGATGATCCAGACTCCCAGACCCTGAACCCATCTCTGGAATGCCTGTTTGTACGGGACCCCTGAAAAGGAAAACTGCACTCCCCCAACCGCCAGAAAGACACCAAACTCTTGGGTGCCAGGCTGAATCCCCAGAGAGGCAGAATCTCACATGGACCCATGAGGTCACCTCTCCATTTCGTGGCCATCTTAAACAAACAATACAGATAGAAAAGCCTGTGCTCCTCCCTCCCAAGTCCAAATTTCAAATCCCGAGGAGCTGCCCTTAGGGTCTGCAGATCGGGTTTGCTATCACCTCGCCTCTAACTCTTACCCAAGTCTGTGTCTGAAGACTTTGGACCCAAAGTCCTGACCCATATGCCCTCCAGGATGGGGCCTCCAGGACCACACCACATAATTGGGCCTGCTATCTCGAGAAATCTCAGCCCTTCTAAGTTTCCCAAACCCACCAGATTAGGAGAAACATGCAAGACCCCTGAGGCCACCCCAATTTCATAGGCCGCTCCAGAAAAAATACACAGTCTGACACATCCTCAGAACATACCTCCAGGAAGACACACAGGTCAATGAGAAGGGATGAATGGCCCAAGACCATGGCGGGTCCAATGTGCTGGGTGTGCAGCCAGCTGTCTCGGTTTCTGTTGGAAGGTCTGGGCTCAGGCTATGTAAGACAGAGCATTAGTGCTTAGGATATCCTATGCAATTGGGGTGTTGCCGAGGGCCGAGCAGGTTGATTTTCATTTGGGGTTTCTGGGCAATTCCATAGACAATGTTTTTCTTCTAGGGGGCAGGCAGAGTGCTTCATTGTGGCCCCAGAATTCCCAATTGGGAGGTCTTGTGGGCCAGGAGTGTGATGATGGAAATCTGTAAACACAAGCTAGCTTGAGGTCTGGAGCCAAGGGCATGGTAGGCCCACTCTGCAGAGGCTGAATCGAAATCTCCGCATCTGATGTCAGGGTGAGGAGCAGACTTTGGCTGAGGCTGGAGTTTGTGTCCATGATGGCACCTTCATGAAGCAGGGACCTCATGAGGCCAAGGAAGTTTTCCCACGCGGAGTTTGTGAGTTGCTTTCCTTCTGGGGGACAGTTGAGTCCTGTTGGATGGCTCCAGCATGTCCCATACAGAAGGACTGGAGAGCAGGGTTCGAAGGATGGATGCCTGTACAGTATGCCTTGCATTCCCATTGGCCATTAGCGACAAGACATGTTTGATCTGCTGGCTCTGGGACAAGCTACCCAGAGGGCTGAGATGAAATGGACTCTCCTGAGGATGCGTCATAATGTGAGTTTGTGTCCATGGAGACCTTGGAATGTGCTGTTGGTTCAGGGGCCCTGTGGAATTCTCCTACCTGAAGGGTTTGATACAGCTCCAATAAGAAAGTTCCCCATGTGGAGACGAGAAAGGTTCGGTTTGGTGCCTCAGAAAAGCCCCAGTTGCTGGTCCTCAAAACCAGTCCTCTGAGGAGGTACACCTGGAAACCAAGGCTAGAGTTCAGATTAGGGCCTAGGGGCCTGTCCGTTTCAATATTCTGTCTCTGGAGACACTGTCTGAGTGTCTAAGTGGAGGTAGTTGCTCAGCTGGTGTCAGAGTGCCCCTCTTAGTCCAGGGCAGCCTACACTATCGGGATGGCTTCAGGGGTCTTGGAGGTTTTTCCTAACGTGTAGGGTTGTGGTCAATGGATTGGGCACAGTTTCCTTGGAGAGGAAAGACACAGTCTTTCGGTGTGGCTCCAGAGGCCCTAGCCTGAAGGTTGTGTGGGTCAAGGCTGTGGGCACAGAAGTCTGAAAACACAAACTCTGCTTAGGTGTGGTGCTGAGGGTATGGCAGGCCGGATCCTCAGACCGAGAGGGAAGCTCCTCGCCTTATGAATGAAGGACGAGTGGGAGGCATTCCCTCAGGCTTTTGTCTCTGGATGTTGTGTCCAGGATAGCCTTGGATTGTAGGGGAGGCCTCAGGGACTATGGACGAGTCTCCCTTTCTGGGGATTTGGCCCAGGTCCCAAGAGTTTGGGGTCATTTTGTGGGAAGGGTGGAGTCCTATTGTCTGGCTGAGGTGTCTCTCAAAGAGAGAGATACCAGAGCAGAGACCCAGGTATGGGCAAGTGGAAAATTCAAACTCTTGTGAGGATTGGGAGCATAGGGGATTGGCAAGCCCCATATGCGGGATCTTGGTCCAGGCCCTGAGAGGCCTTACTTCGACATGGAGCTCATGCTGAGGGTCACAATGCGAGTTTGTACCCAAGGCAGCACTCAAGTTTGGGTGTGGCCTCAAGGGACATAAAGGTTTCTCCTACCCTGAAGGTGTAATTCCATGCCAACAGCAAGCTTTGCAGCCATGGTGAATGAGGGGCTCTTATTTGAGCTTCAGGTACCCAACGGTGTGGAGATTTGATATAATGTCTAGGTTCAGATGTCTGAAAACCCAGGTTGGGAATAGATGACAGCCTAAGGCCATGGCGTGTCCAATGTGCTGGGGTGCAACCAGCTGTCTCCTTCTCTGTCAGGACGTCTGGCCTCAGGCTGTGTCAGACAGGGCATTAGTGCCCAGGGCAGCCTATCCAATTGGGGTGTGGCTGAGTCCCGAGCTGGTTGATCCTCATTTGCATTTTCTGGAGAGCCCCATAGGGCAACGTTTTTCTTCTGGTGGGCAGGCAGAGGGCTGCACTGTGGTTCCGGAATTCCCAGTATGGAGGGCTTGTTGGCCAGGAGTGTTAGGAAGGAAGTCTGAAAACACAAGCTAGCATAAGGTATGGGGCAGAGGGCACAGCAGGCCCACTCTGAAGAGTCTGAATCGAGATCTCCTGCATCTGAGGTCATGGCGAGTATGAGACGTTGCCTCAGGCTAGAGTTTGTGTCCAAGATGGCCCCTTCCTGAAGGGGGTGGGGGCTTCATGAGGCAAGGGAGGTTTCCCTATGATGGAAGTTGTGAGCTACTCCAAACTTCAAGGTTTCCTTCTGCAGGACAGTCGAGTCCTTTTGGATGGTTCCAGGACGCCCCATATGGAAAGACTCGAGAGTAGGGGTCTAAGCATGGATGCCTGGAAACGCCACCTCACATCCCAAGTTTGGTCGGGACAAGGCAGGCTCAATCTGTGGGCTCTTGGGCGAGCTACCCAAAGGGCTGAGTTGAAATGGACTCTCCTGAGGATGGGTTATAATGAGGGTTGGTGGCCATGGAGATCTTAGAATGTGGCGGTGGTTCAGTGACTCTGCAAAATACTCCAACCCGAAGGGTTTGACACAGCTCCAACAAGGAAGCTTCCCATGTGGAGACGAGAGGTGTTCTGTTCGGTGCCTCAGTAAAGCCCCATATGCTGGTCTTCGAACCCAGGCCTCTGAGGAGTGACACCTGGAAACCAAAGCAAGAGTTCAGATTAGGACCTAAGGGCCTGTCCGGTTCAATCTTCTGTCTCTGTGGACATCTGTTTGCATGCCTGCATGGAGGTAGTTGCTCAGCTTGTGTCAGAATGCCCCTGTTTGTCTAGGGCGGCTTACATTATTAGGATGTCCTTGGGGGCCTTGAGGTTTCTCCTATTCTGTAGGGTTGTGGCCAATGGGAATGGGCACAGTTTTCTAGGAGAGATCAGGCACAGTCCTGTGGTATGGCTCCAGAGGACCCAGCCTGGAGGCTGTGTTTGCCAGGACTTTGGGGACATATTTCCAAAAACACAAACTTGGCTCCAGTTTGGGGCCAAGATTATGGCAGACCAGATCTCTAGTCCGTGAGGGGAGCTCCTCTGGATATGAACAGATGGCGAGTGGGAGGCGGTCACTCAGGCTTTTGTCCCTGGGTGTTGAGTCTAAAATGGCTGTTTAATGTAGTGGTTGTCATGGGCCGTGGAAGAGTCTCCCTCTCTGGGGATTTTCCAAGCTCCCAAGTGTTTGGGGTCATTCTGTGGGAAAGGAAGAGTACTGTTTTCTGCCACAGGTGTCCCTCCAGTAGAAGAATTCTAGAGCAGGGCAGTGGGTACTGACAACGAGAATACCCGCCCTCTGGCTAGGCCTGGGTGCCTATGTGCATGGCAAGCCCCATATGCGGGCTCTTGGTCCAGCCACTGAGAGGCGTTACTTGAATAAGGGACTCACACTGAGGGTCACAATGCGTGTTTGTGCCCAAGGCAGCCCTCAAGCATGGGCATGGCTTCATGGGCCATGCAGGTTTCTCTTACACTGAAGGTTTGACTCACTGCCAAATGCAAGGTTTCTTGCCATGGGGAAGGTGGAGTTCTGACTTGTCCATCAGGTTCCCCCTGTGCAGGGATTGAAGATAAGTTCTAGGTTCCGAGCCCTGAAAACCCAGGTTGCGAAGAGATAATGGCCTAAGCTCATGGCTGGTCCAATGTGCTGGGTGTGCAGCCAGCTGTCTCGGTGTCTGTTGGAAGGTCTGGGCTCAGGCTATGTAAGACAGAGCATTAGTGCTTAGGATAGCCTATGCAACTGGGGTGTTGCTGAGGGTCAAGCAGTTTGGTCCTCATTTGGGGTTTCTGTGCAACCCCATAGACAAGGTTTTTCTTCTGGGGGGCAGGCTGAGTGCTTCATTGTGGCCCCAGAATTCCCAGTAGGGAGGGCCTGTGGGCCAGCAGTGTGAGGATGGAAGTCTGAAAACACAAGCTAGGGTGAGGTTTGGGGCCAAGGGCATGGCAGGCCCACTCTGCAGAGGCTGAATCGGGATCTCCTGCATCTGGATTCAGGGTGATGATCAGATGTTGGATGATGCTGGAATTTGTGTCCGAGATGGCCCCTTCATGAAGTGAGGGCTTCATGAGCCCAGGCGGTTTTCACACACTGAGTTTGTGAGTTGCTCCAAACCATAAGGTTTCCTTCTGCAGGACAGTGGAGTCCTGTTGGATGGCTAAAAGGACATCCCCTATGGAAGGACTAGAGAGCAGGTTTAGAAGTATGGATGCCTGTACAGCATACCTCGCATTCCCATTGGCTATTTGAGACAAGACATGTTTGATCTGCTGGCTCTGGGTCAAGCTACCCAGGGTGCTGAGTTGAAATGGACTGTACTGAGGATGGGTCGTAATGTGGGTTTGTGTCCATGGAGACCTTAGAATGTGCTGGTGTTTCAGGGGCCCTACAGCATTCACCTACCTGAAGTGTTTGATACAGCTCCAATAAGAAATCTCCCTATGTGGAGATGAGAGAGGTTCTGTTTGGTGCCTCAGGAAAGCCCCATATGCAGTTCTTCGAACCCAGGCCTCTGAGGAGTGACACCTGGAAACCAAAGCAAAGGTTCAGATTAAGCCTAGGGTCCTGTCTGATTCAATCTTACGTCTCTGTGGACATCTGTCCGCGTGTCTGCATGGATGTAGTGCTCAGCTTGTGTCAGAATGTCCCTGTTTGCCTAGGGCGGCTTACAGTAGTGGGATGTCCCTAGGGGCCTATCTGGTTCAATCTTCTTCTATGTGGACATCTGTCTACGGGTCTGAGTGGAGGTAGTTGCTCAGCTGTTGTCAGATTGCCCCTGTTTGTCCTTGGGGGCCTACACTATCGGGATCACCTTGGTGACTTTGGAGATTTCTCTTAATTTACAAGGTTGTGGCCAATGGAATGGGCAGAATTCCTTTGGAAAGGGAAGGCACAGTTTTGAGGTGTGGCTCCAAGGGTTCAAGCGTTGAGGGTGTGTGGGTCAGGGCTCTGGTGACAGAAGTCTGAAAACACAAACTCAGCTTATGTTTGGGGACATAGGTATGGCAGGCCCGATCTACAGACCATGAGGAGAACTCTTCAGGATATGAACAAAGGGCGAATGTGAGGTGCTTTCTCAGGTTTTTATCTCTGGATTTTGTGTCAAAGATGGCCGTGGAATGTCGGGGAGGCCTCATGGTCCATGGATGAGTCTCCCTCTCTGTGGATTTGGCCTCTTCCCAATTGTTTTGGGTCAATCTGTGAGATGGGATGAGTCATTTCTGTTTTGTTACCTCAGGTGTCCCACCAAAAAAGGGATTCCAGAGCAGAGCCCTTTTGAGAGGTGACTGGACAACCCGACCTCTGGTTAAAGATTGGGTCCTAAGGGGATGGCAAGCCCAATATGCCATCTCTTTGTCCAGCCACTGAAAAACCTTACTTGAGGACAGGCCTCACGCTGAGGGTCCCAATGAGTGTTTGTACCCTCACGGCACTCAAGCATGGGCAGGGCCTCTTGGGCCACTCTGGTTTCTCCTACACTGAATAGTGGACATCATGCCAACCACAAGGTTTCTTGCCATGGGGAAGGATGAGTTCTGATTTCTGCATCACGTTCACCCCTGGGCCTTGATTGGAGTTAATGTCTAGGTTCTGAAGCCTGAAGGCTAGGTTTGGAAGAGATGATGACCTAGGCCATGGGGGGTCCGATGTGCTCAGTATGCGGCCAGCTGTCTGGGTGTTGGTCGGGAGTGTTGGGCTCAGGCTGTGTCAGAAAGGGCACTAGTGCTCAACGTAGTCTGTATAATTGGGGTACAGTCGAGTAGCTTGCAGGTTAATAATCATTCGGGGTTTCTGGATAACGCCATAGGGCAACGTTTTTCTCCTGGAGGGCAGGCAGAGT
The DNA here is from genome assembly GCF_020171115.1 of Neogale vison. Lineage (NCBI taxonomy): Eukaryota > Metazoa > Chordata > Mammalia > Carnivora > Mustelidae > Neogale > Neogale vison. The sequence continues at coordinate 194,208,966 of NC_058093.1, forward strand.
GCTGCACTGTGGCTCTGGGATTTCCAAACTGGAGGGCTTTTTGGCCAGAAGTGTGAGGATGGAAGTCTGAGAAGAGAAGAGAGGCTTAGGTTTTGGGGTGAAGGCACGGAAGGCACACTCTGCAGAACTGAATCAGGATCCTGTGCATCTGAAGTCAGGGCGAGGATCAGACATTGGCTCGGTTTGGTGTTTCTGTCCATGATGGCCCTAAGGGGAAGGGCAACACGAGGCCATGGAGTTTTTCCCTCAATGGGAGTTTTGAGATGCTCCGAACCGCCAGGTTTCCTTCTGCAGGACAATTGAAACCTGTTGGAGGGTGCCATGATGCCACATACGAATGACTTCAGAGCACGGTTCTAAGGATGTATGCCTGGGAAGCCCACCTCGCATTCCAATTGTCTCCTAGTGACAAGACAGGTTTGATCGGTTCGCTCTTGTAGAGAAAGTGAGGGGGTTGAGTTGAAATGGACTCTCCTGAAAATAGGTTTTAATGTGGGTTTATGTCCATGCAGACCTTGAAATGGGGCGGTGGCACCAAGGTCCTGAAGGATTCTCCTATCTGGAGGGTTTGACACAACTCCAATGCACAAGTGTTCCATGTGGAGACGAGATTTGCTCAGATGGTGCCTCAGGCAACCCCCATATGCTGGTATTGGAAACCAGACCTCTGAGGAGAGATGCCTGGAAAACAAAGCAATGGATCTGATTACGGCCTAGGGGCCTGTCCAGTTCAATCTTCTACTCTGTGGACATCAGTCTACGGTTCTGAGAGGAGGCTGATGCTCAGCTGGTGTCAGATCACTCCTGTTTGTCCTGGGAAGCCTACACTACTGGGATGGCCTCGGAGACTTTGGAGGTTTCTCCTAATTTGTATTGTTGTTGCCAATGGCATGGGCAGAATTCCCTTGGAGAGGACAGGCACAGTCCTGAGTTGTGGCAACAGGGACCACAGAATGGAGGGTGTTTGGTCAGGGTTGTGGGGACAGAAGTCTGAAAACACAAACTTGGCTTAAGTATGGGGATGTAGGTATGGCAGGACCAATGTACAGATCGTGAGGAGGCATCTTCAGGATATGAAGAAAGGGTGAGTGTGAGGCGCATGCTCAGGCTTTTGTGTCGGATTTTTTGTCATCGATGGCTGTGGAATGACCATGGACGAGTCTCCAAACTGTGGGGATTTGGCCCGATCCCAAGAGTTAGGGGTCATTCTTGGGATGGTAGGAGTCCTTTCTGTTTCCTAACCAGGTCTCCCACCAAAAGAGGGATTCTTAAGCAGATACCTGGAGAGAGGCGACTGGACATCCTGACCTTTGGTTAAGATTGGGGAACTAGGGGTGTTGCAAGCCCCATATGCGGGCTCTTTCTTCAGCCACTGACAGGCCTTTCTTGAGGACAGGGCTCACGCTGAGGGTCACAATTCATGATTGTGCCCAACGCTGCCCTCAATCATGGGCGGGGCCGCATTGGCCACAATGTTTCTCCTACACTGAATGTTGTACAACATGCCAACCACAATATTTCTTGCCATGTGGATGAATGAGTTCTGATTTCTGCATCACGTTCAGTCCTTGGCAATGATTGGAGATAAGGTCTAAGTTCTAAAGCCTGAGAAACGAGGTTGGGAAGAGATGACAACCTAAGGCCATGACGGGTCCAATGTGCTCAGTGTGGGGGCAGCTGTCTGGGTGTTGGTCGGGAGTTCCAGGCTCAGACTGTGTCAAGGAGTGCATTAATGCCCAGGGTACACTGTATAATTGTGGTACAGTCGAGTGTCCTGCAGGTTGATACATTTTGGGGTTTCTGGGCAGCCCCATAGGGCAATGTATTTCTTCTGGAGGACAGGCAGAGTGCTGCATTGTGGCTCTGAAATTCCTAAACTGGAGGGCTTGTGGGCCAGGAGTGTGAGGATGGAAGTCTGAGAACACAAGAGAGGCTTAGGTTTTGGGGTGATGGCACATCAGGCACACTCTGCAGAGCTGAATGGAGATCCCGTGCATCTGAAGTCAGGGCGAGGATCAGACGTCTGCTCAGTTTGGTGTTTCTCTCCATGATGGCCCTTTCATGACGGGGACGGGTCAACACGGGGCCATAGAGTTTTTCACTCAGTGGGAGTTTTGAGATGCTTCAATCTTCCAGGATTCCTTCTGTGGGACAATTGAAACATGTTGGAAGGCTCCAGGATGCCCCATACAGAATGAATCCAGAGCACGGTTCTATGATGTATGCCTGGGCAGCCCACCTCGCATTCCAATTGTCTCCTAGTGACAAGACAGGCTCAATCAGTTGGCTTTTGTAGAGAAAGTGAGGGGGTTGAGTTGAAATGGACTCTCCTGCAAATGGGTCTTAATATGGGTTTGTGTCCATGCAGACCTTGGAATGGGGCGGTGGTACTGAGGCCCTGAAGGATTCTCTTAACCAGAGGTTTTGACACAGCTCCAACAGGCAAGTTTCACATGTGAAGACGAGATTTGCTTTGGTGGTGCCTCAGGAAACGCCCACATGCTTGAATTGGAAACCAGGCCTCTGAGGAGAGATGCCTGGAAAACATGCAATGGATCTGATTACGGCCTAGGGGCATGTCTGGTTCAATCTTCTTCTCTGTGGACATCTGTCTACGGTTCTGAGTGGAGGCTTATGCTCAGCTGATGTCAGATCACCCCTGTTTGTCCTGGGCGGCCTACACTATTGGGATGGTCTCCGGGACTTTGGAGGCTTCTCCTAATTTGTATGGTTGTTGCCAATGGAATGGACAGAATTCCCTTGGTGAGGACAGGCACAGTCCTGAGTTGTGGCAACAGGGGCCTCAGCACGGAGGGTTTTTGGTCAGGACTGTGGGGACGGAAATCTGAAAACAAAAACTCGGCTTAGGTTTGGGGAAATAAGTATGGCAGACCCGATCTACAGACCGTGAGGAGAACTCTTCAGGATATGAAAAAATGGCCAGTGTGAGGCACTTGCTCAGGCTTTTGCCTCTGTATTTTGTGTCAACGATGGCCGTGGAATGTCGGGGTGGCCTCATGGATCATGGATGAATGTCCCTCTGTGGGGATTTGGCCGGATCCCAAGAGTTTGGGCACATTTTGTGGGATGCGGGTTTTTGTTGTTGTTTCTTTGTTTGTTTTTTACCTTTGTTGTTCACCAAAGTGGGATTCTAGAGCTGAGCCCTGGGAAGGGGCGACTTTACAGCCTGAAATCTGGTTAAAAATGGGGCCTAGGGGCATGGCAAGCCCCATAAGCGGTCTCTTGGTCCAGCCACTGAGAAGCCTTACTTGAGAACAGGGATCATGCTGAGGGTCACATGTTTGTGCAGAACGTTGCCCTCAAGCATGGGCGGGGCCTCATGGGCCATGCTGTTTTCTCCTACACTGAATGTTGGACAACACGACATCCACAATATTTCTTGCCATGTGGAAGGATGAGCTCTGATTTCTGCATCACACTCTCCCCTGCACAATGATTGGAGATAAGGTCTAGGTTCCAAAGCCTGAAAAACGAGGTTGGGAAGAGATGAGGACCTAAGACAATGGCGGATCTAATATGCTCAGTGTGTAGCCAGCTGTCTGGGTTTCGGTCGGGAGTTCTGGGCTCAGACTGTGTCAGACAGGGCATTAGTGCCCAGGGATAGACTGTATAATTGGGGTAGAGTCTAGTGGCGTGCAGGTAGATAGTCACTTGGCGCTTCTGGGTAGCCCTAGAGGGTAACCTACTTCTTCTGGAGGGCAGACAGAGTGCTGCATTGTGGCTCCAGTACTGCCAAACTGGAGCGCTTGTGGGCCAGGAGTGTGAGGACAGAAGCCTGAGAACTCAAGCTAGGCTTAGGTTTCAGGGAGAGGGCACAGAAGGCACCCCCTCAGAGCTGAATCAAGATCTCATGCATCTGAAGTCAGGGCGAGGATCAGACGTTGGCTCAGTTTGGTGTTTCCGTCCATAATGGCCCCTTCATGAAAAGGGGGGAGCATCATGAGGCCATGAAATTTTTTCCACGATGGGACTCGTGAGATGCTCCAAGCCGCAAGTATTCCTTCTGCGGGACATTTGAGAACTGTTGGAGTGCTCCAGGAAATCTCATATGGAATGACGCCAGAGCACGGTTCTAAGGATGTATGCCTGGGCAGCCTGCCTCTCATTCCAATTGTCTCCTAGTGACAAGACAGGTTCGATCTCCTATCTCTGTGGGAGCAACTGACGGGGCTGAGTTGTAATTGACACTCCTGAGGATGGGATTTAATTTGTGTTTGTTTCCATGAGGATCTTGGAATGGGGCGGTGGCACCAGGTTCCTGAAGGATTCTCCTAACCAGAGGTTTTGACACAGCTCCAACGTACAAGTTTCCCATGTGGAGACGAGATATGTTCTGATGGGTGCCTCAGGAAACCCCTATATGCCAGTGCTGGAAACCAGGTCTCTGAATAGAGATGCCTGGAAACCAAAACAATGGATACGATTAGGGCCTAGAGGCCTCTCTGGTTCAATCCTCTTCTCTGGGAACTTCTGTCTACAGGTCTGAGTGGAGGTAGTTGCTCAGCATGTGTCAGATCGCCCCTCTTTGTCCTGGGCGGCCTACACTGTTGGGATGGCCCCGGGAACTTTGGAGGTCTCTCCTAAATCATATGGTTGTGGCCAATGAAATGGGAAGAATTCCCTTTGAGAGGTCACGCACAGTCATGAGGTATGGCTTTTGGCTCCCCAATCTGTAGGGTGTTTGGTCAGGGCTGAGGGGACAGAAGTCTGAAAACACAAACTCGGCTTAGGTGGGGACGTAGGTATGGCAAGCACGATCTACAGACCATGTAAATCCCTTCAGGGTAAACTCTTCGGGATATGAACAAAGGGTGAGTGTGAGGCGCATGCTCAGGCTTTTGTCTCTGGATTTTGTGTCACCGATGGCCATCGAATGTCGAGGTGGCCTCAAGGGACATGGACAAGTCTCCCTCTCTGGTGTTTTAGCCCGATCACAAGAGCTTGCGGTCATTCTGTAGGATGGGAGGAGCCCTTTCTGATTTTATACCTCAGGTGTGCCACCAAAGTAGGGATTCCAGAGCAGAGCCCTGGGGAGGGGCAACTAGACAACCCGAACTCTGGTTAAGATTGGGGGCTTAGGAGCACTGCAAGCCCAATATGCCAGCTCTTCTTCCAGCCACTGAGAGGCCTTACTTGAGGAAAGAGCTCACGCTGAGGGTCACAATGCCTGTTTATGCCCAACGCAGCCCTCAAGCATGGGCGGGGCCTCATTGGCCACACTGGTTTCTTCTACACTGAACATTGGACAAAATGCCAACCACAAGCTCTCTTGCCATGGGGAAGGAGGAGTTCTGATTTCTGCATCACATTCATCCTTGGGCAGTGATTGGAGATAAGGTCTAGGTTCTGAAGACTGAAAACCGAGATTGGGAAGAGATGAGGACATAGGGCATGGTGGGTCCGAATGTGCTCAGTGTGGGGCCAGCAGTCTGGGTGTGGGTCGGGATGTCCAGAGTCAGGCTGTGTCAGACAGGGCATTAGTGCCCAGGGTAGACTGTATAATTGGGGTACAGTTGGGTGGCGTGCAGGTTAATCTTCATTTGACTTTTCTGGATAGCCCCAGAGGGCAACTTTTTTTCTTCTTGAGGGCAGGCAGAGTGCTGCATTGTAGCTGCGGAATTCCTAAACTGGAGGGCTTGTGGGCCAAGAGTGTGAGGACAATAATCTGAGAACACAAGCTAGGCATAGGTTTTGGAGCGACGGCACAGCAGGCACACTCTGCAGCACTGAATCGAGATTTCGTGCATCTGAAGTCAGGGCGAGGATCAGACATTGGTTCAGGTTGGAGTTTCTGACCATGATGGCCCCTTCATGAAGTGGGGGGGTCATCACAAGGCCATGTAGGTTTTCCCACGATGGGAGTTTTGAGATGCTCCAAACCACAAGGATTCTTTCTGCAGGAAAATTGAGACCTGTTGGAAAGCCCCAGGACGTCCCATATAGAATGACTCCAGAGCAGGTTCTGAGGATGGATGTCTTGGCATCCCACCTCGCATTCCAATTGTCTCCTAGTGACAAGACAGGTTCGGTATGCTGGCTCAGGGGGAGCAACAGAGGGGGCTGAGTTGAAATGGACTCTCCTGCGGATGGGTCCTAATGTGGGTTTGTGTCCATGGAGATATTGGAATGGGGAGAATTTCCTTCTAGGGACAGGAGATGTTCTGTTGTGTGACTCAAGGAACAGATGTTGTGTCGTAAGTTGATTTTAGAGAAAAGCCATCTGAAGACAGATGCCTGAAAACCTATTCTTGGTTTCCAGTGATGCCCTAGGGGCATGTTGGGTTCAATTTTCTGACTCAGGATCATTGACTTGGGTGTCTGCCTGGATGTAGGTGATCAGGGTGTTTCAGACTATGCATTTGCATCCAGATCTGCTTCCAATATTGCGGTGGGATCAGGGGCCGTGGAGGTTTCACCTAATCTGGAGGTTTGGGGCAAATGTGATGGGCAAAATTTCCTTGGGGATGGCAGGCACAGGACTGTGTGGCTGTGTGGTGTGGCTCCAGAGACCCCATCCTGGAGGACAAGTGAGGCATGGTTTTGGGAGAGAAGTCAGCAAATGAAAACTAAGTTTAGGTTTATTGGTGCGGTGATCACAGCACAATGTGTCCACCTGGAGGGAAGCTGGTTAGGAACTGTAACTAGAGCAACTGGATGACAGTAGCATAGCTTTTTCTATCGGCATTGTGTTTCCAGGATGACCTCGGAATGGAGGTGTGGTCTCATGGGTCCATGGGAGTTTTTGCTCTTAAGGATCCTGGCGGATCCCCATAGTTTGGTGGCTTTCTCGGTGAAAGGGAAGAGTGCTGTTTTCCGTTTAAAGGGTGCCCAAAAACAGGTATTCAAGAGATGGGCTCTGGGTCTGGGCGCCAAGAAATTCCCACCAACAGTTAGGATTTGGGCCTAGGGGCCTACCAGGCCTGCAATGCGGGATCCTGGTGGTGAAACTGAGAGGGCTTGTTTGAAAGCATGCTCCAGCTGAGGGTCACAATGCCTGTTTGTACCCAGGACACCCTTCAGGAGTGGGAATGGTCTCATTGCCCATGCAGCTGGCTCCCTCTCTAAAGGTTGGACACCCATCCCAACAGCTAGGTTTCCTTCCATGGGGAAGGAGCAGTTCTCTCTTAGGCTTCAGGTTTTCCTGTTGGCAGGGATTCCAGCAAAGGTCTGGAGACAGATGCCCGAATACCAAGGATGGGTAGTGAGGACAGACTGGGCCATGGACGGTCTCACATGCTGGATATGGGTCCTGCTCTCTGGGTGGCTGACATGAGGTCGGGGCTCAGGCTCTGTCAGACACAGCATTAGTTGCCAGAGAAGCCTATAAATTGGGGATCCATGACTGCCAAACAGATGATACTCATGTGGGTTTTTTGGTCAGTCTTACCAGGCACCACTTCTTTCTATGGGGAGGGCAGAGTGCTGCATTGTAGCTCTAGAATTCCCTATCCAGACGGCTTCAGGACCAGTAGAGTGAGGATGGAATTTAAAACACAAGGTAGGTTTAAGTTCAGTTCAAAGTAGAAGGAGGTTCCTATGTGCAGCAACTCATTCAAGATGTCCAGCACCTGAGTAAGGGCAGATGAAAGGTTTTTGCTCACACTGGAATTTGTATCTATGATGACCAACAAATGGAGAGGTGGTGTCAAGAGGCCATGGAGGATTTCCCATGCTGAGGCTTGTGAGATGCTCCAAATAGCAAGGTTTCCTTCTACTGGAAGGTGGAGCCTGGTTTGTTTGCTCTGGGGTCCCCCATGTGGACATTTTTGGTAGCAGAGCCCTTCCACATGGATGCCTGGAAAGCACAAGTGCAATGACCATTGAAGCTGAGGAACAAGACTGGTTCGTAATGGTGGTTCTGGGGCCAAGTACTATGGCCTTGAGTTGACATGGAATCTCTTGCAGTTGGGTCCCAATGCTCTTTTGTTACCCGGTAGGTTTTAGAGTGTGCTGGGGGTTAAGGGGCCATGAAGGATTCTCCTACCCGGAGGGTTTGGCACAGGTCGAAGAGCACAGTTTCCTTCTTGGGACAGGGGATGTTTTGTTGTGTGGCTCAGAGACCACATGTTGTATCCTAACTTGGTATTTCATAACAGGCCTCTGAAGACAGATGCCTGAAACCTAATCTAGGTTCCAATGGTATCCTAGTTGCATGTCAGTTTCAATTTTCTGTCTCATGACCATTGAGTTGGGTGTCTGCCTGGATGCAGGTGATCCAGGGTGTTTCAGACTGTGCATTTTTGTCCAGAGCGTCTTCCAATATTGGGTTGGGCTCAGGCACCTTGGAGGTTTATCCTAATCAGGAGGGTTTGGGCAACTGTGATGGGCAAAGTTTCCTTGGGGATGGAAGTCACAGTCCTGTGGTGTGGCTTCAGAGACCCCATCCTGGAGGCCATGTGAGTCATGGTTTTGTGAGAGAGGTCTGCAAACAAAAACTCAGGTTAGGCTTAGTAGTGCGGTGGTCGCAGGCCCAATGCATCAACCTGGAGGGTAGCTCGTCAGGAACTGTAATTAGGATGACTCAATGGCGGTATCACAGGCTTTTCTATCTGGATTGTGTGTCCAGGATGGCTTCAGAATGCAGGTGTTGTCTCATGGGTCCCTGGAAGATTTTTCCTCTCTGAGGATCCTGTCCGCTCCCAATTGTTTGGGGGCTTTTTCAGAGAATTGAAGAGTGCTGTTTTCCATCTTGGGGTGCCACAAAACAGGGATTCCAGAGATGGGCTCTGAGTCTGGGTGCCTGCAAAATCCCAACCAAGGTTAGGATTTGGGCCTAGGGGCATACCAGGCCTGCAATGAGGGATCCTGGTGGTGACACTGAGAGGGCTTTCTTGAAAGCATGCTCAGGCTGAGGGTCACAATGCCTGTTTGTGCCCAGGGCGGCCGCTAGGAGAGGACGTTGGCTCATTGGCCATGGAGCTGGCTCCAACGCTGAGGGTTGGACACCCATCCCAACAGCCAGGTTTCCTGCCATGGGAAGGAGGAGTTCTCTATTGTGCTTCAGGTTCCCCCAATGGCAGAGATTCCAGCTAATGTCTGGGAACAGGTGTCTGAATACGAAGGATTTGTAGAGATGATGGAGTAGGGCCATGTTCAGCCCCACCTGCTAGATATAGGTCCTGCTCTCTGGGTAGCTGACACTAGGTCAGGGCTCAGCCTCTGTCAGACACAGCACTAGTGACCAGGACAGCCTATAAATCGGGGTTCCCTCGAGGGCCGAGCAGATTGAGCCTCATGTGGGTTTTCTGGGCAGACTCAACAGGCCCTTTTAATTTCTATGGGGAAGGCAGAATGCTGCATTTAGGCTCTAGAATTCCTTATCAAGAGACTTGGGGATAAGTAGGGTGAGGATGGAATTGTAAACACTAGCTAGGGTTCAATATAGTGCCAAGCGAAAGGCAGTTCCTATGTGCAGTGGCTGATTCGAATATCTACCACCTATGGAAGGGAAGATGTCTGATATTTGCTCACACTGGAGTTTGTGTCTATTATGACCGACCAATGGAGAGGTGGCGTCAAGAGGCCATGGAGGATTTCCCATGCTGAGGCTTGTGAGATGCTCCAAACAGCAAGGTTTCCTACCACTGGCCAGGTGGAGTCCAGTTTGTTTGCTCAAGGGTTCCCCATGTGGAAAGTTTAGGATGCAGATCTCTCCCACATGGATGCCCGGAGAGCACACCTCAATTGATGATTGCAGCTGAGGAACATGGCAGGTTCTTTCTGGTGGCTGTGGGGCGAAGAACAAAGGACTTGATTTGGCATGGAATGTCTTCCATATGGGCCACATTGTGCATTTGTTACCAGGTATATTTTAGAATGTGCTGGTGCCTAATGCTATATGCAAGATTCTCCTACACTGAGGGTTTGGCACAGGTCGAAGAACACGGTTTCCTTCTGGGGATTGGAGATTTTCTGTTTTGTGGCTCAGGGACCACATGTTGCATCATAAGTAGGTATTCAAAACAGTTCCCTGAGGGCAGGTTCCAGAAAACCCAATCTAGGGTTCCAATGAGGTCTAAGGGCATTACAGTTTCAATATTCTGACTCAGGACCATTGACTTGGCTGTCTGCATGGATGGAGCTGTTCAGGTTGTTTCAGAGTGTACATTTGTGTCCGGAGCGACTGCCAATATTGGGGTGGGCTCAGGAGACTTTCAGTTTTCTCCTAATCTGAAAGGTTTGGGAAAATGTGATGGGTACATTTTCCTTGGGGATGGCAGGCACAGTCCTGTGGTGTGCCTCGAGAGACGCCATCCTGGAGGGCATGTGAGCCACGGTTTTGGAAGGGAAGTCTGCAAATACAAATTCGGGTTCGGGTTAGTCGCAAGGCGATTAGGCCCAATGCATAGACCTGGAGGGGAGCAAATCAGGAACTGTAATTAGGGTGACTGGAAGGTGGTAGCATAAGCTTTTCTATCTGGATTGTGTGTCCAGAATGGCATCGGAATGCAGGTGCAGTCTCATGGGTCCATGGGAGACTTTTCCTCTCTAAGGACCCTGGCGGCTCCCCATAGTTTGGTAAATTTTCGGGGAAGGTAAAATTGCTGTTTTCCATATTAGAGGTGCCCCAAAACAGGGATTCCGGAGATGGGCTCTGTGTCTGGGTGCCTGTAAAATCAAACCGAGGTTTAGAATTTGGGACTGGGGCGTACCAGGCCTGCAATGCGGGAACCTTGTGGTGAAACTGAGAGGAATTATTTGAAAGCATTCTCAGGCTGTGGGTCACAATGCCTCCTTGTGCCTAGGGTAGCCCTCAGGAGTGGGCGTGGTCACATTGGCCATGCACCTCTCTCCCACTTTGAGGGTTGGACACCCATCGCAACAGCTAGGTTTCCTGCCTTGGGGAAGGAGTAATATTCTATTATGCTTCAGGTTACCCCATTGGAAGGATTCCAACAAAGTCTGGGGAATGAAGCCAGAATACCAAGGATGGGTATAGATGACAAACTGGGGCATGGCCAGTTCCACATGCTAGATATGGGGCCCACTCTCTGTGTGTCTGATACTAGGTTTGGGCTCAGATTCTGTCAGAAACAGCACTAGTGGCCAGAGCAGCCTACAAATCGGGGTTCCCTCAAGAGCTGAACCGATTGATCCTCTTGTGGGGATTCAGGGAAGACTCAGCAGACACTTCTTTCTATGGGGAAGATAGAACGCTGCATTGTGGCTCAATAATTCAATAATAATTCAAGGCCTCTTGAGGCCTTGGGGACCAGTACAGCGAGGATGGAATTTTAAACACAAGCTACAGTTCAATTCAGTGCCAAGCAGAAGGCAGTTCAAATGCGAAGCATCTTTTTCGAGATATCCAGCACCTGAGTAAGGGCGGATGTCAGATGTTTGCTCACACTAGAGTTTGTGTCTTGATGACTGACAAATGGAGGGGTAGTGTCAAGAGGCCATGGGGGATTTCCCACATTGAGGCCTGTGAGATGCTCCAAATAGCAACGTTTCCTTCTACTGGAATGTTGGAGTCTGGATTGTTTGCTCCAGGGTCCTCCATGTGGAAAGTTTGGGTAGTAGAGCTGTACCGTATGGATGCCTGGACAGCACACCTCCACTGAGCATTGCAGCTGAAGAACAAGATAGTTTCGTTCTGGTGCCTCTGCGGCAAAGGATCAAGGCCTTGAGTTGGCATGGAATCTCTTGCAGATGGGCCACAATGCTGGTTTGTTATGAGGCAGATCTTAGAATATGCTGGTGGCTAAGGTGCCATATAGGATTATCTAACCCAAAGGATTTGGCACACGTCGAAGAGCACGGTTTCCTTCTCAGGACAGGAGATGTTCTGTTGTGAGGCTTAGGGACCACATGTATCATATGTTGGTATTCCAGAACAGGACCCTGAGGACAGATGCCTGAAAACCTAGTCTAGGGTTCTAATGAGGTCGTATGGGCATGACAGGTTCAATCTTCTGACTCAGGACCTTTGACATGGCTGTCTGACTGGATGTAGGTGATCAGGGTGTTTCAGACTGCGAGTTTGCACCAGAGTGACAGCCAGTATAGAGGTTGGCTCAGGGAATTTGCAGGTTTCTCCTAATCTTGAAGGTTTTGGCAGCTGTGATGGGCACAGTTTCCTTCGGGATGGCAGTCACAGTCCTGTGTTGTGGCCCCAAAGGCCCCATCCTTGGTGGCATGAGAGTCATGGTTTTGGGAGAGAATTCTGAAAACTGAAATTCGGTTTAGGGTTAGTGGGGAGGCGAATAGTCCCAATGCATAGACCTAGAGGGCAGTACATCAGGAACTGTAAATAGGGTGAATAGAAGGCAGTATGACAGGCTTTTCTTTCTGGATTGTGTGTCCAAGATGGCTTTGGAATGCAGGTGTGGTCTCCTGGTTCCATGTGAGAATTTTCCTCTCTAAGGATCCTGGTGGCTCTCCATAGTTTGGTGTCTTTTTCGGGGAAAGAAAGAGTGCTGTTTTCCATCTTAGGGGTGCCCCAAAACAGGGATTCCAGAGGTGGGCTCTGGGTCTGGGCGCCTGGAAAATTCCACTGAAGTTTAGGATTTGAGCCTAGGGGTATACGTGGGCTGCATGCTGAATCCTTGTGGTGCCACTGAGAGGGCTTGTTTGAAAGCATACTCAGGATGAGAGTCACAATGAGTGTTTGTGGCAAGGGCAGACTTTAGGAGTGGGCGTGGTCTCATTGGACATGCAACTGGCTCCCACTTTGGGGGTGGACACCTATCCCAACACCCAGGTTTCCACCCATGGGAAAGGAGGAGTTCTCTATTATGCTTTAGGTTCACCCATTGTCAGGGATTCCAGCAAATGTCTGGGGACATGTGCCTAAATACCAAGAATGGGTAGAGATGACAGACTTGGGGTATGGACAGTCTCACATGCTGGATATGGGGCCCGCTTTCTGGGTGGTTGAAACTAAGTCTGGTCTCAGGCTCTGTCAGACACAGCAATAGTGGCCTGGGCAGCCTATACATCGGAGTTACCTCGAGGACCAAGCAGATTGAATCTCATGTAGGGTTTCTGGGCAGACTCACCAGGTACTTCTTTCTATGGGGAAGGCAGAATACTGCGTTGTGGTTTCAGAATTCCCTATCATGAGGTCTTGGGAGCCAGTAGGTTGAGGAGGGAATTGTAAACAAATGCTAAAGTTCAATTTAGTGCCAAGCAAAAGGAAATTCCAATATGCAGTGTCGGATTCAAGATATCCAGCACCTGAGTAAGGGCGGATGTCAGTGTTTGCTCACACTGGAGTTTGTGTCTATGATGGCCAGCAAGTGGAGGGGTTGCGTCATGAAGCCTTGGAGGATTTCCCATGCTGAGGCTCGTGAGATGCTCCAAATAGCAAGGTTTTCTTCTACTGGACTGGGGGAGTCTGTTTTGTTTGCTCCAGTGTCCCCCTTGTGGAATGTTTGGGTAGCAAAGCTCTCCTGCAGGGATGCCTGGAAAGCACACCTCCATTGATCATTGCAGCTGAGGAACATGGCAGGTTCATTCTGATTGTTCTGGGCGAAGTGCCAAGGCCTTAAGTTGACAGGGAATCTATTACAGATTGGCCACAATGCTGATTTGTTACCAGGGAGATCTTAGAATGTGCTGGTGGCTATCGTGCCATGCAGGATTCTCCTACCCTGAGAGTTTGGCACAGGTCAAATGCACGGTTTCATTCTGGGGAAAGAACAAGTTCTGTTGTGTGGCTCCGGGACCAAAGTTGTATTATATGGTGGTATTCCAGAACAGGCCTCGGAGGACAGCCTGAAAACCTATTCTAGGGTTCCAATGAGGTCCTAGGGGCATGTCAGGTTCAATCTTCTGACTCAGGCCCATTGACTTGGGTGTTTGCCTGCATGTAGGTGATCAGGGTGTTTCAGACTACGTATTTGATTCCAGAACAGCCTCCAATATTGGAGTTGGCTCAGGGTCCTTGCAGATCTCTCCTAATCTGGTGGGTTTTTGCAACTGTGACTGGCAAAGATTCCTTGGGGATGACAGGCCCTGTCCTTTGGTGTGGATCCAGAGACCCCATCATGGAGCCATAATTTTGGGAGAGAAGTCTGCACACACAAACTCGGGATAGGGTTAGTGGCAAGGTGATCTCAGGCCCAATGCATAGACCTGGAGGGCAGCTCGTCAGGAACTGTAATTAGTGTGACTGGAAGGAGGTAGCACAGGCTTTTATAACTGGATTGTGTGAACAAGATGGCCTTGGAATGCAGGTGTGGTCTCATGGGTCATGGGAGATTTTTCCTCTCTGAGGATCCCCTCTTCTCCCAATACTTTAGTGGCTTTTTTGGGGAAGGGAAAAGTGCTGCTTTCCATCTTAGTCATGCCCCAAAACAGAGATTCCAGAGACGGGCTCTGGGTCTGGGTGCCTGGAAAATCCCACGGAGATTTAGGATTCTGGCCTAGGGGCGTCCCAGGCCTGCAATGCGGGAAACTGGAGGTGCAACTGAGAGGGATTGTTTGAAATCATACTCTGGCTGAGGATCACAATGTCTGTTTCTTCCCAGGGCGGCCCTTAGTAATGGGTGTGGTCTCATTGGCCATGTAGCTGGCTCTCAATTTGAGGATTGGACACCCATCCCAACAGCCAGGTTTCCTGCAATCTGGAAGGAGGAGTTCTCTATTGTTCTTCAGGTTCCCCATTGACAGCAATTCCATCAAAGGCCTGGAGACACCAAGGATGGGTAGAGTTGATGGACTTGGGCCATGGCTGGTCTCACGTGCTAGATATGGTGCCCTCTCTCTGGGTGGCTGACACGAGTTCAGTGCTCAGGCTCTGTCACACACCACTAGTGGCCAGGGTAACCTGTAAATTGAGGCATCCTATAAATCCCTCGATGACCGAGCAGATTGATCTACATTTGGTGATTCTGGGCAGACTCACCAGGCACTTCTTCTTTCTATGGAGAAGGAAGAATGCTGCAATGTGGCTTAAAAATTCCCTACCAGGAGGGATTTGGGTCCATGGGGGTGAGGATGGAATTGTAAACCCAAGCTACAGTTAAATTCAGTGCCATGCAGAAGGCAGTTCTAGTGTGCAGAGGCTTATTCGAGATATCCATCACCTGGCTAACGATGATGTCAGAGTTTTGCTCACACTAGAGTTTGTGTCTATGATGATCAAAAAATGGAGGGATGGTGTCAAGCAGCCATGGAGGATTTCGCTTGGTGGGGCTTGGAAGATGCTCCAAACAGTAAGGTTTTATTCTATTGGACAGGTGGAGTCTGGTTTGTTTTCTCCAGTGTCCTCCATGTGGAACGTTTGGGTAGCATAGCACTTCTGCAAGTATGTGTGCAAAGCACACCTCCAATGACCATTACAGCTGAGGAACATGGCAGGTTCATTCTGGTGGCGATGGCGTGAAGTATCAAGGCCTTGAGTTGACATGGAAACTCTTGAAGATCGGTCTCAATGCTAATTTGTTACCAGGGAGATCTTAGAATGTGCTGGTGGCTAAGGGGTCATGCAGGATTCTATCATCCTGAGTGTTTGACACAGGTCCAAGAGCAAGGTTTTCTTCTGGGGACAGGAGAAATTCTGTTGTTTGGCTCAGCGAACACATGTTGTATTATAAGTTGGTTTTCCAGAACAGGCCTCTGAGGACAGATGCCTGAAAATCTAATCTAGGGTTCCAGTGAGGTCCTAGGGGCATGTCAGTTTCAATCTTCTGACTCAGGAACATTGATTTGTGTGTCTGCCTAGATGGAGGTGATCAGGGTGCTTCAGACTAGGCTTTTGCATCCAGAGCTGCCTCCCATATTGGGGTGAGCTCAGGGGCCCTTCAGGTTTATCCTAATCTAGGGAGTTTGGATAACTGTGACGGAACAGTTTCCTTGAAGATGGCAGGCACAGTCCTGTGCTGTGGCTCCAGAGACCCCATTCTGGAGGACATGTGAGCCATGGTTTTGGGAAAGAAGTCTGCAAACCCAAATCGGGTTAAGGTTAGTAGCGAGGTGATCGCAGGCCCAATGTGTAAACCTGAAGAGAAGCTCATCAGGAAATGTAATTATGGTGACTGGAAGGCGGTAGCAAAGACTTTTCTATCGGCATTGTGTGTCTAGGTTGGCCTCGGAATGCATGTGTGGTCTCATGGGTCCATGAGAGATTTTTTCTTCTCTAAGGATCCTGGAGGCTCCCCATAGTTTGGTGGCTTTTTCAGGGAAGGGAAAAGTGCTGTTTTCCATCTTAGGCGTGCCCCAAAACATCCATTCCAGAGCCAGGCTTTGGGTCTGGGCACCTGGAATATCCCATGAAATGTTATGATTTGGGCCTAGGAGCATACCAGGCCTGCAATGCGGGATCCTGGTGGTGCAACTGAGAAGGCTTGTTTGAGCGCATGCTCAGGCTGAGGGTCACAATGCCTGTTTGTGCCCAGGTTGCCCTCAGGATTGGGTGTGGTCTCATTGGCCATGCAGCTGGCTCCCACTCTGAGTGTTGGACACCAATCTCAACAGACAGGTTCATGCCACCTGGAAGAAAGAGTTCTCTATGGTGCTTAAGGTTCCCCTGTAAGGGTCTGGTTGGCCAGAGGGAGTTATTTTGTGTTTATGTAGTGAACTGAGATTGACCCTATGCAGTAAAATTAGATTGACCCCGCCCTTCTCAGAGGAACTTACTTACAAAGCCTAGATACAAGGCCGTTCAGGCCAGGTGAAGACATCCAATCAGTAGGACATGCATATATCTATTAGGGTAAATTGAAATATAATTGGGCACCTGTGTGTTACCCAGATTTTTTTTTTTCTGCGTGTGGTGATTTAGCATGACTGTGCATTGTTCTCTGTGTATTGCAATCTCATTGGCCACGTGTGTATAGCCCGGATAAATACCTCTATAAAAGTTAGTCTGTGAGTCTGGGAGGGGTCGCCTCTTTGCAAGAGATGGCCCTGACCAGTCATTTTAATTCTGAATGCTTGGCGCAAAATAAAACTTTGCTTGACCTTCCTTTTTATCAGTCCCAGTTCTTTGATTATGTACCCTAACACCTCCATTTGTAGGGATTCCAGGAAAGGACTGGGGATAGATGCCTGAATAACAAGGATGGATAGAGGTTATGGACTTGAGCCATGACAAGTTTCACATGCTGGATATGGGCCCCGCTCTCTGGGAGGAGGGCATTAGATCTGTCAGACAAAGCACTAGTGGCCAAAGCAGCCTATAAATCGGGGTTCCCTTGAGGAACGAACAGACTGATCCTCAAGCGGGGTTTCAGGACAGACTCAACAGGCACTTCTTTCTATGGGGATGGCAGAATGCTGAGATGTGGCTGGAGAATTCACTTGACTTAACATGGAATTTCTTGCTGATGGGTCTCAATGCTACTTTGTTACGAGGTGCTTGCTTACACTGCAGTTTGTATCTACACTGACAGCCAAATGGAGGGGTGGCGTCAAGAAGTCATGGAGGATTTCCCACCCTGGGGCTTGTGAGATGCTCCGAATAGCAAGGTTTCCTTCTACTGGACAGGGGGAGTCTGGTTTGTTTGCTCCAGTGTCTCCCATATGGAAAGTTTGGGTGCAGAGCTCTCCCGCATGGATGCCTGAAAAGCACTACTCCATTGACCACTGCATCTGAGGAACATGGCAGGTTCGATCTGGTGGCTGTGGGGTGAAGTTCCAAGTGGTCTGAGTTGACATGGAGTTTCATGCTTTTGGATCACAATGCTGCTTTGTATCCAGGGATCATTAGATTGTTGGGGAGGTCAGGGGCCATGCAGGATTTTCCTACACTGAGTCATGGACACAGCAACCAAGAGCAAGGGATCCTTATGGGGACAGCAGGGGTTTCGTTGTGTGGCTCAAGGACCACATGTTGGAATGTAAGTTAGTATTGGAGAACAGGCATCTGCAGACAGGCGCCTAAACATCTAAACTAGGGTATTGATGAAGTCCTATAGTCATGGAAGGTTCAAACTTCTGACTCAGGGCCTTTGACTTGGATGTCAGACTGGAGTCAGAGGCTCATTGTGTGTCAGAATGCACATTTCAGTCCAGAGCCTTCTTCGAAATTGAGGTGGGCTCAGGGGATTTTTTACTTTACTCCTAATCCTCAGGGTTTGGGCAACCATAAAGGGCAGAGTTTCCTTCCAGAGCATAGGGACAGTCGTCTGGTATGGCACCAGGAGCCCCATCCTGGAGGGCATGTGGGCCAGCGCTTTGGGGACAGAAATCTGCAAAAGCAAACTAGGGTTAAAGTGAGGGCTGAGGTGATCACAACCCCGATCTGCAGGCCCTGAGGGCAGCTCATACAGTACTTAAATTAAGGTGTCATGGAGACGGCAGCACAGGCTTTTCTGTCAGGTGTGGGTACAGGATGGTCGCAAAAGGTAGGGGTGGCTTCATGAGGCCATGTGAAATTCTTCGTCTCTGCGGATTCTGCTCAGCTCCCAAGAGTTTGGTGTCTCTGGGGGAAGGGAAGACTGTTGTTTTCCATCTCAGAGGACACCCAAAGAGGGATTCCAGAGACAGGTTCTGCATCTGGGCACCTGGAAAACACGAACGAGGATGATGATTTGGCCCTAGGGACCTGGCAGTCCCACTCTGTGGGCTCCTGATCCAGCTACCGAAGGGTTTTGTTTGAAAGGAAGCTCACGCTGAGGATCACAATGCCTATTTGTATCCAGGGAGTCTTCCATGTGTGACTGTGGTCTCATGGGCCATGCAGCTGGTTCCCACACAGAGGGTTGGGAAGGAGAAGTACTCTTGTGTGTCAGGTTCCCCCATAGGCATGCATTTGAGCTACGGTCTGGGACAGAGGACTGAATATCAAGACTGAGTAGAGATTTTGGTTTTTGGCCACAGGAAGTCACACCTGCAGGAAATGGGGCCCACTGTCTGGGTGGCTGACTGGAGGTCGTGGGCAGGCTGTGTCAGACAGAGCCTTGGTGCCCATGGAAACCTATGATATTACAGTGTTGTCGAGGGCCATACAGGTAGATCCTCATGTGGGGTTTCTGGGCAGACTCACCAGGCACTTCTTCTTTCGATGGAGCAGGCAGAATGCTGTGTTGTGTCTCCAGAATTCCCAATTAAGAGGGCTTGTGGACCAGGAGGGTAAGGATGGAATTGTAAACACAAGCTACTGTTAAATTCAGTCCCAAGTCAAAGCCAGTTCCAGTTTGCAGCGGCTGATTCAAGTTATCCAGCACCTGAGTAAGGGCAGATGTCAGATGTTTGCTCACACTGGAGTTAGTGTCTATGTTGACATACAAATGGTGGGGTGACGTCTAGAGGCCATGGAGGATTTCCCATTCTGTGGCTTGTGAGATGCTCCAAACAGCAAGGTTTCCTTCCACTGGAAAGGAGGAGTCTGGTTTGTTTGCTCCAGTGTCCCCCATATGGAAAGTTTGGGTAGCAGAGTTCTCCTGCATAGTTGCCTGGAAACACACCTCCATTGACCATTGCAGCTCAGGAACATGGCAGGTTTGATCTGGTGGCTCTGGGAAGAAGGTTTTAGGGGGCTGAGTTGACATGGAGTTTCATGCTGTTGGATCACAATGCTGGTTTTATCCAGGGAGATGTTAGAATATTGGGGTGGTTAGGGGACAATGCAGGATTCTCCTACACTGAGTCTTGACACAGCTACCAAGAGCAATGTATCCTTCTGGGGATAGCAGTGGTTTTGTTCTGTGGCTCAAGGGCCACAGGTTGTAATATGACTTGGTATAGGAGAACAGGCCTCTGGGGACAGGTGCCTAAAAATCAAAACTAGGGTATTGATGAAGTCCTATAGTCATGGCATGTTCAAACTTCTGATTCAGGGCCTTTGACCTGGATGCCTACCTGGGGGCAGGTGCTCATTATGTGTCAGAATGTACACTTGGATCCAAAGCATACTGGGGAATTGAGGTAGGCTCAGGGGGTTTGTACTTTGCTTTTAATCTTCAGGGATTGGGCAACAGTGAAGGGCAGAGTTTCCTCTGGGTAGGAGTACAGTAGGCACAGTATTCTACTGTAGCTCCAGAGGCCCCATCCTGGAGGGCATGAAGACCAGGGTTTTGGAGAAAGAATCTGCAAATGCGAACTAGGGTTAGGGTGAGGGCCGAGCTGATCACAGGCCCGATCTGCAGGCCCTGAGGGGAGCTCATAATGTACTGAAATTAAGGTGTCATGGAGGCGGTACCTCATGATATATTGTCTGGATTCTGTGTCCAGGATGGTCGCAAAAGGTAGGGGTGCATTCGTGGGGCCATGGGAGATTCTTCGTCTCTGGGTATTCTGCCCAGCTCCCAAGAGTTTGGTGTCTCTAGGGGAAGGGAAGACTGCTGTTTTCAGTCTCAGGTTAACCACAAAAGAAATATTCCGGAGACAGTTTCTGGATCTGGGCACCTGGAAAACACCAACGAGGGAGAGGATTTGGCCATAGCAACCCTGCTGGCCTGCTCTGCGGACTCCTGGTCCAGCTACCGAGGGTGTTTTTTTGAAAGCAGGCTCACGCCGAAGGTCACAATGCCTGTTTGTGCCCAGGTTGACTCCCATGTGTGACCGTGATCTCAAGGCCCATGCAACTGGTTCCCACTCTGAGGGTTGCACACCCATTTAACAGGCCAGATTTCCTGCCACCAGGAAGGAGGAGAACTCTTGTGATTTAAGTACCCCCAAAACCAGGGATTTGAGCTACAGTCTGGAGACAGATGCCTGAATAACCAGATAGAGCAGAGATGTTGATTTCAGGCCATGGCACATCCCATCTGCAGGATATGGGACCCACTGACTGCGAGGCTGACAGGAGCTCATGACTCAAGCTGTGTCAGACAGAGCCTTAGTGGCCATGGCAGCCCAAGATATTAGGGTATCATCGAGGGCCATGCAGGTGGATCTTCATGTGTGCATTCTGGGAAAACTCACCAGGCACTTCTTCTTTCTATGGGTCAGGCAGAATGCGGCCTTGTGGATCCAGAATTCCCTATAAAAAGGACTTGGTGATTAGGAGGGTGAGGATGGAATTGTAAACACATGCTATGGTTAAATTCAGTGCCAAGCGGAAAGCTGTTCCAGTGTACAGTGGCTGATTTGAGACATCCATCACCTGAGTAGGGGCGGATGTCAGATGTTTGCTCACACTGTAGTTTGTATCTATGATGATGAACAATGGTGGGGTGGCGTCAAGAGGCCATGGAACATTTCCCATGCTGCAGCTTGTGAGATGCTCCAAAGAACAAACTTTCCTTCTACTGGAAAGGGGGAGTCTGGTTTGTTTGCTCCAGTGTCCCCCATATGGAAATTTTGGGTAATAGTGCTCTCCCACATAGATGGCTGGAAATTGTAGCTCAGGAACCATTGCAGCTCAGGAACATGGCAGGTACGATCTGGTAGCTCTGGGACAAAGTTCTAAGGGGGCTGAGTTGACATGGATTTTCATGCTGTTGGATCACAATGCAGGTTTGTATCCAGGGAGACGTTAGAATGTTGGGGTGGTCAGGGACCATGCAGGATTCTCCTACACTGAGACTTGGACACTGATACCAAGAGAAAGGTATCCTTCTGGGGAAAGCAGAGGTTCTGTTGTGTGGCTCAAGGACCACATGTTGGAATATAAGTTGGTATTGGATAACAAGCCTCTAGGGACAGACGACTAAACATCTAAACTAGGGTATCGATGAAGTCCTATAGTCATGGCAGGTTCAAACTTCTGACTCAGGGCCTTTGCTTGGATGTCTGCCTGGAGGCCGGCGCTCATTCTGTGTCAGAATGTGTATTTGCATCCAGAGCATTCTTCTAAAATAAGGTGGGCTCACTGGCTTTGTACTTTGCTCCTAATATTCAGGGTTTGGACAACAGTGAAGGGCAGTTTCCTTCAGGAGTGTAGGCACAATCATCCGATGTGGGATCAGAGGCCCCATTCTGGAGGACGTGTGGGCCAGGACTTTGGGAACAGAAAATGCAAACGTGAACTAGTGTTAGGATGAGGGCCGAAGTGTTCACAAGACCTATAAGCAGGCCCTGAGGGCAACTCATAGTGTACTGAAATTAAGGTGTCACGGAGGCGTTAGCGCAGGCTTTTTTGTCGGGATTATGTGTCCAGGATGGCCACAAAAGGTAGGGGTGGCTTCATGAGGCCACGGGATATTCTTCATCTCTGGGGATTCTGCCCAGCTCCCAGTGTCTGGTGTCTCTGGGGGAAGGGAAGACTGATATTTTCTGTCTCAGGGGACCCCCAAAAGAGGGATTTGAGAGACAGGTTCTGGGTTTGGGCGCCTGGAAAGCACAAATAAGTGTGAGGATTTGGCCCTAGGGTCCTGGAAGGCCCACTCTGTGGACTCCTGGTCTAACTACCGAGGGTGTTTTTTGAAAGGAGGCTCACGCTGAGGGTCATAATGCCTGTTTGTGCCCACGGCGTCTCCCATGAGTGGCCCTGGTCTCATGGGTCAAGCAGATGGTTCCCACTTTGAGGGTAAGACATCCATATCAATAGCCAAGTTTCCTGCCATTGGAAAGGAGGAATAACCCTGTGCTTCAGGTTCCCCCATAGGCAGGTATTTGAGCTACAGTCTGGAAACAGATATCTAAATATCCAGGTTGTGTAGAGATGATGGCTTCGGGCCATATCAGGTACACCTGCAGGGTATGGGGCCC
Organism: Neogale vison; assembly: GCF_020171115.1. Classification (NCBI taxonomy): domain Eukaryota; kingdom Metazoa; phylum Chordata; class Mammalia; order Carnivora; family Mustelidae; genus Neogale; species Neogale vison. The sequence continues at coordinate 194,231,529 of NC_058093.1, forward strand.
ACTCTCTGCATGGCTGCCTGGAGGTTGTGGCTCTGGCTGTGTGAGACAGAGTCTTAGTGCCCATGGCAGCCTACGATATTATGGTGCTGTCGAGGACCACGCAGGTGGTTCCTCATGTGGTGTTTCTGGGCAGACTCACCAGGCATTTCTTCTTTCTATGGGTCAGGCAGAATGTTTTGTTATGGCTCTAGAATTCCCTATCAAGAGGGCTTGGGGACCAGGAGGGTGAGGATGGAATTGTTAACACAAGCTATGGTTAAATTCATTTCCAAGCGGAAGGCACTTCCAGTGTGCAGCAGTTGATTGGAGACATCCAGCACCTGAGTAAGGGCAGATGCCAGATGTTTACCCACACTGGAGTTTGTGTTTATGATGAACGACAAATGAAGGGGAGGCGTCATGAAACCATGGAGGATTTCTCACCCTGGGGCTTGTGAGATGCTACAAACAGCAAGGTTTCCTTCTAATGGACTGGTGGAGCCTCGTTTGTATGCACCAGGGTCCCCCATGTGGAAAGTTTGGGGAGCAGAGCACTGTGCATGGATGCCTGGAATGCCCACCTCCAGTGTCCATTGCAGATGAGGAAATGTCAGTTTCGTACTGGTGACGCTGGGGCGAAGTTGAAAGTAACCGGTATTGACATGGAATTTCACGCTGTTGGATCACAATGCTGGTTTGTATCCAGGGAGACGTTAGAATGTTGGGGCGGTCAGGGCCCATGCCCTTACACTGAGTCTTGGACACAGCTACCAAGAGCAAGATACCCTTAAGGGACAGGAGGGGTTCTGTTGTGTGGCTCAGGGACTATAGGTTGGAATATAAGTTGGTATTGAAGAACAGGCCTCTGGGGACAGGCACTTGATAATCTAAGCTAGGGTATTGATAAAGTCCTAGAGGCATGTCAGGTTCAATATTCTGGCTCAGGGCCTTTGACTTGGATGTCTGCCTGGAGGCAGGGGCTCATTGTGTGTCAGAATGTGCGTTGGGTTGAGAGTTTTCATCGGAATTGAGGTGGGCTCATGGGCTTTGTACTTTGCTCCTAGTCTTCAGGATTTGGTCAACAGGGAAGGGCAGATTTTCCTTCGGGTGTGTAGGCACAGTCGTCTGGTGTGGCTCCAGAGGCCATATCCTGATCGGCATGTGGGCCAGGGCTTTGGGACAGAAATCTTCAAATGCGAGCTAGGGTTAGTTTGAGGGCTGAAGTGATCAAAGGCCCTATCTCCAGGTCCTGTGGGAAGCTCATAGTGTACTGAAGTTAAGGTATCATGGAGGCAGTAGTGCAGGCTTTTCTGTCTGCATTGTTTGTCCCGGACTTTTGCAAAATGTAGCAGTGGCTTCATGGGGCGATGGGAGATACTTCGGCTCTGGGGATCTGCTCAGCTCCCAAGACTTTGTTGTCTCTGGGAGAAGGGAACACTGCTGTTTTCCGTTTCAGGGAGTCCCCAAAAGAGGGATTCCAGAGACAGGTTCTGGGTGTGGGCACCTGGAAAACACCTACGAGGGTGAGTGTTTGGACCTAGGGTGGTAGGCATGCTCTGGGGCGTCCCGTTCCAGCTACTGAAGGGTTTTGTTTGAAACCAGCCTCACGCTGAGGTTAACAATGCAAGTTTGTTCTCAGAGTGGCTCCCATGAGTGGCCGTGGTCTCATGGGCCATGCAGTTGATTCCCACTCTGAGGGTTGGTCACCCATCTCAACAGCCAGCATTCCTGCCTTCAGGAAGGAGGAATAATCTTGTGCTTCAGGTTCCTCAGTAGTTCAGGAATTTGAGCTACAATCTGGGAAAGATTTTTGAATATCCAGGTTGAGTAGAGATGACGGCTTTGGGCCACGGCAAGTCCAACCTGAAGGATATGGGTCCCACTCTCTGCATGGCTGACTCTAGGTCGTGGCTCAGGCTGTGTCAGACAGAGTCTTAGTGTCCATCTCAACAACCAGGTTTCTTGCCATTGGGAATAAGGATACTCCTGTGCTGCAGGTACCCCCATAGGCAGGGTTTTGAGGTACGATTTGGGAATGATGCCTGAATACCCAGGTTGAATAGAGATGACGGCTTCCGGCCATGGCAGGTCCCACCTGCAGGATATGGTGCCCACTGTCTGTGTGCCTGCCTGGAGACGGTGGCTCCGCCTGTGTCAGACAGAGCCTGAAAGTGCATGACGGCCTAAGATACTGGGGTGCCATCCAGGGCCATGCAGGTGGATCCTAATGTGGGGTTTCTGGGCAGACTCACCAGACACTTCTTCTTTCTATGGGGAAGGCAGAAAGCTGTGTTGTGGCTACAGAATTCCCTATCAGGAGGGCTTGGGGACCAGGAGGGTGAGGATGGAATTAAAAACACAAGCTACCGATCAATTCAATGACAAGCGGAAGGCACTTCCAGGGTGCAGCAGCTGATTCAAGACACCTGATTCCAGCACCTGAGTAAGGGCGGATGTCAGATATTTGCTCACACTGGTGTTTGTGTCTAGGATGATGGACAAATAGTGGGTTTGCGTCAAGAGACCATGGGGAATTTCCCACTCTGCAGCTTGTGAGATGTTCCAAGCAGTAAGTTTTTCTTCTACTGGACAGGGGGAGTCTGGTTTGTTTGTTCCAGGGTCCCCCATATGGAAAGGTTGGTAGCAGAGCTCTCCCTCATGTAAGCCTGGAAAGCACTACTCCATTGACCATTGCAGCTGAAGAACATGGCAGGTTCGATCTGGTGACTCTGGGGCGAAGTTCCAAGGGGGCTGAGTTGATATGGAGTTTGATGCTGTTCGATCACAATGCTGGTTTGTATACAGGAAGACACTGGATTGTTGGGATTGTCAGGGGCAATGCAGGATTCTAATACACTGAGTCTTGGACACAGCTACCAAGAGCAAGGTATCCTTCGGGGACAGGAGGGGTCTGTTGTGTGGCTCGGGGACAACATGTTGAAATATAAGACGGTATGGGGGAACAGTCCTCTCGGGACAGGTGCCTGAAAACCTAAGCTAAGGCATCCATGAAGTCCTAGGGGCATGTCAGGTTCAATATTCTGACTCAGAATATTTACTTGGATGTTCGCCGGGAGGCAGGAGCTCACTGTGTGTCACAATGTACACTTGGGTCCAGACCATTTTTGGAAATTGAGGTGGGCTCAGGGGCTTTGTACTTTGCTCCTAAGCTTCAGGGTTTGGGCAACAATGAAGGGCAGAGTTTTCTTAGAGACTGTAGGCACAGTCGTCGTGTGTGGCTCCAGAGGCCCTATCCTGGAGGACATGTGTGACAGGGTTTTGGATTCAGAAATCTGCAAATGCAAACTAGCGTTAGGGTGAGGCCTGGGGTGATCACAGCCCCGTTCTGCAAGCCCTGAGGGCAGTTCATTTTGTAGTGAAATTAAGGTGTCGTCAGGCAGTTGGGGAGACTTTTCTGTCTGGATTGTGTCCAAAATGGTCGCATAATGTAGGGGTGGCCTCATGGTGCCATGGAACCCTCTTCATCTCTGGGGATTCTGACCATCACCCAAGGATTTGCTGTCTCTGGGGGAAGGGAAGACCGCTGTTTTCCGTTTCAATGGACCCACACAAGAGGGATTCCAGGGATGGTTTCTGGGTCTAGGCGACTGAAAAACACCAACGAGGGTGAGGATTAGCCCTAGGGGACTGGATGTCCCACTCTCCTGGCTCCTGGTCCAGCTACCATGGGGGTTTGTTTGGGAGCAAGTTCACGCTGACGGTCACAATGCCTGTTTGTGACCAGGGTGGCTCCCGATGCGTAGCCATGGTCTCATGTCCATGCAGCTGGTTCCCACTCTGAGGGTTGGACACCCATCCCAACAGCTAGATTTCCTGTCATTAGGAAGGAGGAGTACCCTTGTGCTTCAGGTACCCGATAGGCAGGGATTTGAGCTACAGACTGGGCACAGAGGCTTGAATATCCAGGTTGAGTAGAAATGACGGCTTTGGGGCACAACAAGTCCCACCTGCAGGAAATGGAGCCCTGTCTGGGTGGCTGACTGGAGGTCGTGGCTCAGGCTCAGTTAGAGAGAGCCTTAGTTCCCATGGTGGCCTAAGGTATTAGGGTGTTGTCTTGGGCCCTGCAGGTAGATCCTTATGTGGGGTTTCTGGGCAGATTCCCCAGGCAATTCTTTTTTCTTGGGGCAGGCAGAATACTGTGTTGTTGTTCCAGAATTCCCTATCAAGAGGGCTTGTGTACCAGGAGGGTGAAGATGGAATGGTAAACACATGCAACTGTTAAAGTCATTACCAAGTGGAAGGCAGTTCCAGTGTGCAGCAGCTGATTGGATACATCTAACACCTGAATAAGTGCGGATGTCAGCTGTTTGCTCACACAAGAGGTTGTGTCTATGATGACCAGCAAATGGAGGGTGGCGTCAGGAGGTCATGGAGGATTTCCCACACTGGGGCTTGTGAGAATCTCCAAACAGCAAGGTTTCCTTCAACCGGACAGGGGAATTCTGGTTTGTTTGCTCCAGGGTCTCCTATGAGGAAAATTTGTATAGCAGAGCACACTCATATGGATTCGTGGAAAGCACACCTCCATTGACCATTGCAGCAGAGGAACATGGCAGGTTCGTTTTGTTGGCTCTAAGGCGAAGTATCAAGGCCCTGAGTTGACATGGAGTCTCATGAAGATGGGTCACAATGCTGGTTTGTTACCAGGGAGATCTTAGAATGTACTGGTGGCTAAGGGCCATGCAGGATTCATCTAACCTGAGGGTTTGGCACATGTCCAAGAGCACGGTTTCCTTCTGGGGACAGGAAATGTTCTGTTGTGTGGCTCAGGGACCACATGTTGAATCATAAGTTAGTATTCCAGAACAGGCCTCTGAGGACAGATGCCTGAAAACCTAATCTAGGGTTCCAATGAAGTACTAGGGTCATGTCAGTTTAAAACATCTGACTCAGGCCCATTGACTTGGGTGTCTGCCTGGATGTAGGTGATCAAGGTGTTTCAGACTGCACATTTGAGTCCAGAGTGGCCTCCAAAATTGGAGTGGGCTCAGGGGCTTTGACGATTTCTCCCATCTGGTGGGGTTGGGCAACTTTGACAACACAATTTATTTGGGGATGGCAGGCACAGTCCTGTGGTGTGGCTACATAGACCCCATCCTGGAGGGCATGTGAGTTATGGTTTTGGGAGAGAAGTCTGCAAACAAAAACTTGGCTTAGGGTTAGTGGCAAGTTGATCCCAGGCCCAATTCATAGACCTGGAGGAGAGCTCATCAGGAACTGTAAATAGGGTGACTCAAAGGCAGTAGGACAGGCTTTTGTATCTGGATTGTGTGTCCAGGTTGGTCTTGGAATGCAGGTGTGGACTCATGGATCCATGGGAGGTTTTCCGCTCTAAAGGTCCTGGCGGCTCCCATTGTTTCGTAGCGTTCTTGGGGAAGGGATGAGTGCTGTTTTCCATCTTATGCATGCCCCAAAACAGGGATCCAAGAGATGGGTTCTGGGTCAAGGTGCTTGGAAAATCCCACCAAGGCTTATGATTTGGACCAAGGGGCATACCACGACTGCAATGTGGGATCCTGATGGTGCAAACATGCTCAGGCTGAGGGTCACAATGCCTGTTTGTGCCCAGTGTGGCCCTTATGAGTGTGCGTGGTTTCCTTGGCCATGCTGCTGGCTCCCACTTTGAGGGTTGAACACCCATCCCAACAGCCAAGTTTCCTTCCATGGGAAGGAGAAGTTCTCTATTGTGCTTCAGGTTCCCCCATTCGCAGGGATTCCAGCAAAAGTCTGGGGACATGTGCCTGAACACCAAGGATGAGTAGAGATGACAGACATTGTCTATGACCAGTCACACATGCTGGATATGGGGCCCGCTCTCTGGGTTGCTGAAACTAGGTAAGAGCTCAGGCTCTGTCAGACAGAGCACTAGTGGTAAAGAAGCCTATAAATTGGGGTTCCCTCGAAGGCCGAGCAGATTGTATCTCATGTGGAGTTTCTGGGCAGACCCACCATGCACTTCTTCTTTCTATGGGGAAGGAACAATGATGCATAGTAGCTCCAGAATTCCCTATCAAGAGGGCTTGGGGACCAGTAGGGTGAGGATGGTACTATAAACATAAGCTACGGATCAATTCAGTGCCAAGCGGAAGGCAGTTCAGTTGTGCAGCGGCTTATACTGGATATCTAGCACATAAGGGTGGATGTCAGATGTTTGCTCACACTGGAGTTTCTATGTATGATGACCGACAAATGGAGGGGTGGTTTCAAGAGGCCATGAAGGATTTCCCAATCTGAGGCTTGTGAGATGCTCCAAACAGTAAGGTTTCCTTCGACTGGACAGGTGGAGTCTAGTTTGTTTGCTCCAGGGCCCCCATGTGGAAAGTTTGGGTAGCAGAGCTCTCCCACATGGATGCCTGGAAAGCGCAATTCCATTGACCATTGCAACTGAGGAACATGCAGGTCTGTGTGTGGTGGCTCTGGGGCAAAGTATCAAGGCCTTGAGTTGACATGGAATCTCTTGCAGAGGGGTCACAATGGTGGTTACTTATTAGGAAGATCTTAGAATGTGCTGTTGTTTAAGGTGCTGTGTAGGATTCTTCTATTCTGAGGGTTTGGCAGAGGTCAAGGAGCACGGTTTCCTTCTGGGGACAGGATATCTATTTTTGTGGGGCTCAGGGACCACATGATTTATCATAAGTTGGTATTCCAGAAATTTCACTGAGGACAGATGCCTGAAAACCTAATCTAGGGTTCCAGTGTTGACCTAGGGGCATGTCAGTTTCAAACTTCTTACTCAGGACCATTGACTTGGTGTCTTCCTGGATGTATGTGATCAGGGTGTTTCAGACTGGGCATTGCGTGCAGAGGGGTTGTCAATATCGAGGTGGGCTCTGAGGTCTTACAGGTTTCTCCAAATTTGAAATGTTTGGGCAACTGAGATGGGCACAATTTCCTTGGGGACGGCAGGAATAGTCCTGTGCTCTGGCTCCAGAGACACCATTCTGGAGAGCAAGTGAGCCATGGTTTTGGGAAAGAAATCTGGAAGCACAAATTTGTGTTAGGGCTAGTGGCGAGGAGTTTGCAGGCCCAATGCGTACACCTGGAGGGTAGCTCATGAGGAACTGTAATTGGGGTGACTCGAAGGTGGTAGCACAGGCTTTTCTATCTGTATTGTGTTTTCAGGATGGCCTCGGAATGCAGGTGTGGTCTCATGGGTCCAGGGGAGATTTTTCCCCTCTTAGGATCCTGCGGCTCCCCACATTTGGTGGCTTTTTCAGGGACAGGAAGTGTGTTGTTTTCCATCATTGGGTTGCCCCAAAACAGGAATTCCAGAGACAGGCTCTCAGACTGGGTGCTTGGAAAATCCCACCAAGTGTTAGGATTTGGGCCTTGGGGCATACCAGGCCTGCAATGCAGGATTCTAGCCGTGCCACTGAGAGGGCTTGTTTGAGAGCATGCTCAGGCTGAGGGTCACAATGCCCGTTTGTGCCCAGGGCGGCCCACAGGAGTTGGCGTGATCTCACTGTCCATGGAGCTGGCTCCCACTCTGTGGTTTTTACAAATATCCCAACTGCCAGATTTCCTGTCATGGGGAAGTAGGAGTTCTCTATTGTCCTTCGGGGCAAACACCTGCAAATCCATCTGCATATCGAAGAGAAGAAGAACAGCAATTCTAGAAACAGAAAAACAACCACTTTCTGAAAGGTAGGACTGGTGGAGAAGTGAATCCAAAGCGACGGGAAGATAGACCCTGGGGGGAGGGGCCGGCTCCCAGCAAGCAGCGGAGCAACGGAGCACAAAATCAGGACTTTTAAAAGTCTGTTCCGCTGAGGGACATCGCTCCGGAGGCTAAACCGGGGCGAAGCCCACGCGGGGTTGGCGTGACCTCAGGTCCCGCGGGGTCACAGAAGGATCGGGGTTGTCTGAGTGTCACAGAGCTTGCGGATATTGGAACAGGAAAGCCGGCTGCAGAGACAGAGCCGACAGTAAGCTCGCAGCTCGGAGTTGCCTTGAACCGGTCGCAAGCACGGTGAGCTCGGAGCGCGGCCGGAGGTTAGGCAGACGCGAGTTACTAGGAGCTGTTCGCTGAGGGCGCACAGGGGAGCAGGGCCCCGGGCTCTCGGCTCCTCCGGGCCGGAGACCAGGAGGCCGCCATTTGTATTCCCGTCCTCCGGAACTGTATGGAAAGCGCTCAGGGAACAAAAGCTCCTGAAAGCAAAGCCGAGCAGATCACTCAGCCCGGCCCCTGGTAAGGGCGGTGTAATTCCGCCTGGGGCAAAGACACTTGAGAATCACTACACCAGGCCCCTCCCCCAGAAGATCAACAAGAAATCCAGGCAAGACCAAGTTCACCTACCAAGGAGTGCAGTTTCAATACCAAGGAGAGAGCAGCAGAATTCCAGAGGAGGAGAAAACAAACCACGGAACTCATGGCTTTCTGCCTGTGATTTTTTAGTCTTGCAGTTAATATATTGTCCTTCGGTTCCCCTATTGGCAGGTATTCCAGAAAAATTCTAGGGAAAGGTGCCTGAATCCAATGATGGATAGAGATGACGGACTTGGGCCATCACCGATCTCACATGGTGGATATGGGGTCCGCTCTCTGGGTGACTGACCCTAGGTCATGGCTTAGGCTCTGTCAGACACAGCACTAGTGTCCAGGACAGCCTATAAATCAGAATTCCTTCAAGTGCCAAGCAGATAGATTCTCATGTGGTGTTTCTGGGCTGACTGTCCAGGCAATTCTTCTTTCTATGGGGAAGGCAGAATGCTGCATTGTGGCTCCAGATTCCTCATCAAGAGGACTTGGGGACCAGTAGGTTGAGGATGGAATTGTCACCACAAGTTACGTTTCAATTCAGTGCCAAGCGGAAGGGAGTTTCAATGTGCAGAGGCCAATTCGAGATAACCAGCACCTGAGTAAGGGCAGATGTCAGATGTTTGCTCACACTGGACTTTTTGTCTATGATGATGACAAATGGAGTGGTGGCGTCAAAAGGCCATGGAGGATTCCCCATGCTGGGGCTTGTAAGATGCTCCAAACAGCAAGGTTACCTTCTACCGGACAGGGGGAGTCTGGTTTGCTAGCTCCAGTGTCCCACATGTGGAAAGTTTGGGAGCAGAGCTCTTCTGCATGGATGCCTGAAAGCACACCCCCAATGACCATTGTAGCTCAGGAACATGAAAGGTTCCTTCTGGTGGCTCTGGGGCGAATTACCAAGGCCTGGAGTTGACACTGAATCTCTTGCAGATGGGTCACAATGCTGGTTTGTTACCACGGAGATCTTAGAATGTGCTGGTGGCTAAGGTACCATGCAGAATTCTCCTACCCTGAGGGTTTGACACAGGTCCAAGAGAATAGTTTTCTTTTGGGGACAGGAGATGTACTGTTGTGTGGTTCAGGGACCACATGCTCTATCATAAATTGATATTCCAGGGAAACCGTGCTCTTCAACCTGTGCCAAACGCTCAGGGTAGGAGAATCCTGCTGGGCACGTTAGCGACCAGCACATTCTACGATCTCCCTGGTAACAATTCAGCATTGTGACCCATTCCTGAGGACAGGTGCCTGGAAACCTAATCTAGGGTTCCAATGAGGTCCAGGGGCATGTCAGGTTCAATCGTCTGACTCAGGAATATTGACTTGGGTGTTCGCCTGGATGTAGGTCAGCAGGTGTACAGACTGCGCATTTGTGACCAGAGCAGCCTCCAATAAGGAGGTGGGCTCAGGGGCCTTCAAGTTTCTCCTGTTCTGGAGGGTTTGGGAATCTGTGATGGGCGAATTTTCCTTGGCGATGGTAGGCACTGTACTGTGATGTGGCTCTAGAGAGCCCATCCAGAAGGGCATTTGAAACATGGTTTTGGGAGAGAATTTTCCAAACACAAACTCAGGTTAGGGAAATTGATGAGGTGATCACATGCTCAATGCATAGATCTGGAGGGCAGTTCAACAAGAACTGTAATTAGGGTGACTCGAAGGCAGTAGCAAAGGATTTTCTATCTGGATTGTGTGTCCAGGAAGGCATCGGAATGTAGGTATGGTCTCATAGGTCCATGGGAGACTTTACCTCTCTAAGGATCCTGGCAGCTCCCAATAGTTTAGTGGTTTTTTGGGGAAGGGAAGAGTTCTGCTTTTCATCTTAGGGATGGCCCAATACAGAAATTACATAGATGGGCACTGGGTCAGGGTGCCTGGAAAATCCCAACAAGGGTTAGGATTTGGGCCTGGGGGCATACCGGGCCTACAATGCGGGATCCTGGTGGTGAAACTGAGCGGGCTTGTTTGAAATCATGCTCAGGCTGAGGGTCACAATGCCTTTTTGATCCCAGGACAGCCCTCAGGAATGGGCATGGTCTCATTGGCGATACCACTGACTCCCACTCTGAGGGTTGCACACCCATCCAACAGACAGGTTTCCTGCCATTGAGAAGGAGGAATTGTCTATTGTGCTTCAGGTTCCCCCATTGACTGGGATCCCAGCAAAGGTCTAGGGATAGATGCCTGAATACCAAGGATGGGTAGGGATGACGGACTTGAGCCATGGCCAGTCTCACATGCTGGATATGGTCCCCAGTCTTTTGGTGGCTGACACAAAGTCAGGGCTCAGGCTCTGTCAGAAACAGCTCTAGTGGCCAGGGAAGCCTACAAGTCGGGGATCCGTTGAGGGTCGAGCAGATTGATCCTCATGTGGGCTTTCTTGGAACACTGGCTGGCCCTTCTTCCTTCTATGAGGAAGGCAGAATGCTCTGACATGGCTCGAAACTTACCTATTAAGAGGCCATGGAGACCTTGAGGGTGAGGATATAATTGTAAACACAAGCTACGGTTAAATTCAGTGCCAAGCGTAAGGCAGCTCCAGTGTGCAGTGGCTGATTCGAGATATCCAGCACCTGAGTAAGGGTGTATGTTGGATGTCTGCTCACACTGGAGTTTGTATCTATTATGACAGACTAAAGGAAGGGTTGTGTCAAAAAGCCATAGAGGGTGTCCCACGCTGGCACTTGTGAGATTCTCCAAACAGCAAGGCTTTTTTCTACTGGAGTTCGGGAGTCTGGTTTGTTTGTTCCAGTGTCCTCCATGTGGATAGCTTGGGTAGTACAGCTCTCCCGCATGGCTGCCTTGAAAGCCCACCTCCATTGTCCATTGCAGCTGAAAAATATGGAAGATTCGTTCTGGTGGCTGTAGTGTGAAATACCAAGGGTGATGAATTAACATGGAATCTCTTTCAGATGGGTCACAATGCTGGTTTGTTACCAAAAAAAATCTTAGAATGTCCTAGTGTCTAAGGGGCCATGCAGGATTCTCCCACCCGGAGGGTTTGACACAAGTCGAAGGGCATGGTTTTCTCCTGGGGACAGGTGATGTTATGTTCTGTGGCTCAGGAACCACACATTGTATCATAAGTTGGTATTCTAGAACAGGCCTCTGAGTACAAATACCTGAACACCTAATCTACAGTAGCAGTGAGGTCCTAGAGGCATGTCAGTTTCAATCTTCTGACTCAGGACCATTGACTTGAGTGTCTGCCAGATGTAGGTGATCAGGGTGTTTCATAATATGCATTTACTTCCATAGTGGCCTCCAATATTGTGGTAAGCTCAGGGGCCTTGCAGGTTTCTCCTAATCTAGAGGGTTTGGGAAATTGTGACGGGCAAATTTTCCTTGGTGATGACAGGCACAGTCCTGTGGTTTGGCTCCAGAGACCTTATCCTGGAGGGCATTTGAGCCATGGTTTTGGGAGAGAAATCTGCAAACATAAACTCGGGTTACGGTTAGTGGCGAGGTGATTACAGGCCCAATGCATAGACCTGGATGGCATCTCATCAAGAACTGTACTTAGCGTGACTTGAAAGAAGTAGCACAGGCTTTTCTATCTGCATTGTGTGTTCAGGATGGCCTCGGATTGTAGGTGTGGTCTCATGGGTCCAAGGGATATTTTTCCTCTCTAAGGATCCTGGCAGCTTCCAATACTTTGGTGGCTTTTTCGGGAAAGAGAAGAGTACTGTTTTCCATATAAGGGGAGCCCCAAAAGAGAAATTCCAGAGATGGTCACTGGGTATGGGCACCTGGAAAATCTCACCAAGGGTTAGGATTTGGGGCTAGGTGTGTACCAGGCTGGCAAAGCAGGATCCTGGTGGTGAAACTGAGAGTGCTTATCTGAAAGCATGCTCAGGCTGAGGGTCACAATACCTCTTTGATCCAAGGGAGGCCCTCAGGAGTGGGTGTGGTCTCATTGACAATGCAGCTGGTTACCACACTGATGGTTGGACACCCATCCCAACATCCAGGTTTCCTTCCATGGGGAAGGAGTAGTCCTCTATTGTGCTTCAAGTTCCCTCATTGGAAGGGACTCCAACAAAAGACTGCGGACAGATGCCTGAATACCAAGGATGGGTAGATATGACGTACTTGATCCATGGCCGGTCTGCATGCTGGATATGGACCCCACCCTCTGGGTGGTTGACATGAGGTCGGGGCTCAGGCTCTTTCAGACATAGCACTAGTGGCCAGGGCAGCCTATAAATCGCCTTCCCCTCGAGGGCTGAGCGGATTGATCCTCATGCGGGGTTTCTGGGCAGACTCACCAGGCACTACTACTTTTTATGGGGAAGGCAGAATGCTGCATTGTGGCTCCAGAATTCCCTCTCAACAAGGCTTGGAGACCAGTAGGGTGAGGATGGAATTGGAAAACCAAGCTATGGTTCAATTCAGTGCCAAGCGGAAGGCAGTTCCAATATGTAGCGCCTTATTTGAGAAACAAGCACCTGAGTAAGGGTGGTTGTCAGATGTTTGCTCACACTGGAGTTTGAATCTATGATGATCGACAAATGGAGGGGTGGTGTCAAGAAGCCACGGAGGATTTCCCACACTGAGGCTTGTGAGATGCTCCAAACAGCAAGATTTCCTTCTACTAGACATGTGGAGTCTAGTTTGTTTGTTCTAGGTTCCCCCATGTGGAAAGTTTGGGTAGCAGAGCATGACCGCATGGATACCTGGAAAGCAAATCTCCATTCTCAATTGCAGCTGAGGAGCATGGCAGGTTTATTCTGGTGGCTCTGGTGCGAAGTACCAAGGGTGATGATTCAACATGGAATCTCTTTCAGATGGGTTAAAATGTTGGCTTTTTACCAAGGAACTCTTAGAATGTCCTGGTTCTAAAGGGCCAAGCATGATTCTACTACCCAGAGGGTTTGACAGAGGTCAAAGAGCATGGTTTCTTTCTGGGAACAGGAGATGTTCTTGTTATATCATGTTATATTATAAGTTGGTATTCCAGAACAAGCCTCTGAGGACAATAGCTGTAAACCTAATCTAGGTTTCCAGTGAGGTCCTAGGGGCATGACAGGTTCAATCATCTGACTCAGGACCATTGACTTTGGGGTCTGCTGGATGTAGGTGATCAGGGTGTTTCAGACTGTGCTTTTGCATCCAGAGCAGCCTCCAGTATGGCGGTGGGCCCAGGAGCCTTTGGGGTTTCTTCAAATCTAGATGGTTTGGGAAACTGGGAAGGGCAAATTTTCCTTGGGGATGGCAGGGGCAGTCCTGTGGTGTGGCTCCAAAACCCCATCCTGGAGGACATATGAGCCATGGTTTTGGGAGAGTAGACTGCAAAGCCAAACTCGGGATAGGCTTAGTGGTGAGGTGATCACAGGCCTAATGCATAGACCTGGAGGAGAGTTTATCAGGAACTTTAATTAGGGTGACTGGAAGGCAGTAGCACAGGCTTTCCTATCTGGATTGTGTGTTTGGATGGCTTCAGAATGCAGGTGTGGTCTCATGGGTCCATGGGAGATTTTTCTTCCTTAGGGATCCTTGCGGCTCCCAATAGTTTGGTGGCTTTCTCGGGGAAGGGGAGAGTGCTGTTTTCCATCCTAGGAGTGCCCCAAAACAGGGATTCCAGAGACAGGTCAGGGCGCCAAGATATTCCCACCAAAGGATAGGATTTGGGCCTAGGGGCATACCAGCCCTGAAATGAGGGATGCTGGTGGTGTAATAGAGAGGTCTTAATTGATAGCATGCTCAGGCTGAGGGTCAAAATGCTTGTTTTTCCCCAGGGCGACCCATAGGAGTGGGCATGGTCTCATTGCCCATACAGCTGGCTACCTCTCTGAGGGTTGGACACCCATCCCAACAGCTAGGTTTCATGCCATGGGGAAGGAGCAGTTCGCTATTGGGCTTCAGGTTCCCCTATTGACAGGGATTCCAGCAAAGGTTTGGGGACAGATGCCCGAATACCAAGAATGGGTAGAGAGGACGGATTGAGCCATGGCCGGTCTCACATGCTGGATATGGAACCACTTTCTGGGTGGCTAACACGAAGTCATGGCTCAGGCTCTGTCAGACACTGCACTACTGTCCAGGGCAGCTGATAAATCAGGGATCCTCGAGGGCTGAGAAGATGATCCTCATGTGAGATTTCTGGACAGTCTCACTAGGTAATTCTTCTTTCTATGGGGAAGGCGGAAAGCTGTGTTGTGGCTCCAGAATTCCCTATCAAGAGGGTTTGGCGACCAGCCGGGTGAGGATGGAATTGTAAACACTAGCTAAGGTTAAATTCAGTGCCAAGCAGTAGGCAGTTCCAAAGGGCAGCAGCTTATTTGAGATAGCCAGCACCTGAGTTAGGGGGGATGTCAGATATTTGCTCACACTGGAGTTTGTGTCTCTGATGTCTGACAAATGGAGGGGTGGTGTCAAGAGGCTATGGAGAATTCCCCACGCTGAGGCTTGTGAGATGCTCCAAACAGCAAGGTTTCCTTCTACTGGACAGGTGGAGTCTGCTTTGGTTGCTCCACAGTCCTCCATGTGGAAAGTTTGGGTAAGAGAGCTCTCCCGCATGGATGCCTGGAAACCACACGTCCATTAATCATTGCACCTGAGGATCATGGCATATTCCTTTTGTTGCCTCTGGGGCGAAGTACCAAGGCCTCGAGGTGACACGAATCTCTTGCAGATGGGTCACAATGCTGGTTTGTTACCATGGAGAACTTAGAATGTGCTGGTGGCTAAGGGGCCATACAGGATTCTCCTACCTTGAGGGTTTTATACAGGTCCAAGGGCATGGTTTGCTTCTAGGGACAGGAGATGTTCTTTTGTGTGGCTCAGGGACCACATGTTGTACGCTAAGTTGGTATTCCAGAACAGACGACAAATGCCTGAATACCTAATCTAGGGTAACGATGAGGTCCTAGGGGCATGTCAGGTTCAGTCTTCTGACTCAGGCCCATTGACTTGGTTGTCTGCCTCGATGGAGGTGATCAGGGTGTTTCAGACTGCACATTTGCAACCAGACTGGCCTCCAATATTGGGATGGGCTCAGGGGCCTTGCAGTTTTCTCCTAAACTGGAGGGTTTGGGCAAATGTGACGGCCATAGTTTCCTTGGGGATTGCAGGCACAGTCCACTGGTGTGTCTATAGAGACCCCATCCTGGAGGCCATGTGAGCCATGGTTTTGGGCGAAAAGTCTGCATACACAAACTCGGGTTAGGGTTAGTGGAGAGGCTATCACAGGGCCAATGCATCAACCTTGAGGGCAACTCATCAGGAACTGTGATTAGGGTGCCTCAAAAGCGGTAGCACAGGCTTTTATATCTGGATTGTGTGTCCTCAGAATGGTGGTGTGGTCTCATGGGTCAATGGGAGACTTTTCCTCTCTATGGAACCTGCTGGCTCCCAATTTTAGGGTCCGTGATCAAAGGACCGAAACTGATACAAAGCGAAGGTCAAGCAAAACTTTATTTCGTGCCAAGCATCAAGAATCAAACTGACTGGTCAGGGCTATCTCTTACGAAAATGTGATGATGATGATCCAGACAAGGTCACTCCCAAGAAGGCCGCTCCAGACGAGGCTGCTCTAGATGAGGCTCCTCCGTAGATGAGGCCGCTCCGTGATCGGAACCGGTCCCAATAAGAGGCCACTCCCAGGAAGGGGCCGCTGCTCGATGAGATTTCTCCCCGGTCAAGGTCGCTCCCAAGAAGAGGCCATTCTGGATAAGACCGCTTCCCGGATGAGGCCGCTCCCGAAGACAAAGAGGCAATAATGACAGCGACGATGACAAGGAGGACAACCCGGATGACACAGACTTTGCTCCACATGATGCCACTCTGACAAGGCTGCCTCCCAGAGGAGGCCACCGCTGCGGACAAGGCTGCTCGTGGCTCGGGGTGGTGAGGCATTTTGCGGCAAACCTGCTGCGGCTAGGGGCCATTGGCATCTCAGGGCCGCTGGCGTCTCAGACCGCTGGCGTCTAGGGTCTGCAGGTGTCAGGACCGCTTACCGCTGGACCACTGGTGTCTCAGGACCGCTGGCGTCCAGGGGCTGCAGGCGTCGGGACCGCTGACCGCTCAACTGCTGGCATCTCGGGACCGCTGGCATCCAGGGGCTTCAGGTGTCTGGACTGTTGACAGCTGGACCGCTGGACCGCTGGACCGCTGAACCTCTGGACCACTGGACGGCTGGACGGCTGGATCTCTGGACCGCTGGTGTCTCAGGACCGCTGGCATCTAGGGGCTGCAGGCGTCGGGACCACTGACTGCTGGACCACTGGTGTCTCAGGACCGCTGGCAGTGCAATTGCCAGAGGCTGCAGCTCATGGCTGCTGAAGGCGGGGCCGCAGGCGGCTTGGTGCCACTGGAGGCGGGACCACCGGAGGCAGGACCGCAGGTGGCTGGAGGGTGCAGGCAGTGGCTCAGGTCGCTGCAGGAGGGACTGCCAGAGGCAGGGCCTCAGGCGGCAGCTCGGGCCACTGGAAGCTGCAGGTGGCTGATGTCTGGAGGTGGCTCGGGGCCCCTGGAGGCAGGACCACCAGAGGTGGGACCACAGGTGGCTGGAGGCTGCAGGCAGTGGCTCAGGTCGCTGCAGGAGGGACCGCCAGAGGCGGGGCCACAGGCAGCTGGAGGCTGCAGGCAGCTGGAGACTGCAGATGGAACTGGGCTGCCGGAGGCGGGACCGCTGGCGGCGGGACTGCTGGCGATGGTTATAGCTCTTACAAGAGCTGTTACAGCTCTTCCGCTCTGCTGACTCTTCCGCTCCTGTCAACTCTTCCTTCTGCTCCCGCCACAGCTCTCCTGTTCCCCTGACAGCCTCGCACACCAACCTTTATAGGGTTGATTGAGCCCCGCCCCTACACAGGTAGCCAATCGGATCACAATTCACCCTAGTGGATATACGTTCGCCTCACTGATTGGATGTCTCCACCCAGCCTGCCCCGCTCTTACATCCAGAGTCCACGAGCAAGTTCCTCTGGGAAGGGCAGGCCCTTACACCTGTAATTTGGCCACATTTTCATGGAAGGGAAGAATGATGGTTTCCAACTTATGTGTTCCCCAAAATAGGGATTCCAGAGATGGGCTCTGGGTCTGGGCACCTGAAAAATCCCACCAAGGGTTAGGATTTGGGTCTAGGGGCGCACCAGGACTTCAAAGCCTGATCCTGGTGGGGCAACTGAGAGGGCTGGTATGAAAGCATGCTCAAGCTGAGAGTCACAATGCCTGTTTTTCCCCAGGGCGGCCCTCAGGAGTGGGAGTGGTCTCATTGGCCATGCACCTGATTCCAACTCTGAGGGTTGGAAACCCATCCCAAAAGCCACCTTTCCTGTCATGGGAAAATATGAGTTTTCTATTGTGCTTCAGGTTCCCCCATTGGTGGGGGATTCCAGCAAAGATCTGGGGACAGATGACTGAATACTAAGGATGGGTACAGATGATGGACATGGGCCATCTCTAGTCTCACAAGCTGGATATGTGCCTGACTCTCTGGGTGGCTGAAAAGAGTTTGGGGCTCAGGCTCTCTCAGACACAGCAGTAGTGGTGAGTGCACCTATAAATTGGGCTCCCCTTGAGGGCCCAGTAGACAGATCCTCATATGGGATTTTCTGGCAGTCTCACCAGGCATATCTTATTTCTATGGGGAAGACAGAATGCTGCGCTGTGGCTCCAGAATTCCTCATCAAGAGGGCATGAGAACGAGTATGGTGAGGATGGAATTGTAAACCCAAGCCACAGTTATATTCAGTGCCAGGCAGAAGACAGTTCCAATGTGCAGAGTCTTATTCAAGATATTCAGGGCATGAGTAAGGGTGGATGTCAGATGTTTGCTCACACTGGAGTTTGTGTCTATGATGACCAACAAATGGAGGGGTGGCGTCAAGAGGCCATGGAGGATTTCCCATGCTGAGGCTTGTGAAATGCTCCAAACAGAAATGTTTCCTTCTACTAGACAGATGGAGTCTGGTTTGTTTGCTCCAGGATCCCCCATGTGGAAAGTTTGGGTAGCGGATCTCTCCTGCATGGATGCCTGGAAAGCACACCTCCATTGAGCATTGCAGCTGAGGAACATGACAGGTCGAATCTGGTGGCTCTGGGGCAAAGTACCTAGGCCTTGAGTTGACATTGAATGTCTTGCATAAAGGCCACAATGATGGTTTCTTACCAGGGAGATATTCGAATGTGCTGGTGGGTAAGGTGCCGTACAGTATTCTCCTATCCTGAGGGATTGGCACAGTTCGAAGACCACGGTTTCCCTCGAGGGCCAAGCAGATGATCCTCATGTGGGGTTGTGGGTAGATTCACCAGGCACTTCTTCTTTCTATAGGGCAGGCAGAATATTACATTTTGGCTCAAGAATTCCCTATCAAGATGGCTAGGGGACCATTAGGGTGAGGATGGATTTGTACACACAAGCTATGGTTCAATTCAGTGCCATGTGGAATCCACTTCCAATGTGCAGCGGCTTATTCGAGATATCCAGCAGCCGAGTAAGGGCGGATGTCAGATGTTTACTCACACTGGAGTTTGGGTCTATGATGACCGTCAAAAGGAGGTGTGGCATCAATATCCCATGGAGGATTTCCCACGCCGGGACCTGTGATATGCTCCAAACCACAAGGTCCTTCTCCTTGACAGGCGGGGTCTGGTTTGTTTACTTCAGGGTCCCGCATGTGGAAAGTATGGGTAGCAGAGCTCTCCCACATGGATGCCTGGAAAGCACACCTCCATTGACCTTTAAAGCTGAGGAACATGACAGGTTCATTCTGTTGACGCTGGGGCGAAGGTCAAAGGACTTGAGTTGACATGGAATCTCTTGCAGATGGGTCACAATGCTGGATTGTTACCAGGGAGATGATAGAATATGCTGGTGGCTAAGGTGCTGTGCAGGATTCCCCTACCCTGAGGGTTTGTAAAGGTCGAAGATCATGGTTTCCTTGTGGGGACAGGAGATGTTCTGGGGTGTGGCTCAGAGAAAACCCATTGTATTATTAGTTGGTATTCCAGAACAGGCCTCTGAGGAAAGATGCCTGAACACCTAATCTAGGGTTCCAATGAGGTACTAAGGGTATGTCAGTTTCAATCTTCTGACTCAGGATCATTGATTTGGTTGTCTGCCTGGATGTAGGTAAGCAGGGTGATTCAGACTGCACATTTGCGTCCAGAGTGGCCGACAATATTGGGGAAGGCTCAGGCGCCTTGCATGTTTCTTTTAATTTGGAATGTTTGGGCAACGGTGACGCGCACAGTTTCCTTGGGGATGGCAGGCACAGTCCTGTGGTCTGGCTCCAGGGACCCTATCCTGGAAGGCATGTGAGCCATGGTTTTGAGAGTGAAGTCTGTAAAAAAAAATCGGTTTAGGGTTAGTGGTGAGGTGATCACAGGCCCAATACATAGACATGGAGTGCAGCTCCTCAGGAACTGCTAATTGGATGACTCCAAGGTGATTGCACAGGCTTTTGTATATTGATTGTGTGTCCAGGATGGCCTCTAATGCAGGTGTGGTCTCTTGAGTCCATGGCAGATTTTTCCTCTCTGTTTCCTGGCTGGTCCCAATAGATTGGTGACTTTCTCTGGGAATGGAAGAGTGCTGTTTTCCATCTTAGGGGGGCCCCGGAACAGGGATTCAAGGAAGGGCTCTGGGTCTGGGCCATTGGAAAATCCCACCACGTGTTAGGATTTGGGCCAAGGGGCGTACCAGGCCTGCAATGCGGGATCCTGAAGGTGCAACAGAGAGCGTTTGTTTGAAAGCATGCTCAGGCTGAGGGTCACAATGCCTGTTTGTGCTCAGGGCGGCCCTCATCAGTGGGGGTGGTCTCATTGGCCATGCAGCTGGCTCCCACTCAGAGGGTTGGACACCCTTCCCAACAGCTAGGATTCATGCCATGGGAGTTCTCTATTGGGCTTCAGGTTCCCCCATTGGCAGGGATACCAGCAAAGGTCTGGTGACAGATGCCTGAATACCAAGGATGGGTAGAGGTGATGGAGTAGGGTCATGGCCGGTCCCACATGCTAGATATGGGTTTCGCTCTCTGGGTTGCTGAGACTAGGTCGGGGCTCAGGCTCTGTCAGACACAGCACTAGTGGCCATGGAAGCCTATAAACTGGGAATCCCTCGAAGTCTGAGAAGATTGATCCTCATTTGGGGTTTCTGGGCAGACTCACCAGGCACTTCTTCTTTCATAGGGAAGGCAGAATGCTGCATTGTGGCTCTAGAATTCCCTATGAAGAGGCCTTGCATACCAGTAGGGTGAGGATGGAATTTTAAACACATGCTGTGGTTCACCTCAGTGCTAAGGCGAAGGCAGTTCCAATGTGCAGCAGCTTATTCGAGATATCCAGCACCTGAATAAGGGCGGCTGTCAGATATTTGCTCACACTGGAGTTTGTGTCTATGATGACCGAGAAATGGAGGGGTGGCTTCAAGAGGTCATGGAGGATTTCCCATGCTGATACTTGTGAGATTCTCCAAACAGAAAGGTGCTTCTAGACAGGTAGAGTCTGGTTTGTTTGCTCCTGTGTCCCCCATGTAGAAAGTATGGGTAAGAGAGCTCTCCCATATGGATGCTTGGAAAGCACACCTCCATTGTCCTTTGTAGCTGGGGAATATGACAGATATTTTATGATGGCTCTGGGGTGATGGACCAAGGACTTGAGTTGACATGGAATCTCTTACAGATGGGTCACAATGCTGGTTTGTTACCAGGGAGTTTTTATAATGTGCTGGTGGCTAAGGTACCTTGCAGGTTTCTCCTACCCTTAGGATTTGGCACAGGTCAAAGAGCACGGTGTCCTTCTGGGAAAGGAGATGTTCTGTTGTGTGGCCCAGGGACAACATGTTGTATCCTAAATTGGCATTCCAGAAAAGACCAAGAGAGCAGATGCTTTAAATCCTAATCTAGGGTTCCAGTGCGTTCCTACAGGCACATCAATTTCAATCTTCTGACTCAGTACCATTGACATGGGTGTCTGTCTGGATGTAGGTGATTAGCTTTTTTCAGACTGTGCATTTGCTTCCAGAGAGGCTACCAACATTGGGGTGGGCTCAGGGGACTTGCAGGTTTCTCATAATCTGGAAGGTTTGGGCAACTGTGACACACACAGTGTCCTTGGGGATTGCAGCAGTCCTTTGGTGTGGCTCCAGAGACCCCATCCTGGAAGACATATGAGCCATGGTTTTTGGAGAGTAATCTGCAAACACAAATTCGGGTTAAGATTAGTGGCGTGGGGGTCGCAGGCCCAATATATAGACATGGAGGGGACCTCGTCAAGAACTCTAATCAGGGTGATGGGAAGGTGGTAGCACAGGCTTTTCTATCTGGAATGTGTGTCCAGGATGGCCTCGGTATGCAGGTGTGGTCTCATGGGTACATGGGACACTTTTCCTCTCTAAGGATCCTGGTGGCTCCCCATAGTTTTGTGGCTTTTTCAGGGAAGGGAAGGATGCTGTTTTGCATCTTAGGGGTGCCCCAAAACAAAGGTTCCAGAGATGGGCTCTGTGTCTGGGCCCCTGGAAAATCCCACCCTATGTTACTATTTGGACATAGGGGCGCACCAGTACTGCAATGTGGGATCGTGGTGGTGCCACTGAGAGGGTTTGTTTGAAAGCATGCTCAGGCTGAGGGTCACCATGCCTGTTTGTGGCCAGGGTGGTCTTCAAGAGTGGGCATAGTCTCATTGGCAATGTAGCTGGTTCCCACTTTGAGGGTTGGACACCCATCCCAACAGCCCTTTTTCCTTCCATTGAGAAGGAGGCTTTCTCTATTGGGATTCAGGTTTCCCCATTGTCAGGGATTACAGCAAAGTTCTGGGAAAAGATGCCTGAATACCAAGGATGGGTAGAGATGAGGAAGTAGGGCCATGGACCGTCCCACATGCTAGATATGGGTCCAGCTCTGTAGGTGGCTTACACTAGCTCGGGGCTCATTCTATGACAGACACAGCACTAGAGGCTAGGGCAGCCTATAAACTGGGGTTCCCTTGAGGGTCAAGCAGATTGATCCTCATGTGGGCTTTCTAGGCAGACTCACCAGACACTTCTTTCTATAGAGAAGGCAGAATACTGTGTTGTGGCTCTAGAATTATCTATCAAGGGGACTTGTGGACCAGTAGTGTGAGGATGGAATTGTTAACACAAGCTATGGTTCAATAAAGTGCCAGGCGGAAGGCATTTCCTATGTGCAGCAGCTTATTCGAGATATCCAGCACCTGAGTAAGGGCAGATGTCAGATATCCTCACACTGGAGTTTGTGTCTATGATGACTGACAAATGGAGGGGTGGCATCAAGAGGCCATGGAGGATTTCCAACGCTGAGGATCCTTAGAGAGAAATGTGTCCCATGAACCCATGAGACCACACCTGCATTAGAGTCCATCCTGGACACACAATCCAGAAAGAAAAGCCTGTGCTACCGCCTTCCCATCACACTAATTACAGTTCCTGATGAGCTGCCCTCCAGGTCTACGCATTGGGCATGCGATCACCATGACAATAACCCTAACCAAATTGGTGTTTACAGAATTCTCTCCCAAAACAATGGCTCACATGACCTCCAGGGTAGGGTCTCTGGATCCATACCACAGGACTGTGCCTGCCATCCCCAAGGAAACTGTACCCGTCACAGTTTTCCAAACCTTCCAGATTAGCAGAAACCTGCAAGGCCCCTGAGCCCACCACAATATTGGAGGCCGCTCTGGACTCAAATGTGCAATCTGAACCACCCTGTTAACCTACATACAGGCAGACAGCCAAATCAATGGTCTGGACTCAGAAGATTGATACTGACATGCCCCTAGGACCTCATTGGGACCCTAGACTAGGTTTTCAGGCATCTGACCTCAGAGGCCTGTTCTGGAACACCAACTTACGATAGAACATGTGGTCCCTCAGATACACAACAGAACATCTACTGTCCCCAGAAGGAAACCGTGATCTTCAACCTTTGCCAAACCCTCAGGATAGGAGAATACTGCATGGCACCTTAGACACCACCACATTCTAAGATCACTCTGATAACAAACCAGCATTGTGACCCATCTGCAAGAGATTCCATGTCAACTCGAGGCCTTGGTACTTCGCCCCAGAGCCAGCAGAACGTACCTGCCATGTTCCTCAGCTGCAATGCTCAGTGGAGGTGTGCTTTCCAGGCATCCATGTGGGAGTGCTCTGCTACCTAAACTTTACACATGGGGGAACCTGTAGCAAACATACCAGACTCCACCTGTCCAGTAGAACGAAACAATGCAGATTGAAGCATCACACAAGCCTCAGTGTGGGAAATCTCAAAGGCCTCTTGACGCCACCCCTCCATTTGTCGGTCATCAAAGTCACAAACACCAGTGTGAGCAAATATCTGACATCCGCCCTTTACTCATGTGCTGGATATCTCAAATAAGCGTTAGCACATGAGAACTGCCTTCCGCTTGGCACTGAATTGAATCGTAGCTTGTGTTTACAATTCCAACCTCACCCTGGTAATCCCCAAGCCCTCTAGATGAGGAATTCTGGAGCTGCAAGGCAGAATTCTGCCTTACACATAGAAAATTGAAGTCCCTGGTGTGTCTTCCCAGAAACCCCACATGAGGATCAATCTGCTCGGCCCTCGAGGGAACCCCGATTTATAGGCTGCCCTGGCCACTAGTGCTGTGTCTGACAGAGCCTGAGTCCCAACCTAGTGTCAGCAACCCAGAGAGTGGGCCCCATATCCATCATATGAGACCTGCCTGGGACAAGTCCGTCATCGCTACCCATCCTTGGTATTTGGGAACCTTTCCCCAGACTTTTGGTGGAATCCCTGCCAATGAGGGAACCTGAAGCACATAGAGAACTCCTCCTACCCCATGGCATGAAACCTGGGTATTGGGATGGGTGTCCAACCATCAACGTGGGAGATATCTACATGGCCAATGAGAAGATGCCCACACTTGAGGGGCACCCTGGGTACAAAAAGGCAATGTGACCATCAGTCTGAGCAGGTTTTCAAACAAACCCTCTCATTTGCACCACCAGGATCCCGCATTGCAGGTCTGGTATGCCCCAGGCCCAAATCCTAACCCTTGGTGTGATTTTCCAGGCAAGCACACCCAGAGCCCTCCTCTGGAATCCCTGTTTTGTGGCACCCCTAAATTGAAAAACAGCACTCTTCCCTTCTGGAAAAAGCCACCAAACTATGGGGAGCTGTCAGGATCCTTAGGAAATGTATCCCATGAATCCATGAAACCACACCCACAATCCGAGGCCATCCTGGACACACAATCCAGATGGAAAAGCCTGTGCTACATTCTTCCAGGCCCCCAAATTACAGTTCCTGATGAGCTTCCCTCCTGGTCTATTCATTGGGGCTATGATCACCTTGCCACACACACTAACCCAACTTTGTCTTTGCAGACTTCTCTCCCAAAACCATGGGTCACGTACCATCCAGGATAGGGTCTGTGGATAAACACAGCAGGACTGTGCCTGCCATCCCCAAGGAAATTTTCCCCTTCACAGTTGCCCAAACCTTCCAGATTAGGAGATAGCTGCAAGATCCCTGAGCCCACCCCTATACTGGCAACCGCTCTCTATGAAAATGTGCAGTCTGAAACTCCCTGATCACCTACATCCAGGCAGACAGCCAAGTCAATGTTCCTGAGTCAGAGGATTGAACCTGACATGCCTCCTAGGATGTCAATGGAACCCTATAATAGGTTTTCAGGCATCTTTCCTCAGGGGCCTGTTCAGGAATACCAACTTAGGATAAAACCTGTGGTCCCTGAGACACACAACAGACCATCTCCTGTACCCAGAATGAAACCTTGCCCTTCAATCTGAGCCAAACCTTCAGGGTAGGAGAATCCTGCATGGCACCTTAACCACCAGCACATTCTAAGACCTCCCTGGTAGCAAACCAGCATTGTGGCCCATCTGCAAGAGATTCCATGTCAACTCAAGGCTTTGGTCCTTCGCCCCACAGCCACCAGAATGAACCAGCCATGTTCCTCAGATGCAATGGTCAATGGAGGTGTGCTTTACAGACATCCATGCTGGAGAGATATGCTACCCTGACTTTCCACATGGGGGACCCTGGAGCAAACAAACCAGACTCCACCTGTCCAGTAGAAGGAAACCTTGCTGTTTGGAGCATCTCAAAACCCTTAGCATGGGGAATCCTCTATGACCACTTGAGGCCACCCCTCAATTGGTCTGTCATCATAGACACAAACCCCAGTGTGTGCAAACATCTGACATCCACCCTTACTCAGGTGCTGGATGTATAGAATAAGCCGATGCACACTGGAACCCCCTTCTGCTCGGCACTGATTTGAACAAAAGCTTGTGTTTGGAAATTGAAAACAGCTCTCTTCCCTTCCCCAAAACAGCCACCAAACTATGGGGAATGACCAGGATCCTTAGAGAAGAAAAATCCTCAAGGACACAGGAGACCACACCTGCATTCTGAGGCCATCCATTACACACAATCCAGATAGAAAAGCCTGTGCTACCGCCTTCCAGTCACGCTAATTACAGTTCCTGACGGGCTGGTCTCTAGGTCTACACCTTGGGCCAGCAATCACCACGCCACTAACTCTAACCTGAATTTGTGTTTGCAGACTTCTCTCCCAAAACCATGGCTCATATGCCCTCAAGGATGGGGTCTTTGGATCCAACAGGACTGTGCCTTCCATCCCCAAAGAAACCGTGCCCGTCTCAGTTGCCCAAAACTTCCAGATTAGGAGAAACCTACAAGACCCCTGAGCCCACCCCAACATTGGTGTCCGCTCTGAACAAATACCATCTGAAACTCCCTGATCTTCTACATCCGGGCATACAGCCAATTCAATGGTCCAAAGACAGAAGATTGAACCTGACATGCCCTTGGACTTCATTGGAAACCTTGATTAGGTTTTCAGGCATCTGTCCTCAGGGTTATGTTCTGGAATACCAGCTTTTGATACAACATGTGATCCCTGAGCCACACAACAGAAAATCTCCTGTCTCCAGAAGAAAACTATGCTGTTTGTCCTGTGTCAAACCCTCAGGGTAGGAGACTCCTGCACGGAACCTTAGCCACCCACACATTCTAACACCTCCCTTGTAATAATACAGCATTGTGGCCCATCAGCAAGAGACTCCATGTCAACTCAAGGCCTTGGTCCTTCGGCCCAGAGCCACCAGAATGAACCTGCCATGTTCTTCAGCTGCAGTGCTCAATGGAGGTGTGCTTTCCAGGAATACATACTGAAGAGTTCTGCTCTCCAGACTTTCCACGTGGGGGACCCTCGAGCAAACAAACCAGACTCCACCTGTCCAGTAGAAGGACACCTTACCTTTGGAGCATCTTACAAGCCTCATCAGGGGAAATCCTCCATGGCCTCTTGATGCCACCCTTCCATTTGTGGGTCATCAAAATAGAAACTCTAGTGTGAGCAAACATCTGACAATCTCCTTACTCAGGTGCTGGATATCTTGGAAAAGACGCTTCACATTGGAACTGCATTCCACCTGGCACTGAATTGAAGCGTGGCTTGAGTTTACAATTTCATCCTCACCCTACTGCTCCCCAAGGCCCCTTGATATTGAATTCTGGAGCTGCTACAATGCAGCATTCTGACTCACCCATAGAAAGAAGTGCCTGCTGAGTCTGTCCAGAATCCACACATTAGGATCAATCTGCTAAGCCCTGGAGAGAACCCCATTTTATAGGCTGCTCTTGACACTAGTCTTGTGTCTGACAGAGCTTGAGCCCCAAACCAGTGTTGGCCTCTCAGAGAGCGGGCCCCTTATCCAGCATGTGAGATAGGCCATGGTCCAAGTCTGTCCTCTCTACCCATCCTTGATATTCTGGGACCTTTCCCCAGACTTTGCTGGAATCCTTCCAATGGGGGAAACTGAAACACAATTGAGAACTACTCTTTCCCCATGGAAGGAAACCTGACGGTTGGAATGGTTGTCCAACCTTTAGAGTGGGAGCCAGGTGCATGGCAAAAGTGACCACACCCACTCCTTCAGTCTGCCCTGGGCACAAACAGGCATTTTGACCTTCAGCCTGAGCATGCTTTCAAACAAACCCTTTCAGTTGCACCACCACGATCCCGCATTGCAGGCCTGGTACTCCCCTAGGCCAAAATCCTAACCCTTGGTGGGATTTTCTAGGCGCCGAGACCCATAGCCCATCTCTGGAATCCCTGTTTTGGGGCACCTCTAAGATGGAAAACTGCACTTTTCCCTTCCCCAAAAAAGCCACCAATCTATGGGGAGTGGTCAGGATCCTTAGAGAAGAAAAATCTCCCATTGACACAGGAGACCACACCTGCATTCCGAGGCCATCCTGGACACACAATCCCGATAAAAAAGCCTGTGCTACCACCTTCTAGTCACCTTTACATTTCCTGATGAGCTGCCATCCAGGTCTATGCATTGGCCTTGCGATCTCCTCTCCAATAACCCTAACCCTAATCTGTGTTTGCAGACTTCTCTCCCAAAAACATGCATCACATGTCCTCAAGGATGGGGTCTCTGGGGGCAAAACCACAGGACTGCACCTGCCATCCCCAAGGAAATTGTGCCCTTAGCAGTTGCCCAAACCTTACAGATTGGAGAAACCTGCAAGTCCCCTGATTCCACCCCAATATAGGGGGCTGCTCTTGATAGAAAAAAAAGTGTCTAGGCAGACAGCCAAGTCAACGGTGCTGGGTTGGAAGATTGATACTGTCATGCCCGTAGGACTTCATTGGAACCCTAGATTAGGTTTTCAGTCATCTGTTCCGGGTCCTGTTCTGGACTACCAACTTATGATACAACAGGTGGTCTCTGAGCCTCATATAAGAACATTACCCATCCCCTGAAGGAAACCGTGCTCTTCGACCTGTGCCAAACCCTCAGTGTAGGAGAATCCTGCATGGCACCTTAGCCACCAGCACATTCTAAGATCTCCTTGGTAACAAATCAGCATTGTGGCCCATCTGCAAGAGATTCCGTGTCAACTCAAAGCCTTGGTCCTTTGCCCCAGAACCACCAGAATGAACCTGCCATGTTCCTCAGCTGCAGTGGAGAATGGAGGTGTGCTTTGCAGGCATCCATGCCAAGAGTTCAGCTACCCAAACTTTCCACATGGGGTACCGTGGAGCAAACAAACCAGACTCCATCTGTCCAGTAGAAGGAAACCTTGCTTGTTGGAACAACTCACAAGACTCAGCAGGGGAAATCCTCTATGGGCTTTTGATGCCACCCATCCATTTGTTGATCATAATAGACACAAGCTCTAGTGTGTGCAAACATCTGACATTCGCCCTTACTCAGGTGCTGGATATCTCAAAAAAGACACTTCACATTGGAACTGCGTTCCACTGGCACTGAATTGTACAGTAGCTTATGTTTACAATACCATCCTCACCCTACTGGACCCCAAGGCTTCTTGATATTGAATTCTGGGGCTGCATTGCAGCATTCTGCCTCCCCATAGAAAGAAGTGCCTGCTGAGTCTGTCCAGAATCCCCACATGAGGATAAATCTTCTAGGATCTCGAGGAAACCCCGATATATGGACTGCCCAGGCCACTAGTGTTGTGTCTGATAGAGCCTGAGCCCCGACCTAGTGTCAGTCACCCAGAGAGCGGGCCCCATATCTAGCATGTGGGACTGGCCATGGCACAAGTCCATCATCTCTACCCATCCTGGCACCTGGGTACCTTTCCCCAGACTTTGCTGGAATCATTCCAATGGGGAACCTGAAGCATAATTGAGTATTACTCCTCCCCATGGAAGGAAACCTAGCTGTTGCGATGGGTGTCCAGCCCTCAAAGTGGGAGACAGGTGCATGGCCAATGTGACCACACCAACTCCTGAGGGCCGCGCAGGGCACAAACAGGCATTGTGACCATCACCTGAGTATGCTTTCAAACAAACACTCTCAGTTCCACCACAAGGTTCCCACATTGCAGGCCTGGTACGCCCCTAGGCCCAAATCCCAACACTTGGTGAGATTTTCCAGGTGCCCAGACACAGAGCCCATATCTGGAATCCCTGTTTTGGGGCACCTCTAAGATGTTAAAAAGCACTCTTATCTTCCCTGAAAAAGCCACCAAACTATGTGGAACTGCCAGAATCCTTAGAGTGGAAAAGTTTCCCATGGACCCATGAGACCTCACCTGCATTCTGAGGCCATTCTGGACATACAATCCAGATAGAAAAGGCTGTGCTACCATCTCCCAGTCACCCTAATTACATTTCCTGTCGAGCTGCCCTCCAGGTCTATGCATTGGGCCTGCGATCACCTCTCGACTAACCTGAACCGGAATTTGTGTTTCCAGACTTCACTCCCAAAACCATGGCTCACATGCCCTCCAGGATAGGGTCACTCTAGGTGCACCAAATGACTGTGGCTGCTATCCCCAAGGAAACTGTGCCCATCACAGTTGCGCAAACCTCACAGATTAAGAGAAACCTGCAAGGCCCCTGAGCCCACCCCAATATTGGCAGCCGCTCTGGACGCAAATGCACAGTCTGAAACAACCGGATTCCCCCCATCCAGGCAGAGAGCCACGTCAATGATTTTGAGTCAGAAGATTGAACCTGACATGCCCTTGGACCTCATTGGAACCCTTGATTAGGTTTTCAGGCATCTGTCCTCAGGGGCTTATTCTAGAATACCAACTTATGATACAACATGTGGTCCCAGAGCCACACAAAAGAACATCTCCTGTCCCCAGAAGGAAACCGTGCTCTTTGACCTGTGTCAAACCCTCAGGATAGGAGAATCCTACACGGCACCTTAGCCACCAGCACATTCTAAGATCTCCCTGGTAACAAACCAGCATTGTGACCTATCTGAAGGAGATTCCATGTTAACTCGTCACCCTTGGTACTTCGCCCCAGAGCCAACAGAACGAACCCGCCATGTTCCTCAGCTGCAATGGTCAGTGGAGGTGTGCTCTCCAGGCATCCATGTCAGAGAACTCTTCTATCCAGAATTTCAACATGGGGGACCCTGAAGCAAACAAACCAGATTCCACCTGTCCAGCAGAAGGAAACCTTGCTCTTTGAAGCATGTCACAAGTCTCAGCGTGAAAATCCTCCATGGCGATTGACGCCACCCCTCCATTTGACATCTATCATAGACACAAACTTCAGTGTGAGCAAACATCTGATATCCGCCCTTACTTAGGTGCTGGATATCTTGAATAAGCCCCTGCACATTGGAACTGCCTTCCACTTGGCACTGAATTTAACCATAGTTGTGTTTACAATTCCATCCTCACCCTAATTTTCTCCACGCCCTCTTGATAAGGCATTCTTGAGCCACAACGCAGCATTTTACCTGCCCCATAGAAAGAAGAAGTGCCTGGTGAGTCTGCCCAGATCCCCCACATTAGGATCCACCTGCCTGGTCCTCAATAATGTCCCAATATCATAGGCCACCATGGGTACTAAATCTCTGATGACATAGCCGGATCCACAACCTCCAGTCAGCCACCTAGACATTGGGCCACATATCCTGCAAGTGGGACCTGGCGTGGCCCGAATCTGTCATCTCTGCTCAACCTGGTTATTCTGACATCTGTCCCCAGAACTTAGCTCAAATCCCTGCTTATGGGGGAACCGGAAGCACAAGAGTACTGCTCCTTCCCAATGGTAGGAAATCTGGCCTGTGAAATGGGTGTCCAACCCTCAGAGTGGGAACCAGCTGCATGGACCTTGAGACCACAGTCACTCATGGGAGATGCCCTGGGCACAGAAAGGCATTGTGACCCTCAGCGTGAGCCTTTCAAAAAATACCCCTCGTTAGCTGCACCAGGAGTCCACAGAGTGGGCCTACCAGGTTGCTATGGCCAAATCCTCTCCCTCGTTGGTGTTTTCCAGGCACCCAGACCCAGAAACTGTTCCAGAACCTCTCTTTTTGGGTTCCCCTGAGACTGAAAATAGCAGTCTTTTCTTTCCCTAGAGACACCAAACTCTTGGGGGCTGGGAAGAATACCCAGAGACGAAGAATCTCCCATGGCCCCATAAAGCCACCCCTATATTTTGTGACTGTCCTGGACACAGAATCCAGACAGCATAGCCTTCACTACCACCTCCATGACACCTTGATTTCAATACAATATGAGCTGCCCTAAGGGCCTGCAGATCAGGCCTGTGATCACTGCTGGCCTCACCCTAACCTTTGTTTGAGTTTGCAGATTTCTGTCCCCAAAGCCCTGGCCCACATGCCCTCCAGGATGGGGCCTCCGGTGCAACACCAGATGATTTTTGCCAACCCTCCCGAAGGAGTCTCTACACTTCACTGTTGCCCAAACCCTGAAGATTAAGAACAAAGTAAAAGCCCCTGAGCCCATGTCAATTTCAAAGGACACTCTGGACCAAATGCATAATCTGACACACATTGAGCACCTGCCTCCAAACAGACATCCAAGTAAAAGGCCCTGATTTAGAAGATTGAACCTGACATGCCCCTAGGACTTCATTGATACCCTATCTTAGATTTTCAGGTGCAAGTCCTCAGAGGCCTATTCTCCAATACCAATTTATATTCCAACATGGTCCCTGAGACACACTACAGAACCCCTCCTGTCCCCAGAAGGATACCTTGCTCTTGGAAGCGTTGTCCAAGACTCAGTGTAGGAGAATCCTGCATGTCCCCCGAGCACCCCAACATTCTAACATCTGCCTGGGTAAAAACAAGCTTTGTGATCCAACAGCATGAAGCTCCATGTCAATTCAAGCTGGAAGGAACTTTTCCCCAGAGCCAACAGATCGAACCTACCATGTTCCTCAGCTGCAAAGGTCAATGGAGGTGTGCTTTACAAGCATCCATGAGGGAGAGCTCTGCAACCCAAACTTTCCATATGGGGTATGGTGAAGCAAAAAAAAAAAAAAAAAAAAAAAAAAAACAGGCTCTCCCTGTCCAGTAGAAGGAATCCTTCCTGTTTGGAGCATCTCACAAGCCCTAGCATAGAAAATCCTCCATGGCCTCGTGACGCCACCCCTCCATTTGGTGGTCATCATAAACACAAATTCCAGTATGAGCAAACATCTGACATCTGCCCTTACTCAGGTGCTGGATATCTTGAATCAGCCACTACACACTGGAACTGCCTTCTGCTTGGCACTGAATTTAACCGTAGCTTGTGTTGACAATTCCATCTTCACCCTCCTGGTGCCCAAGACCTCTTGATAGGGAGTTCTGGAGCCACAACTAAGAATTCTGCATGCTACACAGAAAGAAGAATTGTGTGGTGAGACTGGCCAGAAACCCCACATGGGGATCCACCTAATATCATAGGCTGCCAAGAGCACTCAGGCTCTGTCTGACAGAGCCTGAGCCATGACCTATAGTCTCGCACTCGGTCAGTGGGCCATATAACCTGCTGGTTGGACCTGCCTTGTCCCAAAACCATCACATCTACTCAACCTGGATATTCAGGCATCTCTCCCCAGACCATAGCTCAAATCCCTGAGTATGAGAGAACATGATGCACAAGAGTACTCCTCATTCCTGATGGCAGGAAACCTGGCTGTTTAGATGGGTGTCCAACCCTCAGAGCGGGAACCAGCTGCATGGCCCGTGAGACCACGACCACTCTTGGTAGCCGCCTTGGGCACAAACAGGCTTTGTAACCCTCAGTGTGAGCCTGCTTTCAAACAAACGCCCTCAGTAGCTAGACCAGGAGCCCACTGAGCATTCCTGCAAGGTCCCTAGAGCCAAACCTAAACTATCTCTGGAATCCCACTTTTGGGTATTCCCTGAGATAGAAAACAGCAATCTTCCCTTCCATCGGAGACACCAAACTCTTAGGAGCTGGGCAGAATCCCCATAGAAGAAGAATCTCCCATGGCCTCATGAAGCCACCGGTACAATTTGCGACCGTCCTGGAAATACAATCCCAACAGAAAAGGACAGTGCTACCACCTCCAAGATACCGTAATTTCAGTACACTATTCACTGCCCTCAGGGCCTCCATCTCAGGCCTGTGATCACCTCGACCCTTACCATAACCCTAGATCATGTTTGCAGATTTCTATCCCCAAAGCCCTGGACCACATGCCCTCCAGGATGGGGCCTCTGGAGCCACACCAGACGACTGCGCCTAACCTCCCGAAGGAAACTCTGCCCTTCACTGTTGCCAAATCCTGAAGATTAGGAGGAATGTACAAAGCCCCTTAGCCCACACAAATTGCAATTAAAACTCTGGACTGAAATGCACATTCTGACACACCATGAGCACCTGCCTCCAGGCAGACATCCATGTCAAAGGGCCTGAGTCAGATGATTGACCCTGACATGCCCCTAGGACTTCATCAATACCATAGATTAGATTTTCTGGCGCCAGAGGCCCTTTCTCCAATACCAATTTATATTCCAACATGTGGTACGTGAGCCACACAACAGAACCCCTCCTCTCCCCAGTAGGATAGCTTTCTCTTGGTATCTTTGTCCAAGACATAGTGTAGGGGAATCCTCCATGGCCCATGGCCACACCAACATTCTAAAGTCTCCCTGGATACAAACCATCATTATGATCCAACATCATGAAACTCCATGTCAACTCAGGCCGCTTGGAACTTCGCCCCAGAGTCACCAGAATGAACCTGCCATATTCCTCAGCTGCAATGGTCAATGGAGGTGTGCTTTCCCTGCATCCATAGGGAGAGCTCTGCTATCCAAACTTTCCATATGGGGACCCTGGAGCAAACAAACCAGACTCCCCCTGTCCAGTACAAGGAAACCTTGCTGTTTGGAGCATCTCACAACCCAGTGTGGGAAATTCTCCATGGCCTCGAGACGCCACCCCTCCATGAGTGGTCATCATAGACACAAAGTCCAGTGTGAGCAAACATCTGACATCAGCCCTTACTCAGGTGCTGGTATCTTGAATCAGCCACTGCACACTCGAACTGCCTTCCGAATGGCAATAAATTTAACTGTAGCTTGTGTTTACAATTTTATCCTCAACCTCCTGGTCACCAAGTCCCCTTCACAGGGAATTCTGGAGCCAAAATGCAGCATTTTGCCTACCCCACAACAGAAGACGTGCCTGGTGAGTCTGCCCAGAAACCCCACATAAGGATCCACCTGCATGGCCCTCGAAGGCACCCTAATATCAAAGGTCACCATGGGCACTCAGACTCTGTTTGACACATCCTGAGCCTCCACCTCTAGTCAGACACACAGACAGTTTACCCTATATCCTGCAGGTGGGACCTGCCGTGGCCCGAAGCCATCACATCTACTCAACCTGGGTATTCAAGCATCTCTCCCCAGTCCGTAGATCAAATCCCTGCCTATGGGGGAACCTGAAGTGCAGGAGTACTCCTCCTAACCGATGGCAGGAATTCTGGCTGTTGAGATGGGTGTCCAACCCTCAGAGTGGGAACCAGCTACATGGCCATGAGACCACGGCCACTTATGGGAGCCACCCTGGGCACAAAAAGGCATTGTGACCCTCACAGTGAGCCTGCTTTCAAACAAAACTCCTTGGAAGCTGGACCAGGAGCACACAGGGCATGTCTGCCAAGTCCCTAGGGCCAAATCCTCACCCTTTTTCGTGTTTTCCAGGCGCCCAGACCCATACACTGTCTCTGGAATCCCTCTTTTGGGGGTCTTCTGAGACGGAAAACAGCAGTCTTCCCTTCCCCTAGAGACACCAAACTCAAGGGAGCTGGGCAGAATCCCCAGAGTCGAAGAATCTCCCATGGCCCTATGAACAAAACCCTACATATTGCGACTATCCTGGACACACAGTCCAGAAGAAAAGCCAGTGCTACGGCCTCCATGACACCTTAATTTCAGTACACTAAGAGGTGCACTAATGCCCTGCAGATTTGGCCTGTGATCACACCGGCCCTCACCCTAACCATAGATTTTATTTGCAGATTTCTATCCCCAGATCCATGGGCCACGTGCCCTCCAGGATGGGGCCTCTGGTGCCACACCAGATGAGTGTGCTTACACTCCCAAAGAAAACTCTGCCCTTCACGTTTGACAAAACCAAGAATCTAAGGAGCAAAGTAAAAAGCACCTGAGCCCATCTCAATTTCAAAGAACGCTCTGGACCCAAGTGCATATTCTGATACACAATGAGCACCTGCCTCCAGACAGACATTCAAGTAAAAGGCCCCGAGTCAGAAGATTGAAACTGACATGACTCTAGGTCTACATCGATACCCTAGCTTAGGTTTTCAGGCTGCTGTACCCAGAGGCCTGTTCTCCAATACCAACTTATATTCCAACATGTGGTCCCTGAGCCACACAACAGAACCTCTCCTGTCCCCGGAAGGATACCTTGCTCTTGGTAGCTGTGTCCAAGACTCAGTGCAGGAGAATCCTGCATGGCCCCCGTGAAAACCCCAACATTCTAACATCTCCCTGGATAACAACCAGCATTGTGACCCAATAGCATATAACTCCATGTCAACTCAGGCCCCTGGGAACTACGCCTCAAAGGCACCAGATCAAACCTGCCATGCTCCTCAGCTGTGATGGTCAATGGAGTTGTGCTTTCGGGCATCCATGAGGGAGAGCTCTGCTACACTAACTTTCCATAATGTGGACCCTGTAGCAAACAAACCAGACACCAACTGTCCGATAGATGGAAACATTGCTGTTTGGAGCATCTTACAAGTCACAGCGTGGGAAATCCTCCATGGTCTCGTGACGCCACCCTTCCATTTGGCAGTCATCATAGACACAAACTCCAGTGTGAGCAAACATCTGATAACCACCCTTACTCAGGTGCTGGATATCTCGTATCAGTCACTGCACACTGGAACTGCCTTCTGCTTGTCACTGCATTTAACCTTAGCTTGTGTATACAATTCCATCCTCGCGCTTCTTTTGCCCATGCCCTCTTGATAGGGGATTCTTGAGACACAACTCAGCATTCTACCTGCCCCACAGAAAGAAGAAGTGCCTGGTGAGTCTTCCCAGAAACCCCACATTGTGATCCACCAGCATGGCCCTTGATGGGACCCTAATATCTTAGGCAGCCATGGGCACTCAGGCTCTGTCTGACACACCCTGAGCTACGACCTTCAGTCATTCATGCAGACAGTGGACCTGATATACTGCAGGTGGGACCTGCAATGGCCGGAAGCCATCACATTTACTCAACTTGGTTATTCAGGCATCTCTCCCCAGACCGTAGCTCAAATCCCTGCCTATGGGGGAAATTGGAGTACAGGAGTACTCCTTCCCGATGACAGGAATCCTGGCTGTTGAGATGGGTGTCCAACCCTCAGAGTGGGAACCAGCTGCATGGCCCATGTGACCACGGTCACTCATGGGAACCTCCCTGGGCACAAACAGGCATTGTGACCCTCAGCGTGAGTGTGATTTCACACACCCCCTCGGTAGCTGGACCAGGAGCCTACAGAGCAGGTCTGCCAGGTCACTAGGGCCAAAGCCTCACACTCGTCTGTGTTTTCCAGGAACCCAGACCCAGAAACTGTTTCTGGAATCCCTCTTTTGGCAGTCCCCTGAGATGGAAAACAGCAATCTTCACTTCCCCCAGAGACACCAAACTCTTGGGAGATGGGTAGAATCCCCAGAGACAAAGAATCTCCCATGGCCCCATGAAAACACATACATTTTGTGACCATCCTTGACACTCTATCCAGACAGAAAAGCCTGTGCTACCACCTCCACGACTCCTTGATTTCAGTACATTATGAGCTGTCCTCAGGGCCTGCAGATCGGGCCTGTGATCACCTCGGCCCTCACACTAACCCTAGTTTGCGTTTGCAGATTTCTGTCCCCAAAGCCCAGGCCCACATGCCCTCCAGGATAGGGTCTCTGGAGCCCCGAACAAGCATCCGTACATTACGGAAGGAAACTCTGCCCTTCACTGTTGCCAAAACCCTGAAGATTAGGAGCAAAGTACAAAGCCCCCGAGCCCACCTCAACTCAAAGGAAAACTCTGCACCCAAATGCTCATTCTGACACACAATGAGGACCTGCCTCCAGGTAGACATCCAAGTCAAAGGCCCTGAGTCAGAAGATTGAACCTGACATGCCTCTAGGACTTTATCTATACCCTAGCTTAGGTTTTCAGGTGCCTGTCGCCAGAGAGCTGTTCTCCAATACCAACTTAGATTCCAATATGTGGTCCCTGAGCCACACAACAGAACCTCTCCTGTCCCCAGAAGGATATGTTGCTTTTGGTAGCTGTGTCCAAGACTCAGTGTAAGAGAATCCTGCCCCTGACCACCCCAACATTCTAATGTCTCCCTGGATGCAAACAAGCACTGTGATCCAACAGCATGAAACTCCATGTCAACTCAGGCCTCTTGGAACTTCTCTCCAGAGGCACCAGATCAATCCTGCCATGTTTCTCAGCTGCAAAGGTCAATGGAGGTGTGCTTTCCTGGCATCCATGTGAGATTGCTCTGCTACCCAACCTTTCCACATGGGGAACCCTGGAGCAAAGAAACCAGATTTCCCCTGTCCAGTAGAAGGAAACCTTGCTGTTTGGAGCATCTCACAAGCCCCAGCATGGGAAATCCTCCATGGCCTCGGGCGCCACCCCGCCATTTGTTGGATATCACAGACACAAACTCCAGTGTGAGCAAGCATCTGACATCCACCCTTAGTCAGGTGCTGGATATCTAAAATCAGCCACTGCACACTGGAGTTGTTTACCCCTTGGCACTGAATTTAACCATAGCTTGTGTTTACAATTCCATCCTCAACCTCCTGGTCCACAAACCCACTTGATAGGGAATTCTGGAGCCCCAACGCAGCATTCTGCCTACCACACAGAAAGAAGTCCTGCCTGGTGATTCTGCCCAGAAACCCCACAAGAGAGTCCACCTGCATGGCCCTCGACGGCACACTAATATCATAGGCTGCAATGGGCACTCGGGCTCTGTCTGACACATCCTGAGCCACAACCTCCAGATAGCCGTGCACACAGTGGTCCACGTATTATACAGGTGGAAAATGCTGTGGCCCGAATCCGTCATCTCTACTCAACCTGGGTATTCCATCGTCTCTCCCCAGACTGTAGCTCAAATCCCTACCTATAGGGGAACCTTAAGCACAAGAGTACTCTTCATTCCCGATGGCAGGAAACCTGGCTGTTGAGATGGGTGACCAACCCTCAGAGTGGGAACCAGCTACATGGCCCATGAGACCACGGCCACTCATGGGAACCTCCTTGGGCACAAAGAGGCATTGTGACTCTCAGCATGAGCGTACGTTCAAACAACCTCTCTCTGTAGCTGGACCAGGAGCCTGCAGAGCAGGCCTGCCAGGTTCTTAGGTCCAAATCCTCACCCTCATTTTTGTTTACCAGGTGCCCAGAACAAGGATCTGTCTCTGGAATCCCTCTTGTGGGTGTCCCCTGAGATGGAAAACAGCATTCTTCCCTTACCCCAGAGACACCAAACTCTTGGGAGCTGGGCAGAATCCCCAGAGATGAGGAATCTCCCATGGCACCATGAAACATGAAAACATTTGAAACACTCCTACATTTTGCGATCGTCCTGGACACACAATCCAGACAGAAAAGCCTGTGATACCGCCTCTATGACACCTTAATTTCAGTACAATGTGAGCTGCACTCAGGGCCTGCAGATCAGGCCTGTGATCACCTTGGCCCTCACCCTAACCCTAGTTCACATTTCCAGATTTCTGTCCCAAAAGCCCTGGCCCACATGCCCTCAGGACGGGGCCTCTGGAGCCACACCTGACGACTGTGCCTACCCTCCCAAAGGAAACTCTATCCTCACTGTTGCCAAAACCCTGAAGATTAGGAGCAAAGTACAAAGCCCCTGAGCACATCTCCATTTTGAAGAACGCTCTGTACCCAAATGCGCATTCTGACACACAATGAGACCCTGCCTCCAGGCAGACATTCAAGTCAAAGGGCCTGACTCAACAGATTGAACCTGACAAGCCTCTAGGACTTCATTGATATCAGAGCTTAGATTTTCAGGTGCCTATCCCAGGGGCCTGTTACCCCATATCAATTTATATTCCAACATGTGGTCCCTGAGCCACACTACAGAACCCATCCTGTCCCCAGAAGTATATCTTGCTTTTGGTAGCTCTGTCCAAGTCACAGTGTAGGAGAATCCTGAATGACCCTCTGACCACACCAGC
Organism: Neogale vison; assembly: GCF_020171115.1. Taxonomy (NCBI): domain Eukaryota; kingdom Metazoa; phylum Chordata; class Mammalia; order Carnivora; family Mustelidae; genus Neogale; species Neogale vison. The sequence continues at coordinate 194,270,810 of NC_058093.1, forward strand.
AATCTAACTTCTCCATGGATCCCAACCAGCATTGTGATCCAACAGCATGAAACTCCATGCCAAATCAGGCTGCTTGAAACTTAGACCCAAAGCCTCCAGATCAAACCTTCTATTTCTTCAGATGCAATGGACCATGGAGTTGTACTTTCTAGGCATCGACGTGGGAGAGCTCTGCTACCCAAACTTTCCATATGGGGGACCCTGGAGCAAACAAACCAAAATCCCCCTGTCCAGTAAAAGGAAACCTTGCTGTTTGGAGCATCTCACAAGTCACAGCATGGGAAATTCTTCATGGCCTCTTGTGCCACCCCTCCATTTGTCTGTCATCATAAACACACAATACAGTGTGAGCAAACATCAGACATCTGCCCTTACTCAGGTGCTGGATAGCTCGAATCAGCCTTCTGATTGGCACTGGATTGAACTGCAGTTTGCGTTTACAATTCCATCCTCACCATCCTGGTCCCCAAGGCCTCTTGATAGGGAATTCTAGAGCCCCGATTCAGCATTCTGCCTGTCCCACAGAAAGAAATGCCTGGTTAGCCTGCCAAGAAAACCCACATGAGGATCCACCTGCATTACCCTTGACGGAACCATAATATCATAGGCCGCCGTGGGCACTCATGCTCTGTATGACACAGCTAGAGCCATGACCTCCATTCAACCATGCAGACAGCAGGCCCCATATTCTGAAGGTGGGACCTGTTGTGGCCCGAAGTGGTCACATCAACTCAACCTGGATATTCAGGCATCTCTCCCCAGACCATAGCTCAAATCCCTGCCTATTGAAACTGAAATCTAGGAGTACTCCTCCTTCCCAATGGCAGGAAATTTGGCTATTGGGATGGGTGTTTAACCCTCTGAGTGGGAACCAGCTGTGTGGCCCATGAGGCCGCGGCCACTCATGGGAGCAGCCCTGGGCACAAACAGGCATTGTGAACCTCAGCCTGAGCATGACTTCAAACAAGATCTCTCAGCTGCACCTCCAGGATCCCGCATTGAAGGCCTGGTATGCCCCTAGTCCCAAATACTAACCCTTGTTGGGATATTCCAGGGTCCCATACCCAGAGCCTGTTTCTGGAATCCCTGTTTATGGTCACCCATAAGATGAAAAACAGCACTCTTCACTTCACCAAAAAAGCCACCAAACTATTGGGAGTGGCTAGGATCCTAAGAGAGGAAAAAACTCCCATGTACCCATGAGACAACATCTGCATTCCGAGGCCATCCTGGACAAGAGTCCAGATATAAAATCTTGTGCTACTGCCTCGCATCACCCTAATTACAGTTCCTGACAAACTGCCTTCCAGGTCTACACACTGGGTCTGCGATCACATCGCCACTAACCCTAACCCTAGTTTGTGTTTGTAGACTTCTCTCTCAAACCATGGATCACATTCCCTCCAAGATAGTGTCTCTGGAGCCACACCACAGGACTTTGACTGCCATACCAAAGGAAACTTTGCCCAACCCACTTGCCCAAACCCTCTAGTTTAGAAAAACCTGCAAGGTCCCTGAGCCCACCCCAATACTGGAGGCTGCTCTAGACGCAAATGCACAGTCTGAAACACTCTTAGTCCCTACATCTAGGCAGACAATCAATCAATGATCCGGAGTCTGAAGATTGAAACACACATGCCCCTAGAACCTCATTGGAACCGCAATTAGGTTTTCATGAATCTGTCCTCAGAGGCCTGTTTTGGAATACCACCTTATGATACAACATGTGGTCCCTAAGATACACAGCAGAAAAACTCCTGTCCCTAGAGGAAAACGTGCTCTTGTACCTGTGTCAAACCCTCAAGGTAGGAGACTCCTGAATGGCACTTTAGGCACCAGCAAAGTCAAAGATCTCCCTGGTAAAAAACCAGCATTGTAACCCCTGTGCAAGACATTTCATGTCAACTCAAGGCGTTGGTATTTCACCCCAGAGCCACCAGAACGAAACTGCCATGTTCCTCAGCTGCATGGTCCTTTGAGATATGCTTTCTGGGAATCCATGTGGGAGATCTCTGTTACCCAAAATTTCCATATGGGGGACCCTGAAGCTAACACGCTGAACTACAACTGTCCAGTAGAAAGAAACCTTGGTGTTTGGAGCATCTCACAAGCCTCAGCGTGGGAAATCTTCCATGCCCTCTGGATGCCAACCTTCCATCTGTCAGTCATCATAGACACAAACTCCAGTGTGAGCAAACATCTGACATCCACCCTTACATGCTGGATATCTCGCATAAGAAGCAGCCCTTTGGAACTGCCTTCCGCCTGGCACTGAATTTAACCGTAGCTTGTGTTTCCAATTAAATCCTCACCCTACTTGTCCCCAAGCCCACTTGAGAGGGAATTCTGGAGCCACATCACAGCATTCTTCCTTCCCCATAAAAAGAAGTACCTGGTGAGTCTGCCCAGGAATCCCACATGAATATCAATCTACTCCTGCCTTGAGGGAATCCTGATTTATAGATTGCCCTGGCCACTAGTTCTGTGTCAGACAGAGCCTGAGCCCAGACTGCATGTTAGCCTTCCAGAGAGCGGGGCCCGAATCCAGCATATAAGACCATCCATGGCCCAAGGCCATCATCTCTACCCATCCTTGGTATTCAGGCATTGGTCCCGAGAAATTTGCTGGAATCCCTGCTATTGGGGGAACCTGAAGCACAATGGAGAGCTCCTACTTTACCATGGCAGGAAAACTGGATTTTGGGATGGGTGTCCAACCCTCAAAGTGGGAGCCAGCTGCATGACAAATGAGACCATGCCCACACCTGAGAGTCGCCCTGGGCACAAACCGGCATTGTTACCCTCAGCCTGAGCATGCTTTTAAACAAGCACTCTTATTTACATCACCAGGATACTGCATTGCAGGCTTCGCGCGCCCCTAGGCCCAATTCCTAACCCTTGGTTGGATTATCCAGGCACCCAGACACAGAGCCCGTCTCTGGAATCCTTGTTTTGGGACACCCCGAAGATGTACAACAGCACTCTTCCTTTCCTGAAAAAGCCACCAAACTATTGGAAACTTCCAGGACCCTTTGAGAGGAAAAATCTCTCATGGATTCATGAGAGAACACCTGCATTCCGAGGCCATTTTGGACACACAATCCAGATATAAAAGCCTGTACTACCGCCTAGAGTCACCCTAATTACAATTCCTGACAATCTGTCCTCCAAGTCTACGCACTGGGCTTGCGATCAGATCACCACTAACCCTAACCCAAGTTGTGTTGGCAGACTTCTCTCTAAAAACCATGACTCACATGCCCTCCAGTATCTGGTCTCTGGAGCCACACCACAGGACTGTGTCCCCATCCCCAAGGGAACTTTGGCTGTCACAGTTGCCCAAACCCTCCAGATTAGGAGAAACCGACAAAACCCCTGAGCCCACACCAATATTGGAGCCCGCTCTGGACAAAAATGCTCAGTCTGAAACACCCTGATTACCTACATCCAAACAGACACCCAAGTCAATGGTCCTGAGACAGAAAATTGAACGTGACATGCACCTAGGATATCATTGGAACCCTAGATTAGGTTTCAAGCATCTGTCCTTAGATGCCTGTTCTGGAGTACCAAGTTAGGATACAACATGTGGACTCTGAGCCACACAACAGAACATCTCCTGTCCCAAGAAGGAAACTGTGCACTTCGACCTCTGCCAAGCCCTCAGGGTAGGAGAATCCTTCATGGCCCCTTAACCTCCAGCACATTCTAATACATACCGGGTAACAAACCAGCATTGGGACCCAACTGCAAGAGATTCCATGTCAACTCAAAGCCTTGGTACTTGGCTACAGACTCACCATTATGAAACTGTCATGTTCGTCAGCTGCAATGGTCATTGCACTTATGCTTTCCAGGCATCCATGCAGAAGCACTCTGCTACCAAAAATTTCCACATGGGGGACCCCAGAGCAAACAAACCATACTCCACCTATTCAGTAGAAGAAACCTTGCTATTTGGAACATCTCACAAGCCTCAGCATGGGAAATCCTCCCTGGCACGTTGAGGCCACCTCTCCATTTGTCAGTCATCATAGACACAAATTCCAAGGTGAGCGAACATCTTTCATCCGCCCTTACTCAGGTGCTGGATGTCTGGAATAAGTTGCTGCAGATAGGAACTGCCTTCTGCTTTGAACTGAATTTAACCCTAGCTTGTGTTTACGATTCCATGCTCACCCTACTCGTCCCAAAGCCCTCTGGATAGCGAATTCTGGAGCCACAACACAGCATTCTGCCCATCCCATAGAAATAAGTGATGCCTGGTAAGACTGCCCAAAAAACACACATGAGTATTATCAGCTCAGCCCTCGAGGATCCCCTATTTTTAGGCTGCCCTGGCCACTAGTGCTGTGTCTGTTAGAGCCTGAACCTGACCTCGTCTCAGCCAGCCAGAGAGCATGGCCGATATCCAGCATGAGAGACCGGCCATGGCCCAGTCCGTCCTCACTACCCATTCTTGGGCCCCGCCCATGCTTGAGGGCAGCGTTTGTCACAAGCACGTATTGTGACCCTCAGTGTGAGCCCTGTTCTCAAGTAAGGCCTCTCAGTGGCTGGACCAAGAGCCCGCTTATGAGGCTTGCTGAGCCCTTAGGCCCCATCCTTAACTGGAGTTTGGGCTGTCAAGTTGCCCCTTCCCAGGGCTCAGCTCTGGAATCCCACTTTGGTGAACAACAAAGGTAAAAAACAAAACAAAACAAAAACAAAAACAAACAAACAAACAAAAAAAAACAAACCAGGGCGCCTGGCTGGCTCAGTTGGTTAAGCGACTGCCTTCAGCTCAGGTCATGATCCCAGAGTCCTAGGATCGAGTCCCAAATTGGGCTCCCTGCTCCCTGCTCCTTGGAGAGTCTGCTTCTCCCTCTGACTTTCTTCCCTCTCATGCTCTCTTTCACTGTCTCTCTCTCAAATAAATAAATAAAATCTTAAAAATAATAATAATAAAAAAAACAAGTCCCACAAAATGTGCCCAAACTCTTGAGATCGGGCCAAATCCCCACAGAAGGACACTCGTCCAAGGCCCTTGAGGCCACCCCGACATTCCACGGCCATTGTTGACACAAAATCCAAAGGCAAAAGCCTGAACAAGTGCCTCACACTCACCATTTGTTCATATCCTGAAGAGTTCTCACATTCTGTAGATCGGGTCTGCCATACCTACATCCCCAAACCTAAGCCGAGTTTGTGTTTTCAGACTTCTGTCCCTACAGCCCTGACCCAACTCCCTCCATGCTGTGGCCCCTATTGCCACAACTCAGGACTGTGTCTATCCTCTCCAAGGTAATTCTGCCCATTCTATTGGCAACACTGTACAAATTAGGAGAAACCTCTAAAATCCCCGAGGCCATCCCAATAGTGTAGGCCATCCAGGACAGACAGGGGTGATCTGACACCATCTGAGCAACAGCCTCCACTCAGAACCATAGACATATGTCCAAAGAGAAGAAGATTGAACCAGACAGGACCATAGGTCCTAATCGGACCCATTGCTTTGGTTTCCAGGCATCTCTCCTCCGAGACCTGTTTTCCAATACCAGCATGTGGGGATTTCCTGAGCCATCATCAGAGCAAATCTCATCTCCACCCGGGAAACTTGCCCAGTGGAGCTGTGTCAAAACCTCCAGTTAAGAGAATCCTTCAGGGCCTCAGTACCACCGTGCCATTCCAAGGTCTGCATGTATACAAACACATATTAAGACCCATTTGCAGGAGAGTTCATTTCAACTTAACCCCCTCACTTTCTCAACACGATCCCACTGATCAAACCTGTCTTGTTACTAGGAGACAATTGGAATGCGAGGCGGACTGCCCAGGCATACATCCTTAGAACCGTGCTATGGAGTCATCCCGTATGGGGCATCCTGGAGCCTTCCAACAGGTTTCAATTGTCCTGCAAAAGGAATCCTGGTGGTTTGGAGCATCTCAAAACTCCCATGGAAAAACTCCATGGCCTCGTGTTGCACCACCCCCTTCATGAAAGGGCCATCATGGACAGAGACACCAAACTGAGCCAACGTCTGATCCTCGCCCTGACTTCAGATGCATGGGATCTTGATTCAGCTCTGCAGAGTGTGCCTCCCATGCCCTCGCCCCAAAACCTAACCCTCTCTTGTGTTCTCAGACTTACATCCTCACACTCCTGGCCCACAAGCCCTCCAGTTTGGAAATTCCAGAGCCACAGTTTAGCACTCTGCCTGCCCTCCAGAAGAAAAACTTTGCCTTTTGGGGATACCCAAAAACTCCAAATGATTCTATCCTGCATGCCACTCAACTGTACCCCAATTATACAGCATACGTTGGGCACTAATGCCCTGACTGAACAGCCTGGGCCTGACACTCCAACCAAAACCCAAACAGCTGGCCGCATACTGAGCACATCGGACCCACCATGGCCTTAGGTCGCCATCTCTTCCCAACCTAGCCTTCTGGCTTCAGAACCTAGACTTTAACTCCAATCATGGCCCAGAGGTGAACGTGATGCAGAAATCAGAACTCCTCCTTCCCCATGGCAAGATATCTTGTGGTTGCCATGTTGTCCACCATACAGTGTAGGAGAAACCAGCATGCCCCACAGGACGTGCCCATGCTTGAGTGCCTCAAGGGTATAAACACACATTGGGACCCTTAGCGTGAGACCTGTCCTCAAAACAGGCCTTTCAGTGGATGGACCAAGAAATGGCATATTGGACTTGTGATCCCCCTAGGCCCACAATCTTTAACCAGAGGTCGGGTTGTCTAGTAGCCCCTTACCAGGGCTCTGCTCTGGAATCCCTCTTTTCTTGGGACACCTGAGGTAACAAAACAGAAATGACTAATCCCATCCCACAGATTGACCCAAAACAATTGGGAAAGGGCCAAATCCACAGAGAGGGAGAATCATCCATGGACCATGAGGCCTCCCCAACATTCCACGGCCATTGCTGACACTAAATCCAGAGACAAAAGCCTGAGCAAGCGCCTCACACTCGCCATTTGTTCATATCCCAAAGAGTTCTCCTCACGGTCTGCGGATCAAGCCTTCCATACATACAGCCCCAATCCTAAGCTGAGTTTGTGTTTTCAGACTTCTGTCCCCACAACCGGGCCCACACAACCTCCAGGCTGGGGGCCCTGGAGCCACACATCAGGACTGTGCCTGCCCACTCCCCAGGAATTCTGTCCCTTCCATTGTCCACAATCGTACAAATTAGGAGAAACCTCCAAATCCCCGAGGCCATCCCAATAGTATAGGCCACCAGGACAGAAAAGGGTCGTCTGAGAGCAGCTGCGCATCTACCTCCACTCATACCATAGATGGATGTCCCCAGAGAAGAAGATTGAACCATACAGGCACCTAGGCCTTAATCGGATCCATTGCTTTGGTTTCCCAGTATCCCTCCTCAGAGGCCTGGTTTCCAATATCAGCATATGGGGGTTTCCTGAGGCACCAATCAGAACAAATCTCGTCTCCACATGGGAAACTTGTCCTTTGGAGATGTCTCAAAACCTCAAGTTTGGAGAAGCCTTCAGGGCCCATGTGCCACCGCCCCATTCCAAGGTCTCCATGGACACAAACACACATTAGGACCCATCAACAAGACATTCCATTTCAACTCAGGCCCCTCGGTTGCTCCCCTAGAGCCAGGGTATCAAACCTGTCTATACACTAGAACACAATTGGAATGCAAAGCAGGCTGATCAGGCATCAATCCTTAGATCCCTGCTCTGGCATCTTTCCATATGGGATGTCCTGGAGCAATCCAACAGGTCTCAATTGTCGATCAGAAGGAATCCTTGCGGTTTGGAGCATCTCACAACTCATATCGTGGCTAAACTTCCATGGCCGTGAGATGCTGCCCCCTTCATGAAGGGGCCATAATGGACAGAAACTCCAACCTGAGCCAACGTCTGAACCTCGCCCTGACTTCAGATGCACGAGATCCCGATTCAGATCTGAAGAGGGTGCCTTCCATGCCCTCGCCCAGGAACGTATGCCAAACATGTGTTCTCAGACTTCCGTTCTCACACTCCCCGCCAACAAGGCATCCAGGTTGGGAATTCTGGAGCCACAATGCAGCACTCTGCCTGCCCTCCAGAAGAAAATCATTGCCCTTGGGGCTACCCAGAAACGCCAAATGAGGATCAACCTACACAGCGCTCGACTGTACTCCAATTATACAATCTATCCTGGGCACTGATGCCCTGTCTGACACAATGTGAGCCACAACCTCCCAAACAACACCCAGACAGCTGGCTCCACACTGAGCACATTGGACACGACAAGGCCTTAGGTTGCCATCTTTTCCCAACCTTATTTTTCTGACTTCACAATCTAGACCTTAACTCCAATGACTACCCAGGGGTGAATGATATGCAGAAATCAGAATTACTAGTTCCCCATGGCAAGAATACATGTGGTTGGCATGTTGTCCAACATTCAGTGTAGGAGAAACCAGCGTGCACCATGAGTCCCCACCCATGCTTTAGCGCCACAAGAGCATAAACACGCATTGTGACCCTCAGTGTGAGTTCTGTCCTCAGGGAATGCCTCTCAGTGGCTGGAACATTAGAAGGCATATTGGGCTTGCCATGCCTCTAGGCCACAATTTTTAACCAGATTTCTGGTTGTTCTGTCGCCCCTCCCCGGGGATCTGCTCCTGAATCCCCCTTTTGGTAGGACACCTGTGGTAACAGAACTGAAAGGACTCCTCCAATCCCACAGATTGACTCAAAATTATTGGGATTGTGCCAAATCCACAGAGTGGGAAACTCGTACATGGCCATGAAGCCTCGCTGACATTCTACGGTCACTGATGACACAAAATCCAGAGACAAAAGACTGAGCAAGTGCTTCACACTCTCCCTTTCTTCATATCCCAAAAAGTTCTCCTCATGGTCCATAGATAGAGCCTGCCATACCTATGTCCCCAAACCTAAGCTCAGTTTGTGTTTTCAGACTTCTGTCCCCACAGTCCTGGCCCACATACCGTCCAGGCTTGGGCCCCTGGAGTCACACATCAGGACTGTGCCTGCACACTCCACGGGAATTCTGCCCATTCCATTGTCCACAATCGTACAAATTAGGAGAAACCTCCAAAATCACCGAGGCCATCCCAATAGTACAGGCCGCCTGGGACAGACAGGGGTGGTCTGACCCCAGCTGAGCATCTACCTCCACTCTACTGTAAATGGATGTCCCCAGAGAAGAAGATTGAACCGGACAGGCCCCTAGGCCCTAATCAGATCCATTGCTTTGGTTTCCAGGTATCTCTCCTCACTGGCCTGGTTTCCAATATCAGCAAATCTTGTTTCCTGTGGCACCAATTAGAACAAATCTCATATCCACATGGGAAACTTGTACTTTGGAGATGTCTCAATACCTCTGGTTAGCAGAATCCTTCAGGGTCCGTGTGCTATCCGCCCCATTCCAAGGTTTTCACGGACACAAACCCACATTAGGACCCATCCACAGGAGATTCCATTTCAACTCAACCCCCTCGGTTGCTCCCCCAGAGCCAGCAGATTGAACCTGTCTTGTCTCTAGGATACAATTGGAATGTGAGGCAGGCAGTCCAGGCATCCATCGTTAGAGCCGTGCTCTGGCGTTGTTCCATATGGGACGTCCTGGAGCCATCCAACCGGTCTCAAATGACCTTCTGATGGAATCCTTGCGTTTTGGAGCATCTCACAGCTCCCAACGTGGGAAAACCTCCATGTCTTTGTTATCCTCCCCCCCTTTATGAAGGGGCTATCATGGAAAGGAACTCCAACCTGAGCCTATGTCTGATCCTCTCCCTGAATTCAGATGCACGAGATCTCAATTCAGTTCTGCAGAGTTTGTCTGCCGTGCCCTCGCACAGAAACCTAAGTCTAGCTTTTGTTCTCAGACTTCCGTCCTCACACTCCTGGCCCCCAAGCCCTCAACTTTTGCCATTCCGGACCCACAATGGAGCACTCTGCCTGCCCTTTAGAAGAAAAATGTTGCCCTATGGAGCTTCCAAGACACCCCAAATGAGGATAGACCTATACGGCACTCTATTGTACTGTACCCAAATTATATATTCTAACCTGGGCACTAATGCACTGTCTGACACAGCCTGAGCCCGGACCTCCTGACCAACATCCAGACAGCTGACCATACACTGAGCACATCAGACCCGCCATGGCCTTAGCTCGTCATCTCTTCCCAACCTAGCTTTTCAGGCTTCAGAACTTAGACCTTAACACCAAACCCTGCCAAGTGGTGAACATGATGCAGAAATCAGAACTCCTACTTCCCCATGGTAAGAAACCTTGTGGCTGGCATGTAGTCCAATGTTCAGTGTAGGAGAAACCAGCGTATGGCTGTGTTGTGGCTCCAGAATTTGCTATCAAGAGGGCTTGCCGGTTTCTCCTATCTGGAGGATTTGGTCAACATTGACGGGCACAGTTTCCTTGGGGATGGCAGGCACAGCCTTTTGTGTGACTCCAGAGACCCAATCCTGGAGGGCATGTGAGCCATGGTTTTGGGAGAGAAGTCTTCAAACACAATGTCTGGTTAGGGTTATTGGCGAGGTGATCACAGACCCAATGCATAGACCTGGAGGGCAGCTCGTTAGGAACTGTAAGTTGGTTGACTCGAAGGCGGTATCACAGGCTTTTGGATCTGGATTGTGTGTCCAGGATGGCCTCAGAATGCAGGTGTGTTCTCATGGTTCAATGGGAGATTTTTCCTCTGTAAGGATTTGAGACTCCCAATAGTTTGGTGGCTTTCTCGGGGAAGGGAAGAGTGTTGTTTTCCATCATATGGGTGTCCCAAAATAGGGATTCCAGAGATGGGCTTTGGGTCTGGGCCCCTGAAAAATCCCACCAGGGGTTAGGATTTGGTCCTAGGGGCATACCAGGCCTGCAAAGCAGGATTCTGGTTGTGCCACTGAAAGGGCTTGTTTGAAATCATGCTCAGGCTGAAGGACACAATCAATACCTGTTTGCGACCAGGGCGGCCTTCATGAGTGGGTGTGGTCTCATTGGCCATGCAGCTGGCTCCCACCCTGAGGCTTGGACACTCATCCCAACAGCCAGGAATCCTGCCATGGGGTAGGAGGAGTTCTCTATTGAGCTTCAGGTTCCCCCATTGGCAGGGATTCTAGCAAATGTCTGGGGACAGATGCCTGAATATCAAGGATGGGTAGAGATAATGGCCCTGGGCCATGGCCAGTCTCACATTCTAAATATGGTCCCCGCTCTCGGGTAGCTGACACTAGGTCGTGACTCAGGCACTGACAGACACAGCACTAGTGGCCAAGGCAGCCTACAAATCAGGGTTCCCTCGAGGGCGGAACCGATTGATCCTCATGTGGGGTTTCTGTGCAGGCTCACCAGGCACTACTTCTTTCTATGCAGAAGGGAGAAGGCTGAGTTTTGTCTCCAGAATTCCCTATCAAGAGGGCTTGGGGACCAGTAGGGTGAGGATGGAATTGTAAACCCAAGCTACAGTTAAATTCAATGCCAAGCAAAAGGCATAATCAGTGTGCAGCGGCTGACTCGAGATATCCAGCACTTGAGTCAGGGCAGATGTCGGATGTTTGCTCATGCTGGAGTTTTTGTCTATGATGACCGACAAATGCATGGGTGGTGTCAAGAGTCCATGGAGGTTTTCCCATGCTGGGGCTTCTGAGATGCTCCAAACAGTAAGGTTTCCTTCAACCAGACAGGGGTAGTCTGGTTTGTTTGCTCCCGGATCCACCAGCCACATTTCCTGCCATGGGGAAGGAGGAGTTCTCTATTGTGCTTCACATTCCCCCATTGGCTGTGATTCCAGCAAAGGTCTGCAGGGCAGGTGCCTGAATACCAAGAATGGGTAGGGATGACAGACATGGGCCAGTCTCACGTGCTGGTTTTAGGGCTCACTCTCTTGGGGGCTGATACTAGTTCGGGGCTCAGGCTCTATCAGACTCAGCACTCATGGCTAGGGCAGCCTTTATATCGGGGTTCCTTCGAGGGCTGAGCAGATGGATCCTCTTGTGAGGTTTCTGGGCAGACTCACCAGTCACTTCTTAGAATGGGGAAGACAGGATACTGCGTTTTGGCTCCAGAATTCCCTATCCAGAGGGCTTGAGGACCAGTAGAGGAGGATGGAATTGCAAACACAACCAACCTTTCAACTCAGTGCCAAGCAGAAGACAGTTCCAATGTGCAGCGGCTGATTTGAGATATCCAGCACCTGAGTATGGGTGGATGTCAGATGTTTGCTCACACTGGAGTTTGTTTCAAAAATGACTGGAAAATGGAGGGGTGGCCTCAAGAGGCCATGGAGGATTTCCCACGCTGAGGCTTGTGAGGTGCTCCAAACAGCAATGTTTCCTTCTACTGGACAGGTAGAGTCTCATCTGTATGCTCCAGTGTCTCCCATGTGGCATATTGGGGTGGCAGAGCTCTTCGGCATGGATGCCTGGAAAGCACACCTCCACTGAATATTGCAGGTGAGGAACATGGCAGGTTCGTTTTGGGGGCTCTGGGGCAAAGTACCAAGTCCTTGAGTTGATATGGAATCTCTTGCAGGTCAGCCACAATGCTGGTTTGTTCCCAGGGAGATCGTAGAATGTGCTGGTGTCCTAGGTGCCGTGCAGGATTTTCCTAACCTGAGGGTTTGGCACAGGTCGAAGTGCACAGTAACCTTCTTGGGACAGGAGATGTTCTGTTTTGTGGCTCAGGGACTACATGTTGAATCCTAAATGGGTATTCCAAAACAGGCCTCAGAGGTCAGATGCCTGAAAACATAATCTAGGGTTCCAAAGAATTCCTAGGCGCATGTGAGTTTCAATCTTCTGACTCAGGACCATTGACTTGGCTGTCTGCCTGGATGTAGGTGATCAGGTTGTTTCAGACTGTGGATTTGTGTACAGAGCGGCCTCCGATATTTGGTTGTGTTCTGGGGCCTTGCAGGGTTCTCCTAATCTGGAAGGTTTGGGCAACTTTGAAGGGCACAGTTTCCTTGGGGATGGCAGCCACATTTCTGTGGTATGGCTCTAGAGACCCCATCCTGGAGGGCATGTGAGCCATGGTTTTGGGAGAGAAGTCTGCAAACACAAACTTGGGTTATGGTTATTGGCAAGGTGATCCCAGGCCCAATGCGTAGACCTGGATGGAGGCATGTCAGGAACTTTAATTAGGCTGACTTGAAGGTGGTAGAACAGACTCTTACATCTGGACTGTGTGTCCAGGATGACCTCGGAATTCAGGTGTGGTCTCATGGGTCAATGGGAGATATTTCCTCTCTAAGGATCCTGGTGGCTCCCAATACCTTGGTGCCTTTCTCGGGGAAGGGAAGAGTGCTGTTTTCCATCTTAGGTGTGCCCCAATATAAGGATTCCAGAGACGGGCTCTGTGTCTGGGCGCCTGGAAAATCCCACCAAGAGTTAGAGTTTGAGCCTAGGGGCATACCAGGACTGCAATGCAGGATCCTGGTTGTTCCACTGAGAGGGTTTGTTTGAAAGCATGCTAAGGCTGAGGGTCACAATAAGTGTGCCCAGAGTGGCCCTCAGGAGAGGGTGTGGTATCATTGGCCAAGAAGCTGGTTCCCACTCTGAGGGTTGGACACCTATGTCAACAGCAAGGTTTCCTGCCATGGGGAAAAAGGAGTTCTCTATTTTGTTTCTGGTTCCCCCATTGGCAGGGATTACAACAAAGGTCTTGGGATAGGTGGCTTAATACCAAGGATGGGTAGAGATGACAGACTTGGGCCATGGGTGGTCTCACATGCTGGATATGGGGCACGCTCTCTGGGTGGCTGACACTAGGTCAGGGCTATGTATATGTGCTTTACAGGCATCCATCTGGGAGTGCTCTGCTACACAAACATTCCACATGGTGGAATGGGATCCAAGGATTCTTACCCTTAACCTGCCATTGGTGGGGGCTTTATCCCCCCTGACCACCTAGGGGGACTCGAACCCCTCAACCGCCAGAGGAAGTCGAACCCCCCTGACCGCCCAGGGGGACTCGAGCTGCTTGACCATCTAGGAGGACTCAAAACCCCTGACCATCTAGGGGGACTCAAATCCCCCTGACCAACTAGGGGGACTTCAATCCCCAACTGCCTAGGGAGATTCCAAACCCCTGGCAGGCCCCTGACTGACCAGGGGGACCCGAACACCCAGAGGACAGCCAAGGGGGACTTGAAACCCCCGACTGACCAGGGGGAATAGAATCTGCCGTCGATCTACCAGCAGAGGGTTTGGGCATCCCTGCATCCACTCCGGCCTGGAAGAGCATGGCTGCATCCATCTTCTCCCTGGTGGGCCATACCCTGGAGCTCCAACCAGAAAGACAGATAGGACCCCTTGATCTTACCCCCAGAGGCTTTTCCCAAAAATTTCGATGCTGGCTCAGTTCTCGCTGTTTGAATCCGGGTGCCCCTCCAATGTTAGGGTCCGTAATCAAAGGAGCAAGAATGATACAAAGCAAAGGTCAAGCAAAGCTTTATTTTGTGCCAAGCATTGAGAACCAAACTGACCGGTCAGGGCTGTCTCTTACGAACAGGTGACACCTCCCAGCCTCAAGACTAACTTCTATAGAGGAGGTGTAGTCAGGCTATACACAGGTGGACAATGAGATTGCAGTACAGAGAGAAAACTGCAGTTGTGCTAAGTTTGCCACACACAGAAAAAAAAATTGCAAGATAACACACGGGTGCTCAATTGAATTTCAATTTACCCTAATAGATATATGCCCATGTCTTCACATGGCCTGACCCGCCCTTGTATCTAGGCTTTGCAAGAAGTTCCTCTGGGAGGGGTGGGGTCAATCTAAGTTTACATCCTTTTCTTTGGATATTAGTTAAATCATTGACTTTTCAGCCAGTTCTATGTTCTCTGATTGTAAGAGGTTATATTGAGCATGTAAGTCTAACATTTTATTGCTCTAGTTTTCTTTTTTACAAAAGACACTAGTGCACAGTCGGCTGATGAGTGAGCCATTTACCACTTCATCTAAATTCCTACCTATACTTTACATAAACAGGTAACAATAAGAGCAACAATAACCTCATAGTCTTTTGAGTCTTAGCTTTAGACCATGGTCAGCGGCGTCCATTGGCTGAGGCTTCCACCTCTGGGGGGCATCTTCATCTTTGGCTCATTTGACGTGACCCTCGTGAATCCAGGCCCTGATGGCTTCTACTTTTATTGCTGTAGGGTTGTTCAGGATAACAGTAAATGGTCCCTTCCAGTGAAGCTCCAAGTTCCCCACCTGATAGTGATGTATCCAATCCAAGTCTCTGGGTTGGTAAAGATGTGGTTCTACCTAAACTCATAGCCTTTTTAGTCTTAACTTTAGTCCATGGTCAGCGGCGTCCATTGGCTGAGGCTTCCAACTCTGGGGGACATCTTCATCCTCAGCTCATTTGATGTGACCCTCATGAATCCAGACTCTGATGGCTTCTCCTTTTATTGCTGTGGGGGTGGTCAGGATAACAGTAAATGGTCCCTTCCAGTGAGGCTCCAAGTTCCTCACCTGATAGTGATGTATCCAATCCAAGTATTTGGGTTAGTAAGGATGTGGTTCCACCTCCGTCTCCATCCCAGTGTGGGCAGTCCAGATCCCTGCATGGGCTTTTATTTAAGACAGACTCTAATGCCTGCAGTGACTGCAGTACAGACTGATCAGTAATCTCTGCTAGGGCAACCTCTTGTAGCCGAGGACAGAGCGGGGGGGGGTGTCTCCCAAACATTATTTAAAATGGGGTCACCTTGTTTAAATAGGGTGTACATCGTGCCCTGAGGAGGGCGAAGGAAGGAGATTCACCCATCCACTGCCAGTCTCCAGAATTAGTTTTGTCAAGGTCTCTTTAAGAGTCCGGTCCATCTCTCTACTTGTACGGAACTCTGGGGCCGATAGGCACAATGTAGTTTCCAATTTGTACCTAAGGCTTTGTTCAATGTCTGTGAGACTGAGCTCACAAATGGAGGGCCATTGTCTGACCCAATCGCGAGAGGCAGCCCAAACCTAGGAATTATTTCTTCTAGTAGCCTTTTGTTTGCTTACCACTCCTGCCATCTCACGTTTGGTGGAAAGAGCCTCTTCCAGCCTTAAAAGATAACTACAAAAACTAACATATACTTGTGCCCATATTTTAGAGGTTTAATTTCTGTAAAATCAATTTCCCAATAAATTCCTGGTTCCTTACCTCTTTCTCGTTTCCCTCTTCCAATTCTAGTTCCTCCCACTTCAACTACCTGACATTTAGCACATCTATCAACTATATCCTGAACAATATGTCCTAATTTAGAAACCTGGAGTTGCTTGCCTATAAGATCCTTGAGTTTGTGTATCCCCAAATAAGTACCTTGATGTATCTGGTCTACTAACTTCTTACCTAATCTTCAAAGAAGAATTAAATTCCCTCTTTTAGTCTTAGCCCAGTCTCCTTCATAGTTTAATTTAGCCCATTTTTGTAAATACTTTAAATCTTCCTCTGAATAGTCCTTTTTTTTCTGGTAGGGCTAGAGCCGGGAGTGTGACCAGCTCTCACACTGTTTCTCAGGCTGCTTGCTTTGCGGCTTGATCTGCTAAGTGGTTTTCTTTTGAAATCAGATCAGTCCCCTTATGGTATCCCGGGAAATGCATAACAGCCACCTCTTTTGGGCCCCAAATAGCCTGGAGGAGAGCAAATATTTCTCCTCTGTTTTTAATTCCTTTTCCTTCTGCTGCTAATAGGCCCCTTTCTTTATAAATAGCCCCATGTATATGGAGAGTAGCAAAGGCATACCTGCTGTCTGTATAGATGATGGTGGTTTTACCTTTGGCCATCTTTAGTGCCTTAGTGAGTGCAATCAGTTCTGCTTTTTGTGCCGAATTTCCATGTGGCAATGCTGCTGTCCAGAGTTCCTGCTCAGGAGAAACCACCACAGCCCCTGCATACCTCTTTCTATTGACCATGTAGCTATTCCCATAAGCAAAGAGAGTCATGTTGGCACCCGGGAAGGGAATGTCTCTGAGATCCGGCCTTATTCCTGTGACTTGGGTTAGGAGCTCCCCACAGCTGTGTGGAAGGTCAGCCAGCTCCTCTGGCAGCAGTGTGGCTGGATTTAGCACCACCAGTGACTGGAAGGTCACTATTGGTTCATTGACGAGGAGGGCCTGATAACCTGTCACTTGGGTGTTCATCATCCATCAGTCAGTTGGAGTCTGGAGAATGCCTTCGATAGCGTGTGTGGTGGTCAAGATGAGATTTTGACCCAAAGTCAAAATTTGCATCCTTGCAAAGTCAAAACTTGCATCATTGACCAGGAGGGCCATGGCAGCAATTGTACAAAGGCATGGGAGGTGGGGGGAACTGGATCTAGTTTCTTGCTAAGATAGGCTACTGGCCTTTGCCAAGGCCCCAGAGTCTGAGTTAAAACTCCTTTGGCCACCCCTGCTTTTTCATTCACATACAAGTGGAAGGGCTTGGTAACATCTGGGACGGCCAATTCTGGGGCACGAAGTAAGGTTGTTTGTAATTCCCGAAATGCTCCTTCTGCCTCAGCTGTCCACTCTATCCTAGTGAGCCCTCCTTTTGCAAGTTCGTAGAGCGATCAGGCAATCTCTGCAAACCACTATCCACAGCCTACAGTAACCCACTGTCCCAAGAAACTCCCTCATTTGTTGGGACGTAATGGGGCAGGGGTATCAAGTGATCACCTGTTTCCTGGACTCAGACAATGAACGCACTCCCTCGTGGAGATCAAAGACTTTAATTGGCATGGCTCTGAAAGAGCTGTGCTTTCTTCGCTGAAACCCGATACCCTTTTTCCTGCAGAGTCTGTAAGAGAGATCTCGTTCCCCGCAAACATGACTCATACTCCTCAGCGGCTACTAGCAAGTCATCAACGTACTGTAACAGAATGAGTCCTGGGTTGGAGTTTCTGTACTCAAGCAAATCCTCATTAGGGCCTCGTCGAAGATAGTGGGTGATTTCTTGAACCCTTGGGGATGTCTTTTCCAGGTGAGCTGGCCTTGGAATCCTTCCTGTGGGTCAGACCACTCAAACGCAAAAAGGTGTTGAGAATTCCTTTGCTAAAGAATGCAGAAAAAATGCATCCTTGAGCTTTGAGATGGTATACACAGTTCTTTTGGGGCCCAGGAGGGAGAGTAGGGTATAGGGGTTAGGAACTATCAGGTGGATATCTTCAACCCATTTATTAACTTACAACAAGTCCTAGACAGGTCGGTACTCTTCAGTCTCAGCCTTTTTGATGGGCAGCAAAGGTGTATTCCTTGGAGATTTGTAACGAACTTGAATCCTCTCTTCTCGGAGGTGGTTAATATGTTTTCTGATCCCTTCCTTTGCTTCCCGGGGAAGGGGGGTACTGCCGAACGCGAACAGCCATAGCTGTCGCCTTCAATTGTACCACCACTGGAGGTTGTTCCTTGGCCAAGCCATGGGGCTTCCCTTATGCTCAGACCTCGGGAAACTCCTCCTGTAGGATTTGGAGAAGGCTCTGCCCCGCTTTGTTTCCTCCGGTTTTGAGACTGCCTCGTAAAGGAGGTATTCATCTATTGTTGCCATAAGCACTTGTACAGTGTGTGTCTCAAGGTTACAGTCATGCCTCCTTCTGAGAACTGAATGCCAGTTCTTAACTTGTGGAGGAGACCTCTTCCCATCAAGTTATATGGGGCATTAGAGAGGACCAAAAATTGATTTTTAACTCTCCCGAGGCCAAATTTAAAGTCCTTTCTGTTGGCCATTTATGTCTCTCTGTGCCTTTTGCTCCTTGTACCCAGATTTCCTTTCTAAGTCATTTTCCCATAGGTTTAAGTAATGATGAAACTTTGGTTCCCGTGTCCACTAAAAATCAACTGATTACCCCTCCAGTTCAATTTTTAACTGAGGTTCAGTGAGGGGCTCCAAACCATGACCCCTTCAGTCTCTGGTGGCAAGCATTGCTGTCTTCCTTTTGGGGCACTCCCTGGTCCAATGTCCTCTTTCCTTAGAGTAAGCACACTGATCTGGATGTAAGTCTTCCTGCCTGCCTTCTCTGTGCTTAGGCTTTTCCTTCCATTTACTATCCCCTACCCATTTCCTCTCTGCCTCATGTAATGCCAAAACCTTAACCAGTTTTTTTTGTTGTTGTTGTTCTGTTTTTCATCCTCCTGTGCATCCCTGTTGTTAAACACCTTTTCTGATATTCCCACAAACTCAGTCAGATTCTTCCCTTCAAGTACTTCAATTTTCTGAAGTTTCCTATATCTGGGGCTGACTGACTGACAAAGCAAGATCGTCTAAGTGAGCTATCGTGCAACTTCCCTGAAGTTTACCTCATGTTGTCTAGCTTAAGTAAATAAACATTTAAAGACAATCAAGTCTAGAATTTAACATCCATAAAGGTGTGTTACTAAAACATAATAACACAGGGATCATATAAATCTTTTAGAATATGCACTGCTGGAACTTTTCATAAGGAGTCTTTAGGTTGAACTTATGATAGACTCTCCAGGCCAGAAGCCAAGCTACATACTTGCCATCAGACATGCCTGCAATACATGTTGATTTGGGTGCATTCCTCTTCCTGAGGCCCCCAAAGAATCCTGAGGTTCCTGAACCTGCCAGGAAGTAGCATCCTTTACTCACCTGGTGAGGCTGCTGGGAACTCTCTAAGCAAGGTGTCAGGCTAACAGTTCCAAAGGGCTTTACGGTTCCAGGTTTTAGAAAGCCAACCTTAGTTCCTATAAGCTGTCTAGTCATATCTGAGTCTTTTATAATATGGCATTCTAGTCAAAGCCATGGTAAAACAAAATAGCCAATGTTTCTAATGGTGTCCTGTTACAAGGAGAACGGATTCTTATTGAACTTATAGAAATGAATGATTGCCATGGAAGAAAGAATTTTTGCTGAGACCTTTTGGTTTCAGAGGGTTCAGATAGAGAGAAAGATATGAATACCTTGATTTGGTTACAAATGAGTACATTTTATCTTTGTAAGTTACAGATAACTTACGAAAAAGTTTCCCTAGCCTGGAAGAGCAAACATAAGACAAAACATCAAGAGATACAACATTACAGTCTTCAGTTCACCTAGTCCCATGATAATAGTTCTGGTTTAGGCTGAATGCATCTTTTACTTATGTAAATTCTTACCCATTTCAGTTCCAGAATTTCAACATATCAAAGACCTGTATTTGTCATGAAAGTCTCCCATATGAATTTTCTTTGAGACGGAATTTATCTTACAAGAGAATTAAAACAATTACAAATGACAAAAACTCAGAATAGATATGGTAAAGAGCTGGTGAGATGAGAATTTACAATGTAACTGGCAAGAAAATCAGGTTACTTCTGTGACACGTAACATTTCCATAATCACAATATCAAGTGGTGATCTAACAACGTATTAAAACTTTAGGAAATGCATGGCATTTTCCTAAATGTACACAGTTTATCATTGGTTTAAATCCTGTCAACAATTGCTAAAACCTTAGAACGTTTTAAAACACATGCCTAAATATAATTAGGGATGTTAAACACCTGATAAAACAAAACATAGAAACCAAATTTTCTAGGCAAAGAGAAAATCATAATAGACCAATTAACTTAAGAAAACTTTGTTTTTTTAAACAGAGAGAAAACCAACTTTTCTATATCATTGTCCTTTTTTAAGTATGCAGATAATGATTTTACTAGGTTTCCCTCCCATCGTGAATGATGTTGCAGACAAAGGGAGGGTGATCTTTCAGAGGCTGTCCTGCTCGCATCCCTCGTGGGAACTTAGGAGTGTCTTAGCTAAGGTCTGTCCCTATAAACCCCGGACCAGGATACTCTGTGGAGTAGATGACCGTTATGCCATATGATGCCCCATGAGACTCAGGGTGCAGCCCACTCAGACTCCGTAGCAGAAGTGGAGCCATACAGACACATTCACACAGTTAGGCACTCTTCAGATTCAAACTTTAACATATCTCCTACTTTTTACATACAGAGTTGCTTTTCTCATTTCCATCAGTCTTAATTACACTTAACAGATTTTCGTACTGTTAGAAATACCTGAACCTCTACTGAAGACTAACTATAAACCAATTGTGAGTTATGACAACAGAATTCTTTAGATGGCAAATTTATCAATCAGTTAAGCACAGAACGTGTTCACTAGCATATTTCAAAAGCACAAACCCAGTTCTAGCAGCCAACACTCTAGCATTTTATCCCATTTGGTTAAGACCTACATGTCCAACAAATTTTATTCCATTTGTCATTCAAGCAACCCTTCAGAGTTTCAGGTTACCAAAGACTTCAGAAGCTACTTTGACAATGACCCATTAAAAATGTGAGACAGACAAATAACAATCTCCTCTTCAGATGCCATGCTCTCCCGCCAGCAAGGGGGAGGGGATATGCAGTCGACGTTGGGCCAGAAAAGGCAAGGAATTCCCCCACAAAAAAGGAGTTTCTGCAGCTTCTTGGGTATATTCTCTAAAGTCTCTGTCTCGAGGTCAGTTTATCCCGCAGTGCCAATTCTTCTTACCAAAAGTGGTCCACTAGGCACTCATATTCCACGCCCGGCTCCAGTGAGCCTGCATTGAGCACCTTAACCCAGCATGAGACTAACCCCAGTTGGCTCCAGTCATAGCCCTTAACACACAAAATGAGTGAGCGAGAAGCCTCACATCTATTATGAAGAATGGAGAGATGAAAGTCAGAATCCCCTTACTCTCTGCTTTCCCCATTCCTTCAATCTTAACAAACAACACAACAGACAACAAAAGGATGAGGCAAAGACAACCACAGGCCCAAGGATTCTTACCCATAACCTGCCACAGGTGGAGGCTTTATCCCCCGACCGCTTACGGGACTCAAACCCTTCAACCGCCTAGCGGGTCTGAACCAACAACCGCCCAGGGTGACTCGAACCCCCAACCACCCATGGGGACTCAAACCCCCAGACTGCCCAGGGGGACTCGAACCCCTTGACCATCTAGGGGGATTCGAACCATCTGATCATCTAGGGGGACTCGAACCCCCTGACCATCTCAGGGCACTCCATCCCCCCGACAGCCTATGGGGACTCGAAACCCCTGACAGCCCAGAGGGACTCAAATCTGCTGTTGATCTACCTGAAGAGGGAAGGGGCTGTCCCCGCATCCACTCCAGCCCTGTGGAGCAAGGCTGCGTCCATCTTCTCCCTGGTGGGCCATACCCTGGATCTCCAAGCAGACAGACAGATAGGATCCCGTGATCTTACCTCCGGAGGCTTTTCCCAAAAATCCCAATGCTGGCTCAGTTCTCATCATTTGAATCCCCTCCAATGTTAGGGTCCATAATCAAAGGAGCGAGACTGATACAAAGCGAAGTTCAAGCAAAGCTTTATTTCATGCCAAGCATCGAGAATAAAACTGACTGATCAGGGCCATCTCTTGCAAAGAGGCGATCCCTCCAAGCCTCACAGACTAACTTTTATAGAGGTAATTTAGCCAGTCTATACACAGATGGAAAATGAGTTTGCAGTACACAGAGAACACTGCACAGTCATGCTAAGTCTGCCACACAGGAAAAAAAAATGCTAGGTAAAACACGGGTGCCCATTTGAATTTCAATTTACCCTAGTAGATATATGTGTGCCCCACTGATTGGATGTCTTCACCTGACCTGACCTGCCCTTTTATCTAGGCTTTGCAAATAAGTTCCTCTGGGAAGGGCGGGGTCAATCTACGTTTGCTGCATAAGTTCAATTTAAGTTCATTACATAAACACAGAATGACTCCTTCTGGACAAACAGATCCATACATGGCACCCTTAAGCACAATAGAGATATCCGTCTTCAGAAGGCAGGAACCTGGCTGTTGAAATGGGTGTTCAACCCATAGAGTGGGAGTCAGCTGCATTGCCAATGAGACCACAAGCACTACTGAGGGCAGCCCTGGGCACAAACAGGCATTTTGAATCTCAGACTTAGCATGCTTTCAAACAAGCCCTCTCAGTTGCACCACCAGGATCCCGTATTGCAGGCCTGGTATTCCCCTAGGCCCAAATCCTAACCCTTGGCGGGATTGTCTTGGCACACAGACCCAGAGCCCGTCTCTGGAATTTCTGTTTTGGGGCATCCCTAATATGGAAAACAGCACTCTTCCCTAACCCGAAAAAGCTACCAAACTCTTGGGAGCCACCAAAATCCTTAGGGAGGAAAAATCTCTCATGGACCATGAGAACACACCTGCATTCCGAGGCCATCCTGGACACAAAATCCAGATGGGAAAGCCTGTGCTACCACCTTTGAATCACCCTAATTACAGGTCTAAACATTGGGCATGTGATTACCTAGCCACTAAAACTAACCCGATTTGAGTTTGCAGACTTTTCTCCCAAAACCTTGGCTCACATGACCTGCAGGATGGGGCCTGTGGAGCCACACCAGAGGAATATGCCCGCCATCCCCAAGGAAACTTCCAGTTTAGGAGAAACCTGCAAGGACCCTGAGCTCACCCCAATATTGGAGGCTGCACTGCACTCAAATTCGCCGTATGAAACATCCAGGTCACTTACAGACAGCCAAGTCAATGTTCCTGAGTCAGAGATTGCACCACACATGCCCCTAGGACCTCATTGGAACCCTAGATTTGGTTTTCAGGCATCAGCCCTCAGAGGACTGTTCTGGAATACCAACTTATGATACAACATGTGGTCTATGAGCCACACAACAGAACATCTCCTGTACCTAGAAGGGTACCTTGCTCTTCGACCTGTGTCAAACTCTCAGCTTAGGAGAATTCTGCATGGCACCTTAGCCACCAGCATATTCTAAGACCTCCCTGGTAACAAAACAGCATTGTGACCCAACTTCAAGAGATTCCATGTCAACTCAAGGCCTTGGTACTTCACCCCAGAGCCACCAGAACGAACCTGCCATGTTTCTCAGCTGGAGTGGTCACTGGAGGTGTGCTTTCCAGGCATTCATATGTGAGAACTCTGCTACCTAAACTTTCCACATGGGAGACCATGGAGGAAACAAACCAAACTCCTCCTGTCCAGCAGAAGGAAACCTTGCTGTTTCAAGCACCTCACAAGCCTCAGTGTGGGAAATCCTCCATGGCCTCTTGATGTCACCCCTCCATTTGTCTGTCATCATAGACAAAAACTCCAGTGTGAGCAAAGATCTTACAACCGCCCTGACTCAGATGCTGGATATCTCGAATCAGCTGCTGCATATTGGAACTGCCTTCCACTAGGCACTGAATTGAACCATAGCTTGTGTTTACAATTCCATCCTCCCTCTACTGGCACCAAGCCCGCTTGATAGGGAATTCTGGAGCCAAAATTCAGTATTGTGCCTTCCCCATAGAAAAGTCCTGGTGAGTCTGCCCATAAATCCCACATGAGGATCAATCTGATTGGCCCTCGAAGGAACCCCTCCTTATAGACTGTCCTGGACCTAGTGCTCTGACTGACAGAGCATTAGCCCTGACCTACTGTCAGCCACCCAGAGATCTTGCACCATATCCAGCATCTGAGACCGGCCATGTCCCAGTCAGTCATTTCTACCCATTCTTGGTGTTCAGGCACCTGTTCCCAGACATTTGCTGGAATCCCTGCCAATGGGGGAACCTGAAGCACAATAGAGAATGCCTCCTTCCACATGGCAGGAATCCTGGCTATTGGGATGGGTGTCCAACCCTCACAGTGGGAGGCAGCTGCATTGACAATGAGACCACGCCCACTCATGAGGGCCACCCTGAGAACAAACATGCATTGTGACCCTCAACCTGAGCATGCTTTCAGACAAGCACTCTCCGTTGCACCAACAGGAACCCGCATTACAGGCCTGGTACGCCCCTAGGTCCAAATCCTAACACTTGGTGGGATATTCCAGGCCCCCAGAACGAGAGCCAGTCTCTGGAATCCCTGTTTGGGGGCACCTCTAAGATGGAAAGCAGCACTCTTCCCTTCCCCAAAAAAGCCAGCAAATTATGGAAAGCCACCATAATCCTTAGAGAGGAAAAGTCTCCCATGGACCCATGAGACCACACCTGCATTTAGAGGCCATCCTGGACACACAATCCAGATAGAAAAGCCTGTGATACCACCTTCTGGTCACCCTAATAGCTGTTCCTGATGAGTTGCCCTTTAGGTCTACACATTGGCCTAGGATCACCTTGCCACTAAACATAACCCAAATTTGTATTTGCAGACTTCTCTCCCAAAACCATTGCTCACATTCCCATCAGAAAGGGGTCTTTGGAGCCACACCACAGGAATGGGCCTGCCATCCCCATGGAAACTGTGCCTGTCACAGTTGCCCAAATCCTCCAGATTAGGAGATACCTGCAAGACCCCTGAGCACACCCCAATATTTAAGACCACTCTGTACTCAAATGCCTGGTCTGAAACACCCTGATTGCCTAAATCCAAGCAGACACCCAAGTCAATGTTCCTGGGTCAGAAGATTGAACCTAACATTTACCTAGGATTTCATTTGACCCCCTAGATTAGGTTTTCAGGCATCTGTCCTCAGAGGCCTCTTCTGGAATACCAAATTACGATAGAACATGTGGTCCACGGGTCCCACACAGAATATCACCTGTCCCCAGAAGGAAACCATGCTCATTGAACTGTGTCAAACCCTAAGATTAGATGAATATGGCATGGCCCCATAGCCTCAGCACATTCTAAGATCTTCCTGGTAACAAATCCGCATTGTAATCAATCTTCTTGAGACTCCATGATAACTCAAGGCCTTGGTACTTTGTGCCCGAGCCACTAGAATAAACCTGCCATGTTTGTCAGCTGCAAGAGTCAATTGAGGTGTGCTTTCCAGCCATCTGTGCGGAAGTGCTCTGCTACCCAAACCTTCCACATGGGGGACCGGGAAGCAATGAAATCAGACTCCCACTGTCCGGTTTAAGGAAACCTTGCGGTTTGGAGCATCTCACAAGCCCCAGCATGAGAAATCCTCTATGGCCTCTTGAAGCTACTCCTTCATTTTTCCGTCATCTTAGACATAAACTCCTGCGTGAGAAAATATCTGACCTCCACCCTTACTCAGGGGCTTGATATCTGAAATCATCTGCTGCACACAGGAACTGTCTTTTGCTTGCCACTGAATTGAACCATAGCTTGTGTTTACAAGTCCATCCTCACCCTACTGGTCCCCAAGGCCTCTTGATAGGGAATTATGGAGACACAATGCAGCTTTCTGACTTCCCCATAGAAAGAAGAAGGCCTGGTGAGTCTGCACAGAAACGCCACATGAGGATCAATCTTCTCGGTCCTCGAGGGAACCCCGAATTATAGGCTTCCCTGGCCACTAGTGCTGTGTCTGATAGAGCTGATCCCCAACCTAGTGTCAGATACCCAGAAGGCCGGGCCCATATCCATCATGAATGACCAGCCGTGGCCCAGGTCCGTCATCTCTCCCCATCTTTGGTATTCAGGCATCCATCCTAATACCTTTGCTGGAATCCCTGCCAACTGGGGAACCTGAAGCACAATAGAGAACTCCTTTTCCGTGGGGGGAAACGTAGCTGTTGGGATGGGTGTCCAATCTTCAGAGTGGGAGTCAGCTGCATTGGGAATGAGAACACGCCCATTCATGAGGGCCTCCCTGGGCATAAGCAGGCATTGTGACCCACACCCTGAACATGCTTTCAAACAAAAGCTGTCAGTTGCACCTCTAGGATCCCGCATTGCAGGCCTGGTACGCCCATAGGCCCAAACCCTTACCCTTGGTGGCATTTTCCAGGCACCGTGACCGAGGGCCCGTCTCTGGAATTCCTGTTTTGGGGCACCCATAAGATGGAAAATGGCACTCTTCCCTTCTCCAAGAAAGCCACCAAACTATTCAGAGCCACCATGATCCTTAGAGATGCAAAATGTCCCATGGACCCATAAGACCACACCTTCATTCTAAGGTCATCCTAGACATACAATCCAACTACAGAAACTCCTGTTACCTTCTTTGAGTCACCCGATTTGCATTTCGTGCCGAGCTGCCCTCCAGGTCTATGCATTGGGTCTGAGTTCACCTCATCACTATCGCTAACCTGAGTTTGTGTTTGCAGACTTCTCTCCCAAAACCATGGCTCACATTCCTTCCAGGATGGGGTCTCTGAAGCCACACCATAGGACTGTGCCTGCCATCCCCAAGGAAACTGTGCCTGCCACAGTTGCGCAAACATTCCAGATTAGGAGAAACCTGCAAGGCTCCTGAGACCACCCCAATAGTGGAGGCCACTCAGGACGCAAATTCGCATTCTGAAACACCCTGATCACCTCCATCCTGGCAGACACCCAAGTCAATGGTCCTGCATCAGAAGATTGAACCCAACATTCCCCAAGGACTTCATTCAAACCCTAGATTAGGTTTTCAGAAATCTGTCCTCAGAGGCCTATCCAGGAACACCAATTTATGATATAACATGTGGTCCCTGAGCCCCACAACAGAACATCTCTTGTCCCCAGAAGAAGCCGTGCACTTGGAACTGTGTCAAACCCTCAGGGTAGATGAATCCTGCACGGCACCTTAGCCACCAGCACATTCTAAGATCTCCCTGATAACAAACCAACATTGTGACCCATGTTCATAAGACTCCATGTCAACTCAAGGACTTGGTACATCGCCCAAGAGCCATCAGAACGAAGCTCCCATTTTCCTTAGCTGTAATGGTCAATGGAGGTGCTCTTTCCAGGCAACCATGCAGAAGAGCTCTGATACCCAAACTTTCCACATGGGGGATCCTGGAGCAAACAAACCAGACTCCACCTGTCCAGTAGAAGGAAACATTGCTGTTTGGAGCATCTCACAAGCTTGACCTTGGAAAATTCTCTATGGCCTCTTGATGCCATCCCTCCACTTGTCAGGCATCAAAGACACAAACTCCAGCATGAGCAAACATCTGACCTCTGCCCTTACTCAGGTGCTGGATATCTCGAATTAGCCACAGCACATTGGAACTGCCTTTTGCTTGTCATGAATTGAACCGTAGCTTGTGTTTAAAATTCCATCCTCACCGGCCTGGTCCCCAAGCCCTCTTGATAGGGAATTCTGGGGTCAAAATGCAGCATTCTGCCTTCTCTATAGAAAAAATAAGGGTCTGGTGAGTATGCCCAGAAACACCACATGAGGATTAATTGGCTCGGCCCTAGAGGGAATCCCGATTTATAGGCTGCACTGGCCAATGGTGCTGTTCTGACAGAGCTTGAGACCCGATCTAGTGTCAGTCACCCAGAGAAAGGGCCCTATATCCAGCATGTGAGACTGGCCATGGCTCAGGGCCGTCCTCTCTACCCATCCTTGGTATTCAAGCACCTGTCCCCAGACCTTTGCTGGAATCCCTGACATTGGGGAAACATGATGCACAAGAGATAACTCCTCCTTCCCCATGGCAGGAAACCTGGCTGTTGGGATGGGTGTCCAACCCTCAAAGTGGTTGCCAGCTGCATGGCCAATGAGACAAAGCCCACTCCTGTGGGCAGCCCAGGCACAAATAGGCATTGTGACCCTCAGCCTGAGCATGCTATCAAACAAGCACTCTCACTTGAACCACCAGGATCCCGCATTACCTGTAGCACCCTGAAGTTGGCAAACAGCACTCTTCCCTTCCCAGAAAAAGCCACCAAACTATGGGAAACCACCAGGATCGTTAGAGAGGAAAATTTTCCCATGGGACCAGGAGGCCACACCTGCATTCTGAGGCCATCCTGGACTCACAGTCCAGATAGAAAAGCCTGTGCTATCACCTTCTACTCACACTAATTATAGTTTCTGACGAGCTGACTTCCAGGTCTATGCATTGGGATTGCGAACACCTCGCAACTAACCCTAACCTGATTTGTGTTTGCAGACATCTCTCCCAAAACCATGGCTCACATGCCCTCCAGTCAGAAACCCAACTCAATGATCCTGAGTCAGATGATTGAACCTGACAAACCCTAGAACTTCATTGGAACCCTAGATTTGGTTTTCAGGGATCTGCCTTCAGTGGCCTGCTCTGGAATACCAACTTATGATACAACATGTGGTCCCTGAGCCACACAACAGAACATCTCCTGTCCCCAAAAGGAAGCTGTGCCTTTGGACCTATGCCAAACCCTCAGGGTAGATGAATTCTGCATGTCCCCATAGCCAACGGCAGGTTTGAGCTCAGGCCTTATCAGACACAGCACTAGTGGCCAGGGCAGACTATACATTGGGGTTCCCTCGAGGGCCGAGAAGATTGATCCTCATGTGGGGTTTCTCGGCAGAGTCAACAGGCACTTCTTCTTTTTATGGGAAAGTCAGAATGATGCAATGTGGCTTGAGATGTAGCTTGAGAATTCCCTATCAAGTTGGCTTGGGACCCAGGAGGGTGAAGATGGAATTGTAAACACAAGCTATGGTTCAATTCAGTGCCATGCAGAAGGCAGTTCCAGTGTGCAGAGGCTTATTCAAGGTATCCAGCACCTGAGTAAGGGTGATGTCAGAATTTTGATCACACAGCAGTTTGTGTCTATGATGACCAACAAATGTAGGGGTGGTGCCAAAAAGCCATGGAGTATTTCCCTCTATGTGTCTTGGGAGATGCTCCAAAAAGCAAGGTTTCATTCTACTGGATAGGTGGAGAGTGGCTTCATTCTACTGGATAGGTTTGTTTGCTCCAGTGTCCCCACTGTGGAAATTTTGGGTAGCAGAGCACTTCCGCAAGGATGCGTGGAAAGCACACCTCCAATGACCATTGCTGCTGAGTAACGTGGCAGGTTCAATCTGGTGGCTATGGAGTGACGTATCAAGGCCTTGAGTTGACGTGGAATCTCTTGCAGATGGGTCTCAATGCTAGTTGTTACCAGGGAGAAGTTAGAATGTGTTGGTGGCTAAGGTGCCATGCAGTATTCTACTACCCTGAGTGTTTGACACAGGTCGAAGAGCACTGTTTCCCTCTAGGGACAGGAGATGTTCTGTTGTGTGGATCAGGGAACGTATGTTGTATCATAAAATGGTTTTCCAGAAGAGGCCTATGAGGACAGAGGCCTGAAAACCTAATCTAGGATTCCAGTGAGGTTCTAGTTTCAGTTTCAAACTTCTGACTTAGGACCATTGACTTGGGTGTCTGCCTTGATGTAGGTGATCATGATTTTTCTGACTGCACATTTGCGTCCAGAGTGGCATGCAATATTGGGGTGGGCTCAGGGGCCTTACAGGTTTCTCCTAAACTAGAGTGTTTGGGCAACTGTGACAGGTACACTTTCCTTGGGGTTAGCAGGCACAGTCCTGCAGTCTGGCTCCAAAGACCCCATCCTAGAGGGCATTTGAGCCCCGGTTTTGAGAGTGAAGTCTGCAAACACAAACTCGGGATAGAGTTAGTGGCGAGGTGTTCGCAGGCCCAATGCATAGACCTGGAGGGCAGCTTGGCACGAACTGTAAATTGGGACTCGAAGAAGGTAACATGGGCTTCTGTATCTGGATTGTATGTCCAGGATGGCCTCGGAATGCAGGTGTGGTCTTATGGGTCAATGGGAGATTTTGTCTCTCTAAGAATCGTGGCAGCTCCCAATAGTTTGGTGGCTTTCTTAGGGAAGGGAAGAGTGCTATTTTCCATCTTAGGGGTGCCATAAAACAGGGATTCCAGAGAATGGCTCTGGATCCGGGCGCCAGGAAAATCCCACCAAGGATTAGGATTTGGGTCTATGGGCATACCAGGCCTGCAATGTGGGATCCTAGAGGTGCAACTGACAGCATTTGTTTGAAAGCATGCTCAAGTTGAGGGTCACAGTGCCTGTGCCCAGGGTGGCCCTCATGACTGAGCCTGGCCACATTGACCATGCAGTTAGCTCCCACTCTGAGGGTTGGACACCCATTCCAAACGTTGACTTGGGTGTCTGACTGGAGGTAGGTGATACAAGGTGTTTCAGACTGTGCATTTTTGTCCAGAGTGGCTTCCAATATTGGGGTGGGCTCAGGGGCCTTGCAGGTTTCTCCTAATCTGGATTGTTTGGGCAACTGTGATGGGCAAAGTTTCCTTGGGTATGGAAGGCACATCCCCGTGGTGTGGCTCCAGAGACCCCGTCCTGGAGGGCATGTGAGCCATGGTTTTGGGAGAGAAGTCTGCAAACCAAAATTCGGGTTAGTGTTAGTTGCAAGGTGGTCGCAGGCCCACTCTGTAGACGTTGAGGGCAGCTCGTCAGGAACTGTAATTAGGGTGATAGGAAGTCGGTAGCACAGGCTTTTCTATCTGGATTGTGTGTCCAGGATGGGCTCGGAATTTAGGTGTGGTTTCATGGGTCCATGGGAGACTTTTCCTCTCTAAGG
Organism: Neogale vison; assembly: GCF_020171115.1. Classification (NCBI taxonomy): domain Eukaryota; kingdom Metazoa; phylum Chordata; class Mammalia; order Carnivora; family Mustelidae; genus Neogale; species Neogale vison. The sequence goes on from NC_058093.1 coordinate 194,302,017, forward strand.
ATCCTGGCGGCTCCCCATAGTTCGGTGACTTTTTCAGGGAACTGAAGAGAGCTGCTTTCCATTGTAGGGGTGCCCAAAACAGGGATTTCAGGGACGGGCTCTTAGTCTGGGTGCCTGGAAAATCCAACCAAGTGGTAGGATTTGGGCCTAGGGGTATACCAGGTCTGTAATGCAGGATCCTGGTGGTGCCACTGAGAGGGCTTGTTTGAAAGCATGCTCAGGCTGAGGGTCACAATGCCTGTTTGTGCCCAGGCTACCCCTAGGAGAGGACATTGGATCATTGGCCATGGATCTGGCTCCAACGTTGAGGGTTGGACACCCCTCCCAACAGCCATGTTTCCTGCCATGGGAAGGAGGAGTTCTCTATTGTGCTTCAGGTTCCCCCAATGGTAGGAATTCCAGCAAAGGTCTGGGGAAAGGTGCCTGAATACCAAGGATTCATAGAGATGATGGAATAGGGCCATGGTTGACCCCACATGCTAGATATAGGTCCCGCTCTCTGGGTGGCTGACAGTAGGTGGGGGCTCAGACTCTGTCAGACACAGCACTAATGGCCAGGACAGTCTATAAATCGGGGATCCCTCGAGGGCCTAGCAGATTGATCCTCATAAGGGTTTTTTCGGCAGACTTACCAGGCACTTCTTATTTCTATGGGGAAGGAAGAATGCTGCATTTCGGCTCTAGAATTCCTTATCAAAAGACCTTGTGGACCAGTAGGGTGAGGATGGAATTGCAAACACTAGCTAGCGTTCAATTCAGTGCCAAACAAAGGCGGTTCCAGTGTGCAGCGGCTGATTCAAATATCAAGAACCTGAGGAAGTGAGCATGTCTGATATTTGTTCACACTGGAGTTTGTGTCTATTATGACTGACAAATGGAGGAGTGACGTCAAGAGGCTATAGAGGATTTTCCACGCTGAGGCTTGTGAGATGCTCCGAACAGCAAGATTTCTTACCACTGCACAGGTGGAGTCCAGTTTGTTTGCTCAAGTGTTCCCCATGTAGAAAGTTTAGGAAGCAGAGCTCTCCTGCATGGTTGCCTGGAAAGCACACCTCCATTGATTATTGCAGCTGAGGAACATGGCAGGTTCTTTCTGGTGGCTCTGGGGCGAAGTACAAAGGCCTTGATTTGACATGGAATGTCTTGCAGATGGTCCACAATGCATGTTTGTTACCAGCGATATCATAGAATGTGCTGGTGCCTAACATAACATGCAAGATTCTCCTACACTGAGGGTTTGGCACAGGTCGAAGAGCACGGTTTCCTTCTGGGGACAGGAGATTTTCTGTTTTGTGTCTCAGGGACCACATGTTGCATCATAAGTAGGTATTCAGAGCAGGTCTCTGAGGGCAGGTGCCTGAAAATCAAATCTAGGGTTCCAATGAGGTCCTAGGGACATGCCAGGTTCAGTCTTCTGACTCAGGACCATTGACTTGGCTGTCTTCCTGGATGGAGCTGTTCAGGTTGTTTCAGACTGTGCATATGCGTCCAGAGTGGCTGCCAATATTGGGGTGGGCTCAGGTGCCTTTCAGTTTTCTCCTAATAAGTAAGGTTTGGGAAACTGTGATGGGTACATTTTCCTTGGGGATGGCAGGCACAGTTCTGTGGTGTGCCTCGAGAGACCCCATCCTGGAAAGAATGTGAGCTATGGATTTGGGAGAGAAGTCTGCACACACAAATTCAGGTTTGGGTTAGTAGCAAGGTGATCATAAGCCCAATGCATAGACCTGGAGGGCAGCACATCAGGAACTGTAATTAGGGTGACTGGAAGGTGGTAGCATAGGCTTTTCTATCTGGATTGTGTGTCCAAAATGGCATCGGTTTGCAGGTGTAGTCTCATGGGTCCATGGGAGACTTTCCCTCTCTAAGGATCCTGGTGGCTCCCCATAGTTTGGTACCTTCTGTGGGGAAGGTAAGATTGCTGTTTTCCATCTTAGAGGTGCCCCAAAACAAGGATTGCAGAGATGGTCTCTGGATCTGGGCACCTGTAAAATCCAACGAGTTTTAGAATTTGGGCCTAGGCGTGTACCAGGCCTGCAATGTGGGAGACTTTCGGTGGAACTGAGAGGTTTTGTTTGAAAGCATACTCAGTCTGTGGGTCACAATGCCTGCTTGTCCCCAGGGTAGCCCTCAGGAGTGGGCGTGGTTACATTGGCCAAGCACCTGGCTCCCACTCTGAGGGTTGGACACCCATCCCAACAGCCAGGTTTCCTGCCTTGGGGAAGGATTCGTATTCTATTATGCTTCAGGTTCCCCCATTGGAAGGATTCCAGCAAAGTCTGGGATACAGAATACCAAGGATAGTTAGAGATGACGGACTTGGGCCATGACCAGTCCCACATGCTAGATATGAGACACACTCTGTGTGGCTGACAAGAGGTCTGGGCTCAGGATCTGTCAGACACAGCACTAGTGGCCATGGCAGCCTACAAATCAGGGTTCCCTCGAGAGCCGAGCCGGTTGATCCTCTTGTGGGGATTCTGGACAGACTCAGCAGGCACTTCTTTCTATGGGGAAGGTAGAATGCTGCGTTGTGGCTCCAAAATTCAATATCAAGAGGCCTAGGGTACTAGTCAGGTGAGGATGGAATTGTAAACACAGGATACGGTTCAATTCAGTGCCACGTAGAAGGCAGTTCAAATGTGAAGCATCTTTTTCGAGATATCCAGCACCTGAGTAAGGGCGGATGTCAGATGTTTGACCACACTAGAGTTTGTGTCTTGATGACCGACAAATGGAGGGGTGGCGTCAAGAGGGCAAGGGGGATTTCCCACATTGAGGCTTGTGAGATGCTCCAAATAGCAAGGTTTCCTTCCCCTGGAATGGTGGAGTCTGAATTGTTTGCTCCAGGGTCCTCCATGTGGAAAGTTTGGGTAGTAGAGCTCTCCCGTATGGATTCCTGGAAAGCACACCTCCACTGAGCATTGCAGCTGAGGAACAAGGCAGGATCTTTCTGGTGCCTCTGCAGCGAAGGACCAAGGCCTTGAGTTGACATGGAATCTCTTGCAGATGGGCCACAATGCTGGTTTGTTACCAGGGAGATCTTAGAATGTGCTGGTGGCTAAGGTGTCATGCAGGATTCTCCAACCCTGAGGATTTGGTACACGTTGAAGAGCACGCTTTCCTTCTCAGGACAGGAGATGTTCTGTTGTGAGGCCTAGGAACCACATGTATCATAAGTTGGTATTCCAGAACAGGCCTCTTAGGACAGATGACTGAAAACCTAATCTAGGGTTCCAATGATGTCATACGGGCATGACAGTTTCAATCTTCTGACTCAGGACCTTTCACATGGCCGTCTGACTGGATGTAGGTGATCAGGGTTTTTCAGACTGCAAGTTTGCACCAGAGTGACCTCCAATATAGGGGTGGGATCAGGGGATTAGCAGGTTTCTCCTAATCTTGAAGGTTTGGGCAACTGTGATTGACACAGTTTCCTTGGGGATGGCAGGCACAGTCCTTTGTTGTGGTTCCAAAGGCCCCATCCTTGGTGGCATGAGAGCCATGGTTTTGGGAGAGAATTCTGAAAACTGAAATTTGGGTTAGGGTTAGTGGGGAGACAAATAGTCCCAATGCATAGACCTAGAGGCAGCACATCAGGAACTGTAAATAGGGTGAATGGAAGGCAGTAGCACAGACTTTTCTCTCTGGATTATGTGGCCAAGATGGCCTTGGAATGCAGGTGTGGTATCATGGGTCCATGGGAGAATTTTCCTCTCTAAGGATCTTGGCGGCTTTCCCTAATTTGGTGCCTTTTTCAGAGAAAGAAAGAGTGCTGTTTTACATCTTAGGGGTGCCCCAAAGCAGGGATTCCAGAGATAGGCTCTGGGTCTGGGTGCCTGGAAAATCCCACCAAAGGTTAGGATTTGGGCCTAGGGGCATACCTGGTCTGCATGCGGGATCCTGGTGGTGCCACTCTGAGGGCTTGTTTGAAAGCATGCTCAGGCTGAGCATTGTTGTGTTCTCCTGGCGCCCAGTTCAAGAACCTGTCTCTGGAATCCCTCTTTTGGTGGTCCCCTGAGGCAGAAAACAGCAATCTTCCCTTCTCCCAGAGACGCCAAACACTTATGAGCTGGGTAGAATCCACAGGGACGAAGTATCTCCCATGGCCTCATAAAGCCACCCCTACCTTTTGCGAGTGTCCTGGAAAAACAATCGTGTCAGAAAAGCCTCCACTTCCGTCTCCATGACACATTAATTCCATGAGCTACCCTCAGCACCTGCAGATCAGGCCCATGATCACCTTGGCCCTCACCATAACCCTAATTCATGTTTGCTGATTTCTGTCCCCAAAGGCCTGGCCCACATGCCCTCCAGGATGGGGCCTCTGGTTTCACACCGACGAGTGTGCCTACCCTCCTGAAGGAAACCGCCCTTCACTGCTGCCCAAACCCTGAAGATTAGGAGCAATGTACAAAGCCCATGAGCCCACCTCAATTTTGAAGAACGCTCTGGGCCCAAACGCACATTCTGACCCACAATGAGCACCTGCCTCCAGGCATACATCCTGGTGGAAGTCCCTGAGTCAGAAGATTAAACCTGGCTTGTCTCTAGGACTTCATCGATACCCTTGTTGAGATTTTCAGGTGCCTGTCCCCAGAGGCCTCTTCTCCAATATCAACTTATATTCCAACATGTGGTCCCTAAGCCACACAACAGAACCCTTCCTGTCCCCAGAAGTATACCTTACTCTTGATAGCTGTGTCGAAGACTCAGTGTAAGAGAATCCTGCATGTCCCCTGACCACCCCAATATTCTAACGTCTCCCTGGATACAAACCAGCATTGTGATCCAAGAGCATGAAACTCTATGTCAAATCAGGCCTCCTGGAACTTCGCACCAGAGCCACCAGATCAAAACTGTCATGTTACTCAGCTGCAAGGGTCAATGGAGGTGTGCTTTCCAGGCATCCATGTGGGAGTTCTCTGCTACCAAACTTTCCATATGGGGGACCCTGGAGAAAACAAAGCAGACTCCCCCTGTCCATTAGAAGGAATGCTTGCTGTTTGGAGCATCTCACAAGCTCCAGAATGGGAAATCCTCCATGGCCTCGTGGCACCACCCCTCTATTTGGCAGTCATCATAGACACAAACTCCAGTGTGAACAAACTTCTGACATCCGCCCTAACACAGGTGCTGGAATCTTGAATAAGCCACTGAAAACTGGAACTGCTTTCGCTTGGCACTGAATAGAACCATAACTTGTGTTTACCATTCCAACCTCACCCTCCTGGTCCCCAATCCCTCTTTTTTTTTTTTTTTAAAGATTTTATTTATTTATTTGCCAGAGACAGAGGGAGAGAGAGAGAGCGAGCACAGGCAGACAAAGAGGCAGGCAGAGGCAGAGGGAGAAGCAGGCTCCCTGCCGAGTAAGGAGCCCGATGTGGGACTCGATCCCAGGGCCCTGGGATCATGACATGAGCCGAAGGCAGCTGCTTAACCAACTGAGCCACCCAGGCGTCCCCCCAATCCCTCTTGATAGGGAACTCTAGGTCCACAATGCAGTTTTTTCTACCTACCCAACAGAAAGAAGATGTGCCTGCTGAGTCTTCCCAGAAACCCCACATGAGGATCCACCTGCAAGGCCATCGACGGCACCATAATATCATAGGCTGCCATGGGCACTCAGGCTCTGTCTGATAAAGCCTGAGTCACGACCTCCAGTCAGGCACTAGGACAGTGGGCACCATAACCTGATGGTGGCACCTGCATTGGCCCCAAGCCGTCACATATACTCAACCTGGATATACAGGCATATCTCCCCAGACTGTAGCTCAAATCCCTGAATATTGGGGAACCTGATGCATAAGAGTACTCCTCCTTCCAGATGGCAGGAAACCTGGCTGTTGAGATGGGTGTCCAGCTCTGAGAGTGGAACCAGCTGCATGGCCCATTTGACCATGGCCTCTCATGGTAGGCGCCCTGGGCACAAACAGGCATTGGGACCCACAGCATGATCCTGATTTCAAATAAACCCCCTCAGCAGCTGGACCAGGAGCCCGCAGAACAGGCCTGCCAGGTCCCTAGGGCCAAATCCTCACCCTCATTTGTGTTTGCCAGGCGCCCAGACCTAGAACCTGTCTCTGGAATCCCTCTTTTGGGGGTCCTCTGAGACGGAAAACTCCAGTCTTCCCTTACCCCAGAGACACCAAACACTTGGGAGCTGGGCAGAATCCCCAGAGACGAAGAATCTCCCATGGCACCATGAAGACTACCCTACATTTTGCGACAGTCCTAGATGCACAATCCAGACAGAAAAGCCTGCCCTACCACCTGCATGAAACCTTAATTTCAGTACTCTATGAGCTGTCCACAGGGCTTGCAGATCGGGCCTCTAATCACCACGGCCCTCACCCTAACCCTAGTTAGCTTTTGCAGATTTCTCTCCCCAAAGCGCTGGCCCACATGCCCTCCAGCATGGGGTCTCTGGTGCCACACTGGACAACTGTCACTACGCTCCCGAAGGAAAGTCTGCCCTTCACAGTTGCCTAAAGCCTGAAGATTAGGAGCAAAGTACAAAGCCCCTGAGCCCACCTCAATTTGGAATAATGCTCTGGACCCAAATGCACATTCTGACACACAATGAATACCCGCCTCCAGACAGACATCCAAGTCAAAGGCCCTGAGTCAGAAGATTGAACCTGACAGGTCTATAGGACTTCAGCGATCTTAAGTTTTTCACCTGATCTTAAGTTTTCAGGTGCCTGTCACCAGGGGCCTGTTCCCCAATATCAACTTTTATTCCAACATGTGGTCCCTATGCCACAAAACAGAGCCCCTCCTGTGCCCACAAGGATACCTTGCTCTTGGTAACTGTGTCCAAGACCCAGTGTAGGAGAATCCTGCATTGCCCCATGACCACCCCAACATTCTAACACATCCCTGGATACCAACCAGCATTGTGATCTAACAGCATGAAACTCCATGTCAACTCAGGTCTCTTGGAACTTCACCCCAGAGGCACCAGATCCAAACTGACATGTGCCTCAGCTGCAGTGGTCTATGGAGGTTTGCTTTCAGGCATCCATGAGGGAGAGCTCTGCTACACAAACTTTCCATATGAGGGACCCTGGAGCAAATAAACCAGACTCCACCTGTACAGTAGAAGGTAAGCTTGCTGTTTGGAGCACCTCACAATTTACAGGGAGGGAAATCCTCCATGGCTTCGAGAAGCCACCCCTCCATTTGGCAGTCATCATAGACACAAACTCTAGTGTGAGCAAACATCTGATATCCACCCTTACTCCTGTGCTGGATATCTCGTATCAGCCACGGCACACTGGAACTTCCTTCCACTTGGCACTAAATTTAACCATAGCTTGTGTTTACAATTCCATTGTCACACTCCTTTTGCCCATGCCCTCTTGATAGGAAATTCTTGAGCCACAATGCAGCATTCTGCCTGCCCCACAGAAAGAAGTGCCTGGTGAGACTGCCAGAAAACCCCACATTAGGATCCACCTGCATGGCCCTATTCGGCACCCTAATATCATAGACCGCCATGGGCACTGAGGTTCTGTCTGACACTGCCTGAGCCACAACCTCCAGCCAGGCATGTGCACAGTGGGCTCCATACCCTTCGGGTGGGACCTGCCATGGCCCTAAGCCATCACATCTACTCAACCTGGATATTCAGGCCTCTCTCCCCAGACCGTAGCTGAAATCCATGCCTATGGGGGAACCTGAAGCACAGGAGTACTCATCCTTCCCAATGGGAGGAAACCTGGCTGTTGAGATGGGGTCCAATCTCAGAGTGGGAAACAGCTGCATGGCCCATGAGACCACACTCACACATGGGAACCTCCCCGGGCACAAACAGGCATTGTGACTCTCAGTGTGAGCCTGCTTTCAAACAAACCCCCTTGTTAGCTTGACCAGAAGCCCATAGGGTGGGACTGCCAGGTCCCTACGGCCAAATCCTCACACGTGATCATGTTTTCGAGTCGTGAAGTCCATGAACCTTTCTCTGGAATCTGTCTTTTGGGGGGCCCCTGAGATGGTAAACAGCAGTCTTCCCTTCCACTCGCAAGTCACCAAACTCTTGGGATCTGGGCAGAATCCCCAGAGACGAGGAATCTCCCATGGCCGCATGAAGCCTCCCCTACATTTTGCGACAATTTTAGACACACAATCCAGACAGAAAATTCTGCCCTACGGCCTGCATGACACCTTAATTTCAGTATTCTATGAGCTGTCCACAGGGCCTGCAGATCGGTAGTGTGATCACCTCGGCCCTCGCCCTAACCCTAATTTGTGTTTGAAGTTTTCTGTCCCCAAAACCCTGACCCACATGCCCTCCAGGATGGGGCCTCTGGTGCCACACTCGACGAGTGAACCTACCCTCCCGAAGAAAACTCTGCCCTTCACGGTAGTTCAAACCCTGAAGCTTAGGAGCAAAGTACAAAGTTCCTGAGCCAAAATCAATTTTGAATAATGCCCTGGCCCTAATGTGTATTTGACACACAATTAGCACCTGCCTCCAGGCATACATCCAAGTCAAGGCCCTGAGACAGAAGATTGAACCTGACATGCCTCTAGGACTTCATTTATACCCTAGTTGAGATTTTCAGGTGCCTGTCCCCAGAGACCTGTTCCCCAATACCAACTTATACTCAAACATGTGGTTCCTGCACCACACTACAGAACCCCTCCTGTCCCCAGAAGCATACTTTGCTCTTGGTAGCTGTGTCCAAGACTCAGTGTACAAGAATCATGCATTGCCCCCTGACCACCCCAATATTCTAACGTCTCCCTGAATACCAACCAGGATTGTGATCCAACAGCAGAAACTCCAACTCAACTCAGGCCACTTGGAACTTCACCCCAGAGGCACCAGATCGACCATGCCATGTTCCTCATCTGCAATGGTCAATGGAGTTGTGTTTTCCAGGCATGCATGAGGGAGAGCTCTGATACCCAAACTTTCCATATGGGCGACACTGGAGTAAACAAATCAGACTCCTCCTGCCCAGTACAAGGAAACCTTGCTGTTTGGAACATCTCACAAGTCCCAGTGTGGGAAATCCTCCATGGCCTCGTGACGCCACCCCTCCATTTGGCGGTCATCATAGACAGAAACTCCAGTGTGAGCAAACTTCTGACATCCACCCTTACTCAGGTGTTGGATATCTCAAATCAGCCGCTGCACACTGTAACTGCCTTCTGCTTGGCACTGAATTTAGCCGTCGCTTGTGTTTACAATTCCATCCTCACCCTCTTTGTCCCCAAGCCCTCTTGATAGGGAATTCTTGAGCCATAACGCAGCATTCTGCCTGCTCTACAGAAGAAGAAGTTCCTGGTGAGTCTTCACAGAAAACTCACATGAGGATCCACCTGCATGACCCTCGACGGCACCCTAATATCATAGACTGCCATGGGCACTGATGCTCTGTCTGACACAGCCTGAGCCACGACCTCCAGTCAACCACGCAGACAGTGGGCCCCATATCCTAGGTGGGACCTGCCATGGACCAAAGCCATCACATCTACTTAACCTGGATATTCAGGCATCTCTCCCCAGACTGTAGCTCAAATCCCTGAGTATGGGGGGATCTGATGCAGAAGAGTGCTCCTCATTCCAGATGGCAGGAAACCTGGCTGTTGTGATGGGTGTCCAACCCTCAGAGTGGAACCAGCTGCATGGCCCATAAGACCATGGTCACTCATGAGAGCCGCCCTGGGAACAAACAGGCATTGTGACCCTCAGCATAAACCTGCTTCAAAACAAAATCCCTCAGTAGCTGGACTGTGCCTGCAATGTCCCTAGGCCCCAATCCTTACCTCGTTGGTATTTTCCAGGCGCCAGACCCAGAAACTGTCTCTGGAATCCCTCATTTGGGGGTCCCCTGAAACGGAAAACAGCAGTCTTCCCTTCCTGCAGAGACACCAAACTCTTGGGATCCAAGCAGAATCCCCAGAGACGAAGAATCTCTCATGGCCCCATGAAGTCACCCATCCAGATAGAAAAACCTTTGCTACCGCCTCCATGACCTGTTAATTTCAGTACCCTATAAGCTGCACTCAGGGCCTGTAGGTTGGCCCTCTGATCACCTTGGCTTTCATCCTATCCCTAGTGCATCTTTGCAGATTTCTGTACCCAAAGTCCCAGCCCACATGCCCTCCAGGATGGGGCCTCTGGAGACACACCAGACGACTGTGCCTACCTTCCTAAAGGAAACTCTGCCCTTCACGGTTGCCCAAATCCTGAAGGTTAGGAGCAAAGTACAAAGCCCCTGAGCCCACTTCAACTTTGAAGAACGCACTGGACCCAAATGCACATTCTGACACACAATGAGCCCCTGCCTCCAGGCAGACATCCAAGTCAAAGGGCCTGAGTCAGAAGTTTGAACCTGCCATGACTATAGGTCTTCATCGATACCCTAGTTTAGATTTTTAGGCGCCTGTCCCTAGAGGCCTGTTCTCCAATACCAACATATATTCCAACATGTGGTCCCTGAGCCAAACAACAGAACCCCTCCTGTCCCCAAAACGATACCTTGCTCTTAACAACTGTGTCCTACCCTCAGTGTAGGCGAATCCTGCATGGCCCCCTGACCACTACAACATGCCAACGTCCCTTGTATACCAATCACCATTGTGATCCAACAGTATGAAACTCCATGTCAAGTTATGCCTCTTGGAACTTCATCCAAGAGCCACCAGATCGAACCTGCCATGTTGTTCAGATGCAATGGTCAATGGAGTTGTTCTTTTCATGCATTCATGTGGGAGAACTCTGCAACTGAAACTTTCCATATGGGTAACTCTGGAGCAAACAAACCAGACGCCCCACATCCAGTAGAAGGAAACCTTACTTTTTGGAGAAAATCACAAGCCACACCTTGGGAAATTCTCCAAGGGCTCAGGCGCCACCCTTCCATTTGATGGTCATCATAGACACAAACTCCAGCGTGAGCAAACTTCTGACATCTGCCCCTACTCAGTTACAGAATATCTTAAATCAACCGCTGCACACTGGAACTGCTTTCCTCTTGGCACTAAATTTAACCATAGCTTGTGTATACAATTCCATCCTCAGCCTCCTGGTCACCAAACACTCTTTATTGGGAATTCTCCAGCCACGGCATAAATTTCTGCCTGCCCCACAGGAAGAATAAGTGTCTGGTGAGTCTGCCCAGAAACCCCACATTAGGATACACCAGCATGGCCCTCGACAGGACCTTAATATCTTAGGCCGCCATGGGCACTCAGGCTCTGTCTGATGCAACCTGAGCCACAACCCTCAGTCAGCCACGCAGACAGTGGGCCCCATATCCTGCATGTGGGACCTGCCGTGGCCCAAAGCTGTCACATCTACTCAACCTGGATATTCAGGCATCTCTCCCCAGACTGTAGCTCAAATCTCTGCGTATGGGGGAAATTGAAGCAAAGGAGTACTCCTCATTCCTGATAGCAGGGAACCTGGCTGTTGAGATGGGTGTTCAACCCTCAGAGTGGGAACCAGCTGCATGGCCCATGAGACCACAGTCACTCATGGGAGCCACCTTGGTCAAAAAGAGGCATTGTGATCCTCAGCGTGAGCCTGCTTTCAAACAAACCCCCTCGGTAGCTGGACTAGGAGTCCGCAGAGCAGGCATCCCAGGTTCCTAGGTCCAAATCCTCACATTTGTTTGTGTTTTCCAGGTGCCCTGACCCAGGATATGTCTCTGGGATCCCTCTTGTGGGGGTCCACTGACGGAAAACAGCAGTCTTCCCTTCCTCCAGAGACACCAAACTCTTGGGAGCTGGGCAGAATCGCCAGAGACGAGGAATCTTCCATGGCCCCATGAAGACACCCCTATATTTTGCGACAATCCTGGACCCACAATCCAGACAGAAAAGCATGCACTACCACCTCTATGACACTTTAATTTCAGTACACTATGAGCTGCCCTCAGGGCCTGTAGATAGGGTCTGTAACCACCTCAGCCCTCACTCTAACCCTAGTTTGCATTTGCAGATTTCTGTCCCCAAAGCCCTGGACCACATGCCCTCCAGGATGGGGCCTCCGGTGCAACACCAAACGATTGTGCCTACCCTCCCAAAGGAATGTCCACCCTTCACTGTTGCCCAAACCCTGAATATTTGGGGCTAAATACAAAGCCCCTGAGCCCACCTCATTTCAAAGAAGGCTCTGGACCCATGTGCACATTCTGACACACAATGAGAACCTGCCACCTGCCAGACATACAAGTAAGAGCCTCTGATTCCGAAGATTTAACCTGACATGCCCCTAGGATTTCATCGATACCCTTGCTTAGATTTTCAGGCGTCTGTTCCCAGAGGCCTGTTCTCCAATACCAACTTATATTCCAACATGTGGTCCCTGAGACACACAGCAGAACCCCTCTTGGCCCCAGAAGGATACCTTGCTCTTGGTAGCTATGTCCAAGACTCAGTGTAGGAGAATCCTGCATGGTTCCTGACCACCCCTATATTCTAACGTCTCCCTGGATACAAGCTAGCATTGTGATCGAACAGCATGAAACTCTCCGTAAACTCAGGCTGCTTGGAACTTCGCCCCTGAGGCACCAGAACAAACCTGCCATGCTCCTCAGCTGCAATGCTCAATTGAGTTTTGCTTTCCAGGCAGCCATGTGGGAGAGCTCTGCTACCAAAACTTTCCATATGGGGGACTCTGGGGCAAACAAACCAGAATCCCCTTGTCCGATAAAAGGAAACCTTACTGTTTGGAGCATCTCACAAGCCCCAGTGGTAAGTCCTCCATGACCTCGTGACGCCACCCCTCCATTTGGTGGTCATCATAGACACAAATTCCAGGGTGAGCAAACCTCTGATGTCCACCATTACTCAGGTACAGGATATTTCGAATCAGTCTCTGCACACTGGAACTGCCAACCACTTGGCACTGAATAACCGAACCTTGTGTTTACAATTCCATCCTCAGCCTCCTGGTAACCAAAAGCACTTGATAATGAATTCTGAAGCCATGACGCAAAATTCTGCCTGCCCCACAGAAAGAAGTAGTGCCTGGTGCGTCTTCCCAGAAACACCACATGAGGATCCACCAGCATGGCCCTCGATGGCACCCTAATATCAAGGTCCACTATGAGCATTGAGACTGTGTCTGACACGGCCTGAGTGACGACCTCCAGTCAGCCACACAGACAGTGGGCCTCATATCCTGCAGGTGGGCCCTTTTGCGGCCTGAAGCCATCACATCTACTCAATCTGGATATTCAGGAATCTCTCCCAAGACCATAGCTCAAATCCCTGCCTATGGGTGAACCTGAAGCTCAGGAGTACTCCTCCTTCCCGATGGCAGGAAACCTGGCTGTTGAGATGGGTGTCCAACCCTCAGAGTGGGAACCAGCTGCATGGCCCATGAGACCACGATCACTCATGGAAGCCACCCCGGGCACAAACAGGCATTGTGCCCCTAAGCCTGAGCATGATTTCAAACAAGCCCTCTCAGTTGCATCACCAGGATACCGCATTGGAAGCCTGGTACTCCTCTAGTCCCAATACTAACACTTGGTGGGATATTCCAGGTTCCCAGACCCAGAGCCCGTCTCTGGAATCCCTGTTTTGTGGCACCCCTATTATGGAAAACAGCCCTCTTCTCTTCCCCCAAAAAGCCACCAAACTATTGGGAGCTGCTAGAATCCTTAGACAGGAAAAATCTCCCATGTATCCATGAGACAACATCTGCATTCCGAGGCCATCTGGGACACACAATCCAGATATAACAGCCTGTGCTACTGCATTTGTGTCACCCTCTTTACAGTTCCTGATGAGCTGCTCTCCAGGTCTACGCATTGGACCTGCAATTGGCTCGACACTAACCCTAACCCAAGTTTGTCTTTACAGATGTCTCTCCCAAACCACGGCTCACATGCCCTCCAGGATCTCGTCTTTGAAGTCACACCACAGGACTGTGCCTGCCATTCCCAAGGAAAATTTGCCCATCACAGTTGCCCAAAACCTCTAGATTAGGAGAAACCTGCACAGTCCCTGAGCCCACCCCAATACTGGAAGACACTCTGGACAAAAATGCTCACTCTGAAACACCCTGATTCCCTACGTCCAGGCAGACACCCAAGTCAATTGTCCTGAGCCAGAATATTGAAACTGAAACGCCCCTAGGACCTCACTGGAACCCTCCATTAGTTTTCAGGCATCTGTCCTCAGAGGCCTGTTCTGGAATACCAAATTATGATACAACATGTGGTCCCGGAGCCAAACAACAGAACAACTACTGTACCCAGAAGGAAACCGTGCTTTGGATCTGTGTCAAATGCTCAGGGTAGGAGAATCCTGCAAGGCCCCTTTGCCAACAGTGCATTATAAGATCTCTTTGGTAACAAACCAGTATTGTGACCCATGTGCAAGACATTCCATGTCAACTCAAGGCCTTGGTACTTCTCCCCAGAGTCACCAGAAGGAACTTGCCATGCTCCTCAGCTGCAATGATCGAGGGAGGTGGCTTTCCAGGCATCCATGGTGAAGAGCTCTGCTACCCAAACTTTCCATATGGGGTACTGTGGAGCAAACAAACCAGACTCCACCTGTCCAGTAGAAGGAAACCTGGCTGTTTGGAGCATCTCACAAGCCTCAGTGTGAGGAATTCTCCATGCCTCTTGATGCCACCCCTCCATATGCCACTTTAAAAATTACCCATTAAAACCCTGAGACAGACAAATAACCATTTCCACGTCAGATGCCATGCTCTCCCGCCAGCAAGGGGGAGAGGCTATGCAGTCAGCATTGGCAGAAAAGGCAAGGGATTCCCCAAAACAAAGAGAGTTTTGGCAGCTGATTGGGAATATTCCTTAAAGTCTCTGTCTCGAGGTCGGTTCATCCTGCAGTGCCAATTCTGCTTACCAAAAGTGGCCCACGTGGCACTCATATTCCACACCCGGCTCCAGTGAGCCAGCACTGGGCACCTTAACCCGGCATTCGACTAACCCCAGTTGACTCCAGTCATAGCCTTTAACACACAAAATGTGTGAGGGAGAAGCTTCACATCTATTATGAAGAATGGAGAGATGAAAGTCAGAGTCCCCTTACTCTCTGCTTGCCCTATTCCTTCAATCATAACAAACAACACAACAGAAAACAAAAGGACCAGGAAAAGACAACCACAGGCCCAAGGATTCTTACACAAAATTTGCCACTGGTGGGGGCTTTATTCCCCAACTGCCTAGGGGGACTCGAGCCCCTCAACAGCCCAGGGGTTCTTGAACTCCCCAACCACCCAGGGAGACTCGAACCCTCAACAGCCCAGGGGGACTCTCACCCCCTGACCATTTATGGGGACTCGAATCCCCCGACAGCCTTGGGGGACTTGAAATCCCCGACCGTCCAGGGGACATTGAAACCCCCGTCGATCTACCAGCAGAGGGAAGAGGCTGTCCATGCATCCAGTCTAGCCCTGGGGATCAAGGCTGCATCTATCTTCTCCCTGGTGGGCCATACCCTGGAGTTCCAACAAGACAGACAGATAGGATCCCATGATCTTACCTCTGGAGGCTTTTCCCAAAAAATCCGATGCTGGCTCAGTTCTCATTGTTTGAATCCGTTGCCCCCTCCAATGTTAGGGTCCATAATCAAAGGATCGAGAATGATACAAAGCGAAGGTCAAGAAAAGCTTTATTTCGCGCCAAGCATCGAGAATCAAACTGGGGACGCCTGGGTGGCTCAGTTGGTTAAGCAGCTGCCTTCGGCTCAGGTCATGATCCCAGCATCTTGGGATCGAGTCCCACATCGGGCTCCTTGCTCAGCGGGGAGCCTGCTTCTCCCTCTGCCTCTGCCTGTCATTCTGTCTGCCTGTGCTCGCTCTCTCTCCCTCTCTCTCTTGACAAATAAATAAAATCTTTAAAAAAAAAAAAAAAAAAGAGAATCAAACTGACCAGTCAGGGCTGTCTGTTGCAAAGAGGCTACCCCTCCAAGCCTCACAGACTAACTTTTATAGAGGTAGTTTAGCCAGGCTATACACAGGTGGCCAATGAAATTGCAGTACACAGAGAACAGTGCGCAGTCATGCCAGGTCAGCCACACACAGAAAAAAAAAATGCTAGGTAATACATGGGTGCCCATTTGAATTTCAATTTACCCTAGGAGATATATGTGTGTGCCCCACTGATTGGATGTCTTCACCAGGCCTGACCCTCCCTTGTATCTAGGCTTTGCAAGTAAGTTCCTCTGGGAAGGGCAGGGTCTATCTAAGTTTACTTCATAGGGTCTATCTAAGTTCACAATATAAAAAAAAATGACTCTCTCTGGACAACCAGACCCATACAGGGAAAACTTAAGCACAATAGAGATCTCCTTCATCCAGATGGCAAGAACCTGGCTGTTGAGATTGGTGTCCAACACTCAGAGTGGGAGCCAGCTGGATGGCCAATGAGACCACGCCCACTTCTGAGGGCTGCCCTTGGCACAAAGAGTCATTGTGACTCTCATCCTGAGTATGCTTTCAAATAAGCCCTCTCAGTTGCACCACCAGGATCCCGCATTGCAGTCCTGGTATGCCACTAGGCCCAAATCCGAGCCCTTGGTGGGATTTTCCTGGCACACAAACCCAGAGCCCGTCTCTGGAATCCCTGTTTTGGGGCACCCCTAAGATGGAAAACAACACTCTTCCCTTCCCTGAAAAAGCCAACAAACTATTGGGATCCGCCAGGATCCTTAGAAAGGAAAAATCTCTCATGGACCCAAGAGAACACACCTGTATTCTGAGGCCATCCTGGACATACAATCCAGGTAGAAAAGCCTGTGCTACCGCCTTTGAGTCACCCTAATTACATTTCCTGAAATTCTGCCCTCCAGGTCTAAACACTGGACCTGTGATCACCTCGTCACTAACCCAAACTTGATTTGTGTTTGCAGACTTGTCTCCCAAAACCTTGGCTCCCATGCCCTGCAAGATGGGGTCTGTGGATCCACACCACAGGACTGTGCCTGCCATCCCCAAGGAAACTATACCCATCAAAGTTGCCCAAACCTTCCATGTTATGAGAAATCTGAAAGGACCCTGAGCACAACCCAATATTGGAGGCCTCACTGCACTCAAATTCGCAATCTGAAACATCCAGTTCACTTACATCCAGGCAGACAGCCAAGTCAGTGTTCCTGAATCAGCGATTGCAACTGACATGCCCCTAGGACCTCATTGAAAACTTACATTAGGTTTTTAGGCATCTGTTTTCAGAGGACTGTTCTGGAATACCAACTTATGATACAACATGTGGTCCCTGAGCCACAAAACAGAACATCTCCTGTCCCTAGAAGGATACTGTGCTCTTCAACCTGTGTCAGACTCTCAGCTTAGGAGAATCCTGCATGGAAACTTAGCCAACAACACATTCTAAGACCTCCTTGGTTACAAAAACAGCATTGTGACCCAACTTCAAGAGATTCCATGTCAACTCAAGGCCTTGCTGCTTCGTCCCAGAGCCACCAAAACGAACCTGCTATGTTCCTCAGCAGAAATGGTCAATGGAGGGACGCCTGGGTGGCTCAGTTGGTTAAAGCAGCTGCCTTCAGCTCAGGTCGTGATCCCAGCGTCCTGGGATTGAGTCCCACATCGGGCTCCTTGCTCGGCAGGGAGCCTGCTTCTCCCTCTGCCTCTGCCTGCCATTCTGTCTGCCTCTGTTCACTCTCTCTCCCTCTCTCTCTCTGACAAATAAATAAAATATTAAAAAAAAAGAAATGGTCAATGGAGGTGTGCTTTCCAGGCATTCGTGAATGAGAACTCTGCTACCTAAATTTTCCACATGGAGGACCCTGGAGAAAACAAACCAGACTCCCCCTGTCCAGTAGAAGGAAACCTTGCTGTTTGAAGCACCTTACAAGCCTCAGTGTGGGAAACCCTCCATGGCCTCTTGGCTTCGCCCCTCCATTTGTCAGTCATCTTAGAAAAAAACTCCAGTATGAGCAAAGTTCTTAAATCCGCCTTTACTCAGGTGCTGGATATCTCGAATCAGCCATTGCACATTGGAACTGCCTTCTGCTTGGCACTGAAATGAACCCTAGATTGTGTTTGCAATTCCATCCTTACCCTAATGGCACCAAGCCCTCTTGATAGGAAATTCTGGAGCCAAAATGCAGCATTCTGTCTTCCCCATAGAAAAATGAAGTGCCTGGCGAATCTGCCCAGATATCCCACATGAGGATCAAACTGCACGGCCCTCGAGGGAACCTAGAATTATAGGCTGCCCTGGCCACTAGTGCTGTGACTGAAAGAGCCTTAGCCCTGACCTAGTGTCAGCCACCCAGAGAGCAGACCCCATATCCGGCATCTGAGCCCGAAAATGGCCCAAGTCCGTCATTTCTACCCATTCTTGGTATTCAGGCACCTGTCCCCAGACCTTTGCTGGAATCCCTGCCAATGGGCGAACCTGAAGCACAATAGAGAACTCCTAATTCCCCATGGCAGGAAACCTGGATGTTGGGATGGATGTCCAACCCTCAAAGTGGAGGCAACTGCATGGCCAATGAGACCATGCTCCCTCCTGAGGGCCTTCTTGAGCACAAACATGCTCAGCCTGAGCATGCTTTCAAACAAGCCCTCTCCTTTGCACCACCAGAATCCAGGATTACAGGTCTGCTACACCTTAGGTCCAAACCCTAACACTTGGTGGGATGTTCCAGGCCCCCAGAACCAGAGTCCGTCTCTGGAATCCCTGTTTTGGGGCATTTCCTAAGATGGAAAACAGCACTCTTCCCTTCCCCGAAAAGCCACCAAATTATGGAGAGCCACCAGGATCCTTAGAGAGGAAAAGTCTCCCATGGACCAATGAGACCACACCTGCACTTAGAGGCCATCCTGGACACACAATCCAGATAGAAAAGCCTGTGCTACCACCTTCCAGTCACCCTAAGAGTAGTTACTGATGAGCTCTCCTCCAGGTCTATGCATTGGGCCTATGATCACCTCACCACTAACCATAATCCAAATTTGTTTTTCCAGACTTCTCTCCCAAAACCATGGTTCACATGCCATCCAGAAAGGGGTTTCTGGAGCCACACCACAGGACTGAGGCTGCCATTCCAAAGGAAATTGTGCAGATCACATTTGCCCAAAACTTCCAGATTAGGAGAAACCTGCAAGGCCTCTGAGACCACCGCAATATTGGTGGCTGCTCTGGACTCGAATGCACAGTGTGAAACAACCTGATCACCTACATCCAGGCAGATACCAGAGTCAATGTTCTGAGTCAGAAGATTGAAACTGACATGCCCCTAGGACTTCATTGGAACCCTAGATTAGGTTTCCAGGCATCTGTCCTCAGAGGCCTTTCTGGAATACCAACTTATGATACAACATGTGGTCCCTAAGCCACACAACAGAACATCTCCTGTCCCCAGAAGGAAGCCGTGCTCTTCAACGTGTGCCAATCCCTCAGTGTAGGAGAATCATGCAAGTCACCTTAGCAACCAGCACATTCTAAGATCTCCATGGTAACAAACCAGTATTGTGGCCCAGCTGCAAGAGATTCAATGCCAACTCAAGTCCTTGGTGCATCGCCCCAGAACCACCAGAACGAACATGCCATGTTCCTCCGCTACAATGGTCAATGGAAGTGTGCTTTCTAGGCATCCATGCGGGAGAGCTCTGTTACCCAATCGTTCCACATGGGGCACCCTGGAGCAAACAAACCAGACTCCACATGTCCAGTAGAATGAAACCTTGCAGTTTGGAGCATCGCACAAGCCTGAGCGTAGGAACACCTCCATTGCCTCTTGACCCCACCCCTCCATTTGTCAGTCATCATAGACACAAACTCTAGTGAGAGCAAACATCTGACATCTGGCCTTAATCAGGTGCTGGATATCTTGAATAAGCCGCTGCATATTGGTACTACCTTCTGCGGGCAATGAATTGAGCTGTAACTTGTGTTTAAATTCCATCCCCACCTACTGGTCCCCAAGCCCTCTTGATAGAGAAATCTGGAGCCACATTGCAGCATTCTGCCTTCCCCATAGAAAGAAGTGCCTGATGAGCCTGCCCAGCAACCACACATGAGGATCAATCTGCTCGACCCCCGAGGGAATCCCGATTTATAGGCTACCCTGGCCACTATTGCTGTGTCTAACAGAGCCTGAGCCCTAACCTAGTGTCAGCCACCCAGAGAGCAGGCCCCATAGGTAGCATTTGGAACTGGCCATGGACACAGTCCGTCATCTCTACCCATCCTTGGTGTCCAGGTACCTGTCTCCAAACCTTTGCTGGAATTCATGCCAATGGGGGAACCTGAAGCACAGTTGAGAACTCATTTTTCCACATGGCAGGAAACGTGGCTGTTGGGATGGGTGTCCGGCCCTCTAAGTGGGAGCAGGCTGCATGGCCAATGAGACCACGTCCACTCCTGAGGGCCACCCTGGGCACAAACAGGCATGGTGACCCTGAGCCTGAGCATGCGTTTAAACAAGCCCTCTCAGTTGCACCAGCTGGATCCTCCATTTCAGGCCTGGTACCCCCTAGACCCAAATCCTAACCTTTGGTGGGATTTTCCAGGTGCCTAGATCCAAGACCATCTCTGGAATCACTGTTTTTGGGCACCCCTAATATGGAAAACAGCACTAATCCCTTCCCAAAAAAGGAACGAAACTAAGGGGATCCACAAGGATACTTCAAGAGGAAAAAATCTCCCATGGATCCATGAGACAACACCTGCATTCTGAGGCCATCCTGGACACACAATCCAGATAGAAAATTCTGTACTATCATCTTCCAGTCGCCCTAATTATAGTTCCTGGCGAGCTGCACTTCAGGTCTATGCATTGGGCATGCAATCACCTAGCCACTAACCCTAACCCGAATTTGTGTTTGCAGACTTCTCTCCCAAAACCATGGCTCACATGCCCTCCAGAATGGGGTCTCTAGATCCACACACAGGAATGTGCCTGCCATGGCCAAGGAAACTGTGCTTTCCACAGTGTCCCAAACCTTCCAGATTAGGAGAAACCTGCAAGGCCCCTGAACCCACCCCAATACTGTCGGCCGATCTGGAGGCAAATGCACATTATGATACACCCTGATCACCTAGATCCAGGCAGACTTTGTCCAAGAGCCACCAGATTGAACCTGCCACGTTCCTGAGCTGCAATGGTCAATGGAGGTGTGCTTTCCAGGCATCAATGAAGGAGAGCTCTGCTACCCAACGTTCCACATGGAGGACCATGAAGCAAACAAACCAGACTCCACCTGTCCATTAGAAGGAAATCTTGCTGTTTGGAGCATCTCACAAACCTCAGCTTTGGAATTCCTCCATAGTCTCTTGATGCCACCCCTCCATTCATTGGTCATCATAAACACAAAGTCCAGTGTGAGCAAACATCTGACATCTGCCCTTACTCAGGTGCTGGGTATCTCGAATCAGCTGCTGCATATTGGAGCTCCCTTACGCTTGGCACTGATTTGAACCGTAGCTTGTGTTTACAATTCCATCCTCACCCTACTTGCCCCCAATTTCTCTTGATAGGGAATTCTGGAGCCACAACGCAGCATTCTGCCTTCCCCATAGAAAGAAAAAGTGCCTGTTGAGTATGCCCACAAAACCCACATGAGGATCAATCTGCTTGGCCTCAAGGGAAGCCCAATTTATAGGTTGTCCTGGATACTAGTGCTGTGACTGACTGAGCCTGAGCCCCGACATAGTTTCAGCCACCCAGAGAGTGGGCCCAATATCCAGCATGTGAGACCGGCAAAAGTCCAAGTCCATTATCTCTACCCATCCTTGGTATTCAGTCACCTGTCCCCAGACCTTTGCTGGAATCCCTGCCAATGGGGGAACCAGAAGCACAATAGAAAACTCCTACTTCCCCATGGTAGGAAACCTGTCTGTTGCGATGGGTGTCCAACCCTCTAATTGGGAGCCAGCTGCATAGCCAATGAAATCACATTCACCTCCTTGGGACACCTAGGTCACAAACAGGCATTGTGACCCTCCGCCTGAGCATGCTTTCAAACAAGCCCTCTCATTTGCACCATCAGGATCCGCATTGCAGGCCTGCTATGCCCCTAGGCCCAAATCCTAACCGTTGGTAGGAATTTCCAGGTGCCCAGAGCCAGAGTCCATTTCTGGAATCCCTGTTTTGAGTACCCCTAAGATGGAAAACAGCACTCTCCCCTTCCTGAAAATGCCACCAAACTATGGAGAACCGCCAGGAACCTTAGAGATAATGTCTCCCATGGACAGATGAGACCACACCAGTATTCCAAAGCCATTCTGGACACACAATCCAGATAGAAAAGCCTGTGCTACTGCCTTCCAGTCACCCTAATTACAATTCCTGACCAGCTGCCTTCAAGGTCTACGCATTGGGT
The DNA here is from genome assembly GCF_020171115.1 of Neogale vison. Lineage (NCBI taxonomy): Eukaryota > Metazoa > Chordata > Mammalia > Carnivora > Mustelidae > Neogale > Neogale vison. The sequence continues at coordinate 194,324,311 of NC_058093.1, forward strand.
CTGCAATCAGCTCACCACTAACCCTTACCCGAATTTCTGTTTGCAGACTTCTGTCCCCAAACCATGACTCACATACCCTCCAGGATGGGTTCTCTGTAGACACACCACTGTACAGTGGTTGACATCCCCAGGAACTGTGCCCATCACAGTTGCCTGAAACTTCCAGATTAGGAGAAACCTGCAATGGTTTGATCCCACCCCATTATTGGCAGCCAATCTGGATGCAAATGCTGATCCCACCCCAATATTGGCAGCCAATCTGGATGCAAATGCTGAGTCTGAAATACCCTGATCCCCTATATCCAGGCAGATAGCCAAATGCTCAGTCTGAAACACCCTGATAACCTACTTCCAGGCAGACAGCTTGTTAATGGTCCTGAGTCAGAAGATTCAACCTGACATGCCCCTAGGAACCCATTGGAACCCCAGATTTGGTTTTCAGGCATCTGTCCTCACGGTCCTGTACTGGAATACCAACTTCTTATACAACATATGACCCTGAGCCACACAACATAACATCTCCTCTCTGCAGAAAGAAACTGTGCTTTTCGATCTGTGCCAAACCCTCAGGGTAGGAGAATCCTGCAGGGCACCTTAGCCACCAGCATATTCTAAGATCTCCCTGGTAACAACCCATCATTGTGGCCCATCTGCAAGAGAATCCATGTCAGTTCTAGGCCTTGCGACTTCGCACCAGTGCCACCATTACAAACCTGCCATGTTCGTCAGCTGCAGAGATCAATGGAGGTGTGCTTTCCAGGCACCCATGCCTGAGAGATCTGCTACACAAACTTTCCATATGGCAGACACTGGAGCAAACACACCATAATCCACCTGTCCAGTAGAAGTAAACATTGCTGTTTGGAGAATCTCACAAGTCCCAGCGTGGGAAATCCACCATGGCCTCTTGACGCCACCCCTCCAATTGACGGTCATCATAGACTCAAAGTTCAGTGTGATCAAACATCTGACATATGCCCTTACTCAGGTGCTGGATATCTCAAATCAGCAGCTGCACATTGGAACTGCCTTCCTCTTGGCACTGAATTTAACCGTAGCATGTGTTTACAATTCCATCGTCACCCTACTGGTCCCCAAGCCCTCTTGATAGGGAATTCTGCAGGCACAATGGAGCATTCTGCCTTCTCCATAGAAAGAAGTGTCTGGTGAGTCTGCCAAGAAACCCCACATGAGGATCAATCTTCTTGGCCCTCGAGGGAACCCCGAATTATAGGCTGCCCTGTCCACTAGTGTTGTGCCTGACAGAGCCTGAGCCCGACCCTATGTCAGCCACCCAGAGAGCGGGCCTCATATCTAGCATGTGGGACAGGCCATGGCCCAATTCCGGTATCTCTACCCATCCTTGGTGTTCAGGCACCTGTCCCCAGACCTTTGCTGGAATCCCTGCCAATGGGGGAGCCTGAAGCACAATAGAGAACTCCTCCTTTCCCATGGCACGAAACCTGGCTGTTGGGATGGGTGTCTAATCTTCAAAGTGAAAGCCAGCTACATGGGCAATGCAACCATACCAACACCTGAGGGCCACCCTGGGAACAAACAGGCATTGTGACCCTCAGCCTGAGCATGGTTTCAAACAAACACTCTCAGTTGCCCCACCAGGATCCTGCATTGAAAGCCTGCTATGCCCCTTTGCCCAAATCCCAACCCTTGGTGGGATTTTCCTGGCGCCCAGACCCAGAGCCCGTCTCTGGCATCCCTGTTTTGGGGCACTCCTAAGATGGAAAACCTCACTCTTCTCTTCCCCGAAAAAGTCACTAAACTATGGAGAGCCACCAGGATCCTTAGAGAGGAAAAGTCTCTATGGACCCATGAGACAACACCTGCATTCTGAGGCCAATATGGACACACAATCCTGATAGAAATGTCTGCGCTACCGCCTTCCAGAAACCTTAAATACTCTTCCTGACGAGTTGCCCTCCAGGTCTATGCATTAGGCCTGCAATCACCTTGCCACTAACCCTAAACCGAGTTTGTGTTTGCAGACTTCTTTCCCAAAACCATGGCTCACATGCCTTCAATGATGGGGTTTCTGGAGCCAAACCACAGGACTATGCCTGCCATCCACAAAGAAACTGCCCATCACAGTTGCCCAAAACTTCCAGATTAGGAGAAACCGACAAGTCCCCTGAGCCCACCCCAATATTGGTGGCTGATCTGGACGCAAATGTGCAGTCTGAAACAACTTGATCACCTCCATCCAGGCAGTGAGCCATGTCAATGGCCCTGAGTCTGAAGATTGAACCTGACATGCCCCTAGGACCGTATTGGAACCCAAGATTAGGTTTTCAGCCATCTGGAATACCAACTTATGATACAATATGTGGTCCATGAGCCACATAACAGAACATCTTCTGTCCCCAGAAGGAAACCATGCTCTTCAACCTGTGCCAAACCCTCAAGATAGGATAATCCTGCATGGCACTTTAGCCAACAGCACATTCTAAGGTATCCCTGGTAATAAACCTGGCCCATCTGCAAGAGATCCAGAAGAAGGAAACCTTGCTGTTACGAGCACCTCACAAGCTTCACTGTGGGAAATTCTCCATGTCCTCTTGACGCCACTCCTCCATTTGTAAGTCATCATATACACAAACTCCAGTGTCAACAAACATCTGACATCTGCCCTTACTCAGGTGCTGGATATCTCAAATAAGCCACTGCACATTGGACCCGCCTTACACATTGCACGTAATTGAACCCTAGCTTGTGTTTAATATTTCATCCTCACCCTTCTAGTCCTCAAGCCATGTGGAAAGGGAATTCTGGAGCCACAACGTAGCATTCTGCCTTCCCCATAGAAAGAAGAAGTGTCTGGTGAGTCTTTCCAGAAATCCCCATTGAGGATCAATCTGCTCGGCCCTCGAGGGAACCCCGATTTATAAGCTGACCTGGTCCTGGCCACTATTACTATGTCTGACCGAGCCTGAGCCACGACCTATTGTCAGCCACCCAGAGAGCGGGCACCATATCTAGCATGTGGGACCGGCCATGGCCCAAGTCTGTCATCTTTACCCATCATTGGTATTCAGGCACCTCTCCCTGTGGAACTTTGCTGGAGTTCCTGCCAATGGGAGAACCTAAGCAGAATAGAGGACTCCTCCTTCCCCATGAGAGGAAACCTGGCTGTTGTATTGGTGTCCAACCCTCAGAGTGGGAGCCAGCTGCATGGCCAATGAGACCACGCCCACTCATGAGTGCTGTCCTTGACAGAAACAGGCATTGTGACCCTCAGCCTGAGCATGCTTTCAAACAGGCCCTCTCAGTGGGACCATCAGGATCCCACATGGCAGGCCTGGTATGCCCCTAGGCCCAAATCCTAACCCTTGGTGGTATTTTCCAGATTCTCAGACCCAGAGCCCATCTCTAGAACCCCTGTTTTGGGGCACCCCTAATATGGAAAACAGCACACTTTCCTTCCCCGAAAAATCCACCAATCTATGGGGAGCTTCCAGGATCCTTAGAGAGGAAAAGTATCCCATGGACCCATGAAACCACAGCTGCATTCCGAGCCAATCCCAGACACACATCCCAATAGAAAAGTCTGTGCTTCTGCCTTCTAGTCAACCTAATTACATTTCCCAATGAGCTGCCCTCCAGGCCTTCGCATTGGGCCTGCAATCTCCTCTCCATTAACCCTATCCCGAGTTTGTGTTTGCAGACTTCTCTCCCAAAACTATGGCTCACATGCCGTCTAGGATGGAGTCTCTGGAGCAACACCACAAACTGGGCCAGCCATCCCCAAGGAAACTGTGCCCATCACAGTTGCACAATCCCTCCAGATTAGGAGAAATCTCTAAGGCCCCTAAGTCCATTCCAATACCGCAGGCCATTCTGGATGCAAATGCAAACTCTAAATGACCCTGTTAACCTACATGCAGGCATACATCCAAGTCAATGGTGCTTAGTCAAAAGATTGAACCTGACATGCCGCTCAGACCTCATTGGAACCCTAGATTAGGTTTTCAGGCATCTGTCCTGTGGGACCTGTTCTGGAATACCAATTTATTATGTGGTCATAACTATGTGGTCCCTGAGCCACACAACAGAACATCTCCTATCCCCAGAAGGAAGCCGTGATCTTCGACCTGTGCCAAACCTTCAGGTTTGAAGAATCCTGCACGGAACCTTAGCAACCAATGCAATCTAAGATCTCCCAGGCAACAAACCAGCATTGTGCCCCATCATCATGAGACTCCATGTCAACTCAAGTCCTTGGCCCTTCGCCCCAGAGCCACCAGAACAAACATGCCATGTTCCTCAGCTGCAATGTTCAATGGAGGTGTGCTTTCCAGGCATCCATGCGGGAGTGCTCTGCTCCCCAAACTTTCCACATGGGGGTCCCTGGAGCATACAAATCATGCTCCACTTGTCCAGTATTAGGAAACCTTGTTGTTTGGAGCATCTCACAAGTCTCAGCGTGAAAAATCCTCCATGGACTCTTGACGTGACCTCTCCAATTGTCAGTCATCATAGACACAAACTCTAGTGTGAACAAACATCTGACATTAGCCCTAACTCAGGTGCTGGATATCTCCAATAAGTCACTCAACATTGGAACTGCCTTCTGCTTGGCACTGAATTGAACCCTATCTTGTATTTACATTTCCATCCCCACCTTACTGGTCCTCAAGTCCTGTTGAAAGCGAATTCTGGAGTCACAGTCCATTATTCTGCCTTTCCCATAGTAAAATGTAGTGCCTGGTGAGTCTGCCCATATACCCCACTTGAAGATCATTCTGCTCAGCCCTCAAGGGTACCCTGATATATAGGCTGCCCTGGACACTAGAGCTGTCTTTGACAGAGCCTGAACCCAGACCTAGTGTCACCACGAAGAGAGTGGGCCCCATATCCAGCATGTAAGATTGGCCATGACCCAATTCCATCAGTTCTACCCATTCTCGGTATTCAGGCACCTGTCCCCAGAACTTTGCTGGAGTCCTTGCCAATTGGGGAATCTAAAGCAAAATAGAGAACTCCTCCTTCCCCATGGCAGGAAACCTGGCTGTTGGAATGGGTGTCCAACCCTCAAAGTAGGAGCCAGCTGCATGGTCAATGAGACCACGCCCACTCCTGAGGGCCACCCTGGGCACAAACAGGCATTGTGACCCTCAGCCTGAGCATGCTTTCAAACAAGCCCTCTCAGTTGCACCACCAGGATCCCGCATTGCAGGCCTGGTACGCCCCTAGGCCCAAGTCCTAACCCTTGGTGGGATTTTCTAGTCGCCCAGACCCAGAGCCCATCCCTGAAATCCCTGTTTTATGGCACCCCTAAGATGAAAAACCTCACTCTCCCCTTCCTCGAAAAATCCACGAGCCACCAGGATCCTTAGAGAGGAAAAATCTCCCATGGACCCATGAGACACAGCTGAATTCTGAGGCCATCCTGGACACACAATCCATATAGAAAAGCCTGTGCTACTGCCTTCCAGTCACCCTAATTACAGTTCATGACGAGCTCCCTCCAGTTGTAGGAATTGGGCCTGTGATAACCTCGCAACTAACCCTAACCCGAACTTGTGTTTGCAGACTTGTCTAACAATATTATGGTTCACATACCTTCCAGGGTGGGGTCTCTGGAGCCACACCACAAGACTGCCATCCTCAAGAAAACTGTGCCCGTCACAGTTGCACATCCATCCAGATTAGGAGAAACCTGAGACCCTGAGACCACCCCATTACTGGCAGCCGCTGTGTATGCTAATGCACAGTCTGAAACAACCTGATCATCTACACCCAGGCAGACAGCCAAGTAAATGGTTCGAAGTCAGAAGATTGAACCATACATGCCCCTCGGACCACATTTGAACCCAGGATTATGTTTTCAGGTATCTGTCCTCAGAGGCCTGTTCTGGAATACCAACTTTAATACAACATGTGGTTCCTGAACCACACAACAGAATATCTCCTGTCCCCAGAAAGAAACCGTCATCTTCGACTTGTGCCAAACCCTCAGGATAGGAGAATCTTTCACGGCACCTTAGCCACCAGCACATTCGAAGATCTCCCTGGTAACAAACCAGCATTGTGACCTATCTACAAGACATTCCATGTCAACTCAAGGCCTTGGTACTTCGCTGCAGAGCCACCAGAACGAATCTGACATGGTACTCAGCTGCAATGGTCAATGGAGGTGTGCTTACCAGGCATCCATGCCAGAGCTCTGCAACCCAAATTTTCCAAAGTGGAACACTGGAGCAAACAAACCAGAATCCACCTGTCCAGTAGAAGGAAACCTTGCTGATTGAAGTATCTCAGGAGCCTCAGCGTGGGATATCCTCCATGGCTTCTTGACGCCATCCCTCCATTTCTTGGTCATCATAGACTCAAACTCCAGTGTGAGCAAGCATCGGATTATCTGCCCTTACTCAGGTACTGGATATCTCGAAAAAGTTGCTGTACATTGGAACTGCCTTCTGCTTGGCACTGAATTGAACCCTAACTTTTGTTTATAATTCCATCCTCATCCTACCGGTCTGCAAGCCCTCTTGACGAGGAATTCTGGAGCCACAACACAGCATTCTGCCTTCCCCATAGAAAGAAAAAGTGCCTTGTGAGTCTGCCTAGAAACACCACATGACAATTAATCTGCTCAGCCCTCAAGGGAACCCCAATTTAGAAGATGCCCTGGCCACTAGTGCAGTGTCTGACAGAGCCTGAGCCCCGACCTAATGTCAGCCACCCAAAGTGTGGGCCCATATCCAGAATGTGAGACCGGCCATGGCCCAAGTCCTTCATCTCTACCCATCCTTGGTATTCAGGAACCTTTCCAAGACTTTTGCTGTAATCCCGGCCAATGCAGGAACCAGAAGCATAATAGAGACTCCTCCTTCCCAATGATTGGAACCCTAGCTGTTGGGATGGTTGTCCATCCCTCACAGTGAGAGACAGCTTCATGGCCAATTAGACCACGCCCACTCCTGAGTGCTGCCCTGGGCACAAACAGGCATTGTGACCATCAGCCTGAGCATACTTTCAAAGAAGCACTCTCAGTGGTACCACCAGAATCCCGCATCGCAGGCCCGGTACGCCCCTAGGCCCAAATCATAACTCTTGGTGTGATTTTCCAGGTGTCCAGACACATCGCCCGTTTCTGGAATCCCTGTTTGGGGCACCCCTAAGATGGAAAACAGCACTCTTCTCTTCCCCGAAAAAACCACCAATCTATGGGGAGCCTCAGGATCTTTAAAGAGGAAAAACCTCCCATAGACCCAGGAGACCAAACCTGCATTCCGAAGCCATCCTGGAAACACTATCCAGATCCAGATAGAAAAGCCTGTGCTACTGCCTTCCAGTCACCCTAATTGCAGTTCCTGATGATCTGCCCTCCAGGTCTATGCATTGGGCCTGTGTTCGACTCGCCAATGACCCTATCCTGAATTTGTGTTTGCAGACTTCTCTGCCAAAACCATAGCTCACATGCACTCCAGGATGGTGTCTCTGGAGCCACACCAGAGGACTGTGCCTGCCATCCCCAAGAAAACTGTGCCCATCACAGTTGTGAAAACGTCTCAAATTAGGAGAAACCTGCAAGGTCCCTGAGCCCACTCCAATACTGGCAGCCACTCCGGATGCAAATGCGTAGTCTGAAACACCCTTATCACCTACATCCAGGCAGACAGCCAAGTCAATGATCCTCAGTCAGAAGATTGAAACTGACATGCCCCTAGAACCTCATTGGAACCCTAGATTAATTTTTCAGGCATCTGTACTCAGAAGCCTGTTCTGGAATACAAACTTATGATACAATATGTGGACACTGAGCCACACAACAGAACATCTCCTAACCCAGAAGGTAACCGTGCTCTTCGACCTGTGCCAAACCCATAGGGTAGGAAAATCCTGCAGGGCATCTTAGCCTCCAGCACATTCTAAGATCTCCCTGGTAACAATCTAGCATTGTGACCCATCTGTAAGAGATTCCATGTCAACTCAAGGCCTTGGTATTTCGCCCCAGAGCCACCCAAACAAACCTGCCATATTCCTCAGCTGCAATGGTCAATGGAGGTGTGATTTCCAGTCATCTATGCTGGAAAGTTCTGATACCCAAACGTTGCACATGGGGGACCCTGGATCAAACAACCAGGCTCCACCTGTCCAGTAGAAGGAAAGAAGGAAACCTTGCTATTTGGAGCATCTCACAGGCCTCAGCATGTGAACTCCGTGTCCTCTTGACACCACCCCTCCATTTGTCGGTCATCCTAGAAACAAACTCTAGTGTGAGCAAACATCTGACATCCACCCTTATTCTGGTACTGAATGTCTCGAATAAACCGCTGCACATTGGAACTTCCTTCCGCTTGGCACAGAATTGAACCATAGCTTGTGTTTACAATTCCATCCTCACTGGACTGGTCCCCAAACCCTCTTGACAGGGAATTCTGGAGCCACAACAGAGCATTCTGCCTTACCCATCAAATGAAGAAGTGCCTGGTGAGTCTTCCCAGAAACCCCACATGAGGATCAATCTGCTCGGCCCTCGAGTCAACCCCGATTTATAGGCTTCCCTAGGCACTAGTGCTGTGTCGTACAGAGCCTGAGCCCAAACCTAGTTTCAGCCACCCAGTGAGAGGGCCCCATATCCATCATGTGAGACCGGCCATGGCCCAAGTCCATCCTCTCGACCCATTCTTGGTATTCAGGCAAGACCTTTGCTGGAATCCCTGCCAATGGGGAAACTGAAGCACAATAGAGAACTCCTCCTTCTGCATGGCATTAAACTTGGCTGTTGGGATGGGTGTCCAACCCTCAATGTGAGAGCTAGCTGCATGCCCAATGAGACCACGCCCACTCCTGAGGGTTCGCCCTGGGAGCAAACAAGCATTGTGACCCACAGCCTGAGCATGCTTTCAAACAATCCCTCTCAGTTGCACCACCAGGATCCCGCATTGAAAGACTGCTACACACCTACACCCAAATTCTAAACCTTGGTGTGATTTTCCAAGGCACTCAGACCCGGAGCCCATCTCTGGCATCCCTGTTTTGGGGCACCCCTAAGATGAAAAACAGCACTCTTCCCTTACCCATATAAAGCCACCAAACTATGGGGAGCAGCCAGGATCCTTATATAGGAAAAATCTTCCATAGATCTGGTAGACCACAACTGCATTCCCAGCCATCCTGGACAAACAACCAAGAGAGAAAAGCTTGTACGACCAACTTCCAGTCACCCTAATTAGAGTTCCTGACAAGCTGTCCTCCAGGTGTAGGCATTGGGCCTGTGATCACCTCACCACTAACCATAAGCGGGACTTGTGTTTGCAGACTTCTCTCCCAAAACCATGGCTCACATGCCCTCCAGGACAGCGTCTCTGGAGCCACACCACAGGACTGTGCCTTCCATCCCCAAGAAAACTGTGCCTGCCACACTTGCCCAAACCCTCCAGATTAAGTGAAACCTGCAAGGCCCCTGACCCACCCCTATATTGGTGGCAGCCCTGGATGCAAATGGGCAGTCTTAAACACGCTGATCACATACATCCAGGCACACAACCAAGTCAATGGTCCTGAGTCAGAAGATTGAACCTGTCTTGCCCCTAGGACCCAATTGGAACCCTAGATTAGGTTTTCAGGCTTCTATCCTCAGGGGCCTGTTCTGGAATACCAACCAATGATACAACATGTGGTCCCTGAGCCACACAACAGAACATCTCCTATCCCCAGAAGGAAAACGTGCTCTTCGACCTGTGCCAAACTTTGAGGTTTGGAGAATCCTGCACGGAACCTTAGCCACTGGCACAATCTAAGATCTCCCTGGTAAAAAAAAACAGCATTGTGACACATCTGCAAGAGATTCCATGTCAACTCAAGGCCTTGATAACTCGCCCCAGAGCCACCAGAACGAACCTGCCATGTTCCTCCGCTGCAATGGTCAATGGAGGTGTGCTATCCAGGCATCTATGTGGGAAAGGTTCGCTCCCCAAACTTTCCACATGGGGAACCCTGGAGCAAACAAACCAGGTTCCACCTGTCCAGTAGTAGGAAACCTTTCTGTTTGGAGCATGTCACAAGCCTTAGTGTGGGAAATCCTCCATGGACTCTTGATGCTACCCCTCTATTTTACTGTCATCATTGACACAAATTCCAGTGTGAGCAAACATCGACATCCACCCTTACTCAAATGCTGTTATCTCGAATAATCTGCTGCACATTGGAACTGCCTTCCACGTGGCAATGAATTGAACCCCAGCTTGTGTTTATAGTTCCATGTACACCATACTGGTCCCCAAGCCCTTTTGAAACCTCGAGGGTCCCACACTGCAGGCCTGGTATGCCCCTAAGCCTAAATCCTAACCCTTGGTGGGATTTTCCAGACGCCCAGACCCAGATTCTGTCTCTGGAAGCCCTGTTTTGGGTCAACCCTAAGATGGAAAATAGCACCCTTCCCTTCCTCGGGAAATCCACCAAACTATGGGAAGCTGCCAGGATCTTTAGAGAGGAACAATCTCCCATGAACCCATGACCCAGACATGCATTCTAAGGCCATCCAGATCTAAAGGCCTGTGCTACCTACCGCCTTTGAGTCAACCTAATTACAGTTCCTGGTGAGCTGATTTCCAGGAATAAGCATTGGGCCTGCCATCACGTCGCCACTAACCCTAACCAGAGTTTGTGTTTGCAGACTTCTCTCCCAAAACCATGGCTCACATGACCTCCTGGATGGGGTCGCTGGAGCCACACCTCAGGACTGTGCTGTCATCTCTAAGGAAACTGTGACTGGCATAGCTGCAAAAAACTTCCAGTTTAGGAGAAACCTGCAAGTCCCCTTAGCGCACCCCAATATTTGCGGCTGCTCTGGAGGCAAATGCGCAGTCTGAAACACCCTGATCACCTAAACCCAGGCATACAGCCAAGTCAATAGGCCGGAGTCAGAAGAATGAATATGAGATTCCCGTAGGAACTCATTGGAACCCTAGATTAGGTTTTCAGGCATCTTCCTCAGGGGCCTGTTCTGGAATACCAACTTATTATACAAAATGTGGTCCCTGAGCTCCACAACAGAACATCATCTGTCCCCAGAAGGAAAGCGTGCTCTTCGACCTGTAACAAACCCTAAGGTAGGAGAATCCTGCACGGCACCTTAGCCAACAGAACATTCTAAGATCTCCCTGGTAACAAACCAGCATTATAGCCCATCTGCAAGAGATTCCATATCAACTCAAGGCCTTGGTACTTCGCCCCAGAGCCACCAGAAAGAACCTGCCATGTTCCTCAGCTGCAATGGTCAATGGAGGTGTGCTTTCCAGACATCCATGAGGGAGTGCTCTGCTACCCAAGCTTTCCACATGGGGGGGCCCCGGAACAATCAAACCAGACCCACCCTGTCCGGTAGAAGGAAACCTTGCCATTAGGAGCATCTCACAAGCCTCAGGGTGGGAAAACCTCCATGGCCAATAGATGCCACCCCTCCATTTGTCAATCATCATAGACACAATCTCCAGTGTGAGCAAACATCTTACATCTGCCCTTTCTCAGGTGTTGGATACCTCGCATCAGCCGCTGCACACTGGAAATGCCTTTCACTTGGCACTGAATTTAACCGTAGCTTGGGTTTACAATTCCATCCTCACCCTACTGGTCCCAAGCCCTCTTGATAGGGAATTCTGGACCCACAACGCAGCTTTCTGCCTTCCCCATAGAAAGAAGAAAGCCCTGTTGAGTCTGCACAGAAACTCCACCTGAGGATCAATCTGCTCATCCCTCGAGGGAACCTGATTTATATGCTTTCCTGGTCACTAGTTCTGTCTCTGAGAGAGCCTGAGCCACGACCTAGTGTCAGCCAACCAGAGGTCAGGCACCATATGCAGCATGTGAGATTGGCCATGCCACAGCACCCTCATCTTTACCCATCCTTGGTGCTCAGGCATCTGTCCCCAGACCTTTTCTGGAATCATTGCCAATGGGGAAACCTGAAGCACAGTAGAGAACTCCTGCTTCCCCATGGCAGGAATCCTGGCTGTTGGAGTGGGTGTCCAACCCTCAGAGTGGGAGACAGCTGCATGGCCAAGGAGACAATTCCAACTCCTGAGGGCCTCCCTGGGCACAAGCAGGCATTGTGACCCTCAGCCTAAGCATGGTTTCAAACAAACGCTCTCAGTTGCACCTTGAGGATCACACATTGCATGCCTGGTACACCCCTAATCCAAATCCTAACCCTTTTTTTTTGTATTTCCAGGCCCCAGACCCAAAGCCCGTCTCTGGAATCCCTGTTTTGGGGCACCACTCAGATGGAAAACAGCACTCTTCCTTTCCCTGAAAAAAAACACCAAACGATTGGGAGCCACCAGGATCCTTAGAGATGAAGAGTCTCCCATGGTCCCATGAAACCAGACCTGCATTCCGAAGCCATCCTGGACACAAAATCCAGATACAAACACCTGTGCTACAGCCTTCAAGTTTACCGATTTACATATCCTGACGAGCTGCCCTCCAGGTCTTTGCATTGGGCCAGCTATCACCTCGCCACTAACCCTAACCCGAGTTTGTTTTTGCAGACTTCTCTCCCAAAACCATGGCTCACAAGCCCTGCAAGATGGGGCCTCTGGAGCCACACCACAGGACTGGGCCTCCCATCCCCAAGGAAACTCTGCCCATCAAAATTGTCCATAACCTCCAGATTAGGAGAAAACTGAAAGACCCCTGACACAACCTCAATATTGGAGGCCGCTCTGGATGCAAATGCGCGGTCTGAAACATCCTGATCACCTCCATCCAGGCAGACAATAAAGTTAATGGTCCTGAGTCAGAAGATTGAACGTGACTTGCCCCTAGGACTTCACTGGAACCCTAGATTAGGTTTTCAGGCATCTGTCCTCAGAAGCCTGTTCTGGAATACCATCTTATGATACAACATGTGTTCCCTGGGCCCCACAACAGAACATCGCCTTTCCCCAGAAGGAAACCATGCTCTTCGAACTGTGTCAAACCCTAAGATTAGATGAATACGGCATGGCCCCTTACCACCAGCACATTCTAAGATCTCCCTGGTAACAAATCCGCATTGTAACCCATCTTCTTGAGACTCCATGTCAACTCATGGCCTTTGTACTTCATGCCAGAGCCACCAGAATGAACCAGCCAGTAACTCAATTGCAAGCGTCAATTGAAGTGTGCTTTCTAGACATCCATGTGGAAGTTCTCTGCTAACCAAACCTTCCATATGGGGGACCATGGAGCATTCAAACTAGACTCCCACTGTCTAGTAGAAGGACACCTTGCAGTTTGGAGCATCTCACAAGCCCCAACATGGGAAATCCTCCATGGCCTCTTGAAGCCACCCCTTCAATTTTCAGTCATCTTAGACACAAACTCCTGCATGAGAAAACATCTGACCTCCACCCTTTCTCAGGGGCTAGATATCTGGAATCAGCTTCTACACACTGGAATTGCCTTCTGCTTGGCACTGAATAGGACAGTAGCTTGTGTTTACAATTCCATCCTCACCTTACTGGTCCCAAAGGCCTCTTGATAGGGAATTCTGGAGCCACAATAAAGTTTTCTGCCTTCCCCATTGAAAGAAGAAGGGCCTGATGAGTCTGTACAGAAACTCCACATGAGGATCAATCTGCTAGGACCTCAAGGGAACTCCGAATAAAAGTCTGCCCTGGCCACTAGTGTCGTGTCTGACAGTGACTGAGCCCCAACCTAGTGTCATCCACCCAGAGAGCGAGGCCCATATCTAGCATGTGAGACCCTCCATGGCCCAGCTCCATCATATTTACCCATCTTTGGTATTTAGGCATCTGTCCCTAGACCTTTGATGGAATCCCTGCCAATGAAGGAACCTGAAGCACAATAGAGAAATCCTCCTTCCCCATGGCAGGAATCCTGGCTATTGGGATGGGTGTCCAACCCTCAGAGTGGGAGACATCTTCATGGACAATGTGACCATGCCCACTCATGAGGGCCACCCTGGGCACAAGCAGGCACTGTGACCCTCAGCTTGAGCATGCTTTCAGACAAATGCTGTCAGTTGTACCTCTAGGATCCCGCATTGCAGGCCTAGCACCTCCATATGTCTAAATCCTAACCCTTGGTGGGATTTTCCAGGCACCCAGACCCAGAGCCATTCTCTGGAATCCCTGTTTTATGGCACCCCTAATATGGAAAACAGCACTCTTCCCTTCCCCAAGAAAGCCACCAAACTATTGGGAGCCGCCATGATTCTTAGAGAGGCAAAATGTCCCATGGACCCGTAAGACCACACCTGCATTCTGAGGCCATCCTGGACATACAATCCAGATACAGAAGATAGTGTTACCTTCTTTGAGTCACCCGATTTATATTTTGTGCCGAGCTGCCCTCCAGGTTTACGCATTGGGCCTGCGAACACCTCGCCACAAACTCTATCCCGACATTGTGTTTGCAGACTTCACTCCCAAAACCGTGGCTCACATGCCCTCCTGCATGGGGTCTCTGGAGCCACACCACAGGAATGGGCCTGCCATCCCCAAGGAAACTGAGCCTGTCACAGTTGCCCAAACTCTCCAGATTAGGAGAAACCTGCAAGAACCCTGAGCCCAGGCCAATATTTGAGGCCACTCTGAACGGAAATGCCCAGTCTGAAACACCCTGATTGCCTACATCCAAGCAGACACCCAAGTCAATGGTCCTGGGTTAGAAGATTGAACCTGACATTTCCCTATTATTTCATTCGACCCCTAGATTAGGTTTTCAGGACTAATCTGTCCTCAGCGGCCTGTTCTGGAATACCAAATTATAATACAACATGTGGTCCAAGGGCCCCACAACAGAATATCACCTGTCCCCAGAAGGAAACCTTGCTTTTGAACTGTGTCAAACCCTAAGTGTAGATAAATATGGCATGGCCCCTTATCCACCAGCACATTCTAAGACCTCCCTGGTAACAAATCCGCATGGTAACCCATCTTCTTGAGACTCCGTGTCAACTCAAGGCCTTGGTACTTTGTGCCAGAGCCACCAGAATGAACCTGCCATGTTCCTCAGCTGCAAGGGTCAGTTGAGGTGTGCTTTCCAGCCATCCGTGCGGAAGTGCTCTGCTACCCAAACATGGGGAAACGTGGAGGAATGAAACCAGACTGCCACTGTCTGGTAGAAAGAAACCTTGTGGTTTGGAGCATCTCACAAGCCCCAGCATGAAAAATACTCCATGGCCTCTTGAAGGCACCCCTTCATTTTTCAGTCATCTTAGACACAAACTCCTGCATGAGAAAATATCTGACCTCCACCCTTACTCAGGGGTTCGATATCTGGAATCAGCTGCTGCACACTGGAACCGCCTTTTGCTTGGCACTGAATTGAACCGTAGCTTGTGTTTACAATTCCATCCTCACCTTACTGGTTCCAAAGGCCTCTTGATAGGGAATTCTGGAGACACAACGCAGCTTTCTGCCTTCCACATTGAAAGAAGAAGGGCCTGATGAGTCTGCACAGAAACTCCACATAAGGATCAATCTGCTCAGTCCTCGAGGGAACCCCGAATTATAGGCTCACTGGCCACTAGTGCTGTGTCTGATAGAGCCTGAGCCCCAACCTAGTGTCAGACACCCAGAAGGCTGGGCCAATACCCATCATGAAAGATCGGCCATGGCCGATGTCCATCATCACTACCCATCATTGGTATTCAGAGATCCATCCCAATACCTTTGCTGGAATCCCTGCCAATGGGAAAACCTGAAGCACAATAGAGAACTCCTTCTTTTCCATGGCAGGAAACGTGGCTGTTGGGATGGGTGTCCAACCCTCAGAGTGGGAGCCAGCTCCATTGGGAATGAGAACACGCCCACCCATGAGGGCCTCCCTGGGCATAAGCAGGCATTGTGTCCCACAGCCTGAGCATACTTTCAAACAAATGCTGTCAGTTGCACCTCTAGGATCCCGCATTGCAGGCCTGTTATGCCTCAACGCCCAAACCCTAACCCCTGGTGGAATTTTCCAGGCACCCTGACCCAGATCCCTTCTCTGGAATCCCTGTTTTGGGGCAACCATAAGATGGAAAACATCACTCTTACCTTCCCCAAGAAAGCCACCAAACTATTCGGAGCCGCCACGAACCTTAGAGAGACAAAATCTCCCATGGACCCATAAGACCACACCTTCATTCTGAGGCCATCTGAGACATACAATCCAGATACAGAAGCCCCTGCTACCTTCTTCAAGTCACCCGATTTACATTTCGTGCCGAGCTGCCCTCCAGGTCTATGCATTGCGTCTGCAATCACCACACCACTAACCCTAACCCAAGTTTGTGTTTGCAGACTTCTCTCCCAAAACCATGGCTCACATTCCCTCCAGGATGGGGTCTCTGGAGCCACACCAGAGGGCTGTGCCTGCCATCCCCAAAGAAACTGTGCCCGGCACAGTTGCACAAACATTCCAGGTTAGGAGAAACCTGCAAGGCCCCTGAGACCACCCCAATAGTGGAGGCCACTCAGGACGCAAATGCACATTCTGAAACACTCTGATCACCTCCATCCCGGCAGATACCCAAGTCAATGGTCCTGCATCAGAAGATTGAACCCGACATACCCTAAGGACTTCATTCGAACCCTAGATTAGGTTTTCAGGAATCTGTCTTCAGAGGCCTATCCTCGAATACCAACTTATGATATAACATGTGGTTCCTGAGCCCCACAACAGAACATCACCTGTCCCGAGAAGGAAGCCGTGCACTTGGAACTCTGTCAAACCCTCAGGGTAGATGAATCCTGCACGGCACCTTAGCCACCAGCACATTCTAAGTTCTCCCTGGGAACAAACCAACATTGTGACCCATGTTCATGACACTCCATGTCCAGTCAATGACTTGGTACATCGCCCCAGAGCCATCATAACAAAGCTCCCATGTTCCGTAGCTGCAATGGTCAATGGAGGTGTGCTTTCCAGGCATCCATGCGGGAGAGCTCTGCTATCCAAATTTCCACCCTGGAGCAAACAAACCAGACTCTACCTGTCTAGTAGAAGGAAACATTGCTGTTTGGAGCATCTCACAAGTTTCTCCTTGGGAAATTCTCCATGGCCTCTTGATGCTACCCCTCCATTTGTCAGGTATCATAGACACAAACTCCAGCGTGAGCAAACATCTGACCTCCGCCCTTACTCAGGTGCTGGATATCTCGAATTAACCACAGCACATTGGAACTGTCTTCCACTTGGCACTGAATTGAACCGTAGCTTGTGTTTAAAATTGCATCCTCACCCATTTGGTCCCCAAGCCCTCTTGATAGGGAATTCTGGAGTCAAAACGTAGCATTCTGCCTTCACCATAGAAAGAATAAGGGCCTGGAGAGTCTGCCCAGAAACCCCACATGAGGATCAATCAGCTCGGCCCTCGAGGGAACCCCGATTTATAGGCCTCACTGGCCAATGGTGCTGTTCTGACAGAGCCTGAGACCCAAACTAGTGTCAGCCACCCAGAGAGCAGGCCCCATATCCAGCATGTGAGACCAGCCACAGCTCAGGGCCGTCATCTCTACCCATTCTTTTCATTCAGGCACCTGTCCACATACCTTTGCTGGAATCCCTGCCATTGGGGGAACCTGATGCACAATAGATAACTTCTCCTTCCCCATGGCAGGAAACCTGGCTGTTGGGATGGGTGTCCAACCCTCAACGTGGTTGCCAGCTGCATGGCCAATGAGACAACGCCCACTCCTGAGGGCAGCACGGGAACAAACAGGCATTGTGACCCTCAACCTGAGCATGCTTTCAAATAAGAACTCTCAGTTGCACTACAAGGATCCCGCATTACAGGCCTGTTACGACCCTAGGACCATATCCTAACACTTGATGGGATTTTCCAGGCACTCAGACCCAGGATCCCTCTCTGGAATCTGTATTTTGGGGCACCTTGAAGACGGCAAAGAGTACGCTTCCATTCCCAGAAAAGGCAACCAAACTATGGGGAATCACCAGGATTGTTAGAGAGGAAAAATTTGCTGTGAGGCCAGGAGACCACACCCGCATTCTGAGCCCATCCTGGACTCACAATCCAGATATAAAAGCCTGTGCTACTGCCTTCTAGTCACCCTAATAACAGTTCCTGATGAGCTGACTTCCAGGTCTATGGATTGGGTCTGCAACACCACATAACTAACCCTGATCCAATTGTGTTTGCAGACTTCTCTCCCAAAACCATGGCTCACATGCCCTCAAGGCAGAAACCCAAATCAATGATCCTGAGTCAGAAGATTGAACCTGAAAACCTTAGGACTTCATTGAAAACCTAGATTTGGTTTTTAGGGAACTGTCCTCAGTGGCCTGTTCTGGATTACCAACTTATGATACAGTCTGTGTTCCCTGATCCACACAACAGAATATCTCCTGTTCCCAGAAGCAAACTGTACTCTTCGACCTGTGACAAACACTCAGTGTAGGAGAATCCTGCACGTCCCCTTAGCCAGCAGCACATTCTAAGATCTCCCTAGTAAGAAACCAGCATTGTGACCCAACTTCATGAGACTCCATGTCAATTCAAGGCCTTGGTACTTTGCCCCAGAGCCACCAGAGAGAACCTGCCATGTTCCTCAGCTACAGTGGTCAATATATATGTGCTTTACAGGCATCCATTCGGGAGTGGTCTGCTACACAAACATTCCACATGGTGGATCCTGGAGCCAACAAACCAGACTACCCCTGTCCAGTAGAAGGGAACCTTACTGTTTGGCGCATCTCAGAAGCCCCGGCATGGGAAAACCTCCATGGCCTCTTGACACCACCCATGTATTTGTCAGTCATCATAGACACAAACTCCTGCATGAGCAAACATCTGCCATCTGTCCTGACTCAGGTGCTGGATATCTTGAGTCAGCCGCTGCGCACTGATTATGCCTTTTGCTTGGCATTGAATTTAACCGTAGCATGTGTTTAAAATTCCATCCTCACCCTACTGGTCCCCAAGCCTTCTTGATAGGGAATTCTGGAGCCAAAACGCAGCCTTCTCCCTTCCCCATAGAAAGAAGTGCCTGGTGAATCTGGCAAGAAACCCCACATGAGGATCAATCGGCTCCACCCTCGAGGGAACCCCATTTTGTAGGCTGCCTTAGCCACTAGTGCTGTGTCTGTCAGTGCCTGAGTCACGACCTAGTGTCAGCTACCCAGAGAGCGATGACCATATCCAGCATGTGAGACCGGCCATGTCCCAGGGCTGTCATCTCTACCCATCCTTGGTATTCAGTCATCTGTCACCAGATCTTTGCTGGAATCCCTGCCAATGGGGAGACCTGAAGCCCAGTAGAGAACTCCTCCTTCCCCATGGCTGGAATCCTGGCTGTTGGGATGGGTGTCCAAGCCTCATAGTGGGAGCCAGCTGCATGGCCAATGAGACCACGCCCACTCATGAGGGCCACACTGAGCACAGACAGGCATTGTGGCCCTCAGCCTATGTATGCTTTCAAACAAGCCCTTTCAGTGGCAGAAACAGAATCCTGCTTTGCAGTTCTGGTATGCCCCTAGGCCAAAACCTAACCCCTGTTGGGATTTTCCAGGGGCCCAGACCCAGAGCCCGTCTCTGGAATCCCTGTTTTGGGACACCCATATGATGGAAAACAGCACTCTTCCCTTCCCCGAGAAAGTCACCAAACTACTGGGAGCCTCAATAATCCATAGAGAGGGAAAATCTCCCATGGACCCATGAGACCACACCTGCATTCCAAGGCCATCCTGCACACACAATCCATATCCCAAAGCCTGTGATACCGCCTTCGAGTCAACCAATTTACAGTTCCTGACAAGCTGCCTTCCAGGATGGGGTCTCTGCAGCCACACCACAGAACTGGGCCGGCCATCCCCAAGGAAACTGTGCCCATCACTCTTTACCAAATCCTCCAGATTAGGAGAAACCAAGAAGGCCTCTGATCCCACCCCGATATTCGAGGCCACTCTGGATGCAAATGCAGTGTTTGAAACACCCCCCTGATTACCTACATCCAGGCAGACAGCCAAGTCAATGGCCATGAGTCAGAAGATGGAACCCTCGATTAGGTTGTCAGGCATCTGTCCTAGAGGCATGTTCAGGAATACGTACTTATGATACAACATGTGGTCCCTGAGTAACACAACAGACCACCTCCTATCCCCAGAAGGAAACCGTGCTATTTGCCTCTGTTAAAACATCAGTGTAGATGAATCCTGCACATCCCCTTGGCCACCAGCACATTCTAAGGTCTCCCTGGTAACAAACCAGCATTGTGTCCCATCTTCTTGAGACTTCATGTCATTCAAGGCCTTGGTACTTCGCCCCAGAGCCTCCAGAGTGAACTTGCCATGTTCCTCTGATGCAATGGTCAATGTAGTTGTGTTGTCCAGGCATCCTTGTGGGAGTGCTCTGCTACCCTCTCGCAAGCCCATAGGAGGAAATCCTGTATAGCCTCTTGATGCCACCCCTCCATTTGTCGGTTATCATAGACACGAACTCCAGCATGAAAAAAATCTGACATCCGCCCTTACTCAGGTGCTGGATATTCGAATCAGCAGCTGCACACTGGAACTGCCTTTGGCTTGGCATTGAATTTAACCGTAGCTTAGGTTTACAATTCCATCCTCACCCTATTGGTCCCCAAGCCCTCTTGATAGGGAATTCTGAGACACAACACAGCATTCTGCCTTCCGCATAGAAAGAAGAAGGGCCTGGTGAGTCTGCCAAGAAACCCCACATGAGGATCAATCTGCTCGGCCCTCGAGTCAACCCCAATTTATAGGCTTCCCTGGCAACTAGTGCTGTGTTGAACAGAGCCTAAGCCCCGACCTAGTGGCAGCCACCTAGAGAGCAGCACCCATATCCAGCATGTGAGATGGGCCATGGCCAAGGTCCATCATCTCTACCCTTCCTTGGCATTCAGGCATCTGTCCACAGACCTTTGATGGAATCCCTGCAAATGGGGGAACCTGAAGCAAAATAGAGAACTCCTCCTTCCCCATCTCACGAATCCTTGCTGTTGGGATGGGTGTCCACAGAGTGGGAGCCAGCTGCATGGCCAATGAGACCATGCCCACACATAAGGGCTGCCCTGGGCACAAGGAGGCATTGTGATACTCAACACGAGCAAGCTTTCAAGCAAAGGCTCTCAGTTCCAACCCCAGAATTCCGCATTGAAGGCCTGGAACACCCCTAAGCCCATATCCTAACCCTTGGTGGGATTTCCCAGTCAACCAGAACCAGAGCCCATCTCTGGAATATCTGTTTTGGGTCACCCCTAGATAGAAAACAGCACTCTTCCCTTTTCCGAGAAAGCCACCAAACTCTTGGGACCTGCCAGGGTCCTTAGAGGGAAAAACTTCCCATGGAACCATGAGACCACAACTGCAATCCGAGGCCATTATGGACACACAATCCAGATTCAAAAGCCAGGGCTACCTTCTTTAAGTCACCTGATTTACAGTTTCTGACGTGCTGCCCTCCAGGTCTATTCCTTGGGCATGTGATCACCTCGCCACTAACCCATATCCGAGTTTGATTTTGCAGTCTTCTCTCCCAAAACCATGGCACACATGCTCTCCAGGATAGGTTCTCTGGAGCCACACCACAGGACAGGACCTGCCATCCCCAAGGAAATTGTGCCCGTCACATTGGTCCAAACTCTCCAGATTAGGAGAAACCTGCAAGGCCCCTGAGGCCACCCGAATATTGAAGACCATTTGGACACAAATGTTCAGTCTGAAAGATCCTTATAACCTCCTTACAGGCAGATACTCAACTCAATGGTTTGGAGTCAGAATATTGAACCTGACATGCCCCTAGGACCTCATTGGAACCCTAGGTTAGGTTTTCAGGTATCTCTCCTCAGAAGCCTATTCTGGAGTCCCAACTTATGATACAACATATGGTCCCTGAGCCTCACAACAGAACATCTCCTGTCCCCAGAAGGAAACCGTGCTCTTTGACGTCTGCCAAACCATCAGGGCAGGAGAATCCTGCCCGGCACCTTAGCACCAGCACATTCTAAGATCTCCCTGGTAACAAACCAGCATTGTGGCCTAATGCCAGAGATTCCATGTCAACTCAAGTCCTTGGTCCTTCACCCCAGAGCCACCAGAATGAACCTGCCATATTCCTCAGCTGCAATGGTCAATGGGGGTGTGCTTACCAGACATCCATGCGGGAGAGCTCTGCTACCCAAACTTTCCACATTGGGGAAACTGGAGCAAACCAATCAGACTCCACCTGTCCAGTAGAAGAAAACCTTGCTGTCTAGAGCATCTCACAGCCTCAGCGTGGGAAATCCTCCATGGCCTCTTGAAGCCACCCCTCGATTTGTCTGTCATCATAGACACAACCTCCAGTGTGAGCAAACATCTGATTCCGCCTTACTCATTTGTTGGATATCTCGAAAAAGCTGCTGCACATTGGAACTGCCTTCCGCTTGGCACTGAATGGAACTGTAGCTTGTGTTTACAATGTCATCCACACCCTACTGGTCCACAAGCCCTCTTGATAGGGAATTCTGGAGACACAATGCATCCTGTGTGAAGCATCCTGCCTTCCCCATAGAAAGAAGAAGTGCCAGGTGAGTCAGCGCAGAACTCCACATGAGGATCCATCTACTTAGCCCTTGAGGGAACCCCGATTTTTAGGCTGCCCTGGAGACTAGTGTTGTGTCTGTCAGAACCTGAGCCCCGACCTAGTGTCAACCACCCAGAGAGGGGGCCACATAACTAGCTTGTGGGACCGGTCATGGCCCAAGTCCGTCCACTCTTCCCATCCTTGGTATAAAGGCACCTGTCCCCCACCTTTGCTGGAATCCATGCCAATGGGAGAACCTGAACAAAATAGAGAACTCCTCCTTTCCCATGGCAGGAAACTAGGCTGTTGGGATGGGGTGTCCAACTCTCAGAGTGGGAGCCAGCTGCATGGCCAATGAGGCCACGCCCATTCTTGAGGACCGCCCTGGGCACAAACAGACATTGTGACCCTCAGCCTGAGCTTGCTTTCAAAAAAGCCCTCAGTTGCATAACCAGGATCCTGCATTGCAGGCCTGGTACGCCTTTAGGCCCAAATCCTAACACTTGGTGGGATTTTCCAGGTGCCAAGTCCAAAAGCCCATCTCTGAAATGCCTGTTTTGGGGCACCACTATGATGGAAAACAGCACTCTTTCCATCCCTGAAAGCCACCAAACTATTGGGAGCCAGCAGGATCCTTAGAGAGGAAAAATCTCCCAAGGACGCATGATACCACACCTGAATTCTGAGACCATCCTGGACACACAATCCAGATAGAAAAGCCTATGCTTCCGTCTTTGAGTCACCCGAATTACTGTTTCTGATGAGCAGCCCTCCAGGTCTACGCATTGCCTTGCGAAAACCTCGCCGAGAACCCTATCCTGAATTTGTGTTTGCAGACTTCTCTCGCAAAACCATGGCTCACATGCCCTCCAGGATGGGGTCTCTGGAGACACACAAGAGGACTGTGCCTGCCATTCCAAGGAAACTTTGCCCATCACAGCTGCCCAAAACCTCCAGATTAGAAGAAACCTGCAAGGCCCCTGATCCAACCCCAATATTGGATGTTGCTCTGGACACAAATGCACAGTTTGAATGCCTGGATCACGTTCATCTAGGCAGACAGCCAAGTTAATGGTCCTGAGTCAGAAGATTGAACCTGACATGCCCCTAGGACTACATTGGAACCCTAGATTGGGTTTTCAGGCTTCTGCCCTCAGATGCCTGTTTTGGAAAACTAACTTATGATACAACATATGGACCCTGAGCCACACAGCAGAACATCTTCTGTCCCCAGAAGGAAACTGGACTCTTCAATCTGTTCCAAACCCTCAGGTTAGGAGAATCCTGCATGGCCCCTTAGCCATCAGCTCATTCTATGATCTCGCTGGTAACAAACCAGCATTGGGACCCTTCTGCAAGAGATTGCTGTCAACTCAAGGCCCTGGTACTTCGCCCCAGAGCCACCAGAACGAACCTGTCATGTTTCTCAGCTGCAATGGTCATTGGATGTGTGCTTTCCAGGTATCCATGTGGGAGAGCTCTGCTACCCAAACTTTCCACATGGGTATCCTGGAGCAAAGAAAGCAGACTCCAACTTTCCAGTAGAAGGAAACCTTGCTGTTTGGAGCATCTCACAAATCTCAGCGTGGGAAATACTCCATGGCGTCCTGACACAACCCCTACATTTTTTCGGTCATCATAGACACAAACTCCACTGTGGGCAAACATCTGACATCCGCCCTTATTCAGGTGCTGCATATCTAGAATAAGCTGCTGCGATTAGAACTTTGTCCTGCTTGGCACTGAATTGAACCATAGCTGGTGTTTACAATTCCATCCTCGCCCTACTGGTACCCAAGCCCTCTTGATAGGTAATTCTGGGGCCACAACGAGGAATTATGCTTTCCCATAGAAAGAAGAAGTGCCTGGTGAGTCTGCCCAGAAACCCCACATGAGGATCATCAGCTCGGCCCTCGAGGGAACCCTGTTTTATAGGCTTCCCTGGCCACTAGTGCTGTGTCTAACATAGCCTGAGCCGAGACCTAATGTCAACCACCCAGAGAGCAGGGCCCGTATCCAGCATGTGAGATCAGCCATGGTCCAAATCTGTCATCTTAACCCATGCTTGGTGTTCAGGCATCTGTCTCCAGACCTTTGCTGGAATACCTGCCAATAGGGGAACCTGAAGCACAATAGAGAACTCCTCCTTCCCCTGGGCAGGAAACTTGGCTTTTGGATTGGGTGTCCAACCCATAGGGTGGGAGCCATTTGCATGGGCAATGAGACCACAACCACTTATGAGGGCCACCCTGGGCATAAGCAGATATTGTGACCCTCAGGCTGAGCATTCTTTCAAACAAACCCTATCTCTTGCACCACCAGGATCCCACAATGCAGTCCTGGGAAGCCTCTAGGCCGAAATCCTAACCCTTGGTGTAAATATCTTGGCGCCAGACCCATGTCCTTCTCTGGAATCCCTGTTTGGGGGCACACATAAGATGGAAAACAGCACTCTTTCCTTCCGCGAAAAAGCCACCAAACTTTTGGGAGCCAACAGGATACTTAGAGAGGAAAAAATCTCCCATGGACCCATGAAACCACACCTGCATTCTGAGGCCATCCAGGACACACAATCCAGATACAAAAGCCTGTGCTAACGCCTTCGAGTCACCCTAATTACAGTTCCTAACGAGCTGCCCTCCAGGTCTATGCATTGGGGCTGCGATCACTTTGCCTCTAACACCAACCCGAGTTTCTGTTTGCAGACATCTCTCCCAAAACCACAGCTCGCATGCCTCTAGGATAGGGTTTCTGGAGCTGCACCAAAGGACTGGTCCTGCCATGCCCAAGGAAACTGTGCCCATCACAGTGACCTAAAGCCTCCAGATTTTGAGAAACCTGCAATGCCCCTGAGCCCACCCCAATATTGGAGGCCTCTCTGGGTGCAAATGTGCAGTCTGAAACACCCTGATCACATATATCCAGGCAGACACCCAAGTCAATCATCCCAAGTCAGAATTGAACCAGACATACCCCTAGGACTTCATTGGAACACTAGATTAGGTTTTCAGGCCTCTGTCCTCAGAGGACTGTTCTTGAAAACCAACTTATTATAAAACATGTGGTCCCTGAGCCACACAACAGAACATATCCTGTTCTCAGAAGGAAACCGTGCTCTTGGACCTGTGTCAAACTCCCAGGGTAGGAGTATCCTGCATGGCACCTTGGCCACCAGCACATTCTAAGATCTCCCTGGTAACAAATGAGCACTGAGTACGATATGCAAGAGATTCCAGGTCAACTCAAGGCCTTGGTACTTCACCCAAGATCCACCAGAACAAAAGTGCCATGTTCCTCAGCTGCAATGGGCAATGGAAGTGTGCTTTCCAGGGATCCAAGCAGGAGAGCTCTGCTACACAAACTTTCCACATAGGGGAACCTGGAGCAAACACACCAGACTCCACCTGTCCAGTAGAAGGAAACCTTGCTGTTTGGAGCATCTCACAAGCCTCAGCGTGGGAAATCCTCCATGGCCTCTTGACGCCACCTCTCCATTTGTCAGTCATTCTAGAACCAACTCCAGTGTGAGCAAACGTCTGATATCTGCCCTTACTCAGGTGCTGGATGTCTCAAGCTGCGGCACATTGGAACTGCCTATTGTTTGGCACTGAATTTTACCGTAGCTTCTATTTACAATTCCATCCTCACTCTTCTGGTCCCCAAGCCCTCCTGATAGGGAATTCTGGAGCCACAACGCAGCATTCTGCCTTCCCTATAGAAAGAAGAAGTGCCTGGTGAATCTGCCCAGAAACCTCACATGAGGATCAATCTGCTTGGCTCTCAAGTGAACCCTGATTTACAGGCAGTCTTGGCCACTAGTGATGTGTCTGAGAGAGCCCGAGACCCAACCTAGTCAGCCACCCAGAGATCAGGCCCCATATCCAGCATGTGAGACTGGCAATGGCCCACGTCCATGTTCTCTACCCATATTTGGTATTAGGGCACATGTCCCTAGACTTTTGCTTGAATCCCTGCCATTGGGGGAACTGGAAGCATAATAGAGGACTCCTCCTTCACCATGACAGGAAACATGGCTGTTGAGAGGGTTGTCCAACCCTCACAATGGGAGCCAGCTTCTTGGCCAATGAGAATACGGCCACTCCTGAGGCTCGCCCTAGGCACAAACAGGTTTTGAGACCCTCAGCCTGAGCTTGCTTTCAAACAAGCCTCTCAGTGGCACCACCACAATCCCGCATTGCAGGTCTGGTATGCACCTAGGCCCAAATCCTAACTCTTTGTGGAATTATCCAGGAGAACATACGGAGGCCCGTCTCTGGAATCCTTTTTTGGGGCACCCCTAAGATGGAAAATAGCATTCTTCCCTTCCATGAAAAAGCCACCAAATTATGTGGAGCCACCGGGATCCTTAGAGAGGAAAAATCTATCATGGACCCATGAGAACACAGCTGCATTCCGAGGCCATCCTGGACACAAAATCCAGATATAGAAGCCTGTGGTACTGCCTTCCAGTCACCCTAATTACAGGTTCTGACAAATTGCCCTCCAGGTCTATTCATTGGGCCTGGGATCACCTCGCCACTAACCCTAACCTGAATTTGTGTTTGCAGACTTCTCTCCCAAAACCATGGCTCACATGCCCTACAGGATTGTGTCTCTGGAGCCACATCACAGACTGTGCCTGTGATCCCCAAGGAAACTATGCCCATCACAGTTGTCCAAACCTTTCAAATTAGGAGAAATCTGCAAGGCCCCAGAGGCCACCCCAATATTTGCGGCCGCTACAGATGCAAATACGCAGTCAGAAACTCCCTGTTCACCTACATCCAGGCAGACAGACACGTCAATGGTCCTGAGTCAGAAGATTGAAACTGGCATGCCCCTAGGATCTCTTTGGAAGCCTAGATTATGTTTTCCAGCATCTGTCCTCAGGGGCCTGTTCTGGAATACCAACTTATGATGCAACATGTGATCCCTGAGCCACACAGCAGAATATCTCCTGTCCCCAGAAGGGAACCTTGCTCTTTAACCTGTGCCAAACCCTCAGGGTAGGAGAATCCTGCATGACACTTTATCAATAGGCACATTCTAAGATCTCCCTGGTAACAATCCAGCATTGTGACCCATTTGTAATAGATTTCATGTCAAATCAAGAACTTGGAACTTCGCAAAAGTGCCACCAGAACAAACCTGACATGTTGCTCAGCAGTAATGGTCGATAGAGATGTGCTTTCCAGACATCCATGCGGGAGAGCTCCGCTCCTCAAACTTTCATCATGGGTGAACCGAGAGCAAACAAACCACACTCCCCCGGGTAGAAGGAAACCTTGCTGTTCGGAGCATCGCACAAGCCTCAGCGTGGGAAGTTCTCTATGGCCTCTTGATGCCACCCTTCCATTTGTCGGTCAAAATAGACATGAAGTCCAGAGTAAGCAAACATCTGACATCTGCCCTTACTCATGTGCTGATATCTCGAATAATCTGCTGCACATTGGAACTGCTTTCTGCTCTGTACTGAATTGAACTGTAGCTTGTGTTTACAATTCCATCCTCACCCTACTGGTCACCAAGCCCACTTACTAGGGAATTCTGGAGCCACAATGTAGCATTCAGCATTGCCCAAAGAAAGAAGAATTGCCTGGTGAGTCTGCCCAAAAACACCAAATGAGGAATTATCTGCTCGGCCCTGGAGGAACCCCATTTAAAGGCTGCCCTGGCCACTAGTTCTGTGTTTGACAGAGCCTGAGCCCCGACCTCCTGTCAGCCACCCAGAGAGCGGGGCCCATATCTAGCATGTGAGACCGGCCATGGTCAAAGTCTGTCCTCTCTACCCATCCTTGGTATTAGGCATGTCTGCAGAACTTTGCTGGAATCCCTGCCAAGGGGGAACTTGAAGCACAAAAGAGAAATGCTTTTTCCGTTTGGCAGGAAACATGGCTGTTGGGGTGGATGTCCAATCCTCAGAGTGGGAGCCAGTTACATGGCCAATGAGACCACGCCGACTCATGGGGACTTCCCTGGACACAAGCAGGCATGTGGCCCTCAGCCTGAGCATGATTTCAAACAAGCCCTCTCAGTGGCACCACCAGGATCACACATTGCAGGCCTGGGACTCCCCTAGGCCCAAATCCTAACCATTGGTGGGATTTTCCAAGTGCTCAGACCCAGAGACCATCTCTGGAATCCCTGTTTTGGGGCACCCCTAAGATGGAAAACAGAATTCTTCCATTCTCTGAAAAAGCCATCCAAATATTGGTAGCCACCAATTTCATTAGAGAGGAAAAAGCGCCACTCCGAGGCCATCCTGGACACACAATCCAGATATAAAAGCCTGTGCTTCTGCCTTTGAGTCACCCTAATTACAATTCCTGACGAGCTGCCCTCCAGGTCTATGCATTGGGCCTGCGATCAACTCGACACTAAACTTAACCCAAGTTTGTGTTTGAAGATTTCTCTCCCAAAACCATGGCTCACATGCCCTCTAGGATTGGGTTTCTGGAGCCGCAACAAAGTACTGGGCCTGTCATCCCCAAGGAAACTGCTCGTCACAGTGATCCAAACCCTCAAGATTAGGAGAAATCTGCATGGCCCCTGAGTTCACCCCCACTATAGGCGGTCGTTCTGGACGAAAATGTGCAGTCTGAAACACCCTGAACACCTACATCCAGGCAGACCCAAGTCAATGGTCCTGAGTCCGAAGATTGAATTCGACATGCCCCTAGGACCTCATGGGAACCCTAAGTTAGGTTTTCAGGCATCTGTCCTCAGAGGCCTTTCTGGAATACCAACTTGGCATACAAAATGTGGTTCTGTTCTGAACCACAGAACAGAACATCTCCTGTCCCCAGAAGGAAACTGTGCTGTTGGACCTGTGTCAAACCCTCAGTGTAGGAGAATTCTGCATGGCACCTTAGCCACCAGCACATTCTAAGATCTCTCTGATAACAAACTTGGGTTAGAGTTAGTGTCGAGGCAATCGCAGGCCCAATGCATAGACCTGGAGAACAGCTCGTCAATAACTGTAAAGGTGGTGACACGAATGCGGTAGTACAGGCTATTATATCTGGATTGTGTTTCCCGGATGGCCTCAGAATGCAGACGTTGTCTCATGGATACATGGGAGATTTTTCCTCTCTAAGGAGTCTAGAGGGTCCCAATTGTTCGGTGGCCTTTTCGCGGAAGGGAAGAGGGCTGTTTTCCATATTAGGGGTGCCTCAAACCAGGGATTCCAGAGACGGTCTCTGGTGCTGGGTGCATGGAATATTCCACCAACTGTTAGTATTTGGGACGAGGGGAGTACCAGGCCTGCAATGCGGTATCCTGGTGGTGCAACTGAGAGGCTTGTTTGAAAGCATGCTTGGGCTTAGGGGCACAATGCCTGTTTGTGCCCATGGTGGCTCCCATGAGTGACTGTAGTTTCATGGGCCATGCAGTTGGTTCCCACTCTGAGGATTGGACACCTGTTACAACAGCCAGGTTTCCTGCCATCGGGAATGAGGAGTACTCTTGTGCTCCAGGTTCCCCCATAGGCAGGGATTTGAGCTACGGTCTGGGGAAGATGCCTGAATACCCATGTTGGGTAGAGATGATGGTTTTGGGCTATGGCAGGTCCCACTTGAAGGATATGGGGCCCACTGTATGCATGGCTGTCTGGAGG
Organism: Neogale vison; assembly: GCF_020171115.1. Classification (NCBI taxonomy): domain Eukaryota; kingdom Metazoa; phylum Chordata; class Mammalia; order Carnivora; family Mustelidae; genus Neogale; species Neogale vison. The sequence goes on from NC_058093.1 coordinate 194,354,424, forward strand.
TCATGGCTCAGGCTGTGTCAGACAGAGCCTGAGTGCCCATAGCGGCCTATGATATTAAGGTGCTGTCAAGGGCCAGGCAGGTGGATCCTCATGTGGGGTTTCAGGCAGACTCAACAGACACGTCTTCTTTCTTTGTGGTAGGCAGAATGCTGCATTGTGGCCCCAAAGTTCCCTATCAAGACGGATTGGGGATGAGGAGGGTGAAGATGGAATTGTAAACACAATCTACAGTTCAATTCAGTGCCAAGCGGAAAGACAGTTCCAATGTGCAGCAGCTGATGCAAAGTATCCAGGACCTGAGTAAGGGCGGATGTCAGATGTTTGCTCACACTGGAGTTTGTGTCTACGATGACAGCAAAATGGAGGGGTGGCATCACGAAGTCATGGAGGATTTCCCACCCTAGGGCTTGTGAGATTCTCCGAATAGCAAGGTTTCCTTCTACTGGACAGGGAAGTCTGGTTTGTTTGCTCTAGTGCCCCCCATATGGAAAGCTTGGGAGCAGAGCTCTCCCGCATGGATGCCTGAAAATCACAACTCCATTGACCACTGCAGCCGAGGAACAGGGCAGTTTCGATCTGGTAGCTCTGGGAGGAAATTCTGAGGATGAGTTGACATGGAGTTTCATGATGTTGGATCACAATTCTGGTTTGTATGCAGGGACAGATAGAATGTTGGGGTGGTCAGGGGCCATGCAGGATTCTCCTACACTGAGTCATGGACATAGCTACCAAGCTCAAGGTATCCTTCTGGGGACAGGAGGGGTCTGTTGTGTGGCTCAAGGACCACATGTTGGAATATAAGTTGGTATTGGAGAACAGGCATCTGTGGATAGGTGCCTAAACATCTAAACTAGGGTATCAATGAAGTCCTATAGTCATGGTAGGTTCAAACTTCTGACTCAGGGCCTTTGAGTTGGATGTCTGCCTGGAGGCAGGGGCTCACTGTGTGTCAGAATGCGCATTTGGGTCCAGAGCGTTCTTTGAAATTGAGGTGGGCTCACGGGATTTGTACTTTGCTCCTAATTTTCAGGGTTTGGTCAACCGTGAAGGGTAGAATTTCCTTTGGGAGCATAGGGACAGTCATCCCGTGTGGCTCCAGAGGCCCCACACTGGAGGGCATGTGGGCCAGCGCTTTGGGGAGAGAAATATGCAAAAGCAAACTAGGGTTAGAGTGAGGGCCGAGGTGATCACAGGCCTGATCTGCAGGCCCTGAGGGCAGCTCATAGTGTAATGAAATGAAGGTGTCTTGGAGGCAGTAGCACAGGCTTTCCTGTTGGATGTGTGTCTAGGATGGTCGCAAATGTAGGGGTGGCTTCATGAGGCCATAGGAAATTCTTCATCTCTGGGGATTCTGCTCAGCTCCCAAGACTGTGCTGTATCTGGGGGAAGGGAAGACTGTTGTTTTCCATCTCAGAGGACACCCAGAAATGGATTCCGGTGAGAGGTTCTGGGTCTGGGTGGTTTGAAAACATGAACGAGGGTGAGGATTTGGCCCTAGGTACCTGGAAGTCCCTCTCTGTGGGCCTCTGGTCCAGCTACCGAGGGGTTTTGTTTGAAAGCAGGCTCACGCTGAGGATCACAATGCCTGTTTGTATCCAGGGAGTCTTCCATGTGTGACCGTGGTCTCATGGGCCATGCAGCTGCTTCCCACTTAGAGGTTTGGGAAGGAGGAGTACTCTTGTATGTCAGGTTCCCCCATAGGCATGCATTTGAGCTACGGTCTGGGACAGAGGTCTGAATATCCAGGATGAGTAGAGATGTTGGTTTCATGCCACAGGAAGTCACACCTGCAGGAAATAGGGCCCACTGTCTGGGTGGCTGACTTGAAGTCGTGGCTCAGGCTATGTCAGACAGAACCTTGGTGCCCATGGAAACCTATGATATTACAGTGTGGTCGAGGGCTATACAGGTAGATCCTCATGTGGGGTTTCTGGGAAGACTCACCAGGCACCTCTTCTTTCAATGGGGCAGGCAGAATTCTGTGTTATGTCTCCAGAATTCCCTATTTAGAGGGCTTGTGGACCGGGAGGGTGAGGATGGAATTGTAAACACAAGCTACTGTTAAATTCAGTGCCAAGCAGAAGGCAGTTCCAGTTTGCAGCGACCTATTCAAGTTATCCAACAACTGAGTAAGGGCAGATGTCAGATGTTTGCTCACACTGGAGTTTGTGTCTATGACGACCAACAAATGGTGCGGTGTTGCCAAGAGGCCATGGTGGATTTCCCACGCTGGGGCTTGTGAGAATCTCCAAACAGCAAGGTTTCTTTTACTGGACAAGGAGAGTCTGGTTTATTTGATCCAGGTTCCCCCATATGGAAAGTTTGGGGAGCAGAAGTCTCCCACATGGATTCCTGAAAATCACACCTCCATAGACCTTTGCATCCAGGAACATGGCAGTTTCGATCTGGTGGCTCTGGGGTCAAGTTCCAAGGGGTCTGAGTTGACATGGAGTTTCATGCTTTTGGACACATTGCTGGTTTGTATCCAGGGAGATGCTGGAAAGTTGGGATGGTCATGGGCCATGCCGGATTCTCCTTCACTGAGTTTTGGACACAGCTACCAAAAGCAAGTATCCTTCTGGGGACAGGAAAGTTTTGTTGTGTTTCTCAGGGACCACATATTGTGATACAAGATGGTATGGGAGAACAGGCCTCTCGGGAAAGCTCCTGAAAACATAAGTTGGGCATCGATGAAGTCCTAGAACCAGTTTCAATCTTCTGACTAAGGGCCTTTGACTTACATGTCTACCTGGAGGCAGGTGCTCATGATGTGTCAGAATGTACACTTGGGTCCGGAGTGTACTGGGAAATTGAGATGGGCTCAGGGGGTTAGTACTTTGTTCTTAATATTCAGGCTTTGGGCAACAGCGAAGAGCAGAGTTTCCTTCAGTAGGGTAGGCACAGTATTCCGTTGTGGCTCCAGAGGCCCCATCCTGTAAGGCATGAGGGCCAGGGTTTTGGAGACAGAATCTGAAAACGCGAACTAGGGTTAGAGTGAGGGCTGAGGTGATCAAAGGCCCAATCTGCAGGCCCTGAGGGAAGCTCATAATGTACTGAAATTAAGGTGTCATGGAGGAAGTAGTACAGGCTATTTTGTCTGGATTCTGTATCCAGGATGGTCGCAAAAGGTATGGGTGCCTTCATGGGGCCATTGGAGATTCTTCGTCTCTGGGTATTCTGCTCAGCTCCCAAGAGTTTGGTGTGTCTGGGGGAAGGGAAGACTGCTGTTTTCAGTCTCAGGGGAACCACAAAAGAAAGACTCTGGAGACAGTTTCTGGGTCTGGACGCCTGGAAAACACCATCAAGGGAGATGGTTTGGCTGTAGCAACCTGGCAGGCCCGCTCTGCGGACTCCTGGTCCAGCTACCGAAGGCGTTTGTTTGAAAGCAGTCTCATGCTGAGGGTCATAATGCCTGTTTGAGCCCAGGGTGCATCCCATGTGTGACCGTGATCCCAATGCCCATGCAACTGTTTCCCACTCAGAGGGTTGGATACCCAACTCATAGGCCAGATTTCCTGCCACCGGGAAGGAGGAGAACTCTTGTGCTTTAAGTACTCCCATAGTCAAGGATTAGAGCTACAGTCTGGAGACAGATGCCTGAATAACCAGGTAGAGCAGAGATGTTGGTTTGGGGCCACGGCAGGTCCCACCTACAGGATACGGCACCCACTGTCTGCGTGGCTGTCTGGAGGTCGTGGCACAGGCTGTCAGACAGACCCTTAGTGCCCATGGCGGCCTATGATATTAGGGTGTTGTGGAGGCCCATGCAGGTGGATCCTCATGTGTGCGTTCTGGGCAAACTCAGCAGGCACTTCTTCTTTCTATGAGGCAGGCAGAACACGGCGTTGTGGATTCAGAATTCCCTATCAAGAGGGCTTGGGGACCAGGAAGGTGAAGATGGAATTGTAAACACAAGCTACGGTTCAATTCAGTGCCGGCGGAAGGCTGTTCCAGTGTGCAGTGGCTGATTTGAGACATCCAGCAGCTGAGTAAGGGCGAATGTCAGATGTTTGCTCACACTTGAGTTTGTGTCTATGATGACGGACAATGGTGGGGTGGCATCAAGAGGCCATGGAGGATTTCCCATTCTGAGGCTTGTGAGATGATCCAAAGAGCAAGGTTTCCTTCTACTGGACAGGGGGAGTCTAGTTTGTTTGCTCGAGTGTCCCCCATATGGAAATTTTGGGTAGCACTGCTCTCCTGCATAGATGCCTGGAAAGCACAACTCTATTGACCATTGCAGCTCAGCAACATGGCAGATTCAATCCAGTAGCTCTGGGACGAAGTTCTAAGGTTCTGAGTGGACATGGAGTTTCATGCTGTTGGATCACAATGCTGGTTTGTATCCAGAGAGACGTTAGTATGTTTGGGTGGTCAGGGGCCATGCAGGATTCTCCTACACTGCGTCATGGACACAGCTACCAAGAGAAAGGTATTCTTCTGGGGACTGCAGGGGTTCTGTTGTGTGACTCAAGGACCACATGATAGAATGTAAGTTGGTATTGGATAACAAGCCTCTGGGGACAGGTGCCTAAAAATCTAGAGTATCAATGAAGTCCTATAGTCATGGCAGGTTCAAACTTCTGACTCAGGCCCTTTGAGCTGGATGTCTGCCCGGAGGCAGGGGCTCATTTTGTGTCAGAATGCATGTTTGGGTCCAGAGCATTTTTCGAAAATGAGGTAGGCTCAGAGGCTTTGTATTTTGCTCCTAATATTCAGTGTTTGAGCAACAATGAAAGACAGTTTCCTTCAGGAGCATAGGCACACTCGTCCGGTATGGGGCCAGAAGCCCCATTCTGGAGGGCGTGTAGGCCAGGACTTTGGGAAGAGAAATTGCAAATGCAAACTAGTGTTAAAGTGAGGGCCGAGGTGTTCACAAGACCGATCAGTAGGCCCTGAGGGCAGCTCATAGTGTACTGAAATTAAGGTGTCATGGAGGCGGTAGCACAGGCTTTTCTGTCGGGATTGTTTTTCCAGGACAGTCGCAAAAGTTAGGGCTGGCTTCATGAGGCCATGGGAGATTCTTCATCTCTGGGGATTCTGCCCAGCTCCCAGTGTTTGTTGTTTCTCGGAGAAGGGAAGACTGCTGTTTTCCGTCTCAGGGGACCCCCAAAAGAGGGATTTGAAAGACAGGTTCTGGGTCTGGGCACCTGGAAAGCACAAATGATGGTGAGGATTTGGCCCTAGGGACCTGGCAGGCCCACTCTGTGGACTCCTGGTCTAGCTACCGAGGGTGTTTGTTTGAAAGGAGGCTCATGCTGAGGGTCACAGTGCCTGTTTGTGTCTAGGGCGTCTCCCATGAGTGGCCCTGGTCTCATGGGCCATGCAGCTGGTTCTCACTCTGAGGGTAAGACTCCCATCTCAACAGCCAGTTTTCCTGCCATTGGAAAGGAGGAATAATCCTGTGCTTCAGGTTCCCCATAGGCAGGGATTTGAGCTACAGTCTGGTGACAGATGCCTGAATATATAGGTTGTGTAGAGATGATGGCTTCGGGCCATGGCAGGTCCACCTGCAGGATATGGGGCCCACTCTCTACATGGCTGCCTGGAGGCCTTGGCTCTAGCTTTGTGAGACAGAGTCTTAGTGCTCATGGCAGCCCAAGACATTATGGTGCTGTCAGGGGCCACGCATGTGGCCTCACATCCATGAGGTGGTTCCTCATGTGGGTTTTCTGGGCAGCCTCACCGGGCACTTCTTCTTTCTGTGGGGCAGGCAGAATGAGCATTGTGGCTCCAGAATTCCCTACCAAGAGGGCTTGGTGACCTGGAGGGTGAGGATGGAATTGTAAACACAAGCTATGGTTAAATTCAGTGCCAAGCGGAAAGCACTTTCAGTGTGCAGTGGCTGAGTCAAGACATCCAGCATTTGAGTAAGGGCACATGTCAGATATTTGCTCACACAGGAGTTTGTGTCTATGATGACCAACAAATGGAGGGGAGGTGTCATGAATCCATGGATGATTTCCCACCCCGGGGCTTGTGAGATGCTCCAAACAGCAAGATTTCCTTCTACTGGACTGGTGGAGCCTCATTTGTATGCTCCAGGGTCCCCCATGTGGAAAGTTTAAGGAGCAGAACACTCCTGCATGTATGCCTGGAAAGCACACCTCCAGTGTCCATTGCAGATGAGGAAATGGCAGTTTCGTACTGGTGATGCTGGGGCGATGTTCCAAGCCACCGGTGTTGACATGGAGTTTCATGCTGTTGGACCACAATGCTGCTTTATATCCAGGGAGACATTAGAATTTAGGGGCAGTCAGGGACCATGCAGGATTCTCTTACACTGAGTCTTGGACACAACTACCAAGAGCAAGATATCCTTAAGGGACAGGAGTCGTTCTGTTGTGTGGCTCAGGTACCACATTTTGGAATATAAGTTGGTATATAAGAAGAAGCCTCTGGGACAGGCACCTGAAAATCTAAGCTAGGGTATTGATAAAGTCCTAGAGGCATGCCAGGTTCAATCTTCTGGCTCAGGGCCTTTGACTTGGATGTCTGCCTGGAGGCAGGGGCTCTTTGTGTGTCAGAATGCGCCATTGGGTCCAGAGTTTTCATCGGAATTGAGGTGGGCTCACGGGCTTTGTACTTTGCTCCTAAACTGAAGGGTTTGGTCAGCATTGAAGGGCAGAGTTTCCTTCGGGTGTGTAGGCACAGTCGTCTGGTGTGGTTCCAGAGGCCCTATTTTGATGGGCATGTGGACCATGGCTTTGGGACTGAAATCTGAAAACGTGAACTAGGGTTAGGGTGAGGCCTGAGGTAATCACAGACCCGATCTGCAGACCCTGTGGGCAGCTCATAGTGTATGTAGTTAAGGTATCATGGAGGCGGTTTCACAGGCTTTTCTGTCTGCATTGTTTGTCCCGAACTTTCACAAAATGTAGGGTTGGCTTCATGGGGTCATGGGTGGTGATATTTCGTCTCTGGGGATCTGCTCAGCTCCCAAGCATTTGTTGTCTCTGGGAGAAGGGAACACTGCTGTTTTCCGTCTCAGGGAACCCACAAAAGAGGGATTCTAGAGACAGGTTCTGGGTGTGGGTGCCTGGAAAGTACCTACGAGGGTAAGTGTTTGGCCCTAGTGTGGCAGGCATGCTCTGAGGGCTCCTGGTCCAGCTACCGAGGGATTTTGTTTGAAATCAGCCTCACGCTGAGGGTAACAATGAAAGTTTGTTCCCAGGGTGTCTCCCATGAGTGGCCATGGTCTCATGGGCCATGCAGCTGGTTCCCACTCTGAGGGTTGGAAACCTATCTCAACATCCAGGGTTTCTCCCTTCAGGAAGGAGGAGTACTCATATGCTTCAGGTTCCTCTGTAGTCAGGGAATTGAGATAGAATCTGGGAAAGATGCTTGAATATCCAGGTTGAGTAGAAATGATGGCTTTGGGCCATGACAAGTCCAACCTGCAAGTTATGGGGCCCACTGTCTTCATGGCTGACTCTAGGTCGTGGCTCATGCTGTGTCAGACAGTCTTTGTGCCCATCTCAACAACCAGGTTTCCTGCCATCAGGAACAAGGAGTACTCCTGTGCTTCAGGTTCTCCCATAGGCAGGGATTTGAGCTATGGTTTGGGACAGATGCCTGAATACCTTGGATGAGTAGAGATGACGGCTTCCGGCTGTGGCAGGTCCCTCCTGCAGGATATGGGGCCCACTGTGTGCATGGCTGCTTGGAGGTCGTGGCTCTGGTTGTATCAGACAGAGCCTGAGAGCCCAGGGCGGTGTAAGATATTAGGATGCCATCGAAGGCCACGCAGGTGGATCCTAATTAGGGGTTTCTGGACAGACTCACCAGGCATTTCTTCTTTCTACGGGGAAAGCAGAATGCTGCACTGTGGCTATAGAACTCCCGATCAAGAGGGCTTGGGTACTAGGACGGTGAGGATGGAATTATAAGCACAAGCTATAGTTCAATTCAGTGACAAGCAGAAGGCACTTCCAGCGTGCAGTGGATGATTCGAGACATCCAGTACCTGAGTAAGGGCAGATGTCAGATACTTGCTCACTCTGGTGTTTTTGTCTAGGATGACGGACAAATGGTGGGCTTGCATCAAGAAGCCATGGAGGATTTCCCACTCAGCGACTTGTGAAATGCTCCAAACAGTAAGGTTTCCTTCTACTGGACATGGGGAGTCTGGTTTGTTTACTCCAGGGTCTCCCATATGGAAATGGTGATAGCAGAGTTCTTCCACATGGATGCCTATAAAGCACACCCCCTATGACCATTGTAGCTGAGGGACATGGCAGGTTCCTTCTGGTGGCTCTGGGTCGAAGTACCAAGGCCTTGTGTCGACACTGAATCTCTTGCAGATGGGTCACAATGCTGGTTTGTTACCACGGAGATCTTAGAATGTGCTGATGGCTAAGGGGCCATGCAGGATTCTCCTATCCTGAGGGTTTGACACAGGTCCAAGAGCATAGTTTCCTTTTGTGGACAGGAGATATACTGTTGTGTGGCTCAGGGATCACATGTTATATCATAAGTTGGTATTCGAGGGAAACCGTGCTCTTCGACCTGTGCCAAACCCTCAGGGTAGGAGAATCCTGCTGGGCACGTTAGCCACCAGCACATTCTAAGATCTCCCTGGTAACAATCCAGCAATGTGACCCATTCCTGAGGACAGGTGCCTGGAAACCTAATCTAGGCTTCCAATGAGGTCCTAGGGGCATGTCAGGTTCAATCGTTTAACTCAGGGACATTGATTTGGGTGTCTGCCTGGATGTAGGTGATCAGGTTGTTACAGTGTGAACATTTGTGACCAGAGAAGCCTCCAATAAGGGTGTCGGCTCAGGGGCACCTATTACAGATTTCTCCCATTCTGGAGGGTTTGGGAAACTGTGACGGGCAAATTTTCCTTGGCTATGGCAGGCACAGTCCTGTGATGTGGCTCTACAGAGCCCATCCAGCTGGGAATTTGAGCCAGGGTTTGGGAGACACATCTGCAAACACAAACTCAGGTTAGGGTTAGAGGCGAGGTGATCGCAGGCTCAATGCATAGACCTGGATGGCAGTTTGTGAGGAACAGTAATTAGGGTGACTTGAAGGCAGTAGCAAAGGAATTTCTGTCTGGATTGCGTGTCCAGGAAGGCCTCGGAATATAGGTATGGTCTCATGGGTCCATGGGAGACTTTACCTCTCTAAGGATCCTGGAAGCTCCCAATAGTTTAGTGGCTTTTTCAGAGAAAAGAAGAGTGCTGCTTCCCATCTTAGGGGTGGCCCAACAAAAATTACATAGACGGGAACTGGGTCAGGCTGCCTGGAAAATCCCACCAAGGGTTAGGATTGGGGCCTGGGGGTGTAACAGGACTACAATGCGGGATCTTGGTGGTGAAACTGAGAGGGCTTGTTTGAAAGCATGCTCAGGCTGAGGGTCACAATGCCTGTTTGATCCCAGGGGGCTTCCTCAGGACTGGGCGTGGACTCATTGGAGATACTGCTGGCTCCCACTCTGAGGGCTGCGCACCCATCCCCACAGACAGGTTTCCTGCCATTGGGAAGGAGGATTTCTCTATTGTGCTTCAGGTTCCCCCATTGATCAGGATTTCAGCAAATGTCTGGGGACAGATGCCTGAATACCAAGGATGGGGAGAGATGACGGACTTAAACCATGGACGGTCTCACATGCTGGATATGGTCCCCGGTATCTTTGTGACTGACACGAAGTCAGGGCTCAGGCTCTGTCAGAAACAGCAGTAGTGGCCAGGGAAGCCTATAAATCGGGGTTCCCGAAGGGTCGAGGAGATTGATCCTCATGTGGGATTTCTGGGAAACCTGACCGGCACTTCTTCCTTCTATGAGGAAGGCAGAATGCTCTGACGTGACTCGAGAATTACCTAACAAGAGGCCATGGTGACCTTGAGGATGAGGATGGAATTGTAAACATAAGCTAGGGTTAAATTCAGTGCTAAGCAGAAGGCAGCTCCAGTGTACAGCGGCTGATTCGAGATATCCAGCACCTGAGTAAGGGTGGATGTCAGATGTCTGCTCACACTGGAGTTTGTATCTATTATGACCGACTAAAGGAAGGATTGCGTCAAAAAGCCATGGAGGATGTCCCACACTGGGGCTTGTGAGATTCTCCAAATAGCAAGGCTTGCTTCTACTGGCATTGGGGAGTCAGGTTTATTTTCTCCACTGTCCTCCATGTCGATAGATTGGGTTGCACAGCTCTCCTGCATGGCTGCCTTGAAAGCCCCCCTCCATTGTCCATTGCAGCTGAGAACTATGGAAGGTTCGTTCTGGTGCCTCTGGTGTGAAATGCCAAGGGTGATGAATTAACATGGAATCTCTTTCAGATGGGTCACAATGCTGGTTTGTTACTAAGGAAATCTTAGAATGTGCTGCTGGCTAAGGGGCCATGCAGGATTCTCCCAACCAGAGGATTTGACCCAGGTCAAAGAGCATTGTTTCCTTCTGGGGACTGGAGATGTTCTGTTCTGTGGCTCAGGAACCACATATTGTATCATAAGTTGTTATTCCAGAACATGCCTCTGAGGACAGATACCTGAACATCTATTCTAGGAATCTAGTGAGGTCCTAAAGGCATGTCAGTTTCAATCTTCTGACTCCGGACCATTGATTTGAATGTCTGCCAGATGTAGGTGATAAGGGTGTTTCAGAATATGCATTTATTTCCAGAGCATCCTCCAATATTGTGGTGAGCTCAGGGGCCATGCAGGTTTCTCCTAATCTGGAGGGTTTGGGAAACTTTGACAGGCAAATTTTCCTCAGGATGACAGGCACAGTCCTGTGGTTTGGCTCCAGAGACCCCATCCTGGAGGGCATTTAAGCCATAGTTTTGGGAGAGAAATCTGCAAACATAAACTCGGGTTAGGGTTAGTGGTGAGATGATCACAGGTCCAATGCATAGACCTGGATGGCAGCTCGTCAGGAACTGTACTTAGGGTGACTTGAAAGAGGTATAACAGGCTTTTCTACCTGCATTGTGTGTCTGGGATGGCCTCGGATTCCAGGTGTGGTCTCATGGGTCCATGGGATATTTTTCCTCTCTAAGGATCCTGGCAGCTCCCAATACTTTGGTGGCTTTTTGGGAAAAGAAGAGTGCTGTTTTCCATCTAAGGGGTGCCCCAAAAGAGAAATTCCAGAAATGGAAACTGGGTATGGGCACCTGTAAAATCTCATCAAGGGTTAAGATTTGGGCCTAGGGGTGTACCAGGTTGGAAAAGCAGGATCCTGATGTTGAAACTGAGAGAGCTTGTTTGAAAGCATGCTCAGGCTGAGGGTCACAACGTCTGTTTGATCCCAGGGTGGCCCTCAGGAGTGGGTGTAGTCTCATTGGCAATGCAACTGTCTCCCACACTGATGGTTGGACCCCCATCCCAACAGCCAGGTTTCCTGCCATGGGCAAGGAGTAGTTCTCTATTGTGCTTCAAGTTCCCCAATTGGCAGGTATTCCAACAAAAGACTGGGGACAGATGCCTGAATACCAATGACGGGTAGATATGACGGACTTGAGCCATGGCCAGGCAGCATTCTGGATATGCACCTCACCCTCTGGGTGGATGACACGAGTTTGGGGCTCTGGCTCTGTAAGACACAGCACTAGTGGCCAGGGCAGCCTATAAATCAGGGTCCCCTCGAGGGCTGAGCAGATTGACCCTCATGTGGGGTTTCTGGGCAGACTTTCCAGGCACTACTCTTTCTATGGTGAAGGGCAGAATGCTGCATTGTGGCTCCAGAATTCCCTCTCAACAAGGCTTGGAGACCAGTAGGGTGAGAATGGAATTGTAAAATCAAGCTACGGTTCAATTCAGTGCCAAGAGGAAGGCAGTTCCAATGTTAATGCGTTTATTCGATATATCCAGCACCTGAGTAAGGGTGGATGTCAGATGTTTGCTTACACTGGAGTTTGTGTCTATGATGACTGACAAATGGAGGGGTGACGTCAAGCTCCATGGAGGCACTTTCCATGCTGAGGTTAGTGAGATGCTCCAAACAGCAAAGTTTCGTTCTACTGGACATGTGGATTCTGGTTTGTTCTAGGTTCCCCCATGTGGAAGTTTTGGGTAGAAGAGCACTACCGCATGGATACTTGGAAAGCAAACCTCCATTCTCCATTGCAGCTGAGGAACATGGCAGGTTTGTTCTGGTGGCTCTGGTTCAAAGTACCAAGGGTGATGAGTTAACATGGAATCTCTTTCAGATGGGTTAAAAAGTTGGTTTTTACCAAGGAACGCTTAGAATGTCCTGGTGCTAAGGGGCCAAGCAGGATTCTACTACCCGGGGGGTTTGACACAGGTTGAAGAGCACGGTTTCTTTCTGAGGACAGGAGATGTTCTTGTCAATGGCTCAGGGACCACATGTTATATCATAAGTTGGTATTCCAGAACACGCCTCTGAGGACAATGCCTATAAACCTAATCTAGGATTCCAGTGAGGTCCTAGGGGCATGTCAGTTTCAATCTTCTGACTCAGGACCATTGACTTTGGCGTCTGCCGGATGTAGGTGATCAGGGTGCTTCAGACTGTGCATTTGCATCCATAGCAGCCTCCAATATGGCGGTGGGCCCAGGCACATTTGAGGTTTCTCCTAATCTAGAGAGTTTGGGAAACTGGGACGGGGAAATTTTCCCTGGGGATGGCATGTAAAGTCCTGTGGTGTGGCTCCAAAAACCCCACCCTGGAGGACATATGAGCCATGATTTTGGGAGAGTAGACTGCAAAGTCAAACTGGGGATAGGCTTAGTGGTGAGGTGATCACAGACCCAATGCATAGAACTGGAGGAGAGCTCATCAGGAACTGTAATTAGGGTGACTGGAACCCAGTAGCACAGGCTTTCCTATCTGGTTTCTGTGTTTGGATGTCCTCAGAATGCAGGTGTGGTCTCATGGGTCCATGGGAGATTTTTCTTCCTTAAGGATCCTGGCTTGCTCCCAATTGTTTGGTGGCTTTATCGGGGAAGGGAAGAGTGCTGTTTTCCATCCTAGGGGTGCCCCAAAACAGGGATTCCAGACACGGGCTCTGGATCTGGGCACCAAAAAATTTTCACCAAGGGTTAGGATTTGGGCCTTGGGGTGTAACATCCCTGCAATGCGGGATCCTGGTGGTGCAATAGAGAGTGCTTATTTGAAAGACCCTCAGGCTGAGGGTCACAATACCTGTTTGTTCCCAGTGGGCGTGGTCTCATTGCCCATACAGCTGGCCCCCTCTCTGAGGGTTGGACACCTATCCCAACAGCTAGGTTTCATGCCATGGGGAAGGAGCAGTTCGCTTTTGAGCTTCAGGTTCCCCCATTGGCAGGGATTCCAGCAAAGGTTTGGGGACAGATGCCCGAATACTAATGATGAGTAGAGTGGACGGATTGAGCCATGGCCGGTCTCACATGCTGAATATGGGCCCCGCTCTATGGGTGGCTGACACAAAGTCAGAGCTCAGGCTCTGTCAGACACCACACTACTGTCCAGGGCAGCTGATAAATTGGGGATCCTTGAGGGCTGAGCAGATGATCCTTATGTGGGGTTTCTGGACAGTCTCACCAGGCAATTCTTCTTTCTATGGGGAAGGTGGAATGCTGTGTTGTGGCTCCAGAATTCCTTATCAAGAGGGCTTGGGGACCAGTCGGGTGAAGATGGAATTGTAAACACCAGCTATGGTTAAATTCAGTGCCAAGCTGTAGGCAGTTTCAAAGGGCAGTGGCTTATTCAAGATAGCCAGCACCTGAGTAAGGCATCATGTCAGATATTTGCTCACACCGGAGTTTGTGTCTCTGATGTCCAACAAATGGAGGGATGGTGTCAAGAGGCTATGGAGAATTCCCCATGCTGAGGTTTGTGAGATGCTCCAAACAGCAAGGTTTCCTTCTACTGGACAGGTGGAGTCTGTTTTGGTTGCTCCACAGTCCTCCATGTGGAAAGTTTGGATAGCAGAGCTCCCCGCATGGTTTCCTGGAAAGCACACGTCCATTAATCATTGTACCTGAGGATAATGGAATGTTCCTTCTGTTGCCTCTGGGCGAAGTGCCAAGGCCTGAAGTTGACATGGAATCTCTTGCAGATGTTTCACTATGCTGGTTTGTTACCAGAGAGATCATAGAATGTGCTGGTGGCTAAGGGGCCATTCAGGATTCTCCCAACTTGCGGGTTTTATACAGGTCCAAGGGCACGGGTTGCTTCTAGGGACAGGAGATGTTCTGTTGTGTGGCTCAGGGTCCACATCTTGTATCATAACTTGGTATTCTAGAACATATCTCTGAGGACAGATGCCAGAAAACCTAATCTAGGGCTCCAATTATGTCCGAGGGGCATGTCAGGTAGAATTTTCTGACTCAGGACCATTAACTTGAGTGTCTTCCTGGAAGATAGTGATCAGGGTGTTTCAGACTGCGTTTTGCATCCCGAGCGGCTTCCAATATTGGCGTGGGCTCAGGGGCTTGGAGGTTTCTTCTAAACTGGAGGGTTTGGGCAACTGTGATAGGCAAAGTTTTCTTTGGGATGGCAGGCACAGTCAGGTGGCTCCAGAGACCCCATCCTGGAGGGCATGTGAGCCATGGTTTCAGGAGAAAAGTCTGCAAAAACAAATTAGGTTTAGGCTTAGTGGCATGGTGATTGCAGCCCAATGCGTCGACCTGGGGGGCAGCTTGTCAGGATCTGTAATTAGGGTGACTCGATGGAGGTAGCCCAGGCTTTTCTATCTGCATTTTGTGTCCAGGATGGCCTCGGAATTCAGGTGTGGTCTCATGGGTCTATGAGAGATTTTTCCTAAGGATCCTAGAGGCTCCCAATTGTTTGGAAGTTCTTCGGGAAAGGAAGAGTGCTGTATTCCATCTTATGGGTGCCCCAAAACAGGAATTCCAGAGACGAGCTCTTTGTCTGGCACCAAGAATTTCCCACCAAGGGTTAGGATTTGGGTCTAGGGGTGTACCAAACCTGCAATGCTGGATCCTGGAGGTGCAACTGAGAGGGCTTGTTTGAAAGCTTGCTCAGGCTGAGGGTAACAATGCCTGTTTGTTCCCAGGGTGCCCCATGGGAGTGGGCAAAGTCTCATTGCCCATGCATCTGGCTCCAACCCCCTAAGGGTTGGACACCCATCCCAACAGCTAGGTTTCATGCAATGGGGAAGGAGCAGTTCTCTATTGGGCTTCAGGTTACTCCATTGGCAGGGATTACAGTAAATGTCTGGGAAGAGATGCTCGAATACCAAGGATGGGTAGAGGGTGGAATGGGCCATAGCCGGTCTCACATGCTGGAGACGGATCCAGCTCTCTGGGAGGCTGACACGAGGTCGGGGCTCAGGCTCTCTCAGACACAGCACTAGTGGAAAAGGCAGCCTATAAGTCGGGGATCCCAGAGGGCTGAGCAGATTGATCCTCATGTAGGGTTTCTGGGAAGACTCACCAGGCACTTCTTTCTATGGGGAAGACAGAATGCTGCCTTGTGGCTCCAGAATTCCCTATCAAAACGGCTTGGGACAAGTAGGGTGAGGATGGATTTGTAAACACAAGTTACGATTCAATTCAGTGCCAAGAGGAAGGCAGTTCTGATGTGCAGTGGTTTATTCGAGATATCCAGCACTTGTGTACAGTGGATGTCAGATGTGTGCTCACACTGGAGTTTCTGTCTATAATGACCTGCAAATGGAGGGGTGGCGTCAAGAGATCCTGGAGGATTTCCCACGCTGAGGCTTTTAAGATGCTCCAAACCACAAGGTTTCCTTTTTTTTTTTTTCCTCCCAATTTATTTATTTTCAGAAAAACAGTGTTCATTATTTTTTCACCACACCCAGTGCTCCATGCAAGCTGTGCCCTCTATAATACCCACCACCTGGTACCCCAACCTCCCACCCCCCCCGCCACTTCAAACCCCTCAGACTGTTTTTCAGAGTCCATAGTCTCTCATGGTTCACCTCCCCTTCCAATTTACCCAAATTCCCTACTCCTCTCTAACGCCCCTTGTCCTCCATGCTATTGGTTATGCTCCACAAATGAGTGAAAACATATGATAATTGACTCTCTCTGCTTGACTGATTTCCTTTTACTCGACAATTGGAGTCTGGTTTGTTTGCTCCAGCGTCCCCCATGTGGAAAGTTTGGGTAGCGGATTTCTCCCGCATGGATGCCTGGAAAGCACACCTCCATTGAGCATTGCAGCTGAGGAACATGACAAGTTCATTCTGGTGGCTCTGGGGAGAAGTACCAAGGCCTTGAGTTGACATTGAATGTCTCACAGAAGGGCCACAATGATGGCTTTATACCAGGGAGATATTCGAATGTGCTGGTGGGTAAGGTGCCATACAGGATTCTCCTACCCTGATGGTTTAGCATAGTTCGAAGAGTACAGTTTCCTTCTGGGGACAGGAGATGTTCTCTTGTGGCCCAGGAACTACATGTTGTATCATAACTTGGTATTCCAGGACATGCCCCTGAGGACAGATGCCTGAAAACCTTATTGAGGGTTCCAATGTGGTCCTAGGGACATATAGGGTTAATCTTCTGACTCAGGACCATTGATTTGGCTGTGTGCCTGGATGTAGGTTATCAGGTTGTTTCAGACTGTACATTTCCGTCCAGAATGGCCGTTGATATAGGGGTGGGATCAGGGGTCTTGCTGCTTTCTCCTAATCTGGAAGGTTTGGGCAACTGTGACAGGCACAGTTTCTTTGGGGATGACAGGCACAGTCCTGTGGTGTGGTTCTAGTGACCCCATCCTGGAGGTTATGAGAGCCATGGTTTTGGGATGGAAATCTGCATAAACAAATTCGGATTAGGGTTTGTGGAGTGGTGGCTGCAGGCCCAGTGCACAGACCTAGAGGGAAACACATCAGGAAAAGTAAATAGGGTGACTAGAAGGCGGTAGCACAGGCTTTTCTATCTGGATTGTGTGTCCAGTATGGGTTGGGAATGCAGGTGTGGTCTCATTGGTCAATGGGAGACTTTTCCTGTCAACTGATCCTGGTGGTTCTCCATAGATTGGTGTCTTTTTCGGAGAAAAGAAGAGTGCTGTTTTCCATCTTAGGGGTGCCACCAAACAGGGTTTCCCAAGACGGGCTATGGGTCTGGGCTCCTGCAAAATCCCCCCATATGTTAGGATTTGGGCCTAGGGCGTACCAGGCAAGCAATGCGGAATCCTGGTAGTGCAACTGAGAGGGCTTGTTAGAAAGCATGCTCAGGCTGAGGGTCACAATGCCTGTTTCTGCCCAGGCCAGCCCTCAGGAGTGTGCATGGTCTTATTGTCCATGCAGTTTTCTCCCACTTGGAGGGTTGGACACCCATCCCAACAGCCAGGTTTCCTGCCATGGGAAAGAAGAGTTCTCTATTGTTCTTCAGGTACCCCCATTGGCAGTGTTTCCAGCAAAGGTCTGGGGACAGGTGCCTGAATACCAAAGATTGTAGAGATGATTGACTTGGGCCATGGCCAGTCTCACATGCTGGTAATGGGACCCACTCTCTGTGTGGCTGACACTATTTTGGGGCTCATGCTCTGTCAGACATAACACGAGTGGCCAGGGTACCCTTTAAATTTGGGTTCCCTCGAGGGACAAGCAGATGATCCTTATGTGGGGTTTCTGGGAAGATTCACCAGGCATTTCTTTTTTCTATAGGGCAGGCAGAATGTTACTTTGTGACTCAATAATTCCCTATCAAGAGGGCTAGGAGACCAGTAGGGTGAGGATGGATTTGTAAACACAAGCTATGGTTCAATTCAGTGCCATGCAGAAAGCACTTCCAATGTGCAGCAGCTTATTCGAGATATCCAGCACCTGATAAGGGCAGATGTCAGATGTCTGCTCACACTGGTTTTGTGCCTATGATGACTGTCAAAAGAAGGGGTGGCGTCAATAGCCCATGGAGGATTTCCCACGCCAAGGCCTGTGATATTCTCCAAACCGCAAGATTTTTCTCCTTGACAGGTTGAGTCTGGTTTGTTTGCTCCAGAGACCCCTGTGTGGAATGTATGGGTAGCAGAGTTCTCCCACATGAATGCCTGGGAAGCACACCTCCATTGACCTTTGCAGCTGAGGAACATGACAGGTTCGTTCTGATGGCTCTGTGGCGAAGTCCCAAGGCCTTGGGTTGACATGGAATCTCTTGCAGATGGGTCACATGCTGGATTTTTACCAGAGAGATCATAGAATGTGCTGGTGTCTAAGGTGCTGTGCAGGATTCTCCTAACCTGAGGGATTTCAAAGGTCGAAGACCATGGTTTCCTTCTGGGGACAGGAGATGTTCTGGCATGTGGCTCATGGAAAACCTGTTGTATCATAAGTTGGTATTCCTGAACAGGCCTCTGAGGACAGATGCCTGAACACCAATCTAGGGTTCCAATGAGGTCCAGGCGTATGTCAGTTTCAATCTTCTGACTCAGGACCATTGATTTTGTTTTCTGCCTGGATGTAGGTAAGCAGGGTGATTCAGACAGCCCATTTGCGTTCAGAGTGTCCGACAATATTGGGGAGGGCTCAGGCACCTTGCAGGTTTCTCCTAATTTGGAATGTTTTGGCAACTGTGACGAGTACAGTTTCCTTGGGGATGGCAGGCACAGTCCTGTGATGTGGCTCCAGAGACCCTATACTGGAGGGAATGTGAGCCATGGTTTTGAGAGTGAAATCTGTAAACAAAAATTCGGTTTAGGGTTAGTGGCAAGGTGATCGCAGGCCCAATGCATAGACATGGAAGGCAGCTCGTCAGGAACTGTAAATCGGATGACTCGAAGGTGGTAGCACAGGCTTTTGTAGCTTGATTGTGTGTCCAGGATGGTCTCCGAATGCAGGTGTGATTTCTTGGGTCCATGGCAGGTTTTTCCTCTCTATCTTTCCTGGCGGCTCCCAATAGACTGGTGGCTTTCTCTGGGAAGAGAAGAGAGCTGTTGTCCATCTTAGTGGTTCCCCAGAACAGGGATTCAGGAGAAGGGCTCTGGGTCTGTGCCACTGGAAAATCCCACCACGTGTTAGGACTTGGGCCTAGGGGCGTACCAGGCCTGCAATGTGGAATCCTGAAGGTGCAACATAGAGCATTTGTTTGAAAGCATGCTCAGGCTGAGGGTCACAATGCCTGTTTGTGCCCAGGACAGCCCTCATCAGTGGGCGTGGTCTCATTGGCCATGCAGCTGACACACACTCAAAGGGTTGGACACCCTTCCCAACAACTAGGATTCATGCCATGGGGAAGGAGGCGTTCTCTATTGGGCTTCAGGTTTCCCCATTGGCATGGATTCCAACAAAGGTCTGGGGAGAGATGCCTGAATACCAAGGATGGGTAGAGGTGGTGGAGTAGGGCCATGGCCAGTCCCACATGCTAGATATGGGTTTCACTCTCTTGGTGGCTCACACTAGTTTGGGGCTCAGGCTCTTTCAGACAGCACTAGTGGCCAGGGAAGCCTATTAACTGGGGTTCCCTCGAGGTCTGAGCAGATTGATCCTCATGTGGGATTTCTGGGCAGACTCTCCAGGCACTTCTTCTTTCATGAGGAAGGCAGAATGCTGTGTTGTGGCTCTAGAATTCCCTATAAAGGGGCCTTGCATACCAGTAGGGTGAGGATGGAATTGTAAACACATGCTACAGTTCAACTCAGTACTAAGCCGAAGGCAGTTCCAATGTGCAGCAGCTTATTTGAGATATCCAGCACCTGACTAAGGGCGGTTGTCAGATATTTGTTCACACTGCAGTTTGTGTCTATGAAGACAGAAATAGAGGGGTGGCGTCAAGAAGTCATGGAGGATTTCCCATGCCGAGGCTTGTGAGATGCCCCAAACAGCAAGGTCCTTCTCCTAGACAGGTGGAGTCTGGTTTGTTTGCTTCAGTGTCCCCCCATGTGGAAAGTATGGGTAGGAGAGCTCTACCAGATGGATGCCTGGAAAGCACACCTCCATTGACGTGTGCAGCTGAGGAACATGACAGGTATATTATGATGGCTCTGGGTTGATGGACCAAGGCCTGGAGATGACATGGAATCTCTTGCAGATGGGTCACAATGCTGTTTTGTTACCAGGGAGTTCTTAGAATGTGCTGGTGGCTAAGGTGCCTTGCAGGATTCTCCTACTTTTGGTTTGGCTCAGGTTAAAGAGCTCGGTGTCCTTCTGGAGAAAGCAGATGTTCTGCTGTGTGGCCCAGGGACAACATGTTGTATCCTAAATTGGTATTCCAGAAAAGACCACTTAGGATAGATGCTTAAATCTTAATCTAGGTTTCCAGTGCATTCCTAGGGCCATGTCACATTCAATCTTCTGACTCAGTACCATTGACATGGATGTCTGTCTGGATGTAGGTGATCATGTTGTTTCAGACTGTGCATTTCCTTCCAGAGTGGCCGCCAATATTGGGGTTGTTTCAGGGTACTTGCAGGTTTCTCATAATCTGGAAGGTTTGGGCAACTGTGAGGCACACAGTGTCCTTGGGGATCGCAGCAGACCTATGATGTGGCTCCAGAGACCCCATCCTGGAAGATATATGAGCCATTGTTTTTGGAGAGAAATCTGCAAACTCAAGTTCGGGTTAAGGTTAGTGGCATGGAGATCACAGGTCCAATGCATAGACCTGGAGGGGACCTCCTCAGGATCTGTAAGTAGGGTGATGGGAAGGCGGTGGCACAGGCTTTTCTATCTGGATTGTGTGTCCAGGATCGCCTCGGTATTTAGGTGTGGTCTCATGGGCCCATGGGACACTTTTCCTCTCTAAGGATTCTGGTGGCTCCCCATAGTTTTGTGGCTTTTTCGGGGAAGGGAAGAATGCTGTTTTGCATCTTAGGGTTGCCCCAAAACAGGGGTTCCAGCAACGGGCTCTGGGTCTGGGCCCCTGGAAAACCCACCATATATTAGGATTTGGACATAGGGGTGTACCAGTACTGCAATGCGGGATCATGGTGGTGCAACTGAGAGGGATTGTTTGAAAGTATGCTCAGGCTGAGGGTCACCATGCCTGTTTGTGCCCTGGGTGGCCCTCAGGAGTGGCCGTGGTCTCATTGGCCATGCAGCTGGCTCCCACTTTGAGAGTTGGACACCCATCCCAACAGCCTGGTTACCTACTAGGGAGAAGGAGTCTTTCTCTATTGGTATTCAGGTTTCCCCATTGGCAGGGATTGCAGCAAAGTTCTGGGGAAAGATGCCTGAATACCAAGGATGGGTAGAGATGAGGAAGTAGGGCCATGGCCCGTCCCACATGCTAGATATGGCTCTGCGGGTGGCTTACACTAGTCGGGGCTCAGGCTCTGACAGACACAGCACTAGTGGCTAGGGAAGCCTATAAATCGTGGTTCCCTCGAGGGCCGAGCAGATTGATCCTCATGTGGGGTTTATGGGCAGACTCAGCAGGCACTTCTTTCTAAAGCGAAGGCAGAATGCTGCATTGTGGCTCTAGAATTATCTATCAAGGGGCCTTGCAGACAAGTAGAGTGAGGATG
Source organism: Neogale vison (assembly GCF_020171115.1). Lineage (NCBI taxonomy): Eukaryota > Metazoa > Chordata > Mammalia > Carnivora > Mustelidae > Neogale > Neogale vison. Next base: position 194,375,769 of record NC_058093.1, read on the forward strand.
GAATTGTAAACACAAGCTACAGTTCAATTCAGTGCCAAGCGGAAGGCAGTTTATGTGCAGTGGCTTTTTCGATATATCCAGCACCTGAGTAAGTGCAGATGTCAGATATATGCTCACACTGGATGTCAGATATATGCTCACACTGGAGTTTTTGTCTGTGATGACTGACAAACGGAGGGATGGCATCAAGAGGCCAAGGAGGATTTCCCACGCTGAGGATCCTTAGAGAGAAATGTCTCCCATGAACCCATGAGACCACACCTGCATTTGGAGTCCATCCTGGACACACAATCCAGATAGAAAAGCCTGTGCTACAGCTTTCCCATCATGCTAATTACAGTTTCTGAAGAGCTGCCCTCCAGGTTTATGCATTGGACCTGCGACCTCCACACCACTAATCCTATCCTGAATTTGTGTTTTCAGATTTATCTCCAGAAACCATATCTCACATGATCTGCAGGATATGGGTCTCCGGATGCACACCACAGGACTGTGCCGGCCATCCCAAGGAAACTAACCATCACAGTTGTCCAAACCTTTGAAATTAGGAGAAACCTGCAAGGGCCCTGAGCACACTCCAATACTGTTGGCCACTCTGGATGCAAATATGCAGTCTGAAACACCCTGATCACTTACCTCCAGGCAAAGAGACAAGTCAATGATCTTGAGTCAGATGATTGAACCTGACATGCCTCTATGACCTCATTGGAAGCCGGGATTAGATTTTCAGGCATCTGTCCTCAGGAGCCTGTTCTGGAATACCAACTTATGATACAACAGGTGGTCCCTGAGAGACACAACAGACCATCTCCTGTCTTCTTTCCCAGAAAAAAACTGTGCTCTTCATCTTATCCCAAACCCTCAGTTTAGCAGATTCTTGCATGGCACCTTAGCCACCATCACATTTTAAGATCTCTCTAGTAACAAACCAGCATTGTGACCCATCTGCAAGAGATTCCATGTCAACTCAAGGCATTGCCCTTCACCCCAGAGCTACCAGAATGAACCTGCCATGTTCTTCATTTGCAATGGTCAATGGAGGTGTGATTTCCAGGCATCCATGCGGGAAAGCACTGCTACCCAAACTTTCCACACTGGGGACCCTGGAACAAACAAACCAGATTTCACCTGTCCAGTAAAAGGAAACCCTGCTCTTTGGAGCATCTTACAGGCTCAGCGTGGGAAACCTCCATGGCTTCTTGAGAGCATCACTCCATTTGTCGTTCATCAAGACACAAACTCCAGTGTGAGTCAATATCTGACATCCGCCCTTACTCTGGTGTTGGCTATCTCAAATAAACCTCTGCACATTGGAGCTGCCTTCTGCCTCAAACTGAATTGGACCATAGCCTGTATTTACAATTCCATCCTCATCCTACCTGCCCCCGATGCCTCTTTTTTTAAGGTTTTATTTATTTATTTGACAGACAAAGATCACAAGTAGGCAGAGAGGCAGGCAGAGAGAAAGGAGGAAGCAGGCTCCCCGGCTGAGCAGAGAGCCGGATGCGGGGATCGATCCCGGGACCCCGGGATCATGACCTGAGCCAAAGGCAGAGGCTTTAACCCACTGAGCCACCCAGGTGCCCCCCAAGGCCTCTTGATAGGGAATTCTAGATCCACAATGCCACATTCTGCCTTCCCTATGGAAAGAAGTTGTACCTGGTGAGTTTGCCCAGAAACCCCATATGAGGATCAATCTGCTCCACACTTGAGGAACCCCAATTTATATGCTGCCCTGAACACTAGTGCTATGTCTGACAGAGCCTGAGCCCCGACCTAGTGTCAGCCACCCAGAGAGCGGGACCCATATCTAGCATGTGGGACCGGCCATGGCCTTACTCCATCATCTCTACCCATGCTTGGTATTCAGGCACCTGTCACCAGACCTTTGCTGGAATCCCTGCTAGTGGGGCAACCTGAAGCCCAAGGCCAGAAAACCTGGCTATTGGGATGGGTGTCCAACCCTCAAAGTGGAAGCCAGCTGCATGGCAAAACTGACCACGCCCACTCCTGAGGGCCGCCCTTGAAACAAAGAAGCATCGTGACCCACAGCCTAAGCATGCTTTCAAACAAGCAAACAGCTGCCCCAGCAGGATCCGGCATTGCAGGGCTGGTACTCCCCTAGGCCCAAATCCCAACCCTTGGTGGGATTTTCCCAGACACCCAGACCCAGAGCCTTTCTCTGGCATCCCTGTACTGGGGCACCCCTAAGATAGTAAACAGCACTCTTCCCTCCCTCAAAAAAGCCTCCAAACTATGGAGAGCCACCAGGATCTTTAGAAAGGAAATGTCTCCCATGGATCCAAGAGACCACACCTGCATTCCGAAGCCATCCTGGACTCATAATCCAAATAGAAAAGCCTGTGCTACGGCCTTCCAGTCACTCTAATTACAGTTCCTGACGAGCTGCCTTCTAGGTCTCCGCATTGGGCCTGCGATCACCATGCCACTAACCCTAATCCAAATTGGTGTTTATAGAATTCTCTCCCAAAACCATGGCTCACATGCCTTCCAAGATAGGGTCTCTGGATCCATACCACAGGACTGTGCCTGCCATCCCCAAGGAAACTGTTCCTGTCACAGTTTTCGTTATGAATGAGGTACTAGGGGCATGGCAAACCCCATAAGTGAGCTCTTGGTCCAGTCACTGAGAGGCTTTACTTGAGACAGGGCTCACGCTGAGGGTCCCAATGAGAGTTTGTGCTCATCCGGGCCCTCAAGCATGGGGGGAGGGCGTTATTTGCCACACTGGTTTCTTCTACACTGAATGTTGGACATCATGCCAACCACACGGTTTCTAGTCATGAGGCAGGAGGAGTTCTGATTTCTGCATCATGTATACCGCTTAGCAGTGAGTGGAGATAAGTTTTAGGTTCTGAAGCCTGAAAACCGAGGTTGGGAAGAGATGATGACCTAAGGCCATGGCGGATCTGATGTGTTCAGTGTGTGGCCAGCTCTCTGGGTGTCGGTCAGGAGGTCCGGGCTCAGGCTGTGTCAGACAGGGCTTTAGTGCCCAGAGTAGACTGTATAATTGGAGTACAGTTGAGTGGCGTGCAGGTTGATCCTCATTTGGCGTTTCTGGGTAGCCCCAGGGACAAGTTTTTCTTCTGGTAGACTGGAAGAGTGCTGCATTGTGGCTCCAGAATTCCCAAACTGGAGGGCTTGTGGGCCAGAAGTGTGAGGAAGGAAGTCTGAGAACACAAGCTAGGCTTAGGTATCAGGGGGAGGGTACAGCAGGCACACTCTGCAGAGCTAAATCGAAATCTCATGCATCTGAAGTCAGGGCGAGGATCAGACGTAGGCTCAGGTTGGGGTTTCTATTCAGGATGACCCCTTCATGAAGGTGGGGAACATTATGGGGCCATGGAGGCTTTCTCACGATGGGAGTTGTAAGTTGCTCCAATTGGCAAGGATTCCTTTTACAGGACAGTCGAGACCGGTCAGATGGCTCCAGGATGGCCCATACAGAACGACGCCAGAGCAGGGTTCTAAGGATGAATGCCTGGAGAGCCCGCCTCGCATTCCTATGGTCTCCTAGCGACAAGGCAGGTTCTAACTGCTTCCTGTGGGGGAGCAACCGAGGGGGCTGTGTTGAAATGGACTCTCCTGAGGATGGGTCATAATGTGGGTTATTGTCCATGGAGACCTTAGAATGGGACGGTGGCTCCAGGGAACTGAAGTTCTCCCCTAACTGAAGGTTTTGACACAGCTCAAAAAGCACATTTCCCATGTGGAGAGGAGAATTGTTCTGATTGGTACCTCCAGAAGAACCCATATGTTGGTATTGGAAACCAGGCCTCTGAGGAGAGATGCCTGGAAACAAAAACAATGGATCCGATGAGGGCCTAGGTGCCTTTCTGGTTCAGTTTTCTTCTCTGGGGATATCTGTCTATGGGTCTGAGTTGAGGTATTTGCTCAGTTTGTGACAGGTCTCCCTGTTTCTCCTGGGCGGCCGACACTATGGGGATGTCCTCGGGGACTTTGGAGGTTTCTCCTAATCTGTAGGGTTGTGGCCAATGGAATGGGCAGAATTCCCCTGGAGAGGTCAGGCACAGTCCTGAGGTGTGGATCCCAGGGCCCAAGCCTGGAGGGTGTGTGGGCTAGTACTGTAGGGACAGAAGTCCGAAAACGCAAGTTCAGCTTAGATTTGGGGATGTATGTATGACAGGGCCGACATATAGACTGTGAAGAGAATTTTTCGGGTTATGAACAAAGGGCAAGTGTGAGGCACTTGCACAGGATTTTGTCTCTGAATTTTGTGTCAATGGCGACTGTGGAATGTCAGGATGACCTCATGGGCCATGAACGAGTCTTTCTCTCTATGGATTTGGCCATATCCCAAGTGTTTGGGGTCATTCGGTGGATGAGAGGAGTCATTTTGGTATATTTTTACCTCAGATGTCCCACCATAGAGGCATTCCAGAGCCGAGCCCTGAGTAGGGGTGAATAGACATCTCAACCTCTGGTTAAGATTGGGGGACTAGGGGCATGGCAAGCCCCATATGGGTGCTCTGGGTCTTGCCCCTGAGATCCTTTCCTTGAGGACAGGGCTCACACTGAGTTTCCTTATGTTTGTGCCCATCGCAGCCCTCAAGCACGGGCAGGGCCTCATGGCCATGCTGGATTCTCCTACACTGAATGTTGGACACCATGCCAACCACAAGGTTTCTTGCCTTGGGGAATGAGGAGTTCTGATCTCTGCATCACGTTCACCCCTGGGTAGTGAGTGGATATAAGTTCTAGGTTCTGAAGCCTGAAACCCGAGGATGGGAAGAGATGACGACCTAAAGCCATGGCAGGTCCGATGTGCTCAGTGTACAGCCAGCTGTCTGGGTGTTGGTTGGGAGTTCTGGGCTCAGGGCTGTGTCAGACAGGTCTTCAGTGCCAGGCTAGACTGTATAATTGGGGTGTAGTCGAGTGGCATGCAGGTTGATCCTCATTTGGCATTTCTGGGTAGCCTCATAGGGCAACCTTTTTCTTCTGGAGTGCTGCAGAGTGCTGCATTTTGTCGCCAGAATTCCCAACTGGAGGGCTTGTGGGCCAGATGTGTGAGGACGGAAGTCTGAGAACACAAGCTAGGCTTAAGTTTCGGGACGTGGGCACGGCAGGCACACTCTAAAGAGCTTAATTGAGATCTCGTACATCTGAAGTCAGGGCGAGGATCAGACGTTGGCTCAGAATGGAGTTTCTATCCATGATGGCCCCTTCATGAAGGTGGAGGGGGGGCATCACGAGGCCATGGATTTTTTCCCATGTTGGGATTGTGTGATGCTCCAAACCGCAAGGATTCCTTCGGCGGGACAGTCGAGACCTGTCGGTTGGATCAAGGATGCCCCATAAGGAACTTCTCCATAGCGTGGTTCCAATGATGGATGCCTGGGCATTTCAACTCGCATTCCGATTGTGTCCTAGGGACATGGCAGGGTCAATCTGCTGGCTCTGGGGGAGCAACCAAGGGGGCTGAGTTGGAATGGACTCTCCTGAGGATCGGTCATAATGTGGATTTGTGTCCATGGAAACCTTGGAATGGGGCAGTGGCGTCGGTGCCCTGAAAGAATCTCCTAACTGGAGGTTTTGAGACAGCTCCAAAGAGCAAGTTTCCCTTGCGGGGATGAGATTTGTTCTGATTCGTGCCTCAGGAGCCACAAGAAAATGGTATTGTATACCAGGCATCTGAGAAGAGATGCTTGGAAACCAAAATAATGGATCTGATTAGGTCCTAGGGGCTTAACCACTTCAATCTTCTTCTCTGGGAACATCTGTCTATGATTCTGAGTGGAGGTCATTGCTCAGCTGGTGTCAGATTGCTCCGATTGTCCCAGACAGCCGACAGTATTGGGATGGTCTCAGGGTCTTTGGAGGTTTCTCCTAATCTGTAGGGTTGTGGCCAATGGAATGGGCAGAATTCCCTTGGAGAGAGCAGGCACAGTCCTGAGGTGTGGCCACAGCTGTCTTGGTTTTAGTCAGGAGGTCTGGGCTCAGGATGTGTTAGACAGGGAATTAGCGCCCAGGCTAGACTGTATAATTAGGGTACAGTCGAGTGGCGTGCATGTTGATCCTCATTTGGAGTTTCTGGGTAGCATCAAAGGGCAACGTTTTTCTTCTGGAGGGCAGGCAGAGTTCTGCACTGAGGCTCCAAAATTCCAAAACGGGAGGGCTTGTGGGCCAGGAGTGTGAGGACAGAAGTCTGAGTACACAGGCTAGGCTTAGGTTTTGGGACGAAGGCACGGCAGACACACTCTGAAGAGCTAAATCGAGATTTCGTGCATCTGAAGTCAGGGCAAGGATCAGATGGTGGCTCAGGATGGAGTTTCTATCCATGATGGCCCCTTCATGAAGGTGGGGGGGCATCACGAGGCCATGGAGATTTTCCCACGGTGGCATTGTGAAATGCTCCAAACCACAAGGATTCCTTCTGTGGGCCAGTCGAGACCTGTCGGATGGCTCCAGGACGTCCCATTCGGAACTACACAAAAGCAGTGTTTTAAGGTGGATGCCTGGAGAGCCCGGCTGGCATTACAATTGTCTCCTGTAACAAGACACGTTCTATCTTCTGGCTCTGGGGGAGCAATAGAGTGGGCTGAGTTGAAATGGACTCTCCTGAGGGTGGGTCATAATGTGGGTTGGGTTTGTGTGCTTGGAGACATTGGAATGGGGGCGGTGGCTCCGGGGACCTGAAGATTTCTCCTCGCTGGAGGTTTTGACACAACTCCAAAGAGCAAGTTTCCCATGTGGAGATGAGATTTGTTCTGATTGGTACCTCCGGAAACCCCCATATGCTGGTAATGGAAACAAGGCCTCTGAGGAGAGATGCCTGGAAACAAAATCAATGGATCCTACTAGGGCCTAGGTGCCTTTCCTGTTCAATCTTCTTCTCTGGGGATATCTGACTACCGGTCTGAGTGGAGGTAGTTGCTCAGCTTGTGACAGATCTCCCCTGTTTGTCCTGGGCGGCTGACAATATTGGGATGGTCTCGGGGACTTTGGAGGTTTCTCTTAATCTGTAGGGTTGTGGCCAATGGAATGGGCAGAATTCCCTGGAGAGGGTAGGCAAAGTCATGAGGTGTGGCTCCAGGGGCCCCATCCTGGAGGGTGTGTGGGCCAGAACTGTGGGGACAGAAATCTGAAAACACAAACTTGGCTTAGGTTTGGGAACATAGGTATGGCAGGATCAATCTACAGAACGTGAGGAGAATTTTTTTGTGCTATTAACAAAGGGTGAGTGTAAGGCACTTGCTCAGGCTTTTGTCTCTCTATTTTGTGTCAACGGTGAGCGTGGAATGTCGGGGTGGCCTCATGCGCCATCGACGAGTCTCTCTCTGTGGATTTGGCCCGATCCCAAGAGTTTGAGGGCATTATGTGTGATGGGAGTAGTCCTTTCTGTTTTTATAACTCAGTTGTCCCGCCAAAAAATGGATTCCAGAGCAGAGCATTGGGAAGGGGCGATTAGACAACCCGATCTCTGGTTAAGAATGGGGGCCTAGGGGCATGAATGCCACAAATGCGGGATCTTGGTCCAGCCACTGAGAGGCCGTACTTGAGAACAGGGAACACGCTGAGGGTCACAATGCGTGTTTGTACCCACCGGGGCCGTCAAGCATGGGTGGGTCCTAATAGGCAATGCTGGTTTCTCCTACACTGAATGTTGGACAACATGCCAACCACACACTTTCTGGCCATGGGGAAGGAGGAGTTCTGATTTCTGCATCACGTTCACCACTGGGTAGTGAATGGAGATAAGGTCTAAGTTCTGAAGACTGAATACCGATGTTGGGAAGAAATGACGACCTAAGTCCATGGCCGGTCCATTGTGCTCAGTGTGCGGCCAGCTCTCCGTGTGTCAAACAGGTGGTCCGGTCTCAGGCTGTGTCAGAAAGGGCATTAGTGCTCAGTGTAGGCTCTATAATGGAGGTACAGTCAAGTGCCTTTAGGTTGATCCTCAATTGGCGTTTTTGGGTAGCCCAATAAAGCAATATTTTTCTTCTGGAGGGCAGGCAGTGTACTGCCTTGTGGGTTCCAAATTCCCAAACTGGAGGGCTTGTGGGCCATGAGTATGAGGACAGATTACTGAGAACACAAGCTATTTTTAGGTTTTGGGGCAAGGGCATGGCAGGCACACTCTGCAGAGGTGAATCTAGATCTCATGCATCTGAAGTCAGCGGGAGGATCAGATGTTGTCTCATGTTGGAGTTTCTGTCCACAATGGCTCCTTCAAGAAGGGGGGGCGTGCATCATGGGGCCATAGGGGTTTTCCCATTATGAGCGTTGTGAGATGGCCATGGAATGTCGGGGTGCCCTCATGGGCCATGGACTAGTCTCTGTCTCTGGGAATTTGGCCAATCTCAGGTGATTGGGCTCATTATGTGGGATGGTAGGAATTCTTTCTATTTTTTTTTTTTTTTTTTTTTTTTACACAGCTTGAGCCCGGACCTCTTGACCAACACCCAGACAGCTGACTGCACACTAAGCACATCGAACCCGCCATGGCCTTAGGTCATCATTTCTTCCCAACCTCGGTTTTCAGGCTTCAGAACCTAGAACTTATCTCCAATCACTGCCCAGGGGTGAACGTGATGCGGAAATCAGAACTCCTCCTTCCACACGGCAAAAAACCTTGTGGTTGGCATGCTGTCCAACGTTCAGTGTAGGAGAAAACAGCGTTCACCATGAGGCCCCGCCCATGCTTGAGGGCCAGGTTGGGCACAAGCATGCATTGTGACCCTCAGTGTGAGCCCAGTCATCAAGTAAGGCCTCTCAGTGGCTGGACCAATATCCCGCATATGGGGCTTGCCATGCCCCTAGGCCCCCAATGCTAACCAGATTTCGGGTTGTCCAGTTGCCCCTCCCCAGGGCTCTGCTCTGGCATCCTTCTCTGAGTGGCACACCTGAGTTAAAAAAAAAAAAAACAGAATGGACTCCTTCCATCCCACAGAATGACCCCACAATCTTGGGAGCGGGCCAAATACCCAGAGAGGGAGATTCGTCCATGGCCATGAGGCCACTTCAACATTCCATGGCCATTGGTGCCACGAAATCCAGGGACAAACATCAGATTAAGTGCCTCACACTTGCTCTTTCTTTATATCCCAAAGAGTTCTCCTCAAGGTCTGTATATCGGGCCTGCCATACCTACATCCCCAATCCTAAACTGAGTTTTTGTTTCCAGACTTCTGTCCCCACAGTCCTGGCCCAAGCACACACTAGGCTGGAGCCCCTGAAGCCACACATCAGGACTGTGCCTTCCCACTCCATGGGAATTCTGCCCATTCCATTGTCCACAATCGTACAAATTCTCGATTCAGCTCTACAGAGTGTGCCTGCCTTGCCCTCCCCATGAAACCTAAGTCTAGCTTGTGTTCTCAGACTTCCTTCCTCACACTCTTGTCCTCCAAGCCCTCACAATTGGCAATTCCGGACCCATAATGCAGCACTCTGTCTGCCTCCAGGAGAAAAATGTTGACCTATGGAGCTTCCCAGACACCACAAATGAGGTTAAACTACACGGAACTCATTTGTACCCAAATTATATAGTCTAACATGGGCACTAATGCACTGTCTGACACAGCCTGAGCCCGTTATTCCTGAACAACACCCAGACAGCTGACCACACACTAAGCACCTCGGACCCACCATGGCCTTAGCTCGTCATCTCTTCCCAACCTAGCTTATCAGGCTTCAGATCATATACCTTAACTCCAAACCCTGCCAAGGGGTGAACGTGATGTAGAAATCAGAACTCCTCCTTTCCTATGGAAAAAAACCTTGTGGTTGGCATGTTGTCTAATGCTCAGTGTAGGAGAAACCAGTGTTCTCCATGAGGCCCCACCCATGCTTGAGTGTTACGAGGGCATTAACATGCATTGTGACCCTCAGCGTGAGTCCTGTCCTCTAATAAGTCCTCTCAGTGGCTGGACCATTACACGTCATAATGGGCTTGCCATGCCCCTAGGACCCGATTTTTAACCAGATATCTCGTTGTCCAGTTGCCCCTCCCCAGGACTCTGCTCTGGAATCCCACCTTTGGTGGGACACCTGAGGTAACAGAACAGAAAGGACTCCTCCCATCCCACAGACTGACCCAAAACTCTTGTGATCGGGCCCAATCCACAGAGAGGAAGACTCGTCCATGGCCCATGAGGCCTCCCTGACAGTCCACGGCCATCATTCACAGAAAATCCAGAGACAAAAGCCTTCGCAAGCACCTCACACTCGCGCTTTCTTCATATCCCGAAGAGTTCTACCCATGGTCTATAGATCGGGCCTGCCATACCTACGTCCCCAAACCTAAGCTGAGTTTGTGTTTTCAGACTTCTGTCCCCACAGTCCGGGCCCACACACCCTCCAGGCTGGGGCCCCAGGAGCCACACATCTGGACTCTGCCTGCCCACTCCTTAAGAATTCTGCCCATTCCATTGTCCAAAATCGTACAAATTAGGAGAAACCTCCAAATTCCCCTAGCCCATCCCAATAGTGTAGGCCGCTCAGACAAACAGGGGCGGTCTGACACCAGTTGAGCAACTACCTCCACTCATACCATAGACAGATGTCGCCAGAGGAGAAGATTGAACTGGACAGGCCCCTGGGACCTAATCAGATCCGTTGCTTTGGTTTCCAGGTATCTCTCCTCAGAGGCCTGGTTTCCAATACCAGCATATGGGGATTACCTGAGGCACCAATCAGAACGAATCTCATCCCCACATGGGAAACTTGCTCTTTGGAGCTGTCTCAAAACCTCCGGTTAGGAGAATCCTTAAGGGCCGCAGTGCCACCACCCCATTCCAAGATCTCCATGGACACAAACCCACATTAGGACCCATCCTTAGGAGAATCCATTTCAACTCAGCCCCCTCGGTTGCTCCCCCAGAGCCAGCAGATCGAACCTGTCTTGTCCTTAGGAAACAATTGGAATACCAGGTGGAGCTGTCAGGGCATCCATCCATAGAACCCTGTTCTGGTGGCATTCCTTATGGGACATCCTAGAGCCAGACAACAGATCTCAAATATCCTGCAGAAGGAAACCCCTGCATTTTGGAGCATCTCACAGCTCCCAAAGTGGGAAAATCTCGATGGCTTTTTGATGCCCCTGCCCATTCAGGAAGGGGCCATCATGGAGAGAAACTCCAACCTGAGCATAGGTCTGATCCTCGCCCTGACTCCAGATGCACGAGATCTCAATTCAACTCTGCAGAGTGTGTCTGCCTTGCCCTTGCTGCGAAACCTAAGCCTAGCTTGTGTTCCCAGACTTCGATCCTCACACTCTTTTCCCCCAAACCCTCAAGTTTGATAATACTGGACCCACAATGCAGCACTCTGCCTGCCCTTCAGGAGAGAAATGTTGCCCTATGGAGCTTCCCAGACACCCCAAATGAGGATAAACGAAGCATTGGGCATGCTATCACCTCTCCACTAACCTTAACCTGAGTTTTTGTTTGATGACATCTCTTCCAAAACCATGGCTCACATGACCTCCAGGATGGGTTCTCTGGAGCCATAGCACAGACTGTGCTGTCATCCCCAAGGAAACTTTGACCATCACAGTTGCACAAAGCCTCCAGACTAGGAGAAACCTGGGAGGCCCCTGAGCCCACCCCAATATTGGAAGCAGCTCTGGATGCAAATTCACAGTCTGAAACACCCTGATGACCTACATCCAGGCAGACACCCAAGTCAATGGTCCTGAGTCAAAAGATTGAAACTGCCATGCACCTACGACATCATTGGAACCCTAGATTAGGTTTCAGGCACCTGTCCTCAGAGGCCTGTTCTGAAATACCAACTTAGGATAAAACATGTGGTCCCTGGGCCACACAAGAGAACATCTCCTGCCGCAGAAGGAAACCGTGCTCTTTGACCTGTGCCAAAACCTCAATTTAGGAGAATTTTACATGGCACCTTAGCATCCGGCACTTTCTAAGATCTCCCTGCTAACACACCACCATTGTGACCCATCCTCAAGAGATTCCATGTCAACTCAAGGCCTTGGTACTTTGCCACAAAGCCACCAGAACGAACCTGTCGTGTTCCTCAGCTGCAAAGGTCAATGGAGGGGTGGTTTCCAGGCATCCATGTGGGAGAGCTTTGCTACCCAACCATTCCGTATGGGGGACCCTGGAACAACCAAACCAGGCTCCCCCTGTCTAGTAGAATGAAACCTTGCTGTTTTGAGCAACTCACAAACTGCAGCGTGGGAAATCCTCCATGGCTTCTTGACGCAAACTTACCATTTGTCCATCATCCTAGAGACAAACACCAGTGTGAGCAAACATCTGACATCCGCCCTTACTCAGGTGCTAGATGTCTTGAATCAGCCGCTGGACACTGGAAGTGCCTTCTGCTTGTCACTGAATTGAACCATTGCTTGTGTTTATAATTCTATCCTCACCCTTCTGGTCCACAAGCCCCCTTGATAGGGAATTCTGGAGCCACAACACAGCATTCTGCCTACTCCATAGAAAGAAGAAGTACCTGGTGAGTTTTCCCAGAAACTCCACATGAGGACCCACCTGCATGGCCCTCAATGGCACCTTAATATCTTAGGCCTCCATGGTCTCTCATGCTCTGTCTGACACAGCCAGAGTCACGACCTCCACGTAACCACACAGACAATGGGACCGCCATATCCTGCAGGTGGGACCTTCTGTGGCCTGAAGCCGTCATCTCTACTCACCCTGGGTATTCAGCCATCTTTCCTCAACCGTAGCTCAAATCCCTCCCTATGGGGGAACCTGAAGCAAAAGAGTACTCCTTATTCCCAATGTCAGGAAACCTGGCTGTTGAGATGGGCACTAAGACTCTGTCTGACACAGGCTGATCCACAACCTAAAGTCAGTGATGCAGATAGTGGGCCCCATATCCTGCAGGTTGGACTTGTTGTGGCCCAAAGCTGTCATCTCTACTCAACCTGGATATTCAGACATCTTTCCCAGATTGTAGCTCAAATCCCTGACTATGGAGGTACCTGAAGCACAAGAGTAATCCTCCTTCCCAATGACAGGAAGCCTGGCTGTTGAGATATGTGTCCAACCTTCAGAGTGGGAATCAGTTGCATGTCCCATGAGACCACAGCCACTCTGGGCACAAACTGGCATTGTTACCCTCAGCATGAGGCTGCTTTCAAACAAAACCCCTCTGTAGCTGGACCAGGAGCCCTCAGAGCATGCCTGCCACCCTAGGCCCAAACACTCACCCTCGTAGGTGTTTTCCAAGAGCCCACACTCAAAATCTGCCTCTGGAATCCCTCTTTTGGGGTCCCCTGAGACAGAAAACAGCAGTGTTCCCCTCTCCCAGAAACAGCAAACTATTGGGAGCTGAGCAAAATCCCCGATTTACCTCCCATGGCCCCATTAAGCCACTCCTACATTTTGCGACCATCTGGGAAAAAACAATGCAGACAGAAAAGCCTGTGTTACCTCCTCCATGACACCTTAATTTCAGTACACTATGAGCTGCCCAAAAAGCCTGTGGATCGGGAATGTGATCACCTCGGCCCGCACCCTAACCCTAGTTCCCGTTTGGCGATTAAACCCCAAAGCCCTGGTCCAGAAACCCTCCAGTATGGAGCCTCTAGAGCCAAACCAGATGACTGTGCCTACCCTGCCGAAGGAAACTCTGCCCTTCACTGTTGCCCAAACCCTGAAGATTAGAAGCAATGTACAAAACCCCGGAGCCCACCTCAATTGCAAGGAAAACTCTGGACCCAAATGTGCATTCCAACACTCAATGAGGACCTGCCTCCAGGCAGACATCCAAGTCAAAGGCCCTAAGTCAGAAGACGGAACCTGACATGCCCCTAGGACTTCATAGATACCCTATCTTAGGTTTTTAGGTGCCTGTCCCCAGTGGCCTGTTCTCCCATACCAACTTATATTCAAACATGTGGTCCCTGAGACATACAACAGAACCCCTCCTGTCCCCAGAAGGATACCTTGCTCTTGATAGCTGTGTCCAAGACTCAGTGTAGGAGAATCCAGCATGGCCCCTGAACACCCCAACATTCTAACGTCTCCTTGGTTAAAAACCATCATTGTGATCCAACAGCGTGAAACTCTATGTCAACTCAGGCTGCATCAAACTTCACCCTAGAGCCACCAGATCGAACATGCCATGTTCCTCGGCTGCAGTGCTCAATCAAGTTGTGCTTGTGGGAGAGCTCTGCACCCAAACATTCCATATGGGGGACACTGGAGCAAACAAACGAGAATCCCCCTGTCCAGTAGAAGGATAACTTGCTATTTGGAGCATCTCACAAGCCCAAGCATGGGAAATCCTCCATGACCTCGTGACACCACCGCTTCATTTGTTGGTCATCATAGACACAAACTCCAGTGTGAGCAAGCATCTGACATCTGCCCTTACAAAGGTACTGGATACCTCACATCAGCCGCTGCACACTGGAAGTGCCGCTTCACACTGAATTGAACCGTAGCTTGTGTTTACAATTCCATCCTCATCCTCCTCCTCCCAAAACCCTCATGACAGGGAACTTTGGAGCCACAACGCAGCATTCTGCCTACCCCACAGAAAGAAGACATGCCTGTTGAGTCTGCCAGAAGCCCCACATGAGGATCCACCTGCCTGGCCCTCAACAGCACCTTAATATCTTCAGCTGCCATGGGCACTCATGCTCTGGCTAACACAGCCTGAGCCACGACCTCCAGAGAGACACGCAGACAGTGGGCCCCATATCCTGCAGGTGGGACATGCCATAACTTGAAACCATCATCTCCACTAAACATTGGTATTTAGGCATCTTTCCCAGGCCGTAGCTAAAATCCTTGCCTATGGGGGAACCTGAAACACAAGAGTAACTATTGTATGACAGGAGACCTGGCTGTTGAGATGGGTGTCCAACACTCAGAGTGGGAACCAGCTGCATGGAAATGAAACCACAGCCACACATGGGAGATGCTCTGGACACAAACACGCATTGTGATCCACAGCGTGAGCCTGCTTTAAAACAAACCCCCTCAGGAAGTAGCAGGCTGAGACTACCTCAGCTAGCAGGAGATCAGCTAGAGAGCTTATCTAAAGATTGCAAACACCTGTAAATCCATCGGCAGATCAAAGAGAAGAAGAACAGCAATTCTAGAAAGAGAAAAACAACCACTTTCTGAAAGGTAGGACTGGCGGAGAAGTGAATCCAAAGCGACGGGAAGATAGACCCCGGGGGGAGGGGCCGGCTCCCGGCAAGCGGCGGAGCAACGGAGCACAAAATCAGGACTTTTAAAAGTCTGTTCCGCTGAGGGACATCGCTCCGGAGGCTAAACCGGGGCGAAGCCCACGCGGGGTCGGCGTGACCTCAGGTCCCGTGGGGACACAGAAGGATCGGGGGTGTCTGAGTGTCACAGAGCTTGCAGATATTGGAACGGGAAAGCCGGCTGCAGAGACAGAGCAGACAGTAAGCTCACAGCTCGGAGTTGCCTTGAACCGGTCGCAAGCTCGGTGAGCTTGGAGCACGGCCGGAGGTTAGGCACACGCGAGTTACTAGGAGCTGTTCGATGAGGGCGAACATCCAGAAGAAGAAGAAAGAGAGAGGGGAGCAGAAGGTATACTGGAGAGAATTATTGGGGAGAATTTCCCCAATATGGCAAAGGGAATGAGCATCAAAATTCAGGAGGTTCAGAAAACGCCCCTCAAAATCAATAAGAATAGGCCCACACCCCGTCACCTAATAGTAAAATTTACAAGCCTTAGTGACAAAGAGAAAATCCTGAAAGCAGCCCGGGAAAAGAAGTCTGTAACATACAATGGTAAAAGTATTAGATTGGCAGCTGACTTATCCACAGAGACCTGGCAGGCCAGAAAGAGCTGGCATGATATTTTCAGAGCACTAAACGAGAAAAACATGCAGCCAAGAATACTATATCCAGCTAGGCTACCATTGAAAATAGAAGGAGAGATTAAAAGCTTCCAGGACAAACAAAAACTGAAAGAATTTGCAAACACCAAACCAGCTCTACAGGAAATACTGAAAGGGGTCCTCTAAGCAAAGAGAGAGCCTACAAGTGGTAGATCAGAAAGGAACAGAGACAATATACAGTAACAGTCACCATACAGGCAATACAATGGCACTAAAATCATATCTCTCAATAGTTACCCTGAATGTTAATGGGCTAAATGCCCCAATCAAAAGACACAGGGTATCAGAATGGATAAAAAAACAAAACCCATCTATATGTTGCCTCCAAAAAACTCATTTTAAACCCGAAGACACCTCCAGACTTAAAGTGAGGGGGTGGAAAAGAATTTACCATGCTAATGGACATCAGAAAAAAGCAGGAGTGGCAATCCTTATATTAGATCAATTAGATTTTAAGCCAAAGAATATAATAAGAGATGAGGAAGGACACTATATCATACTCAAAGGGTCTGTCCAACAAGAAGATCTAACAATTTTAAATATCTATGCCCCCAACGTGGGCGCAGCAAACTATATAAACCAATTAATAACAAAATCAAAGAAACACATCCACAATAATACAGTAATAGTAGGGGACTTTAACACTCCCCTCACTGAAATGGACAGATCACCCAAGCAAAATATCAAGAGGGAAATAAAGGCCTTAAGTGATACACTGGATGAGATGGACATCACAGATATATTCAGAACATTTCATCCCAAAGCAACAGAATGCACATTCTTCTCTAGTGCACATGGAACATTCTCCAGAATAGATCACATCCTCGGCCCTAAATCAGGACCCAACCGGTATCAAAAGATTGGGATCATTCCCTGCATATTTTCAGACCACAATGCTCTGAAGCTAGAACTCAACCACAAGAGGAAGTTTGGAAAGAACACAAATACATGGAGACTAAACAGCATCCTTCTAAAGAATGAATGCGTCAACCGGTAAATTAAAGAAGAATTGAAAAAAATCATGGAAACAAATGATAATGAAAATACAACGGTTCAAAATCTGTGGGACACAACAAAGGCAGTCCTGAGAGGAAAATATATAGCGGTACAAGCTTTTCTCAACAAACAAGAAAGGTCTCAGGTACACAACCTAACCCTACACCTAAAGGAGCTGGAGAAAGAATAAGAAAGATACCCTAAGCCCAGCAGGAGAAGAGAAATCATAAAGATCAGAGCAGAAATCAATGAAATAGAAACCAAAAGAACAATAGAACAAATCAACCAAACTAGGAGCTGGTTCTTTGAAAGAATTAATAAAATTGATAAACCCTTGGCCAGACTTATCAAAAAGAAAAGAGAAAGGACCCAAATAAATAAAATCATGAATGAAAGAGGAGAGATCACAACTAACACCAAAGAAATACAAACTATTATAAGAACATACTATGAGCAACTCTATGCCAACAAATTTGACAATCTGGAAGAAATGGATGCATTCCTAGAAACATATAAACTACCAAAATTGAACCAGGAAGAAATAGAAAGCCTGAACAGACCCATAACCAGTAAGGAGATTGAAACAGTCATTAAAAATCTCCAAACAAACAAAAGCCCAGCACCAGATGGCTTCCCGGGGGAATTCTACCAAACATTTAAAGAAGAACTAATTCCTAGTCTCCTGAAACTGTTCCAAAAAATAGAAATGGAAGGAAAACTTCCAAACTCATTTTATGAGGCCAGCATCACCTTGATCCCAAAACCAGACAAGGATCCCATCAAAAAAGAGAGCTATAGACCATATCCTTGATGAACACAGATGCAAAAATTCTCACCAAAATACTAGCCAATAGGATTCAACAGTACATGAAAAGGATTATTCACCACGACCAAGTGGGATTTATCCCAGGGCTGCAAAGTTGGTTCAACATCCGCAAATCAGTCAATGTGATAAAACACATCAATAAAAGAAAGAACAAGAACCATATGATACTCTCAATAGATGCTTGAAAAGCATTTGACAAAGTACAGCATCCCTTCCTGATCAAAACCCTTCAAAGTGTAGGGATAGAGGGCACATACCTCAATATCATCAAAGCCATCTATGAAAAACCCACTGCAAATATCATTCTCAATGGAGAAAAACTGAAAGCTTTTCCGCTAAGGTCAGGAACACGGCAGGGATGTCCATTATCACCACTGCTATTCAACATAGTACTAGAAGTCCTAGCCTCAGCAATCAGACAATAAAAGGAAATTAAAGGCATCCTAATCGGCAAAGAAGAAGTCAAATTATCACTCTTCGCAGATGATATGATACTCTATGTGGAAAACCCAAAAGACTCCACTCTCAAACTGCTAGAACTATACAGGAATTCAGTAAAGTGTTATGATATAAGATCAATGCACAGAAATCAGTTGCATTTCTCTACACCAACAACAAGACAGAAGAAAGAGAAATTAAGGAGTCAATCCCATTTACAATTGCACCCCAAACCATAAGATACCTAGGAATAAACCTAACCAAAGAGGCTAAGAATCTATACTCAGAAAACTATAAAGTACTCATGAAAGAAATTGAGGAAGAGACAAAGAAATGGAAAAATGTCCCATGCTCCTGGATTGGAAGAATAAATATTGTGAAAATGTCTATGCTACCTAAAGCAATCTACACATTTAATGCAATTCCTATCAAAGTCCCATCCATCTTTTTCAAAGAAATGGAACAAATAATTTTAAAATTTAAATGGAACCAGAAAAGACCTCAAATAGCCAAAGTGATATTGAAAAACAAAGCCAAAGTTGGTGGCATCACAATTCCGGACTTCAAGCTTTATTACAAAGCTGTCATCATCAAGACAGCATGGTACTGGCACAAAAACAGACACATAGACCAATGGAACAGAATAGAGAGCCCAGAAATAGACCCTCAGCTCTATGGTCAACTAATCTTCGACAAAGCAGGAAAGAATGTCCAATGGAAAAAAGACAGCCTCTTTAATAAATGGTGTTGGGAAAATTGGACAGCCACGTGCAGAAAAATGAAATTGGACCATTTCCTTACACCACACACAAAAATAGATTCAAAATGGATTAAGGACCTCCATGTGAGAAAGGAATCCATCAAAATCCTTGAGGAGAACACAGGCAGCAACCTCTTCGACCTCAGCTGCAGCAACATCTTCCTAGGACATCGCCAAAGGCAAGGGAAGCAAAGGCAAAAATGAACTTTTGGGATTTCATCAAAATCAAAAGCTTTTGCACAGCAAAGGAAACAGTTAACAAAACCAAAAGACAACTGACAGAATGGGAGAAGATATTTGCAAACGACATATCAGATAAAGGACTAGTGTCCAAAAACTATAAAGAACTTAGCAAACTCAACACCCAAAGAACAAATAATCCAATCAAGAAATGGGCAGAGGACATGAGCAGACGTTTCTGCAAAGAAGACATCCAGATGGCCAACAGACACATGAAAAAGTGCTCCATATCACTCGGCATCAGGGAAATACAAATCAAAACCACAATGAGATATCACCTCACACCAGTCAGAATGGCTAAAATCAACAAGTCAGGAAATGACAGATGCTGGCGAGGATGCGGAGTAAGGGGAACCCTCCTACACTGTTGGTGGGAATGCAAGCTGGTGCAACCACTCTGGAAAACAGCATGGAGGTTCCTCAAAATGTTTAAAATAGAACTGCCCTATGACCCAGCAATTGCACTACTGGGAATTTACCCTAAATATACAAACGTAGTGATCCAAAGGGGCACGTGCACCCGAATGTTTATAGCAGCAATGTCCACAATAGCCAAACTATGGAAAGAACCTAGATGTCCATCAACAGATGAATGGATCAAGAAGAGGTGGTATATATACACAATGGAATACTATGCAGCCATCAAAAGAAACGGAATCTTGCCATTTGCGACAACATGGATGGAACTAGAGCGTATCATGCTTAGCGAAATAAGTCAAGCGGAGAAAGACAACTATCATATGATCTCCCTGATATGAGGAAGTGGTGATGCAACATGGGGGCTTAAGTGGGTAGGAGAAGAATCCATGAAACAAGATGGGATAGGGAGGGAGACAAACCATAAGAGACTCTTAATCTCACGAAACAAACGGTGGGTTGCTGGGGAGAGGGGGGTTGGGAGAATGGGGGTAGGGTTATGGACATTGGGGAGGGTATGTGCTTTTGAGTAAATTGGAAGGGGAGATGAACCATGAGAGACTATGGACTCTGAAAAACAATCTGAGGGGTTTGAAGTGGTGGGGGTGGTGGGAGATTGGGGTACCAGGTGGTGGGTATTATAGAGGGCACAGCTTGCATGGAGCACTGGGTGTGGTGAAAAAATAATGAATACTGTTTTTCTGAAAATAAATAAATTGGAAAAAAAAAAAAAAAACAAACCCCCTCAGAATCTGGATCAGGAGCCCGCAGAGCGGGCCAAATGCTCACCATCGTTCGTGTTTTCCTGGAGCCCAGACCAAGAACGTGTCTCTAATCCCTCCTTTGGGGATTCGATGAGATGGAAAAAGGCAGTCTTCCCTTCTCCCAGAGACACAAAACATTTGGGAGCTTGGTAGAATACCCAGAGATGAAGATTCTCCCATGGTCTCATGAAGGCACCACTACCTTTTGTGACCGCGCTAGACACACAATCCCGACAGAAAAGCCTCCACTTCCGCCTCCATGACACCTTAATTTCAGTACTCTATGAGCTACCCTCAGGGCCTGCAGTTTGGGCCCGTGATCACCTCGGCCCTCACCCTAAGCCTAGTTAGTGTTTGCAGAATTCTTTCCCCAAAGCCCTGGCCCACATGCCCTCCAGGATGGGCCCTCAGTTCCCACACCGGACGAGTGTGCCTACCCTCCCAAAGGAAACTGGCTTCACTGTTACAGAAACCCAGAAGATTAGGAGCAAATTACAAATCCCCTGAGCTCACCTCAATTTCGAAGAACACTCTGGGCCCAAATGCACATTCTGACACACAATGAGTACATGCCTCCAGGCAGACATCCAAGTGAAAGGCCCTGAGTCAGAAGATTAAACCTGGTATTCCTCTAGGACTTCATCGATAATCTTGTTGAGATTTTCAGGCACCTGTACCCAGAGGCCTGTTCTCCAGTAACAACTTATATCCCAACATGTGGTCCCTGAGCCACACAACAGAAACCCACAACTTGTCCCCAGAAGGATACATTGCTCTTGGTACCTGTGTCCAAGATGCAGTGTAGGAGAATCCTGCATGGCCCCTGAACACCCCAACATTTTTACGTCTCCCTGGATACAAACCAGCACTGAGATTCAACAGCATGAAACACCATGTCAACTCAGGCCGCTTAGAACTTCACACCAGAGCCACCACATGGAAACAGTCATGTTCCTCAGCTGCAATGGACCATGGAGGTGTGCTTTCCGTGCATCCATTTGGGAGAGCTCTGCTACACAAAATTTGCATATGGGGGACTGGAGCAAACAAACCAGACTCCCCCTGTCCAGTAGAAGGAAACCTTGCTGTTTGGAGCATCTAACAAGCCCCAGCGTGGGAAATCCTCCATGGCTTCATGATGCCACCCCTCCATTTGCCTGTCTTCGTAGACACAAACTCCAGTGTGAACAAATATCTGACATCCGCCCTAACTCAGGTGCTGGATATCTCGAATAAGCCACTAAACACTGGAACTGCCTCCTTCTTGTCACTGAATTTAACCGTAGCTTGTGTTTTAGATTCCAACCTCACCCTCCTTGTCCAAAAACCCTCTTGATAGGGAACTCTGGAGCCAAAACACAGCATTCTGCCTACCCCACAAAAAGAAGACGTGCCTGGTGAGTCTGACCAGAAACCCCACATGAGGATCCACTTGTATGGCCATCGACAGCACCCTAATATCAAAAGCTGCCATGGGCACTCAGGCTCTGTCTGACATAGCCTGAGCCATGACTTCCAGACTGCCACGCAGACAGTGGGCCCCATATCCTGCAGGTGGGACCTGCTGTGGCTGAAAGCCATCATGTCTACTCACCCAGGGTATTTGGCATCTTTCCCCAGACTGTAGATCAAATCCCTGCCTATGGGGGAATCTGAAGCACAAGAGTACTCTCATTCCCAATGACAGGATACCTGGCTATTGTGATGGGTGTCCAACCCTCAGAGTTGGAACCAACTGCCTGGCCCATGAGACCACAACACTCACGGGAGCTCCCTGGGTACAAACAGGCATCTTGTTACTCAGCGTGAGCCTGCTTTCAAACAAACCCCTTCGATAGCAGGACCAGGAGCCCCCAGCGTGGGCCTGCCAGGTCTCTAGGACCACATGCTCACACTCGTTCTTGTTTTACTGGTGCTCAGACCCAGAACCTGTCTCTGGAATCCCTCATTGGGGGTCCCCTGAGATGGAAAATAGCATTCATCCCTTCTCCTAGAGACACCAATCACCTGGGAACTGGGCAGTATCCCCAGAGACGAAGAAACTCCCATGGCTTCATGAAGACACTCCTACCATTTGCGACTGTCCTGGACACACAATCCCGACAGAAAAGCCTGTGCGATCGCCTCCATGACACCTTAATTTCAGTACAATATGAGCTGCACTCGGGGCCTACAGATCGGTCCTGTGATCACCTCAGACCTCACCTTAACCCTAGTTTGCTTTTGCAGATTTGTCTCCCCAAAGCGCTGGCCCATATGCCCTCCAGGATGGGGCCTCTTGAGCCACGCTGGACGACTGTGCCTACCGTCTGGAAGGAAACTCTGCCCTTCACTGTTGCCAAAACCCTGAAGATCAGGAGCAAAGTACAAAGCCCCTGAACCCACCTCAATTTCGAAGAATGCACTGGACCCAAATGCTCATTCTGACACACAAGGAGCACTTGCCTCCAGGAAGACATCCAAGTCAAAGGCCCTGAATCAGAAGATTGAACCTGACATGCCTCTGGCCTTCATCAATACCCTAACTTAGTTTTTCAGGTGTGTGTCCCTAGGGGCCTGTTTTCCAATACCAACATATATTCCAAATGTGGTCCCTGAGCCACACAACAGAACCCCTCCTCTCCCCAAGAGGATACATTGCTCTTGATATCTGTGTCCAAGACTCAGTGTAGGAGAATCCTGAATGGCCCCCTGACCACTACAACATTCCAAAGTCCCTTTGGATACCAACCAGCATTGTGATCCAAAAGCATGAAACTCCATGTCCACTCAGGCCGCTCAGAACTTAGCCCCAGAGCCACCAGAATGAATCTGCCAAGTTCCTCAGCTGCAATTGACCATGGAGGTGTGCTTTCGGGGCATCCATGGGGGAAAACTCTGCTACCCAAACTTTCCATATGGGGAACCCTGGAACAAACAAACAAGAATTCCCCTGTACACTTGAAGGAAACCTTGCAGTTTGGAGCATCCTACAAGTAACAGCATGGGAAATCCTCCATGGTCTCTTGTGCCACCCCTCCATTTGTCGGTCATCATAGACACAAACTACAGTGTGAGCAAACATCTGACATCCGCCCTTACTCAGGTGCGGGATACCTAGAATCAGCCGCTGTACACTGGAACTGCCTTCTGAGTGGGACTGAATTTAACTTTCAGAGAGTGAGCCAGCTGCATCGTCGAAGTTTCCATGCCCTCTCCTGAGGGCCGCTCTGGGCACAAACAGGCATTTTGTCCCTCAATCTGTGCATGCTCTCAAACAGCCCCCTCATTTCACCACCAGGATCCCACATTGCAGCCTGGTATGCCCCTAGCCCCAAATCCTAACCATTGATGGGATTTTACATATAAGCCCAGACACAGAGCCTATCACTGGAATCCCTATTTTGGGGCACTGCTAAGATGGAAGAAAGCACTCTTCCCTTCCCCGAAAAAGCATTCAAACTATTGGGAGCTGCCAGGGTCATTAGACAGGAAAATTCTCCCATGGACCCATGAGACCACACCTGCATTCTGAGGCCATCCTGGATACACAATCCAGATCGAAAAGCACGTGCTACTGACATCCCATCACCCTAATTACAGTTCCTGATGAGATGCCCTCCAGGTCTATGCATTGGTCCTGTGGTCACCTCACCACTATCCCTGACTGGAATTCGTGTTTGCAGACTACTCTCCCAAAACCATTGTTCACATGCCTTCCAGGATGGTGTCTCTGGAACCCACAGGACTGTGCCTGGATCCCCAAGTAAACAGTGTCCGTCACAGTTGCCCAAACTTTTCAAATATGGAGAAACCTGCAAAGTCCCAGAGCCTACCCCAATATTGGCAGCCCTTCTGCACATAAATGCCCTGTCGGGAACACCCTGATAACCTACATCCAGGAGACAGCCAACTCAGTGGTCCTGAGTCAGTAGATTGAACCGGACATGCCCCTAGGATCTCATTGGAAACCTAGATTGGGTTTTCAGGCATTGGTCCTCAGTGACCTGTTCTGTAATACCAACCTATGATACAACAGGTGGTTCCTGAGCCACACAACAGAACATCTTCTGTCCCCAGAAGGAAACCGTGCTCTATGACCTGTGTCAAACCCTCAGGGTATGAGAATCCTGCCGGGCACCTTAGACTCCAACACATTCTAAGAACCCCCTGGTAATAATCCAGCATTGTGACCCATCTGCAATAGATTCCATGTCAACTCAAGGCCTTGGTACTTCACCCCAAGGCCACCAGAACAAATCTGTGATGTTACTCACCTGAAATGGTCAATGGAGGTGTGCTTTCCAGGCATCCATGCGGAAGAGCTCTACTACCCAAACTTTCCCCATAGGGGTCCCTGAAGCAAACAAACCAGACTCCACCTGTTGAGTAGAAGGAAACCTTACTGTTTGGAGGATCACACAAGCCTCAGCATAGGAAATCTCCCATGGCCACTTGACGCCACCCTTCCATTTGGTGGTCATCATAGACACAAACTCCAGTGTGAGCAAACATCTGACATCTGCACTTACTCAGATCCTGGATATCTCGAATCAGCCGCTGCACATAGGAAATGCCTTCAGCCTGGCACTTAATTGAACTGTACTTTGTGTTTAAAACTCCATCCTCACCCTACTGGGCACTAAGCCCTCTTGATGAAGATTACTGAAGCCACAACACAGCATTCTGCTTTATCCATAGAAAGAAGAAGTGCCTGGTGAGTCTGCCCAGATACCCCACATGAGAATCAATCTGCTTGGCCCTCGAGGGAACCCTGATTTATTGGTTGCCCTGGACACTTGTGCTTTGTATGACAGAGCCTGAGCCCAGACCTACTGTCAGACACCCAGAGTGGGCCCTATATCGAGCATGAGAGAACGGCCATTGACCAAGTCCTCATCTCTACCCATCCTTGGTATTCAGGCACCTGTCCCCAGACCTTTGCTGGAATCCCTGCCAATGAGGGAACTGGAAGCACAATAGAGAACTCCTTACCCATGGCAGGAAACCTGGCTGTTGGGATGTGTGTCCAACCCTTAAAGTGGGAGTCAGCTGTATGGCCAATCAGACCACGCCCACACCTGAAGGCTGCTCTGTGCACAAACAGGCATTGTGCAACTCAGCCTGACCATGATTTCAAACAAGCCCTCTCAGTGGAACCACCAGGATCCCACATTGCAGGCCTGGTATGCCCCTATGCCCAAATTCGAAACGTTGCAGGGAATTTCCAAGCTCCCAGACTCAGAGCCCTTCTTGGGGTCTTGGGGTCTTGGAAAGCACCACTAAGATGGAAAACAACACGTTTTCCTTCCCAGAAAAAGCCATAAAATTATGGGGATCCTCCAGGATCCTTAGAGAGGAAATATCTCCCATGGACCCATGAGAACACACCTGCATTCTGAGGCCATCCTGGACACATAATCCAGAGAGAAAAGCCTGTGCTACCGCCTTCCAGTCACCCTAATTACAGTTCCTGACGAGCTGCCCTCCAGGTCTACACATTGGGCCTGTGATCACCTTGCCACTAACCCTAACCCAATTTTGTGTTTGCAGACTAGTTTCCCAAAACCATGGCTTACATGCATTCCAGGATGGTGTCTCTGGAGCCCACAACAGGACTGTGCCTGCCATCCCCAAGGAAACTGTGCCCATCAAAGTTGCCATAACCTTTCAAATCAGGAGAAACCTGCAAGGCCCCTGAGCCCACCCCAATATTGATGGCCCCTCTGCACGCAAATGCACAGTCTGAAACACTCTGATCACCTACATCCAGGAGACAGCCAAGTCAATTGTCCTGAGTCAGAAGATTGAACCTGACATGCCCCTAGGACCTTACTGGAACTCTAGATTACATTTTAAGGCCTATTACATTTAAGGGGCCTATTCTGGAATACCAATTTATGATACAGCATGTGGTCCCTGAGCCACACAACAGAACATCTCCTGTCCCCAGAAGGAAACCATGCTCTTCCTCCTATGGCAAACCCTCAGGTTAGGAGAATCCTGCCAGGCACCTTAGCCACCAGCACATGCTAAGATCTCCCTGGTAACAATCCAGCATGTGACCCATCTGCAATAGATTCCATGTCAACTCAAGGCCTTGGTACTTCATACCAGAGACACCAGAATGAACTTGCAATGTTCTTCAGCTGCAATGGTCAATGGACGCGTATGTCTAGGCATCCAGGCAGGAGTGCTCTGCTACACAAACTATCCACATGGGGGACACTGGAACAAACAAAGGCTCCACCTGTCCAATAATGGGAAACCTTGCTGTTAGGAGCATCTCACAAGCCTCAGCGTGGGAAATGCTCCAGGGCCTCTTGACGCCACCCCTCCATTTGTCGGTCATCATAGCCACAAACTCCAGCGTGAGCATACATCTGACATCTGTCTTTACTCAGGGGGTGAATAATTCAATCAGCCCCTGCACACTGGAACTGCCTTTTGCTTGGCACTGAATTTAACTGTAGCTTGGGTTTACAATTCCATCCTCACCCGACTAGTCCGCAAGTCCTCTTGATAGGGAATACTGGAGCCACAACATAGAATTCTGCCTTCTCCATAGAAAGAAGGGAGTGTTGAGTCTGCCTCATGAAAATCATTCTACTCAGCCCTCCAGGGAACCCCGATTTATAGGCTTCCCTGGCCACTAGTGCTGTGTCTGACAGAGCCTGAGCCCGGATCTCGTGTCATCTATCCAGAGGGCAGGTCTCATAACCAGCATGTGAGACCGGCCATGGCCCAGGACCGTCATCTCTACCCATCCTTGGTATTTAGGCATCTGTCTCTAAACCTATGCTGGAACCCCTGCCAATGGAGGAGCCTGAAGCAAAATAGAGAACTCCTCCTTCCCCATGGCAGGAATCCACTCTGTTAGGATGGGTGTCCAACTCTCAGAGTGGGATCCAGCTGCATCGCCAATGAGACAACATCCACTCATGAGGGCCGCCCTGGGCACAACCAGGCATTGTGACCCCCACACTGAGGGTGCTTTCAACCAAACTTTCTCAGTTGCACCTCCATGGTCCTGTATTGCATACATGGTACGCCCCTGGGCCCAAATCCTAACCCTTGGTGGGATTTTCCAGGCGTCCAGACCTACAGCCCCTCTATGGAATCCCTGTTTGGGGACACCCCTAAGATAGAAAAGAGCAATCTTCCCTTCCCCGAGAAAGCCACCAAACTCTAGGGAACTTCCAGGATCCCTAGATAGGAACAATCTCCCACGGACTCATGAGATCACACATGCATTCTGAGACCATCTTGGACACACAATCCAGATACAAAAGTCTGTGCTACCACCTTCTTTTGACCTATTTACAATTTCTGATGAGCTGCCCTCCAGGTCTATGCTTTGGGCCTGCAATCACCTGGCAACTAGCCCTAACCTGAGTTTGTGTTTGCACACTTCTCTCCCAAAACAGTTGCTCACATGTCCTCCAGGATGGGGTCACTGGAGCCTCACAACAGGTCTGTGCCTGCCATCCCCAAGGAAAATGTGTCCATCACAGTTGCTCAACCCTCCAGATTAGGAAAAACCTGCAATGCCCCTGAAACCACCCCAATATTGGAGGCCGCTATGGATGAAAATGCAGTCTGAAACACCCTGATTACCTGAATCCAGGCAGACACCCAAGTCAATGGTCCTGAGTCAGAAGATTGAACCTGACATGCCCCTAGGACTTCACTGGACCCCTAGATTAGGTTTTCAGGCATTTGTCATCAGAGGCCTGTTCTAGAATATGAACTTATGATACACCATGTGTTCCCTGAGCCACACAACAGAATATCTCCTGTCCCCAGATAGAACCTGTGCTCTTGGACCTGTGTCAAATGCTCAGGGTACATGAATCCTACAGGGCCACATAGCCACCAGCACATTCTAAGATCTCACTGGTAACAAACTGGCATTGGGCTCCATCTCCATGAGACTCCATGTCAACTCATGGCCTTGATACTTTTACCAAGAGCCACCAGAAGGAATGTGCCATGATCCTCAGCTGCAATGGTCAATGGAGGTGTGCTTTCCAGGCATCCATGTGGGAGTGCTCTGATAACCAAACTTTCAACATGGAGAACCTGGAGTTAACAAACCAGACTCCCCCTGTTCAATAGAAGGAAACCTCCTGTTTGGAACATCTAACAAACCCCAACGTGGGAAATCCTCCATGGCCTCTTGATGACACCACTCGATATGTCAGTCATCATAGACACAAACTCCAGTGTGAGCAAACATCTGACCTCCACCCTTACTCAGCTGCTGGATATTCAAATAAGCCACTGTACACTGGAACTGCCTTTTGTTTGGCACTGAATTGAAAAGGAGCTTGGGTTTACAATTCCATCCTCACCCTCCAGGTCTGCAAGCCCTCTTGATAGTGAATTCTGTAGCCACAACACAGCATTCTGCCTTCCCCACAGAAAGAAGAATGACCTGGTGAGTACTCACAGAAACACCACATGGGGATCAATTTGCTCGGACCTTGAGGGAACCCCGATTTATAGGTTGCCATGGCCACTAGTGCTGTGTCTGACAGAGGCTGAGCCCGGACCTCATGGCAGCCACTCAGTGGGCGGGGCCCATATCCAACATGTGAGACGTCATATCTACCAGGGCCGTCATATCTACCCATCCTTGGTATTCAGGTATCTGTCACCTACAACTTTGCTGGAATCCCTACCAATGGGGGAGCCTCAAGAATAATAGAGAACTCCTCCTTCCCCATGGCAGGAATCCTGGCTGTTGGGATGGTAGTCCAAACCTCAGAGTGAAAGCCAGCTGTAAGGCCAATGAGACTACGCCCACTTATGGGGGCCACCCTGGGCACAAGCAGGCATTGTGACCCTCATCCTGATCATGCTTTCAAATAAACGCTCTCAGTTGCACCTCCAGGATCCTGCACTGCAGCCCTGGTATCTTCCAAGGCCCAAATCCTAACACTTGGTGTGATTTTCCAGGCGACCAGACTAGAAGCCCATCTCTGGAATCCCTGTTTTGGGGCAACCCTAAGTTGGAAAACAGCACTCTTCCTTTCCCCTAGAAAACCACCAAACTATTGGGAGCAGTCAGCAACTCTGAGATGAAAAATCTCCCATTAACCCATAAGACCACACCTGCATTCTGAGCCCATAATGGAAACAAAATCCAGATAAAATAGTCTGTGCTACCGCCTTCAAGTCACCTGATTTACAGTTCCTGATGTGCTGCCCTCAGGTCTTTGCATTGGGCTTGCAATCACCTCGTCTCTAAACCTAACCCGAGTTTGTGTTTGCAGACTTCTCTCCCAAAACCATGGTTCACATGCCCTGCAGGATGGGGCCTCGGAAGACACACCACAGGACTGTGCCTGCCATCCCCAAGGAAACTCTGCCTGTCACAGTTGCCCAAACCCTCCAGATTAGGAGAAACCTGCAAGACCCCTGAGCCCACCCAAATATGGAAGCTGCTCTGGATGCAGATGTGCAGTCAAAACACCCTGATCACCTCCATCAGGGCAGACATCCAAGTTAATGGACCTGAGTCAGATGATTGAAACTGACATGCCCCTAAGACCTATTTGGAACTGTATATTAGGTTTTCAGGCTTCTGTCCTCAGAGGCCTGTTCTTGAATACCAACTTATGATAAAACATGTGGTCCCTGAGGCCCACAACTGAACATGTCCTGCCCCAGACTGAAGCTGTGCTCTTGGACCTGGGTCAAACCCTCAGGGTATATGAATCCTGCACAGGCCCTTAACCATCAGCATATTCTAAGCTCATCCTGGTAACAAACCAGCATTGTTACCCATCATCATGAGACTCATGTCAACTCAATGAACTGGTACTTTTACTCAGAGCGACAAGAAGAACCTGCCAAGTTTCTCAGCTGCAATGGTCAATAGATGTGTGCTTTTCAGGCATCCCTGAGGGAGTGCTCTGATACCCAAACTTTCCACATGGGGAACCCTGGAGCAAACAAACAGACGCCCCCTGTCTGGTAAAGGTACCTTTGTTGTGTGGAGCATCTCACAAGCTCCACCGTACGAAATCTTCCATGGCCTCTTGACACCATCCCTCCATTTGTTGGTCATCATAGACATAAACTCCAGCGTGAGCAAACATCTGACCTCTGACCTTACTCAGGTGCTGGATATTCCAATCAGCCGCTGCACACTGGAAATGCCTTTCACTTGGCACTTAATTTAACCGTAGCTTGTGTTTACAATTCCATCCTCACCCTCCTGTTCTGCAAATCCTCTTGATAGTGCATTCTGGAGCCACAACACAGCATTCTGCATTCCCCATAGAAAGAAGAAGGGCCTGGTGAGTCTGCCCAGAAACCCCACATGAAGATCAGTCTACTCGACCCTCGAGGGAACCCCAATTTATAGGCTGCCCTAGCCACTAGTGCCTTGTCTGACCGAGCCTGAGCTCCGACCTCGTGTCAGCCACCCCCTGGGCGGGTCGCATATCCAGCATGTGAGATTAGCCATGACCCAGGGCCGTCATCTCTACCCATCCTTGTTTTTCAGGCATCTGTCTCCAGACCTTTGCTCGAATCCCAGCTAATGGGAGAACCTGAAGCACAATAGAGAATTCCTCCTTCAAATGGCAGGAATCATGGATATTAGAGTGGGTGTCCAAACCTCAGAGTGGGAGCCAGCTGCATGGCCAAGGAGACCATGCCCACTCATGAGGTCCGCCCTCGGCACAAGCAGGCATTATGACCCTCCACCTGAGCATGCTTACAAATAAATGCTCTCAGTTGCAGCTCCAGGATCTTTCATTGCAGGCCTGGGACGCCCCTAGGCACAAATCCTAACCCTTGGTGGGATTTTCCATGTGCCCATACCCAGAGCCCGTCACTGGAATCCCTGTTTTAGAACAACCCTAAGATGGAAAACAGCACTCTTCCCTTCCCTGAGAATGCCACCAAACTATCGGGAACCCCAGGATCCTTGAAAGGAAAAATCTCCCATGGACTGATAAGTCCACACCTGCATTCCGAGGCCATCGTGGATACACAATCCAGATACAAGAGCCTGGGCTACTGTCTTCGAGTCACCTGATTTACAGTTCCTGACATGCTGCCTTCCAGGTCTATGCATTGGGCCTGCGAATACCTCTCCACTAACCCTAGCCCGAGTTTGTGTTTGCAGATTTCTCTCCCAAAACCATGGCTCACATGCCCTCCAGGATGGGGCCCATGGAGTCACACCACAGGACTTCCTGTCATCCCCAAGGAAACTCGGCCGATCACAGTTGCCCAAACCCTCCTGATTAGGAGAAACCTGCAAGTCTCCTGAGCCCAACCAAATTATGGAGGCCATTCTGGATGCAAATGCACAGTCTGAAACACCCTGTTCACCTCCGTTCAGGCAGACACCCAAGTCAATGACCCTGAGTCAGATGATTGAAACTGACATCGCCCTACGACCTCATTGGAAGCCTAGATTATCTTTTCAGTCATCTGTCCTCAGAGGCCTCTTCTAGAATACCAACGTATGATACAACATATGGCACCTGAGCCCCACAACAGAAAATCTCCTACCCCAGATGGAAACCGTGCTCTTGGACCTGTGTCCAACCCTCAGGTTATATGAATCCTGCACAGCCCCTTAGACACAAGATCATTCTAAGACCTCCCAGGTAACAAACCAGCATTGTGACCAATCTTCATGAAACTCCATGTCAACTCATGGCCTTGGTACTTTGCCCCAGACCCAGCAGAATGAACCTGCCATGTTCCTCAGCTGCAATGGTCAATGGAGGTGTGCTTTACAGGCATCCATGAAGAAGTGCTCTACTACCCAAACTTTCCACATGGGGGACCCTGGAATAAACTAACCAGACTGCCCCTGTCCTGAAGAAGGAAAACTTTCTGTTTGGAACATCTCACCAGCCCCAGGATGGGAAATACTCCATGGCCTCTTGTCGCCACCCCTCCATTTGTCGGTCAACATAGACACAAAACCTAGCATGAACAAAC
Organism: Neogale vison; assembly: GCF_020171115.1. Classification (NCBI taxonomy): domain Eukaryota; kingdom Metazoa; phylum Chordata; class Mammalia; order Carnivora; family Mustelidae; genus Neogale; species Neogale vison. Next base: position 194,408,021 of record NC_058093.1, read on the forward strand.
ATCTGGCATCCGCTCCTTACTCAGGTGCTGGATATCTCTAATAAGGTGCTACTACACAATGGAACTGCCTTCTGCTTGACCCTGAATTGAATCGTAGCTTGTGTTTACAATTCCATCCTCACCCTCCTGGTCTGCAAGCCCTCTTGAGAGGGAATTCTAGATCCACAATGCAACATTCTGCCTTACTTGTAGAAAGAAAAAGGGCCTGGTGAGTCTGCCCAGAAACTCCACATGAGGATCAATCAGCTCGGAGCTCGAGGGAACCACAATTTATAGGCTTCCCTGGCCACTAGTGCTATGTCTGCCAGACCTTAGCCAAGACCTAGTGTCAGCCACCAAGTGATCGGGGCCCATATCCAGCATGTGAGACTGGCCATGGCCCACGTCCATCATCTCTACCCATCCTTGGTGTTCAGGCATCTGTCACCAGACCTTTTCTGGAATCCATGCCAATGGGGGAACCTGAAGCACAATAGAGAACTCCTCCTTTCCCATGGCAGGAAACCTAGCAGTTGGGATGGGTTTCCAAATCTCATAGTGGAAACCAGCTCCATGACCAAGGAGACCATGCCCACTCATGAGTGCCACCCTAGGCATAAGCAGGCATGGTGACCCTCAGTCTGAGCATGCTTTCAAACAAACACTCTCATGCACCTTCAGAATTGTACATTGCAGGACTGGTACGCCCCTAGGCCCAAATCCTAACATTTGGTGGGATTTTCCAGTGGCCCAGACCCAGAGCCCATCTCTGGAATCCCTATTTTAAAACACCCATAATTTGGAAAGCAGCACTCTTCTCTTCCCCAAGAAAGCCACCAAACTATTTGGAGCCCCCAGGAAACTTAGAGAGGAAAAATCTCCCATGGACCCATGACCACACCTGCATTCCGAGGCCTTCCTGGACACATAATCCAGATACTAAAGTCTGTGCTACCACCTAGGAGTCATCCGATTTACAATTCCTGAGGAGCTGCCTTCCAGGTCTATGCATTGGGAATGCAATCACCTCGCCACTAACCCTAACCGGAGTTTGTGTTTGCAGACTTCCCTCCCAAAACTATGCTTCACATGCCCTCCTGGTTATGGTATCTGGAGCCACACCAAAGGAATGTGCCTGCCATACTCAAGGAAACTGTGCCTGTCACTCTTGCCCAAAACCTCTAGATTAAGAGAAACCTACAAGGCCCCTGAGCCTAGCCCAATATTGGAGGCCACTCTGGACTCAAATGTGCAGTCTGAAACAACCTGATAACCTCCATCCAGGAAGACACCCAAGTCAATGGTCCTGAATCAGGACTTTGAACCTGACATGCCCCAAAGACTTCATTGGAACACTAGATTAGGTTTTCAGGTATCTGTCCTCAGCGGCCTGTTCTGGAATACCAACTTATGATACAACATGTGGTCTCTGAGCCACAGAACAGAACATCTCCTGGCCCCAGAAGGAAGCCATGCTCTTGGACCTTTGTCAAACCCTCAGGGTAGATGAATCCTGCACGACCCTTAGCAACTAGCACATTCTATGATATCCCTGGTAACAAACCAGCATTGTGACCCATCTTCATGAGAATCATGTCAACTCATGGCCTTGATACTTTGCCCCAGAGCCACCAGAACGAACCTGTCATGTTCCTCAGCTGCAATGGTCAATGTAGTTGTGCTTTCCAGGCCTCCATATGGAGGTGATCTGCTAGACAAATTTTCCACATGAGAAACTGGAGCAAACAAACCAGACTCACCCTGTCCAGTAGAAAGAAACTTTGATGTTTGGAGCATCTCACAAGCCCCGGCGTGTGAACTCCTCCATGCCCTCTTGATGCCACCCCTCCATTTGTCGGTCATCATAGACAGAATCTCCAGCATGAGCAAACATCTGACATCTGCCCTTACTCAGGTGCTGAATATTCGAATCAGCCACTGTACACTGGAAATGTCATTCACTTTTCACTGAATTTATCCATAGCTTGGGTTTACAATTCCATTCTCACCCTCCTGGTCCACAAGCCCTCATGATAGGGAATTCTGGAGCCACAACGCAGTGTTCTGCCTTCCCCATAGAAAGAAAAAGGACCTGATGAGCCTGCCCAGAAACTCCACATGAGTATCAATCTACTCGGCCCTCGAGGGAACCCCGATTTATAGGCAGCTCTGGCCCCTAGTGCTGTGTCTGACAGAGCCTGAGCCCCGACCTGGTGTCAGCCACCCAGAGGGTGGGGCCCATATCCAGCATGTGAGACAGGCCAAGGACCAGGGCCGTCATCTCTACCCATCCTTGGTATTCAGCGATCGGTCCCCAGAACTTTCCTGGAATCCCTGCCAATGGGGAAACCTGAAGCACAATAGAGAACTGTGCCTTCCCTATGGCAGGAAACGTGGTTGTTGGGATGGTTGTCCAACCCTCAGAGTGGAGACAGCTACATCGACAATGTGACAAGACCCACTCCTGAGGGACACCCTGGGCACAAATAGGCATTGTGATACTCATCCTCAGCATGCTTTCAAACAATCCCTCTCAGCGGCACCATGAGGATCCTGCATTGCAGGGCCCTGGGCACAATCCTAACCATTGTTGGGATTTTCCAAGCACTCAGACCCAGAGCCCATCTCTGGAATCCTTGTTTTGGGCACTCCTAAGGTGGAAAGCATCATTCTCCACTTCCCCCAAAAACCACACAACTATTGGTAGCCACCAAGATCCCTAGAGAGGACAAATCTCCCATGGACCCATGAAACCACACCTGCATTCCGAGACCATCCTGGACACACAATCCAGATTAGGGAATTTGGGTGAATTGGAAGGGGAGGTGAACCATGAGAGACTATGGACTCTGAATAACAGTCTGAGGGGTTTGAAATGGCGGGGGGGTGGGAGGTTGGGGTACCAGGTGGTGGGTATTATAGAGGGAACGGCTTGCATGGAGCACTGGGTGTGGTGGAAAAATAATGAATACTGTTTTTCTGAAAATAAATAAATTAAAAAAATAATAAAAAATAAAAAATAAAAAAAAAACCCTGTGATTCTGCCTTCGAGTCCCGCTAATTACAGTTCCTTAGGAGCTGCCCTCAAGGTCTACGCATTGGGCCTGTATCACATCACCTTAACCCTAATCCGAGTTTGTGTTTCCAGACTTCTCTCCCAAAACCATGGCTCACATGACCTCAAGGATGAGGTCTCTGTTGCCTCACCACAGGACTGTGCCTGCCATCCCCAAGGAAACTGTGCCCATCACAGTTGCCCAAGCCCACCAGATTAGGAGAAACCTGCAAGGCCCCTGAGCCCGCTCCACTATGGGAGGCTGCTCTGGACACAAACGCACATTCTGAAACACCCTGATCACCTACATCTACAGGCAGACAGCCAAGTCAATGATCCAGAGTCAGAAGATTGAAACTGACATGCCCCTAAGACCTCATTGGAAACATAAATTAGATTTTCAGGCGTCACTCCTCAAAGGGCTGTTTTGCAATATCAATATATGATACCACATGTGGTCCCTGAGCCACACAACAGAACAACTCCTGTCTCCAGAAGGAAACCATTTTCGTGGACCCGTGTCAAACCCTCAGGGTCGGAGAATCCTGCATGGCACCTTAGCTACCAGCACATTCTATTATCTACCTGGTAACACCAGCACTGGGATCCATGTGCAAGAGATTCCAAGTCAACTCAAGGCCTTGTTACTTCGCCCAAGAGCCACCAGAATGAACCTGCCATGTTCTTCAGCTGCAATGGTCAATGGAACTATGGTTTCCTGGTCTAAACGGTAGAGCTTTGCTACCCATACTTTCCACATGGGGGAACTGGGAGCAAACAAATCAGACTCCACCTGTCCAGAGGAAGGAAACCTTGCTATTTGGAGTATCTCATAAGCCTCAACGTGGGAAATCCTCCATGGCCTCTTGATGTCAGCCCTCCATTTGTCAGTCATCATAGACAAAAACTTCAGTGTGAGTGAAAGTCTGCTCTTACTCAAGTGTTGGATGTCTCGAATAAGCCACTGCACATTGGAATGGCTTCCGCTTGGCACTGAATTAAACCATAGCTTGTGATTACATTTCCATCCTCACCCGACTGGTCCCCATGCCATCTTGATAGGGAATTATGGAGCCAAAATGCTGCATTCTGCCTACCCCATAGAAAGGAGAAGTGCCTGGTGAGTCTGCCCAGAAAACCCACATGAGGATAAATCTGCTAGGCTCTTGAGGGAACCCCGATTTATACTTTTCCCTGGCCACTAGTGCTGTGTCTGACAGACCCTGAACCCAGACATAGTGTCAACCACACTGAGAGCGGTGCCCATATCCAAGTACCTCATCTCTACTCATTCTTGGTATTCAGACACCTGCCTCTTGATCTTTGCTGGAAACCCTGCCAATGGGGGAACCTGAAGCACAATAGACAACTCCTCATTCCCCGTGGCAGGAAATCTGGCTGTTGTGATGGGTGTCCACACCTCAAAGTGGGAGCCAGCTGCATGGCCAATGAGACCACGCCCAATACTGAGGGCGTCACTGGGCACAAACAGGCATTGTGACACTCAGCCTGAGCATGCTTTCAAACAAGCTCTCTCAGTTGCACAAACAGGATCCCTCATTGCAGGCCTGGTACACACCTAGCCCCAAATCCTAAACTTGGTGGGATTTTCCAGGTGATAAGACCCAGAGCACATCTCTGGAATCCCAATATTGGGGCACCACTAAGATGGAAAACTGCACTCTTCCCTCACCGAATAAGCCACCAAACTATGGAAAGCCATCAGGATCATTAGAGAGGAAATGTCTCCCATGGTCCCATGAGATCAAATCTGCATTCCGAGGCCATCCTGGATAAACAATCCACATAGAAAAGCCAGTGCTACCGCCTTCCCCTCACCCTATTTAAAGTTCTTGACGAGCTGCCCTCCAGGTCTAGGCATTGGGTTTGCGACCTCCACGCCACTAACCCTAACCTGAATTTGTGTTTGGAGATTTCTTTACAAAACCATAGCTCACATGCCCTCCAGGATGGGGTCTTGGGATCCACACCACAGGCCTATGCTGCCATCTGCGAGGAAAATGGGACCATCACAGTTGTCCTAACCTTCCAGATTAGGAGAAACCTGCAAGGCCCCTGCGCCCGCCCCCATATTGTAGGCTGCTCTGGATGCAAACGCCCAGTCTGAAACACCCTGATCACCTCCATCCAGGCAGACAGCCAAGTCAATGGTCCTGAGTCAGAAGATTGAACCTGACATGCCCCTAGGACCTCAATGGAACCTTAGATTAGGTTTTCAGGCATCTGTCCTCAGGGGCATGTTCTGGAAAACCAACTTATGATTCAACACGTGTCCCTGAGTCACACAACAGAATATCTCCTGGCCTCAGAAGGAAACCGTGCTCTTCGACCTTTGCCAAACCTTCAGGGTAGGAGACCTTCTCGGCACCTTAGCAACCAACACATTCTAAGATCTCCCTGGTAACCAAGCAGCATTTTGGCCCATCTGCAAGAGTTTCCATGTCAACTCAAGGCCTTGGTATTTCGCCCCAGAGCCATCAGGATGATCCTGCCATTTTCCTCATCTGCAATGGTCAATGGAGGTGTGCTTTGTAGGCATCCATCCGGGAGAGCTCTACTACCCAAACTTTCCACATGGGGGATGTTGAGGCAAATAAACCAGACTCCAACTGTCCAGTAGAAGGAAACCTTGCTGCTTGGAGCATCTCACAAGCCTCAGCGTGGGATATCCTCCATGGCCTCTTGACACCACCCCTCCATTTGTCGGTCATCATAGACAGAAACTCCAGTGTGAACAAAGATCTGATTCCGCCTTTCTCAGGTGCTGGGTATCTCAAATAAGTTGCTGCACATTGGAACTGCCTTCTGCTTGGCACTGAATTGTACCATAGCTTGTGTTTACAATTCCATCCTTACCTGACTGGTTCCCACACCCTCTTGATAGGGAATTCTGGAACCACAACGCAGCATTCTGCCTTCCCCTTTGAAATAAGAAGTGCCTGGTGAGTCTGCCCAGAAACGCAACATGAGGATGAATCTGCTCAGCTCTCGAGGGAACCACGATTATAGGATGTCCTGACCACTAGTACAGAGCCTGAGACCCGACCTAGTTTCAGACACCCAGAGAGCGGGCCCTGTACCTAGCATGTTGGACGGGCCATGGCCTAAGTCTGTCATCTCTACACATCATTGTTATTCAGGCACCTGTCCCTAGACTTTTGCTGAAATCCCTGCCAATGGGGGAACATGAAGCACAAAAGAGAACTCCGCCTTCCACACGGCAGGAAACCTGGCTGTTGGGATGGACGCCCAACCCTCAAAGTGGGAGCCAACTGCATTGTCAGTGAGACCACGCCCAACTTGAGGGCCACCCTGGGCACAAACAGGCATTGTGACTCTCAGCCTGAGCAAGCTTTCAAAAGCCCTCTCAGTTACACCAGAAGGATCCCGCACTGCAGGCCTAGTATGCCTCTAGGCCCAAAACCTAACTCTGTTGGGATTTACCAGGTGCACAAACCCAGAGCCCGTCTCTGGAATCCCTGTATTCGGTCACCACATAGATGGAAAAAAGCACTCTGCCTCACCGAAAAAGCCACCAAACTATGGGGAGTCACCAGGATCCTTAGAGGGGAAATGTCTCCCATGGACACATGAGATGACACCTGCATTCCGAGGCCATCCTGGACACACAATCGAGATAGAAAAGCCTGTGCTACCGACTTCTAGTCACCCAAATTACAGTTTCTGATGAGCTGCTCTCCAGGTCTACGCATTGTGCCTGTGGTCACCAGGCCACTAACACTAATCTGAATTTGTGTTTACAGACTTCTCTTCAATAACCAGGGCTCACATGCCCCCCATGATAGGTTCTCTGGAGCCACACCACAGGACTGTTCCTGCCATCCCTAAGGAAATGGTGCCCGTCGCAGTTGCCCAAACTTTCCAGATTAGGAGAAACCTGCAAGGCCCCCGACCCACCCCAATATTGTCGGTCGCTCTGGACGCAAATGCCCAATCTAAAACACCATGATAACCTACATCCATGCAGTCATCCAAATCAATGGTCCTGAGTCAGAAGATTGAAACTGACATTTCCCTAGGACCTCATTGGAATCCTATATTAGGTTTCAGACATCTGTCCTCAGAGTCCTGTTCTGGAATACCTACTTATGAAACATGTGGTCCCTGAGCCACACAACAGAACATCTCCTGTCCCCAGAAGGAAACTGTGCTCTTTGACTGTTGCCAAACCCTCATGGTAGAAGAATCCTGCATGGCACGTTAGACACCAGCACATTCTAAGATCTCTTTGGTTACACACCAGCATTGGGGTCCATCTGCAAGAGATTCCATGTCAACTCAACACCCTGGTACTTCGCCCCAGAGCCATAAGAATGATTCTGCAATGGTCCTGAACTGCAATGGTCAATGGAGGTGTGCTTTTCAGGCATCCATGCGGGTGAGCTCTGCAACCCACACTTTCCAGATAGGGACCCTGGAGCAAACAAACCACACTCCACCTGTCCAAAAGAAGGAAATCTTGCTGTTTGGAGCATCTCACAAGCCTCTGCTTGGAAAATCCTACATGACCTCTTGACGCCACCACTCCATGAGTCGATCATCATAGACACAAACTCCAGTGTGAACAAATATCTGACATCTGCCCTTACTCAGGTGCTAAATATCTTGAATCAGCCACTACACATTGGAAATGCCTTCTGCTTGGCAGTGAAATGAACCGTACCTTGTGTTTACAATTCCATCCTCACCCTACTGGTGCCCAAGCCCTATTAATGAGGAATTCCGGAGCCACAATGCAGCATTCTGCTTTGCCCATAGAAAGAAGAAGTGCCTAGTTAGTCTGCCCAAAAACCCCACATGATAATCAATCTTTGGCCATCAAGGGAACCCCGATTATAGGATGCCCAATAGTGCTGTGTCTCACAGAGCCTGAGCCCCGACCTAGTGTCAGCCACCTGTGAGACAGGCAATGGCCCAAGTCCGTCATCTCTACCCATCCTTGGTACTCAGGCACCTGTCCATAGACTTTTGCTGGAATCCCTGCCAATGGGGGAACCAGAAGCATAATAGAGAACTCCTACTTCCCAATGGCAGGAAACTTGGCTGTTTCCTGTGTGTCCAACCTTCAAATACAAAGCTAGCTGCATGTCCATTGTGCCATGCCCACGGCTGAGGACCTGCCCTTGTCACAAAAAGCATTGTGACCCTCAGCCTGAGTATTCTTTCCAATATCCCCACCATTCCAACACCAGGATCCAGCATTGAAAGCCCACTACACCCCTATGCCCAAATTCTAGCCCTTGGTATGATTTCCACTCAGAGTCCGTCTCTGGAACCCCTGTTTTGGGGCACCCCTTAGATGGAGTACAGCACTCTTCCCTTCCCCTGAAAAAGCCACCAAACTATGGGGAGCCACCAGGATCCTTAGAGAGGAAAAATCTCCCATGGACCCAGGAGACCATACCTGTATTCCGAGGCCATCCTGGAAAAACAATCCAGATAGAAAGCCTGTACCACCACCTTCCAGTCCCCCTTATTACAGTTCCTGACGAGCTGCCCTCCAGTTGTAGGAATTGGGCCTGCAATCAACTAGCCACTAACCCTAATCTTAACTTGAGTTTGCAGACTTCTCTAACAATACCGTGGCTCACGTGTCTTCTAGGATGGGGTCTCTGGAGCCACACCACAGGACTGTGCCTGCCATTCCCAAGGATTCTATGCCCATCACAGTTGTCCAAACCATCCAGATTAGGAGAAACCTGAGGACCCTGATACCACCCCAATATTGGCAGCCATTCTGTATGCAAATGCGTGGTCTGAAACAACCTGATCACCTACATCCAGGCAGACACCCAATTCAATGGTTTGGAGTCAGAAGACTGAACCATACATGCCCCTAGGACCACATTTGAACCCTAGATTAGGTTTTCAGGCATCTGTCCTCAGAGGCCTGTTCTGGAATAAGAACTAATGATACAAGATGTGGTCCCTGAGCCACACAACCTAACATCTTCTGTCCCCAGAAGGAAACCGTGTGCTTCGACCTTTGCCAAACCTTCAGGTTTGGAGAATCCTGCACAGAACCTTAGTCATCATCACAATCTAAGATATCCCTGGTAACAAACCAGCATTTTGACCCATCTGCAAGAGACTTCATGTCAACTCAAGGTCTTGGACCTTCGCCCCAGAGCCACCAGAAGGAACATGCCATGTTCCTCAGCTACAATGATCAATGGAGGTGTGCTTTCCAAGCATCCATGCGGGAGAGCTCCGCTACCAAAACTTCCACATGGTGGACCCTGGAGCAAACAAACTAGGTTCCACCTGTTCTGTAGAAGGAAACCTTGCTGTTTGGAGCATCTCACAAGACTCAGCATGAAAAATCCTCCATGGACTCTTGACGCTACCCCTCCATTTAACGGTCATCATATACGCAAACTCCAGTGTGAGCAAACATCAGACATCAGCCCTATCTCAGCTGCTGAATATATCAAATAAGCTGCTCCACATTGGAACTGCCATCTGCTTGGCACTGAATTGAACCCTAGCTTATGTTTACAATTCCATCCTCACCCTACTGGTCCAAAAACCCTGTAGAAAGGGTATTCTGGAGCCATAACCCACCATTCTGCCTTCACCATAGTAAAATGTAGTGCCTGGTGAGTCTGCCCAGGTACCGCACTTGAGTATCAATCTGCTGAACCCCCGAGGGTACCCCAATTTATAGGCTACCCTGGGCACTAGAGCTGTGTCTGGCAGAGCCTGAGCCCTGACCTAGTGTCAGCGACAAAGAGAGCGGGCCCCATATCCAGAATGTGAGACCAGCCATGACCCAAGTCCATCAGCTATACCCATCCTTGGTATTCAGGCATCTGTCCACAGAAATTTGCTAGAATCCTTGCCAATAGGGGAACCTAAAGCAGAAAAGAGAACTCCTCCTTCACCATGGCAGGAATCCTGTCTGTTGGGATGGGTGTCCAACCCTCAAAGTGGGAGCCAGCTACATGGCCAATGAGACCACTCCCACTCCTGAGGGCCGCCCTGGGCATAAACAGGCATTGTGACCCTCAGCCTGAGCATGCTTTCAAACAAGCCCTCTCAGTTCCACCACCATGATCCCGCATTGCAGGCCTCATATGCCCCTAGGCCCAAATCCTAACCCTTCGTGGAATTTTCCAGGTGCCCAGACCCAGAACCCCTCTCTAGAATCCGAGTTTTGGGGCACCCTTTAGATGGAAAACTGCATGCTTCCCTTCCCCGAAAAAGCCACCAAACTATGGGGAGCCACCAGGATCCTTAGAGAGGATAAATCTCCCATAGACCCATGAGAAGACACCTGCAATCCGAGGCCATCCGGTACACACACTCTAGATAAAAAGCCTGTGCTACTGCCTTCCAGTTACCCTAATTACACTTCATGATAAGCTGACCTCCAGGTCTTTGCTTTGGTCCAGCAATCACCTCGCCACTAACCCTTACCCGAATTTCTGCTTGCAGACTTCTCTCCTAAAACCATGGCTCACATGCTCTCTAGGATGGGGCCTCTGGAGCAATATCACAGGACTGTGCCTGCCATACCCAAGGAAACTGTGCCTGTCACAGTTGCCCAAACCTTCCAGATTAGGCAAAAACTGCAAGACACTTGAGCCCACCCTCATATTGGCGTCCATTCAGGATGCAAATGCGCAGTGTGAAACACCCTGATCACCTACTTCCAGTCAGACAGCCAGGTTAATGGTCCTGAGTCAGAAAATGGACCCTGACATGTCCCTAGTACCCCATTGGAAACCTAGATTAGGTTTTCAGGCATCTATTCTCAGGGACCTGTTCTGAAATACCAACTTATGATGCAACAGGTGGTCCCTGAGCCACACAACAGAACACCTCTTGTCCCAAGAAGGAAACCGTGCTCTTCAACATGTGCCACACCCTCAAGGTAGGAGAATCCTGCCTGGCACCTTAGTCACCAGCACAATCTAAGATCTCCATGGTAATAATCCAGCATTGTGACCCATCTGCAAGAGAGTTCATATCAATTCAAAACCTTGGTCCTTTGCCCCAGAGCCACTAGAACGAGCATGCCTTGTTCCTCAGCTGCAATGTCAATGGAGGTGTGCTTTCCAGGCATCCATGTGCGTGAGCTCTGCTACCCAACTTTCCACATGGGTTACCCCGGAGCCAAAAAAAAAAAAAAACAAAAAACAAAACAAACAAACAAACAAACAAAAAAACAGGCTCGACCTGTCCAGTAGAAGGAAAACTTGCTTTTTGGAACACCTCACGATCCTATGCATGGGAAATCCTTCATGGACTCTTGACACCACCCCTCCATTAGTTGGTCATCATAGACACAAACTCTAGTGTGAGCAAACATCTGGCATGTCCCCTTACTCAGGTGCTGGATATCTTGAAACAGAAGCTGCACACTGTAAATGCCTTCTGCTTGGCAGTAAATTGAACCGTAGCTTGTTTATACAATTCCATACAACCTAATGGTCCCCAAGCCCTATTGATGAGGAATTCCGGAGCCACAACGCAGCATTCTGCCTTCCCCATCAAAAGAAGAAGTGCCTCGTGAGTCTGCCCAGAAACCCCACATGAGAATCAATCTTCAGCCCTCAAGGAAACCCCGATTTCGAGGCTGCCCTGGACACTAGTGCTGTGTCTGACGCAGCCTGAGCCCCGACCTAGTGTCAGCCACCCAGAGAGCGGGCCCCATACCCAGCATGTGAGACCTGCCAAGGCCCAAGTCCGTCATCTCTACCCATCCTTGGTATTCAGGCACCTGTCCAGAGACGTTTGCTGGAATCCCTGCCAATGCGGGAATCAGAAGCATAATAGAGAACTCCTCCTTCCCCATGGCAGGAAACCTGGCTGTTGGGATTATTGTCCAATTCTCAAAGTCGGAGCTAGCTACATGTCCAATGAGAACACGCCCATGATTGAAGACCCACCCTGGGCACAAACCAGCATTATGACCCTCAGCCTGAGCATGTTTTCCAACATCCCCTATCAGTTGCACCACCAAGATCCCACACTGAAAGCCTGCTATGCCCTTTCGACGAAATTCTAACCCTTAGTATGATTTCCGAGGCACTCATACCTAGAGCCCATCTCTGGAATCCCTGTTTGGGGCACCCATTAGAAGGAATACAGCACTCTCCCCTTCTCCGAAAAAACCACCAAACTATGGGGATCCACAAGGATCCTTAGAGAGGAAAAATCTCCCATGGACCCAGGCAAACACACCTGCATTCTGATTCCATCCTGGACAAACAATCCAGGTGTAAAAGCCTGTACTACCGCCTCTGAGTCACACTAATTTCAGTTCCTGACGACCTGCCCTCCAGTTGTAGGCATTGGGCCTGCGATCACCTAGCCACTAACCCAACCCAAACTTGTGTTTGCAGACTTCTCTAACAATACCATGGCTCATATGCCCTCCAGGATGGGGTCTCTGAAGCCACACCACAAGAATGTGCCTGCCATCCCCAAAGAAACTGTGCCTGTTGCAGTTGCCCAAACATTCCAAATTAGGAGAAATCTAAAGTCCCTGAGACCATCCCAATATTGGCGGTCGTTCTGGATGCAAATGCCCAGTCTGAAACAACATGATCACCTACATCCAGGCAGACAGCCAAGTCAACGAAGTCAGAAGATCGAACCATACTTGCCCCTAGGACCACATTTGAACCCTAGCTTATGTTTTCAGGCATCCCTCCTCAAAGGCCTGTTCTGGAATATGAACTTATAATACAACATGTGGTTCCTGAGCCACACAAGAAAACATCTCCTCTCTCCAGAAGGTAACCGTGTTCTTCAAACTCTGCCAAACCCTCAGGATAGGAGAATCCTGCATGGCACCTTAGACACCAGCACATTCTAAGATCTCCCTGGTAACAATCCAGCAATGTGGCCCATCTGCAAGAGATTCCATGTCAACTCAAGGCCTTGGTACTTCACCACTGGGCACCAGAATTAATAAGCCATGTTCCTCAGCTGCAATGGTCAATGGAGCTGTGCTTTCCAGGCATCCATGTGGGAGAGCTCTGCTACCCAAATTTCCACAGAGGAACACTGGACTTAATAAACCAGGCTCCACCTGTCCAGTACAAGTAAACCTTGCTGTGTGGAGCATCTCACAAACCTCAGCGTGGGGTATCATCCACGGATTCTTGACGACACCCCTCCATTTATTGGTCATCATAGACACAAACTCCAGTGTGAGCAAACATATGACAACCACCCTTACTCAGGTGCTAGATTTCTCGAATCAGCCGCTGCATATTGGAACTGCCTTCCTCTTGGCACTGAATTCAACTCTAGCTGGACCCATATCTAGCATGTGGGACGGGTCATGGCCCTACTTCCTCTTCTCTACTCATCCTTGGTATTCAGGCATCTATCCCCAGAATTTTGCTGGAATCCCTGACAATGGGGGTACCTGAAGCCCAGTAAAGAATGCCTCCTTCTTCATGGCAGGAAACCAGGCTGTTGGGGTGGGTGTCCAACCCTCAAAGTGGGCGCCAGGTGCATGGCCAGTGAGACCACACCCACTACTGAGGACCGCCCTGGGCACAAACAGGCATGGTGAACCTCAGCCTGAGCATGCTTTCAAACAATCCCTCTCAGTTGCACCACCGCGATACTGCATTTCAGTACTGGCAGACCGCCAGGGGCCCAGACCCAGAGCCCGTCTCTTGAATCCCTGGTTTGGGGCATCCCTAAGATGCAAAACAGCATTCTTCCCTTCCCTGAAAAAGCCAAAAAACTATGGTGAGCCACCAGGAAAGGAAAAGTGTCCCATGGAGGAAAAGTGTCCCATGGACCCATGAGACCACACCTGCATACCGAAGCCATCCTGGACACATAATCCAGATAGATAAGCCTGTGCTACCACCTCCCCATCACCCTATTTACAGTTCCTGTCGAGGTCCCCTCCAAGGTCTATGCATTGGGTCTGCGAACTCCACACCACTAACTTTAACCAGAATTTATGTTTGCAGATTTCTCTCCAAAAACCATCGCTCATATGCCCTCCAGGATGGGGTCTCTGGAGCCACACCATAGGTCTGCTGACATCCACAATGACACTGTGCACGTTACAGTTGCCCAAAACTTCCAGATTAGGAGAATTCTGCAAGTACCCTGAGCCCACCCCAATACTGTCGGCCGCTCTGGACACAAATACAGTCTGAAACACGCTGATCACCTACATCCAGACAGACACCCAAGTCAATAGTACTGAGTCAGAAGATTGAAACTGACATGCTCCTAGGAACACACTGGAAACTTAGGTTAAGTTTTAAGGCATCTGTCCTCTGTGGTCTTTTCTGGAATACCAACTTAGGATACAACATGTTGTCCCTGGGCCACACAACAGAACATCTCCTTTCCCCAGAAGGACACTGTGTTCCTTGACCTGTACCAAACCCTAAGGGTAGGAGAATCCTACAAGGCACCTTAGGCACCAGCACATTCTAAAAAATCTCTGGTAACAAACCAGCATTATGACCCATCTGTAAGAGATTCCATGTCAACTCAAGTCCTTGGTCAATTGCCCCAGAGCCATCATAACATGCCTGTCATGTTCCTCAGCTGAAAAGAACAATGGAGGTGTGCTTTCCAGGCATCCATATGGGGGAGCTTTCCTGCCCATACTTTCCACATGGGGGACACTGGAGCAAACAAACCAGACTCCACCTGTCCAGGAGAAGGACCTTGCTGTTTGGAGCATCTCACAAGCCTGGGCATGGGAAATCCTCCATGACCTCTTGACGCCACCCCTCCATTTCATCATAGACACAAAGTCCAATGTGAGCAAATATCTGACAGCCGCCCTTACTCAGGTGCTGGATATCTCGAATAAGCTGCTGCACATTGGAACTGCCTTCGACTTAGCACTGAGTTGAACCGTAGCATGTGTTTACAATTCCATCCTCACCCTACTGGTACCAAAGGCCTCTTGATAGGGAATTCTAGAGCCACAATGCAGCATTCTGCCTTCCCCATGAAAGAAAAAGTGCCTGGTGAGTTTGCTCAGAAACCCCACATGAGGATCAATCTGTTCACACCTCGAGGGACCCCAGTTTATAGGCTTCCCTGGTCACTAGTGCTGTGTCTGAGAGCCTGAGCCCCAACCTAGTCTCAGCCACCCAGAGAGTGGGACCCATATCTAGCATGTGGGACCGGCCATGGCCCTACTCCATTACCTCTTCCCATCCTTGGTATTCACCAGTCCTGAGTCAGAAGATTGAATGGTCCTGAGTCAGAAGATTGAAACTGACATACCCCTAGGACCTCATTAGAACCCTAGATTAGGTGTTCAGACATCTGTCCTCAGAGGACTCTTCTGGAATACCAACTAATGATACAATGGGTTTTCTCTGAAACACATCCCAGAATATCTCCTGTCCCCAGAAAGAAACAGTGATCTTCGACCTTTGCAAACCCTCAGGGAAGGAGAATCCTGCAAAGTATCTTAGCCACCAGCATATACTATGATCTCCCTGGTAACAATCCAGCATTGTGACCCATCTGCAAGAGATTCCATGTCAACTCAAGGCCTTGGAACTTCGCCCCAGTGCCACCAGAACGAACCTGTCATGTTCCTCACTTCAAAGGTCAATGGAGGTGTGCCTTCCAGGCATCCATGTGGGAGAGCTCTGCTACCCATATTTTCCACATGGGGGACTCTGGAGCAAACAAACCAGACTCCACCTGTCAAGGAGAAGGACCTTGTGGTTTGGAGCATATCACAGGCCTCGGCGTGGAAAATCCTCCTTGGGATATTGACACCACCTCTCCTTTTGACGGTCATCATAGACACAAACTCTTGTGTGAGCAAACATCTGACATCTGTCCTTATTCGGCTGCTGGATATCTCAAATAAGCCGCTGCACATTGGAAGTGGATTCCGCATGGCACTGAATTGAACCATAGCTTGAGTGTACAAATCCATCCTCACCTTACTGGTCCCCTAACCCTCTTGATAGGGAATTCTTGAGCCACAACGTAACATTCTGCCTTCCCTATAGAAAGAAGTGCCTGGTGAATCTACCCAAAAACCCCACATGAGAATCATCTGCTTTGCCCTCGAGGGAACCCCAATTTAAAAGGTGCCCTGGCCACTTGTGCTTTGTCTGACAGAGCATGAGCCCCTAAATAGTGTCAGCCACACAGAGAGTGGGTCCCATTACCAGCATGTGAGAAAGGCCATGGCCCAAGTCCGTCATCTCTACACATCCTTGGTATTCAGTCACCTGTCCCCAGACCTTTGCTGGAAACACTGTCAATGAGGGTACCTGAAGAACAATAGAGAACTCTTCTTTCCCATGGCAGGAAGCCTGGCTGTTGTGATGGGTGTCCAATCCTCAAAGTGGGAGAAAGCTGCATGTACAATAGGACCATGCACACTCCTGATGGCCGGCCTGGGCACAAACAGGCATTGTGACCCTCAGCCTGAGCAATCTTTCAAACAAGCCCTCTTAGTTGCACAACCAGGATCCTGAATTACTTGCCTGGCAATCCTAACATATGGTGGGATTCAGACCTAGAGCCCGTCTTGGGAATCCCTGTTTTGCGGCACCCCTAAGGTGAAAAATAGCACTCTTCCCTTCTCCGAAAAAGGCACCAAACTATGGAGAGCAACCAGGATCATTAGAGAGGAAAAGTCTCCCATGGACCAATGAGACCACACCGGAATTCCCAACACATACTGGACACACAATCCAGATAGAAAAGCTTGTGCTACCGCCTTCCAGTCACCCCATTTACTTTTCCTAACGTGTTTCCCTCTAGGTCTATGCATTGGGCCTGCGACAACCACTCCACTAACCCTAACCTGAATTTGTGTATGCAGACTTCAATCCCAAATCCATGGCTCTCAGGCCCTCCAGGATGGGGTCTCTGGAGCCACACCACAGGACTGTGCCTGCCATCCCCAAAGAAACTGTGCCCATCACAGTTGCCTGAACCTTCCAGATTAAGAGAAAGCAGCAAGACCCTGATCCCACCCCTATATCAAAGGCTATTCTGGACGCAAATGCACAGTCTGAAAAAACCTGATCACCTACATCCAGGCAGACAGCCAAGTCAATGGTCCTGAATCAGAAGATTAAACCTGAGATGCCCCTAGGACCACACTGGAACCCTCGATTAGGTTTTCAGGAATCTGTCCTCAAGGGTCTGTTCTGGAATACCAAGTTCTGATACAATCTCTGGGCCCTGGGCCACACAAGAGAACATCTGTCCCCAGAAGGCAAACGTGCTCTTTGAACTGTGCCAATCCCTCAGAGTAGGATAATCCTGTTTGGCACTTTACCCACCAGCACATTCAAATATCTCCCTGGTAACAAACCGTCATTGTGGCCTTTCTGCAAGACATTCAATGTCAACTCAAGGCCTTGGTACTTCGCCCCAGAGCCACCAGAATGAACCTGTCATGTTCCTCAATGCAATGCTCAATGGAGGTGTGCTTTCCAGGAATCCATGCGGGAGAGATCCACTACCAAAACTTTCTACATGGGGACCCTGGGGCAAACAAACCAGACTCCATCTGTCTAGTAGAAGGAAACTTTTCTGTTTGGAGCATCTCACAAGCCTCAGTGTGGGAAATCCTACAGGGCCTCTTGACACCACCCCTCCATTTTTTGGTCATCATAGACACAAACTCCACTGTGAGCAAACATCTGACATCCGCCCTTACTCATGCCCTGGATATCTCAAATAAGACTCTTCACATTGGAACTGTCTTCTGCCTGGCACTGAATATAATCGTGACTTGGGTTTAAAATTCCATCCTCACCGAACTCGTCCTCATGCCCTCTTGGTGAGGAATTTTGGAGCCACAATGCAGCATTCTGTCTTCCCCATAGAAAGAAGATGTGCCTGGTGAGACTGCCAGAAAATCCCACATGAGGATCTGTCTGCTCGGCCCTCAAGGGAACCCCAATTTATAGGTACACTGGCCACAACTGCTGTTTCTGAGAGAGCCTGAGCCCTGACCTCTTGTCAGCCACCCAGAGAGCCGGGCCCATATCCAGCATGTGAGACCAGAGATGGCCCACGTCTGCCATCTCTACTCATCCTTAGTATTCAGTCATCTGTCCCCAGACCTTTGTTGAAATCCCTACCAATGGAGGAACCTGATGCACAATAGGAACCCCTATTTCCCCAAGGCAGGAAATGTGGCTTTTGGGATGGGTTTCCAACCCTGGAGTGGGAACCAGGTGCATGGCCAATGAGACCACGCCCACACCTGAGGGCCGCTCTGGGGACAAACAGGCATTGTGGCCCTCAGCTTGAGCATGATTTCAATCCAGCTCTCTCAGTTGCACCACCAGGATCAGTCTTTCTAGGCCTGGTACGCCCCTAGACCCAAATCCTAAACCTTGGTGGGATTTTTCAGGCACCCAGACACTGAGCCCATCTCTGGACCCCCTATTTTGGGGCACACATAAGTTGGAAACCATCACTCTTCCCTTCCACGAAAAAGCCACCAAATTACAGGGATCCAGCAGGTTCCATAGAAAGAAAAAGTCTCCCATGGACCCACGAGACCACACCTGCATTCTGAGGCCATCCTGGACTCACAATCCAGATATAAAAGCCTGTGCTACCACTTTCGAGGCACCATAATTACAGTTCCTGATGAGCTGTCCTCAAGGTCTATGCATTGGGCCTGTGATCACCTCTCCACTAACACTATCCCAAGTTTGGGTATGCAGAATTCTCGCCCAAAACCATGGCTCACATGCCCTAATGGGTGGGGTCTCTGTAGCCACACCAGAGCACAGTGCCTGCAATCCCCAAGGAAACTATGGCCATCACATTTGCCCAAACCCTCCAGTTTAGGACAAACCTGCAAGGCACCTGAGCCCATCCCAGTATCGGAGGCCGGTCTGGTTGCAAATGTGTAGTCTGAAACACCCTGATCACCTCCATTGAGGCAGACACCCATGTCAATGGGCATGAGTCAGAAGATTGAACCTGACATGCCCCTAGGACCTCATTGGAAGCCTAGATTAGGTTTTCAGGCGTTTGTCATCTGTTCTGGAATATCAACTTAGGGTACAACATGTGGTCCCTGAGCCACACAAAAGAACATCTCCTATCCCTAGAAGTGAACCATGCCCTTGGACCTGTATAAAACCCTCAAGGTGGGAGAATACTGCAAGGCCCATTAGCCACCAGCACATTCTAAGATCTCTCTGCTAAGAAACGAGCATACTGAAACATCTGCAAGAGATTCCATGTCAACACCAGGCCTTGGTACTTCGCCCCAGAGACAACAGAAGGAACATGCCATGATCCTCAGGTGCAATGATTTATGGTCGTGTGCTTTCCAGGCATCCATGTGGGAAAGCTCTGATACCCAAACTTTCCACATGGAGGACTGTGGAGCAAGCAAAGCAGACTCCACCTGTCGAGTATAAGGAGACCTTGCTGTTTGGAGCATCTCACAAGCCACAGCGTGGGAAATTCTCTGTAGCCTCTTGACACTACCCCTTCATTTGTTGGACATCATAGACACAAACTCCAGTGTGAGCAAATATCTGACATCCCCCCTTACTCAGGTCCTGGCTATCTCGAATAAGCCGCTGCCCTTTGGGACTGCCTACTGCTTGGCACTGAATTGAACTGTAGCTAGTGTTTACAATTCCATCCTCACCTGACTGGTCCCCAAGCCCTCTTGACAGGGAATTCTGGAGCCACAGCGCACTATTCTGCCTTCCCCATAGAAAGAAGAATGCCTGGTGAGACTTTCCAGAAACCCCACATGAGGATCATCTGCTCAGCCCTTGAGGATCCCTGATTTATCAGCTGTCCTGGCCAGTAGTGATATGTCTGAAAAAGCCTGAGCCATGGCTTCGTGTCAGCCACCCAGAGAGTGGTTCCCATATCTACCATATGAGGCCGGCCATGGCTCAATCCATCCTCTCTACCCATCCTAGGTATTTGGCATCTGTCCCCAAACCTTTGCTGGAATTCCTCCCAATGGAGGAACCTGAGCCCAATAGCGAACTGCTCCTTCCCCATGGCATGAAACCTAGCTGTTGGGATGGGTGTACAACCTTCAGAGAGGGAACCAGCTGTATGAGACCATGCCCACTCCTATAGGTCGCCCTGGGAAAAAACAGCCATTGTGACCCTCAACCTGAGCATGCTTTCAAATAAGCCCTCTCTATTGCACCACCAGGATCCCGCATTGCAGGGCTGGTATGCCCCTAAGCCCAAATCCTAACCCTTGGTGGGAATCTCTTGGTTCCCAGACCCGTCTCCAGAATCCCTGTTTTGGGGAACCCCTAAGATGAAAAACAGCACTCTCCCCTTCCCCGAGAAAGCCACCAAACTATTGGGAGCCACCAAGATCGTTAAGGAAGAAAAATCTCCCATGGACCTGTAAAACCACACCTGCATTCTGAGGCCATCCAATCACACAATCCAGATAGGAAAGCCTGTGCTACTGCCTTCCAGTCACACTAATTACAATTCCTGATGAACTCTCCTCCATGTCTACGCATTGGACCTGTGATCACCTCACCACTAAGGCTATCCCAAGTTTGAGTTTGCAGTCTACTCTCCCAAAACCATGGCTCCTATGTCCTCCAGGATGGGGTTTTTGGAGCCACAGCACAGGAATGTGCCTGCCATCCCCATGGAAAATTTGCCCGTCCCAGTTTCCCAAACCATCTGGAATAGGAAAAACCTCAAAGGCACCTGGGCCCTCCGCCATATTGGATGCTTCTCGGTACGCAAATGCACAGTCTGAAACACCCTGATCACCTATATCTGGCAGACGCCAAAGTCAATGGTCCTGAGTCAGAATATTGAACCTGACATGCCCCCCAGGACATCACTGGAATCCTAGATTAGGTTTATAGGTATTGTCCTCAGAGGCTTGTTCTGGAATACCAACTTATGATATAACATGATATAACAAGAACCTCTCCTGTCCCCAGAAAGAAACCGTGCTCTTCAACCTCTGTCAAAACTTCTGGGTAGTAGAATCCTGCTTGGCCCCTTAGCACGAGGACATTCTAAGCGTTCCTTGGTAAAAATCCAACATGGTAACCCATATGAAAGAGACTCCATGTTAACTCATTGCCCTTTGTACTTCACACAAGAGCCACCAGAACAAACCTGCCATGTTCCTCAGCTGCAATGGAGAATGGACGTTTGCTTTCCAGGTACCCATGTGGGAGTGCTATGTTACCCATACTTTCCACATGGGGGAACCTAGAACAAACAAACCAGACTCCACATGTCCAGTAGAAGGAAACCTTGCTGTTTGGAGCATCTCACAAGCCTCAGCATGGGAAATCCTCCGTGGCTTCTTGACGCCACCCCTACATTTGTCGATCATCGTAGATACAAACTCCAGTGTGAGCAAATATATGACAACCACCCTTACTCAGGTGCTGGTTTCTCAAATAAGGTGCTGCATATTGGAACTGCCTTCCGCTTGGCACTGGACTGAACCGTAGCTTGGTTTTACAATTCCATCCTCACCCTACTGTTCTCCAAGCCTTGTTTGGTGAATTCTGGAACCACAAAGCAGCATTCTGCCTTCCCCATAGAAAGAAGAAGTGCCTGGTGAGTCTGCACAGGAACCCCATATGATGATCAATCTGCTCAGTCTTCTAGGGGACCCCGATT
Organism: Neogale vison; assembly: GCF_020171115.1. Lineage (NCBI taxonomy): Eukaryota > Metazoa > Chordata > Mammalia > Carnivora > Mustelidae > Neogale > Neogale vison. The sequence goes on from NC_058093.1 coordinate 194,429,697, forward strand.
TATAAGCTGCTCTGGCCTCTAGCGCTGTGTCTGACAGAGCCTGAGCGCCAACCTCGTGTCATCCACCCAGAGGCTGGGGCCCATATCCAGCATGCAGACCGGCCATGGCTCAAGTCCGTCATCTCTACCCATCCTTGGTATTCAGGGCATCTGTCCCCAGTCTTTTGTTGGAATCCCTGCCAATTGGGGAACTTGAAGCACAATAGAGTACTCCTCCTTCCCCATGGCAGGAAACCTGGCTGACGGGATGGGTGTCCAACCATCAGTGTGGGAACCAGCTGCATTGCCAATGAGACCCCACCAACTCCTGATGGCCGCCCTTGGATCAAAGAGGCATTGTGACCTTCAGCCTGAGCATGCTTTCAGACAAGCACTCTCAGTTTCACAACCAGGATCCTGCTTTGCCTTCCTGGTACACCTCTAGGCCCAAATCCTAACCCTTGGTGAGATTTTCCAGTTCCCATACCCAGTTCCCATCTGTGGAATTTCTCTTTTGGGGCACCCCTTAGATGGAAAACAGCACTCTTCACAACCCCAAAGAAGCCACCAAAGTATTGGGAGCTGCCAGGATCCTTAGAAAGGAAAAATATCCCATGGACCCATGAGACCACGCCTGCAATCCGAGGACATCCTGGACACACAATGCAGATAGAAAAGCCTGTGCTACCTCTTTCAAGTCACCCTAGGTACAGTTCCTGACAAACTGCCATCCAGGACTCTGGAGCCAAACCACAGGACTGAGCCTGTCATCCCCAAGGAAAATTTGCCCGTCACAGTTTCCCAAACCTTCCAGATTAGAGAAACCTGCAAGGCCCCTAAGCCCACCACAATATTGGAGGCTGCTCTGGAAGTAAATGTGTATTCTGAAACACCCTGTTCACCTACATGTGGCAGACACTCAAGTCAATGGTCCTGAGTCAGAAAATTGAAACTGACATGCCCCTAGGACCTCACTGGAACCCTTGATTAGGTGTTCAGGCATTTGTCCTCAGAGGCCTGTTCTGGAATACCAACTTATGATACAACATGTGGTTCCTGAGCCACAGAACAGAACATCTCCTGTCCCCAGAAGGAAACCGTGCCCTTCGACCTATGTCAAACCCTCCGGGTGGGAGAATCCTGCATGACCCCTTATCCACCAGGACATTCTAAGATTTCGTTAGTAACAAACCAGCATTATGACCCATCTGAAAGAGATTCCATGTTAATTTATCGCCCTTGTATTTCACACCAGAGCCACCAGAACGAAACTTCCATATTCCTCAGCTGCAATGGACAATGGAGGTGGGCTTCCAAGGCAGCCATGCAGGAGGGCTGTACTACCTAAACTATCCAAATGGAGGTCACTGGAACAAACAAACCAGACTCCCCAACTCCAGTAGAAGAAAGCCTTGCTGTTTAGAGACTCTCACAAGCACCAGCGTGGAAAATCCCCCATGGCTTTTTGACGCCACCCTTCCTTTACTTGGTCATAATAGATACAAACTCCAGTGTGAGCAGACATCTGACATCCACACTTACTCAGGTGCTGAATATCTCGAATCAGCTGCTGCACACTGGAACTGCCTTCTGTTTGGCACTGAATTTATCCGTAGCTGTGTTTACAATTCTATCCTCACCCTCAAGGTCTCCATGGCCCCTTAATAGGTCATTCTCGAGCCACATGAAAGCATTCTGCCTTCCTCATAGAAGGAAAAAGTGCCAGTCAGTCTTCCAAGAAAGCCTACATGAGGATCAATCTGCTCGACCCTCGAGGGAACACGGATTTGTAGGCTGCCCTGGCAACTACTGCTGTGTCTGACAGAGCCTGAGCCCCGTCTTCGTGTCGGCCACCAAGAGACCGGGGACCATATCTAGCATGTGAGACCGGCCATGGCTCAAGTCTGTCATCTCTACCCATCCTTGGTATTCAGGCATCTGTCCCTAGACCTTTGATGGAATCCCGGTCAATGGGGGAACCTGAAGCACAAAGGAGAATTCCTCCTACCCAATGGCAGGAAACCTGTCTGTTGGGATGGGTGTGCAGCTCTCAGAGTGGGAGCCAGCAGTATCGCCAATAAGACCATGCCCACTCCTGAGGGCCTCCTTGGGATCAAACATACATTGTGACCCTCAGCCTGAGAATGCTTTCAAACAAGCCCTCTCAGTTTCACCACCAGGATCCCGCACTGTAGTCCTGGTACGCCCCTAGGCCCAAATCCTAACCCTTGGTGGGATTTTCCAGGCGCCCTGACCCAGTGCCCATCTATATAATTTCTGTTTTGGGCCACCCCTAAGATGGAAAGCTGCACTCATCCCTTCCCCGAAAAAACCACTAACCTATTGGGAGCTGCCCTGATCCTTAGAGAGGTAAAGTCTCCCATGGACCCATGAGACCATACCTACATTCCAAGGCCTTCCTGGACACACAATCCAGATAGAAAATCCTTTGCTATTTCTTCGAGTCACCATAATTACAGTTCCTGAAGAACTGCCCTCCAGATCTATGCATTAAGCATGCGATCACCTTGCCACTAACCCTAACCTGAGTTTATGTTTGAAGAATTCTCTCCCAAAACCATGGCTCAAATGTCCTGCTGGATGGTCTCTCTAGAGCCACATTACAAGACTGTGCCTGTAATCTCCAAGGAAAATTTGCCTGTCACAGTTTCTCAAACCCTGCAGAATAGGAGAAACCTGAAAGGCCCCTGAGCCCACCTCCTTATTGGACGCTGCTCTGGTCTCAAATGCGAAGTCTGTACACCTTATCATATACATCCAGGCAGACACCCAAGTCAATGTTCCTGAGTCAGACGATTGAACCTGACATGCCCCTAGGACCTCATTGGAACCCTAGATTAGATTTCCAGGCATCTGTCCTCAGGAATGGGTCACAATGCTGAATTGTTACCAGGGAAATCTTAGAATGTGCTGGTGGCTAATGTGCCCATCAGGATTCTCCTACACTGAGGATATGGCACAGGTCGAAGAGCACGGTTTCCCTGGAATACCAACTTATAATAGAACATGTGGTCCCTGAGCCACACAACAGTACATCTCCTGTCCCCAAAAGGAAACTGTGCTCTTGGACCTGTGTCAAACCCTCAGGGTAGGAGAATCCTGCATGGTCCCTTATCCAGCAGCACATTCTAAGATCTCCGTGGTAACAAACCAGCATTGTGACCCATCTGCAAGAGATTCAGTATCAACTCAAGGCCTTGATACTTCCCCCAGAACCACCAGAAGGAACCTTCCATGCAACAGTCACTGGGGGTGTGCTTTCCAGGCATCCATGTGGAAGAGCTGTGCTCCCAATCTTTCCACATGCAGGACCCTGGAGCTAGTAAACCAGACTCCCCCTGTCTGGTAGAAGGAAACCTTGCTGTTTGGAGCATCTCACAAGCCCCAGCATGGGAAATCCTCCATAGCCTCTTGACGCCACCACTCCATTTGTCATTCATCATAGACACAAACTCAAGTGTGAGCAAATATCTGACATCTGCCCTTACTCAGATGCTGGGTATCTCAAATTAACTTCTGCACATTGTAACACCCTTCTGCTTGGCACAGAATTGAAATGTAACTTGTGTTGATAATTCCATTCTCAAACTACTTCTCCCCAAGTCCTTTTTTTAAAGATTTTTATTTATTTATTTGATAGTCAGAGAGAGACCATAAGTAGGCAGAGAGGCAAGCAGAGAGAGAGGGGGAAACAAGATCCCTGCTTAGCAGATAGCCCGATGTGGGGCTCGATTCCAGGACCCTGAGATCATGACCTGAGCTGAAGGCAGAGGCTTAAACCACTGAGCCACCCAGACGCCCCTCCCCAAGCCCTCTTGATGAGGAATCTGGAGCCACAACACAGCATTCTGCCTTCCCCATAGAAAGAAGAATTGCCTGGACAGTCTGCCCAGAAACCCCACATGAGATTCTATCTGCTTTGCACTCGAAGGAATTCAGATTTATAGGCAGTCCTGGCCACTAATACTGTGTCTGACAGAGCCTAAACCACGACCTAGTGTCAGCCACCCAGAGAGCAGGCCCCATATCCAGCATGTGAGACTGGCCATGGCCCAAGTCCGTCATCTCTATCCATCATTGGATTCAGGCAGCTTTCCCTAGACTTTTGCTGGAATACCTGCCAATAGGGGAACATGAAGCACAATAGAGAACGCCTCCTTCTCCATGACAGGAAAGCTGGCAGTTGGGATGTTTGTCGAAACCACACAGTGGGAGCCAGCTTCATGGACAATGAGATCATGCCAACTCCCGAGGGCCGCCCTGGGCACAAACAGGCATAGTGACCCTCAGCCTGAGCATGCTTTCAAACAAGCCTTCTCAGTGGCATTGCCAGAATCCCGACTGCAGGCCTGGTACACCCCTAGGCCCAAATAATAACCGTTGGTGTGATTTTCCAGGCACCCAGTCTGAGAGCTCGTCTCTGGAATCCCTGTTTTGGAGCAACAAAATGACAGAAAGCAGCACATTTCCTGTCCCTGAAAAAGCCACCAAACTTGGGGAGCTGCCCAGAACCTGAGAGGAGAAAAATTTCCCATGGACCATGAGACCACACCTGCATACCAAGGCCATCCTGCAAACACAATCCAGGTAGAAAGGCCTGTGCTACCGCCTTCGAGTCACCTTAATTACAGTTCCTCATGAGCTACACTCCAGATGTACGCATTAGGCCTGCAATCACCTCGCCACTAACCCTAACCCGAATTTGTGCTTGCAGACTTCTTTCCCAAAACCATGGCTCACTTGCCCCCAGGATGTTGTCTCTGGAGCCAGAGCACAGGACTCTGTCTGCCATCCCCAAGGAAACTGTGCCTGTCACAGTTGCCCAAACATTTCAAATTTGGAGAAACCTGCAAGGCCCCGGAGCCCACCTCAGTATTGATGCCCCCTCAGCATGCAATGCCCAGTCTGAAACACCCTGATCACCTACATCCAGGAAGGAACTCAAGTCAATGGTCCTGAGTCAGAAGTTTGAAACTGACAGGCCCCTAGGACCTCATTGCAACCCTAGATTAGGTTTTCAGGCATCTGTCCTCAGTGACCTTTCTGGAATACCAACTTAGGGTACAACATGTGGTCCCTGAGCCCCTTAACAGAAGATATCCTGTCCCCAGAAGGAAACCGTGCTCCTTGACCTCAGCCAAACCCTCAGAGTAGGAGAATCCTGAATTGCACCTTAACCAACAGCACATTCTAAGATCTCCCTAATAAGAAACCACCATTGTGACCCCTCTTCCAGAGATTCCATGTCAACTCAGGGCCTTGATACTTCGCTCCAGAGCCACCAGACGGACCTGCATTTCCTCAGCTGCAATGATCAATGGAGGTGCGCTTTCCAGGCATCCATGCGGGAGAGCTCTGCTACCCAAACTTTCCACATGGGGGCCCTGGAGCAAACAAACTAGACTCTAGCTGTCCAGTAGAATGAAACCTACTGTTTGGAGCATCTCACAAACCTCAGAGTGGGAAATCCTTCATGGCCTCATGACACCACCCCTCCATTTGTCGGTGATCATAGATATAAACTCCAGTGTGAGAAAACATCAGACATCCACCCTTAGATGCTAGATATCCCATATAAGCCACTGCACAAAGGAGCTGCCTTCCGCTTGGCAGTGAATTGATCTGTAGCTTATGTTTACAGTACCATCCTCACCCTACTGGTCCCCAAGCCCTCTTGATAGGGAATTCTGGAGCTACCACGCAGCATTCTTCCTTCCCCATAGAAAGAAGTAGTGCATGGTGGTCTGCCCAGAAACCCCACATGAGATTCAATCAGCTTGGCCTTCAAGGGAACCCCGAATTATAGCCTTCCTGGTCACTAGTGCTGTATCTGACAGAACCTGAGCCCTTATCTAGTGTCATCAACCCAGAGAGCGGGCCCCAATTTCAGCATGTGAGACTGGTCATGGACAAAGTCTGTCATTTCTACCCATCCTTGGTGTTCAGGCACCTGTCCAACAGACTTTTGCTAGAATCCATGCCAATGGGGGAACCTGAAGCACAATAGAGAACTCCTCCTTCCCATGGCAGGAAACCTGGCTGTTGGGATGGGTGTCCAACCGTCAAAGTGGGAGCCAGCTGCATGGCCAATGAGACCACGCCCACTCCTGAGGGCCACGCTAGGCACAAACAGGCATTGTGACCCTCAGCCTGAGCATGTTTTCAAACAAGCCCTCTCAGTTGTACCACCAGGATCCCACATTGCAGGCCTGGTATACCCCTTGGCCAAGTCCTAAACCTTGGTGGGATTTTCCAAGCACCCTGAACCAGAGCCCGTCTCTTGAAACCCTGTTTTGAGGCATGCATAAGATGGAACTCTGCACTCTTCCCTTCCCCAAGAAAGCCACCAAACAATGGGAGCCGCCAGGAACTTTAGAACAGAAAAATCTCCCATGGACCCATGAATTCACACGTGCATTCTGAGGCCATCCTGGACAAACAGTCCAGATTCAAAAGCCTGTGCTACTGCCTTCAAGTCACCCGATTTATGGTTCCTGATGAGTTGCCCTCCAGGCCTATGCATTGGGCCTCTGATCATGTCACCACTAACCTTAAGCCGAGTTTGTGTTTGCAGAATTCTCTCTCAAAACCATGACTTACATGCACTCCAGGATGGGGTCTTTGTAGCCACACCACAGGCCTGTGCCTGCAATCCCCAAGGAAATTGTGCTGTCAAGTTGACCAAACCCACCAGATGGGAGAAATCTGCAAGGCTCCTTAGCCCACCCCAATTTTAGAGGCCGCCCTGGACTCAAATGCACAGTCTGAAACACCCTGATCACCTACATCCAGGCAGTCACCCAAGTCAATGGTCCTGAATCAGATGTTTGAACCTGACATGCCCCTAGTACTTCTTTGCCCCTAGGGGCCTGGATGTCCCACTCTGCTGGCTCTTGAAAACCTAGATTAGGTTTTCAGTAACCTGTCCTCAGAGGCCTGTTCTGGAATACCAACTTATGATTCAACATGTGGTCCCTGAGTCAAACAACAGAACATTTCCTGTCCCCAGAAGGAAACCGTGCTCTTGGACCTGTGTCAAACCCTCAGGGTAGATGAATCCTGAATGGCCCCTTAGCCACCAGAAAATTCTAAGATCTCCCTGGTAACAAACCAGCATTGTTACCCATCTTCGTGAGACTCCATGTCAACTCAAGACCTTGGTACTTCGCCTTAGTGTCAACAGAACAAACCTGCCATGTTCCTCTGCTGCAATGGTTAGTGGAGGTGTGCTTTCCAGACATCCACATTGGAGTGCTCTGCTACACAAACTTTCCACATGGGGGACCCTGGAAGAAACAAACCAGAATCCCCCTGTCCCATTGAAGGAAACCTTGCTGTTTGGAGCATCTCACAAGCCCCAGCGTGGGAAATCCTCCATGACCTCTTGATGCCACCCTCCATTTGTTGGTCATAATAGACACAACCTCTTGTGTGAGCAAACAGCTGACATCTGCACTTACTCAGGTCTTGGGTATATCCAATCAGCCGCTGCACACTGGAACTGCCTTCCACGTGGTAATGACTTTAACAGTTGTGTATGTTTACCATTCCATCTTCACCCTCCTGGTACACAAGCCCTCTTGATAGGGAATCCTGGAGCAACAATATACCATTCTGCCTTCCCGAGGAAAGAAGAATTGCCTGGTGAGTCTGCTCAGAAATCCCTGAGATCCACCTGCAGGGCCCTTGATGACACCCTAATATCTTATGCCACCATGGGAATTAAGGCTCTCTCTGACAAAGCCTGAGCCACGACCTCCAGTCAGCCACCCAGACAGTGGGCCCCATTTCTTGCAGGTGGGACATGTTGTGACACAAAGCCATTATCTCTATCAACCTGGATATTCAAGCCTCTGTGCCCAGTCTGTATCTCAAATAACTGCCTATAGGGTACCTAAAGCACAAGGGTACCCCTCCTTCCTGATGGCAGGAAATATAGCTGTTGGGATGGGTGTCCAACCCTCAGAGTGGGAACCAGCTGCATGGACATGAGACCACGGCCACACATGGGAGCCGCCCTGGGCAGAAACAGGCATTTTGACCATGAGCGTGAACCTGCTTCCAAAGAAACCCCCACGGTAGCTGGACCAAGAGCCAGCAGAGTGGACATCCAGGCCCCCAGGGGACATCCAGGCCCCTAGGGGCAAATCCTCGCCCTCTTTGGTGTTTTTCAGTCGCCTAGACCCAGAAACTGTCCCTGGAATCCCTCTTGTGGGGATCCATTGAGACGGAAAAGAGCAGTCTTCCCTTCAGAGACAGCAAATTCTTGGGAGATTGTCAGAATCCACAGAGGTGAAGAAGGTTCCATGGCCCCATGAAGCCACCCCTACATTTTTCGACCGTTCTAGACACACAATTCAGACAGAAAAGTCTGCCCAACTGCCTTGATGACACCTTAATTTCACTACGCAATGAGCTGCCCTCAGAGCCTGCAGATCGGGGCTGTGATAACCTCGGGCCTCACCCTAATGCTAGTTCGTGTTTGCAGATTTCTGTGTCCAAAACCCTGTCGGACATGCCCTCCAGGATGGGGCCTCTGGAGCCACACCGGACGACTGTGCCTACCCTCCCGAAGGATACTCTGCCCTTCACTGTTGCCCAAACCCTGAAGCTTAGGAGGAAAGTACAAAGCCCCTGAGGCCACCTCAATTTCCAAGAGTGGTCTGGACCCGTGTACATTGTGACACACAGTGAGCACCTACCTCCAGGCAAACATCCAAGTCAAAGGCCCTGAGTCAGAAGATTGAACCTGACATGCTCCTAGGACATAATCGATGCCCTAGATTAGGTTTTCAGGTGCCTGTACCGAGAGGACTTTTCCCCCATACCGTCTTATATTCCAACATGTTGTTCCTGAGACACACAACAGACCCCTCCTGTCCCAGAAGGATACCTTGCTCTTGGTAGCTGTGTCCAAGACTCAGTGTATTAGAATCCTGCATTGCTCCTGACCATCCCAACATTCCAGTGTCTCCCTGGATACAAACCAGCATTGTGATCAAACAGCATCAAACTCCATGTCAACTCAGCCCCCTTGGAACTTCGCCCCAGAGACACCAGATCGAACCTGCCATGTTCCTGAGCTGCAATTGTCAATGGAGTCCTGTTTTCCAGGCATCCATGAGGGAGAGCTCTGCTACCAACGTTTTCATATGGGGGACCCTGGAGCAAACAAACCAGACTCCCCCTGTCCAGTAGAAGGAAACCTTACTGTTTGGAGCATCTCACAAGCTGCAGAGTGGGAAATCCTACATGACCTCTTGACGCAAACCCACCATTTGTCTGTCATCCTAGACACAAACACCAGTGTGAGCAAATATCTGACATCCGCCCTTACTCAGGTGCTGGATGTCTCAAATCAGCCACTGCACGCTGGAAGTGCCTTCCGTTTGTCACTGAATTGAACTGTAGCTTGTGTTTTTAATTCCATCCTCACCCTCCTGGTCCCCAAACGCTCTTGATAGGGAATTCTGTAGCCACAACACAGCATTCTGCCTTCCCCATAGAAAGAAGAAGTGCCTGGTGAGTCTGCCCAAAAACCCCACATTAGGATCCACCTGCATGGCCCTCGACGGCACACTAATATCTTAGGCCTCCATGGGCTTTCATGCTATGTCTGACACAGCTGGAGCCATGACCTCCAGGCAGTCACGCAGATTCTTGCAGGTGGGACCTGCCATGGCTGGAAGCCATCATCGCTATTCAACCTGGGTATTCAGGCATCTTTCCAAAACTGTAGCTCAAATCCCTGCCTATGGGGAACATGAAGCACAGGAGTATCCTTATTCCCAATGGCAGGAAACCTGGTTATTGAGATGGACACTAAGACTCTGTCTGACACAGCCTGAGCCACGACCTAGAGTCAGCCATGCAGATAGTGGGATCCATATCCTGCAGGTTTGACTTGTCATGGCCCAAAGCCGTCATCTCTATTCAACATGGATATTCAAGCATCTTTCCCATTTTGTAGCTCAAACCCCTGACTATGGAGGATCCTGAAGCACAAAAGTACTCCTCCTTCCTGACGGCAGGATGCCTGACTGTTACGATAGGTGTCAAACCCTCAGAGTGGGAACCAGACGCATGGCCCATGAGACCACGGCCACTCATGGGAGCCACTCTGGGAACAAACTTGCATTGTTACCCTCAGTGTGAGGCTGATTTCAAACAAAACCCTTCGGTAGCTGAAGCAGGAGCCCGCAGAACACACCTACCACCCTAGGGCCAAACACTCACCCTCGTCGTTGTTTTCCAGGTGCCCACACCCAGAACCTGTCTCTGGAATCACTATTTTGGGGAATCCTTGAGACAGAAAACAGCAGTATTCCCTTCTCCCTGAGACAAAAAACTCTTGGGAGCTGAGTAGAATCCCAAGAGCCGAAGTATCTCCCATGGCCCCATGAAGCCAATCCTACATTGTGTAAAACTCCGGGATAAACAATGCAGACAGAAAAGCCTGCACTACCGTCTCCATGATACCTTAACTTCAGTACACTATGAGCTCCCAACAGGGCCTGCATATCGGGCCTGTGATCACCTCAGACCTTAACCTAAACCTAGTTCGCATTTGCAGATTTCTGTCCCAAAGCCATGGCCCAAATTTTCATCAGGATGGGGCCTCTGGAGCCATACCAGACGACTGTGCCTACACACCCAAAGAAAACTCTGCCCTTCACTGTTGACCAAACCCTGAAGATTAGGAGCAAAGTACAAAGCCTGTTAGCCCACCTCAATTCCGACGAAAACTCTGGACCCAAGGGCACATTCTGACACACAATGAGTCCCTGCCTCCAGGCAGACATCCAAGTCAAAGGCCCTGAGCCAGAAGATTGAACATGACATGCCTCTAGGACTTTATCAATACCATAGCTTAGATTTTCAGGTACCTGTCTCCAGAGGCCTGTTCTTCAATACCAACTTATATTCCAACATGTGGTCCCTGAGCCACACAACAGAACCCCTCCTGTCCCTTAAGGATATCTTGCTCTTAGTAGCTGTGTCCAAGACTCAGTGTAAGAGAATCCTGCATGGTCCCTGACCTCCCCAACATTCTAATGTCTCCCTGGATACAAACCAGAATTGTGATCCAATGGCATGAAACTCCATGTCCACACCAGCGAATTTGAACTTCGCCCCAGCGTCACCAGTACGAAACTACCATTTCCTCATCTGCAATGGACACTGGCGGTGGGCTTTCCAAGCATCCATGCGGGAGTGTTCTTCTCCCCAAACTTTCCACATGGGGGACCCTGGAGCATACAAACGACAATCCACCAGTCCATTAGAAGGAAACCTTGCTGTTTGGAGCATCTCACAAGCCCCAGGGTGGGAAATCCTACATGGCTTCATGATGCCTCCCTCCATTTTTCGGTTATCATAGACACAAACTCCAGTGTGAGCAAACATCTGACATCCGCCCTTACTCCGGTGCTGGATAACTTGAATCAGCTGCTGCACACTGTAAGTGCTTTCCACTTGTCACTGAATTTAACCATAGCTTGTGTTTACAATTCTATCCTCACCCTCCTGGCCCCAAGCCCTCTTGATAGGGAATTCTGGATCCACAACTCAACATTCTGCCTGCCCCACAGAAAGAAGAAGTGCCTGGTGTGTCTGCCCAGAAACCCCACATTAGGAACCACCTGCATGGCCCTCGACAGCACCATAATATCATAGGCCGCCATGGGCACTAAGACTGTCTCACACAGCCAGAGCCACGACCTCCAGGCAGCCACAAAGAGAGTGGGCCCCATATCCTGCAGGTGTACCTGCCATGGCCCGAAGCCATCATCTTTACACAGCCTGGATATTCAGGCATCTGTCCCCAGACCGTAGCTCAAATTCCTGCCTCTGGGGGAACCTGAAATACAGGATTATTCCTCCTTTCTGATGGCAGGAAACCTGGCTGTAGAGATGGCTGTCTTACCCTCAGAGTGGGAACCAGCTGTATGGCCCATGAGACCAGGGCCACTCATGGGATACGCCCTGGGCACAAACAGGCATTGAGACACTCAGCGTGAGCCTCCTTTCAAACAAACACCCTCAGTAGCTAGACCAGGAGTCCACAGAGTGGGCCTGCCAGGTCCCTAGGGCCAAATCCTCACCCTCGTTTGTGCTTTCCAGGTGCCCAGACCCAGAACCTGTCTCTCAAATCCCTCTTTTGGGGGTCCCTGAGACAGAAAACAGCAGTCTTCCCTTTTCCAAGAGACAACAAACACTGGGAGCTGGGCAGAATCTCCAGAGAAAAATAATATCCCATGGCCTCATGAAGCCACCCCAACCTTTTGCAAACTTCCTGGACACACAATCCCGACAGAAAAGTCTGCACTACTGCATCCATGACACCTTAATTTCAGTACACTATGAGCTGCCCTCAGGGCCTGCTGATTGGTCTTGTGAACACTTCGGCCCTCACCCTTACGCTAGTCGTGTTTGCAATTCCTGTTCCCAAAGTCCTGGCCCACACGCCCTCCAGAATAGGGCCTCTGGTCCCACACCAGACAAGTGTGGCTACACTCATGAAGGAAACTGCCCTTCACTGTTGCCCAAACCCTGAAGATTAGGAGCAAAGTACAAAGTCTCTGAGCTCACCTCATTTTCGAAGAACACTCTGGGCCCAAATACGCATTCTGACACACAATGAGTCCCTACCTCCAAGCAGACATCCAAGTCAAAGGCCCTGAGTCAGAAGTTTGAACCTGCCATGACTATAGGACTTCATTGATACCCTAGTTTAGATGTTTAGGCGCCTATCCCCAGAGTCTTGTTATCAAATACCAACTTATATTCCAACATGTGGTCCTTGAGCCACACAACAGAACCCCTGCTTTCCCCAGTAGGATACCTTTCTCTTGGGAGCTGTGTCCAAGTCTCAGTGTAGGAGAATCCTGCATGGCCCCTGACCACCCCAACATTCTAACGTCTCCCTGGATACAAACCATCATTGTGATCCAAAAGCATGAAAGTCCATGTCAACTCAGCCCCCTTAAATCTTCATCCCAGAGCTACCAGATCGAACCTGCCGTGTTCCTGAGCTGTAATGGTCAATGGAGGTGTGCTTTCCAGGCAACTATGCGGGAGAGCACTGCTACCCAAACTTTTCATATGGGGGATACTGGAGAAAATAAACAGACTCCCCCTGTCCAGTAGAAGGAAACCTTGCTGTTTGGAGCATCTCACAAGCTGCAGCGTGAGAAATATTCCATGGCCACTTGATGCCACCCCACCATTGTCCGTCATCATAGACACAAACTCCAGTGTGAGCAAACATCTGACATCCGCCCTTACTCAGGTGCTGGATGTCTCAAATCAGCCACTGTACACTGGAACAGCCTTCCGCTTGGCACTGAATTTAACCATAGCTTGTGTTTACAATTCCATCCATACCCTTCTGGTCCCCAAGCCCTCTTGATAGGGAATTCTGGAGACATAACGCAGCATTTTGCCTGCCCCATAGAAAGAAGAAGTGCCTGGTGAGACTGCGCAGAACACAGATATGAGGATCTACCTGCATGGCCCTCGATGACACCCTAAAATCATAGACTGCCATGGACACTAACGCTCTGTCTGACACAGCCTGAGCCATGAGCTCCATTCAGCCACGCAGACAGTGGGTCCCATATCCTGCCGATGGGACATGCCCTGGCCTGAAATCAATATCTCTGCTCTACCTGGTTATTCAGGCATCTGTCTCCAGATCGTAGCTGAAATCCCTGTCTATGGGGGTACTTAAAGCACAGGAGTTCTCCTCCTTTCCAGTGGCAGGAAATCTGGCCTGTGAAATGGGAGTCCAGCCCTCAGAGTGGGAACCAGCTGCATGGGCCTTGAGATCATGGTCACACATGGGAGTTGCCCTGGGCACAAACAGGCATTGTGACCCTCTGCGTGAGCCTGCTTTCAAAGAAACGCCCACGGTAGCTGGACCAGGAGTCCGCAGAGCAAGACAGCCAGGTTGCTGTGGCCAGATCCTCTCCCTCGTTGGTGTTTTCCAGGCACCCAGACCCAGAAACTGTCTCCGGAATCTTTCTTTTGTGGTTAACCTCAGACTGAAAACAGCAGTCTTCCATTCCCCCAGAGGCACCAAACTCTTGAGAGCTGGGAAGAATACCCAGAGATGAAGAATCTCCCATGGCCCCATGAAGCCACCCCTACCTTTTGCGACCATTCTGAACACAGAATCCAGACAATATAGCATGAGTTACCACCTGCGTGACACCTTAATTTCAATACATTATGAGTTTCCCTCAGGGCCTGCAGATCGGGTCTGTGATCACCTCAGCACTCACCCTAACCCTAGTTCGAGTTTGCAGGTTCTGTCTCCAAAACCCTGGCCCTCATGCTTTCCAGGGTGGGGCTTCTGCAGCCACAATGGAATAATGTGCCTACCTTACTGAAGGAAGGTAGTGTCCCCCAAATTTTCCATATGGGAGACACTACCTACCTTGCCCTTTTCTGTTGCCCAAACCCTGAATTTTAAGAGGAAATTACAAACCCCCTGAGCCCACCTCAATTTCCCAGTATGCTCCAGACCCAAGTGTACATTCTGACACATAATGAGCATTGGCTCCAGGTAGACTTCCAAGCCAAAGACCCTGAATCAGAAGTTTGAACTTGTCATGACTATAGGACATCATCGATACCCTAGTTTAGATTTTTAGGTGCCTGTCCTGGAGGCCTGTTCTCCAATACCAACTTATATTCCAACATGCGGTCCTTGAGCCTCACAACAGAAACACTGCTGTCCCCAGGATACATTGCTCTTGGCAGCTGTGTCCAAGACTCAGTGTAGGAGAAGCCTGCATGGGCCCCTGACCACCCCAACCTTCTAACATCTAACTGGATACAGCATTGTGATCCAAAAGCATGAAACTACATATCAACTCAGCCCCATTAAAACTGCATCCCAGAGCCACCAGATCGAACGTGCCATGTTCCTGAGCTGCAATAGTCAATGGAGGTGTGCTCTCCAGGCATCTATGCGGGAGAGCTCTGCTACCCAAATTTTCCATATGGGGGACACTGGAGCAAACAAACCAGACTCCCCTGTCCAGGAGAAGGAAACATTGCTGTTTGAAGCATCTCACAAACCACAGAGTGGGAAATCCTCCATGGCCTCTAGACACCACCCCACCATTTGTCCGTCATCACAGACACAAACTCCAGTGTGTGCAAACATCTGACATCCGCCCTTACTCAGGTGCTGGATGTCTCAAATCAGCCACTATACACTGGAACCGCCTTCCGCTTGGCACTGAATTTAACCATAGCTTGTGTTTACAATTCCATCCTCACCCTTCTGGTCCCCAAACCCTCTTAATCGGGAATTCTGGAGACAACACAGCATTCTGCCTGCTCCACTGAAAGAAGAAGTGCCTGGCGAGTCTGCCCAGAATACCCACATGAGGATTCCCCTGTATGGACCTCAACAACACTGTAATATCATAGGGTTCCAGGTGTACCAATGCTCTGTCTGACACAGCCTAGGCCACGACCTCCATTCAGCCCCCCCCAGAGAGTGGGCCCCATTTCCTGTAGGTGTGACTTCCTGTGGCCCGAAACCAACATCTCTCCTCAACCTGGATATTCAGGCCTCTGTCCCAGACTGTAGCTCAAATCCATGCCTATGTGGAAATCTGACACACAAGAGTACTCCTCCTTCCCAACCCTCTGAGTGGGAACTGGCTGCATGGCCCATGAGACCACGGTCACACATGGAAGACTCCCTGGATACAAACAGGCATTGTGATCCTCAGTGTGAGCTTTCTTTCAAACAAAACCCCTCGATAGCTGGATCAGGAGCCCACAGAGTGGGACTGCCAGGTCCCTAGGGCCAGATCCTCACCCTCGTTTGTGTTCTCCAGGTGCCCAGACCCAGAACCTGTCTCTGGAATCCCTCTTTGGGTGTCCTCTGAGACAGAAAACAACAGTCTTCCCTTCCCCCAGAGACACCAAACTCTTGGGAGCTGAGCAGAATCCCCAAAGATGAAGAATTTCCCTTTGGCTTCATGAAGTCACCCCTAACTTTTGAGACCATTCTGGACACATACTCGACAGAAAAGCCTGTGCTACTGCCTCCAAGACACCTTAAATTCAATACATTATGAGCTGCCCTCAGACCTGCACATCGGGCCTGTGATCCCCTCGGCCTTCACTCTAACCCTAGTTTGCTTTTGCAGATTTCTCTTCCCAAAGTGCTGGCCCACATGTCCTCCAGGATGGTGTCTCTGGTGCCACACCAGACGACTGTCCCTATGCTCCCGAAGGAAACTCTACCCTTCATGGTTGCCCGATCCCTGAAGATTAGGAGCAAAGTATAAAGCCCCAGATCCCACCTCAATTTCGAAGAAGGCTCTGGACCCAAATGCACATTCTGACACACATTGAGTCCCTGCCTCTAGGCAGACATCCAACTCAAAGGCCCTGAGTTAGAATTTTGAACCTGCCATGACTATAGGACTTCATCGATACCCTAGTTTAGATTTTTAGGTGCCTGTCCCCAGAGGCCTGTTCTCCAATACCAACTTATATTCCAACATGTGGCCCCTGACCCACACAACAGAACCCCTGCTGTCCCCAGAAGTATAGCTTGCTCTTGGTGGCTGTGACCATGTCTCAGTGTGGGAGAATCTTGCTTGTCCCCTGACCACCCCAACATTCTAACGTCTCCCTGGATACAAACCAGCATTGTATTCCTGGATACAAACCAGCAGCATGAAACTCCATGTCAATTTAGGCCACGTGGAACTTCGCTCCAGAGCCACCAGATCGAACCTGCCATGTTCCTTGGCTGCAGTGGTCAATGGAGTTGTGCTTTTCAGGCATCCATGCAGGAGAGCTCTGCACCCAAACTTTCCATATGGGGGACACTGGAGCAAATAAACCAGACTCCCCCTCTCCAGTAAAAGGAAATCTTGCTATTCGGGGCATCTCACAAGCCCCAGGGTGGGAAATCCTCCATGGCCTTGTTATGCCACCCCTCTATTTGGTGGTCAATGTAGACACGAACTCCAGAGTGAGCAAGCTTCTGACATCCGCCCTTACACAGGTCCTGGACACCTCGCATCAGCCGCTGCAGACAGGAATCGCCTTCCGTTTGGCACTGAATTGAACTGTAGATTGTGTTTACAATTCCATCTTTACCCTCCTCGTCCCCAAACCCTCTTCATAGGGAACTTTGGAGCCACAATGCTGCATTCCGCCTACCACAAAGAAAGAAGACGTTCCTGCTGAGTCTGCCCAAAACCCCACATGAGGATCCACCTGCTTGGCTCTCGACAACACCTTAATATCATAGGTTGCTATGGGCGCTCAAGCTCTGTCTGACGCACTCTGAAACACCCTGATTACCTATGTCCAGGAAGACACCCAAGTCCATGGTCCTGAGTCAGAATATTGAACCAGACATGCCCCTAGGACCTCATTGGTACCCTCCATTAGTTTTTCAGGCATCTGTTCTCAGAGGCCTATTCTGGAATAACAACTTATGATACAACATGTGGTCCCTGAACCACACAACAGAACAACTCTTGTCCGCAGAAGGAAACCGTGCACTTGGACCTGTGGCAAATGCTCAGGGTAGGAGAATCCTGCAAGACCCCTTTGCCAACATCACTTTCTAAGATCTCCCTGGTAACAAACCAGCATTGTGACCCATGTGCAAGACATTGCATGTCAACTCAAGGCCTTGGTACTTCACCCAAGAGTCACAAGAAAAAACCTGCTATGTTCCTCAGCTGCAATGGTCAATGGAGGTGTGCTTTCCAGGCATCCATGCTGAAGAGCTCTGCTACCCAAACTTTCCACATGGGGTACCGTGGAGCAAACAAACCAGACTCCATCTGTCCAGTAGAAGGGAACCTTGCTGTTTGGAGCATCTCACAAGCCTCAGCGGGGGAAATCCGCCATGGGCTCTTGATGCCACCCCTCCATTTCTTGGTCATCATAGACACAAACTCTAGTCTGAGCAAACATCTGACATACGCCCTTAATCAGGTGCTGGATATATCGAAAAAGACGCTTCACATTGGAACTGTGTTCCGCTTGGCACTGAATTGTACAGTAGCTTGTTTTTACAATTCCATCCTCATCCTAGTGCTCCCCTCTTCATCTTGAATTCAGGAGACACAATGCAGCATTCTGCCTTCCCCATAGAAAGAACATGTGTCTGGTTAGTCTGCCCAGAATCCCCACATGAGGATCAATCTGCTCTGCCCTGAAGGGAACCCCGATTTATAGACTTCCCTGGCCACTAGTGTTGTGTCTGACAGAGCCTGAGCCCCGACCTTGTGTCAGTCACCAAGAGAGCAGGCACCATATCTAGCATCTGGGATTGGCAATGGCCCAAGTCCTTAGTCTCTACCCATGTTTGCTTTTCTGGCAACTTTCCCCAGACTTTGCTGAAATCCTTCCAATGGGGGAACCTGAAGCACTATAGAGTACTACTCCTTCCCCATGGAAAGAAACCTGGATGTTGGGATGGGTATCCAGCCCTCAACGTGGGTGCAAGGTAATGTGAACACGCCAAGTCCTGGGCTGCCCGGGGCACAAAAAGGCATTGTGACCCTCAGCCGAGTATGCTTTCAAACAAACCCTCTCAGTTCCACCAAAGGTTCCAGCTTCGCAAGCCTGGTATGCCCCTAGACCCATATCCTAACCCTTGGTGGGATTTTCCAGGCTCCCAGACCCAGAACCCGTCTCTGGAATCCCTGTTTTGGGGCACCTCTAAGATGGAAAAGAATACTCTTATCTTACCCGAAAAAGCCACCAAACTAAGGGGAGCCGCCAGGATCCTTAGAGAGGAAAAGTCTCCCATGGACCCATGAGACCTCACCTACATTCCGAGGTCGTTCTGGACACACAATCCCGATAGAAAAATCTGTGCTACCGTCTTCCAGTCACCCTAATTACAGTTCCTGATGAGCTGACCACCACGTCTATGCATTTGGCCTGCGATCACCTCGCAACTAACCCGAACCCAAATTTGTGTTTGAAGACTTCTGTGTCAAAACCATGGCTCACATGCCCTCCAGGATGAAGTCACTCATGGTGCACCACAGGACTGTGGCTGCATTTCCCAAGGAAACTGTGCCTATCACATTTGCCCAAACCTTAGAGATTAAGAGAAACCTGCAAGGCCCCTGAGACCACCCCAATTTTGGAGGCCACTCTGGATGCAAATGCGCAGTCTGAAACACCCTGATAAGCTACATTCAGCTAGACAGCCACGTCAATGGTCCTGAGTCAGAAGATTGAACCTGACATGCCCTTGGACCTCATTGAATCCCTTGATTAGGTTGTCAGGCATCTGTCCTCAGGGGCCTATTCTGGAATACAAAGTTATGATACAACACGTGGTTCCTGAGCCACACCACAGAACATTTCCTGTCTCCAGAAGGAAACCGTGCTCTTTGACCTTTGCCAAAACCTCAGAAAAGGAGAATCCTGCACCACACGTTAGCCACAAGCACATTCTAAGATCTCCCTGGTAACAAATCAGCAGTGTGACCCATCTGAAAGAGATTCCATGTTTGCTCACCGCCCTTGGTACTTTACACCAGAGCCACCAGAATGAACTTGCCATGGTCCTCAGCTGCAATGAAGAATGGAGGTGTGCTTTCCAGGCATCCATGTCAGAGAGCTTTGCTACCCAGAATTTCCACATGGGGGACCCTGGACCAAACAAATCAGATTCCACCTCTCCAGTAGAAGGAAACCTTTCTGTTTGGAGCATCTCACAAGCCTCAGCATGGGAAATACTCCATGGCCTCTTGTCACCACTGCTCCATTTGTCGTTTATCATAGACACAAACTCCAGTGTGAGCAAACATTGGACAACTGCCCTGACTCAGCTGCTGGATCTCTCGAATAAGCCTCTGCACATTGGAACTGCCTTCCGTTTGGCACTGAATTGAACTGTAGCTTGTTTTTACAATTCCATCCTCACCCTACTTGTCCCCACGCCCTCTTCATAGGGAATTCTGGGGGGCTCAATGTAGCATTTGCCTGCCCCATAGGAAAAAAAAAAGGTGTCTGGTGAATCTGTTCAGATTCCCCACATGAGGATCCACCTGCATGGCCCTTGACAATGCCCTAATATCATAGGCCACCATGGGCACTAAAGCTCTGTCTGACATAGCCTGACACACAACCTCCAGTCAGCCACCTACACATTGGGCCCCATATCCTGCAGGTGGGACCTGCCGTGGCCAAAAACCATCATCTCTGCTCAACCCGGTTATTCAGGCATCTGTCCCCAGAACTTAGCTCAAATACATTCCTATGGGGGAACTTGAGGCACAAGTGTTTTCCTCCTTCCCGATGGCAGGAAATCTGGCCTGTGAAATGGGTGTCCAACCCTCAGAGTGGGAACCAGCTGCATGGGCCTTGAGACCACGGTCACTCATGGGAGATGCCCTGGGCACAAACAGGCATTGTGACCCTCAGCGTGAGCCTGCTTTCAAACAAACCCTGTCAGTAGCTGCACCAGGAGTCCGCAGAGCAGGCTTACCAGGTTACTATGGCCAAATCCTCTCCCTCGTTTGTGTTTTCCAGGCACCCAGTCCCAGAAACTGTCTCCAGAATCTCTTTTTTCCGGTTCCCCTGAGACTGAAAACAGCAGTCTTCCCTTCCCCCAGAGATACCAAAGTCTTGGGAGCTGGGCAGAATACCCATAGACGAAGAATCTCCCATGGCCCCATGAAGCCACCCCTATATTTTGTGACCGTCAGGGACACAGGATCCAGACAAAATAGGCTTCACTACTGCCTCCATGACACCTTAATTTCAGTACACTATGAGCTGCCCTCAAGGCCTGCAGATTGGGCCTGTGATCACCTCGGCCCTCACCATAACCCTAGTTCGCATTTCCAGATTTCTGTCCCCAAAGCCCTGGCCCACATGTCCTCCAGGATGGGGCCTCTGGAGCCACACCAGACAACTGTGCCTATCCTCCCGAAAGAAACTCTGCCCTTCATTGTTTCCCAAACCCTGAAAATTAGGAGCAATATACAAAGTAACTGAGCCCACCTCAGTTGCTAGGAAAACTTTGGACCGATATGCGCATTCTGGCACACCATGAGCACCTTCCTCCAGGCAGACATCCATGTTAAAGGCCCTGAGTCAGAAGATTGATCCTGACATGCCCCTAGGACTTCATCAATACCATAGATTAGATTTTCAGTTGCCTGCCTGTCCCCAGAGTCCTTTTCTCCAATAACAACTTAAATTCCAACATGTGGTCTGTGAGCCACACAACAGAATCCCTCCTGTTACCAGTAGCATAACATGCTCTAGGTAGCTATGTCCAAGACTCAGTTTAGGAGAATCCTGCGTGGCCCCTGACCACCACAACATCCTAACATCTCCCTGGATACAAACCATCATTATGATCCAACAGCATGAAACTCCATGTCAACTCAGGCTGCTTGGGACTTCGCCCCAGAGTCACCAGAACGAACCTTCTGTGTTCTTCAGCTTCAATGGTCAATGAAGGTGTGCTTTCTAGGCATCCATTTTGGAGAGCTCTGCTACCCAAACTTTCCATAGGGGGTACAGTGGAGCAAACAAACCAGACTTGCCCTGTCCTGTACAAGGATTTCTTGCTGTTTGGAGCATCTCACAAGCCCCATTGTAGGAAATCCTCCATGACCTCGTGATGCCAAACCTCCATTTGGTGACCAACATAGACACAAAGTCCATTGTAAGCAAACATCTTACATCAGTCCTTACTCAGGTGCTGGTATCTCGAATCAGCTGCTGCACACTCGAATGGCCTTCCACTTGGCACTGAATTTAACCCTAGCTGGTGTTTACAATTTTATCCTCACCCTCCTCATCAACAAGCCTTCTTGACAGGGAATTCTGTAGCCAAAACAGGGCATTCTGCCTACCCCACAGACAGAAGAAGTGCCTGGTAAGTCTGCCCAGAAACCCCACATGTGGATCCACCTGCATGGCCCTTAATGGCACCCTAATATCATAAGCCTCCATGACACAGCCTGAGCCACAACCTCTAGTCAGCCACACTGAAAGTTTGCTCCATATCCTGCAGGTGGGACCTGTCGTGGCCTGAAGCCTTCACATCTACTCAACCTAGATATTCAGGCATCTCTCCCAAGACCATAGCTCAAATCCCCGCCTATAGGGGAACATGAAGGACAGGAATACTCCTCCTACCTGATGGCAGGAATCCTGGCTGCTTAGATGGGTGTCCAACCCTCAGTGTAGGAACCGTTGCATGGCCCATGAGACCACGGCCACTCATGGGAGCCGCCCTGGGCACAAACAGGCTTTGTGACCCTCAGTGTGAGCCTTCTTTCAAACAAACCGCCTTGGTAGCTGGACCAGGAGCACAAAGGGCAGGCCTGCCATGTCCCTAGGGCCAAATCTTAACCCTCAATGTTTTCCAGATGCCCAGTCCCAGAACCTGTCTCTGGAATCCCTCTTTTGGGGGTCCTGTGAGACAGGAAACAACAGTCTTCCCTTCCCCTAGGCAACCCAAACTCTAGGGAGCTGGGCAGAATCCCCTGAGTCGAAGAATCTTCCATGGCCCCATGAAGAATCCCCTACATTTTGAGACTGTCCTAGATACACAGTCCAGACAGAAAAGCCAGTGCTATGGCCTCCATGACACATTAATTTCAGTACACTATGAGGTGCACTCACGCCCTGCAGATTTGCCCTGTGATCACACCAGCCCTCACCTTAACCATAGATTGCATTTGCAGACTTCTGTCCCCAAAGCCCTCGCCCATATGCCCTCCAGGATGGGGCCTCTGGTGCCACAATGGACGAGAGTACTTACACTCCTGAAGAAAACTTTGCCTTTCAGATTTGCCAAAACTATGAATCTTAGAAACAAATACAAAGCACCTGAGCCCAACTCAACTTCAAAGAACACTCTGGACCCAAGTACATATTCTGATACACAGTGAGCACCTGCTTCCAAACAGACATCGATGTAAAAGGCCCTGAGTCCAAAGATTGAACCTGACATGCCTCTAGGACTTCATCGGTACCCTAGCTTAGGTTTTCAGGCTCCTGGACCCAGAGGCTTGTTCTCCAATACCAACTTATATTTCAACATGTGGTCCCTCAGACACACAACAGAACCCCTCCTGTCCCCAGAAGGATACCTTGCTCTTGGTAGCTGTGGACAAGACTCAGTGCAGAAGACATATGCATGGCCCCGTGACAACTCCAACATTCTAACATCTCCCTGGATAACAACCAGCATTGTGACCCAACAGCATATAACTCCATGTCAACTCAGGCCTCTTGAAACTTAGCCTCAGAGGCACCAGATCAAAATTGCCAAGTTCCTCAGCTGCAATGGTCAATGGAGTTGTGCTTTCAGGCACCCATGAGGGAGAGCTCAACTTTCCATAATGTGGAGCCTATGGCAAACAAACCAGACACCACCTGTCCAGTAGAAGGAAACATTGCTGTTTGGAGCATCTCATAATTCACAGCATGGGAAATCCTCCATGGCCTCGTGACGCCACCCTTCCATTTGGCAGTCATCATAGACACAAACTTCAGTGTGAGCAAACATCTGATATCCACCCTTACTCAGGTGCTGGATATCTCGTATCAGCCGCTGCACACTGGAACTGCCTTCTGCTTTTCACTGAATTTAACCTTAGCTTGTGTTTAAAATTACATCCTCACCCTCCTTTTGCCCATGCCCTCTTGATAGGGAATTCTTGAGCTGCAAAGTAGCATTCTGCCTGCCCTACAGAAGGAAGAAGTGCCTGGTGAGTCTTCCCAGGAACCCCACATTAGGTTCCACCAGCATGGCCCTCGACGAGACCCTAATATCTTAGTCCACCATGGGCACTCAGACTCTGTCTGACACAGCCTGAGCTACGACCTTCAGTCAGCCATGCAGACAGCGGACCTCATATATTGCAGGTGGGACCTGCCATGGTCCAAAGCCATCATATTTACTCAACTTGGTTATTCAGGCATCTATCCCCAGACCTTAGCTCAAATTCCTGCCTATGGGGGAAATTGTAGCACAGGAGTACTCTTCCTTCCCAATGGCAGGAATCCTGGCTGTTGAGATGAGTGTCCAACCCTCAGAGTGGGAACCAGCTGCACGGCCCATGAGACCATGGTCACCCACAGTAGTCGCCGTGGGCACAAACAGGCATTGTGACCCTCAGCGTGAGCCTGATTTCAAACACAACCCCTCAGTAGCTGGACCAGGAGCCTGCAGAGCATGCCTGCCAAGTCCCTAGGGCCAAAGCCTCACACTTGTTCATGTTTTCCAGACGCCCAGACCCAGAAACTATCTCTGGAATCCCTCTTTTTGCGGTACCCAGAGACAGAAAACAGCAATCTTCACTTCCCCCAGAGACACCAAACTTTTGGGAGCTCGTAGAATCCCCAGAGATGAAGAATCTCCCATGGCACCATGAAGATTCTCATACATTTTGCGACCTTCCTGGACACACTATACAGACAGAAAATCCTGTGCTACCACCTCCATGACCCCTTAATTTCAGTACACTATTAGCTGCCCTCAGGGCCTGCAGATCAGGTCTGTGATCACCTCGGCCCTCACACTAACCCTAGTTTGCAGATTTCTGTCCCCAAAGCCCAGGCCCACATGCCCTCCAGGATGGGGTCTCTGGAGTCCCGGACAAGTGTGCGTACGTTACCAAAGGAAACTCTGCCCTTCACTGTTGCCAAAACCCTGAAGATTAGGAGCAAAGTACAAAGCCCCTGAGCCCACCTCAATTCAAAGGAAAACTCTGGACCCAAATGCACATTCTGAAACACAATGAGGACCTGCCTCCAGGTAGACAACCAAGTCAAAGGCCCTGAGTCAGAAGATTGAACCTGACATGCCTCTGGGATTTCATCTATACCCGAGCTTAGGTTTCCAGGTGCCTGTCTCCAGAGACCTGTTCTCCAATACTAACTTATATTCCAATATGTGGTCCCTGAGCCCCACAGAACCTCTCCTGTCCCCAGAAGGATATGTTGCTTTTGGTAGCTGTGTCCAAGACTCAGTGTAGGAGAATCCTTCATGGGCCCCTGACCACCCCAACATTCTAACGTCTCCCTGGATGCAAACCAGCACTATCATCCAACAGCATGAAACTCGATGTCAACTCATGTCTCTTGGAACTTCGCCCCAGAGACACCAGATCTAACCTGCCATGTTTCTCAACTGCAAAGGTCAGCGGAATTTTGCTTTCCTGGCATCCATGTGAGATTGCTCTGCTACCCAAACTTTCCATATGGGGGACCCTGGAGCAAAGAAACCAGATTCCCCCTGTCCAGTAGAAGGAAACCTTGCTGTTTGGAGCATCTCACAAGCCCCAGCATGGGAAATCATCCACGGCCTCGGGATGACACCCTGCCATTTGTCGGTCATCATAGACAGAATCTCCAGTGTGGGCAAGCATCTGAGATCCGCCCTTAGTCAGGTGCTGGATACCTCAAATCAGCCACTGCACATTGGAGCTGCCTACCACTTGCCACTGAATTTAACCATAGCTTGTGTTTACAATTTCATCCTCACCCTCCTAGTCCACAAACCCACTTGATAGGGAATTCTGGAGCCACAACGCAGCATTATGCCTACCACATAGAAAGAAGTCCTGCTTGGTGATTTTGCCCATAAACCCCACATGAAGATCCATCTGCATGACCCTCGATGGAACCCTAATATCATAGGCTACCGTGGGCACTCAGGCTCTGTCTGACATATTCTGAGGAACAACCTCCAGACAGCCATGCAGACAGTTGTCCCCGTATTTTGCACGTGGGAAATGCTATGGCCCTAAGCCATCATCTCTACTCAACCTGGGTATTCAGTCGTCTCTTCCCAGACCGTAGCTCAAATCCCTGCCTATAGGGGAAACTTAAGCACAAGAGTACTCCTCATTCCCGATGGCAGGAAACCTGGCTGTTGAGATGGGTGTCCAACCCTCAGAGGGGGAACTAGCTACATGGCCCATGAGACCACGGCCACTCATGGGAGCCGCCTTGGGCACAAAGAATCATTGTGACTCTCAGTGTGAGCCTACTTTCAAACAAACTCCCTTGGTAGCTGGACCAGGAGCCAGCAGAGCGGGCCTGCCAGGTTCCTAGGTCCAAACCCTCACCTCCATTCGTGTTTTCCAGGTGCCCAGAACAAAGATTTGTCTCTGGCATCCCTCTTGTGGGTTTCCCCTGAGACAGAAAACAGCAGTCTTCCCTTCGTCCAGAGACACCAAACTCTTGGGAGCTGGGAAGAATCCCCAGAGGTGAGGAACCTCCCATGGCACCATGAAACACTCCTATATTTTGCGACCATCCTTGACACACAATCCAGATAGGAAATCCTGCACTATCACCTCTATGACACCTTAATTTCAGTACAATAGGAGATGCACTTAGGGCCTGCAGATCGGGCCTGTGATCACCTCGGCCCTCACCCTAACCCTAGTTCACGTTTCCAGATTTCTGTCCCCAAAGCCCTGGCCCACATGCCCTCAGCACAGGGCATCTGGAGCCACACCCGATGACTGTGCCTACCCTCCAGAAGGAAACTCTATCTTCACTGTTGCCAAAACCATGAAGATTAGGAGCAAATTACAAAGGCCCTGAGCACACCTCCGTTTTGAAGAATGCTCTGGACACAAATGCGCATTCTGACACACAATGGACCCTGCCACCAGGCAGACACCCAAGTCAAAGACCCTGAGTCTGCAGATTGAATCTGACATGCCTCTAGGACTTCATCGATACCAGAGCTTAGATTTTCAGGTGCCTATCCCCAGGGGCCTATTACCCAATACCAATTTATATTCCAACATGTGGTCCCTGAGCCATACTACAGAACCCCTCCTGTCCCCAGAAGTATACCTTGCTTTTGGTAGCTGTGTCCATGACTCAGTGTAGCAGAATCCTACATGGCCCTCTGACCATACCAATATTCTAACATCTCCATGGATCCCAACCAGGAATGTGATCCAACAGCATGAAACTCCATGTCAACTCAGGGTGCTTGGAACTTAGCCCCAAAGCCACCAGATCGAACCTGCCATTTCCTCAGCAGCAATGGACCATGGAGCTGTGCTTTCTAGGCATCAATGCGGAAGAGCTCTGCTACCCAAACTTTCCATATGGGGGACCTTAGAGCAAACACACCTAAATCCCCCTGTCCAGTAAAAGGAAACCTTGCTGTTTGGAGAATCTCACAAGTCACAGCATGGGAAATCCTCCATGGCCTCTTGTGCCACCCCTCCTTTGTCGGTAATCATAGACACAAACTACATTGTGAGCAAAAGTCTGACATCCACCCTTACTCAGGTGCTGGATAGCTGGAATCAGCCTTCTGATTGGCACGGGATTGAACTGTAGTTTGTGTTTGTCATTCCATCCTCACCCTCCTGGTCCCCAAGGCCACTTGATAGGGGATTCTGGAGCCATGATGCAGCATTCTGCCTGTCCCACAGAAAGAAGTTCCGGGTGAGTCTGCCAAGTAAACCCCCATGAGGATCCACGTGCATGGCCTTTGACAGAACCCTAATACCATAGGCCGCCATGGGCACTCAGGCTGTCTGACACAGCCTGATTGAAAGCATGCTCAGGCTGAGTGTCATAATGCCTGTTTGTGCCCTAGGCACCCTCATGTGTGGGTGTGGTCTCATTGGCCATGCAGCTGGCTCCCCCTCAATGTTGAACACCAATCTCAACAGACAGATTCCTGCCATCTGGAAGAAGGAGTTCTCTATGGTGCTTAAGGCTCCCCTGTAAGGTTCTGGTTGGCCAGAGGGAGTCATTTTGTGTTTATGTAGTGAACGTAGATTGACCCTATGCAATAAACTTAGATTGACCCAGCCCCTCCCATAGGAACTTACTTGCAAAGCCTAGATACAAGGGTGGGTCAGGTCAGGTGAAGTCATCCAATCATTGGGGCACATATACTTCTACTAGTTCAATTCAATTGGGCACCCATGAGTTACCTAGCATTTTTTTCTGTGTGTGGCAGACTTAGTATGACTGTGCAGTGTTCTCTGTGTACTGCACACTCATTGGCCACCTGTGTATAGCCCAGCTAAACTACCTGTATAAAAATTAGTCTGTGAGGCTGGGAGGGGTCGCCTCTTTGCAAGAGACGGGCCCTGACTGATCAGTTTGATTCTCGATGCTTAGAGCAAAATAAACCTTTGCTTGACCTTCGCTTTGTATCAGTTCTTCTTTTTCGATTTCAGACTCTAACACCCCCATTGGCAGGGATTCCAGGAAAGGACTAGGGACAGATGCCTGAATAACAAGGATGGATAGAGATGACTGACGTGAGCAATATTCAGTCTCACATGCTGCATATGGGCCATGCTCTTGGGGTGGATTGCACTATGTAAGGGCTCAGGCTCTGTCAGACAAAGCACTAGTGTCAAAGCAGTCTATAAATCTGGGTTTCCTCGAGGGCCAAGCAGATTGATCCTCAAGTGGGGTTTTGGGGCAGACTCACAAGGTGTTTCTTCTTTCTATGGGGAAGGCAGAATGCTGCGATGTGGCAGGAGATTTCTCTATCAAGAGGGCTTGGAGACCAGAAGGGTGAGGATGGAATTGTAAACACAAACAACTGTTCAATCCAGTGCCAAGCGGAAGGCAGTTCCAGTGTGCAGTGGCTAATTCGAGATACCCAGCACCTGAGTAAAGGGCGATGTCATACTTTTGCTCACACTGGAGTTTGTGTCTATAATGACTAACAAATGGAGGTGTAGCATCAATAGGCCATGGAGGATTTCCATCGCTGGGTCTTGTGAGATGCTCCAAAAAGCCAAGTTTCCTTCTACTGGACAGGTGGAGTCTGGTTTGGGTGCTCCAGTGCCCCCCATGTGGAAACTTTCGGTAGCAGAGCACTCCTGAAAAGATGCATGGAAAGCACACCTCCAATGACCATTGCAATTGAGGAACATGGCAGGTTCGTTCTGGTGGCTATGGGGTGAAATATCAGGACCTTGAGTTCACATAGAATATCTTGCTAATAGATCTCAATGCTAGTTTGTTACTAGGGAGATCTTAGAATGGGCTGATGGCTAAGGTGCCATGAAGGATTCAACTATGCTGAGGGTTTGACACAGGAAGAAGAGCATGGTTTCCTTCTGGGGAGAGGAGATGTTCTCTGTGTGGCTCAGGGACCACATGCTGTATCAGAAGTTTGTATTCCAGAACTGGTGACTGAGGACAGATGTCTGAAAACCAAATCTAGGATTCCAATGGGATCCTAGGGGTATGTCAGGTTCAATCTTCTGACTCAGGACCATTGACTTGGCTGACTGCCTGGATGTAGGTGATCAGGATGATTCAGACTGCACATTTGCATCCAGAGCGGCCTCCAAAATTGGGGTTGGCACAGGGGTCTGGCAGGTTTCTCCTAATCTGGAGGGTTTGGGCAACTGTGACAAGCAGAGTTTCCTTGGTGACTGCAGGCACAGTCTGTGCTGTGGCTCCAGAGATGCCAACCTGGAGGACATGTGAGCCAAAGTTTTGGAAGAGAAGTCTGAAAACACAAGTTTGGGTTAGGTTAGTGGGGAGGTGATCCCAGGCCTAATGTGTAGACATGGAAGGCACCTCATCAGGAACTCTAATTAGGTTGACTCAAAGGCCCTACCACAGGCTTTTGTATCTGGAAGTGTGTCCTGAAAGGCCTCGGAATACAGTTGTGGTCTCATGGCTTCATGGGAGATTTTTCCTCTCTAAGGATATGCGTGACTCCCAATAGATTGGTGGCATTTTTTCCGAAGCGTCCTATGAAATTGGGGTGGACTTAGGGGCCTTGCAGGTTTCTCCTAATCCGGTGGGTTTGGGAAACTGAGATGGGCTGAGATTCCTCAGGAGAGCAGGACCAGTGATGTGGTGTGGTCCTGGAGGCCCCATCCTGGAGGGCATATGGGTCAGGACTTTGGGTCCTAAGTCTTCAGATACAAACTCAGGTAAGCGGTAGGAGCGAGGTGTTTGCAGACGCGATCTGCAGACCCTGAGAGAAGCTCCTCGGTATCTGAAATTCTGACAGCTGGGAGGCAGGAGCACAGGCTTTTCTGTCTGGATTGTTTATCTAAGATGGCCACGAAGTGGAGGGGTGGCCTCATGGATCCCTGTGAGATTCAACCTCTCTGGTAATTCTGTCTGGCACCCAAGAGTTTGGTGTCTTTCTGGGGGATGGGGGCAGCGTGGATTTCTGTTTCAGGGGTCCCGTCCAAACAGGCATTCCAGAGATGGGTTCTGGTTCCAGGAAACTGGATCACCCCAACAAGGCTTAGGATTTGGACCTAGGGGCATGACAGTCCCGCTATATGTTCTCCTGGTACAGCTCCCAAGGGGACTTGTTGGAAATGGTTCTCAGGCTCAGGGTCACAATTCTGTTTGTGCACAGCTGCCCATCCTGTGTGGGCGTGGTCTCATGGGCCATGCACCCGGCTCCCACTCTGAGTGTTGGACAACCATCTCAACATTCAGTTTTCTGGCCATGGGGAAGTAGGATTACTCTTTTGTGTTTCAGGGTCCCCTATGGGCAGGAATTTGAGCTATGTCTGGACAGGTACCTGAATACCCAGGTTGGTTCAATATGATGGTTCAATTGGGGTGTTGTCCAAGGCTGGACCCACCTGCAAGTTATGGGGCCCACTGTCTGGGTGGCTGACAGGAGGTTGGGGATCGGGATGTGTCAGACAGAGCATTTGTGCAGAGGTCGGCCTATTATATTGGTGTGCCATTGAGGACCGTGCAGGAGGAACCTCATGTCGGCTTCTGTGAAGACCCATAGGGTACTTCTTCATTCTGGTGGGCAGGCAGAAGGCTTCGTTGTGGCTCCTGAATTCCCAATATGGAGGGCTTGCAGGCGAGGAGTGTGAGGACAGAAGCCGAAAAACACTAGCTACGGTTAAGCTCAGTGCCGAACACATTGCCGTTCCAATGTATAGCGGTTGTTTCGAGATCTCCAGCACCTAAGTACGGCAAGGGTCAGATGTCTGCTCACGATGGAGGGCAATGATGGCCAACAAATGAAATATCCAGCACCTGATTAAGGGTGGATGTCAGATGTTTGCTCACACTGGAGTTTGTGTCTATGATGACCGAGAAATGGAGGAGTGGCGTCAAGAGTCCATAGAGGACTCCCCAT
Organism: Neogale vison; assembly: GCF_020171115.1. Taxonomy (NCBI): domain Eukaryota; kingdom Metazoa; phylum Chordata; class Mammalia; order Carnivora; family Mustelidae; genus Neogale; species Neogale vison. Next base: position 194,460,823 of record NC_058093.1, read on the forward strand.
ACTGATGCATGTGAGATGCTCCAAACAGCAAGGTTGCTTTTTCTACTGGATAGGTGGAGTCTTGTTTGTTTGCTCCAGGGTCCCCCTGTGAAAAGTATGGGTAGCAGAGCTCTTCTGCATGGATGAGAAGTATCAACGCCTTGAGTTCACATGGAATATCTTGCTGATGGAACTCAATGCTAGTTTGTTACCAGGGAGATCTTAGAATGTGCTGATGGCTAAGGTGCCATGAAGGATTCAACTACGCTGAGGGTTTGACACAGGAAGAAGAGCACAGTTTTCTTCTGGGGACAGGAGATGTTCTGTTGTGGGGATCAGGGACCACATGTTGTATCAGTTGTTGGTATTCCAGAACTGGCGACTGAGGACAGGTACCTGAAACCAGAATCTAGGATTCCAATGAGATCCTAGGGGTATGTCAGGTTCAATCTTTTGACTCGGGACCATTGACTTGGCTGCCTGCCTGGATGTAGGTGATCAGGATGATTTAGACTGCACATTCGCATCCAGAGCGACCTCCAAAATTGGGGTTGGCGCAGGGGCCTGGCAGTTTTCTCCTAATCTGGAGGTTTTGGGAAATTGTGACAAGCAGAGTTTCCTTGGTGATTGCAGGCACAGTCTGTGCTGTGGCTCCAGAGACGCCAACCTGGAGGACATGTGAGCCAAAGTTTTGGAAGAGAAGTCTGAAAACACAAATTCGGGTTAGGGTTAGTGGTGAGGTGGTTGCAGGCCTAATGTGTAGACATGGGAGCATCTCATCAGGACCTCTAATTAGGTTGACTCAAAGGCCCAAGCACAGACTTTTGTATCTGGAAGTGTGTCCTGTATGGCCTCGGAATGCAGTTGTGGTCTCATGGCATCATGGGAGATTTTTCCTCTCTAAGGATCCTGGTGACTCCCAATAGATTGGTGACTTTTTCGGTGAAAGGAAGAGTTATGTTGTGCATCATAGGAGAGCCACAAAACAGGGATTCTGGAGATGGGCTCTGGGTCTGGGCTCCTGGAAAATACCACCAAGCGTTAGGATTTGGGCCTAGTGGCATACAAGGCCTGCAGTGTGGGATCCTCGTGGTGCAAAAGAGAAGGCTTGTTTGAAAGAAGGCTCATGCTGAGGGTGATAATGCCTCTTTGTCCCCAGGGCGACAATCAGCAGTGGGTGTGGTCTCATTGGCCATGCAGCTAGCCCCTGCTCGAGGGTTGGACACCCATCCCTATAGCCAGGTTTCCTACTATGGGGAAATAGGGGCTCTCTATTCTGTTTCATTTTCCCTCACTGGCAGTGATTCCAGCAATGGTCTGGGGACAGATGCCTAAATACCAAGAATGTGTACAGATGACAGACTTGCACCATAGCCAGTCTCATATGCTGGATATGGGTCCCACTTTCTGGGTGGCTGACCCGATGTTGAGGATCAGGCTCTGTCAGACACAGCTCTAGCGGCCAGGGCAGCCTACAAATCAGAGTTTCTTCGAGGGCCAAGCAGATTGATCCTCATCCTAACCAAGAATTAGGATTTGGGCCTAGGAGCGTACCAGTCATGCAATGTCAGATCCTTGAGTTGCAACTGAGAGCATGTGTTTGAAAGCATGCTCAGAGTGAGGGTCACAATGCCTGCTTGTGTTCAGGGCGGCCCCCAGGAGTGGGCGTGGTTTCCTTGGCCATGCTGCTGGTTCCCATTCTGAGGGTTTGACACCTATCCCAAGAGTCAGGATTCCTGCCATATGGAACGAGGAGTTCTGAATTGTGCTTCAGACTCCCCCATTGGTAGGGATTTCAGCAAACGTCTGGGACAGCTGCGTGAATACCAAGGATGGGTAGAGATGATGGCCCTGGGCCATGGCCGGTCTCACATGCTGGATATGTAGCCCACACTCTGGGTCGCTGACAAGAAGTCAGGGCTCAGGAACTGTCAGACACAACACTTTGTCCAGGGAAAAGTATAAATCGGGGTTCCCTTGAGGGCTGAGTAGATTGATTTTCATGGGGAGTTTCTGGGCGGACTAACCAGGCCCTTCTTCATGCTTTCCAACAAGCCCTCTCAGTTACACCACTAGGATCCTGTATTGCACTTCCATTATGCCCCTAGGCCCAAATCCTAACACTTTGTGGGCTTTTCCAGGCGCCCAGACACAAAGCCCATTTCTGGAATCCCTGTTTTGGGGCACCCCTAAGATGGAAAAGTGCATTCTTCCCTTCCCCGAAAATGCCATCAAACTATGGGGAGCCGCCAGGATCCTTAGAGAGGAAAAGTGTCCCATGGACCCATGAGAACACCCCTGCATTCCAAGGCCATCGTGAACACACAATCCTGATAGAAAAGTCTGTGCTACACACCGTCACGCCTATTACAGTTCCTAACGAGCTGCCCTCCAGGTCTATGCATTAGGCCTGCAACCACCACGTCACTCCCCCTAACCTGAATTTGTATTTTCAGATTTCTCTCCCAAAACCATGGATCACATGCCCAACAGGATGGGGTCTCTGGAGCCACACTACAGCATTGTGCTACAATCACCAAGGAAATTGTGCCCTTCACAGTTGCCCAAGCCTTCCAGATTAGGAGTAACCTGCAAGGCCCCTGAGCCAACCCCAATATTGTTGCCCATTCTGGACGCAAATGCACAGTCTGAAACACCCTTATCACCTACATCCATGCAGACAGCCAATTCAATGGTCCTGAGTCAGAAGATTGAACCTGAAATGCCCCTAGAACTGTACTGGAGTCCTAGATTAGGATTAAAGCATCTGTGCTCAGGGTCCTGTTCTGGAATACCAAGTTACGATACATCACGTTGTCCCTGGGCCACACAACAGAGCATCTCCTGTCCCAGAAAGGAAACCGTGCTCTTTGACCTGTGCTAAACCCTCCATGTACGAGAATCCTGCATGGCACATTAGCCACCAGCACATTCTAAGGTCTCCCTCATAAGAAACCAGCATTGTGACCAAACTGCAAGAGATTCCTGTCATCAGAGCAACCAAAAGGAACCTGTCATGTTCTTAAGCTTCAAATGTCAATGGAGTTGTGTTATCCAGACATCCAAGTGGGAAGGCTCTGATACCCATACTTTCCACATGGGGGACCCTGGAAGAAACAAAACCAGATGCCAACTGTCCTGTAGAAGGAAACCTTGCTGTTAGGAGTATCTCACAAGGTTTGGCGTTGGAAATCGTCCATGGCCTATTGGTGCCACCCTCCATTTGTCGGTCATCATAGACACAAATTCATTGTGAGCAAAGATCTGGCATCTGACCTTATTCAGCTGCTGGATATCTCGAATAAGACGCTGCACATTGGAACTGCTTTGTACTTGGGACTGAATTGAGCCATAGCTTGTGTTTACAAATCCATCGTCAACCTCCTAGTCCCCAAGCCCTCATGATAGGGAATTGTGGAGCCACAACACAGCATTCTGACTTACCCATAGAAAGAAGAGGTGCCTGGTGAGTCTTCCCAGAAACCCCACATGAGGATAAATATGCTCAGTCCTCAAGGGAACCCCGATTTATAGACTGCCCTGGAAACTAGTGCTGTTTCTGACAGAGCATGAGCCCCAACATAGTGTCAGCCACCTAGACATCGGGCCCCATTACCATTATGTGAAACCGGCCATGGCCCAAGTCCGTCATCTCTACACATCCTTGGTATTCAGGCACCATTCCCCAGACCTTTGCTGGAAACCCTGACAATGGGGGAACTTGAAGCACAAGAGAGAACTTCTCTTTCATGACAGGAAGCCTGACTGTTGCGATGGGTGTCCAACCCTCAAAGTGGGAGCCAGCTGTATGGCCAATGAGACCACGCCCTCTCCTGAGGGATCCCATGCACACAAACATGAATGGTGACGCTCAGCCTGAGCATGCTTTCAAAGAAGCCCTCTCAGTTGCACCACCAGGATCCCGCATTTCAGGCCTGGTATGCCTGTAGGCTCAAATCCTAACACTTGGTGGGATTTTCCAGGCGCCCAGACCCAGAGCCCGTCTCTGGAATCCCTGGTTTGGGGCACCCCTAAGATGGAAAATAGCACTCTTCCCATCCCGAAAAGCCATCAAACTATTGGGAGCCGCCAGGATCCTTAGAGAGGAAAAATCTCCCATGGACCCATGAGACCACAGCTGCATTCCGAGGCCATCCTGTACACACAATCCAGATATGAAAGCCTGTGCTTCCGCCTTCAAGTCACTCAAATTATTGTTCGTGATGAGTAGCCCTCCACGTCTACACATTGCCCTGTGATAACCTCGCCACTACCCCTATCCCAAGTTTGTGTTTGCAGACTTCTCTCCCAAAACCATGGCTAACATGCACTCCAGGATGGGTTCTCTGGAGCCACACCACAGGACTGTGCCTGCCATCCCCATGGAAATTGTGCCAGTCACAGTTACCCAAACCCTCCAGAATAGGTTAAAACATGAAAGGCCCCTGAGGCCTCCCCTATATTGGAGGCTACTCTGGACACAAGTGCTCAGTCTTAACCACCCTGATCACCTACATCCATGAAGACACCCAATTCAAATGTCCTGAGTCTGTAGATTGAAACTCTCATGCCCCTGGGTCCTCATTGGAAACTTAGATTAGGTTGTCAGGCATCTGTCTTCAGAGGCCTGTTCTTGAATATGAACTTATGATACAACATGTGGTCCCTGAGCTACACAACACTACATCTCCTGTCCTCAGAAGGAAACCGTGCTCTTCTACCTGTGTTAAACCCTCAGGGTAGGATAATCCTGCATGAAACCTTAGGCACCAACACATTCTAAGATCTACCTGGTAACAAACCAGCATCGTGCCCCATCTGCAAGAGATTTCATGTCAACTCAAGGACTTGGTACTTCATCCCATAACCACCAGAACAAACCTGCCATGTTCCTCAGCTGCAATGGTCATTAGAGGGGTGCTTTCCATGCATCTTTGCAGGAGTGCTCTGCTACCGAAAGTTTCCACATGGGGGACACTGGAGCACCCAAAAAAAAAAACTCCATCTGTCCAGTAGAAGGAAACTTTGCTTTTTGGAGCATCTCACAAGACCCAGCGATGGAAATCCTCCATGGCCTATTGATAACTCACCTCCATTTGTTAGTCATCATAGACACAAACTCCAGTGTGAGCAAAAGTCTGACATTGTCCTTTACTCAGGTGCTGGATATCTCGAATCAGCCACTGCACACTGGAACTGCCTTCCACTTGGCACTGAATTGAACAGTAGCTTGTGTTTACAATTCCATCCTCACCCTTCTGGTCTCCAAGCCCTCCTGATAGAGAATTCTCCAGCTACATCACAGCATTCTGCCTTCCCCATAGAAAGAAGAAGTTCCTGGTGAGCCTGCCCCAAAACCCCACTTGAGGATCAATCTGCTTGGCCCTCGAGGAAACCCAGATTTATAGGCTGCTTTGCCACTAGTGCTTTGTCTGACAGAGCCTGAGCCCCCACATAGTGCACTCCACCCAGAGAGCATGGCCCATATGCAGCATGTAAGACTGGTTATTGCTCACATCAGTCATCTCTACCCATCCTTGTTATTCAGGCATCTGTCCCCAGTCCTTTCCTGGAATCGCTGCCAATGGGGGTTTTAGAGTCCAAAATAAAAAAAGCAGGACTGATACAAAGTGAATGTCAAGCAAAGCTTTATTTTGCTCCAAGCAATGGAGAATCAAACTGACCATTCAGGGCCATCTCTTGCAAAGAGGTGACCCCTCCCAGCCTCACAGACTAACTTTTATACAGGTAGTTTAGCCTGGCTATACACAGGTGGCCAATGAGTGTGCAATTCACAGAGAACACTGCACAGTCATGCTAAGTCTGCCACACATGGAAAAAAAATGCTAGGTAACACACGGGTGCCCAACTGAATTTTAATTTACCGTAGTAGATATATGTGTGCCCCACTGATTGGATGTCTTCACCTGGCCTGACCCGCTTGTATCTACACTTGTATCTAGGCTTTGTAAGTTAAGTTCCTCTGGGAGGGGCGGGGTCAATCTAAGTTTAGTGCGTAGGGTCAATCTAAGCTCACTACATAAACACAAAATGACGCCCTCTGGCCAACCAGGCCCTTACATTCCCCCCTTTTCTTTGGAGATTAGTCAAATCCTTGACTTTTCAGCCAGTTCTATGTTCTCTGGTTGTAAAGGGTTATATTGAGCATGGAAGTCTAACATTTTTATCACTCTAGTTTTCTTTTATACAAATGGCACTAGTGCACAGTAGGCTGATGAGTTAGCCATTTACCGCATCATCTAATTTCCTACCTATACTTTACATAAACAGGTAACAATAAGAGCAACAATAAACTCATAGTCTTTTGAGTTTTAGCTTTAGTCCATGGTCAGTGGGGTCCATTGGCTGAAGCTTCCACCTCTGTGGGGCGTCTTCATCCTCCACTCCTTTGATGTGATCCTTGTGAATCCAGGCCCTGAAGCCTTCTACTTTTATTGCTGTGGGGGTGGTCATGGTAACAGTACATGGTCCCTTCCAGTGATGTTCCAAGTTCTCCACTTGATAGCGACGTATCCAATCCAAGTCCTTGGGTTGGTAAAAATGTGGTTCCACCTCCATCTCCATCCCAGTGTGGGCAGTCCAGATCCCTGCATGGGCTCTTTTTTAAGACAGTGTAATCCCTGCAGTGACTGGAGTACAGACTGATCAGTAATTTCTTCAGTGGCAACCTCTTATAGCCAAGGACAGAGGGAGGGTATGGGGGTGGAGGGTGTCTCCCAAACATTATTTCAAATGGGGTCACCTTGTTTAAATAGGGTGTCCATTGTGACTTGAGGAGGGTGAAGTAAGGAGATCCACCCATCCACCTCCAGTCTCCAGAATTAGTTTTGTCAAGGTCTCTTTAAGAGTCTGGTTCAGTCTCTCTACATGCCCTGAACTCTGGGGCTGATAGGCAAAATGTAGTTTCCAATTTGTGCCCACAGCCTTGGTCAATGTCTGTGAGACTGAGCTCACAAATGCAGGGCCATTGTCTAACCCAATCGTGAGAGGCAGCCCAAAACTAGGAATTATTTCTTTTAGTAGCCTTTTTTTGCCTACCACTGCTTCTGTCTCAGGTTTGGTGGAAAAAGCCTCTACACAGCCTGAAAAGGTATCTACAAAAGCTAACATATACTTGTGCCCATATTTTAGAGGTTTCATTTCTGTAAAATCAATTTCCCAATAAATTCCTTGTTCCTTACCTCTTTCTCTTTCCCCTCTTCCAATTCTAGTTCCTCCCACTTCAGCTGCCTGACATTGGGCACATCTATCAACTACATCCTTAACCAAATTCCCTAATTTAGAAACCTGGAATTGCTCGCCTATAATGTCCTTGAGTTTCCATACCTCCAAATAAGTATCTGGTCTACTAACTTCTTACCTAGTCTTTGAAGAATAATTAAATTTCCTCTTTTAGTCTTAGCCCAGTCCTCTTCATAGTTTAATTTAGCACATTTTTGTAAATATTTTAAATCTTCCACTGTAGTCCAGTTTTTCTGATAGGGCTAGAGCCGGGAGTGTAACCAGCTCTTGCATTGTTTCTGTGGCTGCTTGTTTTGTGGCTTGATCTGCGAAGTGGTTTCCTTTTGAATTCAGATCAGTCCCCTTTTGGTGTCCTGGGCAATGCATAACAGCTAACACTTTTGGGTCCCAAATAGCCTGGAGGAGAGCCAATATTTCTCCTCTGTTTTTCATTCCTTTTCCTTCTGGTGCTAATAGGACCCTTTCTTTATAAATAGCCCCATGTATAAGGAGAGTAGCAAAGGCATACCTTCTGTCCATATAGATGTTGGTGGTTCTACCTTTGGTGATCTGCAGTACCTTAGTGAGTGCAAACTGTTCCGCTTTTTGTGCCAAAGTTCCTTGCGCCAGGGCTGCTGTCCAGAGTTTCTGCTCAAGAGTAACCAACATAGCCCCCACATACCTCTTTCCATTGACCATGTAGCTACTCCCATCTGTGAAGAGAGTCATCTTGGCATCCGGGAGGGGAATGTCTCTGAGATCCAACCTTATTCCTGTGACTTCGGCTAAGACCTCACCACAGTTTTGTGGGTAGTCAGCCAGCTCCTCGGGCAGCAGTGTGGCTGAATTTAGCACCCTGGGGGCTGGAAGGTAACTCTTGGTTTGTTGATGAGGAGGCCGTGATACCCTGTGACTCGGGTGTTCATGATCCATCAGTCGCTTGGAATCTGGAGAATGCCCTCAATAGCGTGGGTGGTGGTCAAGATGAGATTTTGACCCAAAGTCAAAATTTGCATCCTTGCAAAGTCAAAACTTGCATCCATGACCAGGACGACCGTGGCAGCAATTATGCAAAAGCACCAGCGGAAACCCAGTTGCTACTGGATCCAGTTTCCTGATAAGATAGTCTACTGGCCTTTGCCAAGGCCCCAGAGTCTTAGTTAAAACTCCTTTGGCCACCCCTGCTTTTTCATCCACATCCAAGTGGAAGGGCTTGAATCTTAGTCTTTCCACCTGCCTTCTCTGTGTTTAGGCTTTTCCTTCCATTTACTATCCCCTACCAATCTCCTCTCTGCCTCATGTAATGCCAAAACCTTAACCAGTTTTGTTTTTTGTCTGTTTTTCATCCTCTTGGGCATCCCTGCTGTTAAACACCTTTTCTGCTATTCCCACTAACTCAGTCAGATTCTTCCCTTCAAATCGTTCAATTTTCTGAAGTTTCCTATATTAGGGGCTGACTGACTGACAAAGCAAGATCATCTAAGTGAGCTATCGTGCAACTTCCCTGAAGTTTACCTCAAGTTGTCTAGCTTAAGTAAACAAACATTTAAAGACAATCAAATCTAGAATTTAACATCCATAAAAATGTGTTATTAAAACATAATTTTCTTTCTAAAATAACCCTCATTTTCAGAGATAGACAAATCAGGACTAATTTATTTGAAAAACAAGTCCAGTGTTAACATGCTTGGCCTAATTATTTACATAAGCTCAGTAAGAACAGTGAGGGATCATATAAATCTTTTAGAATCCGCTCTGCTGGAACTTCTCATAAGGAATCTCTAGGTTGAACTTATGATAGCCTCTCCAGGCCAGAAGCCACGCTACATACATGCCATCAGACATGCCTGCAATACCTGTCGATATGGGTATTCACCATATTCATCCTCTTCCTGAGGCGCCCAAAGAATCCTGAGGTTCCTGCACCTTCCAGGAAGTAACATCCTTTACTCATCTGGTGAGGCTGCTGGGAACTCTGTAAGCAAGTTATCAGGTCAACAGTTCCAAAGGCCTTTACAGTTCCAGGTTTTATAAAGTCAACCTTAGTTCCTTTAAGCTGTCTAGTCATATCTGAGTCTTTTCTAATATGGCATTCCAGGCAAAGCCATGGTAAAATAAAATAACCAATGTTTCCAACGGTTTCCTGTTACAAGGACAACGGATTCTTATTGAACTTATGCAAATGACTGATTGCAATGGAAGAAAGAATACTTGCTGAGGCCTTTTGCTTTCAGAGGGTACAGATAGAGAGAAAGAGTTGAATATCTTGATTTGGTTACATATGACTACATTTTATCTCTGTAAGTTACAGATAACTTAAGAAAAAGTTTCCCTAGTCTTGAAGAGCAAACATAAGACAAAATTTCAAGAGATACAACATTAGTCTTTAAGTTAACCTAGTCCCATGTTAATAATTCTGGTTTAGTCTGAATGCAGCTTTTCCTTCTGTAAATTCTTATCCATTTCAGTTCCAGGATTTCAACATATCAAAGACCTGTATTTGTCCTGAAAGTTTCCCATATGAATTTTTTTTGAGATGGAATTTATCTTACAAGAGAATTAAAACAATTACAAATGACAAAAACTCAGAACAGATATGGTAAAGATCTGGTGAGATGATAATTTACAATGTAACTGGCAAGAAAATCAGGTTACTTATGTGACACGGAACATTTCCATAATCATGATATCAAGTGGTGATCTATCAACTGATTAAAACTTTAGGAAATGCATGGCATTTTCCCAAATGTAACCCAAGGTTTATCATTGGTTTAAATCTTGTCAACAATTGCTAAAACCTTAGAAAGTTTTAAAAGACATGACTAAATATAATTAGGGATGTTAGACACCTGATAAAACAAAATATAGAAACTGAATTTTCTGGGCAGGCAAAGAGAAAACCATAACAAATCAATTAACTTAAGAAAACTTTGTCTTTTTAAAGAGAGAAAACCAGATTTTCTATACCAGTGTCTTTTTTTTAGGTAAGCAGATAATGAGTTTAGTAGGTTTCCCTCCCATCGTGAATGATGTCGCGAAGGGAGGGGGTTCTTTCAGATGCTGTCCTGGTCGTGTCCCTCGCGGGAACTTAGGAGCATCTTATATAAAGTCTGTCTCTATAAACCCCGGACCAGGATACTCCATGGAGTAGATGACCGTTATGCCATATGACGCCCCATGAGACTCATGGTTCAGCCCACTCAGACTCTGTAGTGGAAGTGGAGCCATACAGAAACATTCACACAGTCAGGCACTTTTCAGATTCAAACTTTTACACATCTCTTACTTTTTGCATACAGAGTTGATTTTCTCATTTCCATCAGTCTTAATTACACTTAACAGAATTTTGTACTCTTAGACATACCTGAACCTCTACTGAAGACTAAATATAAACCAATTGTGAGTTAGTACAACAGAATTCTTTAGATGTCAAATTTATCAATTAGTTAAGCACAGAACGTGTTCAGCAGCAGATTTCAAAGGCACAAACTCAGTTCCAGGAGCCAACGTTCTAGCATTTTTCCCAAGACCTACATGTCCAAAAATTTGATTCCATTTGTCATTCGAACAACCCTTCAGAGTTTCAGGTTACCAAAGACTTTGGAAGCCAATTTAAAAATTAGCCATTACAACCTTGAGATAGACAAATCTCCATCTCCACTCTAGATGCCATGTTCTCTCGCCAGCAAGGGGGAAGGGCTTTGCAGTCCATGTTGTGCCAGAAAAGGCAAGGAATTCCCCAAAACGAAGGGAGTTTCAGCAGCTGCTTGGGAATATTCCTTAAAGTCTCTGTCTCGAGGTCGGTTCTTCCTGCAGTGCCAGTTCTGCTAATCAAAAGTGGCCCACGAGGCACTCATATTCCACGCTCGGCTCCAATGAGCCAGCATTGGGCACATTAACCCAGCATTAGACTAACCCCATGTGGCTCCAGTCATAGCCCTTAACAGACAAAATGAGTGGGCGATAAGCCTCACATCTATTATGAAGAACGGAGAGATAAATGTCAGAGTACCCTTACTCTCTGCTTGCCCCATTCCCTCAACCATAACAAACAACACAATAGAAAAGAAAGGGACCAGGCAAAGAGAACTGCAGGCCCAAGGATTCTTACCCATAATTTGCCACTGGTGGGGGCTTTGTCCCCAGAACACCTAGGCGACTCGAACCCCTCAAACGCCCAGGGGGACTCGAGCCCCCAACCAACCAGTGGGACTCGAAGCCCCAATTGTCCAGGGGGACTCGAACCCCCCGACCGCCCATGGGGACTCGAACTCCTTGATGATCTAGGGAACTAGAACCCCTGACCATCTATGGAGACTCGAACCCGCAGTCTGTCTAGGGGGGCTCGAACCCCCCAACATCCTGGGGGACTTGACACCCCTGGCAGACCCCTGACTGACTGGGGGACTCAAGCACCCCGGCAACAGCATAAGGGGACTGGAAACCCCCGACCGCCCAGGGGAAATCAAACCCCCTGTCGATCTACCAGCAGAGGGATGGGGTGTCCCCACATCCACTCCAGCCTTGGGGGGCATGGCTGCGTCCATCTTCTCCCTGGAGGGCCATACCCTGGAGCTCTGACCAGACAGACAGATAGGATCCTGTGATCTTACTTCCGAAGGCTTTTCCCAAAAATTCTGATGCTGGCTCAGTTCTCATCATTTGGATCCGGATGCCCACTCCAATATTAGGGTCCGTAATCAATGGAGCGAGACTGATACAAAATGAACGTCAAGCAAAGCTTTATTTTGCGCCAAGCATTGAGAATCAAACTGACTGCTCAGGGCCATCTCTTGAAAAGAGGCGACCCCTCCCAGCCTCACAGACTAACTTTTATAGAGGTATTTAGCCGGGATATACACACGTGGCCGAAGAGATTGCAATACACAGAGAACACTGCCCAATCATGCTAAATCAACACACACAGAAAAAAGAATGCTAGGTAACACACGGGTGCCCAATTGTATTTCAATTTATCCTAGTAGATATATGCGTGCCCGACTGATTGGATGTCTTCACCTGGCCTGACCCGCTCTTGTATCTAGGCTTTACAAGTAATTTCCTCTGGGAAGGGCAGGGTTAATCTAAGTTTATTGCATAGGATCAATCAAAGTTCACTACATAAACACAAAATGACTCCCTCTGGCCAACCAGACCCTTATAGGGGAACCTTAAGCACCATAGAGAACTCCTTCTTCCACATGGCAGGAACCTGTCTGTTGAGATTAGTATTCAACACTGAGTGGGAGCCAGCTACATGGCCAATGAGACCACATCCACACATGAGGGCCACATAGGACACAAACAGGCATTGTGACCCTCAGCCTGAGCATGCTTTCAAATTAGCCCTCTCAGTTGCACCACCAGGATCCCGCATTTCAGGCCCGGTATGTCCTTAGGTCCAAATCATAACACTTCATAGGGTTTTCCAGGCACCCAGACCCAGAGCCTTGCTCTGGAATCGACGTTTTGGAGCATGCCTAAGATGGTAAACATCACTCTTTACTTCCCTGAAAAAGCCACCAAACTATGGGGAGCCGCCAGGATCTTTAGACAGGAATAAACTTCCATGGACCCATGAGAATATACCTGCATTCCGAGGCTATCCTTAACACACAATACAGATAAAAAAGCCTCTGCTTCCGCCTTCCAGTCACCATAATTACAGTATCTGACGAGCTGCCCTCCAGGTTTACGCATTGGGCCTGCAATCACCTCGCCACTAACCATAACCCGATTTGGGTTTGTAGGCTTCTCTCCCAAAACCATGGCTCACATGTCCTCTAGAATGGGGTCTCCGGAGCCAAAGCACAGGACTGTGCCTGCCATCTCCAAGAAAACTGTTCCCGTCACAGTTGCCCAAACTCTCTAGATTAGGATAAACCTGAAGGGCACCTGAGCTCACCCCAATATGGGAGGCAGTTGTGGATGCAAAAGCCCAGTCTGGAGCACCCTGATCACCTCCATCCAGGCAGACACACAAATCAATGTTCCTGAGTCAGAAACTGACATGCCCCTAGGGCCTCAATGGAACCTAGATTAGGTTTTCAGGCATCTGTCCTCAGAGGCCTGTTCTGGAAAACCAACTTATAATACAACATGTGTTCCCTGAGCCACACAACAGAACATCTCCTGTCCCCAGAAGGAAACCATGCTCTTGGACCTGTGTCAAACTCTCAGGGAGGTAGAATCCTGCATGGTCTTTTAGCCACTAGCACTTTCCAAGATCTCCCTGGTAACAAATAAGCATTGAGACCAATCTTGAAGAGATTCCATGTCAACTCAAGGACTTGATACTTCTCGCCATAGCCACCAGAATGAACCTGCCATGTTCCTCAGCTGCAATAGTCATTGGAGGTGTTCTTTCCACACATCCTTGTGGAAGTGCTCTGCTACCCAAAATTTCCATATGGAGGACACTGGAGGAAAGAATCCAGATTCCACCTGTCCAGTAGAATGAAACCTTACTGTTTGGAGTATCTCCCAAGCCCCAGCGAGGGAAATCCTCCATGGCATCTTGACACCACCCCTCCATTTGCTGGTCATCATAGACACAAACTCCAGTGTGAACAAAATTCTGGCATTGTCTTTACTTAGGTGATGAATATCGCGAATAAGCCATTGCACACTAGAACTGCCTTCTGCGTGGCACTGTAACTTTGGTTTACAATTCCATCCTCACCCCCATGGACACAAATCGCTATTGGTAGGGAATTTTCAAGCTACATTACAGCATTCTGCCTTGCCCATAGAAAGAAGAAGTGCCTGGTGTATCTGCCCAGACACAACAAATGAGGAAAAATCTGCTCGGCCATCGAGGGATTTATAGGCTGCCTCAACATACAGGTTACCCTGGCCATTAGTGCTGTGTCTGACAGAGCCTGAGCCCCGAACTTGTGTCTGCCACCGGAGAGAGGGCCCCATATCCAGCATGTGAGACCAGCCATGGCCCAAGTCCATCAACTCTACCCATCCTTGGTATTCAGGCACCTGTCCCCAGACCTTTGCTGGAATCACTGCCAATGGGGGAACTTGAAGCAAAATAGAGAATTCCTCCTTCCCCATGGCAGGAAACCTGGCTGGTGGGATGGGTATCCAACCTCAAATTGAGATCCAGCTATATGGCCAATGAGACCACGCATTCCTAAGGGCCGCCCTGGGAACAAACAAGCATTGTGACCCTCAGCCACAGTAAGCTTTCCAAAAAAGCCCTCTCAGTTGCACCAGCAGTTTCCCGTATTGCAGGCCTGGGATGCCCCTCGGCCCAAATCCTAAGCCTTGGTGCGATTTTCCAGGCGCCCAGACCCAGAGCCTGTCTCTGGAATTCCTGTTTTGGGGCAGCACTAAGATGGAAACAGCACTCTTCCCTTCCTCGAAAAAACCATCAAAGTATTGGGAGAAGCTAGGATCCTTAGAGAGGACAAATATCCCATGGACCGATGAGATAACACCTGCATTCCGAGGCCATCCTGGTCACACAAATCAGATAAAAAGCCTGTGCTACCAGCTTCCAGTCACCCTAGTTACAGTTCCTGATGAGCTACACTCCAGGTCTATGCATTTGGCCTGCGATCACTTCACCACTAACCCAAACCCGAATTTGTGTTTGCAGACTTCTCTCTCAGAACCATGGCACACATGCCCTCCAGGATGGAATCTCTGAAGCCACACCACAGAACTGGGCCTGCCATCCCCAAGGAATTTTTGCCAGTCACAGTTGCACAAACCCACTGGATTAGGAGAAATCGGCAAGGATCCTGAGCCAACTCCAATATTGGAGGCCGTTCTGGAAGCAAATGCACAGTCTGAACGACCCTGATCACCTAAATGCAGGTAACACCCAAGTCAATGGGCCTGAGGCAGAAGATTGTACCAGACATTCCCCTAGGACCTCACTGGAACCCTAGAATAGGTTTTCAGGCATCTGTCCTCAGAGGCATGTTCTGGAATACCACCTTATAATGCAACTTTTGGTCCCTGAGCCACACAACAGAACTTGTCTTTTCCCCAGAATGAAACCGTGCATTCGACCAATTCTCCTCAGAATTGGAGAATCCTGCATGGCACCTTAGCCACCAGCATATTCTAAGATCTCCCTGGTAACAAACCAGCATTGTGGCCCATCTGTAAGAGATTCAATGTCAAATCAAGGCCTTGGTACTTTGCCCAGAACCACCAGAACGGACCTGCCATGTCCTCAGCTGTCAACAGAGGTGTGATTTCCAGGCACCCATGCAGGAGAGCTTTGCTATGCAGACTTTCCACATGGCGGACACTGGAGCAAACAAACCAGACTCCCCCTGTCTCCCTGTCTGGTAGAAGGAAACCTTGCTCTTTGGAGCACCTCACAAGCCTCAGCATGTGAAATCCTCCAAGGATCTTGACTCCACCCATCCCTTTGTCAGACATCGTAGACACAATCTCCAGTGTGAGCAAACATCTGATATCCACACTTACTCAGTTGCTGGATATCTTGAATCCGACACTGCACATTGACCTGCCATTTGCTTGGCACTGAATTGAACCATAGCTTGTGTTTACAATTCCATCCTCAATCTACTGGCTCCCAAGGCCTCTTGATAGGGAATTCTGGAGCCACAACGCAGCATTCTGCCTGCCCACAGAAAGAAGTAGTGCCTGGTGACTCTACCCAGCAACCCCAAATGAGGATCAACCTGCTTGGCCCTCAAGGGAACCCTGATGTATAAACTGCCCTGGCCACTATTGCTGTGTCTGACAGAACCTGAGACCAGACTTAGTTTTAACCACCCAGAACGTGGGCCCCATATCCAGCATGTGAGACCGGCCATGGCCCAAGTCTGTCATCTCTACCCATCCTTGGTATCCAGGCATCTGTCATTAGACATTTGCTGGAATTCCTGACAATGGGGGAACCTGAAGCACACTAGAGTACTCCTCCTTCCCCATGGAAGGAAACCTGGCTGTTGGGATAGGTGTCCAGACCTCAAAGTGGGAGACAGCTGCATGGCCAATGAGACCAAGCCCACTCCTCAAATCCGCCCTGGACTCAAAACAAACATTGTGACTCGCAGCCTGAGTATGATTTCAAACAAGCCCTCACAGTGGCACCCTCAGGATCACGCATGCAGGCCTGGTATGCCCTTAGGCCCAAATCTTAACCCTTGATGCGATTTTCCAGGCACCCAGACCCAGAGCCCATCTCTGGAATCCCTGTATTGGGGCACCCCAAAGATGTAAAACAGAACTCTTTCCTTCCCCGAAAAAGGCACCAAGCTATGGAGAGCTTGGTGAGAAAATTTCTAACATGGACCCATGAGACCCCACCTGCATTCCGAGGCCATCCTGGACACACAAGATAAAACCCCCTATGCTACCGCCTTCCAGTCACCCTATTTACAGTTCCTGATGTGCTGCCCTCTAGGTCTATGCATGGGGACTACGATCACCTCCCCAATAACCCTAACCCAAATATCAGTTTTCAGAGTTTTTTCCCAAAACCATGGCTCTCATACCATCAAGGATGGGGCCTTTGGAGCCACAACACAGGACTGTGCCTGCCATCACCAAGGAAACTGTGCCCATCACAGTTGCCCAAACCTTCCAGAATAGGAGAAACTTGCAAAGCCCCTGAGCCCACCACTATATTGGCAGCTGCTCTGGTGCAACCTCGCTGTCTGAAACACCCTGATCACCTACATCCAGTCAGACATGTCAAATGTCCTGAGTCAGAAGATTGAACCTCTCATGCCCTTACAACATCATTAGAATTCTAGATTAGGGTTTCAGTCATCTGTCTTCAGGGGCCTGTTCTGGAATACCAACATATGATACAACATGTGGTTCCTAAGCCTCACAAGAGAACATATCCTGTCCTGAGAAGAAAACCGTGCCCTTCGATGTGTGCCAAATCCTCAGGGTTGGAGAATCCTGCACAGCACCTTAGCCACCAGCACATTCTAAGATCTCCCTGGTAACAAACCAGCATTGTGGCCCATCTTCAAGAGATTCCATGTCAACTCAAGGCCTTGGTCCTTTGCTGCAAAGGCACCCAGAAGCAACCTGTCATGTTCCTCAGCTGCAATGCTCAATGGAGGTGTGCTTTCCAGACATCCATGCGGTAGAGCTCTACTACCCAAACTTTCTACATGGAGGACCCTGGAGCAAACAAACCAGACTCCACCATTCCAGTAGAAGGAAACCTTGCTGTTTAGAGCATCTCACAAGCCTCAAAGTGGGAAATCCCCCATGGCCTCTTGATTCCACCCCTCCATTTGTCAGTCATCAAGGCACAAACTCTAGTGTGAGCAAACATCTGACATCCACCCTTACTCAGGTGCTGGATATCTCAAAAATGATGCTTCACATTTGAACTGCCTTCTGCTTGGCACTGAATTGAACCGGAGCTTGTGTTTACAATTCCATCCTCATCGTACTGATCCCTAAGGCTTATTAATATTGAAATCTGGAGCTGCAACACAGCATTCTGCCTTCCCCATAGAAAGAAAAAGTGCCTGCTGAGTCTGCCCAGAATCCACACAAGAGTATCAATCAGCTCGACTCTCGAGGGAACCCCGATTTGCAGGTTGTCCTGGACACTAGTGCTGTGTCTGACAGAGCCTGAGCCCAGACCGTATGTCAGACACACAAAGAGTGGACCCCATATCTAGCATGTGGGACTGGCCATGGCCCAAGTCCGTCATCTCTACCTATTCTTGCTATTTTGGCTTCTTTCTCCAGACATTGCTAGAATCCTTCCAATGGGGGAACCTGAAGCACAATAGAATAGTACTCCTACCCCAAGGCAGGAAACCTCCTGTTAGCATGGGTGTCCAACCCTCAAAGTGGGAGCCAGGTGTGTGGCCAATGTGACCACGCCCAATCCTGAGGGCTGCCCTGGGCACAAGCAGGCATTGTGACCCTCAGCCTGAATATGCTTTCAAACAAGTCCTCTCAGTTCCACCAAAAGGCTCCCACATTGCAGGCCTGGTACGTCCCTAGGCCCAAATCCTAAACCTCGGTTGGATTTTACAGGCACCAAAAACCAGAGCCCGTCTCTGGAATCCCTGTTTTGGGGCACCTCTAAGATGGAAAACAGCAATCTTACCTTCCCCAAAAAAGCTAACAAACTATGGGGAGCCGCCAGGATCCAAAGAGAGGAAAAGTCTCCCATGGTCCCATGAGACTACACCTGCATTCTGAGGCCATTCTGGAAACACAATCCAGATAGAAAAGCCTATCCTACCACCTTCCAGTCACCCTAATTACAGTTCCTTATGTGCTGCCCTCCAGGTCTATGCATTCACCTGTGATCTCCTTGCGACTAACCCAAACCCAAATTTGTGTTTGCAGACTTCTCTCCCAAAACCATGGCTCACGTGCCCTCCAGGATGGGGTCTCTTGAGGCACACCACTGAACTGTGCCTGACATCCCCAAGGAAAATGTACCCATCACAGTTTCCCAACCCTTACAGATTAGGAGAAACCTGAAAGGCACCTGAGCCTACCCCAATACTGGTGTCTGCTCTGGATGCAAATGCGCAGTCTGAAACAACCTGAACACCTCCATCCAGGAAGATAGGCACGTCAAAGGGCCTGAGTCTGAAGATTTAACCAGACATGCACCTAGAACCTCATTGGAACCCTAGATTGGGTTTTCAGTCACCTGCCCTCAGGGGCCTGTTCTGAATACCTATTTATGATGCAACATGTGTTCCCTGAGCCACACAACAGAAAATATCCTGTCCCCAGAAGGAAACCGTGCACTTCGACCTGTACCAAACCCTCAGTGTAGGATACTCTTGCAAGTAACGTTAGGCACCAGCACATTCTAAGATATCCCTGGTAACAAACGCACATTGTGGCCCATCTGCAAGAGATTCCATGTCAAATCAAGGCCTTTGTACTTCGACCCACAGCCACCATGAAGAACCTGCCATGTTTCTCACCTGCAATTGTCAACGGAGGTGTGCTTTCCAGGCATCCATGTGGGAGAGCTCTGCTTCCTAAACTTTCCACATGGGGAAACCTTGAGCAAACAAACCAGATTCCACCTGTCCAGTGGTAGGAAACCTTGCTGTTTGGAGCATCTCACAAGCCTCAGCATGGGAAATCCTGCATGGCCTCTTGACACCACCCCTCCATTTGTCTGTCATAATAGACACAAACTCCAGTGTGAGCAAATATCTGACATCAGCCCTTCCTCAGGTGCTGGAAATTCGAATCAGTTGCTGTACACTGGAACTGATATTCGTTTGGCACTGAATTGAACCCTAACTAGTGTTTACAATTCCTTCCTCACCCTACTTGTCCCCAAGGTCTCTTTATAAGGAATTCTAGAGCATAAATGCAGCATTCTGCCTTCCTCATAGAAATAACAAGTGCCTGGTGAGTCTGCCCAGAAACCCCACATGAGGATCAATCTCCTCGGCCCTCGAGGGAACCCTGATTTATATAGGCTGTCCTGGCCACTAGTGTTGTGTCTGAGAGAGCCTGCATGCCGACCTAGTGTCAGCCACCCAGAAAGCGGGATGTATATCTAGCATGTGGAGCCGACCATGGCCCTACTCAATCATCTCTACAAATCCTTGGTATTCAGGCACCTGTCCCCAGAAAATTGCTGGAATCCCTGCCATTGGGGGAACCTGAAGCACAATAGAGAACTCCTTTCCATGGCAGGAAACCTGGCTGTTGGGATGGGTGTCCAACCCTCAATGTAGGAGCCAGCTCCATGACCAATGAGACAACGCCCTCTCCTAAGGACTGCCGTGAGCACAAACAGGCATGGTGACCCTAAGCCTGAGCATGCTTTCAAACAATCCCTCTCAGTGGCACCACCATGATCCCGCATTTCAGGCCTGGTATGCCCCTTGGTCCAAATCCTAACCCTTGGTGGGAATTTATTGGTGCCCAGACCCAGAGCCCGTCCCTGGAGTCCCTGATTTGGGCACCCCTAAGATGGAAAACATCAGGCTTCAGTTCCCCGAAAAAGCCACCAAACTATGGGGAGCCTCCAGGATCATTAGAGAGGAAAAGTCTCCCATGGACCCATGCTACAACCCTTAAATTCTGAGCCCATCCTGTACACACAATCCAGATAGGAAAGTCTGTGCTACTGACTTACAATCACCCTAATTACAGTGGCTGACGAGCTGCCCTTCACGTCTACAGATTGGGCCTGCGATCACCTCGCAAAAAACATTAACCCAAATTTTTATTTACAGACTTCTCTCCCAAAACCATGGCTCACATGCCCTCCAGAATGGGGTCTCTGGAGCCACACCATAGGACTGTGGCTGCCATCACCAAGGAAACTTTGCCCATCACATTTACCCAATCCCTCCAGATTAGGAGAAACCTCCAAGGCCCCTGATCCCACCACAATATTGGAAGCGGCTCTGGATGCAAATGCACTGTCTGAAACATCCTGATCACCTACATCCAGGCAGACACCCAAGTAAATGGTCCTGCATCATAATATTGAACCTGACGTGAACCTAGGACATCATAGGAACCCTAGATTATGTTTCTGGCATCTGTTCTCAGAGGCCTCTTCTGGAATGCCAAGTTAGGATACAACATGTCGACCCTGAGCCACACAACAGAGCATCTCCTGTCCCAAGAAGGAAACTATGCACGTCGACCTGTGTCAAACCCTTAGGGTAGGAGAATCCCTCATGGCCCCTTAGACACCAGCACATTACAAGACCTACCGGGTAACAAACCAGTATTGGGACCCATCTGTAAGAGATTCCATGTCAATTCAAGGCCTTGGCACTTGGCCCAAGAGCCACCAATACGAGCCTGTCATGTTCGTCAGCTGCAATGGTCATTGCACTTGTGCATTCCAGGCATCCATGCAGAAGGGCTCTGCTACCAAAAGGTTCCACATGGGGGACCCTGGAGCAAGCAAACCAGACTCTACCTGTCCAGAAGAAGGAAACGTTGATATTTTGAGCACCTCACAAGCCTCAGCATGGGAAATCCTCCATGGCCTCTTGACGCCACATCTCCATATGTCGGTCATCATAGACACAAACACCAGTGTGAGCAAACATCTTTCATCTGCCCTTACTCAGGTGCTGGATGTCTCGAATGAGTCACTGCACATTTGAACTGCCTTCTGCTTTTAACTGAATTTAACCCTAGCTTGTGTTTATAATGGCATCCTCACCCTACTGGTCCTCAAGGCCTCTTTTTTTTTTTCCAATTTACTTATTTTCAGAAAAACATTATTCATTATTTTTTCACCACACCCAGTGCTCCATGCAAGCCGTGCCC
Organism: Neogale vison; assembly: GCF_020171115.1. Lineage (NCBI taxonomy): Eukaryota > Metazoa > Chordata > Mammalia > Carnivora > Mustelidae > Neogale > Neogale vison. Next base: position 194,482,303 of record NC_058093.1, read on the forward strand.
TCTATAATACCCACCACCTTGATAGGGAATTCTGGAGCCACAACTCAGCATTCTCCCTTCCCGATAGAAAGAAGAGGTGCCTGGTAAGACTTCCCAACAAACCCACATGAGAATCATCTGCTCGGCCCAAAGGATCCCCGATTTATAAAATGCTCTGCCCAGTAATGCTGTGTCTGACAGAGCCTGAGTCCCAACCTTGTGTCAGCCAACCAGAGAGCAGGACACATATGCAGCATGTGAGACCGGCCATGGCCCAGTCCATCCTCACTACCCATCCTTCGTATTCAGGAAAATCTCTCCAGACCTTTGCTGGAATCCATCCCAATGGGGGAACCTGAAGCTCAATAGAGAACTGCTCCTTCCCCATGGCAGGAAACCTAGATGTTGGGATGCGTGTCCAACCTTCAGAGAGGGAGCCAGCTGCTTTGGCAATGAGATCGTTCCCACTCCTGAATGGTGTCCTGGGGAAAAAAAAAAACAGGCATTCTGACCTTCAGCCTGAGCATGCTTTCAAACAAACCTTCTCTATTGCACCACCAGGACCCTGCATTTAGGCCTGGTCGGCCCCTAGGCCCAAATCCTAACCCTTGGTGGGAATTTCTTGGTGCCCAGACCCAGAGCCCGTCTCTGGTATCCCTGTTGTTGGGCACCCCTAAGATGGAAAACAGCACTCTTCCCTTCCCTGAAAAAGCCACCAAACTATGGGGAGCCGCCAGGATCCTTAGAGAGGAAAATCACCCATGGAACCATGAGACCACACCTGCATTCCAAGGCCAACCTGGACACACAATGCAGATAGAAAATCCTGTGCTACCGCCATCGAGTCACCCTAATTACAGTTCCTGAGGAGCTGCCCTCCAGGTTGATGCATTGGGCCTGCTATCACTGTGCGACTAAGCTTAACCCAAGTTTTTGTTTGCAGAGTTCTCTCCCAATACCATGGCTCACATGCCCTCCAGGATGGGGTCTCTGGAGCCATACCACAGGACTGTGGTTGCCATCCCCAAGGAAAATTTGCCCATCATCCATACACTCCAGATTAGGGGAAAGCTGCAAGCACCCTGTGCCCACCCCAATATTGGAAACCTCTATGGACAAAAATGCACAGTCTGAAACACCCTGATCACCTATATCCAGACAGACACCCAAGTCAATGGTCCTGAGAGAAAATTGAAAGTGACATACACCTAGGATATCAATGGAACCATAGATTAGTTTTCAGGCATCTGTCCTCAGAGGCCTGTTCTCGAATACCAAGTTAGGATACAACAAGTGGACCCTGAGCTGCACAACAGAACATCTCCTGTCCCAAGAAGGAAACTGTGCTCTTCGACCTGTGCCAAACTCTCAGGGTAGGAGAATCCTTCATGGCCCCTTAATCACCAGCACATTCTAAGGCCTCTCTGGTAGCAAACCAGCGTTAGGACTCAACTGCAAGGGCTTCCGTGTCAACTCCAGGCCTTGGCACTAGGCCCCAGAGCCACCATTACGAACCTGTCATGTTCGTCAGCTGCAATGGTCATTGCACTTGTGCTTTCTAGGCATCCAAGTGGATGGGCTCTGCTAACAAAAAGTTCCACATGGGGGACTGCAGAGCAAAAAAAACAGACTCCACCTGTCCAGTAGAAGGAATCCTTGATATTTGGAGCATCTCACAAGCCTCAGATGGGAAATCCTTCATGGACACTTGACGCCACCTCTCCACTTGTTGTTCATCATAGACACAAACTCCAGTATGAGCAAACATCTTTCATCCGCCCTTATTTAGGGGCTGGACATCTCGAATGAGTTGCTGCACATTAAAACTTTCTTCTGCTTTGAACTAAATTTAACACTCTGTCTGCCCTCCAGAAGAAAAATGTTGCACTATGGAGCTTCCAAGACATCCCAAATGAGGATAAAACTACACGGCACTCGATTGTACCCAAATTATGTAGTCTAAACTGGGCACTAATGCACTGTCTGACACAGCCTGAGCACGGGCCTCCAGACCAACACCAAGACAGCTGACCGCACAATGAGCACATCGGACCCGCCATGGCCTTAGCTTATCATCTCTTCCCAACCTAGCTTTTCAGGCTTCAGAACTTAGACCTTAACTCCAAACCCTACCAAGGGGTGAATGTGATGCAGAAATCAGAACTCCTCCTTCCCCATGGCAAGAAATTTTGTGGTTGGCATGTTGTCCAATGTTCAGTGTAGGAGAAATCAGTGTTCACCATGAGGCCCCATGCATGCATGAGTGTTGCGAGGGCATAAACACGCATTGTGACCCTCAGGGTGAGTCCTCTCCTTTAGAAAGTCCTCTCAGTGGCTGGACCATTAGACATCATAATGGGCTTGCCATGCCCCTAGGCCACAATTTTTAACCAGATTTCTGGTTGTCCAGTCTCCCTCCCCAGGGCTCTGCTCTGGAATCCCTCTTTTGGTGGGACACCTAAGGTAACAAAACTGAAAGGACTCCTCCCATCCCACAGATTGACACAAAACAATTGGGTCGGCCAAATCCACAGAGAGGAAGATTGATCCATGGCCCATGAGGGCTCTCTGACATTCCACGGCCATCGTCCACACAAAATCCAGAGACGAAGGCCTGAGCAAGTGACTCACACTCGCCCTTTCTTCATATCTCGAAGAATTCTCCCCATGGTCTGTAGATCGGGCCTGCCAAACCTACATCCCCAAACCTAAGCTGACTTTGTGTTTTCAGACTTCTGTCCCCACAGTCCAGGCCCACACAACCTCCAGGCTTGGGCCCCTGGAGTAACACATCAGGACTGTGCCTGACCACTCCATGGGAATTCTGCCCATTCCATTGTCCAAAGTTGTACAAATTAGGAGAAACCTCCAAAGTCCCCGAAGCTATCACAATAGTGTAGGCCACCCAGACAAGCAGGGGCAGACTGACACCAGCTGAGCAGCTACCTCCACTCATACCATAGACAGATGTTGCCAGAGAAGAAGATTGAACCGGACAGGCCCCTAGGCCCTAATCAGATCCATTGCTTTGGTTTCCAGGTATCTCTCCTCAGAGGCCTGGTTTCCAATACCAGCCTATGGGGGTTTCCTGAGGCACCAATCAGAACAAATCTCGTCCCCACATGGGAAACTTGCCCTTTGGAGCTGTCTCAAAACCTCCAGTTAGAAGAATCCTTCAGGGACCCAGTGCTACCGCCCAATTCCAAGGTCTCCATTGACACAAACCCACATTAGGACCCATCTGCAGAGGATTCCATTTCAACTCAGCATCCTCGGTTTCTCCCCCAAGCTAGCAGACAATTGGAATGCAAGGCAGGCTGTCCAGTCATCCTTCCTTAGAACCCTGCTCTGGCATCGTTCCATATGGGACATCCTGGAGCCATCTAGCAGGTCTCACATGTCCTGCAGAAAGAATCCTTTCAGTTTGGAGCATCTCACAACTCCCAATGTGGGAAAATCTCCATGACAATTTTATGCCCCCCCCTTCGTAAGGGGGAATCATGGGGAGAAACTCAAACCTGAGACTACATCTGATCCTCGCCCTGACTCCAGATGCACGAGATCTCGATTCAGCTCTGAAGAGGGTGCCTGTCTTGCTCTCACCATGAAACCTAAGTTTAGCTTGTGTTCTTAGACATCCGTCCTCACAATCCTGTCCCCCAAGCCCTCAAGTTTGCCAATTCTGGACCCACAATGCAGCACTCTGCCTGCCTTCCAGAAGAAAAATATTGCCCTATGAAGCTTCCAAGACACCCCAAATGAGGATAAACCTACACGGCACTCGACTGTACCCAAATTATATAGTCTAATTATACAGCCTGTGCCCGGACCTCCTGACTAATGCCCAGAGAGGTGACCGCACACTGAGCACATTGGACATGCCATGGCCTTAGCTCGTCACCTCTTCCCAACCTAGCTTTTCAGGCTTCGGAACTTAGACCTTAACTCCAAACCCAGCCAAGCGGTGAACGTGATGCAGAAATTAGATCCCCTCCTTCCCCATGGCAAGAAACCACGTGGTTGGCATGTTATCCAAAGTTCAGTGTGTAGGATAAAACTGCTTTCACCATGAGGCCCCGCCCATGCTTGAGTGCTGAGAGGGCATAAACATTCATTGTGACCCTCCGGGTGAGTCCTGTCCTCCAGTAAGTCCTTTCAGTGACTGGATCATTAGACGTCATAATGGGCTTGCCATGTCTTAGGCCCCAATTTTTTTTCCAATTTATTTATTTTCAGAAAAACAGTATTCATTATTTTTTCACCACAACCAGTGCTCCATGCAAGCTGTGCCCTCTATAATACCCACCACCTGGTACCCCAACCTCCCATCCCCCCGCCACTTCAAACACCTCAGATTATTTTTCAGAGTCCATAGTCTCTCATGGTTCACCTCCCCTTCCAATTTACCCAAAAGCACATACCCTCCCCAATGTCCATAACCCTACACCACTTCTCCCAACCACACTCCCCCCAGCAGCCCTCAGTTTGTTTCGTGAGATTAAGAGTCACTTATGGTTTGTCTCCCTCCCTATCCCATCTTGTTTCATGGATTCTTCTCCTACCCACTTAAGCCCCCATGTTGCATCACCACTTCCTCATATCAGGGAGATCATATGATAGTTCTCTTTCTCCGCTTGACTTATTTCGCTAAGCATGATACACTCTAGTTCCATCCATGTTGTCGCAAATGGCAAGATTTCGTTTCTTTTGATGGCTGCATAGTATTCCATTGTGTATATATACCACCTCTTCTTGATCCATTCATCTGTTGATGGACATCTAGGTTCTTTCCATAGTTTGGCTATTGTGGACATTGCTGCTATAAACATTCGGGTGCACGTGCCCCTTTGGATCACTACGTTTGTATCTTTAGGGTAAATTCCCAGTAGTGCAATTGCTGGGTCATAGGGCAGTTCTATTTTCAACATTTTGAGGAAACTCCATGCTGTTTACCAGAGTGGTTGCACCAGCTTGCATTCCCACCAACAGTGTAGGAGGGTTCCCCTTTCTCCGCATCCTCGCCAGCATCTGTCATTTCCTGACTTGTTGATTTTAGCCATTCTGACTGGTGTGAGGTGATATCTCATTGTGGTTTTGATTTGTATTTCCGTGATGCCGAGTGATATGGAGCACTTTTTCATGTGTCTGTTGGCCATCTGGATGTCTTCTTTGCAGAAACATCTGTTCATGTCCTCTGCCCATTTCTTGATTGGATTATTTGTTCTTTGGGTGTTGAGTTTGCTAAGTTCTTTATAGATTTTGGACACTAGTCCTTTATCTGATATGTCGTTTGCAAATATCTTCTCCCATTCTGTCAGTTGTCTTTTGGTTTTGTTAACTGTTTCCTTTGCTGTGCAAAAGCTTTTGATTTTGATGAAATCCCAAAAGTTCATTTTTGCCTTTGCTTCCCTTGCCTTTGGCGATGTTCCTAGGAAGATGTTGCTGCGGCTGAGGTCGAAGAGGTTGCTGCCTGTGTTCTCCTCAAGGATTTTGATGGATTCCATTCTCACATGGAGGTCCTTAATCCATTTTGAATCTATTTTTGTGTGTGGTGTAAGGAAATGGTCCAATTTCATTTTTCTGCACGTGGCTGTCCAATTTTCCCAACATCATTTATTGAAGAGGCTGTCTTTTTTCCATTGGACATTCTTTCCTGCTTTGTCGAAGATTAGTTGACCATAGAGTTGAGGGTCTATTTCTGGGATCTCTATTCTGTTCCATTGGTCTATGTGTCTGTTTTTGTGACAGTACCATGCTGTCTTGATGATGACAGCTTTGTAATAAAGCTTGAAGTCCAGAATTGTGATGCCACAAACTTTGGCTTTGTTTTTCAATATCCCTTTGGCTATTCGAGGTCTTTTCTGGTTCCATATAAATTTTAAAATTATTTGTTCCGTTTCTTTGAAAAAGATGGATGGTACTTTGATAGGAATTGCATTAAATGTGTAGATTGCTTTAGGTAGCATAGAAATTTTCACAATATTTATTCTTCCAATCCAGGAGCATGGGACATTTTTCCATTTCTTTGTGTCTTCCTCAATTTCTTTCATGAGTACTTTATAGTTTTCTGAGTATAGATTCTTAACCTCTTTCGTTAGGTTTATTCCTAAGTATCTTATGGTTTGGGGTGCAATTGTAAATGGGATTGACTCCTTAATTTCTCTTTCTTCTGTCTTGTTGTTGGTGTAGAGAAATGCAACTGATTTCTGTGCATTGATCTTATATCATAACACTTTACTGAATTCCTGTATAAGTCCTAGCAGTTTTGGAGTGGAGTCTTTTGGGTTTTCCACATAGAGTATCAGATCATCTGCGAAGAGCGATAATTTGACTTCTTCTTTGCCGATTTGGATGCCTTTAATTTCCTTTTGTTGTCTGATTGCTGAGGCTAGGACTTCTACTACTATGTTGAATAGCCGTGGTGATAATGGACATCCCTGCCGTGTTCCTGACCTTAGTGGAAAAGCTTTCAGTTTTTCTCCATTGAGAATGATATTTGCAGTGGGTTTTTCATAGATGGCTTTGATGATATTAAGGTATGTGCCCTCTATCCCTACACTTTGAAGGGTTTTGATCAGGAAGGGATGCTGTACTTTGTCAAATGCTTTTTCAGCATCTATTGAGAGTATCATATGGTTCTTGTTCTTTCTTTTATTGATGTGTTGTATCACATTGACTGATTTGCGGATGTTGAACCAACCTTGCAGCCCTGGGATAAATCCCACTTGGTCGTGGTGAATAATCCTTTTAATGTACTGTTGAATCCTATTGGCTAGTATTTTGGTGAGAATTTTTGCATCTGTGTTCATCAAGGATATTGGTCTATAACTCTCTTTTTTGATGGGATCCTTGTCTGGTTTTGGGATCAAGGTGATGTTGGCCTCATAAAATGAGTTTGGGAGTTTTCCTTCCATTTCTATTTTTTGGAACAGTTTCAGGAGAATAGGAATTAGTTCTTCTTTAAATGTTTGGTAGAATTCCTCCGGGAAGCCGTCTGGCCCTGGGCTTTTGTTTGTTTGGAGATTTTTAATGACTGTTTCAATCTCCTTACTGGTTATGGGTCTGTTCAGGCTTTCTATTTCTTCCTGGTTCAATTTTGGTAGTTTATATGTTTCTAGGAATGCATCCATTTCTGGTTTGGGGTGCAATTGTCAAATCTGTTGGCGTAGAGTTGCTCATAGTATGTTCTTATAATAGTTTGTATTTCTTTGGTGTTAGTTGTGATCTCTCCTCTTTCATTCATGATTTTATTTATTTGGGTCCTTTCTCTTTTCTTTTTGATAAGTCTGGCCAAGGGTTTATCAATTTTATTAATTCTTTCAAAGAACCAGCTCCTAGTTTGGTTGATTTGTTCTATTGTTTTTTTGGTTTCTATTTCATTGATTTCTGCTCTGATCTTTATGATTTCTCTTCTCCTGCTGGGCTTAGGGTTTCTTTCTTGTTCTTTCTCCAGCTCCTTTAGGTGTAGGGTTAGGTTGTGTACCTGAGACCTTTCTTGTTTCTTGAGAAAAGCTTGTACCGCTATATATTTTCCTCTCAGGACTTCCTTTGTTGTGTGCCACAGATTTTGAACCGTTGTATTTTCATTATCATTTGTTTCCATGATTTTTTTCAATTCTTCTTTAATTTCCCGGTTGACCCATTCATTCTTTAGAAGGATGCTGTTTACTCTCCATGTATTTGTGTTCTTTCCAAACTTCCTCTTGTGGTTGAGTTCTAGCTTCAGAGCATTGTGGTCTGAAAATATGCAGGGAATGATCCCAATCTTTTGATACCGGTTGAGTCCTGATTTAGGATCGAGGATGTGATCTATTCTGGAGAATGTTCCATGTGCACTAGAGAAGAATGTGTATTCTGTTGCTTTGGGATGAAATGTTCTGAATATATCTGTGATGTCCATCACATCCAGTGTATCATTTAAGGCCTTTGTTTCCCTGTTGATCTTTTGCTTTGATGATCTGTCCATTTCAGTGTGGGGAGTGTTAAAGTCCCCTACTATTATTGTATTATTGTGGATGTGTTTCTTTGATTTTGTTATTAATTGGTTTATATAGTTTGCTGCGCCCACGTTTGGGGCATAGATATTTAAAATTGTTAGATCTTCTTGTTGGACAGACCCTTTGAGTATGATATAGTGTCCTTCCTCATCTCTTATTATAGTCTTTGGCTTAAAATGTAATTTATCTGATATAAGTATTGCCACTCCTGCTTTTTTCTGATGTCCATTAGCATGGTAAATTCTTTTCCACCCCCTCACTTTAAGTCTGGAGGTGTCTTCGGGTTTAAAATGAGTTTCTTGGAGACAACATATAGATGGGTTTTGTTTTTTTTATCCATTCTGATACCCTGTGTCTTTTGATTGGGGCATTTAGTCCATTAACATTCAGGGTAACTATTGAGAGATATGATTTTAGTGCCATTGTATTGCCTGTAAGGTGACTGTTACTGTATATTGTCTCTGTTCCTTTCTGATCTACCACTTGTAGGCTCTCTCTTTGCTTAGAGGACCCCTTTCGATATTTCCTCTAGAGCTGGTTTGATGTTTGCAAATTCTTTCAGTTTTTGTTTGTCCTGGAAGCTTTTAATCTCTCCTTCTATTTTCAATGATAGCCTAGCTGGATATAGTATTCTTGGCTGCATGCTTTTCTCGTTTAGTGCTCTGAAAATATCATGCCAGCTCTTTCTGGCCTGCCAGGTCTCTGTGGATAAGTCAGCTGCCAATCTAAAATTTTTACCATTGTATGTTATAGACTTGTTTTCCCGGGCTGCTTTCAGGATTTTCTCTTTGTCACTAAGACTTGTAAATTTTACTATTAGGTGACGGGGTGTGGGCCTATTCTTATTGATTTTGAGGGGCGTTCTCTGAACCCCCTGAATTTTGATGCTCATTCCCTTTGCCATATTGGGGAAATTCTCCCCAATAATTCTCCAGTATACCTTCTGCTCCCCTCTCTCTTTCTTCTTCTTCTGGAATCCCAATTATTCTAATGTTGTTTCGTCTTATGGTGTCACTTATCTCTCCAATTCTCCCCTCGTGGTCCAGTAGCTCTTTGTCCCTCATTTGCTCCGCTTCTTTAGTCTCTGTCATTTGGTCTTCTATATCGCTAATTCTTTCTTCTGCCTCATTTATCCTAGCAGTGAGAGCCTCCATTTTTTATTGAACTTCATTAATAGCTTTTTTGATTTCAACTTGGTTAGATTTTAGTTCTTTTATTTCTCCAGAAAGGGCTTTTATATCTCTGGAGAGGGTTTCTCTAATATTTTCCATGCCTTTTTCAAGCCCGGCTATAACCTTGAGAATTGTCATTTTGATCTCTATCTGACATATTAACAATGTCTGTATTGATTAGGTCCCTAGCCTTCGGTACTGCCTCTTGTTCTTTTTTTTTGTTGTGAATTTTTCTGCCTTGTCATTTTGTCCAGCTAAGATTATATGAAGGAACACGTAAAATACTAAAAGGGTGGCAACAATCCCAGGAAAATATGCTTTAACCAAATCAGAAAAGATCCCAAATCGTGAGGGGGGATTTCTCCCCCCTCACGATTGGGTGAAGGATCTCCTCTGATTGGGATCTCCTCTGATTGGCATCTCCCAATCTCTTCTGATTGGGATCTTCAATCTCTTCTGATTGGGATTTCTTCTGATTTGGGGATAAAAAGATGTTCAACAAGAAAGAAAGAAAAAAAAGAATTTAAAAAAAGAGATTGAATTAAAAATTCAATCAAGAATTTAAAAAAGAATTAAGAAAAAAAGATTGAAGAGATTATGATCTCTTCTGATTTGGGTATAAAAAGAGGTTCAAAAATAAAGAAAGAAACAAAAGAAAAAAAAAGAATTAAAAAAAAAAGAAAATGAATAAAGAAAAGTATAAAAAAGAAATATATTAGATAATCTAGTTAAAAAACGTTAAAAAAGAAAAGGGTAAAAGTTAAAAATATTTTAGCAGAAGAAGAGAAAAAATTAGGCCCCAATTTTTAACTGGATTTCGGGTTGTCCAATCTCCCCTCCCCAGGGCTCTGCTCTGGAATTCTCCTTTTGTAAACACTTGAGGTAACAAAACAGAAAGGACAACTCCCATCTCACAGATTGACCCAAAACTCTTGGCATCAGCCAAATCCACAGAAAGGAAGACTCGTCCATGGACCATCAGCCTCCCCAATATTCCACGGCCATTGTTCACACAAAATCCAGAGACAGAAGCCTGAGGAAGTTCCACACACTCGCCCTTTTTTCATATCCCAAAGAGTTCTCCCCACGGTCTGTAGATCGGGCCTACCGTACCTACGTCCCCAAACCTAAGCTGACTTTGTGTTTTCAGACTTCTGTCCCCACAGTCCTGGCCCACACAGCCTCCAGGCTGGGGCCTCAGGAGCCACACATTGGGACTGTGCTGGCCCAATCCATGGGAATTCTGCCCAATCCATCGACAATCATACAAATTAGGAGAAACCTCCAAAGTCCCTGAGGCCATCCCAATAGTGTAGGCCCCTGGACAAACAGGGGTGGTCTGACACCAGCTGAGCAACTACCTCCACTCATACTATAGACAGATGTGGTCAGAGAAAAAGATTGAACCTGAAAGGCGCCTAGGCCCTAGTAGGATCCATTGCTTTGGTTTCCAGGCAACTCTCCTCAGAGGCCTGGTTTCCAATACCAGCATATGGGGTTTCCCTGAGGCAATAAGAACAAATCTCGTCTCTACATGGGAAACTTTCCCTTTGGAGCTGTCTCAAAACCTCCGGTTAGGAGAATCCTTCAGAGCCCCAGTGCCACTGCCTCATTCCAAGGTCTCCATGGACATAAAACCACATTAGGACCCATCCGCAGGAGATTCCATTTCAACTCAACCCCCTCGGTTTCTCCCCCAGAGCCAGCAGATCCAACTTGTCTTGTCTTTAGGAGACAATTGGTATGTGAGGCGGGCTATCCAGGCACCCATCCTTAGAACCCTGCTCTTGTGTCGTTCGGTAGGGGACGTCCTTGAGCCATCCTACATGTCTCAAATGTCCTGCAGAAGGAATGCCTGCATTTTGGAGCATCTCACAACTCCCAACGTGGGAAAATATCGATGGTTTTTTGATGCCCTCCCTTCATGAAGGGGCCATCATGGAGAGAAACTCCAACCTGAGCTTACCTTTGATCCTCGCCTGACTGCAGATGTACGAAATCCTGATTCAGCCCTGTAGGCTGTGCCTGCCTTGCCGTTGCCCTGAAACCGAAGTTTAGCTTGTGTTCTCAGACTTCCATCCTCACACTCCTGTCTTCCAAGCCCTCAAGTTTGGCAATTCTGGACCCACAATGCAGAACTCTGCCTGCCTTCCAGAAGGAAAACGTTGCCCTTGGGGCTACCTTAAAATGGCAAATGAGGATCAACCTGCACGGCACTCAACTGTACCCCAATTATACAATCTACTCTGGGCACTAATGTCCTGTCTGTCACAGCCTGAGCATGAAGCTCCCTATCAACACCCAGACAACTGGCTTCTCACTGAGCACATCAGACCCAACATGGCCTTAGGTCATCATCTCTTCCCAACCTCGGTTTTCAGATTTCACAACCTAGACCTTAACTCCAATCACTGCCCAGGGGTGAATGAGATGCAGAAATCAGAACTCTTACTTCCCCATGGCAAGAATAAATGTGGTTGGCATGTTGTTCCAAGTTCATTGTAGGAGAAACCAGTGTGTGCCATGAGTCCTCACCCATTCTTGTGCACCATGATGGCATAAACATGCATTGTGACCCTCAGCATGAGTTATGTCCTCAAGGAAGGCCTCTCAGTGGCTGTACCATTAGAAGGCATATTGAGCTTGCCATGTCCCTAGGCCCCAATTTTTAACCAGATTTCTGGTTTTCCAGTCACCCCTCCCCAGGGCTCTGCACTGGAATCCCTCTTTGGGTGGGACACCTGAGGTAAAAAAAAAAAAAAAAAAAAAAAAAAAAACTGAAAGGACTCCTCCCATCCCACAGATTGACCCAAAACAATTGGGAACGGGCCAAATTCACAGAGAGGGAGACTCGTCCATGGACCATGAGGCCTCCCTGACATTCTACAGCCATCGTTCACACACAATCCAGAGACAAAAGCCTGAGCAAGCACCTCACACTGGCCCTTTCTTCATATCCTGAAGAATTCCCCTCACAGTCCATAGATCCGGGCTGCCATACCTACGTCCCCAAAGCTAAGCTGATTTGTGTTTTCAGACATCTGTCCCCATAGTCCTGGCCCACACACCATCCAGGCTTGGGCCCCTGGAGCCACATATTAGGTCTGTGATTGCCCACTCCACGGGAATATGCCCACTCCAGTGTCCATAATTGTACAAATTAGGAGAAACCTCCAAAGTCCCCAAGACCATCCCAATAGTGTAGGCTGCCCGAACAAACAGGGGCAGTCCGACACCAGCTGAGAAACTACCTCCACTCATACCATACACAGATGTTGCCAGAGAAGAAGATTGAACCGGACAGGCACCTAGGCCCTATTCGGATCCATTGCAGTGGTTTCCCTGTATCTCTCCTCAGAGGCCTGGATTACAGTACCAGCACATGTTGGTTTCCTGAGGCACCAATTAGAGCAAATCTTGTCTCCACATGGGAAATTTGCTCTTTGGAGCTGTCTCAAAATCTCCTGTAAGGAGAAACATTCAGGGCCCTGGTGCAACCACCCCATTCCAAGGTCTCCATGGACACAAACCCACATTAGGACCCATCTGCAGGAGATTCCATTCAACTCAACCACCTTGGTTGCTCCCCCATAGCCAGCAATTCAAACCTGTCTTGTCGCTAGAAGACAATTGGAATTCAAGGTGGGATGCCCAGGCATCCATCCTTAGAACCCTGCTCTTGTGTCATTCCATATGGGACGTCCTTCAGCCATCCAACAGGTCTCAAATATCCTACAGAAGGAATCCTTGCCTTTTGAAGCATCTCACAACACCCAACATGGAAAAACCTTGATTTCTTTGTGGAAACACCCCCCTCCTTTATGAAGGGGAAATAATGTACAGGAACTCCAACCTGAGCCAAAGTCTGATCCTCGCCCTGACTTCAGATGCCCGAGATCTCGATTCACTCTGCAGAGTGTGCTGGCCTTGCCCTCGCCCTGAAACCTATGTCTAGCTTGTGTTCTCACTTCCTTCGTCACACTCCTGGCCCACAAGCCCTCAAGTTTGGCAATTCTGGACCCACAATGTAGCACTCTGCCTGCCTGCCAGAAGAAAAATTTTGCCCTATGGAGCTTTCCAGTCACCCCAAACAAGGATAGACCTACATGGCACCCTACTGTACCCAAATTATATCATCTAACCTGGGCCATAATACACTGTGTGACACAGCCTGAGCCCGGACCTCCTGACCAACACCCAGAGAGCTGACCACACACTGAGCACATTGGACCCACCATGGCTGTAGCTTATCATCTCTTTCCAACCTAGCTTTTCAGGATTCAGAACTTAGACCTTAACTCCAAACCCTGCCAAGAGATGAACGTGATGCGGAAATCAGAATTCCTCCTTACCCATGGCAAGAAACCTTGTGGTTGTCATGTTTTCCAACATTCAGTGTAGGAGAATTCATCTTTCACCATGAAGCCCCGCCCATGCTTGAGTGCTGCCAGGGCATAAACACGCCTTGTGACCCTCAGTGTGAGTCCTGTCCTCTAGTAAGTCCTCTCAGTGGCTGGACGATTAGACATCATAATGGGCTTGACATACCCCTAGGCCCCAATTTTTAACCAGATTTCTGGTTGTCCGGTCGCCCCTCCCCAGAGCTCTGCTCTGGATTCCCTGTTTTGGTAAGACACCTGAGGTAAAAAAATAAAACGGACTTTTCCCATCCCAGAGAATGACCCCAAACTCTTGGGATCGGACCAAATTCTAGAGAGGAAGACTCGTCCATGGCCCATGAGGTCACCTGGACATTCCACAGCCATCTGTGACACAATATCCTGAGACAGTAGCCTGAGCAAGTGCCTCACCCTCGTCCTTTGTTCATATCCCGATAGTTCTCCTCACGGTTTGTAGATCAGTCCTGCCATACCTACGACCTGAAACCTAAGCCGTGTTTGTGTTTTCAGACAACTATCCCCACAGCCCCGGCTCACAAACCCTATAGGCTCAGGCCCCTGGAGCCAATCCTGAGGACTGTACTTGCCCTCTCCAAGGGAATTCTGCCCATTCCATGTGCCACAGCCCTACAAATAGGATAAACCTCCAAATTTCCCAAGGCCATCCCAATAGTGTAGGCTGCCCAGGACAAACAGGGCAATCTGAGCCCATCTGAGCACCTACCTGCAATCAGACCCATAGACAGATTTCCCCAGAGGTAAATTGGAATGAAAAGGCTACTAGGCCCTAATTGGATCCATTGCTTTGGTTTCCAGGCAACTCTCCTCAGAGGCCTGGATTCCAATACCTGCATATGGCTGTTTCTTGAGGAACTCATCAGAACAAATCTCGCCTCCACATGAGAAACTTGCACGTTGGAATTGTGTCAAAGCCTCTGGTTAGGAGAACCCTTCAGGGCCCTGGTGCCACCGCCTCATTCCAAGGTCTCCATGGACACAAACCCACATTAAGACCCATCCACAGGAGAGTCCATTTCAACTCAGCCTCCTCGGTTGCTCCCCCAGAGCCAGCAGATCGAACCTGTCTTGTCTCTAGGAGACAATAGGAATGAGAGGCAGGCTGCCCAGCCATCCATCCTTAGAACTCTGCTTGGAATCATTCCCTATGGGATGTCCTGGAGGCAACCAACAGGTCTCAATTGTCCCACAGAAAAATCTTTGCGGTGTGGAGCATTTCACAACTCCCTTCGTGGGAAAACCTCCATGGCCTTGAGATTCCCCCCCCTTCATGAAGGGGCCTTCAGGGACAGAAACTCCAACCTGAGCTATCGTCAGTCTTGCCCTAACTTCAGCTGCAGGATATCTCTATTCAGCTCTGCAGAATGTGCCTGCCATACCCTCGCCCAGAAACCTAAGCCTAGCTTGTGTTCTCAGACTTCTGTCCTCATACTCCTGGCCCACAAGCCCTCCAGTTTGGCAATTCCAGAACTACAATGCAGCACTCTGCCTGCCCTTCAGAAGAAAAACATGGCCCTCTGGGGCTACCCAGAAAGCCCAAATGAGGATCAACCTGCATGCCACTTGACTGTATCCCAATTTTACAGGGTGCCATGGGCACTAATGCCCTTTCTGACACAGCCTGAGTCTGGACCTCCCGACCCACAACCAGCCAGCTGGCCGCACACTGAGCACATCTGACCTGCAATGGCCTTAGGTCCTCATCTCTTCCCAACCTCAGTTTTCAGGTTTTAGAACCTAGACCTTGTCACCAATCAATGCCCAGGGTTGAACATGATGCAGAAATCAGAACTCCTTCCCCATGGCAAGAAACCTTGTGGTTGACATGTTGTCCAATGTTCCGTGTAGTTGAAACCAGTGTGGCCCATGAGGTCCCGCCTATGCTTGAGGGCCACATTGGTCACAAACATGCATTGTGACCCTCAGCGTGAACTCAGTCCTCAAGTAGGCCTCTCAGTGCCTGGAACAAGAGATGACATATTGGGCTTGCCATGCCCCTAGGCCCCAATTTTTAACCATAGTTCGGGTTGTACATTCGCCTCTCCCCAGGGCTCTGATTTGGAATCCCTCTTTTTGTGGGACACCTGAGGTAAAGAAACTGAAAGGACTCCTCCCATACTACAGATTGACCCAAAGCAATTGGAATAGTGCCAAACCCACAGAAAGGAAGACTTGTCCATGGCCCATGAGTCTTCCCCAACATTCCACGGCCATTGTTGACACAAAATCCAGAGACAAAAGCCTGAATTAGCACCTCAAACTCGCTCTTTCTTCATATCCTGAAGAGTTATCCTCACGGGCTGTAGATCGGTCCTGCCATACCTACGTCCCCAAAGCTAAGCCAAGTTTGTGTTTTCAGACTTCTGTCCCCACAGTCCTGGCCCGCACACCATCCAGGCTGGGGCCCCTGGAGCCACACATCAGGACTGTGCCTGCCCACTCCACGGGAATTCTACCCATTCCATTTTGCACAATCGTACAAATTAGGAGAAACCTCCAAAGTCCCCCAGGTCATCCCAATAGTGTAGGACACCTGGGACAAACAAGGGAGGTCTGACAACAGCTGAGCATCTAACTCCACTCATATTGTAGATAGATGTCCCCAGAGAAGAAGATTGAACCGAACAGACCCCTAGGCCCTAATCGGATCCATTGCCTTGATTTCCAGGTATCTCTCCTCAGAGGTTTGGTTTCCAATATCATCATATGGGGGTTCCTGAGGCTTGGTTGCTTAAGTGCGGTGATGGCACAAACACGCATTGATACCCTCAGCCTGAGCCCTGTCCTCAAGTAAGACTTTTCAGAGGCTGAACAAAGAGATGGTATATTGGACTTGCCATCCCCCTAGGCCTCAATCTTTAACCAGATGTCGTGTTGTCCAGTTGCCCCTCACCAGGATTCTGCTCTGAAATCCCTCTTTTAGTGGGAAACCTGAATTAAGAAAACAGAAATGACTCATCCCATCCCACAGATTGACGCAAAACTCTTGGGATTAGGCCAAATATACAGAAAGAGACTTGTCCATGGACCATGATGCCTCCCTGACATTCCACAGCCATCGTTGACACAAAATCCAGAGACAAAAAACCTCATCAAGCGCCTCACATTCTCCATTTGTTCATACCGCAAAGAGTTCTCCTCATGTTCTGTAGATCGGGCCTGCCATAACTACGTCCCCAATCCTAAGCCGAGTTTGTGTTTTCAGACTTCTGTCCCCACAGCCCTGACCCACACACCCTCCATGCTTGCGCCCTTGGAGCCACAATTCAAAAGTGAGCCTTCCCTTTTCAATGGAATTCTGCCCATTCCATTGTCCACAACATTGCAAATTAAGGAAGACCTCCAAAGTCACCGAGGCGATCCCAATAGTTTGGGCTGCCCAGGACAAACAGGGACGATCTGACAACTGAGGAACTACCTCCACTCAGAGCCGTAGGCAGATGTCTACATAGAAAACGATTGAACTGGATAGGCCCCTAGGGACATCCCACTACTGTAAGCCATCCTGGACAAACAGGAACATTCTGACACAAGCTTAGCATCTACATCCTTGCAGAAATGCAGACAGATGTCCACAGAGACAGAAGATTGAACTGAATAGGCTTCTAGGTTTAATTTGAACTCTTGCTTTGGTTTCCAGGTGTCACTCCTCAGAGGCCTGGGTTTGAAGACCAGCATATGGGGCTTTCCTAAGGTACCAAGGAGAACCTCTCTCATCTCCACATGGAGAGCTTTCTTAGTGGAGCTATATCAAACTTTCAGGTAGCCCAATTCTGTAGGGTGCCTAAAAGACCAGCACATTTTAAGATCTCCATGGACACAACCCCATATTACAACCGATCCTAAGGAGAGTCCATTTCAACTCAGCACCCTGGGTAGCTTTCCCCAGAGCCAGCAGGTCAAAAATGTCTTGGCACGAATAGCCAATGGGAATGCGAGGTATGCTGTACAGGCATCCATCCTTCGAACCCTGCTCTCCAGTCCTTCCGTATGGGACGATCTTTTAGCCATCCAAAATGACTTGACTGTCCTGCAGAAGGAAACCTTGTGGTTTGGAGCAACTCACAAACCCAGTGTGGGGAAACCGCCTTGGCCTCATGGAGCCCCCACTTCATGAAGGGCCATAATGGACACAAACTCCAGCCTCAGTCAACGACTGATCCTCACCCTGACTTCAGATGCAAGAGATACCAATTCAGCCTCTGCAGACTGGGCCTGCTGTGCCCTTGACCCCAAACCTCTCCCTAGCCTGTGTTATCAGACTTCCATCCTCACACTCCTGGCCCACAAGTCCTCCCGCTTGGGAATTCTGGGGCCACAACAAAGCACTCTACCTGCCTCCCAGAAGAAAAACATTTTCTATACAGTTTCCCAGAAACCCCAAATGAGGATCAAACTGCTTGGCCCTCGGCAACACCCCAATTGCATAGGCTACCCTAAGCACTAATGCTCTGTCTTACGTAGCCTGAGCCCAGACCTTCCAACAGACACTGAGACAGCTGGCTGCACACCCAGCCCATTGGACCCGCCACAGCCTTAGGCCATAATCCTTTCCCAACCTGGGTTTTGAGGCATCAGAACCTAGACCTTATCTCCAATCCCTGCACTGGGGGGAGCCTGATGCACAAGTCAGAACTCCTCCTTCCCCATGGCAAGAAACCTTGTTGTTGGCAGTGAGTCAGACCTTCAGTTTAGGAGAAACCTGTATGGCCTATGAGGCCACGCCCATGCTTGAGGGCCGCCTTGGGCACAAACACACATTGTGACCCTCAGCATGAGTCCCTTATTCAAGTAATGCCTCTCAGTGACCGTACCAAGTGCCCACATATGGGTCTTGACATGCCCATAGGCACCCAGGCCTAACCAGACGGTGGGTATTCCAGTTGTCAGTACACACTGCTCTGCTCAAGAATCCCTCTACTGGGGGGACACCTGTAGCACAAAACAGTACTCTTCTCTTCCCACAGAATGACCCCAACACTTGGTAGCTTGGCCAATCCCCAGAGAGGGAGACTTCCTCGGCCCATGAGGCAACCCCTACATTAAACGGCCATTGTGACACAACACCCAGAGACAAAAGTCTGTGAGAACGCGTCCCTCTCGCCCTCATTTCATATCCAGAGGAGCTCCCCTCACGGACTGGAGATCAGTCCTGCCATAACCTTGGCCCCATACCTGAGCCAGTATGTGTTTTCGGACATCTGTCCCCACAGCCCTAGAAAAACAGCCTCCAGGCTGGGTCCTCTAGAGCCATACAACAAGACTGATCCTGCTCTTTCCTAGGAAACTGTGCCCATTCCATTGGCCACAACCCTACAGAATAGGAGAAACCTCAAGACCCTCAAGGACATCCCACTACTGTATGCCGCCCTGGACCGACAGGGGCATTCTAACACAAGCTGAGAAACTAACTTCATGCAGGCAGGCAGACAGATGTCCACAGAGAGAAAAGATTGAACCAGACAGGCCCCTAGGCCCTAATCTGAACTCTTGCTTTGGTTTCCAGGTGTCACTCCTCAGAGGCCTGGGTTCGAATACCAACATATGGGGCTTTCCTGAGGCACCGAACAGATCACCTGTCATCTCCACATGGGAAGCTTCCTTGGTGGAGCTGTGTCAAACCCCTCAGGTTGAAAAATCCTGCAGAGTCCCTGAACCACAGCCACATTCCAAGGGCTCCCTGGCCATCAACACACATTATTACTCATCCTCAGGAGAGTCCATTTCAACTCAGCTTTTGGGTAGCTCACCCAAGAACCCGCAGATTGAGACTGCCTTGTCCGGACCAAACAGTGGGAATGTGAGGTGGCGTTTCCAGGCATCCATGCTTAGACCCCTGCTCTCAAGTTTTTCTGTATGGGGCATCCTGGAACCATCCAATAGGACTCAATTGTCCTGCAGAAGGAAACCTTGAGGTTTGGAGTAGCTCACAACTCCCATCGTAGGGAAACCTCCCTGTCCTCATGAAGCTCCCACACCCTTCAGGAAGGGGCCATCATGGACAGAAACTAGCCTGAGGCAACATCTCATACTTGCCAAGACCTCAGATGCAGGAGATCTCGATTCAGCCTCTGCAGAGTGGGCCTGCTATGCCCTCGGCCCCAAACCTAATGCTAGCGTGTTTTGAGACTTCCTTCATCACACTCATGGCAAAGAATCCCTCCAAACTGGGAATTCTGGAACCACAATGCAGCCCCCTGCGTGCCCACCAGAAGAAAAACATTGCCCTATGGGGCTCTCCAGAAACCTCATTTGGGGCCTCGTCCATACCCCAATTGGATAGGCTGCCCTGGGCACTAATGCTCTGCCTGACATAGCCTGAGGCCAGACGTCCCAACAGACAAGGAGACAGCTGGCCGCACACCCAGCACATTGGACATGCCATGGCCTTAGGCCATCATCTATTCCCAACCTGGGTTTTCAGTCAACTGAACCTATATCATACCCCCATACAGGAGGGTACCCAAAGCACAAATCAGAACTCCTCCTTCCCCATGGCTGTAAAACTTGCTGTTGGCATGGAGTCACAGCTTCAGGGTAGGAGAAACCTTCATGGACTCTGAGGCCACACCCAAACTTTAGTGCCACCTTGGGCACAAACTCGCATTGTCACCCTCAGCGTGAGCCCCATTTCAAGTAATGCCTCTCAGGGCTTGGACAAAAGAGCTCGCATATGGGGCTTGCCAAGCCTCTATGCTCCCAACCCACCGGAGTTCGCGTTTTCCAGTCGCCCATACCTGGGACTCTGCTCTGGAATCCCTCTCTTGGAGAGACACCTGAGCCAGACAGCAGAACCCCACTCTTCCTACAAAATGACCCCAAACTCTTGGGAGCTGGGCCAAATCCCCAGAAAGGGATACTCGTCCATAGTCCCTGAGCCCACCCCTACAATCCACGGCTATCCTGGACACAACATCCAGAGACAAAAGCCTGAGGAAACCCCTCCCTCTCGCCCTTCTTTCATAAGCTGAGGAGCTCCCCTCTCGGTCTGTGGATCCAGCCTGCCATACCCTCGGCGCCACACCTAAGCCGAGTTTGTGTTTTCAGACTTCTGTGCCCACAGCCTGAACCTGCACAACCTCTGGGCTAGGGCCTCAGGAGGCACACCAAAAGACTGTTCCTGTCCTCTCCAAAGAAACTGTGCCCAATCCATTGACCACAACCCTACAGGTTAGGAAAAACCTCCAAGGCCCCTGAGGCCATCCCAATACTGTAGGCTGCCCTGGCCTAAGTTGGCACTCTGACACCAGCTGAGCAACTATCTCCACTTAGACACTCAGACAGTGTCCCCAGAGACAGAAGATTGAAACTGCCATGCCCCGAGGCCCTAATCTAAACCCTAGCTTTGGTTTCCATTTGTCCCTCCTCAGAGGACTGGTTTCGAAGACCAGCATATGGGGCTTTTCTGAGGCACCAAACCGAACCTCTCTCATCACCACATGGGGAACTTTCTTATTGGAGCTGTATCAAACCCTTCAGGTAGGCCAATTCCGCAGGTCCCCTGAACCACCAGCATATTCCAAGGTCTCCATGGACACAAACCCACATTATGACCCATCCTCAGGAGAGTCCATTTCAACTCAGCCCCCTGAGTAGCTTGCCCCAGAGCCAAAAGTTCAAACGTGTCTTGTTGCAAATAGCCAATGGGAATGCGAGGCAAGCTGTACAGGGATCCATCCTTCAAACCCTGCTCTCCAGTTCTTCCGTAGGGACGTCCTGGAGCCACCCAACATGACTCGACTGTCCTGCAGAAGGAAACCTTGTGGTTTGGAGCAACCTCCAAACTCAGCCTGAGAAAACTTCCTGGCCTCATGAGGCCCCCGCTTCATGAAGGACACAAACTACAGCCTCAGCCAATGTCTCATCCTCACCCTGATTTCAGATGCAGGAGATTTCAATTCAGCCTCTGCAGGGTGGGCCTGCGGTGCCCTTGGCCCCAAACCTCATCTTAGCTTGTGTTTTCACACTTCCATCCTCACACTCCTGTCCCACAAGCCCTCCCGATTGGGAATTCAGGGGCCACAATGAAGCACTCTGCCTGCCCCCCCGAAGAAAAACATTTTCTATGGCACTGCCGAGAAACCCCAAATTAAAATCTACCTTCTCAGCCCTCGGCAACACCCCAATTGCATAGGCTACCCTAAGCACTATTGCTCTGTCTTACATGGAGCATGGCCTGAGCCAAGACCTACTGACAGACACCATGAGACAGCTGGCTTCACACCCAGCACATCGGACCCACCATGGTCTTAGGCCATTCATATCTTCCCATTGACCTGTGTGTCTTCCTGGAGGTATGTTCAGAGGCTATGTCAAACTGCATTTGTTCCAGAGCGGCCTATGAAATTGGGGTGGGCTTAGGGGCCTTGCATGTTTCTCCTAATCTGGTGGGTTTGGGAAACTGAGACGGGGTGAGATTCCTCGGGAGAGCAGGCCCAGTGATGTGGTGTGGTCATGGAGGCCCCAACCTGGAGGGCATATGGGTCAGGACTTTGGGTTCAAAGTCTTCAGACACAAACACGGGTAAGAGTTATGGGCGAGGTGATGGCAGACCTGACCTGCAGACCCTGAGGGCAGCTCCTCTGGATTTGAAATTCGGAAGGCTGGGAGGCAGGAGGTCAGGCTTTTCTGTCTGATTTGTTTGTCTAATATGGCCACGAAATGGAGGGGTGGCCTCATGGGTCCATGTGAGATTCTACCTCTCTGTGAATTCTGCCCAGCACGCAAGACTTTGGTGTCTTTCTGGAGGATGAGGGTAGCGCGGTTTTCCCTGTCAGGGGTCCAAACAGGCATTCTAGAGATGGGTTCTGGGTCCGGGAGCCTGGATCACCCCAAAAAGGCTTAGGATTTGGCCTAGGGGCATGACAGGCCCACTCTATGTTCTCCTGGTAGAGCTCCCGAGGGGGCTTGTTGGAAATGGGTCTCAGGCTGAGGGTCACAATGCCTGTTTGTGCCAAGATGCCCATACTGAGGGGACATGGTCTCACGGGACATGCAGTTGGCTCCCACTCTGACGGTTGGACATCCATCTCAACATTCAGTTTTCCTGCCATGGGGAAGGAGGTGTACTGTTTTGTGCTTCAGGGTCCCCCATGGGCAGGTCTTTGACCTAAGTTTTGGGATAGGTACCTGAATACCCAGGTTGCTTCGAGATGAGGTCCTCAGGCCAAGGCAGGACCCACCTGCAGGAAATGGGGCCTGCTGTCTGGGTGGCTGACAGGAGTTCAGGCTTGAGCTGTGTCAGACAGAGCATTCATGCAGAGGGCGGCCTATGATATTGGGGTGCCATTGAGAGCTGTGCAAGTGGATCCTTATGTGTGGTTTCTGTGAAGACGCTTAGGGCACTTCTTTCTGGTGAGCCAGCAGATGCCTGTATTATGTCTCCAGAATACCCAAGATGGAGGGCTTGCAGGTGAGGAGTGTGAGGACAGAAGTCTGAAAACACAAGCTATGGTTAAGCTCAGTGCCGAGCACATGTCCATTCCAATGTACAGCAGTTGTTTCGAGATCTGTAGCACCTGGGCTAGGGTCAGATGTCTGTTCACGCTGGAGTTTGTATCCATGATAGCCAACGAATGGTGGGGTGACCTCAAGAATTCTTGGAGGTTTTTCCAAGCTGGAGCTTGTGAGCTTCTCCAAACATTAATGTGTCCTACTTCAGGACAAGAGAAGACCTTTTACAGGGCTCCAGGG
This sequence comes from Neogale vison, assembly GCF_020171115.1. Classification (NCBI taxonomy): domain Eukaryota; kingdom Metazoa; phylum Chordata; class Mammalia; order Carnivora; family Mustelidae; genus Neogale; species Neogale vison. The sequence goes on from NC_058093.1 coordinate 194,505,562, forward strand.
TACCCCATATGGAAGATTCGATAGCAGAGCTCTCTGAATGGAGGCCTGGGAAGTCTTCCTTGCATTACCATTGCAGCTAATCATTATGGCAGGCTTGATCCGCTGGTTCTGGTTCTAATTTCCAAGTTATCTGAGTTGACGGATGTTCTCAGTCTAACGAGTTGCAATGCTGCTAGAGAAACCTTAGAATGTAGTGGTGGCTCTAGGGCCATGCAGGGTTCTCTATCCTGAGGATTAGACCCAGTACCCAGGAGCCAGGTTTCATTCTCAGGAGAGGAAGTGTTCTCTTGTGTGGCTCACGGGCCACAGGTTGGATCATATGTTGAATTTCCAGTACAGGCCTCTGAGGAGAGAGGCCTCAAAACCTAAGCTAGGGTTCTGATGAGGTTGTAGGGGCACGGAAGGTTCAATCTTTGGACTTAGTAGCATTGACCTGAGTGTCATCCTGGCGGTAGGTGCTGAGGCTGTGTCAGGGTGTGCATTTTTTTCCAGAGCGGCCTATGAAATTAGGGTGGACTCAGGGGCCTTGCAGTTTTCTCCTAGTCTGGACATTTTGGGAAACTGAGACGGGCAGAGTTTCCTTGGGAGAGCAGGCCCAGTGATGTGTGGTTCTCGAGGTCCCATCCTGGAGAGCATGTGGGTCAGGAATTTGGGACCAAAAACTTCAGACCCAAAATTGGGTAAGAGATAAGAGCGAGGTGATGGCAGTCCCAATCTGCAGACCCTGAGGGAAGCTCCTCGGGATTTGAAATTCAGATGGCTGGGAGGGAGGAGTACAGGCTTTTCTGTCTGGATTGTGTGTCTGGGATGGCCACAAAATGGAGGGGTTACCTCATGGGTCCATGGGATATTCTTCCACTCTGGGGATTCTGCGTGGCACCCAACAGTTTGATGTCTTTCTGGGGAAGAGGAAAACACTGTTTCACATCTCAGGAGTCCTGACCAAACAGGGGTTCCAGAGATGGGTTCTCAGTCCAGGAACCTGGAAAACCCAACCAAGACTTCCGTTTTGGGCCTAGAGGCATGACAGGCCGTTTCTGTGGGATATTGGTCTAGCTCCCACGGGGATCTTTGGAAAGGGGTCTCATTATGAGGGTCACAGCAATTGTTCGTGCCTAGCTGCCCATCATTTTTGGCGTGTTCTCATGGGCCATGCACTTGGCTCCCACTCTGAGGGTTGGACAGCCATCTCAACATTCAGTTTTCTGGCCATGGGGAAGGAGGATTACCCTTTTGTGCTTCAAGATCCCCTATGGGCAGGAATTTGAGCTAAGTCTGGGACAGATACCTGAATACCCAGTTTGGTTCGATATGATGGCTTCAGGCCAAGGCTGGACCCACCTTGCAGGATATGGGGCCCACTATCTGGGTGGCTGACAGGAGGTCGGGATTAGGCTGTGTCAGACAGAACAATTGTGCAGAGGTAGCCCTATTATATTGGCGGCCCGTTGAAGGCCGAGAAGGAGGATCCTCATGTGGGTTTCTGTGAAGACCCATAGGGCACCTCTTCTTTCTGGTGGGCTTCTTTCTGATGTCTGTGTTGTGGCTCCAGAATTTCCAATATGGAGGGCTTGCAGGCAAGGAGTGTGAGGACAGAAGCCTGAAAATGCAAGCCATGGATAAGCTCAGTGCCAAGAACATGGCCATTCCCATGTACAGTGGTTGTTTCGAGATCTCAGCACCTGAGTATGGGCGAGGGTCAGATGTCTGCTCACGCTGGGGTTTGTATCCATGATGGCCAACGAATTGTGGGGTGACCTCAAGAATTCTTGGAGGTTTTCCCAAGGAGGACCTTGTGAGCTGCTCCAAACAGCAAGGTGTCCTACTGCGGGACATGGGGAGTCCTCTTAGAGGGCTCCAGGATCCCCCATATGGAAAGATTCGAAAGCAGAGATCTCTGAATGGAGGCCTAGGAAGCCTTCCTTGCATTACCATTGCAGCTGAGCAATATGGCAGGCTTGAACCGCTGGTTCTGGTTCTAATTTCCAAGTTGACAGATGCTCTCAGTCTAACGAGTCGCAGTGCTGCTTGGTGTACAGGGAAACCTTAGAATGTGGTGGTGAGTCTGCACACATGCACGATTCTCCTACCTGAGAGTTAGACACAGTTCCCAGGAGGCAGGTTTCCTTCTCGGGACAGGAGGGGTTCTTTTGTATGGCTCAGGGAACACATGTTGGATCATATGCTGAATTTCCAGAACAGGCCTCTGGGCACAGAGGCCTGAATACCTAGGATATGGTTCTGATGAGGTTGTAGGGGCATGTCATGTTCAACCTTCAGACTCAGGGCCTTTGACGTGCGTGTCTTCCTGGAGGTAGGTGTTGAGGCCGTGTCAGACTGTGCATTTTTTCCAGAACTGCCTATGAAATTGGGGTGGTCTCAGGGGCCTTGCAGGTTTCTCCTAATCTGGAGGGTTTGGGCAACTAAGATGGCAGAGTTTTCTCCAGAGATCAGCCCAGTGATGTAGTGTGGTTCTGGTTGCCCCATCCTTGAGGGCATGTGGTTAAGGTCTCTGGGACCAAAGTCTTCAGACACAAAATTGGGTAAGAGTTAGGGTCGAGGTGATGCTAGGCCTGATCTGCAGACCCTGAGGGCAGCTTCTCGGGATTTGAAATTCGTGCAGCTGGAATGCAGTAGCCAAGGCTTTTCTTTCTGGATTGTGTCTAGGATGGCCTCGGAATGGTGGGGTGTCCTCATGTGTCCATGAGATATTCTACCTCTCTGGGGATTCTGCCCAGCACCAAGAGTTTGGTGTTTTACTGGAGGAAGGAGAGAGCGTGGTTTACCGTGTCAGGGTTCCTGTCAAAACCGGGATTCCAGAGATGGGTTCTGGATCCTTGTGCCTGGATCACCCCACAAAGGCTTAGGATTTGGGCCTAGGTGCATGACAGGCCCGCTCTGTGGGGCCCTGGTGCAGCTCCCATGGGGACTTGTTGGAAATGGGTCTCAGGGTGAGGGTACAATGCCTGTTTGTGCCCAGCTGCCCATCCTGAGTGGGCGTTGTCTCTTGATCCATGTACCTGGATCCAATCTGAGGGTTGGAGAACCATCTCAACATTTAGTTTTCCTGCCATGAGGAAGGAGGAGTACTCTTTTGTGCTGGGTTCCCCCATGCGCAGGAATTTGAGCTATGTTCTGGACAGGTACGTGAATACCCAGAATGTTTCGAGATGAAGGACTCAAGTCAAGGAAGGCAACACCTGCCAGTTATGGGGCCCACTATGTGGGTGCCTGCCAGGAGGTCAGGTCTCGGGCTGGGTCGGACAGAGCATTAGTGCACAGGGTGGTCAATGATATTGGAGTGCCATAGAGGGCTGTGCAGGTGAAACCATATGTGAGGTTTCACGCAGACCCATAGGGCACTTCTTCTTTCTGGTGGGCAAACAGAAGGCTGCATTTTGGCTCCCAAATTCCCAATATGGAGGGCTTGATGGCAAGGAGTGTGAGAGCAGAAGGCTGAAAACACAAGCTATGGTTAAACTCAGTGCCGAGCATATGGCCATTCCAATGTGCAGTGGTTGTTTCGAGATCTCCAGCACCTAAGTATGGACGAAGGTGAGATGTCTGCTCACAATGGAGTTTATATCTATGATGGCCAACAAACGAAATATCTAGCACCTGAATAAGGGTGGATGTCAGATGTTTGCTCACACTGGAGTTTGTGTCTATGATGACCGAGAAATGGAGGAGTGGCATCAAGAGGCCATGGAGGATTCCCCACGCTGATGGATGGGAGATGCTCCAAACAGCAAGGTTGCTTTTTCTACTGGACAGGTGGAGTCTGGTTTGTTTGCTCCAGGGTCCCCAATGTGAAAAGTATGGGTAGCAGAGCCCTTCCACATCGATGCCTGGAAAGCACACCTCCATTGACCATTGCAGCTGAGGAACATGGCAGGATCTTTAGGGTGGCTCTGGGGCGAAGTACCAAGACCTTGGGTTGATATGGAATCTTTTGAAGATGGGTCACAATGCTGGTTTGTTACCAGGTAGATCTTAGAATGTGTTGGTGGCTAAGGTGCCATGCAGGATTCTCCTACCATGAGGGTTTAATACAGGTCAAAGAGCACGGTTTCCTTTTGGGCACAGGAGATGCAGTGTTGTGTGGCTCAGGGACCACATGTTGTATCATAAGTTCGTATTCAAGAACAGGCCTCTGAAGACAGATGTCTGACATCCTAATCTAAGTTTACAATGAGGTCCCAGGGCCATGAGAGGTTCAATCTTCAGACTCAGGAGAGTTGACTTGGGTGTCTGCGTGGATGTTGGTGATCTGGGTGTTTCAGACTGTGCACTTGTGTCCAGAGTAGCCTCCAATATTGGGGTGGCCTCAGGGGCCTTGCATGTTTCCACCTACTCTGGAGGGTTTGGGTAACTGTGACAGGCACAATTTCCATGGGGATGGCAGGCACAGTCCTGTGGTGTGGCTCCAGGGACCCCATCCTGGAAGGCATGTGAGCCGTGGTTTTGGGAGAGAAATCTGCAATCACAAACTTGGGATAGGGATAGTGGCGAGGTTATCACAGGGCAATGTGTAGACCTGGAGGGCGACTCGTCAATAACAATAATTCGAGTGACAGGAAGGTGGAAGCACAGGCTCTTATACTGGATTGTGTGTCCAGGATGCCCTCGGAATGCAGCTGTGGTCTCATGGGTCTATGGTAAATTTTTCCTCTCTAAGGATCTTGGCGACTCCCAATAATCTGATAGCTTTTTGGGATGAGAAGAGTGATATTTTTGATATTAGGGGTGCCTCAAAACAAGGATTCCAGATACGGGCTCTGGGTCTGGGCGCCTGGAAAATCCCACCAAGTGTAAGGATTTGGGCCTATGGGCATACCAGGCCTGCAATGCGGGATCCTCATGGTGCAGCTGAGAGGGCTTGTTGTAAAGCATGCTCAGGCTAAGCGTCACAATGCCTGTTTGTGCCCAGGGCGGCCCTCCGGAGTGGGCGTGGTCCCACTGCCCATATGCTGCTCCTTCCCTGAGGGATGGGCACCCATTCCAATAGCCAGGTTTCCAGCCATGGTGAAGGAGGAATTCTCTATTGTGCTTCAGGTTCCTCTATTGGCAGTTATTCCAGCAAAGGTCTGGGAACAGATGTCTGAATACCAAGGATGTGTAGAGATGACAAATTTGGGCCATGGCTGTTCTCACATGCTGGATACGGGCCCTGCTCCCTGGTTGGCTGACACGAGGTCTGGACTCAGGCTCTGTCAGACACGGCATTTGTGGCCAGAGAAGCCTATAAATTGGGGTTCTCTCGAGGGCCGAGAAGATTCATCCTCATGTGGGGTTTCTGCGCAGACTCACGAAGCACTTATTTCTGTGGGGCAGGCAGAATGCTGTGTTGTGGATCCAGAATTCCCTATCAAGGGGTTTGGGGACAAATAGGGTGACAATACAATTGTAAACACCAGCTATGCTTAAATCGAGTGCCAAGTGCAAGTCAGTTCCAATGTGCAGCATCTTATATGATATATCCAGCACCTGAGTAAGGACAGATGTCAGATGTTTGCTCACACTGGAGTTTGTGTCTATGATGACCGACAAATGGAGGGGTGGCTTCAAGAGGCCATGGAGGATTACCCACTCTTGGGACTGTGAGATGCTCCAAACAGCAAGGTTTCCTTCTAATGGACAGGAGGAGTCTGGTTTGTTTCCTTCAGGGTCCCCCATGTGGAAATTTTGGGTGGCACAGCCCTCCATCATGGATTATTGGAAAGCACACGTCTAATGTCCATTGCAGCAGAGGAACATGACAGGTTCGTTTTGGTGGTTCTGGTATCAAGTAGCAAGGCCTTGAGCTGACTTGGAATCCCTTCAGAGATGTTCCAATACTGGTCTGTTACAAGGGAGGTCTTAGAATGTGCTGGTGGCTAAGGGGCCATGAAGAATTCTCTACCCTGAGGGTTTGGCACAGGTCAATGTGCACAGTTTCCTCCTTGGGAGAGGAGATGTTCTGTTTTGTGGCTCATGGTACATATGTTGTATCCTAACTTGTTGTGCAAGAACAGCCTTTGAGGACAGATGCTTGAAACCTAATCTAGGGTTCCAATGATGTCCTAGGTCCACATCAAGTTCAATTTTCTGACTAAGGACCATTGACATGGGTGTCTGTATGGATGTAGGTGATCAGGGTGTTTCAGAGTGTGCATTTGCATCCAGAGCCACTTCCAATATTGGGGTGGGCTCAGGGGCCTTGCAGGTTTCTCCTAATCTGGAGGGTTTGGGCCCCTTTGATGGGCACAGTTTCCTTGGGGATGGCAGGCCCAGTCCTGTGGGAAGGCTCCAGAGACCCCATCCTGGAGCGGATGAGAGCCATGGGTTTGGGAGGAAAGTCTGCAAACACAAATTTGGGTTAGGGATAGTGGCAACGTGATCGCAGGTCCAATGCATAGACCTAGAGGACAGCACGCCAGGAACTTTAATTAGGGTGACTTGAAGCTGGTAGCACAGGCTTTTCTATCTGGATTGTTTGTCCAGGATGGGCTCGGAATGTAGGTGTGGCCTCATAGTTCAATGGGAGACTTTTCCTCTCTAAGGATCCTGGTGGCTCTCCATAGATTGGTAGCTTTTTTGGAGAAGAAAAGATTGCTCTTTTCCATCTTAGGGGTGCCCCAAAACAGGGAAGAGTGCTGTTTTCCAACTTAGTGGTAACCCAGAACAGGGATTCCAGAGACATGCTCTGGGTCTGTGCACCTGGGAAATCCCACCAAGTGTTAGGATTTGAGCCTAGAGGAATTCCAGGCTTGCAGTGCAGGTTATTATTGGTGTAACTGAGAAGGCTTGTTGAAAAGCATGCTCAGCTAAGGGTTACCATGCCTGTTTGTGGCCAGGGGGGCCCTCAGGAGAGGGCGTGGTCTCTTTGGTCATACACCTGGCTCCCACTTTGAGGGTTGGACACCCATTGCAACAGCCAGGCTTCCTGCCATGGAAAGAGGAGTCCTCTATTGTGCTTCAGGTATCCCCATTGGCAGGGCTTCCAGCAAAGTTCTGGGGAAAAGTGCCTGAATACCACGGATGTGTAGAAATGACGGACTTGGGCCATGGCCGGTCTCACGTGCTGGTAATGGGGCCCGATCTCTTGGTGGCTGACACTATGTCGGGGCTCATGTTCTGTCAGACACAGAACTAATGGCCAGGGCATTCTATAAATGGGGGTTCCTTGAGGGCCGAGCATATTTATCCTCATGTGGGGTTTCTAGGCAGATGCAACAGGCACCTCGTCTTTCAATGGGTAAGTCAGAATGCTGTGTTGTGGCTCCAGAATTCCCTATCATGAGGGCTTGGGGACTAAGGTTGACGATGGATTTGTAAACACAAGCTATGGTTCAATTCAGTCCCAAGTATAAAGCAGTTCCAATGTGCAGTGGCTTATTCGAGATATCCAGCAGCCGAGTAAGGGCAGATGTCAGATCTTTGTTCACACTGAATTTGGGTCTCTGATGACCGACAAATGAAGGGTGGCACCAAGCGGCCATGGAGGATTTCCCACGCCAAAGCTTGTGAGATGCTCCGAACAGCAAGGTTTCCTTCTATAGAACAGTTGGAATCTGGTTTGTTTGCTTCAGGGTCCCCCATGTGGAAAGTGTGTGTAACAGAGCCCTCCCACTTGGATGCCTGGAAAGCACAACTCCATTGACATTTGCAGCTTCGGAACATGACAGGTTCTTTCTGGTGGCTCTGGGACCAAGTACCCAGGCCTTGAGCTGACAGGAATCTCTTGCAGTTTGGTCACAATGCTGGTTTGTTATGAGGGAGATCTTAGAATGTGCTGGTTGCTAATGTGCCTTGCAGGATTCTCATACACGGAGGGTTTGGCACAGGTCAAAGAGCACAGTTTCCTTCCTAGGACAGGAGATATTCTGTTGTGTGGCCCAGGGATAACGTGATGTATCCTAACTTGATATTCCAGAACAGGTCCCTGAGCACAGATGCCTAAAATCTTAATCTAGGGTTTCAATACAGTCCTAGGGGCATGTCAGGTTCAATCTTCTGACTCAGGACCATTGACTTGGCTGTCTGCCTAGATGTAGGTGATCAGCTTGTTTCTGACTGTGCATTTGCGTCCAGAGTGGGCACCAATATTGGAGTTGGCTCAGGGGCCTTGCAGGTTTCTCCTAATCGGGAAGATTTGGGCAACTGTGATGGGCACAGTTTCCTTGGTGATAGCAGCACAGTCCTGTAGTGTGGCTCTAGAGACCCCATTTTATTGGGCATATGATCCATGGTTTTTTGAGAGAAATCTGAAAACACAAATTAAGGTTATGTTTAGTGACTTGGTGATCACAGGCCCAATGCGTAGACCTGGAGTGCAGCTCGTCAGGAACTTTAATTGAGGTGATGGGAAGGCAGTAGCACAGACTTTTCTATCAGGATTGTGTTTCCAGGTTGGCCTCGGAATGCAGGTGTGTTCTCAGTGGTCCATGGGGCACTTTTCCTCTCTAAGGATCCTGGCGGCTCCCCATAGTTTGATGGTATTTTCGGGGAAGGGAAGAATGCACTTTTCCATCTTAGAGGAGCCCAAAAACAGGGATTCCAGAGATGGGCTCTGGGTCTGGGTGCCTGGAAAAGTCGACCAGCTGTTAGGATTTGGGCCTAGGGGGGTAACAATACTGCAGTGCAGGATCCTCGTGGTGTAACTAAGAGGGCTTGTCTGAAAGCATGAAGAAGGGCCTGATGAGTCTGCCCAGAAACTCCCCATGAAGATCAATGTACTCAACCCTCGAGGGAACCCAGATTTATACTTTTACCTGGCTACTAGTGCTGTGTCTGGAATTGCCTGAGCCCTTACTTCGTGTCAGCGGCCCAGAGTGTGGGGTCCATATCCAGCATGTGAGACCAGCCATGGCCCAAAGCCGTCATCTCTACCCATCCTTGGTATTCACGCAACTGCCCCAGACCTTTTCTGAAATCCCTACCAATGCGGGAACCTGAAGCACAATAGAGAACTCCTTGTTCCATATGGCAGGAATTCTGACTGCTGGAATAGGTGTCAAACCCTCAGAATGGGAACCAGCCGCATGGCCAAGGAGACCACGCCTACTCCTGAGGGCCGCCCTGAACACAAGCAGGCATTGTGACCTTCAGTCTGAGCATGCTTTCAAAAAAACGTTCTCAGTTGTAAGTCCAGGATCTGGCATTGCATGACTGATATGCACATAGGCCCAAATCCTACCTATTGGTGGGATTTTCCATGCGCCCATTCCCAGAGTCCGTCACTGGAATCCCTGTTTTGGGGCACCCTAAGATGGAAAACAGCACTCTTCGCTTCCCTTAGAAAGCAACCAAACTATTGAGAGCCACCGGGATCCTTCAGAGAAAAAAATCTCCCATGGGCCCATGCGACCACACCTGCATTCTGAGGCCATCGTGGATACAAAATCCAGATACAATAGCCTGTGCTACTTCCTTCGAGTCACCTGATTTACAGTTCCTGATGTGCTGCCCTCCAGGTCTAGCATTGGGCCTGTGATCACCTCCCCACTAACCCTAACCAGCGATTTTGTTTGCAGGCTTCTCTCCCAAAACCATGGCTCAGATGCCCTTCAGGATGGCATCTCTGGAGTCACACCACAGGACTGTGCCTGCCATCGCCAAGGAAACTGGGCCTGTCACAGTTGCCCAAACCCTCCAGATTAGGATAAACCTGCAAGGCCTCTGAGCCCACTCTAATACTGGAGGCCACTCTGAACGCAAATGCAGTCTGAACATGCTGATCACCTCCATCTAGGCAGACACCCAAGTCAATGGTCCTTAGTCAGATGATTGTACCTGAAATGCACCTAGGACCCCATTGGAAGCCTACATTAGGTTTTCAGGCATCTGTCCTCAGAGGCCTCTTCTGGAATACCAACTTATGATTCAACATGTGGTCCCTGAGACACACAACAGAACATCTCCTGTCCCCAGATGAAAGCCGCACTCAGGACCTTTGTCAAACCCTAAGAGTATAGAAATCCTGCATATCCCCTTAGCCACAAGAACATTCTAAGATCTCCCTGGTAACAAACCAGCATTGTGACACATCTTCCTGAGATTCCATGTCAACTCATGGCCTTGGTACTTCGATCCAGAGACACAAGAACGAGCCTTCCATGTTCCTCAGATGCAATGCACAATGCAGGTGTGCTTTCCAGGCATCCATGCCGAAGAGTTCTGCTATCCAGACTTTCCACATGGGGGAACCTCGAGCAAACAACTCACCTGTCCATTAGAAGGACACCTTACTATTTGGAATCTCACAAGCCTCATCGGGGGAAATCCTCCATGGCCTCTTGAAGCCATCCCTCCATTTAGTGGTCCTCATAGACACAAACCCCAGCATGACCAAACATCTGACATCTGCCCTTACTCAGGTGCTGGATATCTTGAGTAAGGTGCTGCATATTGGATCTGCCACTTGGCCCTGATTGAACTGTAGCTTGTGTTAAAATGCCATCCTCACCCTACTGGTCTGCAATCCCTCTTGATAGGGAATTCTGGAGCCACAATGCAACATTCTGCCATACGCATAGAAAGAAGAAGGGCCTGGTGCATCTGCCCAGAAACTCTACATGAGGATAGATCTGCTCAGTCCTTGAGGGAACCCCGATTTATATGCTGCCTTGGTCACTAGTGCTGTGTGACAGAGCCTGAGCCCTGACCTCGTGCCAGCCACCTGGGGGGGGGCATATACAGCATGTGAGAACGTCCATGGACCAGCGCCATCATTTCTACCAATCCTTGGTATTCAGGCATCTGTCCCCAGAGCTTTAGTTGAATCCCTAAAAATGGGGGAAACTAAAGAACAATAGAGAACTCCTCTTTGCCCATGGTAGGATTCCTGGAAGTTGGGATGGGTGTCCAACCCTCAGAGTGGGAGCCAGCTGCATGTCCAATGAGACCACACCCATTCCAGAGGGCTACCCTGGGCACAAAAAGGCATTGTGACTCTCCACCTGAGCATGCTTTTAAACAAACACTCTCAGTTGCACCTCCAGGACCCACATTGCAGGCCTGGTAGGCCCCTAGGCCCAAATCTTAAATCTTGGTAGGATTTTCCAGGTGCCCAGACCAAGAACCCATCTCCAGAATCTCTGTTTTTGGGGCACCCCTATGATGAAAAACAGCACTCTTCCCTTCCTCGGTTAAGGCACCAAACTATAGGAGCCGCAAGGATCATTAGAGAGGAATAATCTCCCATGGTCCCATGAGACCACACTTGCATTCCGAGACCATCCTGGACACATTATACAGACACAAAAGTCTGTGCTTCTGCCTTCAAATCATCCGATTTACAGTTCCAGACGAACTGCCCTCCAGGTCTACACAATGGGCCTTTGATCACGTTGTCATTAACTCTAACCCGAAATTGTGTTTGAAGGCTTCTCTCCCAAACCATGGCTCACATGCCGTCTAGGATGGGGTCTCTGGAGCCACACCACAGGAGAGTGCCTGCCATTCCCAAGGAAAAAGTGTCCATCACAGTTTCCCAATAATCTCCTGATTAGGAGAAACCTGCAAGGCCCCTGAGCCCAACCCAATATAGAAGGCCATTCTGGAGGCAAATGCACAGTCTGAAACACCCAGATCACCTACATCCAGGCAGACGTCTAGTCAATGGTCCTGAGTCAGAAGATTGAACCTGACATGCACCTAGGACCTTACTGGAACCCTAGATTAGGTTTCCAGGCATCTGGCCTGAGAGGCCTGTTCTGGAATACCAATATGATACAACATATGGTCCCTGAGCCCCACAACAGAACATCTCCTGACCCCAGACGGAATATGTCCTCTTGGACCTGTGTCAAACCCTCAAGGGAGATGAATCCTGCTTGTTCCCTTAGCCACCGGCGTTTCTAAGATCTCTTTGGTAAAAACTAGCATTGTTACCCATGTTCATGAGATTCCATGTCAAAATAAGTCCTTGGTATTTCGCCCCACAGCCAGCAGAATGAACCTGCCATGTTCCTAAGCTGCAATAGTCAGTGGAGGTGTGGTTTCCAGGCATCCATACAGGAGTGCTCTGCTACACAAACTGTCCACATGGGGGAGCCTGGAAACAACAAACCAGAATGCCCCTGTCCGGTAGAAGGAAACCTGTTTAGAGCATCTCACAAGCCCCAGCATGGGAAATTCTCCATGGCCTCTTGATTCCACCCCTCCATTTGATGGTCATCATAGACACAAACTCCAACATGAGCAAACATCTGGTGCTGGATATTCGAAAGAGCAGTTGCACACTTAAACTGCCTTTTACTTCACACTGAATTTAACCATAGCTTTGTATTACTATTCCATCCTCACCCTACTGGTCCGCAATATCTATTGATAGGGAATTCTGGAGCCACAACACAGTATTCTGCCTTCCACATAGAAAAAGAAGGACCTGTTGAGTCTTCCCAGAAACTGCACATGAGAATCAATCTACTCGGCCCATGAGGCAACCCCGATTAATAGTTTTCCCTGGCCACTAGTGCTGTGTCTGACAGAGCCTGAGCCCCAACTCATGTCAGCCACCCAGAGATCAAGGCCCATATTTAGCATGAGAGATCAGCCATGGCCCTGGGCCGTCATCTCTACCCATTCTTGGTATCCAGGCATCTGCCTCCCGACTTTGCTGGAATTCCTGCCAATGAGGGAACCTGAAGCACAATAGAGAACTCCTCCTTCCCCATGGCAGGAATCCTGGTTGTTGGGTAAGGTGTTCAACCCTCAGTGTGGGAGCCAGCTGCATTGCCAAGGAGACCACGCCCACTCCTGAGGGCCGCCCTGGGCACAAGCAGGCATGGTGATCCTCAGCATGAGCATGCTTTCAAACAAATGATCTCAGTTGCACTACGAGGATCCCGCATTGTAGGCCTGGTACACACCTAGTCCCAAATCCTAACCCTTGGTGGCATTTTCCAGGGGCCTAGACACAGAATCCGTCTCTGGAATCCCTATTTTGGGGCACCCTTAAGATGGAAAACAGCACTCTTCCCTTCCCCGAGGAAGCCACCAAACTACTGGTAGCCACCAGGATCCCTGAGTGGAAAAATCTGCCATGGACCTAAGAGACCACACCTGCATTCCGAGGCCATCCTAGACATACAATCCAGATACAAGAGACTGTGCTACCACCTTCAAGTCACCTGATTTACAGGTCCTGACGAGCTGCCTTCCAGGTCTATGCATTGAGCCTGCCATTACCTCGCCATTAACCCTACCCTGAGTTTGTGTTTGCAGACTTCCCTCCTAAAACCATGGCTCACATGACCTCCAGGTTCTGGTATCTGAAGCCACAGCACAGGATTGTGCATGCTATCCTCAAGGAAACTGCCCATCACTTTTGCCTAATACCTCTATTTTTTTTTTTTTTTTGCTTAAAAAATTTCTTTATTGAACTCCATGGGGGTCAGTGTCTTTCAGAGTACCCCCTTCACATTTCTTTCTTTTTTTTTCCAATTTATTTATTTTCAGAAAAACAGTATTCATTATTTTTCTATATTAGGAGAAACCTGCAAGGCCCCTGAGCCCAGTGCAATAATGGAGGCCGCTCTGGACGCAAATGCACAGTCTGAAACATCCTGATCACCTCCATCCAGGCAGACACCCAAGTCAATGGGCCTGAGTCAGAAGATTGAATCTTAAATGCCCCGAGGACTTCATTGGCACACTAGACTAGGTTTTCAGGTATCTGTCCTCAGAGGCCTGTTCTGAAGTACCAACTTATGATACAACATATGGTCCCTGAGCCACAGAACAGAACATCTCCTCCCTGAGAAGGAAGCCGTGCTCCTGGACCTGTGTCAAACCGTCAGGGTAGTTGAATCCTGCATGGGCCCTTAGCAACCAGCACATTCTGTGATCTCCCTGGTAACAAACCAGCATTATGACCCATCTTCATGAGACTCCATGTCAACTCAAGGCCTCAATACATTGCCCCAGAGCCACCAGAATAGACCTGCCATGTTCCTCAGCTGCAATGGTCAATGGAAGGGTGCTTTACAGGCATCGATGCGGGGTGCTCTGCTACACAAACTTTCCACATGGAGAAACTAGAGAAAACAAACCAGACTCCCCCTTTCCAGTAGAAAGAAACTTTGCTATTTTGAGCATCTCACAAGCCCCACATGGGAAATCCTCCATGGTCTCTTGATGCCACCTCTCCATTTGCAGGTAATCATAGACACAAACTCCAGCGTGAGCAAACATCTGACATCCACCCTTACTCAGGTGCTGGATATTCGAAACAGGAGCTGCACACTGGAACTGCCTTTCGCTTCACACTGAATTTAACCATAGCTTTGTATTACTATTCCATCCTCACCCTACTGGTCCGCAATATCTCTTAATATGGAATTCTGGAGCCACAACGCAGGATTCTGCCTTCCACATAGAAAGAAGAAGGACCTGTTGAGTCTTCCCAGAAACTGCACATGAGAATCAATCTATTCAGCCCACGAGGCAACCCCGATTAATAGTTTTCCCTGGCCACTAGTACTGTGTCTGACAGAGCCTGATATCTGACCTCGTGTCAGCCACCCAGAGGTCAGGGCCCATATTTATCATGAGAGATCAACCATGGCCCTGGGCCGTCATCTCTACCCATCCTTGGTAACCAGGCATCTGTCTCCCAAACTTTGCTGGAATTCCTGCCAATGGGGGAAACTGAAGCACAATAGAGAACTCCTCCTTCCCCATGGCAGAAATCCTGGCTGTTGGCATGGTTGTCCAACCCTCAGCGTGGGAGCCAGCTGCATGGCCAATGAGATTGCACCCACTCCTGAGGGCAGCCCTGGGCACAAGCAGGCATGGTGATCCTCAGCCTGAGCATGCTTTCAAAAAAAAGCTCTCAGTTGCTCCTCCAGTACCCGCATTGCAGGCCTGGTATGCCCCTAGCCCCAAATCCTAACTCTTGGTGGGATTTTCCAGGTGCCCAGAACCAGACCTGTCTCGGAATCCCTGTTTGGGGTACCCATAAGATGGAAAACAGCACTCTTCTCTTCCCTGAGAAAGGTACCAAACTATTAGAAGCCGCCATGATCCTTAGGGAGGAAAAATCTCCCATGGACCCATGAAAAAAACCTGCATTCTGAGGCCATACTGTACACACAATTAGGAGAGAAAAGCCTGTGTGACCGCCTTCGAGTCACCCTTTTTACAGTACCTGACAAGCTGTCCTCCATGTCTATGCATTGGGCCTGCAATCAACTCGCCACTAACCCTAGCCCCAGTTTCTGTTTGCAGACTTCTCTCCCAAAACCATGGCTCACATACCCACCAGGAAGTGGTCTCTGGAACCACACCACAGGAAAGTGCCTGCCATCCCCAAGAAAACTGTGCCCATCACAGTTGCCCAAACCCTCCTGATTAGGAGAAACCTGCAAGGCCCCTGAACCCACCCCAATATTGGAGGATGCTCTGGACTCAAACGTGCAGACTAAAACACCCTGAGCACCTCTATCCAGGCAGAGAGCCAAGTCAATGGTTCTGAGTCAGATGATTGAAAGTGACATGCCCCTAGGACTTCCCTGGAACCCTAGATTGGGTCTTCAGACCTCTCTTCTCAGAGTCCTTTTTGGAATACCAAGTTATGATACTACATGTGGTCCCTCATCCCCACAACAGAACATCTCCTGTCTCCAGAAGGAAACGGTGCTCTAGGACCTGTGTCGAACTTTCAGGGTAGATGAATCCTGCACGGCCCATTAACCCCATCACATTCTATGATTTCCCTGGTAACAAAACAGCATTGTGACCCATATTCATGAGACTCCATGTCAAATCAAGGTGTTGATACTTTGTCCAAGAGCCACGAAACGAACCTCCCATGTTCCTCAGCTTCAAGGGTCAATGGATGTGTGCTTTCCAGGAATCCATGAGTTAGTTCTCTGCTACACAAAAATTCCACATGGGGCACCCTAGAGCAAACAAACCAGACTGCCCCTGTCAGGTAAAAGGAAACCTTGCTGTTTGGAGCATCTCACAAGCCCCAGCGTGGGAAGTCCTCCATATTCTCTTGACGCCACCCCTCCATTTGTCGGTCATCATAGACACAAATTCCAGCATGAGCAAACATCTGATGTCTGCACTTACTCAGGTACTGGATATTAGAATCAGTTGCTGCACACTGGAAATGTCTTTCACTTGACACTGTATTCATGTGTAGTTTGGGTTTACAATGCCATCCTCACCCTACTGGTCTGCAAGTCCTCTTGAGAGGGAATTCGGAAGCCAAAACACAACATTATGCCTTCCCCATAGAAAGAAGAAAGGCCTGGTAAGTCTGCCCAGAAAATCCACATAAAGATCAATCTACTCGGACCTCGAGGGAACCCCAATTTACACTTTGCCCTGGCCACTAGCGCTGTGTCTGACAGACCCTGAGCCCCGACCTCGTGTCAGCCATGCAGAGTGTGGGGCCCTTATCCAGCTTGTGAGACCGGCCATGGCCCATGTCCTTCATCTCTACCAATCTTTGGTATTCAGGAAATATTCCAGACCTTTGTTAGAATCCCTACCAAGGGATTCAGGAGAACCTGAAACAAAATTAGAACTTCTCCTTCCCCATGGCAGGAAGCCTGGCTGTTGCAATGGGTGCCCAACTCTCAGAATGGGAACCAGCTGCATGGACAATGAGACAACACCTACTCCTGAGGGCCGCCCTGGGCAAAAGCAGACATTGTGTCCCTCAACTTTAGCATGCTTTCAAACAAAGGCTCTCAGTTTCATCTCGAGGATCCCACATTGCAGGCCTGGTACGCCCCTAGGATCAAATCCCAACATTTGGTGGGATTTTCCATGCCACCATACCCAGAACCTGTCTCTGGATTCTCTGTTTTGGAGCACCCCTATGATGGAAAACAGCACTCTTCCCTTCCCCGAGAAAGGTTCCAAACTATTGGGAGCCACCAGGATGCTTAGAGAGGAAAAATCTCCCATGGACCCATGAGACCACACCTGCATTCCGAGGCCATCCGGGACACACAATCCAGATACAAGAGACTGTGCTACCACCTTCGAGTCCCCTGATTTACAGTTCCAGATGAGCTGCCCTACAGACCTACTCATTGGGCCTGTGATCACCTCGCCATTAATCCTAACCCAAGTTTGTGTTTGCAGACCTCTCTCCCAAAACCATGGCTCACATGCTGTCCAGGATGGGGTCTCTGGAGCCACACCACAGGAAATTTCCTGCCATCCCCAAGGAAACTGTGTCTGTCGCAGTTGCCCAAACCCTACAGATTAGGAGAAACCTTCAAGTCCCCTGAGCCCAATCCAATATTGGAGGCCGCACAGGATGCAAATGCGTAGTCTGAAACACCTTGATTACCTCCATTTAGGCAGACACCCATGTCAATGGTCCTGAGTCAGATGATTTAACCTGACATGTCCCTAGGACCTCAATGGAAGCCTAGGTTAGCTTTTCAGGCATTTTGCCTCAGAGGCCTATTGTGTAATACCAATATGATACAACATATGGTCCCTGATCCCTACAATGTAATATCTCCTGTCCCCAGACGGAATCCGTGCTCTTTGACTTGTGTCAACCCAAAGGGTATATGAATTCTGCACAGCCCCTTAGCCACCAGCACATTCTAAGATCTCCTTGGTAACAAACCAGCATTGTGACCCATCTTCATGAGATTCCATGTTACATCAAGTCCTTGGTAATTTGCCCCAGAGCTACCAGAATGAACCTACCATGTTCCTAAGCTGCAATGGTCCGTGCAGGTGTGCTTTCCTGGCATCCATGTGGGAATGCTCTTCTAACCAGTCTTTCCACATGTGGACCCTGGAGCAAACAAACCAGACTGTCACTGACTGGTAGAAGGGAACCTTCTGTTTGGAGTATCTCAGAAGCACCAGCGTGAGAAATCCTCCATGGCCTCTTGACAACCCCTCCATTTGTCAATCATCATAGACACAAACTCCAGCATGAGAAAACATCTGACATCTGCCCTTATTTAGGTTCTGGATTTTCGTTTCCACCACTGCACACTGGAACTGCGTTTCGCTTGACACTGAATTTAACCATAGCTTGGGTTTAGAATTCCCATCCTCATCATCATGTTCCTCAAGCCCTCTTGAGAGGGAATTCGGGAGCCACAAAGCAACATTCTGCATTCCCCATAGAAAGAAATAGGGCCTGGTGAATCTGCCCAGAAACTCCACATGAGGATCAATCTACTTGGTGCTCAAGGGAAGCTGTCCAGGGCAATTGTTCTGTGTCTGACAGAGCCTGAGCCAGGACCTAGTTTCAGCCACCCAGAGATCTAAGCCCATATCCAGCATGTGAGATAGGCCAAGGCCCAAGTCCATCACCTCTACCCATCCATGGTATTCAGGCATCTCTACCCAGACCTTTGCTAGAATCTCTGCCAATGGGGGAACCTGAAGCACAATAGAGAACTCCTCCTTCCCCGTGGCAGGAATCCTGGCTGTTGATATGGGTGTCCAAACCTCAAAGTGGGAGCCAGCTGCAGGGCCAAGGAGACAACATCCACTCATGAGGGCTACCCTGAGCTCAAGCTGCCATTTTGATCCTCAGCTTGAGCATGCCTTCAAACAAACGCTCTCTGTTGCTTCTCCAGGATCCCACATTGCAGGCCCTGGTACACCCCAAGGATCAAATCCTAACACTTGGTGGGATTTTCCATGTGCCCATACCCAGAGCCCGTCACTGGAATCCCTCTTTTGGGGAACCCCTAAGATGGAAAACAGAACTCTTCACTTCCCTGAGAAAGCCACCAAACTTTTTTGAGCCCCCAGGATCTTTGAGAAGGAAAATCTCCCAAGGTCCCATGAGTCCACACCTGCATTCTGAGGCCATCGTGGATACACAATCCAGATACAAGAGACTGTTACTGCTTCCGAGTCACCTGATTTACAGTTCCTGACGTACTTCCCTCCAGGTCTATGCACTGGGACTGCGAACACCTCACCACTAACCCTATGCCAAGTTTGTGTTTGGCCATCTCTCTACCAAAACCATGCTTCACATGCCCTCCAGAATGGGGCCCCTAGAATACACCACAAGACTATGCCTGCCATCCCCAAGGAAACTGGGCCATTCACAGTTGCCCAAACCCTCCTGATTAGGAGAAATCTGCAAGGCTCCTGAGCCCACCCCAATAATGGAGGCTGCTCTGGATGCAAATGCGCAGTCTGAAACACCCTGATCACCTCCATCCAGGCAGACACCTAAGTCAATGGTCCTGCGTCAGATAATTGAACCTATCGTGGCCCTAGGACCTCATTGGAAGAGGGATTAGCTTTTCAGGCATCTGTCCTCAGAGGCCTGTGCTGGAACACCAGCTTATGATACAACATATGGTCCCTGAGCACCACAACAGAAAATCTCTTGTCCGCAAAAGGAAGCTGTGCTCTTGGACCTGTGTCCAACTCTCAAGGTATAAGAATTCTGCACAGACCCTTAGCCACCAGAACGTTCTAAGGTCTCCCTTGTAAAACACCTGCATTGTGAACCATCTTCATGAGGCTTCATATCAACTCAAGACCCTGGTACTTTGCCCCAGAGCCACCAGAACGAACATGCCATGTCTCTCAGCTGCAATGGTCAATGGAGATGTGCTTTCCAGGCCTCCATATGGGAGTGCTCTGCTACACAAATCTTCCACATGAGAAACGGAGCAAAAAAAAACAGACTCCCCCTGTCTGGTAGAAAGAAACTTTGATGTTTGGAGCATCTCACAAGCCCCAGGGTGGGAAATCCTCCATGGCCTCTTGACGCCACCCCTCCATTTGTCAGTCATCATAGACACAAACTCCAGCCTAAGCAAACGTCTGACATCCGCCCATACTCAGGTGCTGATATTGGAATCAGCTGCTGCACACTGGAACTGCCTTTCACATGGCACTGAATTTAACCCTAGCTTTGGTTTACAATTTCATCCTCATCCAACTGTTCTGCCATATCTCTTGATAGGGAATTCTGGAGGCAGAAGGCAACATTCTGCCTTCTGCATAGAAAGAAGTACCTGGTTAGTCTGCCAAGAAACTGCGCATGAGGATCAATATACTCATCCCAGGAGGGAACCCCTGTTTATAGTTTTCCCTGGCCACTAGTTTTGTTTCTGACATAGCCTGAGTCCCGACCTTGTGTCAGCCACCCAGAGGATGGGGTCCATATTGACCAGGTAAGACCGGACATGGACCAGGGCCATCATTACTACCCATCCTTGGTATTCAGACATCTGTCCCCTGACCTTAGCTGGAATCCCTACCAATGGGGGAACCTGAACCACAATACAGAACCCTCCTTCCCCATGGCAGGAATCCTGGCTTTCAGATGGGTGTCCAACCCTCAGAATGGGAACCGGCTGCATGGCCAAGTAGACAACGCCCACTCCTGATGGCCTCCTGGACAGAAGCAGGCATTGTGACCCACAGCTTGAACATGCTTTCAAACAAATACTCTCAGTTGCACCTCCAGAATTATGCATTGCAGTCCTGGTATGGCCCTAGGCCCAAATCCTAACCCTTGGTGGGATTTTCTAAGCGCTTCGACCCAGAACCCATCTATGGAATCCCTGTTTTGGGGCATGCCTAAGCTGGAAAACAGCACTCATGCCTTCTCCGAGAAATCCACCAAACTATTGGGAACCGCCAGTATCCTTGAGAGTTAAAATCTCCCATGGATCCATGAGACCACACCTGCATTAAAGGCAATCCTGGAAATTAAATCAAGATACAATAGCCTGTGCTACTGGCTTCAAGTCACCTGATTTACAGTTCCAGGCTTGCTACACTCCAGGTCTATGGATTGGGACTACGATCACCTCACCACTAACCCTAACCTGAGTTTGTGTTTGCAGATTTCTCTCTCAAAACCATGGCACACATGCCCTCCAGGATTGGGTCTCTGGAGTCACACCACAGGACTGTGCCTGCAATCCCCAAGGGAACTGCCCATCACAGTTGTCCAAACCTTCCAGATAAGGAGAAACCTGTAAGGACCCTGAGCCCACCCTAGTATTGGATACCACACTGGACACAAATGCGGAGTCTGAAGCACCCTGATAACCTGAATCCAGTCAGACACCAGAGTCAATGGTCCTGAGTCTGAAGATTGAACCTGACATTCCCCTAGGACTTCATTCGAACCCTAGATTAGGTTTTCAGGTATCTGTCCTCAGAGGCCTGCTCTGGAATACCAACCTATGATACAACATATGGTCGTTGAGCCCCACAACAGAACATCTTCTGTCACCAGACGGAATCTGGGCTCTTGGACTGTGTCAAATCCTCAGGCACTATAAATCCTGCACTGCCTCTTAACCACCAGCACTTTCTAAGATTTCCCTGGTAACAGACCAACATTTTGACCCATCTTCATGAGGTTCTATGTCAAATTCAGTCCTTGGTTCTTCACCTCAGTGCCACCAGAATGAACCTGCCATGTTCCTCTGCTGCAATGGTCAATGGAGGTGTGCTTTCCAGGCATCAGTGCGGGAGAGCTATGCTATCCAAACTTTCCACATGGGGAACCCTAGAGCAAACAGACCAGACCGCCCCTATCCGGTAGAAGGAAACCTTGTTGTTTGGAGCATCTCACAAGCCCCATCCTGGGAAATCCTCCATGGCCTCTTGATGCCAGCCCTCCATTTGTCGGTCATCATAGGCACAAATTCCAGCATGAGCAAATATCTGACATCCGCCCTTACTCAAGTGCTGGATATTCGATTCAACTGCTGCACACTAGAAATGCCTTTAACTTGACATTTAATTTAACCATAGCTTGGGTTTATAATTCTATCCTCAGCCTCCTGGTCCACAAGCCCTACTGATAGGGAATTCTGGAGCAACAACGCAGCATTCTGCCTTCCCAATAGAAAGAAAAAGGGCCTGGTGAGTCTGTCCAGAAACTCCACATGATGATCAATCTGCTCGGTGCTCAAGGGAACCCCGATTTATAGGCTGCCCTGGGCACTAGTTCTGTGTCTGACAGAGCCTGAGAAAAAACCTTGTATCTTTGTGAGATTGGTGCCCATATCAAGCATGTGAGACCGGCCATGGCCCAGGTCCGTCACTTTTACCCATCCTTGGTATTCAAGCATCTGTCCCTAGACCTTTGCTGTAACAACTTCCAATGGGGGAACCTGAAACACAATAGAGAACTCCTTACACATGGCAGGAATCCTGGCTATTGGCATGGGTGTCCAACCTCAAAGTGGGTGCTGGCAGCATGGCCAAAGAGATTACGCCCACACCTGAGGGCTGCCCTGGGCACAAGCAGGCAATGTGAACCTCAGCCTGAGCATGCTTTCAAACAAGCCCTCTCAGTTCACCCAAAAGTATGCCGCATTGCAGTCCAGGTATTCCCCTTGGCCCAAATCCTAACAATTAGTGGGATTATCCAGGGTCCCAGACCCAGAGCCAGCCTCTGGAATTCCTTATTTTAAAAAGGGAATCTCCAGATGGAAAACAGCACTCTTCCCTTCCCCAATAAAGCCACCAAACTATTGGGAGCCACCAAGTAACTTAGAGAGGAAAAACCTTCATGGACCCATTAGACCACACTTGCATTCTGTTGCCATCCTGGACACATGCAGATACAAAAGCCTGTGCTAAGCCCGTTGAGTCATCTAATTTACAATTTCTGATGAGTTGCTTTCCAAATCTATGCATTGGGCCTGAGATCACCTCGCCACTAACCCTAACTCGAGTTTGTGTTTGCAGATCTCTCTCCCAAAACCATGGCTCACATGCCCTCCAGGTTGTGGTATCTGGAGCCACACCTAAGGACTATGCCTGCCTTCCTCAAGGAAACTGTGCCCATCACTGTTGCCCAAAATCTCTAGATTAGGAGAAACCTGCAAGGACCCTGAGCCCACCTCAATATTGGAGGCCACTCTGGACTCAAATTCGCAGTCTGAAAAACCCTTATCACCTCCATCCAGGCAGACACCCAAGTCAATGATCCTGAGTCAGAAGATTGAACCTGACATGCCCCGAGGACTTCAGGGAATGCTAGATTAGGTTTTCAGGTATCTGTCCTCAGAGACCTGTTCTGGAATACCAACTTAGGATACAACATGTGGTCCCTGAGCCGCAGAACAGAACATCTCCTGGACCCAGAAGGAAGCCGTGCTTATGGACCTGTGTCAAACCCTCAGGGTAGATGAGTCCTACATGGCCCCTTAGCAACCAGCACATTCTATGATCTCCCTGGTAACAAACCAGCATTGTGACCCATCTTCATGAGACTCCATGTCAACTCAAGGCCTTCTTACTTTGCCCCAGAGCCACCAAAACGAACCTGCCATGTTACTCAGCTGCAATGGTCAATGGAGTGTGCTTTCTAGACATTTATGCAGGAGTGCTCTGCTACACAAACTTTTCACATGGAGAAACCTGAGCAAACAAACCAGACTCCTCCTGTCCGGTAGAAAGAAACTTTGATGTTTGGACCATCTCACAAGCCCCAGGGTGGGAAATCCTCCATGGCCTCTTGACGCCACCCCTCCATTTGTTGGTCATCATAGACACAAATTCCAGCCTGAACAAACATCTGACATCTGCCCATACTCAGGTGCTGATATTGGAATCAGCTGCTGCACACTGAAACTGCCTTTCAATTGGCACTGAATGTAACCCTAGCTTCGGATTACAAATCCATCCTCACCTTGCTGGTCTGCAAGCCCTCTTGATAGGGAATTCTGGAGCCACAACGCAGTATTATACCTTCCCCATAGAAAGAAGAAGGACCTGGTGAGTCTGCCCAGAAACTGCACATGAGGATCAATCCACTCGGCCCATGAAGGAACCATGATTTATAGTTTGCCCTGGCCACTAATGCTGTGGCTGACAGAGCCTGAGCCCCGAACTCGTGTCAGCCACCCACGGGCGGAGACCATATCCAGAATGTGAGACCAGCGATGGTCCATGTCCGTCTACTCTACCCAACCATAGTATTCAGGTATCTGACCCCTAGACTTTCGCTGGAATCCCTACCAATGGGGGAACCTGAAGCACAATGGAGAACTCCACCTTCCCCATGACAGGAATCCTGACTTTGTATTGGGTGTCCAACCCTCAGAATGGGATCCGGCTGCATGGGCAATGAAACCACACCCACTCCTGAGGGCTGTCTGGGCACAAGCAGGCATTGTGGCCCTCAAATTGAGCATGCTTTCAAACAAATGCTTTCAGTTGCACCTCCAGGACCCGCATTGCAGGTCTTGTACGCCCCTAGGCCTAAATCCTAACTCTTGGTGGGATTTTCCATGTGTCCAGACCCAAAGCCTGTATCTGGAATCCCTGTCCTTGGGCACCCCTAAGATGGAAAACAACACTTTACCTTTCCCTGAGAAAGCCATCAAACTACTGGGTCCCGACAGGATCCTTGAGAGGAAAAATCTACCATGGACCCATGAGACCACACCTGCATTCCAAGGCCATCCTGGAAATTCAATCCAGATACATTAGCCAGTGCTACTGCCTTCGAGTCACCTGATTTACAGTTCCTGACTTGCTGTCCTCCGGGTCTATGCATTGGGCCTGCGATCACCAAGCCACTAACCCTAACCCGAATTTGTGTTTGCAGACTTCTCTCCCAACACCATGGCTCACATGCCCTCCAGTATGGGGTCTCTGGAGCCAAACCAAAGGACTGTGCCTGACATCCACAAGGAAACTGCGCCCGTCACAGTTGACAAGAAAACTGCAAGGACCTTGAGCCCACCATAATATTGGATGCCACTCTGGACGCAAAAGTGTAGTCTGAAATATCCTGATCACCTCCATTCAGGCAGACAGCAGAGTCCATGGCCCTGAGTAAGAAGATTGAACCTGACATGCCCCTAGGACTTCATTGGAACCCTAGATTTGGTTTTCAGGCATCTCTCATCAGAGGCCTGTTCTGGAATACCAACTTATGATACAACATATGGTCCCTGTGCCACACAACAGAACATCTCCTGTCTGCAGACGGAATCCGGGCTCTTGGACCTGTGTCACATCCTAAGGGCAGATGAATCTTGCATGGCCGCTTAGCCACCAGCACATTCTTAGATCTCCCTGGTAACAAACCAGCATTGTGACCTATCTTCATGAGATTCTGTGTCCAATCCAGCCCTTGGTACTTCACCTCAGAGCCACCAGAATGAACCTGCCATTTTCCTCAGCAGCAATGGTCAATGGAGGTGTGCTTTCCAGGCATCCATGTGGGAGAGCTATGATACCTGTTCTTTCCACATGTGGGACCCTGGAGCAAACAAACCAGATCTCCCCTTTCCAGTAGAAGGAAATCTTGCTGTTTGGAGAATCTCACAAGCCCCATCCTGGGAAATTCTCCATGGCTTCTTGATGCCGCCCCTCCATTTGTGGGCCATCATAGACACAAACTCCAGCATGAGGAAATATCTGACATCCACCCTCACTCAGGTGTTGAATATTCGATTAAACTGCTACAAACTGGAAGTGCCTTTTGTTTGATACAGAATGTAACCATAGCTTGGGTTTACAATTCCATCCTCAGCCTCCTGGTCTGCAAGCTCATTCTTTTTTTTTTTTTTTTAAGATTTTATTTATTTATTTGTCAGAGACAGAGGGAGAGAAAGCGAGCGAGTACAGGCAGACAAAGAGGGAGGCAGAGGCATAGGGAGAAGAAGGCTCCCTGCCGAGCAAGGAGCCCGATGTTGAACTCGATCCCAGGACCCTGGAATCATAACATGAGCTGAAGGCAGCTGCTTAGCCAACTGAGCCACCCAGGCATCGCTGCAAACTCTCTTGATAGGGAATTCTGGAGCCACAACGCAGCATTCTGCCTTCCCCATAGAAACAAGAAGGGCCTGATGAGTCTGCCCAGAAACCGTACATGAGGATCAATCTGCTTGGCATTCGAGGGAACCCCAATTTATATGCTTCTGTGGGCACTAATGCTGTGTCTGACAGATCCTGAGCCAAGACCTAGTGTCAGCCACCCAGAGATTGGTGCCCATATCCATGATTTGAGACTGGCCATGGCCCATGTCCATCAGCTCTACCCATCCTTGGTATTCAGGCATCTGTCCCCAGACCTTTGCTGGAATCCCTGCTAATGGGGGAACCTGAGCATTATAGAGAACTCCTCTTTCCCCATGGCAGGATTCTGACTGTTGGGATGGGTGTCTAACCCTCAAAGTGGGAGCCAGCTATATGGCCAAGGGGACAACACCCACTCCTGGGGGTCACCCTGGGCACAATAAGGCATTGTGACCCTCATCCTGAGCATGATTTCAAACAAGCCCTCTCATTTGCACCTCCAGGATCCTGCATGCAAGCCTGGTAAGCCACTAGGCCCAAATCCTAACACTTGGTGGGATTTTCCAGGAGACCATACCCAGAGATCATCTCTGGAGTCCCTATTTTGGGGCACCCCTATCATGGAAAAGAGCACTCTTCCCTTCCCCGAGAAAGACACCAACTATTGGGATCCACCAGGATCCTTAGGGTGGAAAAAAATCTCCCATAGACCCATGAGGCCACACCTGCATTCCGAGGCCATCCTGGACACACAATCCAGAGAGTAAAGCCTGTGCTACCAGCTTTGAGTCACCTGATTAACATTTCTGACGAGCTTCCCTCCATGTCTATGCATTGGACCTGAGATCACATTGCCACTAACCCTAACCCGAGTTTGTGTTTGCAGACTTCCCTCCCAAAAGCATGGCTCACATGCCCTCCAGGCTGTGGTATCTGGAGCCACACCACGGGAGTGTACCTATCTTCCCCAAGGAAACTGTGCCTGTCACTATTGCACAAACCCTCTGGATTAGGAGAAACCTGCGAGGCCCCTGAGCCCACCCCAATATTGGAGGACGCTGTGGACACAAATGCACAATCAGTAAAACGCTGATCACCTGAATCCAGGCAGACACCCAAGTCAAAGGTCATGAGTCAGAACATTGAAACTGACATGCCTCTATGACCTCATTGTAACCCTAGATTAGGTTTTCAGGCATCTGTCCTCAGAGACCTGTTCTGGAATACCAACTTATGATACAACATATGGTCCTTGAGCCCACAATAGAACATCTCCTTTCCCCATTTGGAAGACGTGCTCTTGGACCTGTGTAAAACCCACAGGTTAGATGAACCCTAACCGTCCCATAGCCACCAGCAGATTCTAAGATCTCACTGGTATCAAGCCAGCATTGTGAGCCATCTTCATGAGATTCCATGTCAACTCAAGGCCTTGGTACTTTGCTGTAGAGCCTCCAGAACGAACCTGCCATGTTCCTCAGCTGCAATGTTCAATGCAGATGTGCTTTCCAGGCATCCATGTGGGAGTGCTCCGCTACCCAAACTTTCCACATGGGGGACCCTCGAGCAAACAAACCTGACTGCCCTGTCAGGTAGAAGGAAACCTTGCTGTTTGGAGCATCTCTCAATCCCAAGTGTGGGAAATCCTCCATGGCCTCTTGTCACCTCCCCTCCATTTGTCGGTCATCATATACACAAACTCAGGCATGAGCAAACATCTGACGTCTGCCCTTACTCTGGTGCTGGATATTCGAATCAGCCACTGCACACGGGAAATGCCATTTGCTTGTCACTGAATTTATCCATAGCTTGGGTTTACAATTCCATCCTCAAACTACTCTTCCGCATGCCCTCATGATAGGGAATTCTGGAGCCACAACGCAACATTCTGCCTTCCCCATAGAAAGAAGAAGGGCCTGTCAGACACGGCACTAGGGGCCAGGGGTGTTATAATTAGGGGCTGCTTCGAGGGCCGAGTAAATTGATCCTCATGTGGAGTTTCCCATCACCCTAATTACAATTCCAGACGATCTGCCCTCCAGGTCTATGCACTGGTCCTGCAATCACCTTGCCACTCACCCTAATCCGAACTTGTGTCTGCAGACTTCCCTGCCAAAACCATGGCACACATGCCCTCCAGGATAGGGTTTCTGAATCCACACCACAGGACTGTCCCTGCCATCCCCAAGGAAACTATTCCCATCACAGTAGCCCAAAAATTCTAGATTAGGAGAAACCTGCAAGGCCCCTGAGCCTACCCAAATATTGGTGGCTGCTCTGAACACAAATGTAGTGTCTGAAACACCCTAATCACCTACATCCAGGCAGACAGCCAAATCAATGGTCCTGAGTCAGAATAGTGAACCTAATGTCATTGGAACCATAGATTCGGTTTTCAGACATCTGTCCTCAGAGGCCTGTTCTGGAATGCAAACTTATGGTACAACATGTGGTCCCTGGTTCACACAACAGAACATCTCCTGTCCCCAGAAGAAATGGTGCCCTTCCATCTGTGCAAAGCCCAGGTTAGTAGAGTCCTGCACAGAACCTTTGCCACCATCACAACCCCAGGGTAGTAGAATCCTGCACAGCACCTTAGCCACCAGCACATTCTAAGATCTCCCTGGTAAGAAACCAGCATTGTGACCCATTTGCAAGAGATTCCATGTCAACTCAAGGACTTCGTACTTCACTCCAGAGACACCAGAATGAACCTGCCATGTCCCTCAGCTGCAATGGTCAATGGAGTGGAGCATTCCAGGCATCCATGCAGTACAGCTCTGCTATCCAAACTTTCCACATGGGGGGCCCTGGAGCAAATAATCCAGACTCCATATGTCCAATAGAACGAAACCTTGCTGTTTGGAGCAGATTATAAGCCTCAACGTGAAAACCCCTCCATGCCCTCTTGACACCACTCCTCCATTTGTCAGTCATCATAGACACAAACTCCAATGTGAGCAAATATCTGACATCTTCCCTTACTCAGGGGATGGATATCTCGAATCAGCTGCTGCACAGTGGAACTGCCTTCCGCTTGGCATTGAATTGAACCGTAGCTTGTGTTTACAATTCCATCCTCACCTGACTGGTCCCCAAGCCCTCTTGATAGGGAATTCTGGATCCACAACGCAGCATTCTGCCTTCCCTATAGAAAGAATTGCCTGGTGAGTCTGGCCATAAACCCCAAATGAGATTGCCATGGCCCAAGTACATAATCTCTACCCATCCTTGGTTTTTAGGCACCTGTGCCCAGACCTTTCCTGGAATCCCTGTGAATGGGGCAACCTGAAGCTCAATAGAGAACTCCACCTTCCTCATGGCAGGACATTTGGCTCTTGGGATTGGTGTCCATCCTTCAAAGGGGAGCCAGTTACAAGACCAGTGAGACCACACCCACTCCTGAGGGCCACCCTGGGCGCAAAGAGGCATTGTGTCCTACAGCCTGAGCAAGCTTTCAAACAATCCATCTCAGTTGCACAAACATGATCCCGCATTGCAGGCCTCCTACGACCCTAGGCCCAAATCCTAACCCTTGGTGGGATGTCCCAGATGCCCAGAACCAGAGCCAAACTCTGGATCCCTGTTTTGGGGCACCCCTCAGATGGAAAACAGCAATCTTCCCTTCCCCGAAATAGCTGCCAAACTATGGAGAGGCGCCAGGAACCATAGAGAGGAAAAATCTCCCATGGAACCATGAGACCACACCTGCATTCCGAGACCAACCTGGACACACAATCTAGAGAGAAAAGCCTGTGATACTGCCTTCCAGTCACCCTAATTAACGAGCTGCCCTCCAGGTCTACGCATTGGGCCTGTGATCACATCGCCAAAAATTCGATAACCCGAATTTGTGTTTCCAGACTTCTTTCCCAAAACCATGGCTCACATGCTGACCAGAATGGGATCTCTGGAGTTACACCACAGAACTCTGGCTGCCATCCCCAAGGACACTGTGCATATCAGAATTGCCCAAACCTTGCAGATTAGGAGAAATCTGTAAGGTCCCTGAGCCCACCAGAATATTGCTGGCCACTCTGGACGTAAATGAGCAGTCTGAAACACCCTGATCACCTACATCCAGGGAGATAGGCAAATCAATGAACGTGAGTTAGAAGATTGAACCTGAAATGCCCCTAGGACCTCAATGGAACCCCATTAGGTTTTCAGGCATCTGACCTCAGGGGCCTGTTTTGGAATACCAATTTATGACACATCATGTGGTCCCTGAGCCACACGACAGAATATTTCCTGTCCTCAGAAGGATACCGTGCTCTTCGACCTGTGCCAAACTTTCAGGGTAGGAGAATCCTGCAGGGCACATTAGCAACCAGTATGTTCTAAGATCTCCTTGGTAACAAACCAGCATTGTGGCCCATGTGCAAGAGGTCCGTGTCAACTCAAGGCTTGGTACTTCACCCCAGAGCCACCAGAATGAACCTGCCATGTTCCTCAGCTGCAATGGTCAACAGAGGTGTGCTTTCCAGGCATCCATGCTGGAGAGCTCTGCTTCAGTAACTTTCCACATGGGGAAACCTAGAGCAAACAAACCAGAATTCACCTGCCCAGTAGAAGGAAACCTTATGTTTGGAACAGCTCACAGGCCTCAGCGTGTGAACTCCTCCATGGCCTTTTGACACCCCTCCATTGGTTGGTCATCATACAAACAAACACAAGTGTGAGCAAATATCTGACATCCACCCTTATTCCAGTGCTGGTTGTCTCCAATAAACCGCTGAACATTGTAACTGCCTTCCGCTTGTCACTGAATTGAACCATAGCCTGTGTTTACAATTCCATCCTCACGGGACTGGTCCCCAGGCCTTCTTGATAGGGGATCAGGAGTCACAATGCAGCATTCTGCCTTTCCTATAGAAAGAAGTGCCTGGTGAGTCTGGCCAGAAACCCCACATGAGGATCAATCTGCTTGGCCCTCAAGGGAACCCCAATTTATAGGCTGCCCTGGCCATTATTGCTGTGTCCAACAGAGCCTGATCCCCGACCTAGTGTCAGTCACAAGTGAGCGGGCCCCACATCTAGCATTTGGGATTGCTATGGCACAAGAATGTCATCTCTACCTATCCTTTGTATTCAAGCACTTCTCTACAGACCTTTGCTGGAATCCCTGCCTATGGGTGAACCTGAAGCACAATAGAGAACTCCTTCTTCCCCATGGAAGGATACCTGGTTGTTGAGATGGGTGTCCAACCCCCAAAGTGGAAGCCAGCTACATGGCCAATGAGACCACGGCCACTCCTGAGGGCCGCCCTGTGCACAAACAGACATTGTGACCCTCAGCCTGAGCATGCTTTCAAAAAAGCCCTCTCAGTTGCACCAACATGATTCTGCATTGCAGGCCTGGTATGCCCTTAAGTCCAAATCCTAAACTTTGGTGGGATTTTCCAGGGACCCAAATCCAGATTTCGTCTCAGGAATCCCTAATTTGGGGCACGCCTAAGATGGAAAACAGCACTTTTCCCTCCCGCAAAAAGGCCACCAAACTATGGAGAGCCACCAGGATCCTAAGTTAGGTAACGTCTCCCATAGACCCAAGAGATCACACCTGCATTCAGAGTCCATCCTGGACACACAATCCAGACAGAAAAGCCTGCGTTATCGCCTTCAAGTCTCCCTAATTACAGTTTCTGATGAGCTGTACTCCAGGTCTATGCATTGGGCCTGCGATCACCTTTCCACTAACCCTAACCCACATTTGTGTTTGAAGACTTCTCTCCAAAAACCATGGCTCATATGCCCTCCAGGATATGGTCTCTGGATCCACACCACAAGACTGTGCCTGCCATCCCCAAGGAAAATGTGCCCATCAATTCTGGCGAAACCTTCCAATTTAGGAGAAACATGCAAGGCCCCTGAGCCCACCCCAATATTGTCAGCAGCGCTGGATGCAAATGCCAGTCTGAAACACCCTGATCACCTACATCCAAGCAGACAAGTTAATGTTCCTGGGTCAGAAGATTGAAACTGACATGACCCTAGGACCTCACTGGAACCCTAGATTAGGTTTTCAGGCATCTGTCCTCAGGGTCCTGTTCTGGAATACCAACTTAGGATACAACATGTGGTCCCTGAGCCACACAACAGAAAATCTCCTGTCCCCGGAGGGACTAGGAAACTGTGCCCTTCGACCTGAGCCAAACCCTCAGGGTTGGAGAATCATGCACAGCACCTTAGACAACAGCACAAACGCTAGTTTGTGCATTGCTCCAAACCATGAGGTTTCTATCTGCAGGACAGTAGAGTCCTGTTGAATGTCTCCAGGACATCCCATACAGAAGGACAGGAGAGCAGGGTTTGAAGGATGGACGCCTGAACAGCATATCTCGCATTCCCATTTGCTCTTTGTGACAAGACATGTTTGAACTACTGGCTCTGGGGCGAGGTAACCAGGGGCCTGAGTTGAAATGGACTCTTCTGAGGATGGGAGGTAATGTGGGTTTGTGTCCATGGAGACCTTGGAATGTGCTGGTGGCTCAGGGGCCTTGAAGATTTCGCCTAACCAAAGGGTTTGATACGGCTCCAATAAAAAACCTCCCCATGTGGAGATGAGAGAGGTTCTATTTGGTGCCTCAGAAAAGCCCCAGATGCTGGTCTCCAAACCAGTTCTCTGAGGAGAGACACCTGCAAACCAAAGCTAGAGTTCGGATTAGGGCCTAGGTGCCTGTCTGTTTCAATCTTCTGTCTCTGGGGACACTGTCTGAGTGTCTACGTGGAGATACTTGCTCAGCTGGTGTCAGAGTGCCCCTCTTAGTCCAAGGCAGCCTACACTGTTGGCATGGCCTCGGAGATTTGGAGGTTTCTCCTAATCTGTAGGGTTGTGGTCAATGGATTGGGCACAGTTTTCTTGGAGAGGAGAGGCACAGTCCTTCAGTATGTCTCCATAGACCCTAGCCTGGAGGGTGTGGAGGTCCAGGCAAAGAAGTCTGAAAACACAAACTCGGCTTAGGTGTGGGGCTGAGGGTATGGCAGGTCGGATCCACTGACCGTGAGGTGAGCTCCTAGGCTTATGAAAGAAGGGTGAATGGGAGGCAGTCGGGCAAGCTTTTTTCTCTGGATATTGTGTCCCCCATAGCTGTGGAATATAGGGGTGGCTTCAGGGGCTATGGAAGAGTTTCACTCTCTGAGGAGTTGGGCCAGCTCCAAAGATTTTGGGGTCATTTTGTGGGAAGGGTGGAGTCCTGTTGTCTAGCTCAGGTGTTCCTCCAGGAGAGGGACTCCAGATCACAGTCCTGGGTACGAGCGATGGGAAAACTCGAACTCAGGTGAGGATTGGGAGCATAGATGCTTGCAAGCCCCACATGCGGGCTCTTGGTCCAGGCCCTGAGAGGCCTTACTTCAACATGGGGCTCACGCTGAGGGTCACAATGCGAGTTTGTGCCCAAGGTGGCACTCAAGTTTGGGCTTGGCCTCAGGGGCCATGAAGGT
Source organism: Neogale vison (assembly GCF_020171115.1). Classification (NCBI taxonomy): domain Eukaryota; kingdom Metazoa; phylum Chordata; class Mammalia; order Carnivora; family Mustelidae; genus Neogale; species Neogale vison. The sequence continues at coordinate 194,538,739 of NC_058093.1, forward strand.
TTCTGCTACCCTGAAGGTGTGACTCCGTGCCAACAGCAAGTTTTACAGCCATGGGGAAGGAAGAATTCTGATTTGTGCTTCAGTTACCCACGTGTGCCGGGATTTGACATAATGTCGAGGTTCAAATGTCTGAAAACCCAGGTTGGGAAGAGATGACGGTATAAGGCCACGGCATGTCCGATGTGCTGAGTGTGCGGCCAGCTCTCTCCTTGTCTGTAGGGACATCTGGCCTCAGGCTGTGTCAGACAGAGCATTAGTGCCCAGGGGAGCCTATCCAATTGGGGTGCAGTTGAGGCCTGAGCAGGTTGATCCTAATTTGGGGTTTCTGGAGAGCCCCATAGGGCAATGTTTTTCTTCTGGTGGACAGGCAGAGGGCTGCGTTGTGGTTCTGGAATTCCCAGTCTGGAGGTCTTGTTTGCCAGGAGTGTGAGGAAGGAAGTCTGAAAACACAAGCTATCGTTAGGTTTGGGGGCTGAGGGCACAGCAAGCCCATTCTGCAGAGGCTGAATCGAGATCTCCTCAATCTGAGGTCAGGGTCAGTATGAGACGTTGCCTCAGGCTGGAGTTTGTGACCATGAAGGCCCCATCCTGAAGGGTGTGGAGGCGTTATGAGACCAGGGAGGTTTCCCTATGCTGAGAGTTGTGGCTGCTCCAAACCTCAAGGTTTCCTTCTGTATGACAGTCGAGTCCTATTGGATGATTCCAGGACGCCCCATACGCAAAGACTCGAGAGCAGGGGTCTAAGCATGGATGCCTGGAAACACCACCTCACATTCCCACTGGCTGCTCGGGTCAAGGCAGGCTCAATCTGCAGGCTCTTGGGCAAACTACCCAGAGGGCTGAGTTGAAATGGACTCTCATGAGGATGAGTCATAATGTGGGTTGGTGGCCTGGAGACCTTGGATTGTGGCGGTGGCTCAGGGACTCTGCAGGATTCTCCAACCCGAAGGGTTTGACACAGCTCCAACAAGGAAGCTTCCCATGTGGAGTTGAGAAGTGTTCTCTTTGGGGCCTCAGGAAAGCCCCATATGGTGGTCTTAGAACCCAGGCCTCTGAGGAGTGACACCTGGAAACCAAAGCAAGAGTTCAGATTAGGGCCTAGGGGCCTGTCCATTTCAATCTCCTGTCTGCATGTCTGTGTGGAAGTAGTTGCTCAGATTGTGTCATGATACCACTGTTTGTCCAGGGTGGCTTACAGTAGTGAGATGTCCAAGGGGGCCTTGAGGTTTCTCCTATTCTGTAGGGTTGTGGGCAATGGAATGGGCACAGTATCCTAGGAGAGAGCAGGACAGTCCTGTGGTGTGGCTCCAGAGGCCCCCGCCTGGAGGCTCTGTGGGACAGGGCTGTGGGGACAGACGTCCAAAAACACAATCTCGGATGAAGTTTGGGGCCGAGGTTATGACAGGAGTGATCTACTGTCTGTGAGGGGAGCTCTTAGCGATTATAAAGTAGGGCGAGTGAGAGGCGGTCATTCAGGTTTATGTCTCTGGATGTTGTATTCACGATGGTCGTTTAATGTAGGGGTGGACTCATGGGTCGTGGAAGAGTCTCCCTCTCTGGTGATTTGCCCAGCTCCCAAGAGTTTGGGGTCATTCTGTGGGAATGGAGGAGTCCTGTTTTCTACCTCAGGTGTCCCCCCAATAGAGCGATTCTAGAGAAGAACACTGGGCACAGACAACTGGAATACCCGCCCTCTGGTTAGGCCTGGGGGCCTATGGGCATGGCAAGCTCCATATTTGGCTATTGGTCAAGCCACTGAGAGGAATTACTTGAATAGTGTACTCACGTTGTGGGTCACAGTGCATGTTTGTGCCCAAGGTGGCACTCAATCATGGGCGGAGCCTCATTAAGCATGCAAGACTCTCCTACACTGAATCTTGGACCTGCCAACCTAAGGTTTCTTGCCATGGGGAAGGAGAAGTTCTGATTTCTGCATCATGTTCACCTCTGGAAAGTGATTGGAGATAAGGTCTAGGTTTGAAGCCTGAAAACCGAGGTTGGGAAGAGATGACGACCTAAGGCCATGGCAGTTCCGATGTGCTCAGTTTAGGGCCAGCTTTCTAGGTGTCGTTCAGGAGGTCTGCGCCCAGGCTGTGCCAGACAGGGCATTTGTGCTCAGATAGGCTGTATATTTGGGGTACAGTCGAGTAGCATGCAGAAGATAATCATTTGGGATTTCTCGGTAGCCCCATAGGGCAAAGTTTTTCTTCTGGAGGGCAGGCAGAGTGCTGCATTCTGGCTCAGAAATTGCCAGATTGGAGGGCTTTTGGGCCAGGAGTGTGAGGACAGAAGTCTGAGAACACAAGCTTGGCTTTGGTTTTGGGGCGAGGACACGGCAGGTACACTCTGCAGAGCTGAATCGAGATTTCGTGCATCTGAAGTCAGGGCAAGGTTCAGACGTTGGCTCAGGTTGGAGTTTCTGTCCATGATGGCCCCCTCATGAAGGGGAGGTCATCACGAGACCATGGGTATTTTCCCATGATGGGAGTAGTGAGATGCTCCAAACCACAAGGATTTTCTGCGGGTCAACTGAAACCTGATGGATGACTTCAGGATATCCCATATGGAATGACTCCAGAGCAGGGTTCTAAGGATGGATGCCTGGAGAGCCCGCCTCATATTCCAATTGTCTCCTAGTGACAGGACATGTTTTACCTGCTATCTCTGGCGTAGCAACCAATGGGGCTGTGTTGAAATGGATTCTCCTGATGATGGGTCATAATGTACTTTTGTATCCATGGACATCTTGGAATGGGGCAGTGGCACCGGGGCCCTGAAGGATTCTCCTAACCGGAGGTTTTACACAGCTCAAACGAGCAAGTTTCCCATTGGAGACAAGATTTATTCTCATTGGTGTTTCAGTAGCCCCCACCCCATATGCTGGTATTGGAATCCAGAACTCTGAGGAGAGATGCCTGGAAACCAAAGCAATGGAACTGATTATGGCCTAGGATCCTGTCCGGTTTAATTTTATTCTCTTGGGTCATCTGTCTACGGGTCTGAGTGGAGGTAGTTCCTCAGCTGGTGTCAGATCACCCTTGTTTGTCCTGGGCGGTTTACACTATTGGGAAGGCCTCTGTGACTTTGGAGGTTTCTCCTAATTTGCAAGTTTGTGGCCAATGAAATGGGCAGAATTCCTTTGAGGAGGGAAGGCACAGTCCTGAGGTGTGCTTCCAGGGGTCCAAGTGTGGACGGTGTGTGGGTCAGAGCTGTGGGTACAGAAGTCTGAAAACAGAAACTCAGCTTAGGTTTCAGGACATAGGTATGGGAGGCCCGATCTACAAACCTTGAGGAGAACACTTCAGGATATGAACAAAGGGTGAGTGTGAGGCGCTTGATCAGGATTTTGTCTCTGAATTTTGTGTCACCGATGGCCGTGGAATGTCGGGGTGGCCTCATAGACCATGGACGAGTCTCCCTCTCTGGGGATTTGGCCCGATCCCAAGATTTTGGGGTCATTCTGTGGGATGGGATGAGTCCGTTCTGATTTTTTACCTCAGGTGTGCCACTAAAAGATGGATTACAGAGTAGATCACTGATTAGGGGCAACGGGACAACCCGAACACTGGTTAAGAATGGGGGCCCTGGGGCATGGCAAGCCCCATATGCGGGATCTTGGTCCAGCCAGTGAGAGGTCTTACTTGAGGACATGGCTCACACTGAGGGTCACAATGCATGTTTGTGTCCAACGCAGCTCTCAAGCATGGGCGGGGATTCATGGGCCACGCTGGTTTCTCCTACACTGAACTTTAGACAACATGCCAACCACAAGGTTTCTTGCCATAGGGAAGGATGAATTCTGATTTCTGCAAAATCCAACCACGTGTTAGGATTTGGTCTTAGGGGCATACCAGGCCTGCATGCAGGATCATGGAGGTGCAACTGAGAGCGTTTGTTTGAAGGCATGCTCAAGCTGAGGATCGCAATGGCTGCTTGTGCCCAGGGCAGCCCTCATGAGTGTGCGTTGTCTCCTTGGTCATGAAGCTGGCTCCCACTTTGAGGTTTGGACACCCATATCAACAACCATGATTCCTGCCATGGGGAAGGAGGAGTTCTCTATTGTGCTTCAGGTCCTCCCATTGACAGGGATTCTAGCAAAGGTCTGAGGACAGATACCTGAATACCAAGGATGGTACTTGGGCCTTGGCCGATCTCACATGCTGGATATGGGTTCAGAACTCTGGGTGGCTGAAACTAGGTCTTGGATGAGGCTCTGTCAGACACAGTACCAGTGCCCAAGACAGCCTATAAATCAAGGTTCTCTCTAGCACCAAGTAGATTTATCCTCATGTGGAGTTTCTGGGCAGATTCACCAGGCCCTATTTCTTTCTATGGGGAATGCAGAATGTTGCTTTGTGGCTCCCGAATTCCCTGTCAAGAGGGCTTGTGGACCAGGAGGCTGAGGATGGAATTCTAAACCCAAGGTATGGTTAAATTCAGTGTCAAGTGAAACACAGTTCCAGTGTGCAGCAGTGGAAACGAAAATCCAGAACCTAAATAAGGGCAGATGGCAGATGTTTATTCATTCTGGAGTTTGTGTCTATGATGACCGACCAATGGAGGGGTTGTCAAGAGGCCATGGAGGATTTCTCACGCTGGTGCTTCTGAGATGCTCCAAACAGAAGGTTCCCTTCTATCGGTCAGTGGCAGTCTGGTTTGTTTGCTCCAGACTCCATATGTGGAAAGACTGGTTAGCAGAGCACTCCCACATGGATGCCTGGAAAGCACACCTCCACGGACCATTGCAGCTTAGGAACATGGCAGATTCATTCTGGTGTCTCTTGGACGAATTACCAAGGACTTGATGTAACATGGAATCTCATGAAGATGGGTCACAATGCTGGTTTGTTACCAAGGAGATCAAAGAATGTGCTGGTGGCTAAGGGGCTGTGCAGAATCCATATACGCTGAGGGTTGACAGAATTTGAAGAGCACGGATTCCATCTGGGGACAGGAGTTATACTATTGTGGGGGCTCAGGGACCATATGTTGTATCATATTGGTATTACAGAATAGGCCTCTGAGGCAAAATGCCTGAAAAGCTAACCTAGGCTTCCAGTGAGGTCCTAGGGGCATGTCAAGTTCAATCATCTGACTCAGGACCATCGGCATGGGTGTCTGCCTGGATGGAGGTGATCACAGTGTTTCAGACTGCATATTTGCATCCAGAGTGGCCGCCAATATTGGACTGGGTTTCGGGGACTTGAAGGTTTCTCCTAATCTCTAGGGTTTTGGCTACTGTGACTGACACAGTTTCCTTGGGGATGGCAGGAACTTTCCTGTGGTGTGACTCCAGAGACCCCATCTTGGACAGCATGTGAGGCATTGTTTTGGGAGAGAAGTCTGCAAACACAAACTTGGGTTAGGGTTAATGCTGAGGTGATCACAGGCCCAATGAGTAGGTCTGTAGGGCAGCTGGTCTGGAACTGTAAATCAGGTGACTCGAAGGTGGTAGCACAGGCTTTTGTATCTGGATTGTGTGTCCCGGATGGCCTCGGAATGCAGGTGTGGTCTCATGGGTCCATGGGATATGTTTCCTCTCTAAGCATCCTGGTGGCTCCCAATAGTTTGGAACCTTTCTCGGGGAAGGGAAGAGTGCTGTTTTCCATCTTAGGGGTGCCCAAAACAGGGATTCCAGAGACGGGCTCTGGGTCTGGGCACCTGGGAAATCCCACCAAGGGTTAGGATTTGGGCCTAGGGACGTACCAGGCCTGCAATGCTGGATACTGGTGCTGCAACCGAGAGGGTTTGTTTGAAAGCATGCTCAGGATAAGAGTCACAACGACGGTTTGTGCCTAGGGCAGCCCTCAGGAGTGGGCGTGGCCTCATTGACCATGCAGCTTGCTCCCACTTTGGGGGTTGGACACCCATCCCAACACCCAGGTTTCCTCACATGGGAAAGGAGGAGTTCTCTCTTATGCTTCAGGTTCCCCCATTTTCAGGGATTCCAGCAAGTGTCTGGGGACAAATGCCTTAATACCAAAGATTGGTAGAGATGACAGACTTGTGCCATGGCCGGTCTCACATCCTGGATATGGTGCCCGCTTTCTGGGTGGTTGAAACTAAGTCTGGTTTCAGGCTCTGTCAGACACAGCAATCGTGGTCAGGGCAGTCTATACATCGGGGTTCCCTCGAGGCCTGAGCAGATTGATCCTCATGTGGGATGCTAGGAAGACTCACCAGGCACTTCTTCTTTATACGGGGAAGTCAGAATGCTGCATTATGGCTCCAGAATTCCCTATCAAGAGGCCTGGGGAGCCAGTAGGGTGAGGATGGAATTGTAAACACAAGCAACGGTTCAATTCAGTGCTAAACATATAGCTCTTCCAGTGTGCAGTGTCGGATTCAAGATATCCTGAACCTGATTAAGGGCGGATGTCAGATGTATGATCACACTGGAGTTTGTGTCTACGATGACCAACAAATGGAGAGTTGCATAAAGAAGCCTTGGGTAGGAGAAGAATCCATGAGACAAGTTGGGATAGGGAGGGAGACAAACCATAAATGACTCTTAATCTCACGAAACAAACTGTGGGTTGCTGGGGAGAGGGGGGTTGGGAGAAGGGGGGTAGGGTTATGGACATTGGGGAGGGTATGTGCTTTTGGGTAACTTGGAAGGGGAGATGAACCATGAGAGACTATGGACTCTGAAAAACAATCTGAGGCGTTTGAAGTGGCGGGGGGGTGGGAGGTTGGGGTACCAGGTGGTGGGTATTATAGAGGGCACAGCTTGCATGGAACACTGGGTGTGGTGAAAAAATAATGAATACTGTTTTTCTGAAAATAAATAAATTGGAAAAAAAAAAAAGAAGCCTTGGAGAATTTCCCATGCAGACGCTTATCAGATGCTCCAAACAACTAGGTTTCCTTCTACCGGAGAGGGGCAATCTGGTATGTTTGCTACAGTGTTCCCTATGTGGAAAGTTTGGGTATCGAAGCTCTCCCTCATGGATGCCTGGAAAGCACACCTCCATTGATGATTGCAGCTGAGAAACATGGCAGGTTCATTCTGGTGTTTCTGGGAGAAGTACCAAGGCCTTGAGTTGACATGGAATCTATTACAGATGAGCTACAATGATGGTTTGTTACCAGAGAGATCATAGAGTGTGCTGGTGACTAAGGTGCCATACAGGATTCTCCAATTCTGAGGGTTTGACACAGCTCGAATGCATGGTTTCATTCTGAGGAAAGGACAAGTTTTGTTGTGTGGCTCAGGGACAAATAGTTGTATTATAAGATGGTATTCCAGAACAGGCCTCTGAGAACAAATGCCTGAAAACCTATTCTAGAGATCCAATGAGGTCCTAGGGGCATTTCTGGTACAATCTTCTGACTCAGGCGCATTGACCTGGGTGTTTGCCTACATTTAGGTGATCAGGGTCTGTTAGACAGCACACTTGCTTCCAGAACGGCCTCCATATTGGAGTTGGCTCAGGGTCCTTGCAGATTTATCCTAATCTGGAGGATTTGTGCAACTGTGACTGTCAAAGATTCCTTGGGTATGGCAGGCCCAGTCCTGTGATGTTGCTACAGAGACCCCATCCTGGAGGGCATGTGAGCCATGGTTTTGGGAGAGTGGTCTGCAAACACAAACTCAGGTTAGGGTTAGTGGCGAGGTGATAGCAGACCCAATGCATAGACCTGGAGGGTAGCTTGTCAGGATCTGTAATTAGTGTGACTGGAATGAGGTAGCACAGGATTTTATATCTGGATTGTGTGACCAGGATGCCTTCGGAATGCAGGTATGGTCTCATGGGTCCATGGGAGATTTTTCCTCTCTAAGGATCCCAGCTTCTCCCAATACTTTGGTGGCTTTTTCGGGGAAGGGAAGAGTGCTGTTTTCCATCTTAGTGGCACAACGAAACAGGGATTCCAGAGATAGGATCTGGGTCTGGGCCCCTGGAAAATTCTACCAAAGGTTAGGATTTGGGCCTAGGGGAACCCCAGGCTTGCAGTTCGGGAAACTGCTGGTGTAACTGAGAGGGGTTGTTTGAAAGCTTACTCTGGATGAGGGTCACAATGCCTGTTTGTTCCCAGGGCAGCCCTTAGGAATGGGCATGGTCTCATTGGTCATGTAGCTGGCTCTCAATTTGAGGGTTGGACACCCATCCCAACAGCCAGGTTTACTGCCATAGAGAAGGAGGAGTTCTCTATTTTGCTTCAAGTTCCCCCATTGGCAGAAATTCCAGCAAAGGTCTGGAGACAGGTACCTGAATACCAAGGATGGGTAGAGTTGATGGACTTGGGCCATGGATGGTCTCACATGCTAGATATGGGGCCCTCTATCCGGGTGGCTAACAAGAGGTCAGGGCTCAGGCTTTGTCTGACACAGCACTAGTGGCCAGGGCACCCTATATATCGGGATTTCCTCGAGGGCCAAGCAGACTGATCCTCATGTGGGGCTTCTCGGCTGACTCATGAGGCACTACTTCTTTCTTTGGGGAAGGCAGAATGCTGCACTGTGGCTCCAGAATTCTCTATCAAGAGAGCTTGGGGACCAGTCAGGTAAAGATGGAATTGTAAACACAAGCTCCACTTCCATTCAATGCCAAGAGGAAAGCAGTTCCAATGTGCAGTGGCTTATTCAAGATATCGAGCACCTGAGTAACGGCTAATGTCAGATATTTGCTCACACTGGAGTTTGTGTCTATGATGACCGACAAATGGAGGGGTGGTATCAAGAGTCCATCGAGGACTTCCCACGCTGAGGATTGTGAGAAGCTCCAAACAGCAAGGTTTCCTTCTTCTGGACAGATGGATTCTGGTTTGATTGCTCCAGGGTCCCCCTAGTGGAAAGTGTGCTTAGCAGAGCTCTCCTGCATGGATGCCTGGAAAGCACACCTCCATTGTCCATTCTTGCTGAAGAACATCGCAGGATCGTTCTGGTGGCTCGTGGGTGAAGTACCAAGGCCTTGAGTTGACATGGAATCTCTGGCAGTTGGGCCACAATGCTGGTTCATTACCTGGGAGATCTTAGAATGTGCTGGTGGCTAAGGGTCCGTGCAGTATTCTCATACCCTGAGGGTTTGGCACAGACCGAAGATCACGGTTGTATGGCCCATGGACCACATGTTGTATCATAAATTGGTATTCCAGAACAGGCCCGTGAGGACAGATGTCTGCAAACCTAATCTACTGTTCCAATGAGGTCCTAGGGGCATGTCAGGTTCAATCTTCTGACTCAGGACCATTGGCTTGGCCTCCTGCCTGGATGTAGGTGATCAGGGTGTTTCAGAATGTGCACTTGCGTTGAGAGCAGCTGCCAATATTGGGGTAGGCTCATGAGCCTTGCAGGTTTCTCCTAATCTGGAGGGCTTGGGCAACTTTGAAGGGTACAGTTTCCTTGACGATGGCAGGCACAGTCATTTGGTGTGGCTGCAGAGACCCCAAGAGGGAGGTCATGTGAGCCATCATTTTGGGAGAGAAGTCTGCAAACACAAATTCAGGATAGGGTTAGTGGCGATGTGATGGCAGGCCCAATGCATAGACCTGGAGGGCAGCTCGTCAGGAACTGTAAATCGGTTGCCTGGAAGGCTGTATCACAGGTTTTTCTATCTGGATTATGTGTCAGGGTGGACTCGGAATGCAGGTATGGTCTCATGGGTCCATGGGAGATTTTTTCCTCTCTAAGTATACTGGTGGCTTTCCATAGTTTGGTGGCTTTTCTGGGGAAGGGAAGAGCGCTGTTTTACATCATAGGTGCCCCAAAACAGAGATTGCAGAGACGGCCTCTGGGTCTGGGCATCTAGAAAGTCTCACCAAGTGTTAGGATTTGGGCCTAGGGGCGTACCAGGCCTGCAATGAGGGACCCAGGTGGTGCAACTGAGAGGGCTTCTTTGAAAGCATGCTCAGGCTGTGGGTCACAGTGCCTGTTTGTCGCCAGTGCGGCCCTTGGGAGTGGGGTTGGTCTCATTGGCCATGCAGCTGGCTCCCACTTAGAGGGTAGGACACCCATCCCAACAGCCAGGTTTTTTGCCAAGGGGTAGGAGGAGTTCTCTATTGTGCTTCAGGTTCTTCCTTTGGCAGAAATTCGAGCAAAGTTCTGGGGACAGGTACCTGAATACAAAGGATGGGTAGAGATGACGGACTTGGGCCATGACCGGTCTCACATGCTGGATATGGGGCCCGCTCTCTGGGTGGCTGACACTAGGTGGGGCTCAGACTCTGTCAGACATAGCACTAGTTCCCCGGACAACCAATAAATCGGGGTGCCCACGAGGGCCGAGCAGATTGATCCTCATGTGGGGTTTCTGGAAAGACTCATTAGGCACATCTTCTTTCTATGGGGAAGGCAGAATGATGTGGTGTGGCTCCAGAATTCCCTATCAAGAGGGCTTGGGACAAGAAGGGTGAGGATAGAATTGTAAACGCAAGCTATGGTTCAATTCAGTGCCAAGTGAAAGGTAGTTCCAACATGTAGGGGCTACTCAAGATATCCAGAATCTGAGTAAGGGCAGATTTCAGATGTTTGATCACTCTGGAGTTTGTTTCTATGATGACAGACAAATGGAGGGGTGGCGTCCAGAGGCCATGGATGATTTCCCACGCTGAGGATTGTGAGATGCTCCAAACAACAAGGTTTCCTTCTACCGTACTGGGGGAGTCTGGTTTGTTTGCTCCAAGGTCCCCCATGGGAAAAGTTTGGGCAGCAGAGCTCTCCTGCATGAATGCCTGGAAAGCACACCTCCATTGAATATTGCAGCGAGGAACATGGCCTGTTAGTTTTGGAGGCTCTGGGGTGAAGTACCACGGCCTTGAGTTTACGTGGAATCTCTTGTAGATGGGTCACAGTGCTGGTTTGTAACCAGGGAGATCTTAGAATGTGCTGGTTTGCTAAGGTGTCCTGTAGGATTCTCCTACCCTAAGGGTTTGGCTCAGGTCGAAGAGCACGGTTTCCTTCTGGGGACAGGAGATATTCTGTTGTGTGGCTCACGGACCCATGTTGTATTGCAGAACAGGCCGCTGATGACAGAGGCCTGAAAACCTAATCTAGGTTTCCAATTAAGTCCTAGGGGCATGTCAGGTTCAATCCTCTTACTCAGGCCAATTAAGTAGGCTGTCTGCCCTGATGTAGATGATCAGGGTGTTGCAGACTGCGCATTTGTGTCCAGAGCGGCCGACAATATTGGGGTGGGCTCAGTGGCCTTGCAAATTTCTCCTATACTGGAAGGTTTGGGTAACTATGACAGACACAGTTTCCTTGGTGATGGCAGCCACAGTCCTATGGTATGGCTCCAGAGACCCCATTATGGAGGGCATGTGAGCCATGGTTTTGGGAGAGAAGTCTGGAAAACAGAAATTCGGGTTAGGGTTAGTGGCGTGGTGATGGTAGGCCCAATTCACAGACCTGGAGGGCAGCTCGTCAGGAAATGTAATTAGGGTGACTGGAAGGTGGTAGCACAGTCTGTTCTAAATGGATTGTGTGTCCAGGATGGCCTCGTAATGCAGATGTGGTCTCATGGATCCATGGGAGAGTTTTCCCCTTTAAGGATCTGGGCAGCTCCCCATAGTTGGGTGGCTTTTCAGGGAAGGAATGAATACTGTTTTCCATCTTAGGGCTGCCCCAGAACAGGGATTCCAGAGACCGGCTCTGGGTCTGGGCGCCTGGAATACCACAAGCGTTAGGATTTGGGTCTAGGAGAATAACAGGCCTGCAATGCGGGATCCTGTTGGATCCACTGAGAAGGCTTGTTTGAAGCATGCTCAGGCTGAGGTTCACAATGCCTGCTCGTGCCCAAGGCTGCACTCTTGAGTGGGGGTGGTCTCATTGGCCATGCAGCTGGCTCCAATTCTGAGGGTTGGAGAGTCATCCCAACAACCAGGATTCCTGCCATGGGGAAGGAGTTCTCTACTGTGCTTCAGGTTCCCCCATTGGTAGGGATTCCAGCAAAGGTCTGGTGACAGATGCCTGAATACTAAGGATGGGTAGAGATGACGGAGCTGGGCCTCTCACATGCTGGATATGGGCCCAGCTCTCTGGGTGGCTGATACTAGGTCAGGTCTCATGCTCTGTCTGACACAGCACTAGTGGCCAGGGCATCCTATGAATCGGGGTTCCCTCAAGGGCCGAGTAGAATGATCCTCAGGTGGAGTTTCTGGGCAGACTCACCAGGCCATTCTTCTTTCTGTGGGCAAGGCAGAATGCTGTGTTGTGGCTCCAGAATTCCCTATCAAGAATTCTTGGGGACCAGTAGGCTGAGGATGGAATTGTAAACCCAAGCAACGGTTCAATTCAGTGCCAAGCGAAAGGCATTTCCAGTGTGCAGCGACTGATTCCAGATATCCAGAACCTGAATAAGGGCAGATGTCAGATGTTTGATCATGCTGGAGATTGTGTCTATGATGACAGACAAATGGAGGGGTGGCGTCAAGAGGCCTTGGAGGATTATCTATGCTGGGGTTGGTGAGATCTTCCAAACAGCAAGGTTTCCTTCTACCGGAATCGGGGAGTCTGGTTTGTTTGCTCCAGGGTCCCCTATGTGGAATGTTTGGGTTTCAGAGCACTCCAGCATGGATGCCTGGAAAGCACACCTCCATTGACCATTGCAGCTGACGAAATGGGAGATACTTACTGGTGGTTCTGGTGCGAAGTACCAAGGCCTTGAGTTGACATGGAGTCTCATTAATGTGGGTCACAATGCTGGATTGCTACCAGGGAGATCTTAGAATGTGCTGGTGACTAAGGGGTCAGGCAGGATTCATCTACCCTGAGGATTTGACACAGCTCCAAGAGCATGGCTCCCTTCTTGGGAGAGGAGATATTCTGTTGGGGGCTCAGGGACCACATGTTGTATCATACGTTGGTATTCCAGGAAAGGCCTCCGAGGACAGATGTCAGAAATCATAATCTAGGTTTCCACTGAAGTCCATCGGGCATGTCAGGTTTAATCATCTGACTCAGGACCATTGACTTGGGTGTCTGCCAGAAATAAGGTGATCAGGGTGTTTCATACTGTGCATTTCTATAGAGTGGCCTCCAATATTGGGGTGGGCTCAGAGGCCTTGCAGGTTTCTCCTAATCTATAGGGTTTGGGCAACTGTGACTGGAAACGTTTCCTTGGGGATGGCAGGCACAGTCCCGTGGTGTAGTTCCAGAGACCCCGTCCTGGATGGCATGTGAGGCATGGTTTAGGGAGAGAAGTCTGCAAACACAAACTCGGGTTAGGGTTAGTGGTGAGGTAATTGCAGGCCCAATGCACAGACCTGGAGGGCATCTCATCAGGAAGTATAAATTGGTTGACCTGAAGGTGGTAGCACAGACCATTGTATCTTCATTGTGTGCCAAGGATGGCCTCGGAATGCAGGTGTGGTCTCATGGGTCCATGGGAAGTTTTCCTCTCTAAGGATCATGGCCGCTCCCAATAGTTGGGTGGCTTTTTCGGGGAAGAGAAAATGGAAGTTTTCCATCTTAGGGGTGCCCCAAAACAGGGATTCCAGAGTCGGGCTCTGGATCTGGGCGCCTAGAAAATTGCACCAAGGGTTAGGATTTGGGCCTAGGGGCATACAAGGCCTTCAATGTGGGATACTGGAGGTGCAACTGAGAGGGTTTGCTTGAAAGCATGCTCAGTCTGAATGTGATAATGCCTGCTCGTGCCCATGGCTGCCCTCATGAGTGGGCGTGGACTCATTGGCTATTAAGCTGGCTCCGACTCTGAGGGTTGGACACCCATTGCAAAAACCAAGATTCCTGCCATGGGTAGAAAGAGTTCTCTATTGTGCTTCAGGTTCCCCCATTGGCAGGGATTCCAGCAAAGGTCTGGAGACAGATGCCTGAATATCAAGGATGTGTAGAGATGACGGAATTGGGCCGTGACTGCTCTCACATGCTGGATATGGGCCCTGCCCTCTGGGTGGCTGACACTAATTCGGGGCTCAGGCTCTGTCAGGCACAGCACTAGTGACCAGGGCAGCCTATTAAACGGGGTTCCCTCGAGGGCCGAGCAGATTGATCCTCATATCGAGTTTCTGTCAGACTCATCAGGCCCTTCTTCTTTCTATAGGGAAGGCAGAATGCTGTGTTGTGGCTCCAGAATTCACTATCAAGAGGGCTTGGGGACCAGTAGGGTGAGGATGGAATTTTAAACCCAAGCTACGGTTAAACTCATAGTCAAACGAAAGGCAGTTCAAGTGTGCAATGGCTGATTCAAATATCCAGCACTTGAGTAAGGGTGGATGTCAGATGTTTGCTCATGCTGGAATTTGTGTCTATGATGACCGACAAATGGAGATGTGGCATCAAGAGGCCATGGAGGATTTCCCACGCTGGGGCTGGTAAGATGCTCCAGACAACAAGGTTTCCTTCTACTGTACAGGGGCAGTCTGGTTTGTTTGTTCCAGCTTCCCCCATGTGGAAAGTTTTGGTAGCAGAACACTCCCACAAGGATGCCTGGTAAGCACACCTCCATTGACCATTGCAGCTGATGGTGTTAGGATTTGGGCCTAAGGGGCATATCAGACCTGCAATGCGGGATACTTGAGGTGCAACTGAGGGCTTGATTTAAAGCATGCACAGGGTGAAGGTCAGAAAGCCGGTTTGTGCCCAGGGAGGCCATTAGGAGTGGGTGTGGTCTCATTGACCAGGCAGCTCGTTCCCACTTTGAGGGTGAGAGACCCATCCTAACAGCCAGATCCCTGCCATGGGGAATGAGGAGTTCTCTATTGTTCTTCAATTTCCCCAATAGGCAGCGATTTTTGTTAAGGTCTGGGGACAGTTGCCTGAATACCAAGGATGGGTAGAAATGATGGACTTGGTCCATGGCAGGTCTCACTTGCGGGATATGGGGGCTGCTCTCTGTGGACGATATGAGGACAGTGCTCAGGATCTGTCAGACACAGCACTAGTGCCCAGGGCAGCCTATAAATCGGGGTTCCCTCAAGGGCCTAACAGATTGATTCTCATATGGGGTTTCTGGGCAGACTCATCAGGCACTTCTTTCTATGGACTGCAGAATGCTGGGTTGTGGCTCCAGAATTCCCTATCAAGAGGGCTTGTGGCCAGTAGGGTGAGGATGGAATTGTAAACACAAACTGGTTTAATTCAGTGCCAAGGGGAAGGCAGTTCTAATTTGCAGCAACTGATTCGAGATATCCAGCACCTGAGTACAGCGGATGTCAGATGTTTGCTCACACTGGAGTTTCTGTCTTTATGACCAAAAAATGGAGTGATGACGTCAAGAGACCATGGAGGAATTCCCATGCTGAGGCTTGTGAGATGCTCCAAACAGCAAGGCTTCATTCCACAGGACAGGTGGAATCTGGTTTATTTGCCACAGGGTCCCCCATGTTGAAAGATTGGGTAACAGATTTCTCCCGCATGGTTGCCTGTAAAGCACACCTCCATTGACCATTGCACCTGAGGAACAAAACGGGTTTGTTCTGGTGGGTCATGGGCGAAGTTCCAAGGCCTTGAGATGACATGGAATCTCTTGCAGATGGGCCACAGTGCTGGTTTGTTACAAGGGATATCTTAAAATGTGCTGGTGGCTAAGGGGCCGTGCAGGATTCATCTACCTTGACGGTTTAACACAGGTCCAAGAGCACGGTTTCCTTCTGGGGAGAGGAGATGTTCTGTTTGTGGCTCAGTGACCACATGTTGTATCATTAGTTGGTATCCAGAGCAGGCCTCTGAGGACAGATACATTAAAACCTCATCTGTGGTTCCAATGTGGTCCTGGGACATGTCAGCTTCAATCTTCTGACTCAGGACTTTTGACTTGGCTGTGTGGCTGGATGTAGGTGACCAGGGTATTTTAGACTGCACATTTGCATCCAGAGCGGCTGCCAAAATTGGGGTAGGCTCAGGGGCCTTGCAGGTTTCTCCTAATCTGGGAGGTTTGGATAACTGTGACGGGCACAACTTCCTTAGGGATATCAGGCACAGTGTTGTGGTGCAGATCCAGAGAACCCATCCTGGAGGGCATGTGAGCCATTGTTGTGGGAGGGAAGTGTGCAAACACAATTTCAGGTTAGCGTTAGTGGCGAGGTGATCGCAGGACCAATGCATAGACTGGAGGGCAGCTCGTCAGGATCTGTAATTAGGGTGTTTGGAAGGCAGTAGCACAGGCTTTTCTTTTGGGATTGTGTGTCCAGGATGGCCTCAGAATGCAGGTGTGCTCTCCTGGATCCAAGGGAGACTTTTCCTCTCTAAGGATCCTGGCAGCACCCAATAGTTTGGCGGCTTTCTCAGGGAAGGGCAGAGTGCTGTTATTCATCTTAGGGGTACACCAAAACAGGGATTCCCGAGATGGGCTCTGGGTCTTGGCACCTGGAAAATCCCACCAAGGTTTAGGATATCGGACTAGTGGTGTACCAGGCCTGCAATGCGGGATCCTGGTGGTGCAACTGAGAGGGCTTGTTTGAAAGCATGCTCAGGTTGAGATTCACAATGCCTGTTTGTGCCCAGGGTGGCCCACAGGAGTGGGCATGGTCTCATTGGACTGGCTCCCACTCTGAGGTTTGGAAACCCATCCCAACAGCCATGATTCCTGCCCTGGGGTAGGAGGAGTTCTCTATTGTGCTTCAGGTTCCCCAAGTGGCAGGGATTCCAACAAAGTACTGGGGACAGGGGCCTGAATACCAAGGATGTGTAGAGATGACGGATTTGGGCCATGTCCGGTCTCACATGCTGGATATGGGGTACGCTTTCGGGGTGGCTGACACACAGTCAATGCTCAGGCTCTGTCAGACACAGCACTAGGTGGCCAGGGCAGCCTATAAATCGTGGTTCCCTCGAGGGCCGATCCAGTTGATCCTCATCTGTGGTTTCTGGGCAGAATCACCAGGCACTTCTTTCTATAAGGAAGGCAGAATGTTGCATTGTGCCTTCAGTATTCCCTATCAAGTGGGCTTGGGGTCTAGTAGAGAGGATGGAATTGTAAACACAAGTTACGGTTCAATTCAGTGCCAAGCAGAAGGTGGTTCTAATATGCAGCGGCTGATTAGAGATATCCAAGCGCCAGAGTAAGGGAGGATTTCAGATGTTTGCTCACATTGGAGATGGTGTCTATAATGACAGACAAATGGAGGAGTGGCTTCAAGAGACAATGGAGGATTTCCCACGCTGAGGCTTGTGAGATGCTCCAAACAGCAAGGCTTCCTTCTACTGGACATCTGGAATCTCGTTTCTTTGCCCCAGTATTCCCCATGTGGAATGTTTGGGTAGCAGAGCTCTCCGACATGGATGCCTGGAAAGTACACCTCCATTGACCCTTGAAGCTGAGGAACATGGCAGGTTCGTTCTGGTGGTTCTGGGGCTAAGTACCAAGGTCTTGAGTTGACATGGAATCTCTTGCAGATGGGTCACAATGCTGATTTGTTACCAGGGAGATCTTAGAATGTGCTGGGGTCTAAGGTCCTATGCAGTATTCCCCTACCTGAGGGTTTGGCACAGGTCGAAGAGTTCCTTCTAGGAACAGGAGATATTCTGTTGTGTGGCTTAGAATCCAAATATTGTATTATAAGTTGGTATTCCAGAACAGGCCCCTGACGGCAGACGCCTGAAAACTTAATCTAGAGTTCCAAAGAGGTCCTAGGGGCATGTAAGTTTCATACTTCTGACTCAGGACCATTTAATTGGCTCTCTGCCTATTTTAGATGATCAGGGTGTTTCAGGCTGTGTATTTGTGTCCAGAGTGGCTTCCATTATTGGGGTGAGCTCAGGGTCCTTGCAGATTTCTCTTAATCTGGGTGTTTTGGGCACCTGTGACGGCCATAGTTTCCTTGGGGATGGCAGGCACAGTCCTATGGTGTGGCTCCCGAGACCACATCCTGGAGGGCATAAGAGCCAAGATTTGGGGAGAGAAGTCTGCAAACACAAATTGGGGATAGGGTTCATGGCATGGTGATCGCAGGCCCAATGCCTAGACCCGGAGAGTAGCTCGTCAGGAACTGTATTTAGGTGATTGGGAGGTGTTATCACAGGCTTTTCTATCTGTATTGTGTGTCAGGGATGGCCTCTGATTAGAGGTGTGGTCTCCTGGGTCCATTGGAGACTTTTCCTCTCTAAGGATCCAGGCGGCTCCCCTATGTTAGGGGACTTTTTCAGGGAAGGGAAGAGTGCTGTTTTCCATCTGAGCAGTGCCCCCAAACAGGGATTCCAGAGACGGACTCTGGGTCTGGGTGAGTGGTAAATCCTACCAAGGGTTAGGATTTGGGCCTAGGGGCTTACCAGGACTTCAATGCAGGACTCTTCTTTTGCCTCTGAGAGGGCTTATTTGAACACATGCTCAGGCTGAGGGTCACACTGCCTGTTTGTGCCCAGGGCGGCTCTCAGGAGTGGGAGTGGTCTCATTGGCATACAGCTGACTCCCACTTAGAAGTTTGGACACCCATCCAAACAGCCAGGTTTCCTACCATGGGGAAGGAGGAGTTTTCTATATGCTTCAGGTTCGTCCAGTGGCAGGGATTCCAACAAAGGTCTGGGGACGGGTGCCTGAGTACCAAGGATGGGTAGCAATGTCAGAATTTGACCATGGCCATTCTCACATGCTGGATATGGGGCCCGCTCTCTGGGTGGCTGACACTAGTTCGGGGCTCAGGGTGTCATACACATCACTAGTGGCCAGGACAACCTTTAAAAAGGGGTTCCCTCGAGGGTCGAGTAGATTGATCCTCATGTGGGGTTTCTGGACAGACTCACTAGGCACTTTTTCTTTCTATGGAGAAGGTAGAATGCTGCGTTGTGGCTCCAGAATTCCCTATCAAGAGGCCTTGATGAGCAGTAGGTGAGGATAGAATTGTAAACACAAGCTATGGTTCAATTAAGTGCCAAGCGGAAGGCAGTTCCAATGTGCAGCGGCTTATTCGAGATATCCAGCACCTGAGTAAGAGCAGATGTCAGATGGTCGCTTACACTAGAGTTTGTGTCTATGATGACTGACAAATGGAGGGGTGGCGTCAAGAGGCCATGAGGATTTCCCACGCTCAGGCTTGTGAGATTCTCCAAACAGCAAGGTTTTCTTGTACTGGACAGGTAGAGTCTGGTTTGTTTGCTCCAGGTTCCCCCATGTGGAAAGTTTGGGGAGCAGAACTCTCCGGCGTGGATGCCTAGAAAGCACACCTCCACTGACTATGGCAGCTGAGGAACATGGCAGGCTCATTCTGGTGGCTCTGGGGTGAGGTACCAAAACCTTGAGTTGACATGGAATCTCTTGCAGATGGGCCACAATGCAGATTTGTTTCCCGGGAGATCTTACAATGTGCAGGTTGCTAAGGTGCCATGCAGGATTCTCCTACCATGAGCATTTGGCACAGGTCGAAGAGCATGGTTTCCTTCTGGAGACAGGAGATGTTCTGTTGTGTGGCTCAGGGACCACATGTGGTAACATAAGTTTATGGAATTCCAGAGCAGGCTTCTGAGGACAGATGCCTGAAAACCTAATCTAGGGTTCAAATGAGGTTGGTGGGGGGGATGTCAGGTTCAATCTTATGACTCAAGACCATTGCCTGGCCTTCTGCCTGGATGTAGGTGATCAAGCTGTTTCAGACCACATATTTGTGTCCAGAGTGGCTGCTCATACTGGTGTGGGCTTTGGGGTTTTGCGGGTTTCTCCTAATCTGGAAGGTTTGGGCAAATATGATGGGCACAGTTTTCTTGGGGATGGCAGTCACAGTCCTGTGGTGTGGCTCCAGAGACCCCATTCTGGAGGACATGTGAGCCATGGTTTTGGGAGAGAAGTCTTCAAACAGAAATTTGGGTTAGAGTTAGTGACATGGTGATCGCAGGCTCAATGGGCAGACCTGGAGGGCAACTCGTCAGGAACTGTAATTAGGGTGACTGGAAGGCATTAGCACAGGATTTTCTATCTGGATTGTGTGTCAAGGATGGGCTCGGATTAGACATGTGGTATCCTGGGTCCATGGGAGACTTTTCCTCTCTAAGGATCCTGGCGGCTCCCCATATTTAGGTGGCTTTTTCGGGAAGGGAAAACTGCTGTTTTCCATATTAGGTGTTCCCCCAAACAAGGATTCCAGAGACGGCTTCTGGTTGTGGGTGCTAGGAAAATCCCACCAAGGGTAAGGGTTTCGGACTAGTGACGTACCGGGCCTGCAATGAAGGATCCTGGTGATGCCACTGATAAAGGTTGTTTGAAAGCATGCTCAGGCTAAGGGTCACAATGCTTCTTTGTGCCCAAGGTGGCCCTCAGAAGTGGGTGTGGTCTCATTGGTCATACAGCTGTCTCCCACTATGAGGGCTGGACACACATCCCAACAGCAAGGTTTCCTGCCATGAGAAGGAGGAGTTCTCTATTGTGCTTCAGGTTCCCCAATTGGCAGGGATTCCATCAAAGGTCTGTGGACCGGTTCCTGAATACCAAAGGTATGTAGAGAGGAGGCACTTGGGTCATGGTCGGTCTCTCATGCTAGATATGTGTCCCTCTCTCTGGGTGGATGACATTAGGTCAGGGCTCAGGCTCTGTCAGATAGTACTATTGGCAGGGCAGTCTATCATCACGGTTCCCTTGAGAGCCGAGCACATAGATTCTAATGTGGGGTTACTGGAAAGACTAACCAGACACTTCTTCTTTCTATGGGGAAGGCAGAATGCTGTGTTCTGGCTCCAGATTTCCCAGAATTGAGGACCAGTAGGGTGAAGATGAAATTATAAACAGAAGTTACGGTTCAGTTCAGTGTCAAGCCAAAGGCAGTTCCAATGTGCAGCATCTGATTCGAGATATCCAGCACCTGAGTAAGGGCAGATGGCCGATGTTTGCTCACACTGGAGTTTGTGTCTATGATGACCGACGAATGGAGGGGTGGCGTCAAGAGGCCATGGAGCATTTCCCACGCTGAGGCTTGTGAGATGCTCCAAACAGAAAGGTTTCCTTCTTCTAGAGAGTTGGAGTCTGGTTTGTTTGCTCCAGGGTCCGCCATGTGGAAAATATGGGTAGCAGAGCTCTCCTGCATGGATTCCTGGAAAGCATGCTTCCATTGACCATTGCAGCTGAGGAACATGGCAGGTTCGTTCTGATGGGTCTGGATCGAAGTACCAAGATTATGAGTTGACATGGAATCTCTTGCAGATGGGCCACAGTGTTGGTTTGTTACCAGGGAGATCTTAGAATGTACCTGTGGTTAAGCTCCTGTGCAGGATTCTCCTACGCTCAAGGTTAAGGACAGGACGAAGAGCACAGTTTCTTTCTGGAGACAGGAGATGTTCTGTTCTGTGGCTAAAGGACCACATGTTGTATCATAAATTGGTGTTACAGAACAGGCCCCTGAGGACAGATGCCTGAAAACCTAATCTAGGATTCCAGTGAAGTCCTAGGGGCATGTCAGGTTCAATCTTCTGACTCAGGACCATTGACTTGAGTGTCTACCTGGATGTAGGTAATCAGGGTGTTTCAGGCTACCCATTTTCATCCAGAGTGGCCGTCAATATTGGGCTGGGCTCAGGGGCCTTGCAGTTTTTTCCTAATCTGGAAGGTTTGTGCAACTATGATGGGCACACTTTCCTTGGGGCTGGCAGGCACAGCCCTGTGCTGTGGCTCCAAAGACCCCATCCTGGAGGGCATGAGAACCATGGTTTTTGTAGAGAAGTCTGCAAACACAAATTCAGGTCAGTGTTAGAGGCAAGGTGATCACAGGCCCAATGCGTATACCAGAGGGCAGCTCTTCAGGAACTGTAATTAGGGTGACTGGAAGGCAGTATCACAGGCTTTTGTATCTGGTTTTAGCATCCAGAATGGCCTAGGATTAGAGGTGTGGTCTCCTGGGTCCATTGGATGCTTTTTCTCTCTAAGGATCCTGGTGGCTCTCCATATTTTGGTGGCTATTTCATGTAAGGGAAGAGTGCTGTTTTCCATATTAGGGGTGCCCCAAAACATGGATTGTGAGACGGCTTCTGTTTTGGGGCACCTGGAAAATCCCACAAAGTGTTAGGATTTGGGCCTAGGGGCATACCAGGCATGTAATGCAGGATCCTGTTGGAGCCACTGAGAGGGCTTGTTTGAAGGCATGCTCAAGCTGAGGGTCACAATGCCTTGTTTGTTTCCAGGGCGGCCCTCAGGAGTGGGTGTGGTCTCATGGACCATGCAGCTGACTCCCACTTTCAGTATTGGACACCCATCCCAACAAACAGCCAGGTTTCCTGACATGTGGAAGGAGGAGTTCTCTATTGTGCTTCAGTTTCCCTCATAGGCAGGGATTTTTGCAAAGATCTGGGGAAAGGTGCCAGAATACCAAGGATGGGTAGATAAATGGACTTGGGCCATGACCAACCTCACATGCTGGATATGGGGCCTGTCTCTGGGTGGCTGACACACGGCCAGGGCTCAGGGTCTGTCAGACAAAGCACTAGTGGCCAGGGAAACCTATAAATTGGGGTTCCCGGATGAAATTGGTATCAAAACCTTCGGTTCACTTCATTGCCAAGTGGAAGGCAGATCCACAGTGCAGCAGCTGATTCGAGATATCCAGCACCTGAGTAAGGGCGGATGTCCAATGTTTGCTCACACTGGAGTTTGTGTCTATGATGACTGACAAATGGAGGGGTGGCATCAAGAGGCCATGGAGGATTTCCCACGCTAAGGCTTTTGAGATGCTCTAAACAGCAATGGCTCCTTCTGGGCAAGTGGAATCTGGTTTGTTTGCTCCAGTTTCCCCCATGTGGATAGTTTGGGTAGCAGAGCTCTCCAGCATTGATGCCCTGAAAGCACACCTCCATTGACTATTGCAGCTATGGAACAAGGCAGGTTCGTTCTGGTGGCTCTGGGACGAAGTACCAAGGCCTTGAGTTGACATGGAATTTCTTGCAGATGGGTAATAATGCTGCTGTTTTGTTTTGTTTTGTTTTGTTTTGTTTTACCAAGGAGATCTTAGAATGTGCTGGTGGCTAAGGTTCCCTGTAGGATTCTTCTACCCTGAGGGTTTGGCACAGGTCAAAATGCACGGTAACCTTCTGGGGACAGGACATGTTCTGTTGTGTGGCTCAGGTACCACATGTTGCATCATAAGTTGGTATTCCAGAACAAGCTCCTGATGACAGATCTCTGAAAACCTAATCTGGGGTTCCAATGTTGTACTAGTGGCATGTCAGATTCAATGTCTCAGGACCATTGACTTGCTTTCTGCCTGGATGTAGGTGATCAGGTTGTTAAGACTATGCATTTTCTTCGAGTGGTCATCAATATTGTGGACTCAGGGGCCTTGTAGGATTCTCCTAATCTGGAAGGTTTGGGCAACTATGATGGGACAGTTTCCTTGGGGATGGCAGGCATCATACTGTGGTGTGGTTCCAAAGACCCCATTGTGGAGGCTATGTGAGCCATTGTTGTCGGAGAGAAGTCTGTAAACACAAATTAGGGTTAGGGTTAGTGGCAAGGTGATCACAGGCCCAATGCATGGACCTGGAGGCCAGCTCGTCAGGAACTGTAATTAGGGTGACGGGAAGCCAGTAGCACAGGCTTTTCTAACTGGATGGTGTATCCGGTATATCCTCAGAATGCAGGTGTGGTCTCATGTGTCCATGGGAGAATTTTCCTCTCTAAGGATCCTGGTGGCTCTACTTACTTTGCTGGCTTTTTTGGGGGAAGGGAAGAGTGCTGTTTTCCATCTAAGGGTGCCCCAAAACAGGGATTCCAGAGATGGGCTCTGAGTCTGGGCAACTCGAAAATATCAACAAGGGATAGGATTTGGGCCTAGTGGAGTACCAGACCTGCAATGCAGGATCCTGGTGGTGCAACAGGGAGGGCTTGTTTGAACGCATGCTCAGGCTGAGGGCCACAATGCCTGATTGTGCCCAGGGCGGTCCTCAGGAATGGGTGTGTTCTCATTGGCCATAAACCTGCCTCCCACTGAGAGGGTTGGACACCCATCCCAACAGCCGGGTTTCCTGCCATGGAGAAGGAGGGGTTCTCTATTGTACTTCAGGTTCCCCATTGGAAGGGATTCCAGCAGAGGTCTGGGGACTTGTGCCTGAATACCAAATTTGGGTAGAGATGACAGGGCTGGACCTTGGCCGGTCTCTCATGTTGCTTTCTGGGTGGCTGACACATGGTTGGGGATCAGGCTCTGTCAGACACAACACTATTGGCCAAGGCAGCCTCTAAATCGGGGTTCCCTCGAGGGCCAAGCAGATTGTTCTTCATGTGGGTTTTCTGGGAAGACTCATCAGGTACTTCTTCTTTCTTTAGGGAAGGCAGAATGTTGCGTTGTAGCTCCAGAATTCCCTATGAGGCGAGCTTAGGGACTAGTAAGGTGAAGATGGAATTGTAAACACAAGCTACAGTTCAATTCAGTGCCAAGCAAAAGGCAGTTCCAATGTGCAGAGACTGATTCGAGATATCCGGCACTTGAGTAAAGGAGGTTTTCAGATGTTCGCTCACACTGGAGATTGTGTCTATGATGACGACCAAATGCAAGGGTGGCGTCAAGAGGCCATGGATTATTTCCCACGCTGAGGCTTGTGAGATGCTGCAAACAGCAAGGATTCCGTCTACTGGACAAGTGGAGTCTGGTTTGTTTTCTCCAGCGTCCCCCATGTGTATTGTTTGGGCAGCAGAGGTCTCCAGCATGGATGCCTGGAAAGCAGACCTCCATTGACCCTTGAAGTTAAAGAACATGGTAGGTTCGTTCTGGTTTCTCTGGGGTGAAGTACCAAGGCCTTGAGTTGACATGGAATCTCCTACAGATGGAACACATTGCTGGTTTGTTACCAGGGAGATCTTAGAATGTACTGGTGGCTAAGGTGCTGTGCAGGATTCTCCTACCATGAGCGTTTGGCACAGGTCGAAGAGCCCGGTTTCCTTCTGGGGACAGGAGATGTTCTGTTGTGTGGCTCAGTGACCACATGTTGTAACACAAGTTTACGGTATTCCAGAACAGGCCTCAGAGGACAGAAGCCTGAAAACCTAATCTAGGGTTCCAATGAGGTTCTTGGGGCATGTCAGTTTCGATTTTCTGACTCAGGACCTTTGACTTGGAGTTCTTCCTGGATGTAGGTGATTAGGTTGTTTCAGATGGCACATTTGTGTCCATAGCGGCCTTCAACAGGGGTTGGGCTCAGGGACTTGAAGTTTCCTCCTAATCTGGAGGGTTTGGTCAACTGTGAGGGCCACAGTTCCTTGGGGATGCCAGGCCTATTACTGTGGTGTGACTCCAGAGACCCCATCCTGGAGGGAATGTGAGCCATGGTTTTGGGAGAGAAGTCTGCAAACACAAACTCGAATTAGGGTTAGTGCCTAGGTGATCGCAGGCCCAGTGCTTAAACCTGGAGGGTAATTCATCAGGAACTGTAAATCAGGTGACGCAAAGGCAGTAGCACAGACTTTTGTATCTCAATTGTGTGTCCAAAATGGCCTCTGAATGCAGGTATGGTCTCATGGCTCCCTGGAGATTTTTCGTCTCTAAGGATCCTGGCTGCTCCCCATAGTTTGGTTCGTTTTTCGTGGAAGGGAAGAGTGCCCTTTTCCATCTTAGGGGTGCACCAAAACAGGGATTCCAGAGTCGGGCTCTGAATCTGGGCACCTGGAAATCCCAGCAAGGGTTAGGATTTGGGCCTAGGGGTGTACCAGGACTGCAATGTGGGTCTTGGGGTGCAACTGAGAGAGTTTGTTTGAAAGTCTGCTCAGGTGGCGGGTCACAATGCCTGCTTGTGCCCGGGGAAGCTGTAAGGAGTGGGTGTGGTCTCACTGGCCATGCTGCTGGCTCCCAATCTGAAGTTTGAACACCCATTTGTAGGGTTTCCAGGAAAGGTCTGGGGACAGATGCCTGAATATCAATATCAGGTAGAGATGACGGCCCTGGTCCATGGCCGGTCTCACATGCTGGATACGGGCCCTGCCCTCTGGTAGGCTGACACGAGGATGCGGCTCAGGCTCTGTCAGGCACAGCACTAGTGGCCAGGGAAGCCTATAAATTGGGGTTTTCTCAATGGCCGAGCAGATTGATCCTCATGTGGAGTTTCTGGGCAGACTCATCAGGCCCTTCTTCTTTCTAATAGGAAGGCAGAATGCTGCGTTGTGGTTCCAGAATCCCCTTGTGGACCAGTAGGTTGAGAAGGGTATTATAAACCCAAGCTATGGTTAAATTGAGTGCCAAGCAAAAGGCATTTCCAGTGTGATGCGGCTGATTCGAATATCCAGAACCTGAGTAAGGGCAGATGTCAGATGTTTGCTCATGCTGGGGTTTGTTTCTATGACGATTGACAAATGGAGGGGTGGAGTCTAGAAGCCATGGAGGATTTCCCACGCTGGGGCATGTGAAATGCTCCAAACAGCAAGGTTCCCTTCTACCAGACAGGCGCAGTCTGATTGTTTGCTCCAGGTTCCCCTATGTTGAAAATTTGGGTAACAGAGCACTCCCACACGGAAGCCTGGAAAGCACACCTCCACTGATCATTGCAGCTGAGGAACATGGCAGGTTCGTTCTGGTGGCTCTGGGGCAATGTACCAAGGTCATGAGTTGACATGGAGTCACATGAAGATGGGTCACAATGCGGGTTTGTTACCAAGGAGATCTTAGAATATCATGGTGGCTAAGGGGCCATGCAGGATTCATCTCTCCTGAGGGTTTGACACAGGTCAAGAGCACGGCTTCCATCTGTTTACAGGATATGTTCAGTTTGGGGCTCAGGGACCACATGTTGTATCACAAGTTGGTATTCCAGAATTGGACTCTGAGGACAGATGCCTGAAAATCTAATCTAGCATTCTAATGAGGTCCTAGGGGCATGTCAATTTTCTTACTCTGGACCATTGACTCTGTTGTCTGCCAGGATGGAGGTGATCAGGGTATTTCAGAATAGACATTTACATCCAGAGCAGCCTCCAATATTGGGGTGAGCTCAGGGGTCTTGCAGGTTTCTCCCAATCTGGAGGGGTTGGGAAAATGTGACGGGCACATTTTCCATGGGGATGGCAGGCACAGTCCTGTGGTGTGACTCCAGATATCCCATCCTGGAGGCCACGTGAGCCATGGTTTTAGGAAAGAAGTCTGCAAACATAAACTCGGGTTAGGGTTAGTGGAGAGGTGATCGCAGGCCCAAGGCATAGACCTGGAGAGCAGCTCATCAGGAACTGTAGATCTGGTGACTCGAACTGTAAATCAGGTGGTAGCACATTCTTTTTTATCTGGATTGTGTGTCCAGGATGGCCTCACAAAGCAGGTGTGGTCTCATGGGTCCATGGGAGATTTTTCATAAGGATCCTGGAGGCTCCCAATAGTATGTTGGCTTTCGCAGAGAAGGGTAGAGTGCTGTATTCCATCTTAGGGGTGCCCCAAAACAGGGATTCCAGAGATGGGCTCTGGGTTTCGGCACCTGGGAAATCCCTCCAAGGGTTAGGATTTGTGCTGGGGGTATAACAGTTGTGCAATGCAGGATCCTGGAGGTGCAACTGAAAGTGCTTGTTTGAAAGCATGCTCAGGCTGAGGGTCACAATGCCTGCTTGTGCCCAGGGAGGCTCAGAGAAGTGGGTGTGGTCTCTTTGGCCATGGAGCTGGCTCCCACTCTGAGGGTTGCACAGCCATCCCAACAGCAAGGATTCCTGCCATGTAGAATGAGCCGTTCCTATTGTGCTTCAGTATCCCACATTGGCAGGGATTCCAGAAAAGGTCTGGGGACAGATGCCTGAATACCAAGGATGGTTAGAGATGATGACCTGTGCCAGGCCGGTCTCACATGCTGGATATGGGTCCCGCTCTCTGGGTGACTGACACGAGGTCAGGGCTCAGGCTCA
The DNA here is from genome assembly GCF_020171115.1 of Neogale vison. NCBI lineage: Eukaryota > Metazoa > Chordata > Mammalia > Carnivora > Mustelidae > Neogale > Neogale vison. The sequence goes on from NC_058093.1 coordinate 194,566,413, forward strand.
GTCAGACATAGCACTAGTGGCCAGGGCCGCCTAGAAAACGTGGTTCCCTTGAGGGCCAAGCAGATCGATCCTCATTTGTATTTTCTGGGCAGACTCACCAGGCCCATCTTCTCTTTATGGGGAAGGCAGAATGCTGTGTTTTGGCTCCAGAATTCCCTACCAAGCGGGCTTGCAGACTAATAGGTTGAGGATGGAATTGTGAATCCAAGTTACGGTTAAATTCAGTGCCAAGTGAAAGGCTGTTCCAGTGTGAAGTGCCTGATTCCAGATATCCAGCACCTGAGTAAGGATGGATGTCAGACGTTTGCTCACTCTGGAGTTTGTGTCTATGACCAACAAATGAAGGGGTGTCTTCAAGAAGCCATGGAAGATTTCCAAATCTGGGACTTGTGAGATGCTCCAAACTGCAAGGTTTCCTTCAATCGGATGGGGAGTGTGTTTTGTTTGCTCCAGAGTTTCCCATGTGGAAATTTTTGGTAGCAGAGCACTCCCTCATGGATGCCTGTAAAGCAAACCTCCATTGACTATTGAAGATGAGGAATATGGCAGGTTCATTCTGGTGGCTCTGGGGCAAAGTATCAAGGCCTTGAGTTGACATGGAGTCTCATGATGATGGGTCACAATTATGGTTTGCTACCAGCAAGATCTTAGTATGTGCTGGTGGCTAAAGGGCCATGAAGGATTCATCTACCCTGAGGGTTTGACACTGGTCCAAGAGCACGACTTACATCTGGGGACAGGAGATGGTTTGTTGTGTGGCTCTGGGAGCACATGTTGTATCATAAGTTGGTATTCCAGAAGAGGCCTCTGAGGAAAGATGCCTGAAAACCTAAACTAGGGTTCCAATGAAGTCCTAGTGGAATGTCAGGTTCAATCTTCTGACTCAGGACCATTGACTTGGGTGTCTGCCTTGATGGAGGTGATCACGGTGTTCCAGACTGCGCATTTGGGAACAGAGCAGCCTCCAATATTGGGGTGGGATCAGGGGCCTTGCAGGTTTCTCCTAATCTGGAGGGTTTGGGCAACTGTGACGGGCACAGTTTCTTTGTGTATGGCAGGCCCAGTCCTGTGGTGTGGCTCCAGAGACCCCATCCTGGAGGGCATGTGAGCCATGGTTTTGGGAGAGAATTCTGCAAACACAAACTCGGGTTAGGGTTAGTGGTGAGGTGATCGCAGGCCCAATGCAGAGACCTGGATGGCAGTTCATCAGGAACTGTGAATCGGGACACTCAAAGGAGGTAGCACAGGCTTTATCTGGATTGTGTGTTCAGGATGGGCTAGGAAGGCCTGTGCTGTCTCATGGGTCCATGGGAGATTTTTCCTTTCTAAGGATTCTGGCAGCTTCCCATAGTTTGGTGGCTTTCTTGGGGAAGGGAAGAGTGTTATTTTCCATATTAAGGGTGCCATAGACAGGAATTCCAGAGATAGGCTCTGGGTCTGTGCACCTGGAAAATACCACCAAGTGATAGGATTGGGGGCTAGAGGCATACCAGGCCTGCAAAGTAGGATCGTGCAGGTGCAACTGAGAGGGCTTGTTTGAAAGCATGCTCAGGCTGAGGGCCACAATGCCTGTTTGTGCCCAGGGCAGTCCTCATGAGTGTGCTTGTTTTCATTGCCCATGCACCTGCATCCCACTCTGAGGGTTGGACACCCATCCCAACAGCCAGGATTCCTGCCATGGGGAAGGAGGTGTTCTCTACTGTGCTTCAGGTTCCCACATTGGCAGGGATTTCAGCAAAGGTCTAGGGACATTTGCCTGAATACCAAGCATGCGTAGAAATGACGGACCTGGGCTTGGCCATTCTCACATGCTGGATATGGGCCCAGCTCCCTGGGTGGCTGACACTAGGTCGAGGCTCAGGGTCTGTCAGACACAGATATTGTGTCCAGGGCAGCCCAAAAATCGGGGCTCCCTCGAGGGCCGAAAAGATTGATCCTCATGTGCAGTTTCAGGGCAGAGTAACCAAGCCCTTCTTCTTTCTCTGGGGAAGGCAGAAATCTGCATTGTGGCTCCAAAGTTCACTATCAGAGGGTTGGGGGACCAGTAGGGTGAGGATGGAATTATAAACCAAAGCTACTGTTAAATTCAAGCCAAGCAAAAGGCAGTTCCAGTGTGTAACAGTCTATTCGAATGTCCAGCACCTGAGTAAGGGCAGATGTCAGATGTTTGCTCACGCTGGAGTTTCTGTCTATGATGACCCACAAATGGAAGGGTGACATCAAGAGGCCTTGGAGAATTTCCAGTGCTGGGGCTTGTGAGATGTTCCAAACAGCAAGGTTTCCCTCTACTGGACGGGGCAGTCTGGTTTATTTGCTGCAGCGTCCCCCATGTGGAAACTCTGGTTAGCAAAGCACTGCCCCATGGATGCCTGAAAAGCACACCTCCATTTACCATTGCAACTGAAGAACATGGTAGGTTCGTTTTACTGGCTCTGGAGCGAAGTACCAAGGCCTTGAGTTGACATGGAGTCTCATGTAGATGGGTCACAAGGCTGGTTTGTTACCAGGGAGATCTTAGAATGTGCTGTTGGCTAAGGGGCTGTGCAGGATTCATCTACCCTGAGGGTTTGACACAGGTCCATGAGCACGGTTTCATTACTGGGACAGGAGATGTTCTGTTGTGGGGCTCAGGGACCACGTATTGTATCATAGGTTGGTATTCCAGAACAGGCCTCTGAGGACAGAGCCTCTGAGGATTAGCCTGAAAACCGAATCTAGGGTTCCAATGAAGTCCTAGGGGCTTGTCAGTTTCAATATTCTGACTCAGGCCCATTGGCTTGGGTGTCTGCCTGCATGGAGGTGATCAGGGTGTTTTTCAGACTGCACATTTGTTTTTTTGTTTGTTTGTTTGTTTGTTTTTTAAGATTTTATTTATTTATTTGACAGAGAGAGATCACAGTAGACAGAGAGGCAGGCAGAGAGAGAGGGAAGCAGGCTCCCTGCTGAGCAGAGATCCCGATGGGAGACTCGATCCCAGGACCCCGAGATCATGACCTGAGCCAAAGGCAGTGGCTTAACCCACTGAGCCACCCAGGCGCCCCCAGACTGCACATTTGTGTCCAGAGAAGCTTCCATTATTGCGGTGGGCTCAGGGGCCTTGCCGGTTTCTCCTAATCTGGGGGTTTGGGAAACTGTGACGGGCACAATTTCTGTGGGGGTGGCAGGATCACTACTGTGTTGTCGTTCCCGAGACCCCATTCTGGAGGGTATGTGAGCCATGGTTTTGGGAGAGAAGTCTGCAAACACAAACTCCGTTATGGATAGTGGCGAGGTGATCACTGGCCTAATGCATAGTCCTGGAATGCAGCTCCTCACGATCTGTAAATTGGGTGACTTGAATGCAGTAGCAGAGTCTCTTGTATTTAGATTATGTGTAGGATGGGCTCGGAATGCATGTGTGGTCTCATAGATCTATGGGAGATTGTTCCTCTCTAAGGATCCTGGTTGCTCCCCATGGTTTGGTGTCTTTCTCGGGGAAGGGAAGACTGCTGTTTTCCATTTTAGGGGTGCCCCAAAAAAGGGATTCTAGAGGCGGACTCTGGGTCTCTATGCCTGGAAAATCCCGCCAAGGGTTAGGATTTAGGCTTAGGTGTGAACCAGGCCTGCAATGCGGGATCCTGGGTGCAACAGAGAGGGCTTGTTTGAAAGCATGCTCAGGCTGAGGGCCACAATGCCTGTTTGTTCCCAGGGCAGTCCTCATGAGTGTTCTTGTTTTCATTGCCCATGCACCTGTATACCACTTTGAGGGTTGGACACCCATCCCAAAGCCAGGATTCCTGCCATGGGGAAGGAGGAGTTCTCTACTGTGCTTTAGGATCTCCCATTGGAAGGGATTCCAGCAAAGGTCTGGGGACAGATGCCTGAATACCAAGGATGGGTAGACATGACGGACCTGGGCAATGGCCGCTCTCACATGGTGAATATGGGCCCCAGTCTCAGGGTGGCTGTCATGAGGCCAGAGCTCAGGCTCTGTCAGACAGAGCACTAGTGGCCAGGCAGCCTATATATCCTGGTTTCCTCGAGTGAAGAGCAGATTGATCCTCATGTGGAGTTTCTGGTCAAACTCACCAGGCCCTTCTTCTTTCTATGGGGAAAGCAGAATGCTGCATTGTGGCTGCAGAATTCCCCATCATGAGGGCTTGTGGAAGAGTATTGTCAGGATGGAATTGTAAACCCAAGCTATGGTTCAATTCAGTGCCAAGCAGAAGGCAGTTCCAGTGTGCAGCGTCTGATTCCAGATATCCAGCCCCTGAGTAAGGACGCAGGACTGATGTTTGCTCATGCTGGAGTTTGTTTCTATGTTGACTGACAAATGGAGAGGTGACATCAAGAGGCCATGGAGGATTTCCCATGCTGGGGCTTGTGAGATGCTACAAAAAGCAAGGTTTCCTTGTACTGGACAGGGGTAGTCTGGTTTGCTTGCTACAGGATCCCCATGAAAAATGTTTCGGTAGCAGAGCACTCCCGCATAGATGCCTTGAATTCACACCTCCATTAACCATTGCAGCTGAGGAACACGAGATTTTCATTCTGGTGGCTCTGTGGTGAAGTACCAAGGCCTTGAGTTGACATGGAGTCTCATGAAGATGGATCACAATGCTGGTTTGTTACCATGGAGATCTTAGAATGTGCTGGTGGCTAAGGGGCTATGTAGGATTCATCTACCCTGAGTGTTTGACAGAGGTCCACGATCATGGTTTCATTACTGGGACAGGAGATGTTCTGTTGTGGGGATTGGGGACCACATGTTGTATCATAAGTTGGTATTCCAGAACAGGCCTCTGAGGACAGATGCCTGAAAACCTAATCTAGGGTTCCCATGAAGTCCTAGGGACTTGTCAGTTTCAATCTTCTGACTCAGGCCCATTGACTTGGGTGTCTGCCTGGATGGAAGTGATCGGGGTGTTTTAGACTGCACATTTGTGTCTAGAGCAGCTTCCATTATTGGGGTGGGCTCAGGGGACTTGCAGGTTTCTCCTAATTTGGAGACTTTGGGCAACTGTGATGGGAACAGTTTCCATAGGGGTGGCAGGACCAGTACTGTGTTGTGGCTCCTGAGACCCCATTTTGGAGGGCTTGTGAGCCATGGCTTTGGGAGAGAAATCTACAAACACATTCTTTGGTTATGCTTAGTGGCGAGGTGATCGCAGGCCCAATGTATAGTCTTGGAAGGCAGCTCCTCAGGAACGGTAAACTGGGTGACTCGAAGGCGGTAGCACAGGCTTTTGTATCTGGATTGTGTATCCAGGTAGGCCTTCCAATGCAGGTGTGGGCTCATGGGTCCATGGGAGATTTTTCCTCTCTATGGATCCTGGCAGTTCCCTATAGTTTGTTGGCTTTCTCGGGGAAGGGAAGAGTGCTGTTTTCCATCGTAGGTCTCCCAAAACTGGGATTCTAGAGGCAGGCTCTGGGTCTCTGTGCCTGGAAAATCCTGCCAAGGGCGAACCAGCCCTGAAATGCGGGATCCTGGGTACAACTTCGAGGGCTTGAATGAAAGCATGCTCAGAGTGAGGGGCACAATGCCTGCTTGTGCCCAGGGTGGTTTTCATGAGTGGGCATGTTCTCATTGGCCATGAAGCTGACTCCCACTCTGAGAGTTGTTCACCTATCCCAACAGCCAGCATTCTTGCCATGGGGAAGGAGGAGTTCTCTACTGTGCTTCAGAATCCCCCATTGGCAGGGATTCCTGCAAAGGACTGGGGACAGATGCCTGAATACCAAGATGGGTAGACATGACAGACATGGTCCATGGCCGGTCTCATATGCTGGATATGGACCCCGCTCTCTGGGTGGCTGACACTAGATCGGGGCTCAGGCTGCCCGACACAGCACTAGTGGCCAGGGCAGCCTTTAAATCAGGGATTCCTCAAGGGACGATCTGATAGATCCTCATGTGGAGTGTCTGGGAAGACTCACCAGGCAGCTGCTCTTTTTATGGTAAGGCAGAATGCTGCGATGTGGCTCCAGAATTCCCATTCAAGAGGGCCTGGGGACCAGTAAGGTGAAGATTGGATTCAATACCCAAGCTACGGTTAAATTCAGTGCCAAGCAAAAGGCAGTTCCAATGTGCAGTGGCTTATTCGAGATATCCAGCACCTGAGTTAGGGCGGATGTGAGATGTTTGCTAACACTGGAGGTTGTGTCTATTATGACCAACAAATAGAGTGGTGGCGTCAACAGGCCAAGGACGATTTCCCACCCTGAGATTTGTGAGGTGCTCCAAACAGTAAGATTTCTTTCACTGGGCAGGTAGAGCCTGGTTTATTTGCTCCAGGGTCCCCCATGTGGAAGGTTTGTGTAGCAGAGCTCTCCTGCATGGATGCCTGGAAAGCACATCTATACTGACCATTGCAACCGAGGAACATGGCAGGTTGTTCTGGTGGCTCTAGGGCAAACTACCAAGGCCTTGAGTTGACATGGAATCTCTTGCAGATGGGTCACAATGCTGGAGTATTACCAGGGAGATCTAAGAATGTGCTGGTGGCTTAGGTGCTGTGCAGGATTCTCCTACCCTGAGGGTTTGTCACATGTAGAAAAGCACGGTTTCCTTCTGAGTACAGGAGATGTTCTGTGTGTGGCTCCAGGACCACATGTTGTATCATAAATTGGTATTCCAGAACAGGTCTCTGAGTAAAGATGCCTGAAAACCTAAACTAGAGTTCCAATGAAGTGATAGGGGCATGTCAGGTTCAATCTTCTGACAAAGACCATTGACTTGGCTGTCTTATGGTTGTAAGTGACGAGGCTATTTCAGAGTGCGCATTTGCGTGTAGAGGGGAGGCCAATATTGCGGTGGGCTCAGGGCACTTGCAGGTTTCTCCTAATTTGAAAGGTTTGGGCAACTGTGACGGGCACATTTTCCTTTGGGATGCCAGACACAGTCCTGTTGTGTGGCTCGAGAGACCCCATCCTGGAGGGCATGTGAGCCATGGTTTTGGGAGAGAAGTCTGCAAACACAAATCCGGCTTAGGGTTATTGGTGAGGTGATCACAGGCCCAATTTGTAGATGTGAGGGCAACTCATCAGGAACTGTAATTAGGGTGACTGGAAGGTGGTAACACATGCTTTTCTATCTGGATTGTGTGTCTAGGATGGCCTCGGAATGCAGGTGTGGTCTCATGGGTCCATGGGAGATTTTTCTCCTCTAAGGATATTGGCAGCTCCCCATAGTTTGGTGGCATTATCGGGGAATGGAAGAGTGCTATTTTCCATCTTAGGGGTGCCCAAGAACAGGGATTCCAGAGACAGACTCTTTGGGCGCCTGGAAAATCACACCAAGGTTTATTATTTGGGTCTAGGGACGAACCAGGCCTGCAATGCTGGATTCTAGTAGTGCCACTGAGAAGGCGTATTTGAAAGCATGCTCAGGATGAGGGTCACAATGCCTGTTTGTGCCCAGGGAGGCCCTCAGGAATTGGCGTGATCTCATTGGCCATGCAGCTGACTCCAACTTTGCGGGTTGGACACCCATCCCAACAGCCAGGTTTCCTGACATGGGGAAGGACGAGTTCTCTTTTATGCTTCCACTTCCCCATTGGCCGGGATTCCAGAAAAAGTCTAGGGACAGTTGCCTGAATACCAAGGATAGGTAGAGATGACAGACTTGGGCCATGGCCGGTCTCACATGCTGGATATGGGGCCCACTCTCTGGGTGGCTGACACTAGGTCCAGGTTCAGGCTCTGTCAGACACAAAACTAGTGGCCAGGGCAGCCTATAAATCGGGGTTCCCTTGAGGGTGGAGCAGATTGATTCTCATGTGGGGTTTCTGGGCAGACTCACCAGGCTCTTCTTCTTTCTATGGGGAAGGCAAAATTCTGCATTGTGGCTCCAGAATTCCCTATCAAGAGGGCTTGGGGAGCAGTAGGGTGAGGATGGAATTGTAAACACAGCTAGGGTTCAATTCAGTGCCAAGTGGAAGGCATTTTCAATGTGCAGGCTCTTATTCGAAGTATCCAACACCCGAGTAAGGGAGGACGTCAGATGTTTGTTCACACTGGATTTTGTGTCTATGATGACTGACAAATGGCGGGGTGAGGTCAAGAGACCATGGAGGATGTCCCACGTTGAGGTTTGTGAGATAATCAAAAGAGTAAGGTTTCCTTCTACTGGACATGTGGAGCCAGGTTTGTTTGCTCCAGGGTTCCCCATCTGGAAAGTTTGGGTAGCAGAGCTTTCCCACATGGATGCCTGGAAAGAATACCTCCATTGACCACTGCAGGTTAGGAACATGGCAAGTTCGTTCTGGATGCTCTGGGGCGAACACCAGGCTTTGAGTTGACATGCAGTCTCTTGCAGATGGGTCACAATGATGGATTGTTACCATGGAGATCTTAGCATGTGCTGGTGGCTAAGATGCCATGCAGGATTCTCTTACCATGAGGGTTTGGCACAGGTCGAAAAGCACGGTTTCCTTCTCCAGACATGAAACATTCTGTTGAGTGGCTCAGGGACCACATGTTGTATCATAAGTTGGTATTCCAGAACACACCCTTGAGGATAGATGCCTGAAATCCAAATCTAGGATTCCAATGAGGTCCTAGGGGCATATCAGGTTCAATCTTCTGACTCAGGATCATTGACTTTGCTGTCTTGTGGATGTAGGTGATCACACTGTATCAGACTGCGCATTTGCATGCAGAGGGTCCCTCAATATTGGGGTGGGCTCAGGGGCCTTTCCAGTTTCTCCTGATTTGAAAGTTTTGGGCAACTGTGACAGACTCCGTTTCCTTGGGGATGGCAGGCACAGTCCTGTGGTGTGGATCCAGAGATCACATCCTGGAAGGCATATGAGCCAGGGTTTTGGGAGAGAAGTCTGCAAACACAAATTCGGGTTAGGGTTTGTGGCAAGGTGATCGCAGGCCCAGTGTGTAGACCTGGATGGCAGCTTGGAAGGAATTGTAATTATGGTGACTGGAAGGCGGTAGGACAGGCTTTTCTATCTGGATTGTGTGTCCAGGATGGAATTGGAATTGCAGCTGTGGCCTCATGGGTACATGGGAGATTTTCCTTCTCTAAGGATCCTGGCGGCTCCCCATAGTTTGGTGGCTTTTTGGGGAAAAGGAAGCATGTTCTTTTCCATCTTAGGGGTTCCCCAGAACAGGGATTCCAGAGACGGGCTCTGGGTCTGGGAGCCTTGAAATTCCCACCAAGGGTTAGGATTTGGGTCTAGGGTCATACCAGATCTGCAGTGTGGGATCCTGTTGGTGCAGCTGAGAAGGCTTGTTTGAAAGCATGCTCAGGCTGAGGGTCACAATGCCTTTTTTTTGCCCAGGGCAGCCCTCAGTACTGGTACAGTCTCACTGGCCATGAAGCTTGCTGCCACTTTGAGGGTTGGACAACCATCTGAACAGCCAGGTTTCCTGCCATGGGGATGGAGGAGTTCTCTATTCTTCTTTAGGTTCCCCAGTTGGTAGGGATTCCAGCAAAGGTCTGGGGATAGATTCCTGAATACCAAGGATAGGTAGCCATGAAGGACTTGGGCCATGGCTGGTCACATGCTGGATATGGGGCCCGCTCTCTTCTTGGCTGACACTAGGTCTGGGCTCAGTCTCTGTTAGGCACAGCGCTACTGGCCAGGGCAGCCTATCAATTGGGGTACCCTTGAGGGCCGAACATATTGATCCTCAACTGGCGTACCTGCGTAGACTCACCAGGCACTTCATTTTACTATAGGGAAGGCAGAATGGTGGGTTGTAGCTTCAGAACTCCCTTTAAAACAGGCTTGGTGACCAGTGGGATGAGGATGGAATTGTAAACACAAGCTAGGGTTCAATTCAGTGCTGTGCAGAAGGCCGTTCCAATTTGTAGCGGCTTATTCGAGATATCCAGCACCTGAGTTAGGCCAGATATTGGTGTTTGCTCACACTGGAGTTTGTGTCTATGATGACTGACAAATGGAGGGGTGGTGTCAAGAGTCCATGGAGGATTTCCCTCGCTGAGTCTTGAGAGATGCTCCAAACAGCAAGGTCTCCTTCTACTGGACAGGTGGAGTCTGGTTTGTTTGCTCCAGCACTTCCCATGTGGAAAGTTTGGGTAGTAGAGCTCTCCAGCATGGATGCAGGATTCTGCATTGACCATTGCAGCTGAGGAACATGGCAGGTTCGTTCTGGTAGCTCTTGGGCCATGTACCAAGGCCTGGAGTTGACATGGAATCTCTTGCAGATGGGTCACAATGATGGTTTGTTACCAGGCAGATCTTATATTATGCTGGTGGCTAATGTTCCATGCAGGATACTCCAATCCTAAAGGTTTGGCACAGGTCGAAGAGCACGGTTTCCTTCTGGAGACATGAGATGTTCTGTTGTTGTGCTCAGGGACCACATGTTGTATCCTAAGTTGGTATTGTAGAACAGGCCTTTGAGGACAGATGCCTGAAAAGCTATTCTAGGGTTCCAATGGGGTCCTAGAGGCATGTCAGGATCAATCATTTGACTCAGGACCATTGACATGGCTGTCTGCTTGGATGGAGGTGATCAGGATGTTTTCAACTGCGCATTTGCATCCAGAGCAGCCGCCAGTATGGGGGTGGGCACAGGGGTCCTACAGGTTTTGCCTAATCTGGAAGGTTTGGACAACTGTGATGGGCACAGTTTCCTTGGGGATGGCAGGCCCAGTACTGTTGTGTGGCTCCAGATATCCCATCCTTGAAGGCATATGAGACACGGTTTTGGGAGAGAAGTCTGCAAACACAAATTCAGGTCAGGGTTAGTGGTGAAGTAATCACGGGCCTAATGCGTAGCTGGATGGCAGCTCGTCAGGAACTGTAATTAGGCTGACTCAAAGGCTTAAGCAAAGGCTTTTGTATCTGGATTGTGTGTCCAGGATGGCCTCGCAATGCAGGTGTGGTCTCATGGGTCCATGGGAGATTTTTCCTTTCTAAGGATCCTGGCGGCTGCCAATAGTTTGGCGGCTTTATCGGGGAAGGGAAGAGTACTGTTTTCCATCTTACTGATGCCCCAAAACAGGGATTACAGGTGGGCTTTGGGTCGTGGCGTCTGGAAAATCCCACCAAGGGTTAGGATTTGGGTATAGTGGTGTCACAAGCCTGCAATGTGGGGACCTGGTGGTGCCACTGAGAGGGCTTGTTGAAAGCATGCTCAGGCTGTGTCACAATGCCTGTTTCTGCCCTGGGTGGCCCACAGTTGTGGGCATGGCCTCATTGGCCATGCAGCTGACTCCTACTTTGAGGTTTGGACACCCATCCCAACATCCAGGTTTCCTGACATGGGGATTGAGGAGTTCTCTATTGGACTTCAGATTCCTCCATCAGCAAGGATTCCAGCAAAGGTCTGGGGACAGGTGCCTGAATACCAAAGATGGGTGAAATGACAGACTTTGGCCATGGCCGGTCTCACATGCTGGATATGGGCCCTGTTCTCTGGTTGGCTGACACTAGGTCAGGCCTCAAGCTCTGTCAGACACAGCACTAGTGGCCAGGGCACTGTATAAATAAGGGTTCCCTTGAGGACTGAGCAGATTGATCCTCATGGGGGGTTTCTGGGTAGACTCTCCAGGCACTTCTCTCTATAGGGAAAGAAGAATGATGCGTTGTGGCTCCAGAATTCCCTATCAAGAGGGCTGGGGAAAAGTAGGGTGAGGTTGGAATTGTAAACACAAGCTAGAGTTCAATTAAGTGCCAAGCAGAAGGCAGTTCCAATGTGCAGTGGCTTATTTGAGATCTCCAGCACCTGAGTAAGTGTGGATGTCAAATGTTCGCTCACACTGGAGTTTGTGTCTATGATGACCGACAAATGGTGGGGTAGCATCAAGAACCCATGGAAGATATCTCATGGTGAGACTTGTGAGATGCTCCAAACAGTAAGGTTTCCTTCTACTGGACAGGTGGATCCTGGTTTGTTTGCTCCAGTGTCTCCCGGTGGAAAATTTGAGTAGCAGAGCTCTCCCGCATGGATGCCTGAAAAGCACTCCTCCATTGACCATTGCAGCTGAGGAACATGGCAGATTCATTCTGGTAGCTCTGGGGCGAAGTACCAAGGCCTTGAGTTGACTTGGAGTCTCTTGCAGATGGGTCACGATGCTGGTTTGTTACCAGGGAGATCTTAGAATGTGGTGGTATCTAAGGTGCCATGCAGGATTCTCTATCCTGAGGGTTTGGCACAGGTTGAAGAGCACGGTTTCCTTCTGAGGACAGGAGAGGTTCTGTTCTGTGGCTCAGGGTCCATATGTTGTATCATAAATTGGTATTCCAGAACAGGCCCCTGAGGACAGATACCTGAAATCATAATCTAGGGTTCCAATGAGGTGCTAGGGCATGTCATGTTCAATCTTCTGACTCAGGAGCATTGACTTGGCTGTCTGCCTGAATCTAGGTTATCAGTGTGTTTCAAAATGTGCATTTGCCTCCAGAGCTGCAACCAATATTGGGGTGGGCTCAAAGACCTTTCAAGTTTCTCCTAATCTGGAAGGTTAAGGCAACTGTGATGGGCAGTTTCTTTAGGGATGGCAGGCACATTCCTGTGTGTGTATCCAGAGACCTCATCCTGGAGGGCATGTGAACCATGGTTTTGGGAGAGAAGTCTGCAAACACAAGTTCAGGTTAGGGTTAAAGGCTAGGTGATCGCAGGTGAAATGCGTAGACCTTGAGCACAGCTCATCAGTAACTGTAATGAGTGTGAATGGAAGACGAGAGCACAGGATTTTCTACCTGTATTGTGTGTTCAGGATGGCCTCAGAATGCAGGTGTTGTTTCATGGGTCCATGGGAGACTTTTCTTGTATAATGATCCTGGTGGTGCCCCATAGTTTGGTGGCTTTCTCAGGGAAGGGAAACGGGCTGTTTTCCATATTAGGGGTGGCACATAACAGTGATTCCAGAGACTGTCTCAGACTGGGAACCTGGAAAATTCCACCAAGTGTTAGGATTTGGGCCTAGGGGCGTACCAGGCATGCAATGTGGGATCCTGGTGGGGCAACGTAGAGGGCTTGTTGAAAGCATGCTCAGGCTGAGGGTAACCATGCCTGTTTGTGCCCAGGGAGGTCCTTAGGAGTGGGCGTGGTCTCAGTGGCCATGCAGCTGGCTCCCATTTTGAGTGTTGGACACCCATCCCAATAGCCAGGTTTCCTGCCATGGGGGAGGAGTAGTTCTCTATTGTGTTTCATGTTCCCCCATTGGCAAGGCTTACAGCAGAGGTCTGGGGACAGGTGCCTGAACACCAAAGATGGGTAGAGATGACAGACTTGGGCCATGGACAGTCCCATATGCTAGATATGGGGCCCGCTCTCTGGTGCCTGACACTAGGTTGGGGCTCAGGCTCTGTCAGACACAGAATTAGTGGCCAGGGCAGCCTAAAAATTGGGGCTACCTCAAAGGCCTAGCAGATTGATCCCCATGTGGGGTTTCTGGGCAGACTCACCAGGCACTTCTTCCTTCTATGGGAAAGGCAGAATGCTGCGTTGTGGCTACAGATTTTCCTATCAAAAGGATTTGGGGACCAGTAGGTGAGGATGGAATTGTACACACAAGCTAGGGTTCAATTCAGTGCCAGCAGAAGGCAGTTCCAATGTGCAGCAGCTTATTCGAGATATCCAGCACTTGAGTAAGGGCGGATGTTTGATGTTTGCTCACACTAGACTTTGTGTCTATGATGACCAACAAATGAAGGGGTGGCATCAAGAGGCCATGGAGGCTTTCCCACGCTGAGGCTTGTGACATGATCCAAACAGCAGGGTTTCCTTCTACTGGACAGGTGGTGTCTGGTTCGTTTGCTCCAGGGTACCCATGTGGATAGTTGGGGTAACAGAGCACTCCCACATGGATGCCTAGAAAGCACACCTCCATTGACCATTGCAGCTGAGAAACGTGGCAGGTTCGTTCTGGTGACTCAGGGGCGAAGAACCAAGGCCTTGAGTTGACATGGAATCTCTTGCAGATGGGTCACAATGCTTATTTATAAGCAGGGTGATCTTGGAATGTGCTGGTGGCTGAGCTGCCATGCAGGATTCTGCTACCCTGAGGGTTTGGCACAGGTCGAAGAGCACGGTTTCATTCTGAGGACAGGAAATGTTCTGTTGTGTGGCTCAGGGTCCACATGTTGTATCATAAGTTGGTATTCCAGAGCAGGCCTCTTAGGACAGATGCCTGAAAACCTAATCTAGGGTTCCAATGAGGTCCAAGGGAATGTCAGGTTCAATCTTCTGACTCAGGAACTTTGACTTGGCTGTCTGCCTGGATGTACGGGATCAGATTGTTTCAGACTGTGCATTGAAGTCCAGAGTGGCCACCAATATTGTGGTGGGCTCAGGGGTCTTGCAGGTTTCTCCTAATCTGGAGGGTTTGGGCAAATGTGAACGTGCACAGTTTCCTTGGTGATGACAGGCACAGTCATGTGCTGTGGCTCCAGAGACCCCATCCTGGAGAGCATGTGAGCTATGGTTTTGGGAGAGAAGTCTGCAAACACAAACTGGGGTTAGGTTTAGTCATGAGGTGATCACAAGCCCAATGCATAGACCTGGAGGGCAGCTCCTTAGGAAATGTAATTAGGCTGACTCAAAGGCTTAAGCAAAGACTTTTGTATCTGGATTGTGTGTACAGGATGGCCTCGGAATGCAGCTGTGGTCTCCTAGATCCTTGGGAGATTTTTCCTCTCTAAGGGTCCTGGCGACTCTCCATGGTTTGCTGGCTTTTTTGGGGAAGGGAAGAATGTTGTTTTCCATCTTAGCGGTACCCAGAACAGGGATTCCAGAGATGAGCTCTGGGTCTGGGCACATGGAAAATTCCAACAACTGATAGGATATGGGCCGAAGGGTGCACCAGGCCTGCAATGCGGGATTCTGGTGGTGCAATTGAGAGAAGTTGTTTGAAAGCATACTCAGGCTGAGGGACACAATGCCTCTTTCTTCCCAGGAAGAACCTCATGAGTGGGCGTGGTCTCATTGTCCATAAAGCTGGCTCCCACTCTGAGGTTTGGACACCCATGCCAACAGCCAGGTTTCCTGCCATGGGGAATAGGAGTTCTCTATTGTGCTTCAGGTTCCCCCATATGCAAGGATTCCATCAAGGTCTGGGTACAGTTGTCTGAATAACAAGGATGTGTAGAGATGAGGGACTTGGGCCATGACCAGCCTCACATGCTGAATATGGGTCCCACTCTCTGGGTGGCTGACACGAGGTCGGGGCTCAGGCTCTGTCAGACACAGCACTAGTGGTGATGGTAGCTTGTAAACTGGGGTTCCCTCTAGGGCCGAGCAGGTTGATCCTCATGTGGGGTTACTAGGCACACTCACCAGGCACTTCTTTCAATTGAGTAAGCAGAATGCTGTGTTGTGGCTCCAGGATTCCATATCAATAGTGCTTGGGGACGAGTAGGGAAAGGATAGGATTGTCAACACAACCTAAGGTTAAATTCAGTGCCAAGAGGAAGGCAGTTGCATTGGGCAGTGGCTGATTCGAGATATCCAGCACCTGAGTAAGGGTGAATGTCAGATATTTGCTCACACTGGAGTTTGTGTCTATAATGTCTGACAAATGGAAGGGTCTGTCAAGAGGCCATGGAGGATTTTCCAAGTTGAGGCTTGTGAGATGCTCCAAACAGCATGGTTTTCTTCTACTCTATGGGGGAGCCTGGTTTGTTTGCTCCAGGGTCCTCCATATGGAAAGTTTGGGGAGCAGAGCTCTCCAACATGCATGCCTGGAAATCACACCTCCATTGACCATTGCAGCTCAGGAACATGGAAGGTTCGATCTTGGGTCTCTGTAGCAAATTTCCAAGGGGGCTGAGTTGACATGGAGTTTCATGCTGTTGTAACACATTGCTGATTTGTATCCAGGGGGATGCTGGAAAGTTTGGGTGGTCAGGGCCCATGCAGGATTCTCCTACACTGAGTCTTAGACACAGCTACCAATAGCAAGGTATCCTTCTGGGGACAGGAGGGGTTTGTTGTGTGGCTCAGAGACATGTTGGCTCATAAGATGGTATGGAGGAAGAGTCCTCTTGGGACAGGCGCCTGAAAACTTAAGCTAGGGCATCGATAAAGTCCTAGGAGCATGTCAGGTTCAATCTTCTGACTTAGGGCCTTTGACTTGGATGTTTACCTGGAGGCAGGTGCTCACTGTGTGTCACAATGTAGACTTGGGTCCAGAGCGTTCTTGGAAATTGATGTGGGCTCAGAGGCTTTGTACTTTGCTCCTAAGCTTCAGGATTTGGGGAACAGTGAAGGGCAGAGTTTCCTTCAGGAGGGTAGGCACAGTCGTCTGGTGTGGCCCCAGAGGCCCCATCCTGGAGGGCATGAGGGCCAAGGTTTTAGAGACAGAAATCTGCAAATGCGATCTAGGGTTAGGGTGAGGCCCGAGGTGATCACAGCCCCGATCTGCAGGCTCTGAGGGCAGCTCATTGTGTAGTGAAATGAAGGTGTCATGGAGGCGGTGGGGAAGGCTTTTCTGTCTGGATTGTGTGTCCAGAATGGTCGCAAAAGGTAGGGGTGGCTTCATAGGGCCATGGAACATTCTTCATCTCTGGGGATTCTGCCCATCTCCCAAGAGTTTGGTATCTCTGGGAGAAGGGAAGATTGCTGTTTCCTGTCTCAGCTGACCCCCAAATAGGGTTTCCAGAGACAGGTTCTGGATCTAGGCGCCTGAAAAACACCAATAAGGGTGAGGATTTTCCCCTAGGGACTAGGAAGGCCCGCTCTGAAGGCCCCTGGTCCAGCTACCATGGGGGGTTGTTGAAAGCAGGCTCACGCTGAGGGTCACAATGCCTGTCTGTGCCCAAGGCTGCCATGAGTGGCTCTGGTCTCATGTCCATGCAGCTGGTTCCCACTCTGAGGGTTGGACACCCATCTCACCAGCCAGTTTTCTGGCCAATGGGAAGGAGGAATACCCTTGTGCTTCAGGTTCCCCCATAGACAGGGATTTGAGCTACGGGCTGGGCACAGAAGCCTGAATATCCAGGTTGAGTAGACATGACGGCTTTGGTCCACGAAAAGTCCCAGCTGCAGGAAATGGGGCCCACGGTCTGGGTGGCTGACTGGAGATCATGGCTCAGGCTGTGTCAGACAGATCCTTAGTTCCCATGGTGACCAGTGATATTAGGGTGTCATCGAGGGCCCTGCAGGTGGATTTTCATGTGGGGTTTCTGGGAAGCCTCACCAGGCAATTCTTCTTTCATGGGGTAAGCAGAATGCTGTGTTGTGGCTCCAGAATTCCCTATCAAGAGGGCTTGGGGACCAGTACGGTGAGTATGGAATTGTAAACCCAAGCTATGGTTCAATTCAGTGCCAAGAAGAAGGCAGTTCCATTGTGCAGTGGCTGACTCGAATATCTAGCACCTGAGTAAGGGCGGATATCAGATGTTTGCTCATGCTAGATTTTGTGTTTATTATGATCAACAAATGGAAGAAGGTTGGCATCAGGGGCCATGGAGGATTTTCCACGCTCGGGATTGTGAGATGTTCCAAACAGCAAGGTTTTCTTCTACCGGATAGGGGGAGTCTTATTTGTTTGCTCCAGGGTCCCCCGTGTGGAAAGTTTGGGTAGCACACCACTCCCACATGTATGCCTGGAAAGCACACCTCCATTGACCATTGCAGCTGAGGAACATGGCAGGATCGTTCTGGTGGCTCTATGGTGAAGTAGCAATGCCTTGAGTTGACATGGGGTCTCATGTAGATGGGTCACAAATCTGGTTTGTTACCAGGGAGATCTTAGAATGTGCTTGTGTCTAAGAGGCTGTACAGCATTCATCTACCTGAGGGTTTGACAATGGTCCAAGAGCAAGGTTTCCTTCTTGGGACAGGAGATGTTCAGTTGTGGGGCTCAAGGACCGAATGTTGTATCATAAGTTGGTATTCCAGAACAGGTCCCTGAGTAAAGATGCCTGAAAACAAAATCTAGGGTTCCAGTGAGGTCCTAGGGTCATGTAAGGTTCAATCTTCTGACTCAGTCCCATTGACTTGGGTTTTTGCCTCATTGGAGGTGATCAGGGTGTTTCAGACAGCCCATTTGCGTCCACTGTGGCCTCGATTATTGGGATAGGCTCAGGGGCCTTTCAGGGTTCTCCTAATATGGTGGATTTGGGCAACTGTGACAGGCACAGTTTCCTTGGGGATGGCAGGCAGTCCTGTGGTGTGGCTCCAGAGACCCCATCCTGGAGGGTATGTAAGCCATGCTTTTGGGAGAGAACCACCACAGGATCCTTAGAGAGGAAAAATCTCGCATGGACCTACGAGACCACACCTGCATTACAAGGTCATCCTGGTCACACAATCCAGATAGAAAAGCCTGTGCTTCTGCCTTCCAGTAACCCTAGAAACAGTTCCTGAGGAGCTGCCTTCCAGGTCTACGCATCGGGCCTGCGATCACCTCATCACTAACCATAACCTGAATTTGTGTTTGTAGACTCCTCTCCCAAAACCATGGCTCTCAAGCCCTCCAGGATGGGGTCTCTGGAGTCACACCCCAGGACCAGTCCAGCCATGCCCAAGGAAACTGTGCCCATCACAGTTGCCCAAAACCTCCAGATGAGGAGAAATCTGCAAGGCCTCTGTGCCCACCCCAATATTGCAGGCCACTATGGATGCAAATGCGCACTCTGAAACACCCTGATCACCTTCATCCAGAAGACACCCAAGTCAATGCTCCTGAGTCAGAATATTAAAACTGACATGCCCCTGGGACTTCAATGGATCCCTAGATTAGGTTCTCAGCATCTCTCCTCAGAGGCCTATTTTGGAATACCAACTTATGATACAGCATGTGGTCCCTGAACCCCACAAAAGAACATCTCCTGTCCCCAGAAGGAAACGTGCTATTGTGCCTGTGTTAAACCCTCAGTGTAAGAGAATCCGGCACAGCACCTTAGACACCAGCACATTGTAATATCTCCCTGGTAACAAATCAGCATTGTCTCCCATCTTCATGATACTCCATGTCAACTCAAGGCCTTGGTCTTTTGCCCCAGTGCCACCAAAACGAACCTCCCATGGTCCTTAGCTGCAATAGTCAATGGAGGTGTGAATTCAAGGCACCCATGTGGGAGAGCTCTGCTACCCAAACTTTGCAAATGGGGGATGCTGGGGCATACAAACGAGACTCCACCTTCCCAGTAGAAGCAAACCTTGCTGTTTGGAGCATCTCACAAGCCTCAGTGTGGAAAATCCTCCATGGCCTCGGAGACACCCCTCCTTTTGTCTGCCTTCATAGACACAAACTCCATGTGAGCAAATATCTGACATCTGCCTTTCTCAGGTGCTGGATATCTCAAATAAGCCGCTTCAAATTGGAATTGCCTTCCGTTTGGCAAAAAATTAAACTGTAGCTTGTGTTTACAACTTCATACTCACCCTACTGGTTCCTACGACCCCTTGGTAGGGAATTCTGGAGCCACAATGCAGCATTCTGCCTTACCCATAGAAAGAAATGTCTGGTGAGTCTGCGCAGAAAGCCCACGTGAGGATCAATCTGCTCTGAACTCGAGGGAACCCTGATTTATAGGCTGAACTTGCCACTAGTGCTGTGTCTGAGAGACACTGAACACCGACCTAGTGTCAACCACCCAGAGAGTGGGTACCATATACAACATGTGAGCCTGGCCATGGCTCAGGTCTGTCATCTCTACCCATCCTTGGTATTCAGGCACCTGTCCCCAGATCTTTGCTGGAATCCCTGCCAATGAGGGAACCTGTATCACAATAGAGAACTCCTCCTTCCCCTTTGCAGGAAACCTGGCTGTTGGGATGGGGGTCCAACCCTCAAAGTGGGAGCCAGCTGCATAGCCAATGAGACCACGTCCACTCCTGAGGGCCTCCCTGGGCACAAACAGGCATTGTGACCCTCAGCCTGACTATGCTTTCAAACAAGCCCTGTGAGTTGCACCACCAGGATCCCCCACTGAAAGCCTGGTATGCCCCTATGACCAAATTCTAAACCTTGGTGGGATTTCTGAGGCACCCAGACCCTGATCCCATCTATGGAATCCCTGTTTTGGTGCACCCCTAAGATCAAAACAGCACTATTTCCTTCCCGCGAAAAAGCCACCAAACTATGGGGAGCTGCCAGGATCCTTAGAGAGGAAAAATCTCCCATGGACCCAGGAGACCACACCTGCATCTCCAGACATCCTGGACAAACAATCCAGTTAGAAATGCCTATGATACCACCTTCCAGTCACCCTAATTACAGTTCCTGATGTGCTGCACTCAGCTCTACGCATAGGGCCTGCTTTCACCTCGCCACCAACCCTAACACGAACTTGTGTTTGCAGACTTCTCTCCCCAAACCATGGCTCACATGTCCTCCAAAATGGGGTCTCTAGAGCCACACCACAGGACTGTGGCAGCTATAGGACTGTGCCTGCCATCCCCAGGGATGGCACAGTTGCCACAAGGATCCACAAGGATCATCACAGTTTCTTAAACCATTCAGATTAGGAGAAACCTGTGGAGCCTGAGACCACCCCTATATTTGCGGCCGCTCCAGATGCAAATGAACAGTCTGAAACAACCTGATCACCTACATCAAGAAGACAGCCAAGTGAATGGTTCAAAGTCAGAAGATTGAACCTTATATGCCCCTAGGACCACATTGGAAACCTTGATTAAGTTTTCAGGCATCTGTCCTCAGTGGCCTGTTTTGGAATACCAACTTATGATACAACATGTTGTCCCTGAGCCACACAACAGAAGATCTCCAGTCCCCAGAAAGAAACTGTGCTCTTTGACGGGTGCCAAACTCTCAGGGAAGGAGAATCCTGCATGGAACATTAGCTACCAGCACATTCTAAGACCTCCCTGGTAACAAACCAGCATTGTGACCCATCTGCAAGAGATTCCAGGTCAACTAAGGCCTTAGTACATCGCCCCAGATCCTCCAGAACAAACCTGACATGTTCGTCAGCTGCAATGTTCAATGGAGGTGTGCTTTCCCGGCATCCATGCAGGAGAGCTATGCTACCCAAACTTCCCACATGCGGGCACTTGAGCAAAAAAAAAAAAAAAAAATCAAAACAGGCTCCACTTGTCCAGTTAAAGGAAACCTTGCTGTTTGGAGTATCTCACAAACCTCAGCTTGGGAAATCCTCAATGGCCTCTTGACACCACCACTCCTTTTGTCGGTCATCATAGACACAAGCTCCAATGAGAGAAAACATCTGCCATCCGCCCTTACACAGTTGCTAGATATTTAGAAAAAGATGCTTCACATAGGAACTGCCTTCTGCTTTGAACTGAATTGAATCCTAGCTTGTGTTTACAATTCCATCCTCACCCTACTGATCCTAAAGCCCTGTTGAAAGGGAATTCTGGGCCCACAACCCATCATTCTGCCTTCCCCTTAGTAAAATGAAATGACTGGTGAGTCAGGCCAGAAACCCAAGTTGTGGATCAATCTGCTCGGCCCTCGAGCGAACCCCGATTTATAGGCTGCACTGGCCACTAGAGCTGTGTCTGACAGAGCCTGAGCCCCGACCTAGTGTCAGCCACCCAGAGAGTGGGCCTCATATCCAGCATGTGAGACTGGCCATGACCCAATTCCTTCAGCTGTACACATCCTTGGTATTCAGGAACCTGTCCCCAGACCTTTCCTGGAATCATTGCCAATGGGGTAAACTGAAACACAATAGAGAACTCCTCCTTCCCTGTTAGGGTCCGTGATCAAAGGAACGAGACTGATACAAAGCGAAGGTCAAGCAAAACTTTATTTCGCGCCAAGCATCAGGAATCAAACTACTGGTCAGAGCTACCTCTTACGAAAAGGCGGTGACGATGAACCCAACAAGGTCACTTCCAAGAAGGCCACTCTGGACGAGGCCGCTCTAGATGACGTTGCTGCTCCACAGATGAGGCCGCTCCATGATTGGAGCCGTTCCCAAGAAGAGGCCACTCCCAAGACAAGGCCACTGCTCAATGAAGTTTCTCCCCGGACAAGGCCGCTCCCAAGAAGAGGCTGTTCTGGACAAGACCATTTCCTGGATGAGGCCACTCCCAATGACGAAGAAGCAACAATGACAAGGAGGACAACCCAGATGACACAGACTCTGCTCCCCACGATGCTACTCTGACCAGGCTTCCACCCGGAGGAAGCCACCACTGCGGACAAGGCCACTTGTGGTTCGGGGTGGCGAGGCATTTTGCAGGGAGGCTGCTGGTGTCTAGGGGCCGTTGGCATCTAGGGCTGCTTACGCCTCCAGACTGCTGGCATCTAGGGGCTGCAGGTGTCAGGACCGACTGCTGGCCTCTAGCGTCTGTAGGCATCAGGACCGCAGGCGTCGAGGGACCGCTGACAACTGGACCCCAGATGACTCAGGACCACAGGCGTCGAGGGACCGCTGACAACTGGACCGCAGATGTCTCAGGACCGCAGGCATCGAGGGACCGCTGGCAACTGGACCGCAGATGTCTCAGGACCGCAGGCGTCGAGGGACCGCTGACAACTGGACCGCAGATGTCTCAGGACCGCAGGTGTCGAGGGACCGCTGACAACTGGACCGCAGATGTCTCAGGACCGCAGGCGTCGAGGGACCGCTGACAACTGGACCGCAGACGACTGGACTGCTGGGCCGCCGGAGGCTGGAGGCTGCAGGCGATGGCTCGGGCCGCCGCCGGAGGCTGGAAGCTGCAGGCGGCGGTGCTCCGGGCCGCCGCCGGAGGCTGGAAGCTGCAGGCGGCGGCGCTCTGGGCCGCCGCCGGAGGCTGCAGGCGGCGGCGCTCGGGGCCGCCGCCGGAGGCTGGAAGCTGCAGGCGGCGGCGCTCGGGGCCGCCGCCGGCGGGTGCAGGCGGCGGCGCTCGGGGCCGCCGCCGGAGGCTGCAGGCGGCGGCGCTCGGGGCCGCCGCCGGAGGGTGCAGGCGGCGGCGCTCGGGGCCGCCGCCGGAGGCTGCAGGCGGCGGCGCTGGGGGCCGCCGCCGGAGGGTGCAGGCGGCGGCGCTCGGGGCCCCCGGCTCTCCTGCAGGAGCCCCCCTTGGCAGCCTGGCAGAGCAACCTTTATGGGGGTGTTTGAGCCCCGCCCCTACACAGGTGGCCAATTGAATTTCAACCTTCCCAGTGGATATACATACGGCCTACTGATTGGATGACTCCACTCAGTCTGCCCCACCCTTACATTCCCCAAGGCAGGAAACCTGGCTGTTGGGATGGTTGTCCAACCGTCAGAGTGGGAGCCAGCTGCATGGTCAGTGAGACCACGCCCAATCCTGAGGGCCCCCCTGGGCATAAAAAGGCATTGTGACTCTCAGCCTGAGCATGATTTCAAAGAAGCCCTCTCAGTTGAGCCACCAGGATCCCATATTGCAGGCCTGGTATGCCCCTGGGCCCAAATCCTAAACCTTGGCGGGAATTTTGCTACTGCCCAGACCCATAGACCGTCTCTGGAATCCTTGTTTTGTGGCACTCTTAAGGAAGAAAGCAACACTCTTCCCTTCCCCAAAAAAGCCACCAAGCTATGGGGAGCCGCCAGGATCCTTAGAGAGGAAAAGTGTCCCATGGAACCATGAGACCACATCTGCATTCCGAGGCCATCCGGGACACACAATGCACATAGAAAAGCCTGTGCTTCTGCCATCAGGTCAACCTAATTACAATTCCTGATGAGCTGCCCTCCAGGTCTATGCATTGGGTCTGCAACACCACGCAACTAACCCTAAACCAAATTTGTGTTTGCAGATTTCTCTCCAAAAACCATGGCTCACATGCTCTTGAGGATGCATCTCTGGAGCCACACAACAGTACTGTGCTGCCATCCCCAAGGATACTGTGCCTGTCACAGTTGCCCAAACCCTCCAAATTAGGAGAAACCTACAAGGCCTCTGAGCCCACCCCAATATTGGTGGTGGCTCTGAACGCAAATGCACATTCTGAAACACCCTGATCACCTACATCCAGGCAGACACCCAAGACAAGGGTCCTGAATCAGAAGATTGAAACAGTCGTGCCCCTTGGACCAGATTGGAACACTAGATTAGGATTTCAGGCATCTGTCCTCAGGGGCCTATTCTGGAATACCAATTTAGGATACAACATGTGGTCCCTGGGCCATACAACAGAACATCTTCTGTCCCCACAAGGAAACTGTGCTCTTCTACCTTCTCTCAGGTTAGGAGAATCCTGCACGGCACCATAGTCAACAGCACGTTTTAAGATCTCCCTGGAAATAAACCAGCATTGTGGCCCATCTGCCAGAGATTTCGTGTCAACTCAAGACCGTGATACTTCACTCCAGAGGCACCAGAATGGACCTGCCATGTTCCTCAGCATCAATGGTCAATGGAGGTGTCATTTCCTAGCATTAATGTGGGAGAGCTCCGCTAGCCATACTTTCCACATGGGGGTCCCTAGAGGAAACAAACCAGACTCTAACTGTAGAAGGAAACATTGCTGTTTGGAGCATTTCATAAGCCTCAGCATGGGAAATCTTGCATGGCCCCTTGACAGCACCCCTCCATTTGTCAGTCATGATAGACACACTCTACAGTGTGAGTAAACATCTGACAAATGCCCTTACTCAGGTGATGGATGTCTCAAATTAGCCACTGCACAATGGAACTGCCTTCTGCGTGGCACTGAATTGAACCTCATCTTGTGTTTACAATTCCATCCTCACCCTACTGCTCCCCAAGCCCTCCTGATAGGGAATTCTAGAGCCACAACGCAGCACTAGGACTTCCCCATAGAAAGAAGAAGTGCGTCGTGAGTCTGCCCAGAAACCCCACATGAGGATCAATATGATAGGCCTCGAGGGTACCCCTTATGATAGGCTCCCCTGGCCACGAATGCTGTGTCTGACAGAACCTGAGCCCCGACCTAGTGTCAGCTACCAAAACAACGGGCCCCATATCCAGCATGTGAGACTGGCAATGGCCCAAGTCCATCACCTCTACCCATCTGGGTATGCAGGTCCCTGTCCCCAGACTTTGCCTGAATCCCTGCCAAAGGGGAACCTGAAGCACAATAGAGGACTCCTCCTACCCATGGTACAAAACCTGCCTATTGTGACAGGTGTCCAACCCTCAGAGTGGGAGCCAGCTGCATGGCCAATGAGACCACGCCCATTCCTGAGGGTTGCCCTGGGCACAAACCGGCATTGTGACCCTCAGCCTGAGCATGCTTTGAAATAAACCCTCTCAGTTGCACTACCAGGATGCCGCATTGCAGGCCTGGTACAGCCCTAATCCAAATCCTAACCCTTGGTGGGATTTTCCAGGCGCCCTGACTCAGAGCCTGTCTATGGAATTCCTGTTTGGAGCACCCTTAAGTTGGAAAACAGCACTCTTCCAGTTCCTGAAAAATCCACCAAACTATGGGGAGCTGCCAGAATACTTAGAGAGGAAAAATCTCCCATGGACACAGGAGACCACACCTGCATTACGAGGCCATCCTGGGCACACAATCCAGATAGAAAAGCCTGTGCTACCACCTTCCAGTCACCCTAATTACAGTTCAGACGAGAAGCGCTCAGGTCTATACATTGGGCCTGCGACCACATCGCCATTAACCCTAACCTGAACTTGTGTTTGCAGACTTCTCTCCCAAAACCATGGCTCACATGCCCTCCAGGATGGGGTCTCTGGAGCCACACCACAGCACTGTGCGTGCCATCCCCAAGGAAACTGTGATCATCACTGTTGCCCAAACCTTCCAGATTAGGAAAAACCTGAGGCCTCTGAGACCACCGCAATATTTGCGGCCGCTCTGTATGCAAATGCGCATTCTGAAACAACCTGGTCACCTACGTCCAGGAGACAGTGAAGTCAATGTTTCGAAGTCAGAAGATTGAACCTGATATGCCCCTAGGACCACATTGGAACCCTTGATTAGGGTTTCAGGCATCCGTCCTCAGAGGCCTGTTCTAGAATACCAACTTATGATACAACATGTGGTTCCTGATCCACACAACAGAACATCCCCTGTCCTGTGAAAGACACCGTGCTCTTTGACCTGTGCCAAACCCTCAGGGAAGTAGAATCCTGCACAGCACCTTAGCCACCAGCACATTCTAAGATCTCTGTGGTAACAAATCAGCATTGTGACCCATGTGCAAGACATTCCATGTCAACTAAGGCCTTGGCACTTCACCCAAAAGCCTCCAGAACAAACCTGACATGTTCCTCAGCTCCAATGTTAAATAGAGTTGTGCTTTCCAGGCATCCATGAGGGAGAGCTATGCTACCAAACTTTCCAAATGGGGGAACCTCGAGCAAAAAAACCAGGCTCCACTTGTCCTGAAGAAGGAAACCTTGCTGTTTGGAGCATCTCACAATCCTCAGCGTGGGATATCCTCCATGGCCTCTTGAAGCCACCCCTCCATGTGTCGGTCATCATAGACGCAAATTCCAATGAGAGCAAATAACTGACATCCGCCCTTACATCCGCCCTGACTGCTAGATTCCTCGAATAAGCCAATGCACATTGGAATTGCCTCCCGCTTGGCACTGAATTGAACCCTAGCTTGTGTTTACAATTCCATCCTCACCCTACCAGTCCCCAAGCCCTTTTGAATAAAATTCTGGAGTCACAACCCATCATTCTGCCTTCCCCTTAGTAAAATGAAATGACTGGTGAGTCTATGCAGAAACCCCAGTTGAGGATCAATATGCACGGCTCTTGAGGGAACCCCGATTTATAGGCTGCCCTGGCCCCTAGAGCTGTGTCTGACAGAACCTGAGCCCCGACCTAGTGCCAGCCACCCAGAGAGTGGGCCCCATATTCAGCATGTGAGACCGGAAATTACCAAAATCCTTCAGCTGTATCCATCCTTGGTATTCAGGAGCCTGTCCCCAGACCTTTCCTGGAATCCCTGGCAATGGGGGAACCTGAAACACAATAGAGAACTCCTCCTTCCCTAAGGCAGGAAAACAGGCTGTTGGGATGGATGTCCAACCCTCATAGTGGGAGACAGCTGCATGGCCAGTGAGACCACGCCCAATCCTGAGGGTTGCCCCCGGCATAAACAGGCATTGTGACTCTCAGCCTGAGCATAATTTCAAAGAAGCCCTCTCAGTTGAGCCACCAGGATCTCATATTGCAGGCCTGGTATGCCCCTGGGCCCAAATCCTAAATCTTGGTGGGATTTTTGCTACTGCCCAGACCCAGAGACCATCTCTGGAATCCCTGTTTTGTGGCACTGCTATGGAAGAAAACAACACCCTTCCCTTCCCCGAAAAAGCCACCAAACTATGGGGAGCTGCCAGGATCCATAGAGAGGAAAAGTGTCCATTGGACCCATTAGACCACACCTGCATTTGGAGCCCATCCTGGACACACAATCCAGATAGAAAAGCCTGTGCTACCACCGTCAGGTCAACCTAATTATAGTTCCTGATGAGCTTCCCTCCAGGTCTATGGTTTGGACCTGTGACTACCACGCCACTAACCGAAACCTGAGTTTTTGTTTGCAGACTTCTTTACCAAAACCATGGCACACATGCCCTCCAGGATGGGGTCTATGGAGACACACAACAAGACTTTGCCTGCCATCCCAAAGGAAACTGTGCCCGTCACAGTTGCCCAAACCTTCCAGATTGGGAGAAACCAGCAAGGCCTCCGGGCCCACCCCAATATTGGCAGTGGCTCTGGACACAAATGCACAGTCTGAAACAACCTGATCACCTACATCCAGGAAGACAGCCAAGTCAATGGTCCT
The DNA here is from genome assembly GCF_020171115.1 of Neogale vison. NCBI lineage: Eukaryota > Metazoa > Chordata > Mammalia > Carnivora > Mustelidae > Neogale > Neogale vison. The sequence goes on from NC_058093.1 coordinate 194,593,997, forward strand.
GAGTCAGCAGATTGAAACAGACATGCCCCTAGGACCATATTGGAACCCTAGATTTCAGACATCTGTCCTCAGAGGTCTGTTCTGGAATACCAATATCATAGAACATGAGGTCCCTGGGCCACACAACTGAAAATCTCTTGTGCCCAGATGGAAACTGTGCTCTTCGACCTGTGCCAAACCCTCAGGGTAGAAGAATCCTGCACGGCACCTTAGCTACCAGCACATTCTAAGATCTCCCTGGTAACAAACCAGCATTATTACCCGTGTTCATGAGATTCCATGTCAAATCAAGTCCTTGGTACTTCGCCCCAGAGACACCAGAAAAAACATGCCATGTTCCTAAGTTGCAATGGTCTACGGAGGTGTGCTTTCCATGGGAGAGTGCTCTGCTACCCAAACTTTCCACATGGGAGACCCTGCAGCAAACAAACCAGACTGCCCCTGTCTGGTAGAAGGAAACCTTCAGTTTGGAGCATCTCACAAGCCCCAGCGTGGGAAATCCTCCATGGCCTCTTGACAACACCCCTCCATTTGTCAGTCTTTATAGACACAAACTCCAGCTTGAGTAAACATCTGATATCCGCCCTTACTCAGGAGCTAGATATTCGATTCAACTGCTGCACACTGGAAGTGCCTTTCGCCTGACACTGAATTTAACCTAGCTTGGATTTACAATTCCATCCTCAACCACCTGGTCCACAAGCCCTCTTGATAGGGAATTCTGGAGCCACAACACAGCATGCTGCCTTCCCCATAGAAAGATGTGTCTGGTGAGTCTGCCCAGAAACCCCATATGAGGATCAAACTACTCGGCACCTGAGGGAAACTCGATTTATATGCTGAACACTAGTGCTGTGTCTGAGAGAGCCTGACTTCTGACCTAGTGTCAGCCACCCCTAGAGCAGGACCCATATCTAGCATGAGTGACCGGCCATGGCCTTACTCCACCATCTCTACCCATGCTTGGTATTCAAGCACCTGTCCCCAGACCTTTTCTGGAATCCATGCCAATGGGGGAACCTGAAGCCCAATGGAGAACTCCTCCTTCCCCAAAGCAGGAAACCTGGCTATTCGGATGGGTGTTCAACCCTCTAAGTGGAAGCAAGCTGCATGGCCAAGGAGACCACATCTACTCCTGCGGGCCACCCTTGAAACAAAGAGGAATTGTGACCCACACCTTGAGTATGCTTTCAAAGAAGCCATCTCAGTTGCCCCAGCAGGATCCTGCAGTGCAGGCCTGGTATGCCCCTAGCCCAAATCCCAACCCTTGGTGTGATTTTCCAGCCATCCAGACCCAGAGCCTTTCACTGTCATCCCTGTATCGGGGCACCCCTAAGATGGTAAACTACACTCTTCCCTACCCCGAAAAAGCCACCAAACTATGGAGAGTCACCAGGATCCTTAGAAAGGAAATGTCTCTCATGGACCCAAGAGACTACACTTGCATTCCGAAGCCATCCTGGACACATAAACCAGATAGAAAAGCTTGTGCTATGGCCTTCCAGTCACCCTAATTACAGTTCCTGACAAGCTGCCCTCCAGGTCTATGCATTGGGCCTGCGATCAACATGCCACTAACCCTAATCCAAATTGGTTTTACAGAATTCTCTCCAAAAAGAATGACTCACATAACCTCCATGGTAGGGTCTCTGGATCCATACCACAGGACTGTGCCTGCCATCCCCAAGGAAACTGTGCCCGTCAGTTTTCCAAACCTTCCAGATTAGGAGAAACCTGCAAGTCCCCTGAGCCCACCATAATATTGGAGGCCACTCTGGACTCAAATGTGCAGTCTGAAACACTCTGTTCACCTACATCGAGGCAGACAGCCACGTCAACGGTCCTGAGTCATAAGATTGAACCTGACATGCCCCTAGGATCTCATTGGAACACTAGAATAGGTTTTCAGGCCTCTGTCCTCAGAGGCCTGTTCTGGAACACCAACTTAGGATAGAACATGTGGTCCCTCAGCCACACAACAGAACATCTCCTGTCCCCAGAAGGAAACCGTGCTCTTTGACCTTTGCCAAACCCTCAGGATAGGAGAATCCTGCATGGCACCTTAGACAACACCACATTCTAATATCTCCCTGGTAACAAACCAGCATTGTGACCCATCTGCAAGAGATTCCATGTCTACTCACGGCCTTGGTACTTCACCCCAGAGCCTGCAGAACTTACCTGCCATGTTCCTCAGCTGCAATGCTCAATGGATGTGTGCTTTCCAGGTATTTATGCGGGAGTGCTCTGCTCCCTAAACTTTCCACATGAGGGACCCTGAAGCAAACAAATCAGGCTCTACCTGTCCAGTAGAAGGAAACCATGCAGATTGGAGCATCACACAAGCCTCAATGTTGGAAATCCTCTAAGACATCTTGACGCCACCCCTCCATTTGTCAGTCATCAAAGCACCAACTCCAGTGTGAACAAATATCTGACATCCGCCCTTTACTCAGGTGCTGGATATCTCGAATAAGCCACTGCACATGGGAACTGCCTTCCGCTTGGCACTGAATTGAACCATATCTTGTTTTTAAAATTCCATCCTAACCCTACTGGTCCTGGAGCCCCCTTGATAGGGAATTCTGGAGCCACAATGCCGCATTCTGCCTTCTCCATAGAAAGAACAAGTGCCTGGTGAGTCTGCCCAGAAACACCACATGAGAACCAATCTGCCCTGCCCACGAGGGAGCCCAGGCCACTAGTGCTGTTTCTGACAGAGCCTGAGCCCCGACCTAGTTACAGCAATCCAGAGAGTGGGCCCCATTCCGTCATATGAGACCCACCATGGGACAAATCCTTCATCTCTACCCATCCATGGTATTCAGGCACCTCGCCCCCAGACTTTTGATGGAATCCCTGCCAGTGGGGGGACTTGAATCACATAGAGAACTCCTCCTTCCCCATGGCAATCTCATGGGTATTGGGATGGGTGTCCAAACCTCAAAGTTGAAGACAGCTGCATAACCAATGAGACCAAGCCCTCTCCTGACGGCCGCCCTGGGCACAAACAAGCATTGTGACCCTCAGCCTGAGTGTGCTTTTAACCAGTCCCTCTCAGTGGCACCCTCAGGATCCTGTATTGCAGACCTGGTAAGCACCTAGGCCTAAATCCTAACTCTTGGTGGGATTTTCCAGGCCAAGAGAGAGAGGGCCCGTCTCAAGATTCCCTGTTTTGGGACACCCTTAAGATGCAAAACCACACTCTTCCCTTCCCCGAAAAAGCCACCAAATTATGGGGAGCCACTTGTATCTTATAGAGGAAAAATCTCCCATGAACCCATGAGGCCACAACTGCATTCCAAGGCCATCCTGAACAAACAATCCAGATAGAAAAGCCTAGGCAACCGCCTTCCAGTCACCCTAATCACAGTTCCTGACAAGCTGCCCTCTACAACTCCCCACTGGGTCTCCGATCACCTCACCACTAACCCTAACTGAATTTGTGTTTTCAGACTTCTCTCCCAAAACCATGGTTCACATTCCCTCCAGGATGGGGTCTCTGGAGCAACAACACAGGACTGTACCTGCCATCCCCAAGGAAACTGTAACCCTCACAGTTGCTTAAACCATCCAGATGAGTAGAATTCTGCAGGGCCCCAGAGCCCATCCTAAGATTGGCATCCGCTCCAGACACAAATTCACTGTCTGAAACACCCTGATCACCTACATCCACTAGACAGCCAAGTCAATGGTCCTGAGTCAGAAGATTGAACCTGACATGCCCCTAGGACCTCATTGGAACCCTAGATTAGGTTTTCAGAGGTGTGTCCTAAGGGACCTGTTTTGGAATACCAACTTATGGTACAACATGTTGTCCCTGAGCCACACAATAGGACATCGCCTGTCCCCAGAAGGAAACCGTTCTCTTTGACCTATGCCAAACCATCAGTGTAGGAGACTCCTGCAAGGCAGCTTAGCCACCAGCCCATTCTAAGATCTCGCTGGTAACAATCCAGCATTGTGACCCACCGTCCTGAGACTCCATGTCAACTCAAGACACTTGGTACTTACCCCCAGAGCCACCAGAACGAACCTGCCATGCTCCTCAGCTGCAATAGTCAATGGAGGTGTGCTTTCCAGGTATCTGTGTGGGAGAGCTCTGCTCCCCAAACTTTCCACATGGGGAACCCTGGAGCAAAAAACCCAGGCTCCACCTGCCTAGTAGAAGAAATCCTTGCTGTTTGGAGCATCCCACAAATCTTAGCGTGGGAAATCCTCCATGGCCTCTTGATGACACCCCTCCTTTTGTAGGTCATCATAGACACAAACTCCAGTATGAGCAAACATCTGACATCCGTCCTTACTCAAGTGATGGATATCTCTAATCAGCCGCTACACGTTGGAATTGATTTCCGCTTGGCATTGAATTGAACTGTACCTTGTGTTTACAATTCCATCCTCAACCTGGTAGTCCCCAAGCCCTCTTGATGAGGAATTCTGGAGCCACAAGGCAGCATTCTGCCTTACACATAGAAAATTGAAGTCCCTGGTGTGTCTGCCCAGAAAGCCCACATGAGAGTCAATCTTCTCGGCCCTCGAGGGAACCCCGATTTATAGGCTGCCCTGGCCACTAGTGCTGTGTCTGACCAAGCCTGAGTCCCGACCTAGTGTCAGAAACCCAGAGAATGGGTCCCATATCCATCATATGAGACCCACCATGGGACAAGTCTGTCATCTCTACCCATCCTTCGTATTTGGGCACCTTTCCCCAGACTTTTGGTGGAATCCCTGCCAATGGGGGAACCTGAAGCACATAGAGAACTCCTCCTACCCCATGGCAGGAAACCTGGGTATTGGGATGGGTGTCCAACCGTCAACGTGGGAGACAGCTACATGGCCAATGAGACCATGCCCACTTCTGATGGCTGCCCTGGGCACAAACAGGCAATGTGACCCTCAGTCTGAGCAGATTTACAAACAAGCCCTCTTGTTTGCACCACCAGGATCCCACATTGCAGGTCTGATATGCCCCAGGCCCAAATCCTAACCCGTGGTGTGATTTTCCACGCAAGCACATCCAGGCCCTCCTCTGGAATCCCTGATTTGTGGCACCCCTAAATTGGAAAACAGCACTCTTCCCTTCCCGAAAAAGCCACCAAACTACAGGGAGCTGCCAGGATCCTTAAGAGGAAATGTCTCCCATGAATCCATGAGAACACACCTGCAATCCAAGGCCATCCTGGACACACAATTTACATAGAAAAGCCTGTGCTACATTCTTCCAGGCTTCCTAATTACAGTTCCTGATGAGCTGACCCCCTGGTCTATTCATTGGGCCTGTGATCACCTCGCCAACACACTCACCCGAATTTGTCTTTGCAGACTTCTTTCCCAAAACCATGGGTCACATGCCCTCCAGGATAGGGCCTGTGGATCCACACCACAGTACTGTGCCTGCCATCCCCAAGGAAACTGTGTCCGTCAAAATTGCTCAAACTTTCCAGATTAGGAGATAGCTGCAAGACCCCTGCGCCCACCCCTAAATTGGTGGCCGCTCTGTACGAAAATGTGCAGTATGAAATTCCCTGATCACCTGCATCCAGGCAGATAGCCAAGTCAATTTTCCTGAGTCAGAAGATTGAAACAGAAATGCCCCTAGCACCTCAATGGAACCCTAGATTAGGTTTTTAGGTATCTCTCCTGAGGGGCCTGTTCTGGAATAACAATTTATGATACACCATGTGGTCCATGACCCACACAACAGACCATCTCCTGTCCCGAGAAGGAAACCGTGCCCTTTGACCTGTGTCAAACCCTCAGGATAAGAGAACCTTGCATGGCCATAGCTACCAGAACATTCTAAGATCTCCCTAGTTACAAACAAGCAGTGTGGCCCATCTGCAAGAGATTCCATGTCAACTTAAGGCCTTGGTCCTTCGCCCCAGAGCCATCAGAATGAACCTGCCATGTTCCTCAGTTGCAATGGTCCATGGAGGTGTGCTTTCCAGGAATCCATGTCAGAGAGCTCTCCTACCCAGACTTTCCACATTTGGGACTCTGGAGCAAACAAACTAGACTCCATCTGTCCAGTGTAAGGTACCTTTGCTGTTTGGAGCATCTCAAAAGCCTTATCATCAGAAATCCTCTATGACCTCTTGAGGCCACCCCTCCATTGGTCCATCATCATAGACACAAACTCCAGTGTATGCAAATTTCTGACATTCACCCTTACTCAGGTGCTGGATCTCTAGAATAAGCTGATGAACATTGGAACTCCCTTCTGCTTGGCACTAATTTGAACCGAAGCTTGTGTTTAGAATTCCATCCTCACCCTACTGGTCACCAAGCCCCCTTGATAGGGAATTCTGGAGCCACAATGCAGCATTCTTCCTTCCCCATAGAAAGATGAAGTGCCTGGTGAGTCTTTCCAGAAACTCGACATGAAGATCAATCTGTTCGGCCCTCGAGGGAACCCCGATTTATTGACTGCCCTGGCCATTAGTGCTGTGTCTGACAAAGCCTGAGCCCTGACCTGCTGTCAGCCACCCAGAAAGCCGGCTCCTTATCCAACATGTGAGATCGGCCATGGCCCAAATCCATCATCTCTACTCATCCTTGGTATGCAGGCACCTGTCCCCAGACCTTTGCTGGAATCCCTGTCAATGGGGGAACCTGAAGCACAATAGAGAACTCTTCCTTCCCCATGGCAGGAAACCTGGCTCGTGGGATGGATGTACAACTCTCAAAGTGGGCGCAAGTTGCATGGCCAATGAGACCACGCCCACTCCTGAGGTCCACCCTCAGCACAAACAGGCATTGTAACCCCCAGCCTGAGCATGCTTTCAAACAAGCCCTCTCAATTGAACCAACAGGATCCTGCATTGCAGGCCTGGTATGCCCATAGACCCAAATATTAACCCTTGGTGGGATTTCCAGGCACCCAGACCCAGAACCTGTCTCTGAAATCCCTGTTGTGGGGCACCCCTAAGATTGAAAACAGCTCTCTTCTTTTCCCCGAAAGAGCCACCAAACTATGGGGAACCACCAGGATCCTTAGAGAAGAAAAATCCCCAAGGACACAGGAGACCACACCTGCATTCCCAGGCCATTCAGGACACACAATCCAGATAGAAAAGCCTGTGCTACCGCCTTCCAGTCATGCTAATTACAGTTCCTGACCAACTGCTCTCTAGGTTTACACCTTGGGCCGGCAATCACCACACCACTAACCCTAACCCGAATTTGTGTTTGCAGACTCCTCTTCCAAAACCATGGCTCATATGGCCTCAATAATGGGGTCTCTGGATCCCACAGGACTGTGACTGCCATCCCCAAGGAAACTGTGCCCGTCACAGTTGCCCAAACTTTCCAGATTTACATGCAGAAGAGTTCTGCTACCCAAACTTTCCACATGAGGGACCCTCAAGCAAACAAACCAGACTCCACCTGTCCAGTAGTAGGACCTTGCGGTTTGGAGCATATCACAGGCCTCGGCGTTGGAAGTCCTCCATAGGATATTGACGCCACCCCTTTTTTTGTGGGTCATCAAAATAGAAACTCTAGTGTGAGCAAACATCTGACATCTACCCTTACTCGGCTTCTGGATATCTTGAATAAGCCGCTGCACATTGGAAGTAGATTCCACATGGCACTGAATTGAACTGTAGCTTGTGTTTATGAATCCATCCTCACCCTACTGCTTCTCAATACCTCTTGATATTGAATTCTGGAGCCCCAATGCAGCATTCTGCCTTGTCCATAGAAAGAAGAAGTGCCTGGTGAATCTACCCAGAAACTCCACATTAGGATCGATCTGCTTGGCCTTGGAGGGAACCCCATTTAAAAGGGTGCCCTGGCCACTAGCGTTGTGTCTGACAGAGCATGAGCCCCGAAAGAGTGTCAGCCACACAGAGAGTGGGTCCCATTACCAGCATGTGAGAAAGGCGATGGACCAAGTCCATCATCTCTACACATCCTTGGTATTCTGGCACCTGTCCCCAGAACTTTGCTGGAAACACTGCCAATGAGGGTACCTGAAGAACAATTGAGAACTACTCCTTCCCCATGAAAGGAAACCTGACTATTGGGATGGGTGTCCAGCCCTCAGAGTGGGAACCACGTGAATGAGCAAAGTGACCACGCCCACTCCTTCAGTCCGCCCTGGGCACAAACAGGCATTGTGACCTTCAGCCTGAGCATGCTTTCAAACAAACCCTCTCAGTTGCACCACCATGATCCCGCATTGGAGGCCTGGTACTCCCCTAGGCCGAAATCCTAACCCTTGGTGGGATTTTCCAGGCACCAAGACCCAGAGCCCGTCTCTGGAATCCCTGTTTTGGGGCATCCCTAAGATGGAAAACTGCACTTTTCCCTTCCCCGAAAAAGCCACCAAACTATGGGGAGTCGCCAGGATCCTTAGAGAAGAAAAATCTCCAATTGACGCAGGAGACCACAACTGCATTCCGAGGCCATCCTAGACATACAATCCAGATAAAAAAGTGTGTGCTACCGCCTTTCAGTCACCTTTACATTTCCTGACGAGCTGCCACCCAGGTCTATGCATTGGCCCTGTGATCACCTCGCCAATAACCCTAACCCAAATTTGTGTTTGCAGAGTTCTCTCTCAAAACATGTGTCACATGTCCTCAAGGATGGGGTCTCTGGGGCCAAACCACAGGAATGTGCCTGCCATCCCCAAGGAAACTGCGCATGTCAAAGTTGCCCAAACCTTCCAGATTAGGAGAAACCTGCAAGGCCCCTGAGCCTACCCCAATATAGGGGGATGCTCTGGACGCAACTGTGCATCTGAAAAACCGTGATCACCTACATCTAGCCAGACAGCCAAGTCAACGGTGCTGAGTCAGAAGATTAAAACTGTCATGCCTGTAGGACTTCATTGGAACCCTAGATTAGGTTTTCAGTCATCTGTCCTCTGGGGCCTGTTTTGGAATAACAACTTATGATACAAAAGGTGGTCCCTGAGCCTCACAAAAGAACATCTCCTGTCCCCTGAAGGAAATCGTGCTCTTCGACCTGTGCCAAATCCTCAGTGTAGGAGAATCATGCATGGCACCTTAGCCACCAGCACATTCTAAGATCTCCTTGGTAACAAACCAGCATTGTGGCCCATCTGCAAGAGATTCCATGTCAACTAGAAGGCTTGGTCCTTCGCCCCAGAGCCACCAGAATGAACCTGCCATGTTCCTCAGCTGCAATGAAGAATGGAGGTGTGCTTTGCAGGCATTCATGCGGAAGAGCTCTGCTACCCGAACTTTCCACATGGGGTACCGTGGAGCAAACAAACCAGACTCCATCTTTCCAGTAGAAGGAAACCTTGCTGTTTGTAGCATCTCACAAGCCTCAGTGGGGGAAATCCTCCATGGGTTTTTGATGCCACCCTTCCATTTGTTGGTCATCATAGACACAAACTCCAGTGTATGCAAACATCTGACATCCGCCCTTACTCAGGTGCTGGATATCTTGAAAAAGAGGCTTCACATTCGAACTGCTTTCTGCTGGCACTGAATTGTACTGTAGCTTTTGTTTACAATTCCATCCTCACCCTACTGGTCCCCAAGGCCTCCTGATATTGAATTCTGGAGCCGCAGTGCAGCATTCTGCCTCCTCCATAGAAAGAAATATTGCCTGCTGTGTTTGTCCAGAATCCCCTCATGAGGACCAATCTGCTCGGCTCTAGAGGGAACCCTGATATATGGACTGTCCTGTCCACTAGTGTTGTGTCTGACAGAGCCTGAGCCCCGACCTAGTGTCAGTCACCCAGAGAGCTGGCCCCATATCTAGCATGTGGGCCTGGCCATGGCCCTAGATCAGCATCTCTACACATCCTGGTATTCTGGCACCTTTCCCCAGACATTGCAGCAATCTTTACAATGGGGGAACCTGAAGCATAATTGAGTACTACTCCTTCCCCATGGACGGAATCCTGCCTGTTGGGATGGGTGCCCAGCCCTCAGTGTGGGAGCCAGATGCATGGTCAATATAACCACACCAACTCCTGAGGGCTGCCCAGGGTACAAACAGGCATTTTGACCCTCACCTGAGTATGCTTTCAAACAAATACTCTGATTTCCACCACAAGGTTCCCACACTGCAGGCCTGGTATGACCCTAGGCCCAAATCCTAACCCTTTATTGGGATTTTCCAGGTGCCCAGACCCAGAGCCCATCTCTGGAATCCCTGTTTTGGGGAACCTCTAAGATGGGAAACAGCACTCTTATCTTCCCCAAAAAAGCCACCAAACTATGTGGAGTTGCCAGAATCCTTAGAGCGGAAAAGTCTCCCATGGACCCATGAGACCTCACCTGCATTCGGAGGCCATTCTGGACACACAATCCAAATAGAAATGTCTGTATTACCATCTTCCAGTCACCCTAATTACAGTTTCTGTCAAGCTGCCCCCCAGGTCTATGCATTAGGCCTTCATTCTCCTCTTGACTAACCTGAATCGGAATTTGTGTTTGCAGACTTCTCTCCCAAAACCATGGCTCACATACCCTCCAGGATAGGGTCACTCGAGGTGCACCAAAGGACTGTGGCTGCTATTCCCAAGGAAACCATGCCTATCACAGTTGCCCAAACCTTACAGATTAAGAGAAACCTGAAAGGCCCCTGAGCCTACCCCAATACTGGCGGCCACTCTGGATGCAAATGCGCAGTCTGAAACAACCTGATCCCCTTCATCCAGGCAGATAGCTAGGTCAATGGTCCTGAGTCAGAAGATTGAACCTGATATGCCCTTGGACCTCATTGGAACACTTGATTAGGTTGTCAAGCATCTGTCCTCAGGGGCCTATTCTGGAATACCAACTTATGATGCACCATGTGGTCCCTGAGACACACAAAAGAACATATCATGTCCCCAGAAGTAAACCGTGCTCTTTGACCTGTGTCAAGCCCTCAGAATAAGAGAATCCTGCATGGCACCTTAGCCACCAGCACATTCTAAGATCTCCCTGGTAACAAACCAGCATTGTGACCCATCTGAAGGAGATTCCACGTTAACTCATCACCCTTGGTACTTCGCTCCAGAGCGAAAAACACGAACCTGCCATGTTCCTCAGCTGCAATGGTCAATGGAGGTGTGCTTTCCAGGCATCCATGTCGGAGATCTCCACTATCCAGAATTTCAACATGGGGGACCCTGGAGCAAACAAACCAGATTCCACCTGTCCAGTAGAATGAAACCTTGCTCTTTGGAGCATGTCACAAGTCTCAGCGTGGAAAATCCTCCATGGCGATTGATGCCACCATTTCATTTGTCATCCATCATAGACACAAACTCCAGTGTGAGAAAACACCTGACATCAGCCCTTACTCAGGTTCTGGATATCTCGAATAAGCCCCTGCACATTGGAACTGCCTGCCCCATAGAAAGAAAAAGTGCCTGGTGACTCTGCCCAGATCCCCCACATTAGGATCCACCTGCATGGCCCTCAACAACGCCCTAATATCATAGGCCACCATGGGCACTAAAGCTCTGTCTGACATTGCCTGATCCACAACCTCCAGTCAGCCACCTAGACATTGGGCACCATATCCTGCAAGTGGGACCTGGCGTGGCCTGAAACCATCATCTCTGCTCAACCTGGTTGTTCAGGCATCTGTCCCCAGAACTTAGCTCAAATACCTGCTTATGGGGGAATCTAAAGCACAAGAGCACTCCTCCTTCCCAATGGTAGGAAATCTGGCCTGTGAAATGGTTGTCCAACCCTCAGAGTGGGAACCAGCTGCATGACCCTTGAGACCACGGTCACTCATGGGAGACGCCCTGGGTACAGAATGGCATTGTGACCCACTGCGTGAGCCTGCTTTCAAAAAATACCCTTCATTGGGGCGCCTGGGTGGCTCAGTGGGTTAAGCCGCTGCCTTCGGCTCAGGTCATGATCTCAGGGTCCTGGGATCGAGCCCCGCATCGGGCTCTCTGCTCAGCAGGGAGCCTTCTTCCTCCTCTCTCTCTCTGCCTGCCTCTCTGCCTACTTGTGATCTCTCTCTGTCAAATAAATAAATAAAATATTAAAAAAAAATACCCTTCATTAACTGCACCAGGAGCCCGCAGAGCAGGCCTACCAGGTTGCTATGGTCAAATACTCTCCTCGTTGATGTTTTCCAGGCACCCAGACACAGAAACTGTCTCCAGAATTTCTCTTTTCGGGTTCCCCTGAGACTGAAAACAGCAGTCTTCCCTTCCCCCAGAGACACCAAACTCTTGGGGGCTGGGCAGAATACCCAGAGACAAAGAATCTCCCATGTCTCCATAAAGCCACCCCTATACTTTGTGACCGTCCTGGACACAGAACCCAGACAAAATACATGTCACCTCCATGACACCTTAATTTCAGTACAATAGAAGCTGCCCTCAGGGCCTACAGACCGGGCCTGTGATCACCTCGGTCCTCAACATAACCCTAGTTCACATTTGCAGATTTCTGTCCCCACAGCCCTGGCCCATATGCCCTCCAGGATGGGGCCTCTGGTGCAACACCAGATGATTGTGCCAACCCTCCCGAAGGAGTCTCTACACTTCACTGTTGCCCAAACCCTGAAGATTAAGAGCAAAGTTAAAGCCCCTGAGCCCATGTCAATTTCAAAGGCTGCTCTGAACCGAAATGCCTATTCTGACACACAATGATCACCTGCCTCCAAACAGACATTCAAGTAAAAGACCCTGAGTCAGAAGATTGAACCTGACATGCCCCTAGGATTTCAAAGATACCATATCTTAGATTTTCAGGTGCCAGTCCCCTGAGGCCTGTTCTTCAATACCAATTTATATTCCAACATGTGGTCCCTGAGCCACACTACAGAATCCATCTTGTCTCCAGAAGGATACCTTGCTCTGGGTAGCTTTGTCCAAGACTCAGTGTAGGAGAATCCTGCATAGACCCTAAACACCCCAACATTCTAACATCTGCCTGGATAAAACCAGCTTTTTGATCCAACAGCATGAAACTCCATGTCAATTCAAACCAGAAGGAATTTTTCCCCAGAGCCAACAGATCGAACCTGCCATGTTCCTCATCTGCAGTGGTCAATGGATGTGTGCTTTCCATGCATCCATGCGGGAGAGCTCTGATACCCAAACATTCCATATGGGGTACTGTGGAGCAAAAAATACCAAACTTGCCCTCTCAGTAGAAGGAATCCTTGCTGTTTGGAGCATCTCACAAGCCCCAGTGTGGGAAATCCTCCATGGTCTCTTGACACCGTCCTCCATTTGGTGGTCATTATAAACACAAACTCCAGCATGAGCAAACATCTGACATCTGCCCTTACTCAGGTGCTGGATATCTCGAATCAGCCACTACACACTGGAACTTCCTTCTGCTTGGCACTGAATTTAACTGTAGCTTGTGTTGACAATTCCATCCTCACCCTCCTGGTCCCCAAGCCCTCTTGATAGGGAGTTCTAGAGCAATAACTCAGGATTCTGCATGGCCCACAAAAAGAAGAATCGCGTGCTGAGACTGCCCAGAAACCCCACATGGGGATCCACATGCATGGCCCTCAAAGTCACCCTAGTATCAGAGGCGGCCAAGAGAACTCAGGCTCTGTCTCCCAGAGCCTGAGCCATGACCTATAGTCTGGCACGTGGTCAGTGGGCCCCATAACCTGCTGGTGGGACCTGCCTTGTCACATCTACTTAACCTGGGTATTCAGGCATCTCTCCCCAGACCGTAGCTCAAATCACTGAGTATGGGGGAAACTGATGCACAAGAGTACAGAGTACTCCTCATTCCAGATGGCAGGAAACCTAGCTGTTGAGATGGGTGTCCAATCCTCAGAGCAGGAACCAGCTGCATGGCCCATGAGACCACCGCCACTCTTGGTAGCTGCCCTGGGCACAAGCAGGCATTGTGACCCTCAGCGTGAGCCTGCTTTCAAACAAATGCCCTCGGTAGCTAGACCAGGAGCCCATCGAGCATTCCTGCAAGGTCCCTAGAGCCAAATGCTCACCCTTGTTCGTGTTTCATGGCACACAGGCCCCGAAACTATCTCTGGAATTCCTCTTTTGGGGGTCTCCTGAGACGGAAAATAGCAGTCATTCCTTCCCCCCAAGACACAAACTCTTGGGATCTGGGCAAAATGCCCAGAGATGAAGAATCTCCCATGGCACCATGAAGCCTACACTACATTTTGCGACTGTCCTAGACACACAATCCAGACAGAAAAGCCTGCCCTACCACCTGCATGACACTTTTATATCAGTACTACATGAGCTTCCCACAGGGCCTACAGATTGGGCCTGTAATCACCATGGCCCTTACCCTAACCCTAGTTTGCTTTTGTAGATTTCAGTGCCCAAAGTGCCGGCCAACATGCCCACCAGGATGTGGCCTCTGGTGCCGCACTGGACGACTGTCCCTACGTTCCCAAAGGAAAATCTTCCCTTCATGGTTGCCCAAACCCTGAAGATTAGGAGCAAAGTACAAAGCCCCTGGACCCAGCTCAATTTTGAAAAACGGCCTGGCCCTAATGCACATTCTGACACACAATGAGCACCTGCCTCCAGGCAGACATCCAAGTCAAAGGCCCTGAGTCAGAAAATTGAAACTGATATGCCTGTAGGACTTCATCAATACCCTAGTTGAGATTTTCAGGCGCCTCTGCCCAGAGGCCTTTTCTCCAAAACCAGCTTATATTCCAACATCTGGTCCCTGCGCCACACTACGGAACCCCTCCTCTCCCCAGAAGCATCCCTTGATCTTGGTAGCTGTGTCCAAGACTCATTGTAGAAGAAACCTGCATGGACCCCTGACTACTGCAATATTCTAACGTCTCCCTGGATACCAAAGAGCATTGTGATCCAACAGCATGAAACTCCATGTCAACTCAGGTCACTTGGAACTTCACCCCAGAGGCACCAGATCGACCCTGTCATGTTCCTCAGCTACAATGGTCAATGGAGTTGTGTTTCCAGGCACCCATGAGGGAGAGCTCTGCTACCCAAAGTTTCCATATGCGGACCCTGGAGCAAACAAACCAGACTCCCCTTGTCCAATAGAAGGAAATCTTGCTGTTTGGAGCATCTCACAAGCTCCAGGGTGGGGAATCTTCCATGGTCTCATGACGCCCCCCCTCCAATTGGCAGTCATCATAGACACAGACTCCAGTGTGAGCAAACATATGAAATCCACCCTTACTCAGGTGCTGGATATCTCAAATCAGCCACTGCACACTGGAACTGCCTTCCACTTGTACTGAATTGAACCGTAGCTTGTGTTTACATTTCCATCCTCACCCTCCTTGTCCCCAAGCCCTCTTGATAGGGAATTCTTGAGCCACAACACAGCATTCTGCCTGCCCCACAGAAGAAGTGCCTGGTGAGTCTGCACAGAAAACCCACATGAGGATTCACCTGCATGGCCCTTGACGGCACCCTAATATCATAGGCCTCCATGGGCCCTGAGGATCTGTCTGACACAGCCTGGGCCACGACCTCCAAAAAAGCCACTTAGACAGTGGACCGCATATCCTGCAGGAGGGACCTGCCGTGGAATGAAGCCGTCACATCTACTCAACCTGGATATTCAGGCACCTCTCCCCAGACCATAGCTCAAATCCCTGCCTATGGGGGAACCTGAAGACCATGGATACTCCTCCTTCCCTATGGTAGGAAACCTGGCTGATGAGATAGGTGTCCAACCCTCAGAGTGGAACAAGCTGAATGGGCTATAAGACCACGGTCACTCATGAGAGCCAACCTGGGCACAAACAAGCTTTGTGACCTTCAGCATGAGCCTGCTTTCAAACAAACCCCCTCAGTAGCTGGGCCAGGAGCCCGCAGAGGAGACCTCCCAGGTTCCTAGGGCCAAATCCTCACCCTCTTTCATTATTTCCACACTCCCACCCAAATCCTCTCTCTGGTATCCCTCTTTTGGGGGTCACCCGAGACTGAAAACAACAGTCTTTCCTTCCCACAGAGAAACCAAACTCTTGTGATCCGAGCAGAATCCCCAGAGACGAAGAATCTCCCACGACCCCATGATCCACCCCTACATTTTGAGACCATCCTGGACATACAATCCAGGTTTGTCTCCTGGATTGTAGGACCTTAATTTCAGTACAATTTGAGCTGCACTCAGGGACTGCAGATCGGGCCTGTGATTACCTCGGCACTCACCATAACCCCCGTTCGCATTTGCAGATTTCTTTCCCCAAAGCCCTGACCCAAATGCCCTCACGAAGGGGCCTCTGGAGCCACACCGGACAACTGTGCCTACACTCCTGAAGGAAATTCTGCCCTTCACTGTTGCCCAAACCCTGAAGATTACGACCAAAGTACAAAGCCCCTGAGCCCACCTCCATTTTGAAGAATGTTCTGGACCCAAATGCTCATTGTGACACACAATGAGCACCTGCCTCCAAGCAGACATTCAAGTCAAAGGCCCTGAGTCAGAATATTGATCCTGACATTCCTCTAGGACGTCTTCGATACCCGAGCTATGGTTTTCAGGTGCCTGTCCACACAGGCCTGTTCCCCAATACCAACTTATATTCCAACATGTGGTCCCTGAGCCACACTAAAAAACCCTTCCTGTCCCCAGTAGGATACCTTGCTCTTGGTAGCTGTGTCCCAGATATAGTGTAGGAGAATCCTGCAATGACCTCTGATGAATCAACATTCTAATTTCTCCATGGATATCAACCAGCATTGTGATGCAACAGCATGAAACTCCATGTTAACTCAGGCTGCTTGGAACTTATCCCCAGAGCCACCAGATCAAATCTGCCATGTTACTCAGCTGAAATGGACCATGGAGGTGTGCTTTCCAGGCATCCATCCTGGCAAATTCTACTACCTAACTTATCACATGGGGGACACTAGAGCAAACAAACCAGACTCCACCTGTCCATTAGAAGGAAACCTTGCTGTTTGGAGCATCTCTCAAACACCAGCGTTGTAAATCCTCCATGGCCTCTTGATACCACCTCCCCATTTTTCAGTCATCATACACACAGACTCAAGTGTGAGCAGACATCTGACATCCTCCCTTACTCAGGTGCTGGATATCTCACAGAATCCACTGTAGATGGGGACAGCCTTCTACCTTGCACTTAATTTAGCCATAGCTTGTGTTTACAATTCCATTCTCACCCCACTGGTCCCCAAGCCCTCTGGATATGGAATTCCAGAGTCACAACACAGTATTCTGCCTTCCTCATAGAAAGAATAAGTGCCTGGTGAGTCTGCCTAGAAAACCCACATGAAGATCAAGTGCAAGGCCTTCGAGGGAAACCCAATTTATAGGATGCCCTGACCTCTCGTACACTGTCTGTCAGAGCCTGAGCCCCGACCTAGTGTCAGCAACCCAGAGAGTGGGCCCAGTATCTAGCATATGGAACGAACATGGCCTTACTCCATCATCCCTACTCATCCTTGGTAATTAGGCATCTGTCCTCAGACCTTTGCTGGAATTCCTGCCAAGGGGGGAACCTGAAGCACAACAGAGAACTCCACCTTTTCCACGACAGGAATCCTAACTTTTGGGATGGGTGTTCAACTCTCAGTGTTGGATGCAGCTGCATGGCCAATGAGACCACAACCACACATGAGGGCCACCTAGGGCCCAAACAGGCATTGTGACCCTCAGCCTGCGCATGCTTTCAAACAAGCCTTCTCAGTTGCACCACCAGGATCCCGCTTTGTAGGCCAGGGATGCCCCTCGGCCCATATCCTAAACCTTGGTGGGATAGTCCAAACATTCAGACCCAGAGCCCGCCTCTGGAATCCCTGTTTTGGGGCACGCCTAAGATGGAAAACAGCATTATTCCCTTCCCTGAAAAACCCACCAAACTATTGGGAGATGCCAGTATCTTTAGAGAGTAAAATCTCCCATGGACTCATGGACCATACCTGCATTCTGAGGCCATCCTGGATACAGAATCCAGATATAAAAACCTGTGCTACTGCCTTCTCATCACCCGAATTACAATTCCTGATGAGCTGCCCTCCAGGTCTACGCATTGGGACTTCGATCACCTCGCCATTATCCCTACCTGAGTTTGTGTTTGCAGACTTCTCTCCATAACCATGGCTCACATGCCCTCCAGGGTGGGGTGTTGGAATCACACCACAGTACTGTGCGTACCATCCCCTAGGAAATGTACACGTCAGTTTCCCAAACCTCCAGATTAGGAGAAACCTGCAAATCCCCTGAGCACACCGCAATATTGGAGGCCACTCTAAACACAAATGCACAGTCTGAAACACTCTGATCACCTACATCTAGGCAGACACCCAAGTCAACTGTCCTGAGTCTGAAGATTGAACCTGACATGCCCCTAGGACTTCATTGGAACCCCAGATTAGGTTTTCAGGCATCTGTCCTCAGAGGCCTGTTCTGGAATATGAATTTATGATACAACATATGGTCCCTTAGCCACAGAACACTACATCTCCTGTCCCCAGAAGGGGACACAGCTCTTTGACGTGTGTTAAAGTCTCAGGGTAGGAGAAGACTGCATGGCACCTTAGCTATCAGCACATTTGAGATCTCCCTGGGAACAAACCAACATTGTGGCCCATCTGTAAGAGATTCAATGTCAACTCATGGCCTTGGTACTTCACTCCTGAGCCACCAGAAGGAACCTGATATGTTCCTCAGCTACAATGGACATTCGAGGTGTGTTTTCCAGAAATCCACGCAGAAGAGCTCCACTATCCATACTTTCCACGTTGGGGACTCTGGAGCAAACAAACCAGATTCCACCTGTCAGTAGATAAAACAACCTTGTTGTTTGGAGCATCTCACAAGCATTAGTGTTGGGAATCCTCCATGGCCTCTTGATGCCACCTCTCCATTTGTCGGTCATCATAGACACAACCTCCAGTGTGAGCAAACATCATTCATCCACCCTTATTCAGGTGCTGGATATCTCCTTCGTTGGCCATCAGAGATAAAAACTACAGCGTGAGCATACATATGACTTCGCCCATACTCAGGTGCTGAGATCTCGAAAAAACCGCTGCACATTGGAATGCCAATGTGCTCAGCACTGAGCTTAGATGAAGATTGTCTATTCAGACTTCTGTCCTCACACTCCTCGCCTGTAAACACTTCATATTGGGATTTTGGGAGCCACAATGCAGCCTTCTGCCTGCCCACCAGAAAGAAGAAGTGCCCTATGGGTCTGTGCAGAAAATCCACATAAGGATCCACCTGCACAGCCCTCTATGGCACCCCAATATAATAGGCCACCCTGTGCACTAATGCTCTGTCTGACACAGCCCAAGCCTCGACCACCTGGCAGCCACACAGATAGTGGGCCCCATATCCTACAGGTGTGTGCTGCCTTGACCTGAGTCTTTCATCTCGAACCAACCTAGGTATTCAGGTACCTGTTCAAGAACATAGCTCAAATTCCTGCCCATAGGGGACCCTGAAGCACAAAAGAATACTGCTCCTTCCCCATGAAAGGAAAAGTAAACATTGAGATGGTTGTCCAACCCTCAGATTGGGATTGAGGTGCATGGAAAAAGAAACAGCACCCACTCAGGATGGGGACCTGGGCACAAATAGGCATTGTGACCCTCACCCTGTGGGAGCTGGACGAGGACCCCACAGAGCACGCATGTCAGACCCCTAGGCCCAAATCCTAAGCCTTGGGGTGCTTACCCAGGCACCAGGACACAGAACCCATCTCTGGAATCCATGTTTTGACAGGAACCCTGACACAGTAACACGTGATCTCCCCTTTCCCAGTAAGGCACCAAAATCTTGGGTACCGGGCAGAAACTCCAGATAGGAAGAAACTCCCATGGGCACATGAGGACACCCATCCATTCCGTGGCCATCCTAGACACAATCCAGACAGAAAAGCCTGTGCTCCTGACTCCCAGCCACCCGGATTTCAAATCCGAGGAGCTGCCCACAGGGTCTGCAGATCGGGCCCGCCAACCCCTCACCCCTAAGTCTTACCCAATATTCTGTCTGAATATTTTGGTCCCAGAGCCCTGAGCCACATGCCTTCCAGGATGGGGCCTCCAGAACCACAGCACATCACTGGGCCTGTTCTCCGGAGGAAACTCTGCCCATCTTAGTTGCCCAAACCCTCCACATTAGGAGAAACCTGTAAGGCCCTTGAGCTCACCCCTATTTCATAGGCTGCTCTGGAAAAAAAAAATCCCTGTCTGACACAGCCTCTGCACCTACCCCCAGGAGGACATGCAGGTCAATGGCACTGAGTCCGAAGATTGAATCTGCCTTGCTTCTGGAACCTCATCAGAACCGTAGCTTAGGTTTTCAGGCCTCGGTCCCTAGAGGCCTGTTCTGGAAAACCAATATATGTTCCAACCTGTGGTCCATGAGCCATACAGGAGAACCTCTCCTGTCCCGAGAAGGAAGACTGGCTCCTGGGAACTGGGTCTACCCCATAGGATAGGAGAATCCAGCATGGCCTCAGGGTCTCCACAACATTCTAAGGTCTCTCTGGACACAAAGCAGCATTGGGACCCGTTAGACTGAGAGCTTCCATCAACTCAGATCACTTGGAACTTGGAGCCAGAGACAGTGGATCAAGCCTGCCCTGTTCCTCAGCTGTAATGGTAATGCAAGGTGGGCATCCCACGCCTCCATTCAGAAACCTGTGCTATCGAATCTTCTATATGGGGGAACCTGGAGCCGTCAAAGCAGACTTCCCCTGTCCCACAGTAGGACACCTTGCTGTTTGGAGCAGCTCACAAGCTCCAGCTTGGGAAAACCTCCAAGGCTTGTTGAGAAAACCCCACCATTCGTTGGCCATCATGGATACAAACTCCAGCATGAGCAGACATCTGACCCTCGACCACACTCAGGTGCTGGAGATCTCTAAACAACTGCTATACATTGGAACGGACATGTGTTCGGCACTGAGCTTAACCATAGCTTGTGTTTTCAGGCTTCTGTCCTCACAGTCCTCACCTACAAGCCCTCCATATTGGGAATTCTGGAGGCACAAGGCAGCCTATTGCCTGCCCACCAGAAAGAAGAAGTGCCCTATGGGTCTCCGTAGAAACCCCACATGAGGATCCAGTTGCACAGCTCTCAATGGCACCCCAATATCATAGGCCACCCTCTCCCCGAATGCTCTGTCTGACACAGTTTGAGCCCCGATCTCTGGTCAGCCACCCAGACAGCGGGCCCCATATCCAGCAGGTGGGCCTTGCCTTGGCCCGAGGCCGTCATCTTGAAGCAACCTCGGTAATCAGGTACCTGTCCCAGAACTTAGCTCAAATTCCTGCACATGGGGGTCCCTGAAGCGAAATGAGTACTACTCCTTCCCCATGGCAGGAAAACTGAATTTTGAGATGACAGTCAAACCCTAAGAGTGGGAGCCAGGTGCATGGCCTGAGAGCATGCTCAATCAGGATGGGCAGCTGGGCACAAAGAGGTATTATGACCCTCACCCTAAGACCCTTTCCAACAAGCCCCTTCGTGGGCTGGACCAGGAGCCCACAAAGCAGGCCTGTCATGCTCCTAGGCCCAAATCCTAAGCCTTGGTCAGGTTATCCAGGTGTCCGGACCGAGAATTAATCTCTGGAATGCCTCTTTGGATGGGACCCCAGAGATAGAAAACCACGCTCGCCACTTCCCCCAGAAAGACACTAAAATCTGGGGTGTCAGGCAGAATCCACAGAGAGGTAGACTCTCCCATTGATCCATGAGACCACCCCTCCATTCCATGGCCATCCTAGACAAACAATCCAGACAGAAAATCCTGTGCTCCTGCCTCCCAGCCATCCGAATTTCAAATCCCGAGCAGCTGCCCTCAGGGTCTGCATATCGGTTCTGCCATCACCTTCCCCCTAACTCTTACCTAAGTTTGTGTCTGAAGACTTTGGTTCCAAAGTCCTGACCCACGTGTATTCCAGGATGGGGCCTCCAGAACCACATCACATCACTGGGCCTGCTTTTCTGAGGAAACTCTGCCCATCTCGGTTTCCCAAGCCCTCCAGATTAGCAGAAATCTGCAAGGTCCCTAATCCCACCCCAATTCCATAGGCTTCTCTGGAAAAATGCACAGTCTGACACAGCCTCAGAACATACCTCCAGGAAGACACTCAGGTCAATGGGAAGGGACGAATGCCCTAAGACCATGGTGTGTCCAAGGTGCTGGGTGTGTGGCCAGCTGTCTCAGTGTCTGTCGGACGGTCTGGGCTCAGGCTATGTAAGACAGAGCATTAGTGTTTAGGCTAGCCTATGCAGTTGGGGTGTTGTCAAGGGCCGAGCAGGTTGATCCTCCTTTTGGGTTTCTGGGCAAGGCCATAGACAATGTATTTCTTCCAGTGGGAAGGAAGAGTGCTTTGTTTTGGCCCCAGTATTCCCAATCAGGAAGGCTTGTGGGCCAGGAATCTGAGGAAGGAAGTCTGAAATCACAAGCTAAGCTTAGGTTTCGGGGCAAGGGCACGGAAGGCACACTCTGCAGAGCTGAAACAAGATCTCATACATCAGAAGTCAGGGTGTGGATGGGACGTTGTCTTAGGTTGGAGTTTCTGTCCAGGATGGCCCTTTCATGAAGGGAAGGGGGCATCAAGAGGCCATGGAGGTTTTCCCATGATGGGAGCTGTGAGATGCTCCAATCTGCAAGGATTCCTTCTGCTGGACAGTTGAGACCTGTTGGATGGTTCTAGGACATCACATATGGAACGACGCCAGAGCAGGGGTCTAAGGAAGTATCCCTGGAGAGCCCGCCTCACATTCCAGATGTATCCTAGCAACAAGGCAGGTTCCATCTGCTGGCTTTGGGAGAGCAAACAGGGGACTGATTTGAAATGCACTCCCCCTGCGGATGGGTCATAATGTGGGTTTGTATCCATGGAGAACTTGGAAGGGGGCGGTTGCTCTGGCGACCTGAATATTTGTTTGAACTGGAGGTTTTGACACAGCTCCAAAGGACAAGATTCCCATGTGGAGACGAGATTTCCTCTGATTGGTACCTCAGGAAACCCCCTTATGCTGGTATGGGAACCCAAGCCTCTGTGGAGAGATGCTTCGAGATAAAAGCAATGGATCCAATTAGGGCCTAGGTGCCTGTCGGGTTCAATCTTCCTCTCTGGGCATATCTGTCAACGGGTCTGAGGGGAGGTAGCTGCTCAGCTTGTGACAGATAGTCCCTGTTTGTCCTGGGCGACATCGGTAAAAGATGACTGACTTCGCTTTGATATCAGGAACATGACAAGGATGCCCACTCTCACCACTCTTGTTCAACAAAGGATGTGAAGACCTAGCAACAGAGATCAGACAACAAAGACAAATAACAGGTATCCCATTGGCAACTAAGAAGTCAAACTCTCTCTCCTCAAACATGACATAATTGTTATGGAAATCCCAAAAGACTCTGCCCCCATACAACCAGATCTCATACACCAATTCAATAATGAGGCAGGATACAAAATCATGATACAGAAATCAGTGGCTTTCTTCTACATTATCAATGAAAATCCAGAAAGTGAAATTAGAGAATAAATTCCATTTATACAGTACCCAAACCATAAGATACCTGGTAATAAACCAAACCAAAGAGGTAAAGGATTTGTACTCGAGGAACTAAAGAACACTCATGAAAGAAATGCAAGAAAATCGAAAGACAGAAAACCATTGCACTCTCATGTATTAGAAGAATAAACCTTGTAAAAATGTCTATACTGCTTAGAGCAATTGATTCCTTTAATGCCATTGCAATCAAAATCCCACTGGTATCATTCAAAGAGCTGGAACAAACTCACGCCTAAAATTTGTGTGGAATCAGAAGCGACCCTGTATTGCTTAGAATTGCTGAAAAGAGAAACAAAACTGGGAGCACCACAGTACCTAATTTCAAGGGTTACTATGAAGCTGTGATCACCCAGAAAGCATGAGCCTGGCATAAAAACGGACCCATAGACCAGTGGAACACAGTAGAGAACTCAGATATGGACCATCAGCTCTATGGCCAAATAATCTTCAATAATTTAGGAAAAAATATACAGTGGAAAAAGGCAGTCTCTTCAATAAATGGTGCAGGGAAAACTGGGCAACTCTGTGTAGAAGAATGAAACTCGACCATCCTCTTACACAATACACAAAGATAAACTCATAATGGATGAAAGACCTCAACCTGAGAGAGGAATCCATCAGAATCCTAGAGGAGAAAATAGGCAGTAATCTTTTCGACATCAGTCACAGCGGCTTCTTTCCAGATATGTCTCCAAAGGCAAAGGAAACAAAAAGCCAAAGTAAACTTCGGGAATTCATCAAAATCAGATACTTGCAAATGACAGTACAGACAAAAGGTTGATATCCAGGATCTATGAAGAACTCCTCAAACTCAGCATGCACAAAACAGAAAATCATATCAAAAAATGGGCAGAAGTTATGGACGGACACTTCTCCAATGAAGACATACAAATGGCTATCAGACGCCTGAAGAAATCTTCATCATCACTAGGCAACAGGGAGATTCAAATGAAAAACACATTATGATGTCACCTTACACCAGTTAGGATGGCCTAAATTAGCAAGACGGGAAGCAACATGTGTTGGAGAGGATGTGGAGAAAGGGGAATCCTCTTACACTGCAGGTGGGAATGCAAGTTGGTGCAGCCTCTTTGGAGAACAGTGTGAAAATTCCTCAAGAAATTAAAAATAGAAATTCCCTATAACCCTGCAATTACACTCCTAGGTATTTACCCCAAATATACAGATGGAGTGAAAGAAGGGCCATCTGTAACCCAATGTTGAGAGCAGCAATGGCCATGGTGCCAAACTGTGGAAAGAACCAAGATGCCCTTCAACAGAAGAATGGATAAGGAAGATGTGGTCCATATACACTATGGAGTATTATGCCTCCTTTCAGAAAGGATGAATACCCAACTTTGTAGCAAAATGGACGGGTCGGGAAGAGATTCTGCTGAGTGAAATAAATCAAGCAGAGAGAGGCAATTTTCATATGGTTTCACTTATGTGTGTAGTATAACAAATAGCATAGAGGACAAGGGGAGATGGAGTCGAGAAGTGAGTGAAGGGAAATTGGAAAGGGAAGGAAACCATTAGAGACAATGAACTCTGAAATGAATCTGAGGGCTTTGAGACAGCAGGGGTGGGAGGTTGGGGAAACACGTGGTGGGTAATAGAGAGGGCACGGATTGCATGAAGCACTGGGTGTGGTGCTAAAACAATGAATACGGTTAAACTGAAAAGAAAATGGAAAAAAAAAAAACAATATATGCCAATAAGTTAAGCAACCTAGGTGAAATGGATGCATTCCTATAAAACTGTAAAATCCCAAAATTGAACCCAGAAGAAATGTACAACCTGAATGGACAGTTATAACAGTAACAAGATTAAAGCAGTGATCAAAAACCTCACAAAAGACAAGACCCCGCGACCTGAAGGATGCCCTAGTGAATTCTACCAAACTTTAAGATAAGAGCTAACACCTCTTCTCCTGAAGCTCTTTCCAAAATTTGAAGCAGAAGGAAAACTTCCAGACACTTTTTATGAAGCAAGCATTATGCTGATCCACAAACCAGGCAAAGATATCACCGAAATGGAGAATTCAAACCAATATCACTGATTAATATGGATGATAAGATTCTCAACAAGATTCTAGCTCACAGGAACCTATAGTACATTAAACAGTCATTCCACCAAGACCGAATAGGATCTATCCCTGGGTTGCAAGGTTGTTCGACATTCGCAAATCAATGAATGTCATAGAAGAAATTAAGAAGTGAGGACAGAAGAACCACATGGTCCTCTCAATTGTCAAAGAAAAAGCATTTGACAAAATCCAGCAACGGCTCCTGACTAAAACGATGCAAAGTATAGGAATAGAGGGAATATTCGTCAACTTCATAAAAAGTTTCTATGAAAAACCCACAGTGAATACCATTCTCAAAGTGTAAAAGATGACAGCCTTCGCTTTGAAATCAGGAACATGACAAGGATATCCACTCTCACCACTCTTGTTCTACATAGGATGTGAAGTCCTAGCAACAGCAATTAGACAACAAAGACAAACAAAAGGTATCCCATTGGCAACCAAGAAGTCAAACTCTCTCTTCTCACAGATGACATACTTGATAAGGAAAACCCAAAAGACTCCACGCCCAAACTACCAGAAATCAAAGAACAATTCAATAATGTGGCTGGTACAAAATCATGATACAGAAATCAGTGGCTTTCTTCTACATTATCAATGAAAATACAGAAAGGGAAATTAGAGAATCAATTCCATTTACTACAGCACCCAAATCATAAGATACCTGGGAATAAACCAAACCAAAGAGGTAAAGGATTAGTACTCGTGATACTAGAGAACACTCATGAAAGAAATGCAAGAAAACCAAAAAGACGGAAAAGCATTACATTCTCATGGATCAGAAGAATAAATATTGTTAAAATGTTTATACTGCTTAGAGCAATTGGTCCACTTAATGCCATTCCCATCAAAATTCGACCGGTAACTTTCAAAGAGCTGGAACAAAGACATGCCTAAAATTTTGTGGAATCAGAAGGGACCCCGTATAGCTAAGAATTACTGAAAAGAGAAACAAAACAGGGAGCACCACGTTGGCTGATTTCCAGGGTTACTATGAAGCTGTGATCACCAAGACATCATGGGACTGGCATAAAAACAGACCCATAGAACAGTGGAACACAGTAGAGAGCTTATATATGGATCATCCACTCTATGGTCAAATAATCTTCAAGAAAGCAGGTAAAAATATACAGTGGAAGAAAGGCAGTCTCTTCAATAACTGGTGGAGGTAAAAACTGGGTGGCTCTATGTAGGAGAATGAAACTCGACCATCCCTTACACCATACACAAAGATAAACTCATAATGGATAAAAGACCTCAATGTGAGACAAGAATCCATCAAAATCCTAGAGGAGAACATAGGCAGTAATCTCTTCAATATCAGCCACAGCGACTTCTTTCAAGATATGTCTCCAAAGGCAAAGAAAACAAAAGCCAAAATAAACTTCGGGACCTTCATCAAAATCAGATATTTGCAAATGACAAGACAGACAAAAGATTGATATCGAGGATCTATGAAGAACTCCTCAAACTCAACACACACAAAACAGATGATCATATCAAAAAATGGGCAGAAGATATGAACAGACACTTCTCCAATGAAGACATAACAATGGCTATCAGACACCTGAAGAAATGTTCATCATCACTAGGCATCAGGGGGATTCAAATGAAAACCATATTAAATATCACCTTACACCAGTTAGAATGGCCTTAATTAGCAAGACGGGAAACAATATGTGTTAGAGAAGATGTGGAGAAAGGGGAATCCTGTTACACTGTGGGTGGGAATGCAAGTTGGTGCAGCCTCTTTGGAGAACAGTGTGGAGATTCCTCAAGAAATTAAAAATAGAACTTCCCTATAACCCTGCAATTACACTCCTATGTATTTACCTGAAATATACAGATGGATTGAAAAGAAGGACCATCTGTAACACAATCTTTAGAGCAGCAATGGCCACAATTGCCAAACTGTGGAAAGAACCAAGATGCCCTTCAATGGAAGAATGGATAAGGAAGATGTGGTCCATATACACTATGGAGGATTATGCCTCCATCAGAAAGGATGAATACCCAACTCTGGTAACATGGACGGGACTGGAAGAGATTCTGCTGAGTGAAATAAATCAAGCAGAGAGAGACGTTTATCATATGGTTTCACTTCTGTGTGGAGTATAACATATAGCATGGAGGACAAGGGGAAATGGAGAAGAGAAGGAAGTGCAGGAAAATTGGAAGGGGAGGGGAACAATGAGAGACAATGGACTCTGAAAAAGTATCTAAGAGGGCACTGAAAGTGCGCATGTGGGAGGTTGGGGAAAGATTTGGTGGGTAATAGAGAGGGCACGGATCACATGGAGCACTGGTTGTGTTGCTTAAACAATGAATACTGATACACTGAAAAGAAATTGGAAAAAAAGTATATGCCAATAAGCTAAGCAACCTAGGTGAAATGGATGCATTCCTAGAAAACTGTAAAATACCAAAATTGAACCAGGAAGAAATGTACAACCTGAATAGACCATTATCCAGTAACGAGATTAAATCAGTGATCCATATACACTATGGAGTATTATGCCTCCATCAGAAAGGACGAATATCCAACTTTTGTAGCAACATGGACGGGACTGGAAGAGATTATGCTGAGTGAAATCAGTCAAGCAGAGAGAGTCAATTATCATATGGTTTCACTCATTTGTGGAGCATAACCAATAGCATGGAGGACAAGGGGCGTTAGAGAGTAGTAGGGAATTTGGGTAAATTGGAAGGGGAGGTGAACCATGAGAGACTATGGACTCTGAAAAACAGTCTGAGGGGTTTGAAGTGGCGGGGGGGTGGGAGGTTGGGGTACCAGGTGGTGGGTATTATAGAGGGCACAGCTTGCATGGAGCACTGGGTGTGGTGAAAAAATAATGAATACTGTTTTTCTGAAAATAAATAAATTGGGAAAAAAAATCAGTGATCAAAAACCTCCCAAAAGACAAGACCCGGGGAACTGAAGGATGCCCTAGCGAATTCCACCGAACTTTAAGAAAAAAAACTTACACCTATTCTCCTGAAGCTCTATTCAAAATTTGAAGCAGAAGGTAAAACATCCAGACACTTTTTCTGAATCCAGCATTACCCTGATCCACAAACCAGGCAAAGAACTCACCAAAAAGGAGAATTTCAAACCAATATCACTGATGAATATGGATGCTAAGATTCTCAACAAGATTCTAGCTCCTAGGAACCTACAGTACATTAAAACGTTTATCCACCATGACCGAGTAGGATCTATCCCTGGGTTGCAAGATGGTTTGACATTCGCAAATCAATCAATGTCATAGAACCAATTAAGAAGTGAAGATAGAAGAACCACATGTTCCTCTCAATTGGTGAAGAAAAAGCATTGGACAATATCCAGCATCTGCTCCTGACTAAAACAATGCAAAGTATAGGGATAGAGGGAATATTCGTCAACTTCATAAAATGTTTCTATGGAAAACCCACAGTGAATACCATCCTCAAAGTGTAAAAGCTGACAGCCATCGTTTTGAAATCAGGAACATGACATGGATGCCCACTCTCATCACTCTTGTTCAACATAGGATGTGACGTCCTAGCAACAAAATCAGACAACAAAGAGAAATAAAAGGTATCCAAATTGGCAACCAAGAAGTCAAACTCTCTCTCCTCAAATATGACATACTTAATATGGAAAACCCAAAGGACTCCGCCTTCAAACTATCAGTACTCATACTGCAATTCAATAATATGGCAGGATGTAAAGTCATCATACCGAAATCAGTGGCTATCTCCCACATTTCAATGTAAATACAGAAAGGGAAATTAGAGAATCAATTCCATTTACTACAGAACCCAAACCACAAGAAACCTGGGAATAAACCAAAACAAAGAGGTAAAGGATTTGTACTTGAGGAACTAGAGAACAATCATGAAAGAAATGCAAGAAAACCGAAAAGACGGAAAACCATTGCATTCTCATGGATCAGAACAATAAACATTGTTAAAATGTCTATGCTGCCTAGAGAAATCGATCCATTTAATGCCATTGCAATCAAAATTCCACCAGTATCTTTCAAAGAGCTGGAACAAACACAACCCTCAAATTTGTGTGGAATCAGAAGACACCGCATATTGCTAAGAATTGCTGAAAAGAGAAACAAAACTGGGAGCAAAATGTTGCCCGATTTCAAGGGTTACTATGAAGCTGTAATCACCAAGACAGCATGAGACTGGCATTAAAACAAACCCATAGACCAGTGGAACTCAGTAGAGAGCTCAGATTTGGACCATCAACTCTATGGCCAATAATCTTTAAGAAAGCAGGAAAAAATATACAGTGGAAAAAAGACAGTCTCTTCAATAACTGGTGGAGGTAAAACTGGGCAGCTCTATGTAGAAGAATGAAACTCGACCATCCTCTTACACCATACACAAAGATAAACTCATAATGGATAAAAGACCTCAACATGAGACAGGAATCCATCAGAATCCTAGAGGAGACCATAGGCAGTTATCTCTTTGATATCAGCCACAGCGACTTCTTTCAAGATATTCCTCCAAACCGAAAGAAACAAAAGCCAAAATAAACTTCGGGAACTCATGAAAATCAAAACTTTCTGCACTTCATAGGAAACTGTAAAGAAAGAAAAGGGTCAACTCACGGAATGTGATAAGATATGAGCTAATGACAGGACAGACAAAAGGATGATATCCAGGATCTATGAAGAACTCCTCAAACTCAAGACACACAAAACAGATAATTATATCAAAAAAATAGGAAGAAGATATGAACAGACACTTCTCCAATGAAGACATACAAATGGCTATCAGACGCCTGAAAAAAATGTTCATCATCATTAAGCATCAGGGTGATTCAAATGAAGACCATATTAAGATGTCCCTTTACATGAGTTAGAATGGCCTAAATTAGCAAGACAGAAAACAGCATGTGTTGGAGAGGATGCGGAGAAAGGGGAATCCTCTTACACTGTGGGTGCGAATGCAAGTTGGTGCAGCCTCTTTGGAGAACAGTGTGGAGATTCCTCAAGAAATTAAGAATAGAACTTCCCTATAACCCTGCAATTACACTGCTAGGTATTTACCCCAAGATACAGATGGCGTGAAAGGAAGGGCCATCTGTAACCCAAATTTATAGCAGCAATGGCCACGTTTGCCAAACTGTGGAAAGAACCAAGATGCCCTTCATTGGAAGAATGGGCAAGGAAGATGTGTTCCATAAACACTATGGAGTGTTATGCCTCCATTCAGAATGGATGAATACCCAACTTTGGTAGCAACATGGACGGGACTGGAAGAGATTCTGCTGAGTGAAATAAATTAAGCACAGAGAGCCAATTATCATATGGTTTCACTTCTGTGTGGAGTGTAACAAATAGCATGGCAGAAAAGGGGAGATAGAGTGGAGAAGGGAGTGGAGGGATATTGGAAGGGGAGGCGAACCATGAGAGACGATGGACTCTGAATATGAATCGGAGGACTTTAAGGGGTGGGGGCTTGGGGGTTGTGGGAACCAATATTTGGGTATTAGAGAGGGCATGGATTGCATGGAGCACAGGGTGTGCTTCTAAAATAATGAATAGGGTAACACTGAAAAGAAATTTAAAAAATGAACAGTTGTATGTCAATAATCTAAGCCACCTATGTAAAATTCCTAGAAAACTATACAATCCCAACATTGAACCAGGAAGAAATTCACAACCTGCATAGACTGTTATGCAGTAACGGTATTGAAGTAGTGATCATAAACCTCCCAAAAAAACATGAGCCCAGGACCAGACGGATTTGCTGGGGATTTCTACCAAACCATCAGAGAAGAAATAACCTCTTCTCCTGAAGCTCTTTTCAAAAATTGAAGCAGAAGGAAAACTTCCTGTCACTTTTTATGAAGCCAACATTACCCTGATCCACAAAGCAGGCAAAGACCTCATCAAAAAGGAGTTTCAGACCAATATCAGTGATAAATATGGATGCTAAGATTCTCAACAAGATCCTCGCTAATACGATCTAACAGTACATTAAAAAGATTATCTGCCATGACCGGGTGAGTTCTATCCCTAGGTCGCAAGGGAGGTTCAATATTCGCAAATCAATGTCATAGAACAAATTAAGAAGAGAGGTGAGGGACCCACATGGTCCTCTCAATTGATGAATAAAAAGCATTTGACAGTATCTGTTCCTGACTAAAACACTTCAAAATATAGGGCTAGAGGGGATATTTGTCAACTTCATAAAATGTTTATATGAAAAATTCACAGTAAATATCCTCCTCAATGGGTAAAAGATGACAGCCTTCCCTTTGAGATCAGAAGCATGACCAGGATGTCCACTCTCACCACTCTTGTTCAACATAGTATTTGTAGTCCTCGCATCAGCAAACAGACAATAAAAAGAAATAAAATGTATCCAAATTGGCAATGAAGCCAATCTCTCTCTTCACGGTTGACATACTTTATATGGAATACCCAAAAGTCTCCACCCCCAAACTACTAGAACTCATTCAGCAATTCAGTAATGTGGCAGGATACAAAATCATTTTACAGGAATCATTTGCTTTCTTATACATTACCAATGAAAGTACAGAAAGAGAAATTATTGAATTGATTCCGTTTACTACAACACCCAAACCATAACATACCTGGGAATAAACCAAATCAAAGTGGTAAAAGATCTGTAAGTGAGGAACTACACAACACTCATGAAAGAAATTGAAGAAAACAAAAATGACAGAAGCCCATTGCATGCTTATGGATCAGAAGAATAAACATTGCTAAAAAATCTAGACAGTTAATGTTAAGTGACTGCCTAGAGCAATCGATCCTTTTAATGCCTTTCTGATGAAAATTCCACCAGTATGTTGTAAAGTGTTGGAGCCAACACAAGCCTAAAATTTGTGTAGAATCAGAGAGACCCTGTATTGCTAAGGAAATGCCAAAAAGAAAAACAAAACTGGGAGCATCACGTTGTCTGATTTCCAGTGTTATACAAAGCTGTGATCACCAATACAGCATGGGACTCACATAAAAACAGAACCATAGACCAGTGGAACCGAGTAGAGAGCTCAGCTATGCGCAACACACTCTACGGTCAAATAGTCTTCAACAAAGTAGGAAAAACATACAGTGGAAAAAAGGCAGTCTCTTCAATAAATGGTGCTGGGAAAATTGGGACACCTATGTGTAGATGAATGAAACGCGACCATTCTCTTACACCAAACACAAAGAGAGCTCGAAATGGATAAAAGACCGAAACTTGAGGTAGGAATCCATGAGAATCATAGAGGGGAATATAGGCAATAACCTCTTCAACACAGGCCACAGCAACTTCTTTCAAGATATGTCTCCAAAGACAAAGCAAACAAAAGAAAAGATGAACTTTTGGGACTTCATCAACTCAAAAGCTTCTGCACAGCAAAGGAATCAGTCAACAAAACACAGAGGCAGGGGCGCCTGGGTGGCTCAGTGGGTTAAAGCCTCTACCTTCAGCTCAGGTCATGATCCCAAAGTCCTGGGATCGAGCCCTTCATTGGGTTCTAGCTCAGCGGGGAGCCTGCTTCCTCCTCTCTCTCTCTCTGCCTGCCTCTCTGCCTAAACAAATAAAATCTTAAAAAAAAAAAAAAAAAAACACTGAGGCTCTATCCTTGGGCGCCCCATCTGCCTGAAAAGTCGGAGGCACATGCCTGGTGGCCACCCGTCCCTCAACTCTGCTCCGGGAACGCTCCTCTGTCCCAGGGCCACCGTGTGAGCCAAGTTGTTTCCGCACCTTTTCCGGGAGGCTGTTCCATGCCCCGAGTGAGAAACGGCCCTGGCACACGGAGAGCAGGGCGGACCGCCCAACGCCGGCCAATTCTCACGAGCGTTCTTCCCAGACCGATCCCAGTTTGGGCAGTACGCTCGTGAGAATTGGCCAGAAAACGCCAAGAACTCACTTTAGGCTCCACACGT
Source organism: Neogale vison (assembly GCF_020171115.1). NCBI lineage: Eukaryota > Metazoa > Chordata > Mammalia > Carnivora > Mustelidae > Neogale > Neogale vison. The sequence continues at coordinate 194,627,431 of NC_058093.1, forward strand.
CTGCAAGGCTGCCCCCCCGGGCCTGGCCCTGCATTGAAAGGGCTTGCGCCCGAACCCCGACAGGAAGCCCTCCTCGAGACAGGCTACGGTAAGGCCAACGCCTGCTGATCCACGGCCTGCGGGGGTCCCATCCCTGGCGCTGTCCCTTGGGGCCGGGCCCGCCAAGAATCCCGGGCACGAACCCTTGCCTGCTTCCCCAGCCAACTGCTTCTGGGGACCTGTCCTTCGTGGCTTCCATATCGGGAACCCTAGGTCCTGCGACCACGCATCTCCCTACCACGCCTGTGCCAACGGTGCCTTTTGGTGCTTCGGACAACCCTCAGAGCGAGATAAACCTGCGTGCCCACAATGAGGTCAGCCCCACCCTTGGGCGTCCCATCTGCCCGAAAGACGGAGGTAAACGCCCGGCCACCAACATCCTTCAACTCTGCTCCGGGAACTCTCCCTTGTGCCAGGGCCCCCCCGTGGGCCGCATCGTTTCCCCGTAGTTTCCAGGCGGTCGTCCCATGGCCGGGCGAGAAAGGGCCCTGGGCCACGGAGAGCAGGGTGGTCCGCAGGACTGCCCATCGCCGGGCAATTCTTACGAGCGTTTTGCCCAAACCGATCCCGGTTTGGGAAGAACGTTCATGAGAATTGGCCAGAAAACGCCCGGCGAACTCGCTTCAGGCACAGCAAATCTGCAGGGCCGCCCCCCCGGGTCTCGACCAGCATCGCGAGCGATGGAGAATGATCCTTGCCAGAAAGCACTCCGCGAGGCAGGCTGCGGCGAGGCCGACGCCTCCTGCTCCTCGCCTGCAGGGATCCCGTCCTTGGCTCTGTCCCATGGGGCTGGGGATGCACCGAGAATCGGGCTCGAAATTTCGCCTGCTACCAAGCTCTCCGGTTCCGGGGTCCTGTTCCTCGGTGCCTCCATCTGGGGAAACCTGAGTCCCACAGCCACGCATCGCCCTCCCTCCCCGGTGCAAACGGTGCCTTTCGGCGCTTCGGACAAGCCTTGGAGGGAGAGAAACCTGCATGCCCCAACTGAGGCCAGCCCCATCCTTGAGTGCCCCATCCGCCCGAAACGACGGAGGCACACGCCCTACCGCCACCCGTCCTTCAACTCTGCTCCGGGAACGCTCCCCTGCGCTGGGGCCTCCGGGTGGGCTGTGACGTTTCCCCGTGATTTCCGGGCAGCCGCCCAGTGCCCTGAGCGAGAAAGGGCCCTGGTCCACGGAGAGCAGGGTGGTCCACAGGGCTGCCCAACGCCGGCCAATTCTCACTTGCGTTCTGCCCAAACCTATCCCAGTTTGGGCAGATAGTTCGTGAGAATTTGCCAGAAAATGCCTGGCGAATTCGCTACGGGTGTCGCATGTCTACAGGGCCGCCCCCTGGGCCTCACCTGGCATTGCGAGCGCTCGCGCCTGAACCCACCAAGGAGTCCTCAGCGAGGCCGGCTGTGGCGAGGCCGTTGCCTGCTGATCCTCGGCCTGTGGGGGTCCCATACCTGGCCCTGTACCATGGGGCCGGGCCCGCCACGAAGCCTGGGCTCGAATCCTTGCCTGCTTCCCCAGCCCTCTGCTTCCGGGGTCCTGTCCCTCATGGCCTCCATATCAGGAACCCTGAGTCCCGTGGCCACGCATCTCCCTACAACTCGGGGGCCAACAGTGCCTTTGGGCGCTTCAGACAACCCTCGGAGCAAGATAAAGCTCTGGGCCCACAATGAGGTCAGCCCAATCCTTGGGCACCCCATCTGCCCAAAAGACAAAGGCGCACGCCCGCCCACTACCCATCCTTCAACTCTGCTCCGGGAAGGCTCCCCAGCACCGGAGGCCCCACGTGGGCCGCATCGTTTCCGCGCGTTTTCCGGGCGGCCGCCCCATGCCCTGGGCGAGAAAGGGCCCAGGACCATGGAGAGCAGGGCAGTCTGCAGGGCTGCCCAACGCCGACCAATTCTCACGAGCGTTTTGCCTAAATCGATCCCGGTTTGGGCAGAACGGTCGTGAGAATTCACCAGAAAACGCCCGGCGAACTCAGTTTGGGCACCGCAGGTCTGCTGGTCTACCCCCCGCCCAGAGCCTGGCCCAGCATTGGGAACGCTTGCGCACGAACCTCGCCAGGAAACACTCCGCGAGGCAGGCTGTGGCGAGGCCCATACCTCTTGCTCCTCGGCCTGCGGGGGTCCCCTCCTTGGCGCTGTCCCATGGGCCTAGGCTGCCCCGAGACTCGGACTCGAAATTTCGCCTGCTTCCCAGCCTTCCACTTCTGGGGTCCTGACCCTCGGTGCCTCCAACTGGGGAAACCTGAGTCCCGCGTCCACACCTCCCCCTTCCACCTGGGCGCCAAGGTGCTTTTCAGCGATTCGGAAAAGCCACGGAGTGAGAGAAACCTGCATGCCCCAACGGAGAACAGCCCTATCCTTGGGAGACCCGTCTGCCTGAAAAGGAGGCACACGTCCTGCTGCCACCTGTCCTTCAACTCTGCTCCGGGAATGGTCCCCTGTGCTGGGGACCCCGCGTGGGCCGCATGGTTTTCGCACGTTATCCAGTCGGCCGAACCATGCCCCAGGCGATAAATGGCCCTGGGCCACGGAGAGTAGGAGTTCCGCAGGGCTGCCCAACGCCGGCCAAAACTCACAAGTGTTCTGCCTAAACTGATCCCAGTTTGAACAGAACGCTCATGAGAATTGGCCGGAAAACGCCCGTCGAACTCGCTTCGTACGCGGCACGTCTGCACGCCCCCCACCCCCCGGCCTGGTCCGGCATTGCAAGCAATCGCGCCCGAACTGTGCCAGGAAGCCCTACGTGAGGTAGGCTGCAGCAAGACCGATGCCTCCCGCTACCCTCGGCCTTCAGGGGTCCTCTCCCTGGCTCTGTCCCATGGGGCTGGGACCACCACGATGCCCCGGCTCGAAATTTTGCCAACTTCCCAGCCGTCAGCTTCCGGGGTCCTGTCCCTCGTTCCTCCATGTGGGGAACCCTCAGTCCCGCCGCCATGCCTTCCCCTCCCACACTGGCGCCAAGGGTGCCTTTCAGCGCTTCGGACAACCCTCAGAACGAGATAAACCTGTGTGCCCACAATACGTCAGCCGCATTCTTGGGCGCCCAATCTGCCCAAAAGACGGAGGCGCACGCCCGGCCGCCACCAGACCTTCAACTCTGCTCTGGGAACGCTCACCTGCAGCGGCGCCCCCAGATGTGCCAGGTCGTTTCTGCCCGTGTTCCGGTCTGCCCCAGCATGCCCCAGGCGAGAAAGGGCCCTGGGCCACGGAGAACAGGGTGGTCCGCAGGGCTGCCCAACGTAGGCCAATTCTCATGAGCATTCTGCCCAAACCGATCCCAGTTTGGCAGAACGCTCATGAGAATTGGCCGGAAAACACCTGGCAAACTCGCTTCGGGCGTCCCATGACTGCAGGGCCCCCCCCCCGCCCCGGGCCTGGCCCGGCATCGTGAGCGCTCTCCCACAGACCTCGCCAGGAAGCCCTCCCTGAGGCAGGCTCCGGCAAGGCCGACGCCTCCTGCTCCTCGGCATTCGGGGGTCCCCTCCTTGGCGCTGTCCCATGGGGTAGGGGCTACCCCGAGACTTGGGCTCGAAATTTCATCTGCTTCCCAGCCTTCGGCTTCCGGGCTCCTGTCCCTCAGTGCCTCAAACTGGGGAAACCTGAGTTTCGCGGCTACGCCTCCCCCTTCCACCCTGGCGCCAACGGTGCCTTTCGGCGCTTCAGACAAGCCTCGGAGCGAGAGAAAACTGCATGCCCCAACTGAGGACAGCCCCATTCTTGGGCGCCCCATCCGCCCAAAAGACAGAGGCATACGCCCGGGAGCCACTAGTCATTCAACTCCGCTCCGGGAACGCTCCCCTGTGCCAGGGCCTCCAGGTGGGCCAAGTCATTTCCACTCATTTTCCAGGCGGCCGCCCCTTCCCTGGGCTAGAAAGGGCCCTGGGCCACGGAGAACAGGGCGGTCCGCAGGGCTGCCCAACGTCGGCCAATTCTCATGTGCGTTCTGCCTAAACCTATCCCAGTTTGGGAAGATCGCTCCTGAGAATTCCCGGAAAACGCCCGGCGAACTCGCTACGGGTGTCGCTCGTGTGCAGGGCCGACCCCCGGGCCTGGCCCGGCATTGCGAGCGCTCGCGCCCGAACCCTGCCAAGGAGCCCTCAGCGAGGCAGGCTGTGGCGAGGCCGACGCCTGCTGATCCTCAGTCTGCGGGGATCCCATCCCAGGCCCTGTACCATGGGGCCGGGCACGCCACGAAGCCCGGGCTCGAACCCTCACTTGGCTTCCACAGCCATCTGCTTCCAGGGTCCTGTCCCTCATAGCCTCCATATCGAGAACTCTGAGTCCCGCGACCATGCGTCTCCCTACCACGCTGGCACCAGCAGTGCCTTTCGGCGCTTTGGACAACCCTTGGAGCGAGAGAAACCTGCGTGCCCACAATGAAGTCAGCCCCATCCTTGGGCGCTCCATCTGCCCGAAAGATGGAGGCGCATGCCCAGCCACCGCCCGTCCTTCAACTCTGCTCCCGGAACTCTCCCCTGTGCCGGGGCCCCTAGATGGGCCGCTTCGTTTCCCCACGTTTTCCGAGTGGCCTCCCCATGCCCCGGGCGAGAAGGGGCCCTTGGCCCCGGAGATCAGGGCTGTCCGCAGGGCTGCCCAACGCCGGCCAATTCCCACGAGCATTCTGCCTAATCCAATCCCGGTTTGGGCAGAACATTCGTGAGAATTGGCCAGAAAACACCCGGCGAACTCGCTTTGGGCACCATACATCTGCAGGGCCCCCCACCCCAAACCTGGCCCGGCATCACAAGCTCTTGTGCATGAACCTTGCCAGGAAACACTCCACGAGGCAGGCTGTGGTGAGGCCGACAACTCCTGCTCCTCGGCCTGCGGAGGTCACCTCCTTGGCACTGTCCCATGGGGCCGGGTCTGCCCCGAGACTCAGACTCGAAATTTCGCCTGATTCCCAGCCTTCTGCTTCCGGGGTCCTGTTCCTCGGTGCCTCCAACTGGGGAAACCTGAGTCCCGCAGCCACGCCTCCCCCTTCCACCCTGGCACCAACCATGCCCTTTGGCAATTCAGACAAGCCTTGAAGCGAGAGAAACCTGCATGCCCCAACTGAGGACAGCCACATCCTTGGGCGCACTGTCTGCCCGAAAAGAAGGAGGCGCATGCCCTGCCGCCACCCATCCTTCAACTCTGATCCTGGAATGCTCCCCTGCGACGGGGCCCCCGTGTGGGCCGCGTCGTTTCCACCTGTTTTCCGGGTGGCCGCCCCATGCCCCGGGCGAGAAAGGGCCCTGGGCCACGGAGAGCAGGGCGGTCTGCAGGGCTGCCGAACGCCGGCCAATTCTCAGGAGCTTTCTGCCCAAACCGATCCCAGTTTGGGCAGAGCGCTCTTGAGACGTGGTCGTAAAACGCCCGGCGAACTCGCATCGGGCACCGCAAGTCTACCAGTCTGCCCCCCGGGCCTGGCCCGGCATTGCGAGCAATCGCGCCGAACCCTGCCAGGAAGCCGTATGCGAGGCAGGCTGCGGCGAGGCTGATGCCTCCTGCTAATCCTCGGGCTGCAGGGGTCCCCTCCTTGGCGCTGTCCCATGGGGTCGGGCCCACCATGACGCCCGAGCTCGAAATTTCGCTTGCTTCCCAGCCGTCCCCTTCCAGGGTCCTGTGCCTCGGTACCTCCATCTGGGGAACCCTGAGTCCCGCGGCTACACCTCCTGCTCCAACACTGGCGCCAACGGTGCCTTTCAGCGCTTTGGACAAGCCTCGGAGCGAGATAACTGCATGCCCCAACTGAGGTCAGCCCAATCCTTGGGCGCTCCATCGGCCCTAAAGGCGGAGGCCTACACCCGGACGCCACCCGTCCTTCAACTCTGTTCTGGGAACGCTCCCCTGCGCTGGAGCCGATCACGGTTTGGGCAGAACGCTAGTGAGAATTGGCCCCGAAAACGCCCGGCGAACTCGCTTTGGGCGACACACGACTGGAGGGCCGCCCCCCCTGGCCTGGTCCGGCATTGCGAGCACTTGCGCCCGAACCCCGCCAAGGAGCCCTCCGTGAGGCAGGCTGTGGCGACCCCAATGCCTGCTGATCCTCGGCCTTGGTCGGTCCCATCCCTGGCGCAGTACCATGGGGCCGGGCCCGCCAAGAAGCCCGGGCTCAAACCCTCGCCTGCTTCCCAAGCCTTCTGCTTCTGGGGTCCTGTTCCTCGTGGCCTCCATATCGGGAACCCTGAGTCACATGGCCATGCCTCCCCCTCCCACACCGGCGCCAACGGTGCCTTTCGGCGCTTCGGACAAGCCCTGGAGCGAGAGAAACCTCCATGCCCCAACTGAGGTCAGCCCCATCCTTGGTCGTCCCATCTGCCCGAAAAGATGGAGGTACATGCCCTGCCGCCACCCGTCCTTCAACTCTGCTCTGGGAACGCTCCCTGTGCCAGTGCCCCCGCATGGGCTCCATCGTTTCCGTGCCTTTTCCTGGAGGCCACCCCATGCCCCGGGCGTGAAAGTTCCCTAGGCCACGGAGAGCAGGGCATTCCACAGGACTGCCTAATGCCGGCCAATTCTCATGAGCGTTCTGCCCAAACGGATCCCTGTTTGGGCAGAACGCTCGTGAGAATTGGCCAGAAAACGCCCCGTCCTAATCCGTGGTGTTGTGGCCAATGGAATGGGCGGAATTCCCTTGGATAGGGAAGGCACAGTCCTGAAGTGTGCTTCAGGGGCCCAAGCCAGGAGGGTTTGTGGACCAGGACTGTGGGGACAGAAGTTTGAAAACACAAACTCGTCTTAGGCTTGGGGACGTAGGTATGGCAGGCCTGATATACAGACCGTAAGAAGAATTTTTCTGGCTATAAACAAACTGCGAGTGTGAGGCGCTTGCTCAGGCTTTTGTCTTGGATTTTGTGTCAACGGTGAGCCTGGAATGTCAGGGTGGCCTTATGGGACATGGAAGAGTCATTCTCTCTGGGGAGGTGGCCCTATCTCAAGACTATGTGTTCATTCAGTGGGATAGGAGAAGTCCTTTCTGTTTTTATACCTCAGGTGTCCCACCAAAAGAGGGATTGCAGAGCAGAGCACTGGGGAGGGGCAATTGGAAAACCCGAACTCTGGTTAAGAATGGGGGCCTAGGGGTATGAAAGCCCCATATTCGGGCTCTTTGTCCAACCACTGAGAGGCCTTTCTTGAAGACAGAGCTCACGCTGAGAGTCACAATGCATGTTTGTGCCCAACGCGGCCGTCAAGCATGGGCGGGGCCTCATGGGCCACACTGGTTTCTCCTACACTGAACGTTGGAAACATTCCAACTGCAAGGTTTCTTGCCATGGGGAAAGAGGAGTTCTGATTTCTGCCTCACGTTCACCCCTGGGCAGTGATGGGAGATAAGGTCTAGGTTCTGAAGCCTGAAAACCGAGGTTGAGAACAGATGATGAACTAAGGCCCTGGCAGGTCTGATGTGCTCAGTGTGTGGCCAGCTGTCTGGGTATTGGTCGGGTGGTGCGGGCTCAGGCTGTGTAAGACAGGGCCCAGGGTAAACTGTATAATCAGGGTACAGTCAAGTGGTGTGTAGGTTCATTCTCATTTGGGGATTCTTGTAGCCTCATAGGGCAACAGTTTTCTTCTGGAGGGCAGGCAGAGTGCTGCATTGCGCATCTGGAATCCCAAAATGGACGTTTTGTGGGTCAGGAGTGTGAGGACGGTAGTCTGAGAATACGAGCTAGGCTTCGGTTTGGTGCGAGGGCACGGCAGGCACACTCTGCAGAGCTAAATTGAGATCTCATGCATCTGAAGTCAGGGCGAGGATCAGACATTGGCTCAGGATGTGGTTTCTATCCATAGCGGCCCCTTTATGAAGGGGAGGATATCACGAGGCCATGAAGGTTTTCCCATGATGGGTGTTGTGAGATGCTCCAAACCACAAGGATTCCTTCTTTAGGACTGTCGAGACATGTTGGATGGCTCCAGGACGTCCCAAACAGAACGATTCCAGAGCAGTGATCTAAGGATGGATGCGTAGGCAACCAGTCTCCCTTTCCAATTATCTCCTAGCAACAAGGTAGGTCCAATCTGCTGGCTGTGAAGGAGCAACAGAGTGGGCTGAGTTGAAATGGACTCTCCTGAGGATGGGTCATAATGTGGGTTTGTGTCCATGGAGACCTTGGAATGGGGCAGTGACTACGGGGCCTTGAAGGATACTCCTAAGGGGAGGTTTTCACACAGCTCTGAATAGCAAGTTTCCCAAGTGGAGATGACATTTGTTCGCATTGGTACCTCAGGAAATTCCCATATGCTGGTATGGAAAACCAGGCCTCTGAGGAGAGATGCCTAGAAACAAAAGCAATGGATCCAATAAGGGCCTAGGGGCATGTCCGGTTCAATCTTCTTCTCTGGGGACATCTGTCCATGGATCTGAGTGGAGGTAGTTGCTAAGCTTGTATCAAATTGCCCCTATTTGTCACGGGCGTCCACAGTATTGGGATGGCCTCGGAGTCTTTGGATGTTTCTCCTAATCTGTAGTGTTGGGGGCCAATGAATTGGGCAGAATTCCCATGGAGAGGGCAGGCACAGTCCTGACCTGTGGCTCCAGGGGCCCCATCCAGGAGGGTGTGTGGGCTAGGTCTGTGGGGACAGAAGTCTGAAAACACATACTTGGCTCAGGATTGGGGCCGTAGGTATGGCAGGCCCGACCTACAGATTGTGAGGAGAGCTCTTCATGATATAAACAAAGGGAGAATGTGAGGCACTTCCTCAAACATTTGTCTCTGGATTTTGTGTCAAAGATAGCCGTTGAATGTCGAGGTGGCTTCATCAGCCATGGACGAGTATCCCTCTGGAGATATAGCCCGATCCCAAGAATTTGGGGTCATTCTTTGGGATGGAAAAAGTCCTTTCTGTTTTTTTACCTCAAGTGTCCTACCAAAAGACGGATTCCAGAGGAGAGCCCTGGGGAGGGGTGACTGGACAACCTGACCTCTGGTTTAGAATGGGGGCCTAGGAGCGTGGCAAGCCCCACGTGCTGGCTCGTGGTCCAGCCACTGAGAGGCCTTACTTGTGGACAGGGCTCACGCTGAGGGTCACAATGTGAGTTTGTTCCCAACCTGGCCCTCAAGCATGGGTGGGGCCTCATGGGCCACATTGGTTTCTCCTCGTCTGAACATGCTACAACATGCCAACTACATGGTTTCTTGCCATGAAAAAGAAGGAGTTCATATTTCTGCATCATGTTCACTCCTGGGCAGTAATTGGAGATAAGACCTAGGTTCTGAAGCCTGAAAGCCGAGTTTGGGCAGAGATGATGACCTAAGGCCATGGCAGGTCAGATGTGCTCAGAATGTGGCCAGCTGTCTGGGTGTCAGTAGGGAGGTCTGGACTCAGATTATGTCAGACAGGGCATTAGTGCCCAGCGTTGACTGTATAATTGGGAGTAAGGGTGGATATCAGATGTTTGTTCACACTGGAGTTTGTGTCTATGATGACCGACAAATGGAGGGTTGGCATCCAGAGGCCATGGAGGATTTCCCACGCTGAGGCTTGTGAGATGCTCCAAACAGCAAGGTTTCTTTCTACTGGACAGTTGGAGTTTGGCGTGTTAGCTCCAGGGTCCCCCATATCGAAATTTTGGGTAACAACGCTCTCCCACATGGATGCCCGGAAAGCATATCTCAATGGACCACGCAGCTGAGGAACATGGCAGTTTTGTTCTGGTGGCTCTGGCGTGAAGTATCAAGGCCTTGATTTGACATGGAATGTCTTGCACAGGGGTTACAATGCTGGTTTGTTACCAGGGAGATCTTAGACTGTACTGGTGGCTAAAATGCCATTCAGGAGTCTCCTACCTTAAGGGTTTGACACAGATCGAAGAGCCTGTTTGTGCCCAGGGAGGCTCCCATGAGTGACCGTGGCCTCATGGGCCGTTTTCCTTCTGGGGAGAGTTTTTCTGCTGTGTAGCTTAGGGACCACATGGTGTATCATAAGTTGGTATTCCAGAACAGGCCTCTGATGACAGATGCATGAACACCTTATTGGGGTTCCAATGAGGTCCTAGGGGCATGTGTGTTTCAATCTTCAGACTCCGGACCATTGACTTGATTGGCTGCCTAGATGTAGGGACTAAGGGTGTTTCAGAGTGCGCATTTGCATCTAGAGCAGCCTCCAATATTGGGGTGGTCTCAGGGGCCTTGCAGTTTTTTCTAATCTGGAGGGTTTGCCAAGTGGGTTGGGCAAAGTCTCCTTTGGTATGGCAGCCAAAGTCCTGTGGTGTGGCTCCAGATACACCATCCTGCAGGGAATGTGATCCATGGTTTGAGAGAGAAGTCTGCAAACACAAACTTGTGTTAGGGTTAGTGGCAAAGTGATCACAGGCCCAGTGCGTAGACCTGGAGGGCAGTTCGTCCGATCTGTAATTAGGGTGATGCGAGGCAGTAGCACCAGCTTTTATATCAGGACTCTTGTCCTGAATGGCCTCAGAATGCAGATGTTTTCTCATGGGTACATGGGAAACTTTTCCTCTCTTAGGATCCTAGTGGCTCCCAATAGTTTGGTGGCTTTTTTGGGGAAGTGAAGAGTGCTGTTTTCCATCTTAGGGGTGACCCAAAACAGGGATTCCAGAAACAGACTCTGAGTCTGGGCCCCTGGAATATCCCAAGAAGGGATAGTATTTGGGACTAGGGGCATACCAGGCCTTCAATGCGGGATCCTGGTGGTGAAACAGAGAGTGCTTGTTTGAAAGCATGCTCAGGCTTAGGGTCACAATGCCTGTTTGTGCCCAGGGAGGCTCCCATGAGTGGCCGTGGCCTCATGAACCATGCAGCTGGTTCCCACTCTGAGGGTTGAACACCCATCCCAACAGCCAGGCTGTCAGGGACTGCCTCTGGCCGGGAAAGTCCCCACCATTACAAGATAGCACTTGGCTCACTGCCAGCGAAATACTCTGCAAGTAAACAATGAACGTTCTGGTGAAGCCCGCCTAAAGGAGGACATAGTCATTGGCTGTTTCAAATTTAATCAGCATAGTAACAGGACTCTCATTGGCTCTCCCCATTGCTTTGCCCCTTATTGGTCACCCTGCTCGCTGATTGGTCATGTAAAATTATAATAGTGTGTAGACTTGCGGAAATAATGAGAGAGAAGATACATCTGAACCGGGGCTTCTTGTCGTCCTTGCAGGTCGAGGGTGACAAATGGTGCCAAAACCTGGGAACTAAGTAAAGGAATCTTGCAAGGTAATCCATGGTAAAGCGGGGAGTAAAGGTCCGCAGGTAAGCAGGGACATTAGCCACGTTCAAAAGTGGGAATTCCGCGGTAAAGCAGGGAGTAAATCCATGTTCAAAAGTGGGAATTCCGCGGTAGAGCGGGGAGTAAAGGTCGACTGAAGTATATGCGTGTAAAAAGTTAATGTGCTAGTTAGTGTCTTTAACGTCCGTGTCTGTTGTCTGTGTGTTCATAATGGGATCTGAAGTATCTAAAGTGCAGTTGGAAGGGCCTTTAAAAGACCTGCTGAAAGCCAATGGAACTCTACTATTTTCTTATCGAAACCGCAGGTAAGCAGGGACATTAGCCACGTTCAAAAGTGGGAATTCCGCGGTAAAGCGGGGAGTAAAGGCCACGTTCAAAAGTGGGAATTCCGCGGTAAAGCGGGGAGTAAAGGTCGACTGAAGTATATATGCATAAAAAGTTAATGTCTTAGTTAGTGTCTTTAACGTCCGCATCTGTTGTCTGAGTGTTCATAATGGGATCTGAAGTATCTAAAGTGCGGTTGGAAGGGTCTTTAAAAGACCTGCTGAAAGCCAATGGAACTTCACTAAAAGCAAAACTGTTCAGGCCTTTTTGAATACAGTGGAAAAGGCAGCTCCATGGTTCCTAGATGAAGGCTTGCTAAACATACCTTAATGGGACCACCTGTGATCCAGGGTTTGGCCCCTGTGAAACCTATTAATGCCTCGGGGCCATATCAACCTTTTAAGTTGCCCAGGTGCGCCAATAACAGGAATGGCCACCGGAGTGGTCTGGATGTCAGAGTACCTTGCGCTCAGTTTATGCATATCCCTACCCATTTTCCTATCCCAGTTTCCATTCCAGAGGACAAGTTACTGGTGGATGGGACCACCTGTGATCCAGGGTTTGGCCCCTGTGAAACCTATTAATGCCTCGGGGCCATATCATCCTTTTAAGTTGCCCAGGTGCACCAATAACAGGGTATGGCCACCGGAGTGGTCTGGATGTCAGAGTACCTTGCACTCAGTTTACATCAATGAAATGCATAGTTTTATATTCACTCCACACTTTCCTACTTATAAAAATAATACCTTTACAGGGTACAATTATTCCTTTCAAAATCCAAAGCAAAACATTCCCTCCTCTCCGTTTGATGCATGGCAGGTCTGTAGCTTGCTAGGAGCATGTACTGATATCTCAGCAGTGTCCATGTTAAATGGTGGCAAATTTCTCAACTGTTCTTCTAAACAAAATGACTCTAGTACCTTTGAGACAACAGTTAATGTGTCTTGTACCAATAATATTACTTATCAGCCCACTACCATAAGCATCTCGCCACCGTTCCTTTTCCTTGTAACAAATGCTAGCGAGTTGAATGATACGTTAAATTGCACTAAGAATTGCTATCTTTCCCAGTGCTGGAATGTCACGGCCTTCAAGCTGGCTGTGATTATGTGTATCCTTACCCATGTTCCTGTCCCAGTTTCCATTCCAGAGGACAAGTTACCGGTGTTGCTATCCAGAAATAAGAGAGGTTTTGGTATCACAGCCGCCATTGTGACAGCATTGGCTATATCTACAGTAGCTGCCACGGCAGCAGCAGTCTCGCTTGCTGCAACTATACCCACTGCGGAAGCTGTGAACACCCTTGCAGAAGGAACGGCAGCAGCCCTTCAAACACAGACTCAGATCAATGCACATCTGGAAGCAGGAATCCTGATAGTTAAGCAGAGAGTGTATTTGGTTCAAGAAAAGTGGACATATTGGGGGCCCTATTGGGACTGGGATGTATAGCACCCTTCCTGGCAATTTGTGTAACTCCCATAGCCTATACTAATATGAGTGACTTACAGAATGTCTCCCGACAGCTCTCCCAGTATTTACAGAGTGCTTGGTCTGACGATTTTCAAAATTTCACACGAATCCTTCTGGCTGAGATAACTCGAGTAAATAGTACGCGTGTGCAACAAGCTTCCCTCCCAGAGCTATTTCAAACATTCAGCAATATGTTCCAGTTTACCAAACAATGGGCTGGCACAATTGGTCTTCTTGTGCTGTTTCAAATTTAATCAGCATAGTAACAGGACTCTCATTGGCTCTCCCCATTGCTTGGCCCCTTATTGGTCACCCTGCTCGCTGATTGGTCATGTAAAAGTATATAAGTGTGTAGACTTGTGGAAATAAAGAGAGAGAAGATACATCTGAACCGGGTCTTCTTGTCGTCCTTGGGGGTTGAAGACGACACCAGGCTTCCTGCCATCGGGAAGGAGGAGTACTCCTGGGCTTCAGTTTCCCCCATAGGCAGGGATTTGAGCTATGGTCTGGGGAGAGATGCCTGAATATCCAGCTTGAGTAGATGTGACGGCTTCGGGCCATCAGGCTTTGGGCCAACAGTTCCCACCTTCAGAATATGGGGCCCACTCTCTGCATGGCTGAATGTAGGTCGTGGCTCAGGCTATGTCAGACAGAGCCTGAGTGCCCATGGCGGCCTATGTTATTAGGGTTCCATCAAGGGTCACACAGGTGGATCCTCATGTGGGTTTTCTTGGCAGACTCACCAGGCACTTTTTTCTGTGGGACAGGCAGAATGCTGCATCGTGGCTCCAGAATTCCCTATCAAGAGGCCATGGGGACCAGGAAGGTGAGGATGGAATGGTAAACACAAACTATTTTCAATCCATTGCCAATCAGAAGGCTGATTCGAGCTATCCAGCACCTGAGTAATGGCGGATGTCAGATGTTTGCTCACGCTGTAGTTTGTGTCTATGATGACCGACAAATGGAGGGGTGGCACAAGAGGCCATGGAGGATTTCCCACGCTGAGGCTTGTGAGATGCTCCAAACAGCAAGGTTTCCTTTTACTGGACAGGGGGATTTTGGTTTGTTTGCTCCAGGGTTTTCTAGGAGCATGTACTGCTCCAGGGTTTGCTAGGAGCATGTACTGCAACTTTCCCCATATGGAAAGTTTCGGTAGCAGAGCTCTCCCGTGTCGATGCCTAGATAGCACACCTCCATGGTCCATTGCAACTGAGGATATGGCAGGTTCGATCTGGTGGCTTTGGGGCTAAGTTCCAAGCAGCCTGAGTTGACATGGAGTTTCATGCTGTTGGATCACAATGCTGCTTGGGATCCATGAAGAAATTATAATGTTGTTGTGGTCAGAGGGCCTTGCAGGATTCTACTACACTGTGACTTGGACACAGCTACCAAAAACAAGGTATACTTCTGGGGACAGGAGGATTTTTGTAGTGTGGCTCAGGGACCACATGTTGAAATATAAGTTGGTATTGGGTAACAGACCCCTGGGGATAGGCACCTGAAAATCTAAGCTCTGGTATCAATGAAGTCCTATAGGCATATAAGGTTCAATCAGCTGACTCAGGACCTTTGACTTGGATGTCTGCCTGGAGGCAGGGTCTCATTGTGTGTCAGAATGCACATTTGGGTCCAGAGCGTTCTTCAAAATGGAGGTGTGCTAAGAGGCTTTGTACTTTGCTCCTAATCTTCAGGGTTTTGGCAACAGTGAGGATAGAGTTTCCTTTGCGGGGGTAGGCAAAGTCCTCTGGTGTGGCTCCAGAGGCCCCATCATGAGGGTATGTGGGCCTGGGCTTTGGGGACAGAAATCTAGAAACACGAACTAGGGTTAGGGTGAGGGCCGAGGTGATCACAGGTCTGATCTGCAGGCCCTGATTTCAGCTCATATTGTACTGAAATTAAGGTGTCATAGAGGCAGTAGCACGTTGTGTGTCCAGTATGGTAGCAAAATGTAGGAGTGTTTCATGGTGCCATGGGAGATACCTCGTCTCTGGGGATTCTGCCCAGCTCCCAAGAGTTTGGTGTCTCTGGGGGAAGGGAAGACTGCTCTTATCCGTCTCAGGTGACACCCACAAGAGGAATTCCAGAGACAGATCCTTGTTCTGGGCACCTGGAAAATACAAATGAAGGTGAGGATATGGATCTAGGAAACTTGCAGGCCTCCTCTGCAGGCTCCTGGTCCAGCTACTGAGGGAGTTTGTTTGTAAGTAGGCTCACGCTGAGAGTCACAATGCCTCTTTGTGCCCAAGGTGGCTCTTATGAGTGGCCACTGTCTCATGGGCCATGTAACTGGTTCTCACTCTGAGGGTTGGACACCCATCTCAACAGCCAGGTTTCCTGCCATCGGGAATGAGGAGTACTCTTGTGCTTAAGCTTCCCCTATAGGCAGGGATTTGAGCTACGGTCTGGGGAGAGACGCCTGAATACCCTGGTTGAATAGAGATGACAGCTTCGGGCCATGGCATTTCCCACCTGCAGAATACGAGGACCACTGTCTGCATGGCTGATTGGAGGTTGTGGCTCAGGATGTGTCAGACAGAGCCTGAGTGCCCATCACAGCCTATGATATTAGTGTGCCATCAAGAGCCATGTAGGTGGATTCTCATGTGGGGTTTCTGGGCAGAATCACCAGGCAGGACTTCTTTCTGTGTGGTAGGCAGAATGCTGCATTGTGGCTCCAGAATTCCCTATCAAGTGGGTTTGTGGACCAGGAGGTTGAGGACGGAATTATAAACACAAGCTACGGTACAATTCAGTGCCAAGCAGTAGGCAGCTCCAGTGTGCAATGGCTGTTTGAGATATCCAGCAACTGACTAAGGGCGGATGTCAGATGCTTGCTCACACTGGAGTTTGTGTCTATGTTGACCGACAAATGGCGGGGTGGCATCCCGAGGCCATGGAGAATTTCCCACGCTGGGGTTGTGAGATGCTCCAAACAGCAAGGTTTCCTTCTACTGGACAGGTGGAATCTGGTTTCTTTGCTCCAGGTTCCCCCATATGGAAAGTTTGGGTAGGAGAGCAATCTCGCATGGATGCCTGGAAAGCACAACTCCACTGACCTTTGCAGCTGAGAAACATGGCAGGTTCCTCCTGGTGCCTCTGTGGCGAAGTTCCAAGAGGCCCAAGTTGACATGGAGTTTCATGCTGTTGGATCACAGTGCTGGTTCGCATCCAGGGAGACATTAGAATGTTGGAGTGGTCAGGTACCCATGCAGGATTCTCCTACACTGAGACTTGGACGCAGCTACCAAAAACAATGTATCCTTCGGGGGACAGGAGAGGTTCTGTTGTGTGGCTCAAGGACCACATGTTGGAATATAAGTTGGTATTAGAGAACAGGTCTCTGGCTACTGGCACCTGAAAACCTAAGCTCGGATATAGATGAAGTCCTAGAGACATGTCAGGTTCAATCTTTTGACTCAGGGCCTTTGACTTGGATATATACCTTGAGGCAGGTCCTCATTTTGTTTCAGAATGTGCATTTGGGTCCAGAGTTTTCCTTTGAATTGAAGGGGGCTCAGTAGCTTTGTACATTACTCCTTATCTTCAGGGTTTTGGCAAGAGTGAAGGGCAGAGTTTCCTTCAGGAACGTACGCACACTTGTCTGGAGCTCCAGAGACCCCATCCTAGAGGCGATGTGGGCATGAGCTTTGGGGATAGAAATCTGCAATCGCAAACTAGGGTTAGTGTGAGGGCCGAGGTGATCACAGGCCCGATCTGCAGGCCCTGACGGCAGCTCATCGTGTACTGAAATTAGGGACTCATGCAGTAGCACAGGCTTTTCTGTCTGGATAGTGTGTCCAGGATGGTCGCAAAATGTGTGGGAGTCTTCATGGGGCCATGGGAGATTCTTCGTGTCTGGGGATTCTACCCAGCTCCCAAGAGTTTGGTGTCTCAGGGGGAAGTGAAGATTTCTGTTTCCCGTCTCAGAGGACCGCCAAAAGAGGGATTCCAGAGACAGTTTTTGGGTCTGGGCGCCTGGAAAAGAAGAACGAGTATGAGGCTTTGGCCCTAGGGACCTAGCAGGCCTGCTCTGCAGACTCCTGGTCCAGCTACCGAGGGGGTTTGTTTGAAATCAGGCTCATGCTGAGGGTCACAATGCCTGTTCATGCCCAGGGAAGCTCCCATGAGTGACCGTGGTCTCATGGGCCATGCATCTGGTTCCCAGTCTGAGGGTTGGACACCCATCTCAACAGCTAGGATTCCTGCCATCGGGAAGGAAGAGTACTCCTGTGCTACAATTTCCTCCTTAGGCAGGGATTTGAGCTATGGTCTGGAGAGAGATGCCTGAATAACCAAGTTGAGTAAATGTGACGGTTTCAGGCCACGGCAGGTCGCACTGCAATATATGAGGTTCACTGTCTGCGTGGCTGACTGAAAGTCGTAGCTCAGGCTGTGTCAGACAGAGCCTGAGTGCCCATGACGGCCTAAGATATTAGGATCCCGTCGAGGGCCATGCTGGTGGATCCTAATGTGGGGTCTAGGAATACTCACCAGGCACTACTTCTTTCTGTGGGGCAGACAGAGTGCTGCGTTGTGGCTCAAGAATTCGCTATCAAGAGGGTGTAGGCAAAGGAGGATTAGGATGGAATTGTAAACACAAGCTAAGGTTAAATGCAGAGACAAGCAGAAGGCAGTTCCAGTGTGCAGTGTCTGATACGAGATATCCAGCACCTGAGTAAGGGTGGATATCAGATGTTTGCTCACACTGGAGTTTGTGTCTATGATGACTGCCAAATGGAAGTGTGGCATCACGAGGCCATGGAGGATTTCCCAGGCTGTGACTTGTGAGATGTTCCAAACAGCAATGTTTTCTTCTACTGGAGAGGTGGTGTCTGGTTTGTTTGCTACAGGGGCCACATTATGGAACGTTAGTGTAGCAGAGCTCTCCCTAATGGATGCCTGAAAGCACAACTCCATTGACCATTGCAGCTGAGGAACATAGCAGGTTTGATCTGGTGCCTCAGAGGCGAAGTTCTAAGAGACCTGAGTTGACATGGAGCTATATGTTGTTGGGTCACAATGCTGGTTGTTATCCAGGGAGATGTTAGAATGTTGGGGTTGTCACGGGGCCATGCAGGATTCTCCTGTACTGAGTCTTAGACACAGCTACCATTATCAAGTTACCTTCTGGGGACAGGAGGGGTTCTGTTGTGTGACTGAGGGACCGCATGTTGAAATATAAGTTGGTATTGGAGAACAAGGCCTCTGGGTACAAGCCTGAAAATCTAAGCTATGGTACCAATGAAGTCCTAGAGTTATATCAGGTTCAATCTTCTCATTCAGGGCCTTTTACTTGGATGTCTGTCTGGAGGCAGGTGCTCATTGTGTATCAGAATATGCACTTGGGTCTAGAGCGTTTTTGGAATTGAGCTGGGTTCAGGTGCTTTATACTTTGCTCCTAAGATTCACGGTTTTGGCAAACGTGAAGGGCACAATTTTCTTTGGGAGTGTAAGCACACTTGTCCGGTGTGGCACCAGAGGCCCTCTCCTGGAGGGCATGTTGGCAAGGGCCTTGGGACAGAAATCTTCAAATGCAAACTATGGTTAGTGTGAGGGCTGGTGTGATCACAGGCCAAATCTGCAGGGCTTGAGTGCACCTCATAGTGCACTGAAATTAAGGTGTCATGGAAGCTGTAGCACTGGCTTTTCTGTCTGGACTGTGTGTCAAGGACAGTCACAAAATGTAGGGGATTTTTCATGGGGCCATGGGAGATTCTTCGACTCTGGGGATTCTGCCCAGCTCCCTAGAATTTGATGTGTCTGGGGGAAGGGAAGACTGCTGTTTCCCATCTCAGGGGACCCCCAAAAGAGGGATTCAAGAGACAGATTCTGGGACTGGGTGTCTGGAAAATATTGAGGGTTAGGATTTGGCCCTAGGGACTAGGCAGACCTCCCCTGTGTGCTCCTGGTCCAGCTACCAAAGCAGTTTGTTTGAAAGCAGGCTCACGCTGAGGGTCACAATGCCTGTTTGTGCCCAGGGCCGCTCCCATGAGTGGTCGTGGTCTCATGGACCATGCAGCTGGTTCCCATGCTGAGGGTTGGACAACCATCTAATCAGCCCTGGATTTCTGCCATCGGTTAGGAGGTGTACTCCTGTGATTCAGGTTCCCCCATAGGCAGGGATTTGAGCTACAGTCTGGGGAGAGATGCCTGAATATCCAGGTTGAGCAAATGTGACGGCTTTGGGCCAATGCAGTTCCCACCAGCAGTTTATGGGGCCCACTGTCCGTGTGCCAGACTAGAGGTCGTGGCTCAGGCTGTGTCAGAAAGAGCCTGAGTGCTCTTGGTGGCCTATGATATTAGGGCACCATTAAGGGCCAGGTAGATGGATCCTCATGTGGGGTTTCTGGGCAGTCTCACCAGGCACTTCTTCTTTCTGTGGGTCATGAAGAATGCTGCATTGTGGCTCCAAAATTCCCTATCAAGAGGGCATGGGGACCAGGAGGGTGATGATGGAATTGTAAATATAAGCTACAGTTAAATTCAGTGCCAAGCAGAAGGCAGTTCCAGTGTGTAGTAGTGGCTGATTCGAGATATCCAGCACCTGGGTAAGGCAGATGTCAGATGTTTGCTCATACTGGAGTGTGTGTTTATGATAACCACCAAATGGAGGGGGTGGCGTCATGAGGCCATGGAGGATTTCCCACGCTGGGGCTTGTGAGATGCTCCAAACAGCAAGGATTCCTTCTACTGGACAGGGTGAGTCTGGATTTTTGCTCCACCATTCTCCATATGGAAAGTTTGGGTAACAGAGCTCTCCCGCATAGATGCTTGGAAAGCATACCTCCATTGACCACTGCAGCCGAGGAACATGGCAGGTTCGATCTGGTGGCTCTGGGTAAAAGTTCCTTCCAGCCTTAGTTGACATGGATTTTCATGCTGTTGGATCACAATGCTGGTTTGTATCCAGGGAGATGTTAGAATGTTGGGGTGGTCAGGGGCCCTGAAGGATTCTCCTACATGAGTCTTGGACAAAGCTACCAAGAGCAAGGTATTCTTCTGGGGACTGGAGGGGTTCTGTAGTATAGCTCAGGGACCAAATGTTGGTATATAAGTTGGTATTGGAGAACAGACCTCTGGGGCTGGCACCTGAAAATCTAATTTAGGGTATCAATGAAGTCCTAGGGCCATGTCAGATCAAATCTTCTGACTCAGGGCCTTTGACTTGGATGTCTGCCTGGAAGCAGGTGCTCATTGTGTGTCAGAATACAAATTTCAGTCCAGCGCATCCTTCAAAATTGACATGGGCTCAGGGGCAATTACTTTGCTCTTAATCATCAGGTTTTAGGCAACAGTGAAGTGTAGAGTCTCCTTCGGGAGGGTTGGCACAAGCATCTGGTGTTGCACTAGAGTCCCCATCCTGGAGGGCATGTAGGCCAGAGCTTTGGGGACAGATCTGCAAACGCGAACTAGGGTTAGAGTGAGGGCCGAGGTGATCACAGGCCCAATCTGCAGACCCTTAGGGCAGCTCATAATGTACTGAAATTAAGGTGTCATGGAGGCGGTAGTGCAGGCTCTTTTGTCTGGATCCTCTGTCCAAGACAGTCGCAAAATATAGGGGTGGCTTCATGGAACCATGGGAGAATCTTCGTCTCTGGGTATTCTGTCCAGTTCCCAAGAAGATGGTATCTCTGGTGGAAGGGAAGACTGATGTTTTCAGTCAGGGAAATAGGAAAACAGATATTCTGAAGACAGTTTCTGGGTCTGGGTGCCTGGAAAACACAAAAGAGGGAGAGGATTTGCGAGGATAGCAACATTTTAGGCCTGCTCTGAGGACTCCTGTTGCAGCTACTGAGGGGGTTTGTTTGAATGCAGGCTCACGCTGAGGGCCACAATGCCTGTTTGTGCCCAGGGCATCTCCCATGAGTGACCGTGGTCTCAAGGCCCATGCAGCTGGTTCCCACTCTGAGGGTTGGACACCCATTTCACAGGCCAGATTTCCTGCCATCAGGAAGGAGGAGAACACTTGTGCCTCAAGTTCCCCCATAGGAAGGGATTTGAGCTAAGTTCTGGGGACAAATGCCTAAATCACCATGTTGAGCAGAGATGATGGTTTCAGGCCACAGCAGGTCCCACCATATCCCCCAGGATATGGGTCCCAATGTCTAGGTGGCTGACTGGAGGTCGTGGATCAGGCTATGTCAGAGAGACCTTTACTGCCCATGGTGGCCTATGATATTAGGGCATTGTCCAGGGCCATGCAGGTGGATCCTCATGTGGGGGATCTGGGCACTCACCAGGCACGTTTATTTTTCTATAGGGCAGGCAAAATGCTGTGTTGTGCCCACAGAATTCTCTATTAAGAAGTGCTTGGGGACAAGTAGGGTGAGGATGGAATTGTAAACACAAGCTACAGTTAAATTCAGTGCCAAGCAGAAGGCAGTTCCACTGTGCAGAGCCTGATTCAAGTTATCCAGCACCTGAGTAAGGGCGGATGTCAGATGTTTGCTCATGCTGGACTTTGTGTCTATTATGACAGACAAATGGTGGGGTGGCGTCTAGAGGCCCTGGAGGATTTCCCACTCTGTGGCTTGTGAGATGTTCCAAACAGCAAGGTTTCCTTCTACTGGACAGGGGGAGTCTAGTTTGTTTGCTCCAGTGTCCCCCACTTTTCGGTAGCAGAGCTCTCCCACATGGATGCCTGGAAGGCACACCTCCATTGACCATTGCAGCTCAGGAATATGGCAGATTCGATCTGGTGGCTCTGGGACGAAGTTTTAAGGGGGCTGAGTTGACATGGAGATTTATGCTGTTGGATCACAATGCTGGTTTGTATCCAGGGAGACGTTAGAATGTTGGGGTGATCAGGGGCCCAATGCAGGATTCTCCTACACTGAGTCTTGGACACAGCTACGAAAAGAAAGTTATCCTTTTGGACACAGCATGGGTTCTGTTGTGTGGCTCAAGGACCACATGTTGTAATATAAGTTGGTATTGGAGAACAGGCCTCTGGGGATAGGCGCCTAAACATCTAAACTAGGGTATCGATGAAGTCCTATAGTCATGGCATGTTCAACCTTCTGATTCAGGGCCTTTGACTTGGATGTCTGCCTGGAGGCAGGTGCTCATTATGTGTCAGAATGTGCACTTGTGTCTGGAGCGTACTGGGAAATAGAGGTGGGCTCAGGAGGTTTGTACTTTGCTCTTAATCTTCAGGGTTTTGGCAACAGTGAAGTGCAGAGTTTCCTTCGGTAGGGTAGGCACAGTATTCCGTTGTGGCTCCAGAGGCCCCATCCTGGAGGGCATGAGGGCCAAGGTTTTGGAGACAGAATCTGCAAACGTGAACTAGGGTTAGGGTGAGGGCCGAGATGATCACAGGCCCAATCTGCAGGCCCTGAGGGCAGCTCATAATGTACTGAAATTAAGGTGTCATGGAGGCAGTAGCTTATGCTATATTGTCTGGATTCTGTGTCCAGGATGGTCGCAAAAGGTAGGGGTGGCTTCATGGGGCTATGGGAGATTCTTCATCTCTGGGTATTCTGCCCAGCTCCCAAGTATTTGGTGCCTCTGGGGGAAGGGAAGACTGCTGTTTTCAGTCTCAGGTTAACCACAAAAGAAAGATTCCGGAGACAGTTTCTGGGTCTGGGTGCCTGGAAAATACCAACGAGGGAGACAGTTTGGCCGTAGCAACCTGACTGGCTTGCTCTGGGGACTCCTGGTCCAGCTACCGAGGATGTTTGTTTAAAAGCAGGCTCACACTGAGGGTCACAATGCCTGCTTGTGTCCAGGGCGACTCCCATGTATGAACGTGATCTCAAGGCCCATGCAGCTGGTTCCCACTCTGAGAGTTGGACACCCATCTCACAGGCCAGATTTCCTGCCACCGGGAAGGATGAGAACTCTTGTGTTTTAAGTACCCCCATAGTCAGAGCTAATGTCTGGAGACAGATGCCTGAATAACCAGGTAGAGCAGAGATGTTGATTTCGGGCCACGGCAGGTCCCATCTGAAGGATATGGAAACCACTGTATGCATGGCTGACTGGTGGTCGTGGCTCAGGCTTTGTCAGACAGAACCTTAGTGCCCATAGTGGCCTATGATATTAGGGTGTCATTTAGGGCCATGGAGGTGGATCCTCATGTGTGCTTTCTGGGAAGACTCACCAGGCACTTCTTCTTTCTATGGGGCAGGCAGAATGCTGCTCTGTGGCTCCAGAATTCCCTATCAAGAGGGCTTGGGGACCAGGAGGGTGAGGATAGAATTGTAAACACAAGCTATGTTTAAATTCAGTGCCAAGCAGAAGGCTGTTTCAGTGTACAGTGGTTGATTTGAGACATCCAACACCTGAGTAAGGGCGGATGTCAGATGTTTGCTCACACTGGAGTTTGTGTCTATGATGACGGCCAATGGTGTGGTGGTGTCAAGAGGCCATGAGGATTTCCCACGTTGTGGCTTGTGAGATGCTCCAACGAGCAAGGTTTCCTTCTACTTGACAGGGGGAGTCTGGTTTGTTTTCTCCAGTGTCCCACATATGGAAATTTTGGGTAGCAGTGTTCTCCCGCATAGATGCCTGGAAAGCACACCTCCATTGACCATTGCAGCTCAGGAACATGGCAGGTTCGATCTGGTAGCTCTGGGACGAAGTTTTAAGGGGGCTAAGTTGACATGGAGTTTCATGCTGTTGGATCACAATGCTGGTTTGTATCCAGGGAGACGTTAGAATGTTGGGGTGATCAGGGGCCATGTAGGATTCTCCTACACTGAGACTTGGACACAGCTACCAAGAACAAGGTATCCTTCTGGGGACAGCAGGGGTTCTGTTGTGTGTCTCAAGGACCACATGTTGGAATATAAGTTGATATTGGATAACAAACCTCTGGGGACAGGTGCCTAAACATTTAAACTAGGGTATCGATGAAGTCCTATAGTCATGGCAGGTTCAAACTTCTGACTCAGGGCCTTTGACTTGGATGTCTGCCTTGAGGCAGGGGCTCATTGTGTGTCAGAATGTGTATTTGGATCCAGAAAATTCTTCAAAAATGAGGTGGGCTCAGAGGCTTTGTACTTTTCTCCTCATATTCAGAGTTTGGGCAACAATGAAGGGCAGTTTCCTTCGGGAGTGTAGGCACACTCATCCGGTGTGGGACCAGAGGCCCCATTCTGGACGGTGTGTGGGCCAGGACATTGGGAACAGAAATTGCAAATGTGAGCTATCATTAGGGTGAGGGACGACGTGTTCACAAAAGTGATCAGCAGGCCCTAAGGTCAGCTCTTAGTGTACTGAAATTAAGGGGTCATGGATGTGGTAGCGCAGGCTTTTCTGTCAGGATTGTGTGTCCAGGACAGTCGCAAAAGATAGGGGTGGCTTCATGAGGCCATGGTATATTCTTCGTCCCTGGGGATTCTGCCCAGCTCCAGTGTTTGTTGTCTCTCGGAGAATGGAAGACTGCTGTTTTCCGTCTCAGGGGACCCCCAAAAGAGGGATTCAAGAGAAAAGTTCTGGGTCTGGGCACCTGGAAAGCACTAAGGAGGGTGAGTATTTGGCCCTAGGGACTTTGCAGGCCCACTCTGTGGACTCCTAGTCTAGCTACCAAGGGTGTTTGTTTGAAAGGAGGCTCATGCTGAGGGTCACAATGCCTGTTTTTGCCCAGGGCGTCTCCCATGAGTGACCCTGGTCTCTTGGGCCATGTAGCTGGTTCCCACTCTGAGGGTAAGACACCCATCTCAACAGCCAGGTTTCCTGTCATCGGAAAGGAAAAATAATCCTGTGTTTCAGGTTAACCCATAGGCAGGATTTGAGCTACGGTCTGGGGACAGATGCCTGAATATCCAGGTTGTGTAGAGATGATGGCTTTGGGCCATGGCAGTTCCACCTGCAGGATATGGGGTCCACTCTCTGTGTGGCTGCCTGGAGGTGGGGGTTCCAGCTATGTGAGATAGAGTATTAGTACCCATGGAGCCCTATGATATTATGGTGCTGTCGAGGGCCATGCAGGTGATTTCTCATGTGGAGTTTCTGGACAGACTCACCAGGCACTTATTTATGTGGAGCAGGCATAATGTTGTGTGTGGCTCCAGAATATCCCAATCAAGCGGGCTTGGGGACCAGGAGGGTGATGATGGAATTGTTAACATAAGCTATGGTTAAATTCAGTGCCAAGCGGAAGGCACTCCCAGTGTGCAGCGGCTGATTCAAGACATCCAGCACCTGAGTAAGGGCGGATGTCAGGTGTGTGCTCAGGAGTTTGTGTCTATGATGACCAACAAATGGAGGGGAGGCGTCATGAAGCCATGGAGGATTTACCACCCTGGGGCTTGTGAGATGCTGCAAACAGCAAGGTTTCCTTCTAATGGACTGGTGGAGCCTTGTTTGTATATTCCAGGGTCCCCCATGTGGAAAGTTTGGGGAGCAGAGCACTCCTGCATGGATGCCTGGAAAGCCCACCTCCAGTGTCCATTGCAGATGAGGAAATGGAAGTTTCATACTGGTGACGCTGGGGTGAAGTTCAAAGTTGCCGGTATTGACATGGAGTTTCATGCTGTTGTATCACAATGCTGGTTTGTATCCAGGGAGACATTAAAATGTTGAGGCAGTCAGGGGCCATGGAGAATTCTCTTACACTGATTCGTGGACACAGCTACCAAGAGCAAGATATCCTTAAGGGACAGGAGGGGTTCTGTTGTGTGGCTCAGGGACCACATGTTGGAATATAAGTTGGTATTGAAGAATAGGCCTCTGGGGACAGGCTCCTGAAAATCTAAGCTAAGGTATTGATAAAGTCCTAGAGGAATGTCAGGTTCAATCTTCTGACTCAGGGCCTTTAACTTGGATGTCTGCCAGGAGGCAGGGGCTCATTTTTTGTCAGAATGTGCCCTTGGGTCCAGAGTTTTCATCAGAATGGAGGTGGGCTCACGGGCTTTGTTCTTTGCTCCTAATCTTCAGGGGTTGGACAGCCGTGAAGTGAAGAATTTCCTTTGGGTGTGTAGGCACAGTCATCTGGTGTGGCTCCAGAGGCCCCATCCTGATGGGCATGTGGGCTAGGGCTTTGGGAAAGAAATCTGCACACACGACCTAGGGTTAGGTTGAGGGCTAAGGTGATTATAGGCCTGATCTGTAGGCCCTGTTGGAAGCTCATAGTGTATTGAAGTTAAGGTATCATGGAGGCAGTAGTGCAGGCTTTTCTGTCTGCATTGTTTGTCCCGTACTTTTGCAAAATGTAGGGTTGGTTTCATGGGGTCATGGGAGATACTTCGGCTCTGGGGATTCTGCTCAGCTCCCAAGAGTTTGTTGTTTGTGGGAGAAGAGAAAACTGCTGTTTTCCGTCTCAGGGATCCCCCAAAAGAGGGATTCCAGAGACAGGTTCTGGGTGTGGGCACCTGGAAAACACCTATAAGGGTAAATGTATGGCTCTAGGGTGGCAGGCACACTCTGTGGGCTCCTGGTCCAGCTACCAAAGGGTTTTTTTGAAAGCAGCCTCACGCTGAGAGTAACAATGCAAGTTTGTTCCCAGAGTGGCTCCCATGTGTGGCCATGGTCTCATGGGCCATGCAGCTTGTTCCCCCTCTGAGGGTTGGACACCTATCTCAATAGCCAGTCTTCCTGCCTTTGGGAAGGAGGAGTACTCTTGTGCTTCAGGTTCCTCCATAGTCAGGGATTTGAACTACAATCTGGGAAAGATGCTTAAATATCCAGGTTGAGTAGAGATGACGGCTTTGGGCCACGACAAATCCAACCTGCAGGATATGGGGCCCACTATCTGCATGGCTGACTCTAGGTCATGGCTCAGGCTGTGTCAGACAGACTCTTAGTGCCCCTCTCAACAATCGGGTTTCCTGCCATCGGGAATAAGTATACTCTTGTGCTTCAGGTTCCCCCATAGGCAGGGATTTGAGCTATGGTTTGGGAAATTTGCCTGAATACCCAGATTGAATAGAGATGATGGCTTATGGCCACGGCAGGTCCCACCTGCAGGTTATGGGGTCCACTGTCTGCATGGCTGCTTGGAGATCGTGGCTCCAGCTGTGTCAGACAGAGCCTGGGAGTCCATGGAAGTCTAAGATATTAGGGTGCCATCGGGGCCATGCAGGTGGATCCTAATGGGTTTCTGGACAGACTCACAAGGCACTTCTTCTTTTTATGGCGAAGGTAGAATGCTGCATTGTGGCTACAGAATTCCCTTCCTGGGGACCAGGAAGGTGAGGATGGAATTAAAAACACAATCTACAGTTCAATTCAGTGACAAGCAGAAGGACTTCCAGAGTGCAGTGGCTGATTCGAGACATCCAGCACCTGAGAAAGGGCGGCTGTCAGATACTTGCTCACACTGGTGTTTATGTCTAGGATGACGGACAAATGGTGGGTTTGCATCAAGAGGCTATGGAGGATTTCCCACTCTGCGGCTCGTGAGATGCTCCAAACAGTAATGTTTCCTTCTACTGGACATGGGGAGTCTGGTTTGTTTGCTACAGGTCCCCCATATGGAAAGGTTGGTAGCAGAGCTCTCCATCATGGATGCGTGGAAAGCACTACTCCATTGACCATTGCAGCTCAGGAACATGGCAGGTTCGATCTGGTGGCTCTGGGGCGAAGTACCGAGGCCTTGAGTTGACATGGAGTATCATGAAGATGGGTCACAATGCTGGTTTGTTACCAGGGACATCTTAGAATGTGCTGGTGTCTAAGGGGCCATGTAGGATTCATCTACCCTGAGGGTTTGACACAGGTCCAAGAGCACGGTTTCCTTCTGGGGAAAGGAAATGTTCTGTTGTGTGACTCAGGGACCACATGTTGAATCATAAGTTGGTATTCCAGAAGAGGCTTCTGAGGACAGGGGCCTGAAAACCTAGGCTTCCAATGAGGAATCCAATGGAAATCTAGGCTTCCAATGAGGGCCTAGGGGCATGTCAGGTTCGATATTCCGACTCAGGACCATTGACTTGGCTGTCTGCCTGAAGTGGGTGACCAGGGTGTATCAGACTGTGAATTTGTGTCCAGAGCGAACGCCAATCTTAGGGTGGGCTCTGGGGCCTTGCAGGTTTCTCCTCATCTGGAAGGTTTAAGCAACTATGATGGTTACAGTTCCTTGGGGATGGCAGGCACAGTCCTGTGGTTTTGCTCCAGAGACCACATCCTGGAGGGCATGTGAGCCATGGTTTTGGGAGAGAAGTCTGCAAACACAAACTCGGATTAGGGTTAGTGGTGAAGTGATCACAGGCCCAATGCTTAGACCTGGAGTACAGCTTGTCAGGAACCGTAAATCGGGTAACTCAAAGGCGGTAGCACAGGCTTTTGTATCTGGATTGTGTGTCCAGGATGGCCTCGGAATGCAGGTGTGGACTCATGTGTCCATGGGAGATTTTTTCCGCTCTAAAGATCCTGGCAGCTCCCATTGTTTGGTGGCATTCTCGAGGAAGGAAAGAGTGCTTTTTCCATCTTATGTGTGCCCCAAAACAGGGATTCAAGAGACGGGCTCTGGGTCAGGGTGCTTGGAAAATCCCAAAAAGGCTTAGGATTTGGTCCAAGGGGCATACCAGGCATGCAATGTGGTATCCTTGTGGTGCAACTGAGAGGGCTTGTTTGAAAACATGCTCAGGCTGAGGGTCACAATGCCTGTTTGTGTCCAGCGTGGACCTCAGGAGTGGGCGTGGTTTCATTGGCCATGCAGCTGGCTCCCACTTTGAGGGTTGGACACCCATCCCAATAGCCAGGTTTCCTGCCATGGGAAGGAGGAGTTCTCTATTGTGCTTCAGGTTCCCCCATTGTCAGGGATTCCAGCAAATGTCTGGGGACAGGAGCCTGAACACCAAGGATGGGTAGACATGAATTACTCTGTCATTGACCAGTATTACATACGGGATATGGGGCCTGCTCTCTGGGTTGCTGACACTAGGTAAGTGCTCAGGCTCTGTCAGACACAACACTAGTGGCCAGGAAGCCTATAAATCGGGGTTCCCTCGAAGGCCTAGCAGATTGAATCTCATGTGGGGTTTCTGGGCGACCCACCATGCACTTATTTCTTTGGGGAAGGAAGAATGCTGCATTGTAGCTCCAGAATTCCCTATCAAGAGGGCTTGGGGACCAGTAGGGTGAGGATGGTACTGTAAACATAAGCTACCAATCAAGTCAGTGCCAACTGGAAGTCAGTTCCTTTGTGTAGCAGCTTATTCGGGATATCTAGCAGCTAAGGGTGGATGTCAGATATTTGCTAACACTGGAGTTTGTATCTATGATGACTGACAAATAGAGGGGTGGTGTCAAGAGGCCATGAAGGATTTCCCACTCTGAGGCTTGTGAGATGCTCCAAAGAGTACGGTTTCCTTCCACAGGACAGGTGGAGTCTAGTTTGTTTTCTTCAGGGCCTCCATGTGGAAAGTTTGGGTAGCAGAGCTCTCCCGCATGGATGCCTGGAAAGTGCACCTCTACTGATAATTGCAGCTGAGGAACATGCAGGTCCGTCTGGTGGCACTGGGGCGAAGTATCAAGGCCTTGAGTTGACATTAAATCTCTTACAGAGGGGTCACAATGGTGGTTTCTTATTAGGGAGATCTTAAAATGTGCTGTTGGTTAAGGTTTCATGCAGGATTATCCTACTCTGAGGGTTTGGCAGAGGTCTAGGAGAACGGTTTCTTTCTGGGGACAGTATATCTTCTGTTGTGTGGCTCAGGGATCACATGTTGTATCATAAGCTTGTATTCCAGAAAGTTCACTGAGGAAAGATGCCTGAAAACCTAATCTAGGGTACCAATGAGGTCCTAGGGTCATGTCAGTTTCAAACTGCTGAATTAGGACCATTGACTTGGGTGTCTGCCTGGATGTAGGTGATCAGGGTGTCTCAGACTGGGCATTTCGTGCAGAGGGGCCGTCAGTGTTAAGGTGGGCTCTGGGGCCTTGCAGGTTTTTCCAAATTTGAAATGTTTGTGCAACTGAGATGGGCACCCACAATGACTGTTGCAGCTCAGGAACATGGCAGGTTAGATCTGGTGGCTCTGGGGCGAAGTACCAAGGCCTTGAGTTGTCATGGAGTATCATGAAGATGGGTCACAATGCTGGTTTGTTACCACGGAGACCTTAGAATGTGCTGGTGATTAAGCGGCCATGCAGGATTCTCCTACTCTGAGGGTTTGACACAGGTCCAAGAGCACAGTTTCCTTTTGGGGACAGAAGATGTACAGTTGTGTGGCTCAGGGACCAAATGTTCTATCATAAGTTGGTATTCCAGGAAAACCGTGCTCTTCGACCTGTGCCAATCCCTCAGGGTAGGAGAATCCTGCTGGGCACGTTAGCCACCAGTGCATTCTAGGATCTCCCTGGTAACAATTCAGCATTGTGACCCATTCCTGAGGACAGGTGCCTGGAAACCTAATCTAGGGTTCCAATCAGGCCCTAAAGGCATGTCAAGTTCAATCGTCTGACTCAGGAACATTGACTTGGGTGTCAGCCTGGATGCAGGTGATCAGGTGTACAGACTGCACATTTGTGACCAGAGCAGCCTCCAGTAAGGGGGTGGGCTCAGGTGCCTTGCAGGTTTCTCCTATTCTGGAGGGTGTGGGAAACTGTGATGGGCAAATTTTCCTTGGCAATTGCAGGAACATTCCTGTGATGTGGCTCTAGAGAGTTCATCAGGAACTGTAATTAGGGTGACTCAAAGGCAGTAGCGAAGGAATTTCTATCTGGATGATTTGTCCAGGAAGGCCTCAGAATGAAGGTATGGTCTCATGGGTCCATGTGATACTTTACATCTCTAAGGATCCTGGCAGCTCCCAATAATTTAGTGGCTTTTTCGGGGAAGGGAAGAGTGCTGCTTTCCATCTTATACGTGCCCCCAAACAGAAATTACATAGACGGGCACTGGGTCAGGGCACCTGGAAAATCCCACCAAGGGTTAGGATTTGGGCCTAGGGGCATACCAGGTTTACAATGCGGGATCCTGGTGGTGAAACTGAGAGGGCTTGTTTGAAAGCATGCTTAGGCTGAGAGTCACAGTGCCTGTTTGATTCCAGGGCGGCCCTCATGAGTAGGCGTGGTCTCATTGGCAACACCACTGGCTCCCACACTGATGGGGGTGGGCTCAGGTGCCTTGCAGGTTTCTCCTATTCTGGAGGGTTTGAGAAACTATGATGGGCAAATTTTCCCATTCGGGGTTCCCTCTAGGGTCTATCGGATTGATCCTCATGTGAGCTTTCTTGGAAGACTGACCGGCACTTCTTCCTTCTATGAGGAAGGCAGAATTCTCTGATGTGGCTTGAGAATTACCTATTAAGAGGCCATGGAGGCCTTGAGGGTGAGTATAGAATTGTAAACACAAGCTATGGTTAAATTCAGTGCCAAGCGGAAGGCAGATCCTGTGTGCAGCAGCTGATTCAAGATATCCAGCACCTGACTAAGGGTGGATGTCAGATGTCTGCTCACACTGGAGATTGTATCTATTATGACTGACTAAAGGAAGGTTGACGTCAAAAAGCCATGGAGGATTTTCCACGCTGGCGCTTGTGAGATTCTCCAAACAGCAAGACTTTCTTCTACTGGATTTGGGGAGTCTGGTTGTTTGCTCCAGTGTCCTCCATGTGGATAGTTTGGGTAGTACATGGCTGCTTTGAAAGCCCACCTCCATTGTCCATTGCAGCTGAGGAATATGGAAGGTTCCTTCTGGTGGCTCTGGTGTGAAATACCAAGGGCGATGAATTAACATGGAATCTGTTTCACATGGGTCACAATGCTGGTTTGTTACCAAGGAGATCTTAGAATGTCCTGGTGGCTAAGAGGCCATACAGGATTCTCCCACCCGGAGGGTTTGACACAAGTCAAAGGGCATGGTTTCCTTCTGGGGACAGGAAATGTTAGGGTTCTGTGGCTCAGGAACCACATCTTGTATCATAAGTTGGTATTCCAGAACAGGCCTCTGAGGACAAATTCCTGAACACCTAATCTAGGGTTCCAGTGAAGTCCTAGGGGCATGTCAGTTTCAATCTTCTTACTCAGGACCATTGACTTGAGTGTCTGCTGGATATAGGTGATCAGGGTGTTTCATAATACGCATTTACTTCCAGAGAGGCCTCCAATATTGTGGTGGGCTCAGGGCTTTGCAGTTTTCTCCTAATCTGGAGGTTTTGAGAAACTGTGACGGGCAAATTTTCCTTGGGGATGACAGGCACAGTCCTGTGGTTTGGCTCCAGAGACCCCATCCTGGAGGGCATTTAAGCCATGGTTTTGGGAGAGAAATCTGCAAATATAAACTCGGGTTAGGGTTAGTGGCGAGGTTATCACAGGCCCAATGCATAGTCCTGAATGGCAGCTCATCAGGAACTGTACTTAGCGTGACTTGAAAGAGGTAGAACAGACTTTTCTATCTGCATTGTGTGTCCAGGCTGGTCTTGGGTTGCAGGTGTGATCTCATGGGTCCTTGGGATATTTTTCCTCTCTAAGGATCCTGGCAGCTCCCAATACTTTGGTGACTTTTTAGGGCAAGAGAAGAGTGCTGTTTTCCCTCTAAGGGGTGCCCCCAAAGAGAAATTCCAGAGATGGGAACTGGGTATGGTCACCTGGAAAATCACACCAAGGGTTAGGATTTGGGCCTAGGGATGTACCAGGCTGGCAAAGCAGGATCCTGGTGGTGAAACTGAGAGTGCTTGTCTGAAAGCATGCTCAGGCTGAGGGTCACAATGCCTCTTTGATCCAAGGGCAGCCCTCAGGAGTGGGTGTCGTCTCATTGGCAACGCAGCTGACTCCCACACTGATGGTTAGACACCCATCCCAACAGCCAGGTTTCCTGCCATGGGGAAGGAGAAGTTCTCTATTATGCTTCAAGTTCACCCATTGGCAGGGACTCCAACAAAAGACTGGGGACAGATGCCTGAATACAAAGGATGGGTAGATATGACGTACTTGAGCCATGGCCGGTCTCCATGCTGGATATGGGCCCCACTCTCTGGTTGGATGACACGAGGTAGGGGCTCAGGCTCTGTCAGACACAGCACTAGTGGCCAGGGCAGCCTATAAATTGGGGTCCCCTCGAGGGCTGAGCAGATTTATCCTCATGTGGGGTTTCTGGGCAGACTCACCAGGTACTTCTTCTTTCTATGTGGAAGGCAGAATGTTGCTTTGTGGCTCCAGAATTCCCTCTCAACAAGGCTTGGAGACCAGTAGGGTGAGGATGGAATTGTAAAACCAAGCTACGATTCAATTCAGTGCCAAGCGGAAGGAATTTCCAATATGTAGCACCTTATTTGAGAAACCAGTACCTAAGTAAGGGCAGTTGTCAGATGTTTGCTCACACTGGAGTTTGTATCTATGATGATCGACAGATGGAGGGGTGGCATCAAGATGCCATGGAGGATTTCCCACGCTGAGGCTTGTGAGATGCTCCAAACAGCAAGGTTTCCTTCTACAGGACATGTGGAGTCTGGTTTGTTTGTTCTAGGTTCCCCCATGTAGAACGTTTGGGTAGCAGAGCACTACCACATGGATACCTGGAAAGCAAACCTCCATTCTCCATTGCAGATGAGGAACATGGCAGGTTTGTTCTGGTGGCTCTGGTGCGAAGTACCAAGGGCGATGACTTAACACGGAATCACTTTCAGATGGGTTAAAATGTTGGATTTTAACCAAGGAATGCTTAGATTGTCCTGGTGCTAAGGGGCCAAGCAGGATTCTACTAGCCGGAGGGTTTGACAGAGGTCAAAGTGCACGGTTTCTTTCTGGGGACAGGAGATGTTCTTCTTATATCATGTTATAACATAAGTTGGTATTCCAGAACAAGCTTCTGAGGACAATACCTGTAAACCTAATCTAGGATTCCAGTGAGGTCGTAGGGGCATGTCAGGTTCAATCTTCTGACTCAGGACCATTGACTTTGGCGTCTGCCGGGTGTAGGTGATCAGAGTGTTTCAGACTGTGCATTTGCATACAGAGCAGCGTCCAATATAGCAGTGGTCCCAGGCACCTTTGAGGTTTCTCCTAATCTAGACGGTTTGGGAAACTGGGGCGGGAAAATTCTCCTTGGTGATGGCAGGCACAGTCCTGTGGTGTGGATCCAAAAACCCCATCCTGGAGGACATATGAGCCATGGTTTTCGGAGAGTAGACTGCAAACTCAAACTCGGGATAGGCTTAGTGGTGAGGTGATCACAGGCCCAATGCGTAGATCTGGAGGAGAGCTCATCAGGAACTGTAATTACGGTGACTGGAAGGCAGTAGCACAGGCTTTCCTATCTGGATTGTGTGTTTGGATGGCCTCAGAATGCAGGTGTGGTCTCGTGGGTCCATGGGAGATTTTTATTCCTTAAGGATCCTGGCGGCTCTCAATAGTTTGGTGGCTTTCTCAGGGAAGGCGAGAGTGCTGTTTTCCATCTTAGGGGTTCCCCAAAACAGGGATTCCGGAGATGGGTCTGGGCGCCAAGAGATTCCCACCAAGGGTTAGGATTTGTGTTTAGCGACATACCAGTCCTGAAATGCGGGATCCCGGTGGTGCAATAGAGAGGGCTTATTTGAAAGCATGCTCAGGTTGATGGTCACAATGCCTGTTTTTCCCCAGGGCGACCCATAGGAGTGGGCATGGTCTCATTGCCCATACAGCTGGCTCCCTCTCTGAGGGTTGGACACCCATCCCAACAGCTAGGTTTCATGCCATGAGGAAGGAGCAGTTCGCTATTGAGCTTCAGGTCCCCCCATTGGCAGGGATTCCAGCAAAGGTTTGGGGACAGATGCCCGAATACCAAGGATGGGTAGAGAGGACGTATTGAGCCATGGCCAGTCTCACATGCTGGATATGGGAACCAATCTCCGGGTGGCTGGCATGAAGTCATGGCTTAGGCTCTGTCAGACACAATACTACTGGACATGGAAGCTGATAAATCAGGGATATTCAAGGGCTGAGCAGATGATCTTCATGTGGGGTTTCTGGACAGTCTCACCAGGCAATTCTTCTTTCTATGGGGAAGGCGGAATGCTGCATTGTGGCTCCAGAATTCCCTATCAGGAGGGCTTGGGGACCAGTCGGGTGAGGATGGAATTGTAAATACTAGCTACGGTTCAATTCAGTGCCAAGTGTTAGGCAGTTCCAAAGGGCAATGGCTTATTCGAGATAGCCAGCACCTGAGTAAGGGGGGATGTCAGATATTTGCTAACACCGGAGTTTGTGTCTATGATGTCTGACAAATGGAGGAGTGGTGTCAAGAGACTACGGAGAATTTCCCATGCTGAGGCTTGTGAGATGCTATAAACAGCAAGGTTTCCTTCTACTGAAGAGGTGGAGTCTGCTTTGGTTGCTCCACAGTCCTCCATATGGAAAGTTTGGGTAGTAAAGCTCTCCCGCACGGATGCCTGGAAAGCACACGTCCATTAATCATTGCACCTGAGGATTGTGGCATGTTCCTTCTGTTTCATCTGGGGCGAAATACCAAGGCCTGGAGTAGACATGGAATCTTTTTCAGATGTTTCACTATGCTGGTTTGTTACCAGAGAGATCTTAGAATGTGCTGGTGGCTAAGGGGGCATGCAGGATTTTCCAACCTTGAGGATTTTATACAGATCCAAGGGCACAGTTTGCTTCTAGGGACAGATGTTGTGTGGCTCAGGGACCACATGCTGTACTCTAAGTTGGTATTCCAGAACAGATGACAAATGCCTGAAAGCCTAATATAGGTTTCCAATGAGGCCCTAGGGCATGTCAAGTTCAATCTTTTGACTCAGGACCATTGACTTGGGTGTCTGCCTCGATGGAGGTGATCAGGGTGTTTCAGACTGCGCATATGCAACCAGATCGGCCTCCAATACTGCACTGGGCTCAGGGGCCATGCAGGTTTCTCCTACACTGAAGGTTTGACTCCCTGCCAACAGCAGGTTTTTTGCCATGGGGAAGGAGGAGTTCTGGCTCATGCGTCAGTTTTCCCCCTGTGCAGGGATTGGAGATAAGGTCTAGGTTCCATCCATCACTCAGTGTGCGGCCAGCTGTCTGGTTGTCTGTCACGATTTCTGGGCTCAGGCTGTGTCAGACAGGGCATTACTGCCCAGAGTGCACTGTTTAATTGTGGTGCAGTCTAGAGGCATGCAGGATTATCCTCTTTTGGGGTTTCTGGGTAGCCCCAAAGGTCAACGTTTTTCTTCTGGAGGGCAGGCAGAGTGCTGCATTGTGTCTCCATAATTCCCAAACTGGAGGACTAGTGAGCCAGGAGTGTGAGGACGGAAGTCTGAGAACACAAGCTAGGCTTAGGTTTTGGGGCGAGGGCACGGCAGGCTCACTCTGCAGAGCTGAATTGAGATCTCGTGCATCTAAAGTCAAGGCGAGGATAAGCCATTGCCTCAGGTTGGAGTTTCTGTCTATGAACCTACATGAAGGTTTGGGCATCACGAGGCCATGGAGGTTGTCCCAAGCTGCGAGTGTGTGATGCTGCAAACCACAAGGATTCCTTTTGGGGGATAGTTGAGACCTGTCGCATGGATCAAGGACACCCCATAAGGAACTTCTCCAGACCGGGGTTCTAATGATGGAGGCCTGGGCAGCCCAACTCGCATTCCAATTGTCTCCTATTGACAAGACAAGTTCGATCTGCTAGCTCTGGGGGAGCAACCGTGGGGGCTGAGTTGAAATGGACTCTCCTGAGGATGGGTCATTATGTGGCTTTGTGTCCATGGAGACCTTGAAATGGGGTAGTGGCTCCGGCGCCCTGAAGGATTCTCCTAACTGGAGGTTTTGAGACAGGTCCAAAGAGCAAGCTTCCCATGTGGAGACAAGATCTGTTCTGATTGTTGCCTCAGGAAACCCATAAGCTGGTATTGGAAACCAGACATCTGAGGAGAGATGCCTGGAATCCAAAGCAATGTATCCGATTAGGGCCTAGGGGCCTGTCCACTTCAATATTTTTCTCTGAAAACATCAGTCTACGGTTTTGTGTGGTGGT
The DNA here is from genome assembly GCF_020171115.1 of Neogale vison. NCBI lineage: Eukaryota > Metazoa > Chordata > Mammalia > Carnivora > Mustelidae > Neogale > Neogale vison. Next base: position 194,664,270 of record NC_058093.1, read on the forward strand.
CATTGCTCAGCATGTGTCAGATTGCCCCTGTTTGTCCCGGGAGGGCAACACTATCGGCATGGTCTTGGGGATGTTGGAAGTTTCTCCTAATCTGTATGGATGTGGCAAATGGAATGGGCAGAATTCCCTTGCAGAGGGCAGGACAGTCCTTTGGTGCAGTCCCAGCTGCCTGGTTCTCAGTCAAGAAGTCCTGACTCAGGCTGTGTTGGCCAGGGCATTAGTGTGCAGGGTAGACTGTATAATTGGGGTACAGTCAAGTGGCATGTAGGTTGATCCTCATTTGGCGTTTCTTGGTAGCCCCAGGGGCAACTTTTTTTTTTTTTTTTTTTTCCTGGAGGGCAGGCATAGTGCTGGATTGTGGCTCCGGAATTCCCAAACTGGAGGGCTTGTGGGCCAGGAGAGTAAGGACGGAAATCTGAGAACACAAGCTAAGCTTAGGTTTCAGGTTGAGGGCACGGCAGGCACACACTGCAGAGCTAAATCGAGCTCTCTGAATCTGAAGTCAGGTCGAGGGTCAGACGTTGACTCCGGTTGGCATTTCTTTCCATGATGGCCCCTTCATGAAGGGGGGCAGGCATCATAAGGCCATGGAGGTTTTCCCACGATGGGCATTGTGAGATGCTCTAATCCTCAAGGATTCATTCTCCAGGACATTCAAAACCTGTCGGATGGCTCCAGGACCTACCATATGGAAAGACGTCAGAGCAAGGTTCTAAGGGTGGAGGCCTGGAGTGCCCGCCACGCATTCCCATTGTCTCCTAGCGACAAGACAGGTTCAGTGTGCTGGCTCTGGGTGAGCAACGGAAGGGGCTGTGTTGAAATGGACTCTCCTGAGGATGGGTCACAATGTGGGTTTGTGTCCATGGAGACCTTGGAATGGGGCAGTATCTCCAGGGACCTGAAGGTTTCTCCCTACTAGAGGTTTTGACACATCTCCAAAGAAAAGTTGACCATGTGGACACGAGATTTGTTCTGATTGGTACCTCAGGAAACCACCATATGATGGTATTGGAAACCAGGCCTCTGAGGAGAGATGCCTGGAAACAAAAACAATAAATCTGATTAGGGCACACGTGCCTGTATGGTTCTATCTTCTTCTCTAAGGCTATCTGTCTACAGGTCTGAGTGGAGGTCTTTGCTCAGCTTGTGACAGATCACCCCTGTTTGTCCTGGGCGACCTATACTATTGGGATGGCCTCAGGGACTTTGGAAGTTTCACATAATCTGTACAGTAGTGGCCAATGAAATGGGCAGAATTCCTTTGGAGAAGGCAGGCACATTCCTGGGTTGTGGCTCCAGGGGACCCAGCCTGGAGGGTGTGTGGGCCAGAGTTGTTGGGACGGAAGTCTGAGAACACAAACTCAGTTTAGGTTTGCGGATATAGGTATGGCAGGCCTGATCTACAGACTGTGGGGAGAATTTTTTGGGCTATCTACAAATGGCGAGTGTGAGGCGTTTGCTCGGCTGTCTCTGGATTTTGTGTCACTGGTGGCTGTGGAATGTCGGGGTAGCCTCCTGGGCCATGGACGAGTATTTCTGTCTGGGGATTTGGGCATATCCGAAGTGTTTGGGGTTATTCTGTGGATGGGAGGAATCCTTTCTGCCTTTTTATTTATTTATTTATTTATTTATTATTCTTATTTTACCTCAGGTGTCCCACCAAAGAGGGATAACAGAGCAGAGACCTGAGTAGGCATTACTAGACATCTTGAGCTCTCGTTAAGATTGGGGGTCTCAGGGCATGGCAAGCCCCATATGCAGGCTCTTGGTCCAGCCCCTGAGATGCATTACTGGAGGACAGGTCTCACACTGAGGGTCCCAATGTGTGTTTGTGTCCATTGCGGCCCTCAAGCATGGCTGGGGACTCATAGGCCATGCTGGGTTCTCCTACACTGAATGTTGGACAACATGACAACCACAAAGTTTCTGGTCATGCAAAAGGAGGAATTCTGATTTCTGCATCACGTACACTGCTTGACAGTGGGTGGAGATTAGGTCTAGGTTCTGAAGCCTGAAATCCGAGGTTCGGAAGAGATGATGAACTAAGGCCATGGCGAGTCCGATGTGCTCAGTGTGCGGCCAGCTGTCTGGGTGTCGGTCACGAGGTCCGGGCTCAGTCTGTGTCAGACTGGGCATTATTGCCTAGGCTAGACTGTATAATTAGGGTACAGTCGAGTGGCATGCAGGTTGATCCTCATTTGGGGTTTCTGGATAGCCTCATACAGCAACGTTTTTCTTCTGGAGGGCAGGCAAAGTGCTGCATCGTGTCTCCAGAATTCCCAAACTGGAGGGATTGTGAGCTATGAGTGTGAGGATGGTAGTCGGAAAACACAAGCTAGGCTTAGGTTTCAGAACGAGCGCACAGCAGGCACACTCTGGAGAGCCTTATCGAGATCTCATGCATCTGAAGTCAGGGTGAGGATCAGACATTTCCTCAGGTTGGAGTTTCTGTACATGATATCCCCTACATGAAGGTGGGGGCATCACAAGGCCATGGAGGTTTGTCCACTGTGCGAGTGTGTGATGCTGCAAACCACAAGGATTTCTTCTGCGGGACAGTCGAGACCTGTTGGATGGATCAAGGACACCCCATAAGGAACTTCTCCAGAGTGGTGTTCTAATGATGGATGCCTGGGCAGCCTAACTCGCATTCCAATTGTCTCCTAGCAACAAGGCCGGTTCGATCTGATGGCTCTGGGGAACAACCGAGGGGGCTGAGTTGAAATGGACTCTCCTGAGGAGTGGTCATAATGTGCTTTTGTGTCCATGGAGACCTTGGAATGGGCCGGTGGCTCCAGGGACCTGAAGGTTTCTCCTAACTAGAGGTTTTGAGACAGCTCCAAAGAGCAAGTTTCCCATGTGGAGATGAGACTTGTTCTGATTGGTACCTCCAGAAACCCCCATATGCTACTATTGGAAACCAGACCTCTGAGGAGAGATGCCTGGTAACAAAAGCAATGAATCTGATTAGGGCTTAGGTCTCTGTCAGGTTCATTCTTCTTCTCTAGGGATATCTTTTTACAGGTCTGAGTGGAGGTCGCTGCTCAGGTTGTGACAGATCTCTCCTGTTTGTCCTGGGCCACCAACACTATTGGGATGGCCTCAGGGACTTTTTAGGTTTCTCCTAATCTGTAGAGTTGTGGCCAACGGAATGGGCAGAATTCCCCTGGAGAGGGCAGGCACAGTCCCGTTGTGTTGCTCCAGGGGCCCCAGCCTGGAGGGTGTGTGGGCCAGGACTGTGGGGACAGAAGTCTGAAAAGACAAACTCAGCTTAGGAGGGTACGTATGTATGACAGACCCCATCTGCAGATCATGAGGAGAAATTGTCGGTCTATGAACAAAGGGCGAGTGTGAAGCGCTTGCTCAGTCTTTTGTCTCTGGATTTTGTGTCAACGATGGGTGTGGAAAGTTGAGGTGGCCTCATGGGCCATGTACAAGTCTTTCTTTCTGTAGATTTGGCCGGATCCCAAGTGTTTGGAACATTCTGTATATGGGAGGAGTCTTTCTGTATTTTTTTTTTTTTTTTGCCTCAGTTGTCCCACCAAACAGGGATACCAGCACCGTTCCTGGGTAGGGGTGACTAGACATCTCAACTTCTGGTTAAGATTGGGGGTCTAGGGGCTTGGCAAGCCCCACATGCGAGCTCTTGGTCCAGTAACTGAGAGACTTTACTTGAGGATAGGGCTCACTCTGAGAGTCACAATGTGTCTTTGTGCCCATCACGATCATCAAGCATGACCGGGGCCTCATGGGCCACGCTGGTTTCTCCTACACTGAACATTGGACAACATGCCAACCACAAAATTTCTGGCCATGGGGAAGGAAAAGTTCTGATTTCTGCATCACGTTCACCCCTGGGAGGTCAGTGGAGATAAGGTCTATGTTCTGAAGCCTTAAAACCGAGGTTGGGAAAAGATGACGACCTAAGGCCATGGCATGTCCAATGTGTTCAGTGTGCGGCCAGCTGTCTGGGTGTCGGTCGGGAGGTCCGGTCTCAGGCTGTGTCAGACAGGGCATTAGTACCCAGGCTAGACTGTATAATTGGGGTAGAGTCGAGAGCATGCAGGTTGATCCTCATTTGGCGTTTCTGCGTAGGCCCATAGGACAATGTTTTTCTTCTGGAGGGCAGGCAGAGTGCTGCATTGTGGCTCCAGAATTCCCAACTTGAGGGCTTGTAGGCCAGGAATTTGAGGACGGAATTCTAAGAACACAAGTTAGGCTTAGGTTTTGGGGTGAGAGCAAGGCAGGCTCACTCTGCAGAGCTGAATCAAGATCTCGTCTATCTGAATTCAGGGTGAGGATCAGACGTTGGCTTAGGTTGGAATTTCTGTCCATGATGTCCCCTACATGATGGTGGGGGGCATCACGAGGCAATGAATGTTTTCACACGGTGGGATTGTCTAATGCTCCAAACCACAAGGTTTCCTTCTTGGGACAGTCGAGACCTGTTGGATGGATCCAGGATGTCCCATAAGGAACTTCTCAAGAGCACAGATCTAAGGGTGGATGCCTGGGCAGCCCGACTCACATTCCAATGGTCTCTGAGAGATAAGGAAGGTTCAATCTGCTGGCACTGGTGGAACAACTGAGGGGGCTGAATTGAAATGGACTCTGCTGAGGATCAGGAATAATGCGGTGGTGGCTTAGGGTCTTTGCAGGATTCTCCAACCCGAAGGGTTTGACACAGCTCTAACAAGGAAGCTTCCCATGTGGAGACGATAGGTGTTCTGTTTGGTGCCTCAAGAAAGCCCCATATGCAGGTCTTTGAACCCAGACCTCTGAGGAGTGACACTGGAAAACCAAAGCAAGAGTTTAGATAAGGGCCTAGGGGTCTGTCTGGTTCAATCTTCTGTCTCTGTGGACATCTGTCTGCATGTCTGTGTGGAGGTAGTTGCTCAGCTTGTGTCAGAATGCCCCTGTTTGTCCAGGGCGGCTTACAGTAGTGGGATGTCCTTGGGGGCCTTGAGGTTTCTCCTATTCTGTAGGATTGTGGCCAATGTAATGGGCAGAGTTTCCTAGAAGAGAACAGGCACTGTCCTGTGGTGTTGCTCCAGAGGAAAAAGCCTGGAGGCTGTGTGTGCCTGGGCTGTTTGGACAGACGTCTGAAAACACAAACTTGGCTCAGGTTTTGGACCGAGTTTATGGCAGGCCTGATCTAGAGTCCGTGAAGGGGTCACCTCGGGATATGAAAGGAGGGCAAGAGGGAGGCAGTCGCTCAGGCTTTTGTCTCTGGATGTTGTGTCTACAATGGCCGTTTAATGTAGGGGTGGCTGCATGGGCTGAGGAAGAGTATTCCCTCTCTGGTGATAAGCCCAGCTCCCTAGAGTTTGGGGTCATTCTGTGGGAATGGAGGAGTCCTGTTTTCTGCCTCAGGTGTCCCCCCAGTAGAGGGATTCTAAAGCAGAGCAGTGGGTACTGACACCTGGAATACCCGCTTTCTGGTTAGGCTTGGGGGCTTATGGGCATGGTAAACCCCATATGCGAGCTTTTGGTCCAGCCACTGAGGGGCATTACTTGAATATGGGACTCACGCTGAGGGTCACAATGCATGTGTGTGCCCAAGGTGGCCCTCAAGCATGGTCGTGGCCTCATGGGCCATGCAGTTTACTCCTACACTGAAGGTCTGAGTCTCTGCCAACAGCAGGTTTTATGCCATGGGGAAGGAGGAGTTCTGACTTGTGCATCAGGTTCCCCCCCTTGCAGGGATTGGAGATAAGGTCTAGGTTTTGATGCCTGAAAACCCAGATTGGGAAGGTATGATGGCCTAAGGCCGTGGCAGGTCAGATGTGTGGGGTGTGTGGCCAGCTGTCTCAGTGTCTGTTGGAAGGTCTGGGCTCAGGCTATGTAAGACAGAGCATTAGTGCTTACGGTAGCCTATGCAATTGGGGTGTTGCCGAGGGCTGAGCAGGTTCATCCTCATTTGGGGTTACTGGGCAACGCCATAGACAATGTTTTTCTTCTGGTGGGCAGGCAGAGTGCTTTTTTGTGGCCGCAGAATTCCCAGTCGGGAAGGCTTGTGTGCCAGGAGTGTGAGGACTGAGGTCTGAAAACACAAGCCAGGGTGAGGTTTGGGGCCAAGGGCACGACAGGCCCACTCTTCAGAGGCTGAATCAGGATCTCCTGCATCTGAAGTCAGGTGAGGATCAACCGTTGGCTGAGGCTGGAGTTTGTGTCCATCATGACCCCTTCATGAAGCGGGGACCTCATGAGGCTAAGGAGTTTTTCCCATGCTGAGTTTGTGAGTTGCTCCAAACCAGAAGGAAACCTTCTGTGGGACAGTGGAGTCCTGTTGGATGGCTAGAGGACATCCCATACGGAAGGTGGAGAGCAGGGTTCAAAGGATGGATGCCTGTACAGCATACATCACATTCCCATTGGCTGTTTGCGACAAGACATGTTTGAACTGCTGGCTCTGGGGCGAGCTACCCAGGGGGCTGAGTTGAAATGGACTCTCCTGAGGATGGGTCATAATGTGGGATTGTGTCCATGGAGACCTTGGAATGTGCTGGTGGCTCAGGGCCCTGCAGAATTCGCCTACCCAAAGGGATCGATACTGCTCCAATATAAAAGCTCCCCATGTGGAGATGAGAGAGGCTCTGTTTGGTGCCTCAGAAAAGCCCCAGATGCTGGTGTTCAAACCAGTCCTCTGAGGAGAGACACCTGGAAACCAAAGCTCGGGTTCAGATTAGGGCTTAGGGGCCTGTCCGTTTCAATTTCTGTCTTTGGGGACAGTGTCTGAGTGTCTAACTGGATATAGTTGCTCAGCTAGTGTCAGAGTGCACCTTTTAGTCCAGAGCGGCCTAAACTATCAGGACACAACTATCAGGATGGCCTCGGGGGCCTTGGAGGTTTCTCCTTATCTTTAGGGTTGTGGTGAAAGAATTGGGTACAGTTAACATGGATAGGACAGGCACAGTCCTTCAGTGTGTCTCCATAGGCCCTCCCTGAAGTGGGTGTTGGTCTAGTCTGTGGGCACAGAATATGAAAACACAAACTCGGCTTAAGTGTGGCACCGAGGGTATTGCAGGCCAGATCTACAGACCGTGAGGGGAGCTCCTCTGCTGTTGAAAGATGGGTGAGTGGGAGGAGGTCCCTCAGGCTTTTGTCTCTGGATTATGTGTCCAGGATAGCCGTGGATTGTAGGGTGGCCTCACGGGCTATGGACAAGTATCCCTCTCTGGGGATTTGGCCAGGCTCCCAAGAGTTTGGGGTTATTTTGTGGGAAGGGTGGAGTCCTGTTGTCTGCCTCAGGTGTCTGTCCAAGTGAGGGATTCCAGAGCAGATCCCTAGGTACGGGTGACTGGAAAACTTGAACTCTGGTGAGAATTGCGAGCAGAGGGGCTTGGCAAGCCCCATATGCGGGCTCTTTGTCTAGGCCCTGAGAGGCCTTACTTCGACATGAGGCTCATGCTGAGGGTCACAATGCGAGTTTGTGCCCATGTCGGCACTCACATTTGGGCATGGCCTCAGGGACTATGAAGGTTCCTCTACCCTGAAGGTGTGACTCCATGCCAAAAGCAAGCTTTACAGCTATGGGGAAGGAGGAGCTCTGATTTATGCTTCAGGTACCCACCTGTGCAGGGATTTGATATAATGTCTAGGTTCAGATGTCTGAAAACCCAGGTTGGGAAGATATGACGGACTAAAGCCTAGGGTCCTGACTGGTTCAATCTGCTTCTCTGGGGACATCTGTCTATGGTCTAAGTGGAGGTAGTTGCTCAGCTTGTGTTAAATCGGTGAGGGTCACAAAGTGTGTTTGTGTCCAAAGCCGCCCTCAGCATGGCCGGAGCCTCATGGGCCACCCTGGTTTCTCCTACACTGAACGTTGGACAACATGTGAACCAAAGGTTTCTGGGCATGGGGAAGGAGGAATTCTGATTTCTACATCATGTTCAACAGTAGGCAGTGATTGGAGATAAGGTCTAGGTTATGAAGCCCTAGACTTCATAGAGGTGGGAAGAGATGACTTTAGTCCCTGGCAGTTCCAATGTGCTAATTGTGTAGCCAGATGTCTGGGTGTCAGTCGGGACGTCCGGGCTCAGGCTGTGTCAGTCAGGGCATTAGTGCCCAAGGTAGACTGTATCATTGGGGAACAGTCGAGTGGCTTGCAGGTTGATCCTCATTTGGGATTTCTGTGTAGTCCCATAAGGTAACGTTTTTCTTTTGGAGGGCATGCACAATGCTGCATTGTGGCTCCAGAATTCCCAAACTGGAGGGCTTGTGGGCCATAAGTGTGAGGATGGAAGTCTGAGAACACAAGGTAGGCTTAGGTTTCAGTGCGAGGAAACGGCAGGCCCACTCTGCAGAGCTGAATCGAGATCTTATGCTTCTGAAGTCAAGGCAAGGATTAGCCATTGGCTCAGGTTGGAGTTTCTGCCCATGATCCGCCTTCATGAAGATTGGAGACATCATGTGGCCTGGGAAGTTTTTCCATGATGGGAATTGTGAGATGCTCCAATCACAAGGATTCCTTCTAGGGGACAGTCGAGACATGTCAGATGTCTCCAGGACATCCCATACGGAACGACAGAGCAGGGTTCTAAGGATGGATGCCTGGAGAGCGCGACTCACATTCCTATTGTCTCTTTGTGACAAGGCAGGTTCGATCTGCTGACTCTGGGGGAGCAACCGAGGAGGGTGTGTTGAAATGGACTCTCCGGAGGATGGATCATAATGTGTGTTTGTGTCCATGGAGACCTTGGAATGGGGAGGTGGCTCCGGGAACCTGAAGTTTTCTCTTAACTGGAGGTTTTCATACAGCTCCAAAGAGCAAGTTTCTCGTGTGGAGACAAGATTTATTCTGATTGGTACCTCTGGAAATACCTATACACTGGTATTGGAAACCAGGTCCCTGAGGAGAGTTGTCTGGAAACAAAAGCAATGGATCCAATTAGGGTCTAGGTCCCTGTCAGTTTCAATCTTCTTCTCTGGGGATATATGTCTATGGGTCTGAATGGAGGTAGTTGCTCAGCTACTGATAGGTCGCCCCTGTTTGTCCTGGGCGGCACACAATATTGGGATGGCTTCAGGGACAGTTTAGGTTTCTCCTAATCTGTAGGTTTGTGGCCAATGGAATGGGCAGAATTTCCCTGGAGAGGGCAGGCACAGTCCTGAGGTGTGGCTCCAGGGCCCCAGCCTGGAGGCTATGTGGGCCAGGACTGTTGGGACAGAAGTCTGAAAACACAACCTCGGCTTAGGTTTGTATACGTATCTATGACAGGCCTGATCTACTGACTGTGAGGAAAATTTTTCAGGCTATGAACAAAGGTTGAGTGTGAGGTGCTTTCCCAGGATTTTGTCTTTGATTTTGTGTCAACAGTGGCTGAGTAATGTCAGGCTGGCCTCATGGGCCATTGACAAGTCTTTCTCTCTGGGGATTTGGCCCGATCCAAAGTGTTTGGGGTCAGTCTGTGGATGGGAGGAGTACTTTCTGTATTTTTTTTTTTTTACTTCATGTGTTTCACCAAAGAGGGATTCCAGAGAAGAGCTTGGAGTAGGGGTGACTAGACTTCACGAGCTCTGGTTAAGATTGCGGGACTTGGGGCATGGCAAGCCCCATATGCGGGCTCTTGGTCCAGCCCCTGAGAGTCTTTACTTGAGGACAGGGCTCACGCTGAGGGTCACAATGTGTGTTTGGGCCCATCCCGGCCCTCAAGGATAGCTGGCGCCTCATGGGCCACGTTGGTTTCTCCTACACTGAACACTGGACAACATGCCGACCACAAGGCTTCTGTTCATGAGACGGAGGAGTTCTGATTTCAGCATCACGTACACCGCTTGACAGTGAGTGGAAATAAGGTCTAGGTTTCGAAAACTGAAAACAGAGGTTGGGAAGAGATGACAACCTAAGGCCATGGCATGTCTGAAGTGCTCAGTGTGCGGCCAGGTGTCTGGGAGTCGATCGGGAAGTCTGGCCTCAGTCTGTGTCAGACAGCCCAGAGTGCCCAGGTTAGATTTTACAATTGGGTTACAGTCGAGTGGCATGCAGGTTGATCCTCACTTGGGGTCTCTGGGTAGCCCCATAGGGCATCTTTTTTCTTCTGGAGGTCAAACAGAGTGCAGTATTGTGGCTCCAGAATTCCCAAACTGGAGGGCGTGTGGCCAAGGAGAGTGAAGGCAGAAGTGTGAGAACACAAGCTAGCCTTAGGTTTAGGGGCGAAAGCCCGGCAGGCAAACTCTGCAGAGCTGAGTCAAGATCTCGTGTATCTGAAGTCAGGGCGAGGATGAGACTTTGCCCAGGTTGGAGTTTCTGTCAGTGATCCCCCTTCACAAAGGGAGTGGCATCATAAGGTCATGGTGGTTTTCCCAAGAAGGGATTTGTGAAATGCTCCAATCTGCAAGGATTTCTTCTGTGGGACAGTCTAGACATGTCGAATGGCTCAGGACGTCCCCATACAGAACAATGCCAGAGCAGGGTTCCATGGATGGAATCTTGGGCAGCCTGCCTCACATTCCAATTGTCTCCTTGCAACAAGGCAGGTTCAATCTGCTGGCTCTGGGAGAGGCACGGAGGGGGCTGAGTTGAAATGGAGTCTCCTGAGGATGGGTCTTAATGTGGGTTTGTGTCCATTGAGACCTTGGAATGGGGCAGTGGCTCCAGGGCATGAAGGATTCTCCTAACTAGAGGTTTTGACATGGCTCCAAAGAGAAAGTTTCCCTTGTGGAGACGAGATTTGTACTGATTGGTACCTCCGGAAAGCCCCATATACTGGTATTGGAAACCAGGATTCTGAGGAGAGATACCTGGAAACAAAAGCAATGGATCCACTTAGGGTGTAGGTGCCTGTCTGGTTCAATCTTCTTCTCTGGGGGTATCTATCTACGGGTCTGAGTGGAGGTCGTTGCTCAGCTTTTGACAGATCTCCCCTGTTTGTCTTGGGCGGCTAACACTATTTGGATGGCCTCAGGAACTTTTTAGGTTTCTCCTTATCTGTAGAGTTGTGGCCAATGGAATGGGCAGAATTCCCCTGGAGAAGGCAGGCACAGTCCTGATGTGTGGCTCCAGGGCCCCAGCCTGGAGGGTTTGTGGGCCAGGACTGTGGGGACATTAGTCTGAAAACACAAACTCGTCTTAGGTGGGGACATATGTATGACAGGCCCGATCTACAGACCGTGAGGAGTGTTTTTCGGGCTATGAACAAAGGGTGAGTGTGAGGCACTTGCCCAGGCTTTTGTCTCTGGATTTTGTGTCAACGATGGCAGTGGAATGTTGAGGTGGCCTCATGGGCCATGGACAAGTCTTTCTTTCTGTGGATTTGGCCCGATCCCGTGTTTGGGGTCATTCTGTGGATGGGAGGAGACTTTCTGTATTTTATTTTTTTACCTCAAGTGTCCCACCAAAGAGGGATCCCAGAGCAGAGTCATGATTAGGGGTGACTAGACATCTCGAACTCTGGTTAAGATTGGAGGACTAGGGGCATGGTATTGCCCATATGCAAAATCTTGGTCCAGTGACTTAGAGGCTTTACTTGGGGACAGGGCTGACGTTGAGGGTCCCAGTGTTTGTGCCCATGGCGGCCCTCAAGAATGGGCGGGCCTCATTTGCCACACTGGTTTCTCCCACACTGAACATTGGACAACATGCCAACCACAAGGTTTCTGGAATGGGGAAGGAGGAGTTCTGATTTCTGCATCAAGTTCAACACTTTTCAGTGAGTGGAGACAAGGCCTAGGTTCTGAAACCTGAAAACCGAGTTTGGGAAGAGAAGACGACCTAAGGCCATGGCAGGTCCTATGGGCTCAGTGTGTGGCCAACTGTCTGGGTGTCGGTCGGAAGGTTTGGCCTCAGGCTGTCAGACTGTGGTTCAGTGCCCAGGCTAGAGTGTATGATTGGGGTACAGTCAAGTGGCATGCAGGTTGATATTCATTTGACATTTAGGGCAACATTTTTCTTCTGGAGGGCAGGCAGAGTGCTACATTGTGTCTCTGGAATGCCAAACTGGAGGGCTTGTGGAGCAGGACTATGAGGACAGAAGTCTGAGTATACAAGGTAGGCTTAGGGTTCGAGGCGTGGGCACGGCAGGTACACTTGGCAGATCTGAATTGAGATCACATGAATCTGAAGTCAGAGCGGGATCAGACATTGGCTCAGGTTGGAATTTCTGTCCATTATGGCCCCTTAATAAAAGTTGGGGGGCATTACGAGGCAAAGGAGCTTTTCTCATGGTGGGATTGTCTGGTGCTCCAAACCGGAAGGATTCCTTCTGTAAGCATGAGTTGAAATGAGTTGAAATGGACTCTTCTGAGGATCAGTCATAATGTGGGCTTGTGTCCATGGAGATCTTGGTTGGGGCAGTGGTGACAGGGCCCTGAAGGATTCTCCTAACCTGAGGTATTGACACAGCTCCAAAGAGCAAGTTTCCCATGTGGAGACAAGATTTGTTCTGATTGGTGCCTCAGGAACCCCCATAAGCAGGTATTGGAAACCTGGCATCTGAGGAGAGATGCCTGGAAACCAAAGCAATGGATCCGAGTAGGGCCTAGGGGCCTGTCCGCTTCAGTCTTCTTCTCTGGGATCATCTGTCTATGGCCTGATTGTTGGTCATTGCTCAGCTTTTATCAGATCACCCCTGTTCTCCCGGGAGGTCTACACTATTGGGATAATCTCGGGGTCTTTGGAGGTTTCATGGGCGGGGCCTCATGGGCCACGCTGGTTTCTCCTACACTGAACGTTGGACAACATGCCAACCACATGGTTTCTGGCCATGGGGAAAGAGAAGATCTTATTTCTGCATCACGTCCACTACTGGGCAGTGAGTGGAGATAAGGTCTAGGTTCTGAAGCCTGAAAACCGAGTTTGGGAAGACATGATGACCTAAGGCCCTGACGGGTCCAATGTGCTCAGTGTGTGGCCAGCTGTCTGGGTGTCGGTCGGAAGGTCCAAGCTCAGGCTGTGTCAGACAGGGCATTAGTGCCTAGGCTAGACTGTATAATTGGGGTAAAGTCGAGTGGCATTCAGGTTGATCCTCTTCTGAGGTTTCTGGGTAGCCCCATAGGGCAAAGTTTCTCTTCTGGAGGGCAGGCAGAGTGCTGCATTGTGACTCCAGAATTCCCAACTTGAGGGCCAGGAGTTTCAGGACGGAAGTCTGAGAACACAAGTTAGGCTTAGGTTTCCCATTGGTGACACAGCAGGCACACTCTGCAAAGCTGAATCGAGATCTCATGCATCTGAAGTCAGGTCGAGGATCAGACGTTGGCTTAGGTTGGAGTTTCTGTCCATGATTTCCCAGACATGAAGTTGGGGGGGCATCAGGAAGCCTTGGAAGTTTTCCACTGTGCGTGTGTGTGATGCTCCAAACAACAAGGATTCCTTCTGCGGGACAGTTGAGACATGTTGCATGGATCAAGGATGTCCCATAAGAAACTTCTCCAGAGCAGGGTTCTAATGGTGGATGCCTAGGCAGCCCAACTCGCATTCCAGTTGTCTCCTAGTGACAAGGCAGGTTCGATCTGCTAGCGATGGGGGAACAACTGAGTGGACTGTATTTAAATGGACTCTCCTGAGGATCCGTCATAATGTGGGTTTGTGTCCATTGAGACCTTGGAATGGGGCAGTGGCTCCAGTGCCCTGAATTTTTCTTACCGGAGGTTTTGAGACAGCTCCAAAGAACAAGTTTCCCATGTGGAGACAAGATTTGCTCTGATCGGTGCGTCAGGAACCGCCATAAGCTGGTATTTGAAACAAAGCATCTGAGGAGTGATGCCTGGAAACAAAAGCAATGGATCCTCTTAGGGCCCAGGGGCCTTTCTGCTTCAATATTCTCCTCGCAGAGCCTCGATCTGGCATCAGTGTGTGGCCAACTGTCTGGGTGTCGGTCGGAAGGTACTTGGGGCATGGCAAGCCCCATATGCGGGCTCTTGGTCCAGCCCCTGAGAGTCTTTACTTGAGGACAAGTAAAGACTGAATTCTGAATTCTATGATTCAGAATAAAGGCCATCACCCAGCTTGTATCAGATAGCACCTGTTTGTCCAGGGAGGCTAACACTATTAAGATGGTCTTGGGGACTTTGGAGGTTTCTCCTAATCTGTAGGGTTGTCGCAATTGAAATGGGCAGAAATCCCTTGGAGAGGGCTGGCACAGTCCTTAGGTGTGGCCCAGGTGTCTAGGTGTCTGTTGGGAGGTCCAGGCTCAGGCTGTGTCAGAAAGGGTATTAGTGCCCAAGGTAGACTGTATAATTGGAGTACAGTTGAGTGGCGTGCAGACTGATCCTCATTTGGCGTTTCTGGGTAGCCCCAGGGGCAACGTTTTTCTTCTGGAGGGCTGGAAGAATGTGGCCTTGTGGCTCCGGAACTCCCAAACTGGAGGGCGTGTGGGCCAGAAGTGTGAGGAAGGAAGTCTGAGAACACAAGCTAGGCTTTGTTTTCGGGGCAAGGGCATGGCAGGCACACTCTCAGAGCCAAATTGAGAACTCATGCATCTGAAGTCAGGGTGAGGATCTGACGTAGGCACATGTTAGAGTTTCTGTTCAGGATGGCCCCTTCATGAAGGTGGGGGGGCATCAGGGGGCCATGAAGGCTTTCCCACGATGGAAGTTATAAAATGCTCCAATTAGCAAGGATTCCTTTTACAGGATAGTCGAGACCGGTCAGATGGCTCCAGGATGTCCCATACGGAATGACGCCAGAGCAGGGTTCTAAGGATGGATGCCTGGAGAGCCCGACTCGCATTCCTATTGTCTCCTAGAGACAAGGCAGGTTCGATCTGCTTCCTCTGGGGGAGCAACCGATGGGCTGTGTTGAAATGGACTCTCCTGAGAATGGGGCATAATGTGGTTTTGTGTCCATGGAAACCTTGGAATGGGATGGTGGCTCCAGGGACCTGAAGGTTTCTCCTAACTTGAGGTTTTGACACAGCTCCAAAAGCACGTTTTCCATGTGTAGACGAGATTTGTTCTGATTGGTACCTCTGGAAGAACCCATATGCTGGTGTTGGAAACCAAGCCTCTGAGGAAAGATGCCTGGAAACAAAAGCAATGGATCTGATTAGGGCCTTGGTGCCTGTATGATTCAATCTTCTCTGCGGATATCTGTCTATGGGTCTGAGTTGAGGTAGTTGCTCAGCTTGGGATAGATCGACCCTATTTGTCCTGGGCAGCCAACACTATTGGGATGGCCTCGGGGACTTTGGAGGTTTCTCCTAATCTGTAGGGTTGTGGCCAGACACAGTCCTGTGGTGTGGCTCCAGGGGCCTCAGGCTGGAAGGTGTGTGGGTTAGTACTGTGGGGACAGAAGTCTGAAAACCCAAACTTGACTTCGGTTTGGGGACATATGTATGACACAGCTGATCTATAGACCGGGAGGAGAATTTTTCGTTCTAGAACAAAGGCAAGCGTGAGGCGCTTGCCCAGGTTTTTGTCTCTGGATTTGGTGTCAATGATGGCCATGGAATGTCGGGATGGCCTCATGGGCTATTGACGAGTCTTTCTCTCTGTGGATTTGGCCAGATCCCAAGTGTTTGGTGTTATTCTGTGGATGGGAGGAGTCCTTTCGGTATTTTTTTACCTCAGGTGTCCCACCATAGAAGGATTCCAGAGCAGACCTGAGTAGTGATGACTAGACATCTCAACCTCTGGTTAATATTGGGGGACTAGGGGCATGGCAAGCCCCATATGCGTGCTCTTGGTCTTGCCACTGAGATGCTTTCCTTGAGGACAGGGCTCATGCTGATGGTCACAATGTGTGTTTGTGCCCACTGCGGCCCTGAAGCATGGGCGGGGCCTCATGGGCTACGCTGGATTCTCCTATACTGAATTTTGGACAACATTCTAATCACACATTTTCTTGCCTTGGGGAAGGAGGAGTTCTAATTTCTGCATCACATTCACCCCTGGGTAGTGAGGGGAGATAAGTTCTAGGTCCTGAAGCCTGAAGCCTGAAAACCGAGTTTGGGAAGAGATGACCACCTAAGGCCATGGCCGGTCCAATGTGCTCAGTGTATGGTCAGCTGTCTGGGTTTCGGTCAGGAGTTCTGGGCTCAGGCTGTGTCATACAGGGATTTAGTGCCCAGGCTAGACTCTATAGTTGGGGTACAGTCAAGTGGCATGCAGGTTGATCCTCATTTGGCATTTCTGGGTAGCCTCATAGGGCAAAGTGTTTCTTCTGGAGGGTAGGCAGAGTGCTGCATTGTGTCTCCAGAATTCCCAACTTGAGGTCTTGTGGCCAGAAGTGTGAGAACGGAAGTATGAGAACACAAGCGAGGCTTAGGTTTAGGGACGAGGGCACGGCAGGCACACTCTGCAGAGCTGAATCGAGATCTCATGCGATTGAAGTCAGGGCGAGGATCAGATGTTGGCTCAGGATGGAGTTTCTATCCATGATGGCCCCTTAATGAAGGTGGGGAGGCATCACGAGGTTATGGAGGTATACCCACGTTGGGATTGTGTGATACTCCAAACCACAAGGATTCTTCTGCAGGACAGTCGAGACCTGTCAGATGGATCCAGGATGCCCCATAAGGACCTTCTACAGAGCAGAGTTCTATCTAACGATGGATGCCTGGGCAGCCCAACTCACATTACAATTGTCTCCTAGCGAAAAGGCAGGTTCGATCTGCTGGCTCTGGGGGAGCAACTGAGGGGGCTGAACTGAAATGGACTCTCCTGAGTATCGGTCACATTGTGGGTTTGTGTCCCTGGAGACCTTGGAATGGGGCAGTGGCGCCGGCGCCCTGAAAGAATCTTCTAACCAGAGGTTTTGAGACAGCTCCAAAGCGCCAGTTTCCCATGAGGTGTTGAGGTTTGTTCTGATTAGTTCCTCAGGAACCACAATAAGATGGTATTGAAAACCAGGCATCTGAGGAGAGATGCCTGGAAAACAAAGCAATGGATTCGGTTAGGTCCTAGGGGCCTGACCACTTCATTCTTCTTCTCTGGGAACATCTCTCTATGGTTCTGAGTGGAGGTCGTTGCTCAGCTGGTGTATCACCCCGTTTGTCCCGGGCGGCCACACTACTGGCATGGTCTCAAGGTCGTTGGAGGTTTCTCCTAATCTGTAGGGTTTTAGCCAATGGAATGGACAGAATTTTCTTGGAAAGGGCAGGCACAGTCCTGAATTGTTGCCCCAGCTATCTTGGTTTCGGTCGGGAGATCCGGGCTCAGGCTATGTCAGACAGGGCTTTAGTGCTCATGCTAGGCTGTATAATTCGGGTACAGTCGAGTGACCTGCAGGTTGATCCTCATTTGGGGTTTCTGGGTAGCTCCATAGGGCAACTATTTTCTTCTGGAGGGCAGTCAGAGTGCTGCATTGTGGCTCCGGAATTCCCAAACTGGAGGGCTTGTGGCCAAGGAGTGTGAGGACGGAAGACTGAGAACACAAGCTAAGCCAGGTTTTTGGAACGACAGCATGGCAGGCACGCTCTGCAGAGCTAAATCGAGATCTCGTGCATCTGAAATCAGGGCGAGGATCAGACGTTGGCTCACGTTGGAATTTCTGTCCATGATGGCCCCTTCTTGAAGGGGGGATGCGCATCATGTGGCCATGGAGTTTTTCCTTCGATGGGAGTTGTGAGACATTCCAAACTGCAAGGTTTCCTTTTGTGGGACAATTGAGACCAGTTGGATGGCTCAAGGACCTCCTATCCGGAATGACTCCAGAGCAGGGTTCTAAGGATGGATGCCTGGGCAGCCCGCCTCACATTCCAATTGTATCCTCTCAATAAGACAGGTTCGATCTTCTGGCTCTGGGGGAGCAGCCAACAGGGGTTGAGTTGAAATGGACTCTCCTGATGATCGGTCATAATGTGGGTTTTTGTTCATGGAGACCTTGGAATGGGGCGGTGGCACCGGGGTACTGAAGGAATCTCCTAACCGGATGTTTTGCCACATCTCCATCGAGCAAGTTTCCCATGTGGTGGTGAGATTTTTTATGATCGGTGCCGCAGGAAACCGTCATATTCTGGTACTGGAATCCAGGACTCTGAGGAGAGATGTCTGGAAACAAAACAATGGATCATATTAGGACCTAGGAGAGTGTCTGGGAGAATCTTCTGTTCTGGGGACATTTGTCTATGGGTCTGAGTGGAGGTAGTTGCACAGCTGGTGTCATATCGCCCATGTTTGTCCCGGGTGGACCCCAGTATTGGGATGGCCTTGGAGTCTTTGGAGGTTTCTCCGAATCTGTAGTGTTGGGGCCAATTAAATGGGCAGAATTCCCATGGAGAGGGTAGGCGCAGTCATGAAGTGTGGCTCCAGGGGCACCATCCTGGAGGGTGTGTGGACTAGGGCTATGGGGACAGAAGTGTGAAAACGCAAATGGCTTAGGTTTGGGGACGTAGGTATGACAGGCACGATCTACAGATGGTGAGGAGAACTCTTCATGATATGAACAAAGGGCGAATGTGAAGTGCTTCCTCAAGCTTTTGTCTCTGTATTTTCCTTCAACAATAGACGTTGAATGTTGAGGTGGCTTCATCGGGCATGGACAAGTATCCCTTTCTGGGGATTTAGACCAATTCCAAGACTTTGGGGTCATTCTTTGGGATGGGAGGTGTCTTTTCTGTTTTTTTTTTTTTTTTTTTTTTTTATTTCAAGTGTCCCACCAAAAGACTGATTCCAGAGAAGAACACTGGGGAGGTGACTGGACAACCCAACCTCTGGTTTAGAATGGGGGCCTAGGGGCATGGCAAGCCCCATATGCTGGCTCCTGCTCCAGCCACTGAGAGGCCTTACTTGAGGACAGGGCTCACACTGAGTATCACAATGCGAGCTTGTGCCAAATCTGGCCCTCAAGCATGGGTGCAGCCTCATGAGCCAAGCTGGTTTCTCCTACTCTGAACGTTCTACAACATGCCAACCACATGGTTTCTTGCCATGCAGAAGGAGGAGTTCTGATTTCTGCATCTTGTTCAAATTAGAGGATTGGAGATAAGGTTTAGGTTCTGAAGCCTGAAAACTGAGGGTGGGAAGAGATGATGACCTAAGGCCATGGAAGGTCAGGTGTGCTCAGTGTGCGGCCAGCTGTCTGGATGTCAGTCGGGGTCCGGACTCAGGTTGTGTCAGAGAGGGCATTAGTGCCCAGTTTAGACTGTATAATTGGGGTACACTCGATTGGCGTGCAGGTTGATCCTCATTTGAGGTTTCTGTGTAGCCCCATAGGGCAACGTTTTTCTTCTGGAGTGCAGGCATATTGCTGCATTGTGGTCCAGAATTGCCAATCTAGAGGGCTTGTGGGCCAGGAGTGTAAGGACGGAAGTCTCAGAAAAGAAGCTAGGCTTAGGTTTCAGGGCAAGGGCATGTCAGGCACAGTCTACAGAGCTGAATAGAGATCCTGTGCATCTGAACTCAGGGCGAGTATCTGACTTTGGCTCAGGTTGGAGTTTCTGTCCATGATGGCCCCTTCATGAAGGAGGAGGGTCTCAAGAGGCCATGTAAGTATTCCCACGATGGGAGTTGTGTGATGCTCCAAACCACAAGGATTCCTTCTGTAGGATCCTCGAGAACAGTTGGATGGCTTCCAGAGGTCCCATATGGAATGACTCCAGAGGGCTAGTGATGATGAACATTTTTTCATGTGTCTGATAGCCATTTGTATGTCTTCATTGGAGAAGTCTCTGTTCATGTCTTCTGCCTATTTTTTTATATGATTGCCTGTTTTGTGTGTGTTGAGTTTGAGGAGTTCATTATAGATCCTGGATATCAACCTTTTGTCTGTACTGTCATTTGTAAATATCTACTCACACTCCGTGGGTTGCCTTTTTGTTTTTTTGACTGTTTCTTTGCTGTGCAGAAACTTTTGAATTTGATGAAAGAGCAGGATTCTAAGGATGAATGTGTGGTGTGCCTGACTCACATTCCAATTATTTCCTAGCGACAAGGCAGGTTCAATCTGTTGATTCTGGGAGAGCAACAGAGGGGGCTGAGTTGAAATGGACTCACCTAAGAATGGGACATATTGTGCATTTGTGTCTATGAAGACCTTGGAATGGGGCGGTGGATCTGGGGCCCTGAAGGATTCTCCTAACCAGAGGTTTTGACAGAGCTCCAAAGATTACATTTCCACTATGGAGTAGAGATTTGTTCTGATGAGTGCTTCATGAATCCCCCATATGTTGGTATTGGAAACCAGGCCTTGAGGAGAAATGTCTAGAAATTAAAGCAATGTATATGATAAAGACCTAGGGGACTGTCCAGTTTAATCTGATTCTCTAGGGACATCAGTCTACGGGTCTTATTGGAGGTAGTTTCTCAGCTTGTGTCACATCGCCCCTGTTTGTCTCAGATGGCCTACACTATAGGGAAGTCCTCAGGGTCTTTGGAGGTTTCTCCTAATCTGTATGGTTGTAGATAATGGAATGGGCAGAATTTCCTTGGAGATAGCAGGCATAGTCCTGAGGTGTGGCTGCAGGGGTCACAGCCTGGAGGGTGTGTGGGCCAGGGCTGTGGGGACAGAAGTCTGAAAACAGAAACTCGGCTTAGATTAGGGGACGTAGGTATGGCAGGCATGGTCTACAGACCTTGAGGAGAACTCTTTGGGAAATGAACAAAGGGCGAGTGTGAGGCGCTTGCTCAGGCTTTTGTCACTGGATTTTGTGTCATCGATGGCCATGGAATGATGGGGTGGCCTCATGGGTCATGAACGAGATTCCCTTTCAGGTATTTGGCCAGACTCCAAGAGTTTGGGTTCATTCTGGGGGATGGTGGAGTCCTTTCTGTTTTTTTTTTTTTTTTTTTTTGCCCCCTCAGGTGTCCCACCGAAAGAGGGATTCCAGAGCCAAGCCCTGGGGAGGGGCAAGTGGACAATCCGACATCTGGTTAATATTCGGGGCCTAGGGGCATGGCAATCCACATATGCGGGCTCTTGTTCCAGCCACTGAGAGGCCTTACTTGAGGACAGGGCACATGCTGAGGGTCACAATGCATGTTTGTGCCCAAAGCAGGCCTCAAACATGGGCGGGACCACCTGGGCACGCTGGTTTCTCCTACACTAAACATTGGACAACATGCCAACCACAAGGATTCTGGGCACAGGGAAAGAGAAGTTCTGATTTCTGCATCATGTCCAATGTAAGGGTGGGGCAGACTGAGTGGAGTCATCCAATCAGTAGGCCGTATGTATATCCACTGGGAAGGTTGAAATTCAATTGGCCACCTGTGTAGGGGCGGGGCTCAACCACCCCCATAAAGGTTGCTCTGCCAGGCTGCCAAGGGGGGCTCCTGCAGGAGAGCCGGGGGCTCCTTCAGGAGGGCCGGGGGCTCCTGCAGGAGGGCCGGGGGGCTCCTGCAGGAGAGCCGGGGGCTCCTTCAGGAGGGCCGGGGGGCTCCTGCAGGAGAGCCGGGGGCTCCTGCAGGAAAGCCGGGGCTGCTGCAGGAGAGCCAGGGCTCCTGCAGGAGGGCCAGGGGCTGCTGCAGGAGAGCAGCAGCTGCTACAGGAGGGATGGAGTCGGCGGAGAGCGGTGAAGTCCGCGGAGAGCGGTGAAGTTGGCGGAGAGCGGTGGAAGTCCGCGGAAGGCGGTGAAGTCGGCGGAGAGCGATGAAGTGGAGCGGAGAGCGGTGGAAGTCGCAGAAGAGCAGGGGAGTCAACGGTGTATAGAAGAGCTGTAACAGCTCTTGTAAGAGCTATAACCGCGTTTGGCGGTCCAGCCTCCGGCGGCCCGGAGCGGCCGCTGCCCGCCTCCAGCCTCCGGCGGCGGCCCCGAGCGCCGCCGCCTGCAGCTTCCATCCTCCGGCGGCGGCCCCGAGTGCAGCCGCCTGCAGCCTCCGGCGGCGGCCCCGAGCGCCGCCGCCTGCAGCTTCCAGCCTCCAGCCCCGAGCACCGCCGCCTGCAGCTTCCAGCCTCCGGCCCCGAGCACCGCTGCCTGCAGCTTCCAGCCTCCGGCGGCGGCCCCGAGTGCCGCCGCCTGCAGCCTCCGGCGGCGGCCCCGAGCGCCGCTGCCTGCAGCCTCCGGCGGCGGCCCCGAGCCGCCGCCTGCAGCTTCCAGCCTGCCTGCAGCCTCCGGCGGCGGCCCCGAGCGCCGCCGCCTGCAGCCTCCGGCGGCGGCCCCGAGCGCCGCCGCCTGCAGCTTCCATCCTCCGGCGGCGGCTCCGAGCGCCGCCGCCTGCAGTCTCCGGCGGCGGCCCCGAGCGCCGCCGCCTGCACTCTCCGGCGGCGGCCCCGAGCGCCGCCGCCAGCAGCCTCCGGCGGCGGCCCCGAGCCGCCGCCTGCAGCTTCCAGCCTCCGGCGGCGGCCCCGAGCACCGCCGTCTGCAGCCTCTGGCTGCGGCCCCGAGCGCCGCCGCCTGCAGCCTCCGGCGGCGGCCCCGAGCGCCGCCGCCTGCAGCTTCCATCCTCCGGCGGCGGCCCCGAGCGCCGCCGCCTGCAGCCTCCGGCGGCGGCCCCGAGCGCCGCCGCCTGCAGCCTCCGGCGGCGGCCCCGAGCGCCGCCGCCTGCAGCTTCCATCCTCCGGCGGCGGCTCCGAGCGCCGCCGCCTGCAGCCTCCGGCGGCGGCCCCGAGCGCCGCCGCCTGCAGCCTCCGGCGGCGGCCCCGAGCGCCGCCGCCTGCAGCTTCCATCCTCCGGCGGCGGCCCCGAGCACCGCCGCCTGCAGCTTCCAGCCTCCTGCGGCGGCCCCCAGCACCGCCGCCTGCAGCTTCCAGCCTCCGGCGGCGGCCCCGAGCCATCGCCTGCAGCCTGCAGCCTCCGGCGGCCCAGCAGTCCAGTCGTCTGCGGTCCAGTTGTCCGCGGTCTCTCGACGCCTGCGGTCCTGTGATATCTGCGGTCCAGTTGTCAGCGGTCCCTCGACGCCTGCGGTCCTGAGACATCTGCGGTCCAGTTGTCAGCGTTCCCTCGACGCCTGCGGTCCTGAGACATCTGCGGTCCAGTTGTCAGCGGTCCCTCGACGCCTGCGGTCCTGAGACATCTGCGGTCCAGTTGTCAGCGGTCCCTCGACACCTGCGGTCCTGAGACATCTGCGGTCCAGTTGCCAGCGTTCCCTCGACGCCTGCGGTCCTGAGACATCTGCGGTCCAGTTGTCAGCGGTCCCTCGACGCCTGCGGTCCTGAGACATCTGCGGTCCAGTTGTCAGCGGTCCCTTGACGCCTGCGGTGCCAGCGGCCCTGCCCCGCACTCCAGGACCCTCAGCAGTGACACAGTGAGAAACGACCTAGATGTCAGCAACCTCATTGGGAGTAGGCTCGCCGGGGTCAAAGTTGTCATCTTTTATAAAAGAAAGCCCTGACCGGTCAGTGCGATTCATGATGCTTGGCGCGAAATAAAGTTTTGCTTGACCTTCGCTTTGTATCAGTCTCGTTCCTTTGATCACGGACCCTAACATTCCACCACTGGGCAGTGATTGGAGATAAGGTCTAGGTTCTGAAGCCTGAAAAATGAGGTTGGGAAAAGATGACGATCCAAGGCCATGGCGGTTCTGAATGCTCAGTGTGGGGCCCGCTGTCTGCATGCTGGTTGGGAGGTCCAGGCTCAGGCTGTGTCAGACAGTTCATTAGGGCCCTGGGTAGAGTGTATAAATGGGGTGAAGTCGAGTTGCATGTAGGTTGATCCTCTTTTGGGATTTTGGGTAGCCCCATAGGGCAAAGATTTACTTCTGGAAGGCACACAGAGTGCTGAATTGTGTCTCCAGAACTCCCAAACTGGGGGCTAGTTGGCCAGGAGTGTGAGGACATAAATATGAGAGCACAAGCTAGTCTTAGGTTTAGGGGAGAGGGCAGGGCAGGCACACTCTCCAGATCTGAATTGAGCTGAATCGAGCTGAATCGTGCATGTTAACCCAGGGCGAGTATCAGACGTTGGCTCACGTTGGAGTTTCTGTCCATGATGGCCCTTCATGAAGGGGGGCAAGGTATCAGGGGCTATTGAGTATTTCTCATGATGGAATTTTGAGATGCTCCAAACAGCAAGGAATGCTTCTGCAGTACAATTGAGACCTGTTGGATTGGTCCAGGATGTCCCATAGGAAACGACTCCAGAGCAGGGTTCTAAGGATGGATGCCTGGGCAGAATGCCTCACACTCCAGTTGTCTCCTAGTGAGAAGACAGGTTTGATTGGTGGCTCAGGGGGAGCAACCAAGGGGGCTGAGTTGAAATAAACTCTCTTGCAGATGGGACCTAATGTGAGCTTGTGTCCATGGAGACCTTGGAATGGGGTGGAGGCACTGGAGCCCTGAAGGATTCTCCTAACCTGAGGTTTTGACAGAGCTCCAACCAGCAACTTTCCCATGCAGAGACGACATTTGTTCTGATTGGTGCCTCAGGAAACCCTGTATGCTGGTATTGGAAACCAGGGCTTGGCGAGAGATGACTGGAAACCAAAGCAATTGGTCTGATTAGGGCCTAGAGGCCTGTCAGGTCCAGAGTTTTTTCTGGGGACATCTGCCTACGTGTCTGAGTGGAGGTAGTTGTTCAGCTGGTGGCAGATTGCCCCTGTTTGTCCCGGGTGACCTACAGCATTGGGGTAGCTTTGGGGTTTTGGAGGTTCCTCTAATTTGTATGCTTGTGGTCAATGGAATGGGCATAATTCCCTTGGACAGGGCAGGCACAGTCCTGGCATGTGGCTACAGGGCCCCCAGCCTGGAGGGTGTATGGGCCAGGGCTATGGTGACAGAAGTCTGAAAACACAAACTCGGATTAGGTGTGGGAACGGAGTTATGGCAGTCCCGATCTACAGACTGTGAGAAGAATTTTTTGGGCTATGAACAAAGGGTCAGTTGAGGCGCTTGCTCAGGCTTTTCTCTCTGGATTTTGTGTCAATCGTGGCCGTAGAATGTTGATATGCCCTCATGGGCCATGGACGAGTCTTTCTCTCTGTTGATTTGGCCTGATTCCAAGTGTTTGGGTCATTCTGCGGATGGGAAGAGTCTTTTTGGTATTTATTATCTCAGATGTCCCACCATAGTGGGATTCCAGAGTAGAGCACTGAGTAGGGTTGACTAGACATGTCGACCTCTGGTTAAGATTGGGGGACTATGGGAATGGCAAGCCCCATATGCAGGCTCTTGTTCCAGCCACTAAGAGGCCTTACTTGAGGACAGGGCACACGCTGAGGGTCACAATGTGAATTTGTGCCCAACGTGGCCCTTAAGCATGAGCACGGCCACCTGGGCACGCTGGTTTCTCCTACAATGACCATTGGACAACATGCCAACCACAAGGATTCTGGGGATGGGGACAGAGGAGTTCTCATTTTTGCATCACGTTCACCCCTGGGAAGTGAGTGGAGATAAGGTCTAGGTTCTGAAGCCTGAAAACCGAGGTTGGGAAGAGATGACGACCTAAGGCCATGGTGGGTCCGATGTGCTCAGTGTACAGGCAGCTGTCTGGGTGTCGGTCGGGAGGTCTGGGCTAAGGCTGTGTCAGACAAGTTTTTAGTGCCCAGGCTAGACTGTATAATTGGTGTACAGTCAAGTGGCATGCAGGTCGATCCTCATTTGGCATTTCTGGGTAGCCCCATAGGGCAACGTTTTTCTTCGGGAGGGCAGGCAGAGTGATGCATTGTGTCTCCAGAATTCCCAACTGGAGGGCTTGTGGGCCTGGAGTGTGAATACAGATCTGAGAACACAAGTTAGTCTTAGGTTTCGGGACGAGGACACGGCAGGCACACTCTGCAGAGCTGAATCAAGATTTCGTGCATCTGAAGTCAGGGTGAGGATCAGACATTGGCTCAGGATGGAGTTTCTATCCATGATGAACCCTTCATGAAGGTGGGGGTGCATTACGAGGCCATGGAGTATTTCCCATGGTGGGATTGTGTGATGCTCCAAACCGCAAGGATTCCTTCTGTGGGACAGTCGAGACCTGTTGGATGGATCCAGGACATCCTATAAAGACTTTCTGCAGAGCAGTGTTCTAATGATGGGTGCATGGGCAGCCCTACTCGCATTCCAATTGTTCCCTAGCAACAAGGCAGGTTCAATCTGCTGGCTCTGGGTGAGCAGCAGAGGGGGCTGATTTGAAATGGACTCTCCTGCGGATGGGTCATAATGTGGGTTTGTGTCCATGGAGACCTTGGAATGGGGCGGTGGCAGCAGGGCCCTGAAAGATTCTCCTAACTGGAGGTTTTGACACAGCTCCAAAGAGCACGATTAACATGTGGAGATGACATTTGTTCTGATCAGTGCCTTAAGAAACCCCATATGCTGGTATTGGAAACCATGCCTCAGGGGAGAGATGACTGGAAATCAAAGCAATGGATCTGATTGTTTTTCTCAATGTTTTTCTCTGGAGATATCTGCCTACAGTTCTGAGTGGAGGTAGTTGTTCAGCTGGTGGCAGATCGCCTCTTTGTCCTGGGGTGCCTACACCATTGGGATAATTTTGGGGAATTTGGAGGTTCTTCTAATTTGTACGGTTGTGGTTGATGGAATGGGTAGAATTCCATTGGAGAGGGCAGGCACTGTCCTGATTTGTGGCTCCAGAGACCCCAGCCTGGAGGGTGTGTGGGCCAGGGTTGTGGTGACAGAAGACGCCTGAAAACACAAACTCAGATTAGGTTTGGGGATGGAGGTATGGCAGTCCCGATCTACAGACCATGAGGAGAACTCTTCGGGATATGAACAAAGAGTGAGTGTGAGGCGCTTGCTGAGGCTTTTGTATCAATGATGGCCATGAAATGTCGGGGTGGCACCAATCAGAACAAATTAGGAGAAACCTCCAACGTCCCCAAGGCTATCCTAAGAGAGTAGGCCGCCCAGGACAAACAGGGACTATCTGCCATCAGCTGAGCAACTACCTCCACTCAGACCCGGAGACAGATGTCCCCAGAGAAGAAGATTGAACCAGACAGGCCCCTTGGACCTCATCAGATCCGTTCCTTTGCTTTCCGGCCATCTCTCTTCAGAGGCCTGGTTTCCAATAGGTGCATATGGGGCTTTCCTGAGGTACCCATCAGAAGAAATCCCATCTCCATATGGGAAACTTGCACATGGGAACTGTGTCAAAACCTCTGGTTAGTAGAAACCTTCAGGACCCTAGTACCACCGCCCCATTCCAAGGTCCCCATGGACACAAGCCCACATTATGACCCATGCAAAGGAGAGTCCATTTCAGCTCAGCGCCCTCAGTTGCTCCCCCAGAGCCAGCGGATTATCACAAGGAGACAACTGGAATGCTAGGCGGGCATCCCAGTCATCCATCCTTAGAATGCTGCTCTGGAGTCATCCCTATGGGATGTCCTGGAGCCATCCAACAGGTCCCAATTGTCCCACAGAAAGAATCCTTGTGGTTTGGAGAATTTCACAACTCTCATTGTGGAAAAACCTCCATGGCTTGGTGATTCGCCGCCCCCTTCATGAAGGGGCCATCATGGACAGGAACTCCATCCTGAACCAACGTCTGATCCTCGCCTTGACTTCAGATGCACGAGATCTCGATTCAGCTCTGAAGAGTGTGCCTGCCGTGCCCTCCCCCCGAAACCTATGCCTAGCTTGTGTTCTCAGACTTCCATCCTCACACTCTTGGTCCACAAGCCCTCAGGATGGCAATTCCGGAGCTACAATGCAGCACTCTGCCTGTGCTCCAGAAGATAAATGTTGCCCTATGGGGCTACCCAGACACCCTAAGTGAGGATCAACCTGCACACAACTCTACTGTACCCCAATTATACAGTCTACCCTGAGCACTAATGCCCTGTCTGATACAACCTGAGCCCGGACCTCCGAACCAGACAGCTGGCCGCACACTGAGCACATCGGACCCACCATGGCTTTAGCTTGTCATCTCTTCCCAACCTCGTTTTTCAGGCTTCACAACCTAGACCTTAATTCCAATCAAGGCTCAGTGTTGAAAGTGATGCAGAAATCAGAACTCCACCTTCCCCGTGGCAAGAATTTTTGTGATTGGCATGTTTTCCAAAGTTCAGTGTAGGAGAAACCAGCATGGCCCATGAGCCCCCACCCATGCTTGAGTGCTGCATTGGGCACAAACACGCATTGTGACCCTCAGCATGAGTCCTGTCCTCAAGTAAGGCTTGTCTGTGGCTGGACCAAGAGCCTGCATATGGGGCTTGCCATGCCCCTAGGCCCCCATTCTTAATCAGAGGTTGGTTTGTCCATTTGCCTCTCCCCAGGGCTATGCTCTGGAATCGCTCTTTTGGTGGGACACCTGAGGTAAAAAAACAGATGGGACTCCTCCCATCCCACAGAATCACCTCAAAAATCATCCTGAGATCGGACCAAATCCCCAGAGAGGGAGACACATCCATGGGCCATGAGGCCACCTTGACATTCCACGACCATCAGTGACACAAAATCCAGAGACAAAAACCTGAGCAAGCACCTCAATCTTTCCCTTTGTTCATATCCCAAAGAGTTCTCCTCACGGTCTTTAGATTCGACCTACCATAACTACATCCCCAAACTTTAGCCAAGTTTGTGTTTTTAGACTTCGTCCCCACAGCCCTGGCCCACACACCCTCCAGGCTGGGGTCTGTGGAGTGACACCTCAGGACTGTGCATGCCTTCTTCAAGGGTATTCTGCCCATTCCATCGGCAACAACCGCTCAAATTAGGAGAAACCTCCAAAGTGCCTGAGGCTATCCCAAGTGTCGGCCCCCCAGGACAAACAAGGTTGATCTGACACCAGATAAGCAACTACCTCCACTCAGACCCGTAGACAGATGTCCTCCATGAAGAAGATTGAACTGGACAGACCCTTAGGCCCTAATCGGATCATTGATTTTGTTTCCAGACATGTCTCCACAGAGAACTGGTTTCCAATACCAGCATACAGGGGATTCCTGAGCCACCAACCAGAACACATCTCATCTCCACATAGGAAACGTACTCTTTGGAGCTCTGTCAAAACCTCCGGTTAGGAGAATCCTTCAGGGCCCCATTGCTACCGCCCCAATCCAAGGTCTCCATGGACACAAACCCATATTATGAACCATCTTCAGGAGAGTCGATTTCAACACACCACCCTTGGTTGCTCCCCCAGAGCCAGCAGATTGAAATTCTCTTATTCCAAGGAGACAATTGGAATATGAAGAGGGCTTCTCAGGCATCAAATTTTAGAACACTGTTCTGGAGTTGTTCCATATGGGAGGTCCTTAAGCCATCCAACATGTCTCAATTGTCCTGCAGAAAGAATTCTAGCGGTTTGAAACATCTCAAATTTCCCATCGAGGAAGGAGGGGACAAGATGGCGGGGAAGTAGGAGGAGGCGCCTTTTCAACTTGTACCCCAAAGTGAACTGATTACCTACCAAAGAACTCCAATCACCCATGAAATCAGCCTGAGATCAGAATTATACATGTCTGGATCTCTACAGGGGGAGAATACGCCAGTGGGCAGGTAAAGTGGCGTAGGAATGGCGGACTGATATTGGAAGATAAACAAAAGGGGCAGGGAGCCACCAGAGGCGACCAGTTGGAAAGTAATAGCCCAATATGAGTGAGAGTGCCTTGCGTCTGGGGACCAGCATTAACTTGGAGACTGGCTGAAAGCATTCCAAAAGCGCAAAGGATCTCAGGGAGAAATTGTGGGAATCGGGATGGCTAGGGACAGGGGCTTAAGTCCCCGGTCCCAGGACAGCCTCCCCTGGCCCTGAGGCAGAGAGAGCGTGGCGGAGAAAGCAGCTATTGGTCCCTAAGCTGCCAGCATGCCCGAGAACGTGTGGGGTCCATTTGCTGTGAGGGGATGGGAGCCACGTGGGACAGCAGAACTCTAGAGCCCTGCTATAGAACCTGAGTTACTCCCCTGAGAGAGGTATAAAGGCCCAGCTGGTGCCCTTTGATATGCGACTCCTCCTCCTCCTCCTCTCAGACCTGTGCCCCATTCTCAGAGCTTGAGACCCACATGCGAACCTCAGCCTCCCCTGAAATTGGTGCACGCAAGCTGGGCACTCTTAGACCCAGAAAGACCGGGCACTCCCAGCCTGGGCCAGTGGGAAAATCTCAGTGTGTGATTGCTGCTTGGAACCTCTCTGGCTGTCTGGAGCTTCCCTCCTTCTCTCTGAGAGGGAGATCAGGGTGCAGTTTGTTTTCCTCTAAAACTATAAAAACCATCAAAAGCGGTCAAAGTGAGAAAAAAAAAAGTGAACAAAAAATCCGCCAGAGAACAATAGCCTGAAAAAAAAAAAAGTTTCCTCAGAGCCTACCTCCTTGACGGGGGTGGGAGGACTTAAGTCAGGGAACATCATTGACTGAAAACCCACGTGACAGGCCCCTCCCCCACTCCCCCAAAAAAGAAACCAAGAGAAAAAAAAAGGACTACAAGAGAACAACCACTACTTCATAGGAAAACTTTTATTTCTCATTCATTCTCACTATTCTGGTTCATTTTTTTATATATAGGTAATTTTTTAACCTAATAACCATCGCAGCAAGCTGTCCAGTACATCAAATTCCATAATAACCTTCTAACCTGAACTTTTGATACATATACCTATGTTTTTCTTTTGCATTTATATTTTTTGAATTCCTTCTTTTTAAAAAAAATTAGTTTAGTTTAGTCTAGTTTATTCCTTTTTATTTTTAACTTCTAATATAAATATAGAGTTAAACTTCAAAGTAATCCCCTTTCTCCAATCAATACTACCCCTATAGGTAAACTAATTTTTAATCCCCCTTTATCTTAGGAAAGTTGAGTCCTTTAACAAAGATATCAAGATACATCCAGAAAGAATCAAAACAACCTTCCTCGCACGAACTGAGAATTTATAACCACTCTCCCATCTTTTTCTTCCACAAGTGTTTCTGTGCTTTTGTGTTTGTCCTGATAGTATATAAATCTTACACGTGGGGTTCTTTTTGACGAGGTTCTTCCTTTATTTGTATATATATTTTCTTTCTCTTGTCATATACTTTTATCAGTCTTTTTGTTTGTCTGTTTCTGTTTGTCTACTTCATAAATCTTACCTTGGGGCCCATTTGGGCTGAACCTTCTCTTTCGTCTTCCCTTTCTTTCCTGTCTCTCTCTCTCTATCTTTTTTTTCTTTTCTTTTTCTCTTTCTTTTCTTTTGTCTCTCGTTTGGGTAGGGAATCCTGATTGCTCAGAAGTGTTCCAGGGTGGACCGTGAATGCACCACGGTTAATACATCCAGCTACATCTGTTCAGTCATCTCCCACCAAAATGACTAGGAGGAGGAATGCCCAACAGAAGAAAAAAACAGAGGATAGACCTTCTGCAGCAGAGCTAATGGCTATTAACATAGACAATATGTCAGAAAGAGAATTCAAGCTAACAATTATCTAGGCAATAGCTAGGTTGGAGAAAGCCATGGATGACCAAACAGAATTGATTAGGGTGGAGCTGAAAGCGACCAGACAGGATGTTCCCAATGTTAGAGCGGAGCTTAAAGCTCCCAGGGAGGAGGTTCACAATGCTCTCAATGAGTTCCAATCTAATCTAAACTCTCTCAAAGCTAGGGTAACTGAGACAGAAGATAGAATTAGTGATCTGGAGGACAAACAGGTAGAGAGAAAAGATCAGGAGGAAGCCTGGAGCAAACAGCTTAGAAACCATGAAAGCAGAATCAGGGAAATAAATGATGCCATGAAGCATTCCAACGTCAGAATTATTGGAATACCTGAAGGGGAGGAGAAAGAAAGAAGTCTAGAAGATATAGTGGAACAAGTCCATCATGAAAATGTTCCCAATCTCAAAAATGGAACCAGCATTCATGTACTAGAGGCTGAACTGTCTCCACCCAAGATTATACATTCCAAAAAAACATCACAACACCTGATAGTCAAATTGAGGAATTATAATTGTAGGTATAATCTCTTGAAAGCTGCCAGGGCAAAGAGGCTCCTTACTTACAGAGGAAAGCCCATCAGAATAACGTCAGACCTGTCCACAGAGACCTGGCAAGCCAGAGAAGCCTGGCAAGATATATTCAGAGCACTGAATGAGAAGAACATGCAGCCAAGAATACTTTATCCAGCAAGACTGACATTCAAAATAGATGGAGAGATAAAGAGTTTCCAAGACCGGCAAGGCTTAAAAGACTATGCAACCACCAAGCTGACACTGCAGGAAATATTAAAGGGGGTTCTACAAAAGAGGAAAAATCCTAAGAATAGCATTGAACAGAAATATAGACAGTCTACAGAAAGAAAAACTTCAAAGGTAACTTGATGTCATTAAAAACGTATCTATCAATAATCACTCTCAATGTGAATGGTTTAAATGCACCCATAAAACGGCACAGGGTTGCAGATTGGATAAAACAACAGGACCCAACCATATCTTGTCTACAAGAGACCCATTTTGAACCTAAAGATACACCCAGACTGAAAGTGAAGGGATGGAGAAGCATCTTTCATGCCAATGGGCCTCAAAAGAAGGCTGGGGTAGCCATTCTCATATCAGATAAATTAGATTTTAAACTAAAAACTCTAGTCAGAGATACAGAACGACACTACACAATCCTTAAAGAGAATATCCACCAAGATTATCTAACAATTGTAAATATCTATACCTCCAATATGGGAGCAGCCAATTACATAAGAAAACTGTTAATCAAGATAAAGAGTCATATTGATATGAATACACTAATCGTAGGAGATCTTAACACGCCTCTCCCAGAAACAGACAGATCATCGAAGCAGAAAATAAAGAAACAAGAGTATTGAATGACACATTGGGACAGATGGACCTCATAGATATATACAGAACATTCCACCCTAAAACAACATAATACTCATTCTTCTCAAGTGCACATGGAACTTTTTCCAGAATAGACCACATACTGGGTCACAAATCAGGACTCAACTGATACCAAATGACTGAGATTATTCCCTGCATATGCTCCGATCACAATGCTTTGAAACTGGAGCTTAATCACAAGGAAAAGTTCAGGAGGAACTCAAACACTTGGAAGCTAAAGGCCAACTTGCTTAAGAATGCTTGGATCAACCAGGAGATCAAAGAAGATCTGAAACAATTCATGGAAACCAAAGAGAATGAAGACACATCAGTCAAAAACCTATGGGATACAGCAAAGGAGGTCCTAAGGGGGAAATACATAGCCATCCAAGAGTCCCTCAAAAAATTGAAAAATCCAGAACACAGCAGCTTTCTGTACAGAATAAAGAACTGGAAAATCAAGAACAAATCAAACCAACTCCACACCCGAAGGGGAATCATCAATATTAGAGCTGAGATCAATGAGGTAGAAACCAAAGAAACAGTAGAACGTATTAATGAAACTAGAAGTTTGTTTTTTTGAAAGAATCAATAAGATCGATAAGCCACTGGCCACACTAATCCAAAAGAAAAGAGAGAAAGCCCAATTTAATAAAATTATGAATGAAAAGGGAGAGATCACAACACCAAAGGAAGTAGAAACAATCATCAGAAGTTAT